>NC_090926.1:351303578-352516676 GCF_040938575.1 Ambystoma mexicanum
TGGGGTAGAGGCAGCCCCGCCAGAGGTGGTACGCCACCCAGTAAACAGTGAAGTTCCGCTTCTGGTCCCCTCCCGTGCATCCCCAGTAGGGGTGCGCATTTCCACCTTCACCCACGCATGGGAGGGGATCACTTTGGACAGATGGGTGCTGTCCACAGTGTCCGCAGGATACTATATAAACTACTAGGGCGCCCCCACGACCATCCTCCGAGACAGAAGGTACACTCCTTGGAACACCAGAAAATCCTCCTCGAGGAGATCGCCATTCTGCTTGCAAAGGATGCTATAGAACTCGTCCCGTGTAGCCAGGTAAACAGGGGTATTTTTTCAACCTACTTCCTTGTGCCAAAAAAAATTTAGCATTGCGCCCAGTATTAGATTTGCGCCCTGCAAACAAGTATGTCAAGCCACAAAAATTCTGCATGACTACACTACAAGAGGTAATCCCCCTACTAAAAAAGGGGATTAGATGGCAACATTGGATATGAAAAATGCCTATTTTCATATTTCAATGTTCCCAGCACACAGAAGATTCTTGCATTTCAAAATAGACAGCCAGCACTACCAGTTCAAGGTGCTGCCCTTCGGAATAGCCTCGGCTCCAAGGGTATTCACCAAGGTACTGGCGGTGGTGGCAGAGCACCTACGCAGGGAGGCAATCCTAGTGTGTCCTTACCTGGACGACTGGCTCATTACAGGGGAATCCCCCTTAATTTGCAGACTGAACATCCAAAGAACAATCAACCGCCTCTTCTAATTTGGCTTCTCAATCAACCAGAAAAAATCAAGCCTGGTGCCAAGCACCTCAAAACAGTTTCTAGGAGCTGTCCTAAACACCCAAGAGGGGTTGACCTTTCCATCAGAGGAAAGAATTTGAAATCTGTTGCTGCAAATTCCTCTATCAGGCTGGTCGCCAAATAAGGGTGCGCAAAGGGATGCGTATGCTAGGCATGATGGCATCTTGCATTTACCTGGTTCCCCATGGTTGGCGAAACAGTGGTCTCAAGCAAGTGGTCAGTGGGACGATCTAGTGGTCGTTTCGCCAACACTAGTACAGAGTCTTCGCTGGTGGACAAGAGAGAATCTTACGAAGGGGAAAACCTACGATCCAGAGATACAGGCCGTTGTCACAACAGGCGCCTCCCTAGCAGGGTGGGGAGCCCACTACCTTCACCATACAGCTCAGGGTCTCTGGTCTCACACAGTGGCTCAAAACCACATCAATCTGCTAGAACTTCTGTCAGTCTTCAGAGCGCATCGGGCATTCAAACCTCTCCTATCCAACCAGTCAGTGCAGATCCTAACAGACAGCACGACTGCAATGTTTTACCTAAACAAACAAAGGGGCACTCGTTCGCCAAATCTGTCCAAGCTTGCCCAGAAAATTCAGAAATGGGCACTCAAACAGAAGATTTACCTGTCATCCCAACATGTTCCAGGGGATCTCAACTCACTAGCAGATGACTACAGAAAGAAGTCGGAGGAGACCGCTTCTCTCAGTGGGGTTTCCCCACTATAAACCTGTTTGCCACAAGCGAAAACAGGCAATGCCCAAACTTCGCATCCAGGTTCCCCCAGCCAGGCTCCAAGGGGAACGCCCTATGGATGAATTGGTCAGGGATGTTTACCTACGCTTTTCCACCAACCCGTCTGTTGAGTAAGGTGGTGAACAAGATCCACAGGGAACCGATGACACTCATCCTGGTTGCTCCTATGTGGGAAAGACAACCATCCACACCTACGCAAACTGGCGGTGTGCGACCCCATCAAACTCCCGTGCCGGTACAACCTACTCTTCCAGCACGAGGGGCTAACAGTGCATCCTCAGCCCAACTCAATGAACTTGGCAGCATGGTTCCTGAAGTCATAGAGTTCGGACATCTCAATTTACCCCAGAGATGTATGGATATCTTGAAAGAGTCAAGAAAACCTAACACAAGGCACTGTTACTATGAGAAATGGAAATGATTCATTATTTGATGCCAGAACAAGAAATCAACCCAGTTGATTGTACTCCTTCTAATGTTGTCACCTATATGCTCCACCTATTGGATGCAGGGTTAGTGTTTAACTCACTTAAAGTGCACCTGGCAGCTTTATCATCCTAATCCACTTCCCATAACAAGGTGTCGTGGTGGAAAGTGCCCGTTGTCAAAGCATTTATGGAAGGGGTAAAGAGACTCCACCCTCCAATTTCTAACCCACCACCTGGTTGGGACCTTAATGTGGTACTTGCTAAGCTCATGGGACCTCCCTTTGAGCCCATGCACAAATCTAGTCTCAAACACCTGACTTATAAAACTGCCTTCTTAGTAGCCATCATCTCCATAAGAAGGGTCAGTGAAATTCAAGCTGTCAGTGCAGGATCCTTTCTTTACTATTCATAAGGATAAACTGGTTTTACTCACTCATCCTAGGTTCTCACCTAAGTTAATTTCAAAATTCCATGTTAACCAGTCTATTGAGCTACTGGCCTTCTTCCAAGAACCCAAGAGCTCTGCTGAGGTGAAACTCCACACACTAGATGTGAGGAGGGCAGTCCTCTACTATGTTGACAAGACCAGACCGCTAAGAAAAACAGATCAGCTGTTCGTCTCCATAGCTCCAGGCAGAGAGGGAGATCGCGTCTCGAAGAATGCCATCTCTAAGTGGATAGTCAGATGTATCCAACTGTGCTATTCCCTTTCAGATAAAACGCTGCCTTTTACGCCAAGGGCCCACTCTACAAGAGGTACTGGAGCCACTCTGGCTTTCATTGCAAATGTACCCCTTGACAGCATTTGCAAAGCAGCTACACGGAGCTCTGTTTACACCTTTACTCAGCACTACTGCATTGACACTCATTCCAAGACAGATTCTCAAGTGGGACAGGCGGTTGTAAGACACTTGTTCGCTCATAAACCTTCTCACACCCCACCTCCTTCTTCTAACACTGCTCGCTAATCTATGCACAGCATGTGA
The DNA here is from genome assembly GCF_040938575.1 of Ambystoma mexicanum. Classification (NCBI taxonomy): domain Eukaryota; kingdom Metazoa; phylum Chordata; class Amphibia; order Caudata; family Ambystomatidae; genus Ambystoma; species Ambystoma mexicanum. The sequence continues at coordinate 351,306,540 of NC_090926.1, forward strand.
TCTAAGCAGATTCCACAAGCCTCAGAAGGGACACATTACTCACCGTAATCCTATTTCTGATGCTTGTATCTGCTTAGATTCACATGCGCCCGCCCTTCATCCCCTCTGAGAGAAGGCGCATGGATGCTTGTAGTCTTATCTATCTTATCTGCTTGAAAACTCTGTACACACGCTACTCCTGATGCTACCTCATGTCAAACAAATACAATCTGAGGTACCTACACGCGTGAAGGGTCATGGGTACAGGGGACGTCACACTAGGGATAGTATTATTGGCATGCCATGGTTCGACGCCCATTTTCGAGTTTCGAAAAACAAACTTTAATACTCTGCAGCTTCCACTAGATGTTGGCCTATGCACAGCATGTGAATCTAAGCAGATAGAAGCATCAGAAATACGATTACGGTGAGTAATGTAATATATATATCTATATATATATCCATTTGAGGCAAGTCACACATTCCACAACGCCACCAGCCATTGCTGGAAGTTCACCTCCAGTTCTGAGCCACAACAGCAAGGCATTGTGGGTATGCAAATTAGCTCAAATGCAAACCTTTTTCTCCAGGAAATTGTCTTTGTCTAAGGAGGCAGTGCTACTTCATACATAGCTTAATCAACCATCAACCATCATACAACCCACCACCCCCTTTTGTGGAATAAAGACAAAACATAACCAGAGATGCAAACTAGTATAAGGCACACATTTGTGTGTATAAAACAAAACTCCGGGACACCTAAAACTCAGTGAACAAACTGGGTTATAAAGGAGTGTTAACTGGGAAAGCGGTTTGGCCTTTAAACACTGTCTTGGGCATTTGGAGTAGAGAAAGAAAAGACCAGGGAAGGGGTGTGTCCCCCAGGCATTTGAACAAGAGGGCATAGAAAAATTTGACAAACCAGGGAAGGGGTGTCTCCCTGTGGCAAATGGACTTTACTGTTTGAAAAGAGCTGTCAAAAGAGCAACACTAGAGAAGCAGCCCACTATGGTTTATTTTCCCAAATACTGGTTTTGTGGTATTGTAATTGTGAGGGTCAGAGTAGGTTATTTTTTGTTTCGACACAGGACTGTGGATGCTTTTATTCTGACACCCTGACAACGACGTAGGTATTGTTTGGTTTAATGGTTGTGAATATTCTCATTTAGAAATAGGGCAAGTTAGGTGTTTTTCCAAACCCTTTATTTTTTAATTAACGAATTTTGGAAGCCTCAATCCTGTTTCTGCACTCTTTTGTATCTCTGGATTCTCACAATATCCTTACTACTGGTGGACCTGGATACTCACCCCAAGTGCAGATCTTGGATAAAAGAAGGACGTCTGCAGACATTTGACAGATCATCGTTGGAGCCAAGTCCACTACGAAGAAGTGCAGACCGCTGATGAGCAGAGGACAACCGTTGCAGCTGACCTGTATTGCCTCCAGTCAAGTCCCAGTGAATCCCTGCTCCTCTGTCTTGGTCTCAAGAAGGTCATCATCGGTGCGTTGGCCCATGGAATGGTAGGAACAACCAGTCTCGACCACTGCTCGAGGATCTGTTCCTGCAGGGCCTTCGTAAGTGTCCCTGGGTCACCCAGTGGACCGTCTAGCTCTCTCCGTGGCTAACTCACTGTATTTGTCGCAATTCCAAGTGCATCCTTGGAACTTGGAGTATCTTCAACTTGTGCTGCAAGACGCCTGCGCCTGCATTTTTAGCCTTCTAGTCCCAACAGAAGCTGTGCTGGGCTTGATCGTTTGTTCTCCAACCGAAGATCACCTGTCGATGCCTGACCATGGGGACTCCTGTGGCAGCCCATCTTCTTCATTACCTAGAGGTCCCCTAAGGTCGCAGACGACTTCATTTCATCGCAAGGGTGATCAGCTGGACAGTCCATGGAACTGAGATTCAGGTAAAGCGTCTGACCGAAACTAAATTCTGCTTCTGTAACCTAACTGCCCACGCGACCAGACCAAGCAGTGAAGGATATGTGCCCAACGGTATCCGGAACCTCTGAAGTAGTCTCTGGGAAAACTCTCAGTAATAGGGGAGTACGTTAACATACCTGTTTTCCCCCCACCCCCACTCCCAATCCTCCATAGGGTAAAGTTGTGGCCCTATCTGTCTCTTGACCGACTCAGATCGGTGATGTTCTGGTCTAGGATCCCCTCCTAACCCTTTCTTAGTTTAGTGGTAATGCGAGAACTACTTTGCTGAACTTTCCTTTCCTTAATTTTTGGAATTCTGAATCTCAATCATTGGCATAATCCAAATTCAATAGTAAACCTACCTCAAAATTATATATTTTGGAACTCATCGCTTTAGGGCACTAAGCATCAATCCATCTCAGGGCTGTACTTACTAAGTATTAGGGGACTGTTCTAGTGTTACTCTTAAGTGTTTCTGCTGTGTTTTCTGAATCTGATAACTTACCTGTATTGCACTGGTTTTGAATCAAATGCTTTTTTATCTTCTCGCAAGAGTGAACGTATGTATGCATTATATAGTAGTTGTGTGGCAATACATTCATAGAGATTTCATTGCTTAGTGTGTATTTTAAAGGCCCATTTTCTGATGATTGTTCTTCCACAATTGAATATTTAGCTAATTCCTCCCTTTTTTTTATCTTGTGTTTTTAGGTTTAATAGAAGCATTTAGTTCTTCAGTTATTGGTATTTAAAGCTCACATAAACCACCACTCCTCCTGATGAGCCATATGTATTGGCAAAGCACGTGTAGAGTATGTACTATGTAAAACTAAGGTGATGTACCAATTGAAACTAAATAAATGAGGATGCATCAATTGAGGATGCACTATTTGAAACTATTTGAAACTATGAGGAGGTACTCATTCAAAATAAGTCAATAAGTATGCACACATTTAAACTAAGAGGATGCACAAATCGAAACCAGATGAATAATAGAGGATGTACTCATTAAAATAAGCACATGGAGATTTTATTTATTTAAATTTGAGATAGTTATTGACTTCATCTGAGCCAATCGGAATGATCAGAGTGCAGTCAATAACTACTGGTATTGACTGCCTTCTGAACATTCTAACTTCAAAAGCTTAGAGGCAAGCAATAATGTAATATGCAGGCAAAAAGTCATTCAACAAGATACTTCCTCTCTAGAAGGACCTGTATTTTTCACTGCAACATCCCATTTAACATACCAAAGAGAAAGCTAAAAAATGGGAAAATGCTTACACTTTCTTATAAAGAAGCTGTGTACTTTTATACAACATATGAGGGGTCATAAAAATGAGGCGGAAAACTTTGTGAAGAGTTTTCAAAAGATGCTGTTTTATTAAATGAAAAGGTTGGATAAACGCCTTGCTACCCTGATGAGGATTTCCGTTCCTAAAATAAACTAAAGGAATCCCTATAATCCCTATAACAAAAGGATTCTGTCCCTCACACAGTTCAAAACCAACAAATAGAACAGTTTAGTTTGCATCATAATAGCTGCCTCTCCTTATACTCTGGGTGAATTCCCCTTCCCCAGATTCAAGCAGGATTATGTTCAACAGTTCCTAAAGAATAAGGAAATCCTGTCTTATAAGAAAGTTCCAATGTAGTTCTTTTGATTCCAACTTGACAACAAAAGTTCCAATACTTCAGAATTGTTCGACAAGGTTTTTCCTCTTTCTACTTGTGACACACATAACTCAAAACAATCTTCTTCTTATAAACCAAGAACGTGTCCTTAGTTCATCAGGATTAGCGGAAATTGTCTTTGTCAGGATTATTCTGCAAAAAAACACTTGATCTGACAATGTTAGATAGTTCTGCAGCAGTTTACCCAACATTTGCTTCAGCAATGTAAGTTTGTCAGGATGGTTCTGTATTATTCCGCAAAGACATTTCAGTGGTTCTACCACTTCTTCTTTATGACTTTTCACCACCACATCATGGTACTACTTCAACTTAAACCTGGTCCACTCGCCTGCCAGGCCTAGAGTACTACAGGGTTCTCTGCTCTGGTGTACTCTCCTGCCAGAGCAGAATAGAATGCTAAAAAGTCCTCTCACTGGGTGTATTCTTCTGCCAGGTGTGAGAAACCAGAAGGTATCTTACCAACTAGTCCCCAGGCATCTGTCATGACAGTGGTCAGGACACGGCCATCGCTTTTGGATCCAATTCCTGGGCGTGGACCACTGCTGGAGGATCACCTGGGTGAGTGTTTTTTTGTTTTTTTTGCGGAGTGGGACAATAATGGCGAGACGCAGTTTCCCCAAACTCCCACTTTGCCCTTTCTATTTACCTAACCCCAACCCTGTCTCCACTTTGACAGTAAAAAGTGGTAAAACAATTGTGGGTAAATAGGATTTGATGCAACGGGAAGAGAGCAAAGTGGAGAATATCGCTGGTAGTAGGCCTGACAACACAGGGCGCAATATCAAGTTCAGTCTGGCAGCACAAGGATGTAACAGCAGTCTTGGGAGGGTAGCTTAGCGGCAACGTGCTCGCCTTCGAAGCAAGATGACACAGAGCAACACATGTTCGATCCTCGGGGCTGCACTTAGAAACCTCTGGGTATTAAGCGTGTTATAAATAACCTATCATCATCCTGACGGAATGAGGATGAAATATCAGGGTCAATCCTAAAGGTGCTGGAGGAAACTTGACAAGAAAAGCTTGAGAGGCCATGATCAGATACTAGCACCAAAACTAGAAAAGTGACCCAGCGAGCGGTAACACGCAGAGCAAACTGGAGAAATGGAGACGGGCAAGGAATCCATTAGTGACACTGTTAAGGGGATTACAACAGGCAATTCAAGAAAAGGGCCAGGTCGAATACCATGTTAGTATAACAGAATCCAACCTTAAGGAACCGGAATACGGAACATGCTTCTGGTGAGTCATTGGAGAGTGTTGCAAACCTCTGGGTCTAGATGCCAACCAGACTGTGGAAGCAGTGCAAAATGCCACGCATTACCAGCAGTGCCACGGTATTAGAGAAAGTGTAACATGGCGTTCTGCAGCAGTTTGTTTGAGCGTGGGGGCGCCAACACCTGAGGTGCCAGTGTATACAGCAGTTGCGTGCCATGCCTGGGAGTGGTTGAAGTGTGTCCGGGAGAACCATGCCTGAGTTGTGGCACCTACCTCCTAAAAAAAAAGACAGCATTTCTCCTCTCCTGAAAACAAAAAAGGATCATACAAAAATGTGCTAAATACTGCGCTATTGAAAATACTTAATTACAATTTTACAAAAATGGCAATGCAGCAGCTTCTAGAGTACAGCCAATCCCACAACCTTCTGGATTACAACCATTCTAGTTTCAGACTAGCCAGAGGCTTGGAACCTGCTCTTCTGTACATGAGCAATGAAATCCTGAAGTCAATAGACAACATCATTGCTTTATCTTTCCCCTTGATCTATCAGTGGCCTTTAATGCCATCCACCACTCCATCTTTCTTAATCACATAAAACCCTCTTTTGGCATTCTAGTCACTGCTGTGGTGGGTCAGAAGAAGTAGGCAGACTCTGATAGGCCATTTTATATTCAGCGGTATTTAAGAAAAAGGAAAATGCCTCCCTATTCTATAAAGCATCCCTACCGAACACAACTAACTGAGGTTGTCAGTTGTCGGTGAATGTCTTAACAGATACTGTCCACCATCCAAAACTAACCTGGCTGACCCTGCCAATTAATTACTCTTCAAATAACCTCTGGTTATTTCATTTATTTAATTTAGTTTTGCATTTATAGCAGCTCAAAAAGCCCTGAGGCATCTATGCGCTAGTTGGAATACAATTGCTGGAGCCAAGTCCATAGTGATCAAGACTAAGCATAAGCATGACGGTAGGTTGAAAGTGCAGATACCGCGAGAGCCTCCCCGCATGGTATGGGGGGCATACATCTGATGTACAGGTAGGCATAATAAGGAACAATTTGTGTGAATGCACATTCCGGTAAAGCCTCACGTCATGGTATGGGGCAGAGGGGCTACATCAGATGTACAAGTAGGCATAATAAGGAACAATTTGTGTGAATGCACATTCCGGTAAAGCCTCACCCCATGGTACGGGGGGCTGCATCGGATGTACACTATGCTGAGAGGCATCATCATGTGGGTTGCAGGCAAAATACAAATGCAGCACAAGGCTGACAGACAGGGTCAGGTTGGTTGCAGTCAAAATACGTAAGCAGTGCAAGGCCGATAAATTATACAAAATGCAAGTGTAACGTGCAGCTAAAGCAGCGTATTCTGGTAGGATGTGGGCAAGATACATGTAATTAAATGATAATGCTAGTCCTAAGAAGGTTCAAATGTGCACTCTGCAGTAAAACCGCAGCCATACGTAATGGGGGCTGTGTTGGAGATGCAACATGAAGGTAGCAAAAATGTAAGTCATGTACGGATCATAAATGCATACTCCCAAGCGACATATTCACAGGTGGTGGGGGATACGATGATATTGAATAGGAGAAAGTGGGAGGTTATGAAGGTGGTTCACCAGTTGGGGTATGGTGGAAGCGGCTTACAGCCATGGCAAGCAGGATAAGCGGGTGGGAGTTCAGAGAGCAGGATAAAGTAGCCTGAATGAATGCAGAAAAGTACCTTGGAAGATGGCACCTTTTGCCCCGGACAGGCAGGGGTAGTCACCCTTGGACGTGGCTTGTCGACAGGGGCTGGCTTCACCAGCCGGCTCCCCTGAATAGGCTCCGTAGGGTGACTATGCAGCCAATCCGAGCATTGGAGAAGCGAAGACCAGGCTACACAAAGCACATTCTTTGTTAAAGGCGGAGCAGCCACCATTTATGAAAGGAGCTGATGCTCCATTGCATAAACTGGTCAGTCTGGATAGATCTTCTTGCAGGTCTCTCCTGCTTGCATGCAGGGTGTCAGACGATGGGTAAAGCACACCCCGTCTGCTCTGTAAAATGTTGTGTTTCGTTCATATATGACTTGCCTTGGCTTTGGTTTTCTGAGATGGTTATCCTTTTTGATTCTGTCTCGTTTCTCTTGATACTTTTTATCGAAATGTATATTTCTCTCTTCCTGAGATACCGTTGCACCATTTACCAGTGTCTCTTTCCACTCCTTTCTCTAGAGCTTTATTCACTTGAGACTGAATATTATAGTATTGACTCTTGTTCACTTCTTGAGGTTTTATACTATGTGTTTCTTGCTCTTTACTGAGATGAGTAAGATAAGTCTCATGATTTCCATGCACTTCTCTTGGTTTGTGTATTAAAGTCTCTTTATTACGACTGGGGTGAGTAGGCTCAATCTCATAATGATCCTTGCTTACTTCTCTGGTTTAAGTATCACTGTCTATCCTCTTCATTCACTTACAACAATCTCTTGACTTTGACTGGATGAGTATGATCAATCCCATACCGATTATCACTACACCTTCTGGGTTCAACTATCACAGTCTCTTTATGTTGACTGGGACGGGTAGGATTAGTCCCATAACGATTATCATCTCCCCTTCCGGGTCTCATGTTTTCCCCTTTATCTGTAACTTCTTGGGGTAACGTCACCAGGATCTCTTGTGGCTTGGGGTTGCTTCTTCGTATCGTCAGGTTTCTCTTTTTCCCTTTGATATTGAGGATGACCATAAGGTACTTCCTGTACCATTCTATTTCGTGGATTTCTCTGCAGGCTGGTTTCGGCATTGTTTGGGGGACTCCTGGTCCACCACAAGCATTTCGTGGTTACGCGAACACCGTTGGTATATTTTTCCCCCTCGTGTGAAGGCATCATGAAGCAGACACACACAATGGGTTCAAGTTTGCTCAACAATGTTTTATTGACTCGAAATGTGGGGTTGGATAAGGCATAACCTGCTCCATAGTAAGGTGGGATTTCCCTGCCTACATAAACTAAGGAAAGTCTTTGTCATGAAGTCCAAAGCAAAAGTCTCTCTGTGTGCAAAACCTATACTTGCCCTCATGTCCAAATATATACAATGTGTAGGGATGTCTGCAACAAAATAAACCGCATTCAAAGTAAAGTCCAGAGCATCTTCCAGTTCTTGGATTGGGATCAGCTTCCCTTCCCACAATAGTTCAAAAGACACAGAGGGTCCCTTCCCCATGAGTTCAAATCTTCCGGTTTTCAATACAACACAATTCCCTGGGACACTTCCCAGCTCTTATGTTATTCTCACTTTTCTCCAGTTCACATAGGCAGTTCAGTTTCTTAGCTTCAAATTCACACGAGGTTGTTGTAAAACACACGCTTTGTTCTAGGTGCTTTTCAGTGGCTTTTCCATACAGGGGCAGTTGGTCTAGGCGCTGTTGTCAGACCACACGGTCCACCCATTACAGGTCACACAACTGATACCCCTTCTTGGCTGCTGTTCCAGCCACTCTATGCCACAATTTCAACTTCACAGTGTTACTTAATTCATTCACCTGTGTCATACTTTCGTGATACTGTGTTGTGGCTTGTTTGGCCACTGTGCATTCGTCACACTTTCTGACATTCTGGCTTGTGCCAATGTGTTTCCTTATTCTCTCCAAGCTGTTTCTGATGCTCAGGTTCTCATATAATTTCTTATATAATGCACAGTTCATTGAACTATCTTTGCTTTTGCCAATGCTTGTTTTCTCATATTTCTGATTTAATGCACAGTTTCTTGTATCAGGCAGATTCCCAAACTCTCTTTCACTCTGCTCAATGTTCAAGAATGCTCAACACTTTCATCTGCTCTGTTCGGCATTCAAAATTACTTATTATTGCATTCAGTTCATTCAGTATTCAAAAGTGTTTGTAAATGCCTTCACTTCCTTCGATATTCAAAAAGACTCACAATTGGTTTCACTTTATTCGGTATTCAGAGGTACTTGTAACTGTTTCCACTTCATTCGATATACAAAAGTACTTAAAACTGCGTTCAGTTCATTCAGTATTCAAAAGTACATCTAACTGCTTTTGCTTCCTTCGGTATGTAAACGCACTTGTAACTGCCTCCACTTCATTCAATATGCAAAAGTACTTATAACTGCTTTCATTTAATTCAGTATTCAAAAGTACTTGTTACTATCTTCACTTCGCTTTAAATCAATGTTCTTTGCTTGCTTTTTATATGTGCCTGTCAGCCCGGTGTTCCCCCTTCATGGTTCACTCACCGGTTGGACCTTACGGCTCCTTGCGAGGTCTTCGGTCGCCACAGGTTTCTTCCTTCACATGAGGTACATCACTCTCGCTCTCTGTGGCTTCTTGTGGCTCTGCTACCCGGCTATGCTCCACCTGCAGCTTGGGAACTCTACGACTTCTTCACTTGGTCGTACCGGCCTCCTTCTTGCAGTCTGCCACCAGCCTCCAGCGTCCTTCAGCTTTGCTTCCCGTTGCATAAACTCTGCATCACCGAATGGGTCTCGAGCGCTACCCTTACCACACCGCTGACCCGGAGAGGTCTGCCTGCACTCTGCAGTCCGTGCTCCTGCATCCACAACAGCTGACTCCATATCCAAATGGATGTCGGTTTTTAAAGTTCCCTCCACCATAGTCCAGAAAAGGCTAGACCGCTCACCATCAGAACGGTAGACCTGCCTTACTCATGCTGTCCTCCTCCATGTACCAGTACACAGCTGAGGCTGATATGTGTCTGTATTAACAAAATGAGGATAATATGGGTCTGTATTAACAAAATGAGGGTGTCTTTTCCTAGTGGGTCTCTTTCTTGTCCCAGTATCGAGTTATTTCTTGGGGAATATGTTAAGTGAAGAACATGGAAAGGGCTTACAATAGCCTACAAAGGCTTGAGAGACGGAGGGTTCCTTATGAAAAGAAAATGGGACATACCATGTCTCACCTAAGGACGTCCTCTCCCCACTCCCCAAGTCTCCTCCACTCAAGTGATCATCCCTCATATATCCAACCCCAGGGTCAGGATCCAAAATCGATGGCCTTTCCCTGGCCACCCGAGAGGAGCACACAGGGTGAAAAGAAGTGCGGACGCCCTCCGGTTCCTCACATGCAGTACTCCAGGATGCTCCACGTCCGTCTGTTTCCCTCGTCTTAACTTGGGTAAGATGCTGCATGTCGGTATCAGTTTTGCTGTCTCCTTTAGACCTGGAACACTGCACGCCCAACTCACTCTTTCTCATATCGGTAAGCCGCTGCACATCTATTTCCCTTCCTTCTCTCTCTCTGTGTAGACGCTGCGTATCCATTTCTCCTTCTCTCCAGGCAAGAAGCCACACGTCTGCTTCTCTCTCAGTAACCGGCCACACCAGCGCTTTGAAACTCGCTGCCTTTTTCTTTTGCCAGTCTCCTCCCTCTATCTGTTTGGCTTGCGTTTCGGACTTCCCCGGCGTACGTCCTGGCCTCCCATTATTACTCTCGATTGGTTTCTTCGTCCCAGTGGAATGGGATATTCCATTTATAAAGATTGTTTGGCTTTTTGTATGACAATAACCGATATAGGCTTCTTCTTCATGTATGGTTCCACAATAGATGTTTTAAGAGATATATGAATAGGATTCTAGGGATTTCGTCATCAGAACAGAGTTTGTGGGCCTCTCTACCCTTTCTCGCCTAATAACTTCAGAGTGTTATTGGAAGGACTTCTTTCCTTTTTAGCTCAGGTTCAAGAGATTTTGAAGAAATCGAAATTCCAACTTCACATGCTCAAACACATTCTCCCTCTTCATAGATTGCAAGCGCCATATGCTATAGTGATCGCAAAACTGGATTACTGCACTAATTTGTACATTAGTCTCCCAAAACTCACTACCCACCAAACTCAAACCATCCAGAATAAGGCAGCCAAGTTGATCCCCAGTCTGAAGCAGCGAGGTCACATCATTCCAGTTCTGCCATCCCTATTGGTGGAAGCCTGCATCAGCATTGTCTGTGCACTCTAGGTCTGTTTACCACAAGTAAAAGATGAAGAAATACTGCCCTTCCAGAAGCTATAGGTTTACTAACTCCTAGAATCTTTTGGCGACCTTCAGGAAGAAGCACTATGGTGGTAGAATACTTCATGCCCCAGAGACAGTTCTTTAGGGTATGCTCCTGAGTGTCTTCCAATCCAAAATAGCACCTGCTGTTTTGGGAAAGACTAAAATCATTCCTTTTCAAAAATACATTTGCTCTTCACCCCTGATTATTTTGTCTTACTAGTGTGTCTATCCATGCATACCCAATGCCATGATTGATCAACCCCACCGTTTTCAGTTCACTATTGTATGTTAAGTCTTACATTTGTGGCTCTGCACTAACCTTGTCACTACGTTTCCCTTACCTTTCCTCTTACACATAACTTTGATTTTGCATTTCTAGTGTCATTGCACTGTTACTGTCCACTGTAAGGAACTCATGGTGGCAACAGTGAAGACAGACGCAATTGATCACAGTTCAAGGGTTTTAATTGAACAATGAATGCAGGGTGGAAAAACGCTCAAGATGGGAGCAAGCGTCGACCATCGAATGAAAATAAGGCAGTCCTAGTGACGTGTCAAATAAAAAGGGCCAATACTAAGAAGCCTATTGCCAAACCTTACAACTAATACAAAAAAGGTGTGGGATAGTTTTCAAGAAAAGAAAGCAGTGTTCACAAATAATATGTCAGGATGCATTAGCTTGCGTCTCCCTTCCACACGTTTTGAGCCCGGGGTAAGGTGGGCTCTTAGAGCACAGTACACTCTCAAGCTTCCCCAGCACGAGATGACCGTTCCACTTGCAGCTATCAGGGTCGTCGATGGCCAAGTCTCGTTTCTCTTAAAAGTCTCTTGCCTTCGAGGGCCTGATGTATTCATATAACAAAACAAAAGTTTCTTGAACAAAAGGAAAGTTTGTTTGTACTTAGGGTGAGGATTCTTCACCCCTGGATCTCCTTCTTCCAGGCTTGGATCCTAAACCAGTTCCTATCGATATCAAGGCCTTCGGCGGTTGAGTCTCCTGGTTCCGAGGGCCCAATAGGTTTAAAAAAACAACTAACAAACATAAAGTTCTGTTCTATGTATTTCTCAGGTGATGATTTCACCCCTGGGTGCCCCTCTTCCGGGCATACCACTCATTGTTTCAGCCTCCCTCCACTGGGTTCACTATGGCTTTTCCAGCATTCAACAATCCTAATGTTTTTATAAACAGTTTACCATGGACATCCCTCTTCCCGGTTCATGTTTGTGAACACACTGTTTTTTGGGACTTTAGACTTTGCCCCCTCTTCGTCAGCATCCCCCTTCCGGATTCACTATTGCCAACTTCACATTCACATTTTCTTTCAATGTTTGTGGGATTCACTTCCCTTACTTCCTCTACAGTTCATTGGTCAAAGGCTTTCGACTGTACATGGGTTTTGCCTGATCTCCTATATGACCACTTTGATCTATCTCGGCGGCTCTCCTACCGGCTTCTGGAATATGTAGTTTAACTCAGACGGGGATAGACCAGGGTTTCTCAGAGTAGCACCCACGTGGTGCCGGTCCCCTTCTGCAACTGGTCTCCCCTTTAAAATGTTACAGTTTTTTGAACTTCTCTCACTTTGCCATTTTGCGACTTCCATTCGCCACAGCCCGGTTCTTATCGGTTCTCCCTTTCGACTCACCGGATGTGACGAACCGCTTGGCTTTCCTCTTAACTGGAGTCAAGGCCGGTACCATGGAAGCAGGAGTCTCTCTCGCTCTGGTTTATCAGCATTGATACGCTCTGGGTACCATTGACATCAGCTGCAGAACACTTGGGCTATTGTCCTTGGTCTTACGATTCCCTCTACGGAGGTTTCGCAGGGTTTTGTCGAGAAGGGCAAGGTTGTGTCTCTCCTCGTCAGCCTTTCAATGTTTGCCGCCTTTCTCCTCCTCTTGAACTGACGGGCCTGGATAGCTGTCTCTTCGTGTGGTCTGCCTTGCTCCTACTGTGCTCTCTTGCTCCACCTTTTATCCCTGCGAGGAAAGTAAAGGTCCGTCAGGCGTGTGTGATTCGGGTTAATTGCCTGACTCTGCCTGATCCTTGGGTTGGGACATGTCAGGTAGACGGTTTCAACATTAGACCAGTTTTCATTACAGTGAGAAAGTGTTCGTATTGGAAAAAGAAGGGGTCGGAGTTTGAGTGTCCTACGGGGTACAATGGGGGAAAAGGTGTCATGAGAAAGAAGGGGGTTATGAAATGAACAGGAATGAGGAGGATTCTTATCGTAAACTAAACAAGGGTTTGGTGAAAGCAGACCGGGAGTGCGGATAGGAACCAGGAAAACAGGAATTCTGGGAGTTGTGCTTCTTTGCAAGTTTATCAGAGGCGAATGGGTTGTTGGCTTCACCTTTTGGGTGAGGGAAATTCAATGGGTGGAAGGGATGAGAGGGAATAGCTTATACAAGCTTCAGAGACTTTGTTCCCCTCACCATCCTCCCCATGCTGGTACCGCATCTCACCTGGGGTATTCCATCGAGCATAACCCCAAGCCCTTCTACCCAGGTGGTCCGTCCCTACCTGGCTATCCGGGTGTTGGGATAAGAGAGGGCTAGATTGTCTCTGGCCACCCGAATAAGGGATTCTCGAGGTCTGTTGGGGAGAATACCCTTGGGTTTCTCATACCACCCACGCCTGTGCACTTAACTGGTCCAGAATGTTCCATGGCCTGTGAACGATCAGCTGTCTGTACCTGCGTTCCCTTGCATAGAGGCACGATAAAGCAATGGTGCGTGCGGTTGGTGCCTTACTAAACATCAATAAATAAATCAATGTGCCCCCACCGGGGAAGACAAGACCCTCGTCTGTTGGCGGAAAGGAAGAGGCCTTTGTGGTTGATATTTTCTTTTTTTGAAGCCCACATTTTTGTTATTAGATTTTCCATGTAAGTATATTCTTGTTCTTGTATCATGCCTTTCCTCTTATTTTGATCCCTCAGAAAATATATTTTGGTCACTGCTTGTTGCTCCAGTAAAGGGATAGCTCCCCAAGCCAATGCTGTGCTATACTGTGTTACAGTGCATTTGTATAGCACCATATGTACCATTGGTATGATCTCAAAGCGCTGTGGGTTGAACGCCCTTGGGGACCGTGGTCCGTATCAGTGGAGGGAGTAGTAGAGCATTTAGTGCTTGTGTGAACTTGGTATGTGTGCAGCCAGAGAGGTTTGCACAGGTTGGCTGCATTCTAGTGTTGGGTGCAGTGCAGTGGATGTGAGAGATCAGTGTAATGTGCGCAGTAAGGAGGGTGGTCTCTGAGTCTACATTCTGGCTGCCGTGGGGCCTGTGTAAGAGATTATGTGTGCCGCTAGGCTGATTTTTTTATGGGGTATAGCTGCGTTTTACAAAGCTGCTGAGGTGTTATTTGAGCAATGAAGGTATGTGTGCAGCTAGGCCGAATTGTTCTATTGTTTGTTGATGTAAAGAGGAGAGTGAGCATATTAGTAGGAATGAGTGTCTGATTATCGGTGGGTGGCCCCCCCTTCTTGGGATACTTTCGGAGCTCAATGTGCTGGCCGTGTCTGTCCTGGTGGTTTGTGGTAGTGGATTGCAGAGAGCGGTAAACTGGTCGGTGAGGGTATGTTGTGTTCTCAGTCGGACGGTCCTTTTCCAGAAGCTCTGTAGTAGGACTCAGAGGGACCATTTTCCGGGTCCCTGTGGGAATTTTAAACTGGGTTGCTGGGTGCTTCATGGGTTATCACATGTAATCGATCATGCAATGTCTTGTTGATACCTATCTTACGTGCACATTAGTCTGTCTCTGTTTAGATGTAGATATAGATTCAAGACCGTGACTGCAGTTGAGCATTAACCCCCCCCCCTCCCAAACCCCAACCACCTGAAGAATAATATTGGGGCTTCATAGAATACCATCTCCAAACAATCCAACTAATTACTTGCCAGAGGCAAAGAAGGATAATGCAGTAAAAGACAAATAATAGAACGTGGAAGAGCAGGAGGAAGTAGTGGCCGGACAAGCGATAGGGAAATGTGCAGTAGCACCTGGTCGTTTCAAGTGCCGGATGGGATTACCAAATAAATGATCTCAGGCGCATATAACAAGACACCCTCCAAGACTATGGCAAAATACTACTTTATTATCAGTTCAATAAAGTAGAGCAACCGGGTGAACAAACAGATTATAGCTCACACACTCTCCACACATTTCCATTACACAAAAGTATAATGGGTTTTTGTCTCATAACTTGAGTTGCACCCATTACTTCAGTGCACGTCAGCTATGACGTCATCTTATGTGGCAAACAGTAAAACCCTATCGGGTGGAGGGATTGGGTAAGGGACCATGTATACCTATAGTTCCTTTAGATGTTAGTAAAATCATTGGCTGCCTCTTATCTGGTAGGCACGCCTTGAACTACCTCTAACTACATATAATACAGATAATAGCAGAATAACAGCAGCGGATTGGCTTCTGCTACAATGTATACTCCTACGCCCCGTCCCCATTCCTCCATACTTTTGGGACATTCCGTCTACCGGGACAGGAGCGGAGCACTTTTTTGAAGCATTATAAATTATGTTTTGTTCTTCTTTTATTTTTAAGCGGGGCCACCGCACGTGACCGTAGCCCTGCCTTCCTGAGCTCTGCCCTGCGCATCACCCGTCAGTCCTTTTCTCCAGGCGGTCGGGGTCGGATGCACTTGCATTTTAGGGAATATTTTTCTTTTGTTCCCTTGTCCTTCATATTCCTGCTCCCGTTCCACAGTATTCTTTCTTCCATCTATGCTGGAGCGTCTGGGATTCGTGTCCTGTTCTTCGTGCGAACCACGTTTCTTGAGGGTTGGATGCCCACTCTCTCTGTCTGGAGTGCTTGGGCCCGCAACACTGGCGGGACTCTTGCTTCTACTGCGACCCCCCCCCCCCGTCCAGGCACTCCAGCGTCGACTTGTCACGTGGCAGGGTTCCAGCGGATTTCTCCTCCACATTTACAGCAGTTCATTGAAGAAAAAAAGGAAGCGGCCGCTAAGTTCCTTCCATTTTAGGGCACCCTGGCCAGGGGACTCCTTCCCGGGGTCTTCCGGTTCTGGTAGGGGCCCAAGTGGCTCTGGTACCAGGGATCTCTGTGAGGTGTCCATAACTTGGAATCCGAAGTTTCCTCCGAGGTTCCCTGTAAGGGGGCTGCCAGGAACGGATATTCATCCGAGTTTCGCCATCTGGGGGCTAAAGTTAAGCCCAGTATTTATGGGGCTGTTTTCACTGGGGTAATTCCTGAGGTTTCCAAATCTGGAACTAAGTGTACAGAGACTCGTCTCAAGGTTTCCGTTAAGGCGACTAAACACACCGGAATAATCCCTGAGGATCCCCGACTTGGGGTTATATCTAAGACCGGCAAGATCAAGCTGCCCCCTCCGAGGGCTCTGGCGTCAGGGGCTGTCTCTAAGCCTTCCCACACTCAGGCTTGTGGTC
The DNA here is from genome assembly GCF_040938575.1 of Ambystoma mexicanum. Classification (NCBI taxonomy): domain Eukaryota; kingdom Metazoa; phylum Chordata; class Amphibia; order Caudata; family Ambystomatidae; genus Ambystoma; species Ambystoma mexicanum. The sequence goes on from NC_090926.1 coordinate 351,322,821, forward strand.
GAACCGATCTTGCTGAGGGGGCAAAGAAGGCGTTTAAACACCTTAAGTCTTCAAGTACCAGCTCTGCCGAGGTTCCCTGTCACAGAGCTAAAATGGAACATAAGTCCCCTGATACGCCTGTGGTGACAACGGCCTCACTGACACCTGTGATGCAGTTCACCTCAGGCAGTAACAAAATGGCGGTCCAACACCGTGGTCTGCGGTGGCCATTTTGACTACCTCTTTCACACTAACGTTCTCAACGGCTGGTACCGAGGGGCCTGTTTTTGGGGCTGAGCTGCCTTTTCCATGTCATGTGGATAATACGAATCCGTTCCGCCCTCCAATGGATTGCTCGGTTGTATACTAATTGACCTCGGGCGAATTGACCTAATTTAGAAGGTCAATTAGGACATGTATTTGGGGGAAAAACCCCCGCAACCTCCCACCCAATCCAAAACCCCCCTCAACCCCTCACCCAATCCCTTTATATTATTTATAATCCCAAACCAACCCAATACATATATGAAAGAAATAAAATAAAGGTCAATTGTGTAGAAGATCAATTAAGACCACTTTAATTAGGTCAATTGTGCAAAAGGTCAATTGTAAAAGGTCAATTTGGGTAATAGCGTCTGCTCACTTGGTATACGTGGATTCATTTGGTGGAGGGCTATCTTGGCAACCATCCTCATGGAAATCCTGGGGGTATGCCCCCTTCAGAGCAGCCTCTACCCACTCCAGTGCCTAGGCAAGTTTCAGACGCTTATGCACTCTGATCCTATGAAAAGCATACTTTAAGGATCTATTCAAGGAAATGTATCCTAAGCCACCTGAACCGCAGCCTGCTCCGGCAATTCCTCTTCAGGTCCCGCAAATGCCGCCTCCTCCTCATCCTCTTCCAGTGAGGCCCCCACCTACACTGCCTTCTTTGCCTCCACTTTCACTTGTGCTAAAGACTCCCGTTGCACAGTCAGGTCTTCCGACGGGGCCTGAGGTGCCACGTGCTGCGTATCAGGATTCTGTTCCCGCTGCACTGGATGAAGATCAAGCGCACCAGGATAGCGACGACCCACCCCGCTCTATTTGAGCCTTTCATGACCGGGTTGTGGATTTGATGGCGTTGCTAAATATTACAATACCTGAACCTCCGGGTCCACAAGAAAGTGTACTTTTTGGACACTTTACTCTGTCGTCACAGGCGCGCACCAGCCTTTTCCTTCAAATGGATGTCCTGGCCGAAGTATGCAGGGTCTGGGAAAAGCTTTATTCCAAGCAGCTCTGAAACAAGAAAATTGACGCTCGCTACAAGCTACATGCGCCTGAAGACATATCCTTGATTGCATGTCCACTCCCCTCATCGACGGTGGTGGCAGCAGCTACGCTCCAGTCTTAGCCATCCTCTAAATCCTCCATGGCAGCTTACCAAGTCCTTTCAAAGGAGGTCAAGCTTCTTGATGTCATTGGGGAAAAAAGTATTTTCCAATTCAGCCCTTCAGCTGCAACAGGCTAATACAGAGGTTATCGTGGCGGCTCCTTATCTCAAGCTGTGGAAGGAGCTTGCTGAGTTTGAGGAGTGTATTCCTCCTGACAGACTCAAAGATTTTAAGGGTGGCTTATCCGATGCCAAAGTTCTGGCATAGGACCTGCTGGAGGCCGCAGCCCATCATGTCGACACTTCCACTCGGGACCTTATGGTTATGATATGATATGATATGGCATTTATAACTCGCCTATACACAAGTGTTTCAAGGCGCAGAGGTTGGAGTAGACCTCTCCCGCCAAGCGTGGCTGTATGCTACAAAGTTCTCGAAGGAGGTTCAGGACTAAGTACTTGTTCTTCCCTTCGAAGGTAAGGAATTATTTGATTCCTCCACTGATGAGGAGCTCACCAAAACTACTAAGCCATTGTGGTCCTTGCCAAAACCCCTATTAAGACCGCTTATACTCAGAGGTCAGGGTCTCAAAAAAGGTCCTTCCCTGGTTTCAGAGGGTTCCAGGACCGCCGGGGAGACGCTCCCACTGTTGGGCATCTTTGCAAGCAGCAAAGGCAAGGTGGATGATTTTTCTCTTGGTCAACAGCCGCCTCTTCAGGAACTAGCTGTCACACAGCCAATAAACCATCTAAATGATGTTTTCCATCGGTCTCACGAGACTTCGCCGGGCGGACTTGTATCGGCTCATCTGGAGGCAAGGCAGACCATCACAGAAGATCAAATGGGACCACAAATACCAGATTTTCCTCTGAGGTTCCCCATCTGGGGAATAAGACTAAGCCCAACGCTTCTGGGGCTGCTTCAACCGGAGTGATTCCCGAGGTTTCTCAGTCTGGAACTAAATGTACCGAGTCTAGTCTTGAGGTTTCCTGTGAAGTGACTAAAAGTACTGAGGTAAAACCCAGTGGATCCCCAATCAGGGGCTTTGTGAAAGACCAGCAGGATTTTGGTGTCGTACCGGTCTCTCAGGGGGCAAAGAAGGAGCGCAAAGTCCCTAAGTCTTCAAGCACCGGCCCTGCTGAGGTTCCCTCACTGAGGGCTAATTCTTCTGCAGAAACCAAAAGGGCTGAAAAGTGCTCCCAGTCTGCTAGTACCAGCTCTGCCGAGGTTCTCTGTTAGAGGGCTAATGCTGATCCAAAAGCCCCTACAACCCCTGTAGAGACATGGCCTCACTAAAACCTGTGACAGAGATCACTTCAGGCAGTGACAAAATGGCCTTTCAACCCACACGGTCTGAAGCGGCCATTTTGACAAGCTCTTCTATACCAATGTTCTCAACGGCTGGCACAGAGGGGCCTACCTCTGGGGTCAATGCCAGAGTCTTCTAGCGAAGGACAGATTTGCAGATTTATCAACCACATGCTTATTTTCCTGAACTCCTCCCTCAGGTCAGCATGATGGTTCCAGAGTCTCCTGGACCTGATGGCTTCATGTGTCCTAGCCTTACCTCTTGCAGGACTGAAGATGAGGCGCACATAGCTTGTGCTGCAGAGCTGCTGGTCCCAAGCTTTGGACCCAGACTCCAAAAGGATTCCGATACCATCCTTCATAATTGCGGATCTTCAAAGGTGGTCAACATCCAGCAACCTTTCAGTGGGAACCTCCTTCCAGGAGCCCTTCCCACAGATTATGGTTATGTTATGTTATGTATATATTTATAGAGCGCACTTACGCCCAAAGGCAGCATGGCGCTAAACTGAACAAGAACGTTTTCAAGGAACGCTGGAAAGAAAGGTGGTATGGAATAGCCTGCAGTGAATGAGGGCGAGAATTCAAGGCCTTAGCCGCAGCAACTGAAAAGGCACGGCTACCCATGCAGGAAAGTCTGACCTGAGGGACTTGAACCATAAGAGCAGACTGAGAACAAAGCAGACATCTGGGCACATAGAGTAGAAACTTGGCCTGAAGATATTCTGTGCCCAGTTTGTAAAAGGTGTGATGCACAATGCAAAGAGATTTGAAAAGAACGTGCTTCTCAACAGGCAGCCAAGTCCTCAAGGCAACTGCTCAGCTGAGCAGCAGTATCTGGCCCGAGTAAGAGCGAGACGGACCAAGATCTGCGTGTCATCAGGATACGAGTATGCACCTGAAACCATGGGACTGAATATGGTGGAGGAGAGGCCTAATATAGATGTTGAGTAATATTGGTGACCGCGTGGAGCCCTGCGGGACACCACAGTACAGCAAAATAGACTTAATAAGAAAGGGAGGAAGAGAAACTGACTGGGAGCGATCGGCCAGGAAGGCAGAAAACCATGCCAGAACTTGGCCAGACAAGCCAGTCGACAACATGGTTGCAACACACCCTCGCTCCTAGGGTGGGGAGCAACATTTGGTCACCTTGAGGTGTATGATCTGTGGATCCACCAGGACTGAATGTCTCATGTCAACTACCTAAAACCCCTGGCAGTTTATCTGGCATTGAAACCTTTCCAGCTTTCTATCATCAACAGAGTGGTGCAAATTTGCACTGACAATTCTGTAGCTTGTTCTATGTCAACAAACTGGGGTAGCGGGGATCCTCCTCTTGTGGATCTAGCTATCCAGATTTGGAATTGGGCAGTCCAACACAGTGTCTGGGGCTGCTTCAACCAAGGTTATTTCCAAGGTTCCCAGTCAGGGTCTAAATGTACCGACCCTAGTTTTGAGTTTTCCTGTAAGGTAACTAAAGGTACCGGGACTATTCCAGAGTATCCCCAAACAGGGGCTATGATCAAAAGCAGCAGGATTGTAGGGCTCCATGTAGGGGCTCTGGCTTCACGGATATGACCCTATGCTTACCCACAAACAATCTTGTGGTTATAGCGGGTCCTGCCGAGGGGGCAAAGAAGGAGGGCAAGGGCCCTAAGTCTTCAAGCACCGTCCCTGCTGAGGATCTCTCATTTAGAGCTATTTCTTCTGCAGAAACTAAAGGGGCTAAAAAGCACCCCGGGTCTGCTAGTACCGGCTCTGCCGAGGTTCCCTGTTGAGGGGTAAAATTCATTACAAAGCCCCTACAATCCCTCTGGTGACAATGTCCTCACTAAAACCTTTAACGCACATCACTTCAGGAGTAGACAAAATGGCGGTTCAATCCACGCGGTCATAATGCAGGAGGTGCGTAAGCCTTCTACAAGAGCGCAGTACAAAAGTAAATGGCTTTCTGTTGACTGTTTTTTTTTTTTATCAGAACTTGCAGCCTCCAGCATCCACGTCTTATCGCGCAGAACATATTTGTCAACCATTGCAGCTTATCTTTGTACAGATAATTGCTCTTTTTCTCTGACAAACCCAGTAATAAAGAGGCATTTTGCTGGCTTTCTGCCGGCCATGCCTCCTCACCCAAAATGGGATTGAAACATGGTCCTTACAGCTTTGTGTCACAAGCCATTTAAACCAATGGCCACTACAGAGCTCAGAAATCTCTCCGGGAAGGTGGCCCTCTTAAATGCAGTATGATCTGCAAGAAGAATAAGTGAGCTTCAAGCTCTCTGTCGAACATCCATTCCTAATTTTTCACAAGGATATGTTTCTGCTTCGCACTCATCCTTCTTTCCTTCCAAAAATTGTCTTGTAGTTCCACATAAATTAATCCATATCCTTACTGGTTTTTTCTTTCCAAATCCGATCTTGGATGCAGAGAGGGCTCTACACAACAGAGCTCTGAAGTTTTACCTCGACAGAACAAGCAAACTTAGAAGCTCTTCACAATTCTCTGTTACCTTTGGTGACCCAAAAGGGAAACCGTCTTCCAGGGTTTCACAATTCAACGCCTTCGGCCCCCAAACGACGTTCGTGCACATTTGGTCCGTGGCAAAGCAGCCGCTGTTGCCTTCCAGAAATATGTCCCATGGTAGCCCATAGTCAAGGCTGCTACGTGGGCATTTTGCTGACACTATTGTCTTGACCGGAGCTCCCGGGCTGATGCCCAGTTCGGCCAGGCAGTTCTTAAGAACCTGTTCCAGTAAGGGAAATTTCCATCCTCCTGTTTCTTTGATCAGTGCTTGGGAACCTCCCAAAAGTATGTAGGAAAGGGGACAGGGACAGGGACGTAGGAGTATAACAAAGTTACTCAATGTAGTGACTACCTTACTCGCACTCCTAGTCCATAGTCCCCTTTCCTCCATATGCCCGCCTGACCTCCCTTCTAATAAGTATCCTCTATTTTGCTAATGGTCCTTCGACTTTGGCGATAGAAAAGGACTGAAGGGTGATGCGCGGGGCAGAGCTCGGGAGGGCGGGGCTACGTTCACAGCTCAGCGTAAAAATAAAAGGACAAAAAGTTATTTTTGATGCTTCAAAAGTGCTCTGGTCCCATCCCAATGGACAGAATGCCCCAAAAGTATGAAGGAAAGGGGACTGTGGACTAGGAGTAAGGTAGTCACTACGGTGATTACCTTTGTTATAGTCCATCATTACATAGGCCCTCATTATTGGTTGGCATTTTCTTCCAACCTTAGACATTTGTCTCGTTGGCAGTACGTAAGCAAAAACGAAACCCATGTGCGGGGAACAATGTCGGACAACTGCCTAAGCCAAGGCTGCTGCTTTTTAGTTGACATTGCTGACTGTTCTCTCCCTCAGAACTTTAAAGGGAGTGAAGGCACATTGCTATCTTCCTCTGGAGCTTTATGAATCGGCCTGGATTCCTGGTCTTGCACCACGTGTGAGGAGACCACGATTTTGGCCATTCTGACCTTTTATTTAGTGCTATTTGAGTCAATTATACTGGGTGCTATTACTCTTCTCAGTCTCTGGACACTTGGTTGCTCCATCCTGCAAGTGCTTTCTGCAAATTTGATTGTTCAATACTTGGCACTCATAATTATTTACTCCTTTACTTAATCTAAGGAAAATATGGCCTACGTACATGGTTTATCCTGTTCGACTCCTTTTGTGCCTTGCAGTTGCTTTTTGCTGCGGTGTCCCTGATCCCAAGCCAAGCAAATATTTGTTGTTCTCGCACAGAGCTGTATTCCAGCGCCTGTCAGCTCTGCAGCTTTGGTCTCTCTCCTTCTGGCTTCTCGCTTACTATTATACAGAGACGACGTCCATTTTCTCATTGTGGCTGCTTTACCCAAGCTCTATTTTCTTTGTTTAAGCAAGCTTCTATATGTCTTATCTACCTTGCGTTTCTGTGTATATACATCTACTGCATCTCTTCTCATTTATCTTCTCAGTGCATAGGATTTCTTTGTATCCGCATGCCTGTTCACTTTATTACTTCAGTCACATCTTCATTCTTTAAGTATTTGTATATCGTTTCAGTAAGCCCTTGTGTTTTCTCTTCATGACGTCCTCATACACTTATCAGACTTTGAATATAGCTCTTCTATGTTCAGTGGTGTCTTCAGACATCCTTATCCTGTGTCTCAAGCCCAGAGATCGCATCTCTCCAGCCCTAAAATCTTTCACTGGCTCCCGGTGATGGCAAAGATCAAATTTAAGACCCATTGCATCATCCACAAGGCTGTCTGGAGCCTGGGACCTCATTCCATCCAGCTTTCACTCCCTAAATACCTCCCTGCTAGAGTTATCTGGTTCTCTACCTCCAACTCTGTGCAGATCGACGTTTCTCCAAGCAGAGAGTCAGAGGTAGATCTCTTTCTTTGGCAGGAGCCTCCCTCAGGAATGGCCTCCCTGGCACCCTCAGACTTGTGCCGGATTTCCTTAAGTTCTGGTACCTTCTAAAGACTTTCCTTTTCTCCTCCTTCTTCCCTCTTCCCCTTCCGTGCTAATGTTCCCCTGCTGCTGCATCTGGTGCCTGGTCCCTTATGAGTTCTTACAGGGGCCAAGCCCTCCTCGACCAACTATCCTCACCATTACTACCAGCACTTGCCCTCGGGCACCCTTCCCTGATTGGCGTGAATCTGGTCCACCATGTCCATCGCACCATTTCCCTTACCCCTGTTCTTTCCTCTTGCACTTGCCCTCCTTGGCTACCCTTAGCACTCGCTGAGCCCCTTGGGCCCCCTCCTCTTGCACACCCCTGTTAGGGAGAATTCTCTGTTTAGGCTGAATTTCCCTACCTAGTGAGTCCCCCAGCAGCTTTGCTGGATTTCTGGGGTTTCTTTTTTTTTCTCCTGCCAAGAGTGAGACTCTTTTACCCTCACTCTTGGGCATGTTTGAAGTGTGTTTTCTTGGTTAAACCGTGTGTTGAATGGGCTATGGGGTCTTTTACTCCATAGGGCCTCATGTATTTTTGTGATGTGGGTTACACAGCACCCTCTGTGCAGTAACCCAGGGGTGTCCTAGGGACTCCCCAACATAGACTCCATACCCTGGGACTGACTACTGTCTCCCAGGGCATGTAAAGTCACCAAAGACTTTACTAGTCTTAAATCCTGAACAGAACCAGTACAAACCATCATATTATGGACGTACTGGCTGGGGCAATTCGATTGCCCCAGGCTCTGTTAGTCGAAGGGGCACGTCTCCGTCCCCCCTGATCGAGTTTTGGCTGGTGGCAGTGGAAACTACTTTTTATATTCAACCGCGAATATTTTCCTATGGGATTTCCCATTGTTTTAGGCTAACACATTTAATTATTTATTTACGGTAGCCTCAAACATACCACCGGTTTATATATTTATTATTATAACTCCGGTTGGGATTTTTTGCCAAAACTTGATTCTAAAATGGCGTTGGCGTTCGCCTCTGTAACTCTGACCCAAAGTGGAGCCCTTTGTTCCACTTTTGGCGGGCTTCTCCACAGAAGCCCTCCAAAGTGGTGCCACTCTGTCTGGGGTACTTAGGAGGGGTGGAGGGGGATTTAGGCACCCTGGACTGAGTTACCTTGGTAACTCAAGTCGCACTCTGTCCTGATTGGCCCAAGTGGTGAGCCGGCCGGCTCACCACTTAGCGTGTTTGAGTGACAGCTAGGCTGGGTGAATGGGGGTTTGCTGCATAAAAGCAGGGCTTTGGGGACTGGAACTTCAGAAGTCGCCACAGGACCAAGAATCCGACGAGGGAAGAGCTGAGCCGACCTGCTACGACGACACCACCCGGTGGAGCCCTACTGAACCGTCTCACCACTCTTCCCAACGACCGAGGAGAACTCCTAACGGAGTGGCTCCTTCCCTTGACTGGTGGGGACAACCAGTTTTCACCTTCTTTCCGCTTCTTCGAGGTATCTCGTGGCCGCCTTGCCCGTGCCAAGCACCCCGGCAACCGGAATACCACACTTTTACCACAACCGCGAAAGTCGGTACAACCCTTTAACCGGAGGACTCCGCGGCTGGTTTCTTCCCGGGCAGTGCAACGATCTTCTTCTTCTGCTCTTCAGCGAGAACTTCTTCTTCCCTGACCGACGTCGAGCCTTGCTGCCACTGCCTGGAACAACTGCCACCGCTGGAGGATCCTTCCCGTTTAAGGTACCGTGTTCCGCCTGGCTTCCCTTGCCACCGACTGTACGGGGTAGTTTTAGCCCCCGGCTTTCGAACCTGGGAGTGCCTGGGACACCCCGGCTAAACTTTCTAAGCCTCTCTAAACCCTTTCTGAACTCTTTGCAAGACTCTGAATCCCTAATAACGGTGTGATCTTGGGCACATTTTCGCTCTGTCTGCTCTAAGAGTGGGCCCTGCCTAGTGACTTTTGCTCACCTGTGACTTTGTGCTTCTTTGAGCCCATTGAAAGTGTTCTTGACCTTAGAGTGGTGTGTTTAGCCTATTTCTGCCTTTTCTCTCCCTTCTTTGAACCTACTAGAGTGTCATCTAAAGTTAAGCACTCACCTCTGTTTGAATTATGTGGTGTTAACCTAGAGTTGTCTAGATAGGGATAAGGGTTGGGACTGCTTTCCATATAACTGTGTTTAGAGTATTTTACTATATATATTGCTAGAGTGTTTTCAACTTATGTGTTCTTAAAAATAAATAACTATATACTTTTGGAACCAAGCTCTGGTCAGTGTTTGCTTGTACTTTTGTGTTCGAGTACCTATTGTGTATACTTTGCATACTGCCTAACTCTTCTTGAGGGAAGTCTGACTGCTCAGCCACAGCTACCAGGTAAATCTGGGTGGTGCAGACTGCTACCAAGTGGGTTTACTGCTATACCTGTAGTCTTAAATCTTTTGCAGTGTTCCCTAAGGGAACTGCACAGGTTTCTGCCTAACACTGGTGTACAGCGGTGGGATTTGTATTGAGTATACATTTTGGTGTGCTTTAGATACCTTAGTGCAACTAACCACAAAGCTTAGCACTGTAAAAGTAATCCTCTAACATGTCAGTTATAGAAGGCTATAGTCACGAGTCCCTTGCAGCCAAAACTGCTGATTGTTTAAGAGTGCTCTGTAAACATAAGGATCTCATGACTAAGGGCAAGAAAATGGAGCTGATTGAAAGATTGTTAGCTAACCAAAGTCTGGGTGATGGTTCAGAGGAACCTACCACCCCAGCAAATGTAGATGACAGTATTGAAATTGACATAGAACAAAATGTTGATGATTTTGAGGAAGAGTCAGAAGAGGAGGGTGAGGCTGTTGTGACTGTCCCCCCTAGGCCTCTGCCTGCTCTACCTGCTGTGCCTACTGGGCCTTTACCAGGTCCCACATTTAGTCCTCAGTACTATGAACTAGAGAAAATGAAACTAGAATTGGAGTATAAAAAACTTAATGCTCAAACTGAGAAAGAACTAAGGCTAAGGGAAATGGAGCTCAAGCATGAGCTAGAAATGAAGAAATTGTCTGTTGAGAATGCTTCTCTCTCTGGCTCCTCTAGAAGTTCCAGTCCTAAAAGACCCCGGATGCCTAAAGAATTGGTTGGTATGTATGAGCCTAAGTTGGATGTGTTGGATTGGTTGTCTCTGTTTGAATATAATCATGGGCTCCAGAACATCACAGGAAATGACTTACTCACCTGGTTGTTCTCTAGGCTTCCCCCTGTTGCAACTGATGTGATAATGGAGATGGGGGAGGAGGATAAGAAGGACTATGAATGTGTGAAACTAGCTTTGATAGTTAGGTTTGGGAAGACCCCTTCCCAGTATCTTAAGAGGTTTAGGAGCCTCAAAAAGCATGATGGTACCCCTTGGGCTACCTGGGTGAGTGAAGGGTTGAAAAACTTAGAGGGATGGATTAAGGGTTACAAGGTGAACACTTATGAAGGTATGAAGAATTTGTTTATGTTGGAGACTATTTATGATGCCTGCTCTCCTGAGCTCAGACAACACTTGGCTGATTCCAAGGAATTAGATTCCCGGAAACTAGCTAGGGCTGCTGACTTGTGGGTGCCAACCGGGCCACTCACAAGGACTCTGGGGTAACTCAGAGAAAGGAGGGGGAGAAACAGCCTAAAAAGGACTCCAAAGAGAATTCTAATACTACAAATTCCAAAGAGGGCCCCAAACAAAACTATAAGGGTAAGCCACAAGGAAAACCAAATCAGGCTAGTGTACCTTCTGGTCCCAGACCAGAAGGAGGTCAGAACAAGCCTCCATTCCAGCGAGCCTTTGGCTCATGCTTTGTTTGTAAGGCTACTGACCATGTGAAAGGAGATCCCAGATGTAAGGGTAAACTTTCAGGGGTCCAGCTTGCCTCCTTAGCCTTCGCTCCAGAAGAGGAAGTTCATATGGCAAGTGGAAACTTTCTATTACTGGCTGAGGAACCCACTGGAGTCTCAGCTAGTGTTTCTTTAGTCTCTCTGGGGTTGTGGGAACAACAGAACTTAGATGTCTATAACTCTATCCCAGATAATACTAAAGAGTATTATAAGGACAGTGTCCAGGTGAATGGTCAGGAGACTCCTGCCATTAGGGACACTGGAGCCAGCATAACTGTGGTGGATGAATCATTTTTCAAGGCAGAGGATGTTGCTAAGGCACCCAAATGCCTCACCAAGTTAGCTGGTGGGCCTGTGCAGATGTGTCCCCAGTTACCAGTTCTCATCCAATGTAATGATATGGCGGTGAAAATACCCGTCAGTGTACAATGTGAAGTGCCAGGTAGGGTTCTGTTGGGTAATGACCTCAAAGCTCTTGGAGTTGTGTCCCATACCCCCAGACCACCTAGCAAAAGGTTACAGGAGCTCACAAAACCTGCAAGAGAGAAAACCCTGAGAGGGTTATCTCAGGAGATGATGACAGAAATCACTCCTCTCCCACTGGAGCAACTTACTGCAGTAACAACCAGATCAGGAGCAAAGGGGCAACCCAAGACTCCTAGGAAAAAGCCAGCAGCAAGCACTCCAGTGCTTCCAACAAGGACTTCCCCTAGGTTGTCCAAAGTTACACCTGTAACTCCACCTCCAGCTGAGGCTGAGAGGGAGGTACAACCCTGTGTGGTTGAGCTAGACTCTGAGGAAGAGCTAGAAGGAGGCCCAAACCTTATTGGAGATTTGGACCCTGAGGACCATCCTGAGCTGCAGTCTTTACTGGCAGAAGGTGGACCTAGCAGGGCAGCTTTTCGTAAGGGGCAAAGAGAATGTCCAACTCTGGAAGGTCTCCGCCACCAGGCAGCTTCTCAGGCTGATGGGCAAGAGCCTGGGAAGTATAGGTTACACTGGGAAGATGGCCTCTTCTACAGTGAACCAACGGAGTCTGAACCTGGAGACTACAAGCGCCTTGTAGTCCCCCAAGAGAACAGACAACAGTTCTTACAACTAGCCCATGAGATACCTTTGGCTGGTCACTTGAGTTTCAAGAAGACCAAGGAAAGGCTCTCTCTCTACTTTTATTGGCCAAAAATGGGGGCTGAAGTAGATAGATATTGTAAGAGCTGCCATACCTGCCAGACTTCTGGTAAGGTTGGTTCCAAGAATGTGGCACCTTTAATGCCTCTCCCAGTTGTGGGAGTCCCATTTGAGAGGGTAAGGATAGACATTGTTGGTCCCCTTGATCCCCCAACCTCCTCAGGCAACAGGTTTATACTTGTTGTAGTAGACCATGCTACTAGGTACCCTGAGGCAATTCCTATGAGGACTGTTACGGCTCCGGCTGTGGCTAAGGCCCTCCTTGGTATTTTTACCAGGGTTGGGTTTCCTAAGGAAGTAATCTCTGACAGGGGGTCAAACTTTATGTCCCACTACATGAAAGCCATGTGGAAAACCTGTGGAGTTACTTACAAGTTCTCAACAGCATACCACCCTCAAACAAACGGGTTGGTTGAAAGGTTTAACAGAACCATGAAGAGCATGATAGGTGCTTTAGAGGAACCCCTTAAAAAGAAGTGGGACCTTCTACTGCCATGCCTTCTCTTTGCTTATAGAGAAGTCCCTCAGGAGGGAGTAGGTTATTCTCCCTTTGAGCTCCTCTATGGCCATCCAGTCAGAGGTCCATTGGCCCTGATTAAGGAGGGATTGGAAGGTGCTCCTCCCCTCAAGCCAGTCAGAGTGACTGACTATGTGATAGGTCTCCGGAGGAGAATGTCACACATGATGGCAGAAGCAAGTGACAACTTGAAAGCTGGTCAAGCTCTGGTCAAACATTGGCATGACCAGAAGGCTAACATGGTTGAGTTTACTCAAGACCAGCTAGTTCTAGTTATGCTCCCAACAAGGCAGAGGGCCTTGCAAGACAAATGGATGGGACCCTTCAAGATTGTGGGAAAACTTGGAGAGGTCAACTATCTGGTGGATCTGGGCAGACCCAGGGAAGCTCCTAGAGTCTTCCACACCAACAGACTAAAAGCATACATCTCCAGACCTGCCGTAGGAGCCTTGCTTCTAGCTTCAGCTGCAGAGGAAGAAGAGAGTGAATCTCTCCCTGATCTCCTCAGAGGTGTGCCTTTTAGATGAAAAAGTTGAAGGAGTCAATCTCTCTTCAGGCCTGACACCTGAGCAACAGGAGGAGTGCAAATCTATGTTAAATCAGTTTGCCTCCCTGTTCTCACTGTCACCAGGCTTGACCCCTTGGGGCCAGCATGATATACTCACTGGTGACTGTCTGCCAGTCAAAAGCAGAGGGTACAGAATGTCAGAACACATCAGAAACCACATCAAAGGAGAGGTCAAGAAGATGCTTGATCTCGGGGTAATAGAGCCCTCTACTAGTCCATGGTCTAGCCCAGTTATGTTAGTACCAAAGGCAGGATCCAAAGACTTGAGATTCTGTGTGGACTATAGAGCTCTAAATGCAGTCACCAAGACTGATGCCCACCCTTTGCCCAGGACAGATGAGTTGGTGGATAAACTTGGTGCAGCCAAGTACCTCAGCACATTTGACCTTACGTCAGGCTATTGGCAAATAGCCCTGACAGACCATGCCAAGGAGAAAACTGCATTTTCAACCTCAGTTGGCTTGTACCAGTTTAAGGTCATGCCTTTTGGATTAAAAAATGCACCTGCCACATTCCAAAGGATGGTGAACCAAGTTCTGGCTGGGATGGAAGATTTCTGCATGGCATACTTGGATGACATTGCAGTTTTCAGCCACTCCTGGGAGGAACATGTGAACCACCTAGGACAGGTGTTGCAGGCTCTTGAACAGGCCCATTTGACAATCAAAGCCAGTAAGTGCCAGATTGGCCAAAGTAAAGTGGTCTACCTTGGACATGAGGTAGGAGGTGGAGAAATAAGGCCCTTGCTCAGCAAGATTGAAGCTGTGCAAAATTGGACAACACCAACTACTCAAACCCAAGTGAGAGCCTTCCTAGGCCTCACTGGGTATTACAGGAATTTCATTGAGAACTATGGGACCATAGCTTCTCCACTGAATGTAATCTCCTCTCCTAAATTCCCTAAAAAGGTAAAATGGAATGAGGAGTGCAATCAGGCCTTTGAAAAACTGAAGAGAGCTCTTTGCCAAGCTCCAGTATTAAGAGCTCCTGACTACCACCAAACTTTCATTGTACAAACTGATGCTTCCAATGTAGGTATAGGTGCAGTTCTAAGCCAACTGGATGAGAAGGGTAGGGAGCACCACATTTGCTTCATCAGTAGAAAACTGAAGGATCCTGAGACAAGGTGGGCAACAATCGAAAGAGAATGCTTTGCTATTGTGTGGGCACTGAAGAAGTTTAGGCCATACTTGTATGGTTCTACTTTTGTTATTCAGACTGACCACCAACCCTTGAGATGGTTAATGCAAATGAAAGGGGAAAATCCAAAACTATTGAGATGGTCAATCTGCCTGCAAGGGTTTGATTTCACCATTGAGCACAGGTCAGGGTGTCGCCATCAAAATGCTGATGGACTCTCTAGGATGTATATCATCGACTAGAGGTATGAGGTTCATCCAGGAGTGGATTAAATCCTCCTGTCCCTTAGTCTGGGGGGGGGGGGGGGGGCGAGTGTTAGGGAGAATTCTCTGTTTAGGCTGAATTTCCCTACCTAGTGAGTCCCCCAGCAGCTTTGCTGGATTTCTGGGGTTTCTTTTTTTTTCTCCTGCCAAGAGTGAGACTCTTTTACCCTCACTCTTGGGCATGTTTGAAGTGTGTTTTCTTGGTTAAACCGTGTGTTGAATGGGCTATGGGGTCTTTTACTCCATAGGGCCTCATGTATTTTTGTGATGTGGGTTACACAGCACCCTCTGTGCAGTAACCCAGGGGTGTCCTAGGGACTCCCCAACATAGACTTCATACCCTGGGACTGACTACTGTCTCCCAGGGCATGTAAAGTCACCAAAGACTTTACTAGTCTTAAATCCTGAACAGAACCAGTACAAACCATCATATTATGGACGTACTGGCTGGGGCAATTCGATTGCCCCAGGGTCTGTTAGTCGAAGGGGCACGTCTCCGTCCCCCCTGATCGAGTTTTGGCTGGTGGCAGTGGAAACTACTTTTTATATTCAACCGCGAATATTTTCCTATGGGATTTCCCATTGTTTTAGGCTAACACATTTAATTATTTATTTACGGTAGCCTCAAACATACCACCGGTTTATATATTTATTATTATAACTCCGGTTGGGATTTTTTGCCAAAACTTGATTCTAAAATGGCGTTGGCGTTCGCCTCTGTAACTCTGACCCAAAGTGGAGCCCTTTGTTCCACTTTTGGCGGGCTTCTCCACAGAAGCCCTCCAAAGTGGTGCCACTCTGTCTGGGGTACTTAGGAGGGGTGGAGGGGGATTTAGGCACCCTGGACTGAGTTACCTTGGTAACTCAAGTCGCACTCCGTCCTGATTGGCCCAAGTGGTGAGCCGGCCGGCTCACCACTTAGCGTGTTTGAGTGACAGCTAGGCTGGGTGAATGGGGGTTTGCTGCATAAAAGCAAGGCTTTGGGGACTGGAACTTCAGAAGTCGCCACAGGACCAAGAATCCGACGAGGGAAGAGCTGAGCCGACCTGCTACGACGACACCACCCGGTGGAGCCCTACTGAACCGTCTCACCACTCTTCCCAACGACCGAGGAGAACTCCTAACGGAGTGGCTCCTTCCCTTGACTGGTGGGGACAACCAGTTTTCACCTTCTTTCCGCTTCTTCGAGGTATCTCGTGGCCGCCTTGCCCGTGCCAAGCACCCCGGCAACCGGAATACCACACTTTTACCACAACCGCGAAAGTCGGTACAACCCTTTAACCGGAGGACTCCGCGGCTGGTTTCTTCCCGGGCAGTTCAACGATCTTCTTCTTCTGCTCTTCAGCGAGAACTTCTTCTTCCCTGACCGACGTCGAGCCTTGCTGCCACTGCCTGGAACAACTGCCACCGCTGGAGGATCCTTCCCGTTTAAGGTACCGTGTTCCGCCTGGCTTCCCTTGCCACCGACTGTACGGGGTAGTTTTAGCCCCCGGCTTTCGAACCTGGGAGTGCCTGGGACACCCCGGCTAAACTTTCTAAGCCTCTCTAAACCCTTTCTGAACTCTTTGCAAGACTCTGAATCCCTAATAACGGTGTGATCTTGGGCACATTTTCGCTCTGTCTGCTCTAAGAGTGGGCCCTGCCTAGTGACTTTTGCTCACCTGTGACTTTGTGCTTCTTTGAGCCTATTGAAAGTGTTCTTGACCTTAGAGTGGTGTGTTTAGCCTATTTCTGCCTTTTCTCTCCCTTCTTTGAACCTACTAGAGTGTCATCTAAAGTTAAGCACTCACCTCTGTTTGAATTATGTGGTGTTAACCTAGAGTTGTCTAGATAGGGATAAGGGTTGGGACTGCTTTCCATATAACTGTGTTTAGAGTATTTTACTATATATATTGCTAGAGTGTTTTCAACTTATGTGTTCTTAAAAATAAATAACTATATACTTTTGAAACCAAGCTCTGGTCAGTGTTTGCTTGTACTATTGTGTTCGAGTACCTATTGTGTATACTTTGCATACTGCCTAACTCTTCTTGAGGGAAGTCTGACTGCTCAGCCACAGCTACCAGGTAAATCTGGGTGGTGCAGACTGCTACCAAGTGGGTTTACTGCTATACCTGTAGTCTTAAATCTTTTGCAGTGTTCCCTAAGGGAACTGCACAGGTTTCTGCCTAACAACCCCCTTGGGCCGCCTCCTCTTGCACCCCTCTTTCCCCTCCAACCCTACCCACCCTCCCTGTCCTGCACCCTCCTCCCGCACCTTTTGTTTTTTCACTGCATTTGCACGGTCAGAATACCACAAGACCTAGTAAAACCGTTACTTGTTTTTTCCTCTGTTCCCACTCCCATTTTTTCTTGTGGCACCTAGAAACACTTGTGTAGGCGCCATACAAATGCTCAATAAATAAATAAATCCTTCTACCATGTCAGTTCAAGGGTACATTTGAAACGGTTGTCTGAGCGCATAACGTCTCTCATATCTTCGATGCAGTATTGGGATGATACCAGGTGTCATGCACAATGTCTTCTTACTGGTCTTCCAATATGATAAAGGAGAGGGGGCGGGCACTATAGATCACATGTAAATCTGCCTCTCTACATTTCCTCCTCTGGTTGAATCCTCAACCATCTCCTCAATTTTCTTTATCTTTTCCTCACACTGTGGCTTCTTCGCAATCGATATCTTTGTCACCCGCATTCTTAATATGTTCATCCACCCTCCAGGTCATATGGCAACACTCCCTAGTCGGTTGACAGAACATCCAATGTCCCACATAGTTCTTATGATCCTTGGGGAAATAAAACATTGTTCCTGGCAATGCCAGGGTACTTCCTTTCAGGTGCTCACGGCTGGTGCTTTCGGTCCTCGTGTGCTCATCAGTCACAGCATTTACATCAAACATTTTTTTCATCCCAATAGCTTTCTTTGCTGTCTTCTTGCACTGTCCTATGATTTTTCTTATTAGACAGAATCCTAGCAATACTAACACTAGATTTGCGTCAAGCAATTTGAAAGCATTCGCCATGAGAACATGGATAAAAACCAGTCTTGATCTTCAGTCTCGTCTACTTTTTCCACCGTGTTCGTATGTAGTGTTGACAGCATAGTTATTGCTTCTGTCAGGGTTTTATTTTCTCCATCATGGGCAGGTTGTATGTGCAGCAAGAAGGCCTGATCTTGGCGCACACGCCTCCTTCCATTGCTGTAATTAAGTCCAGGACATACTTGTTCTGGAGGGTCATGAGTTTGATAGACCTCCATTCTTCCTCAATCTCATTAAATCCTTTTACTGTTACTAGCAACTCTTAGCTGGTTATTTGTAACGAGTTGACGTTCACTGCAGTTTGAATTCCTGGCATAAATATGGCTGTAAATATCACTGCCGTTCTAATGAACAGTTTGTGCTCATCTGGAATGTCATGATAAGTTTCTATTAATTTTGCCAAGGGAGGTGGAACAGAGGGAAGACAGACAACGATCTTACTAGGCCAGGTGACATTCAGATTGCGCAAGTGCAAGGTAGGGGGGGAAAGGAAAGTGGAGGGCGGGGGGAGTGCAGTACATGGGATAATAAAATAACAAGATAAATAAAAGAATGGCCAGCTGGTGGCAAGTGTAGGGTAAGTGCAGTCATAAGTGCTGCTGGGGGGACTATAGGGATACAGTAAACAGTCCCCAGGTGCAGCGGTTGCCAGGGAGGCAGTGCAGGCGTGCAACTGGCAGGGCTAGGGCCCAAGGTCAGATGGGTGGCTAGGTAACCAGTGCAGTGTCAGCATCAGTCGGGACTTCAGAAGGGGAGAGGGGGAGAGAAAGCAGAAGCAAAGAGGAAGGTTTTAAGGTGCTTCCGGAACCGAAAGATGGTTCTCCTCAAGTTTCAGGGAGGCTGTTCCAGAGGGAGGCCCCAGCAGAAGAGCGGGATCTACCACCAACTTGTTGCTTGGAGAAACGACTGACCCTGAGGGAATTGGAGGCGGATGAGCTGAGAGCTCGAGGGGTAAGATATTTAGGAAGAGAGAGTTGAAGGTATCGAGGCCCCAGGCCCCAGAAGGCCTTGTGGACGATGCAGAGGGTTTTGAACGTAATCCTCACAGCCACTGGGAGCCAGTGCAGGGATTTCAGTCCTGGAGAGATACGATTCCTGGGCTTGAGGCCATGGATAAGTCTCGCAGTCCTGTTCTGGATGAGTTGCAGAGGGTGTAGAGTAGAAGCAGGCAGATTTAGAAAGAGGCTGTTGCAATAGTCCAGCCTAAAGAGAACCAGAGCACTGGAGACAGTGAACTTCTGGGGGAAGGAGAGGAAGGGAAGAATACCTTTTGAGGAGGTGCAGCTGGTAGTGTGACTTCTTATAGACATCAGAGATGTACGGAGAGAAAGAGAGTGTGGAGTCGAAGATGACTCCCAGGTTTTTGGCCTTGCAGTTGGGAGCAGGAAAAGGGCCAATAGAGGCCGGCCAGAGAGCTATAGGAAAGGAGGGAGTGGGTATGCCGATGAGGAGAATCTCAATCTTACTGGCATTAAGGCAGAGGTAATTTGCAGCACACCACTCCACTGGATCGCAGACAGACAGTCCGAGATGAGGGACGGAGAAGAGGTGGCCGAAGGTAGCCTAAAAATGAGCTGAGTGTCATCCGCATAGCACTGAAAGTTAGGCCAGAAAGCGGCAATGCGGTGGGCAAGGAGTGCCAAGTATTGGGTGAACAGCCAGGGAGAGAGGTTAGACCCCTGGGGAACACCACAGGTAGGGAAAAAGATAGCAGAGAGAAAGGACCCAAGTTGGACCTGGGAGGGTCAGTCAGAGAGGAAGGAAGTCAGCCATGCCAGGGCCTGACCAGTGATACCTAGGTTATCACAGAGACAGTGTCAAAGGCTGAAGAGGGATCAAGCAAGATGAGGACGGCACAGGGGGTGTTCGAGTCAACGTTGGAGAGCAGGTCTTCACGGATGTTCAGGAGAGCAGTTTCCGTGCTTCTGGCAGCTCTGAAGCCAGACTGATGGTCATGAAGACAACCAACAGATTCAGTGATGGAGATTGAGCTGGGAGATGGCCAGTTTCTTCAGGAGCTTGCCCAGGAATGAAGTGATGGAAATTGGGCGATTGTAAGCCGGGCAGGAGGGATCTGCAGAGGGTTTCTTAAGAAGGGAGTGCTTTTAGGGGGATTGGGAAGACTCCAGTGGCGTAGGGCGAAGGAGTGGTTGCAGAAGTCAGCCAGGGCAGGAGCCAGGGTGTCAATGTGGTCCTTGATCGTTTTGGAGGAACAGAGATTAACCTGTTTTGACGAGACTTCATAGATCTGACTTGTCTAGAAACCTTGTCAGTGGAGAACGGGAAAGGCAGAGAAGGGGGCGGAGGAGAGTTGGCTGCAGAAGGGCCAGAGGATGAGCAGGGAGTGTAGGGAGAGAGGGGTGAGGGGAGAGGAGGAGAGTGAGGACAGGATGTCCTGAGTTTTAGAGATGAAGTGAGAAACCAGTGACATGCAGAGAGCCTGGGAAGGGACAGGAGGGGTAGAGACTGCAGCAGGATTGGCTAGTTCCTTGCAGATTTTAAAGCGTTCGGCCGAGTTGTTAGATGCCACAGAGACGCAGGCTCGGATATGAGCTCTTTTCTTGGTGAGGAGAGAGAGCCGGTATTGCCTTTGGAGCAGGCGGCAGTCCAGTTTGTCAGAGGATGTACAAGAAGATTTCCTCTCAGCCACCCTGCACTTGCGTTTTAGGGTGACGAGGTCTTAGTCGTATCAGGAGTTGCACTTGGCTTTGGGCTTCAGGCGGATCCTCATGACAGGAGCAAGGATATTAAGGGTATCATATATAGCAGAGTGGAGCATGGAGAGGGCTGTGTCAGGGTGAGAGTCAGCCAGGGGAGGATAGAGTGGGGAGAAAGTGGCGGCGAAAGCCTCGACTGATACGCGCTTCATGGGTCGGATGAAGTGGTTGGCAGTGATGTAATTGGCTTGGCCTGAGGGATAGAGAGGGTGAGCTGGGAGGAAAGGAGAAAGTGATCACTCCAGGAGAGAGGAGTGGTGAGAGGGACAGAAAGGGGAAGATCTGAGGAGATCAGAACGTCTAGTGTGTGCCCTGCAGAGTGAGTCTGGCCAGAGGGGAGAATAGTGAGTGAGAGTCGCAGAGGTCGCGAAAGAGTCCAGAAGGAGGACATGAGGCATCCAGGTGGATGTTGAAGTCTCCAAGAAGGAGGAGTTGAGTTGTTGAGGCCAGGAGTGAGGAGGCGAGGTCCGCCCACTCGGAGAGGAAGGGGGAAATCTGACCAGGTGGCCGATAATAGCCACAGTAAGGGAATGGCTAGAGGAGAGAGAGAGAGAGAGCCCACAGCTGAGGCATTCAAAAGAGGAGTAGGCCTGTGTAGGAATGACGGAGGCAGGAATCCACTCAGGGAAGATCAGGGCTACGCCCCCACCGGAGCGGATGGACCTGGGTGCGAAGAGTATCTTATAGCCATTGGGGAGGAGTGTGTCAAAGCTTGTGACAGAGCTGGCCGTGAACCATGTCTTGGTGAGGCTGAGGACATCTAGGTCAAGTTCTTCAGAAGGCGGCAGATGTCAGAGGAGTGTTTGACAGCTGAGTGAGAGTTAAGAGTGGCAATGTGGAGAAGGTTGCCATCCTTGAAGGACTTCTGTGGAGGGGTACAGATCAGAGGTACTCCCTGCGGAGGTGTGGAAGGAGCCTGAGGGGGGGCAGAGAGGAAATGAGGGGGCAAGGTAACCAAGGAGGAGGCAGCAGGGGGAGGGGATGAGGCCGTGGGGGGGGGAGGAGATAGCAGGAGAAGATAGGATATTGATGAGGCGCAGGAAGCGTCTATTCTTTGACCTAAAGGTGAAGGTTGGCCTGAGGACCTTGAACCAGGATGGTCCCATTTGAATAAACATTAATGATGACCTTAGAAGAATGGAAGGAGGCCAGGAGGGCATCCCACCGGGTGCCACCATTAATGGGAGAAGAAGAGAAAGGAGAGAGCACAGAGACCATATGAAGGGTCCATAGGTCTGGTGAGGCAACGACAAAGAGGATGTCGGTGAGAGTTTCCTTGGAGAAGACACTGGTATAAGTGTCAGCGATAGGGAGGGCTGGAGACCAGGATATCCTTTTTAAACTTCTTCCTACCAGATTTAGTGAGGAGGGGAGGATAGTCAATAGACAAGCAGTTAGAAAAGATAGGAGAGACAGAGAGCACCATAAAGTAGGAGGGGAGAGGAGGAAGGGGAGAGGGGAACACTAGGGAAGGACACAGGGGCAGGGTGTAGGCAGACAAGACAGTGAGAGGCAGGAAGATTGAGCAAGATGACAGGATGACAAGACAACAGCACTCAGGATTAAGAACTATCAAAAATGCACATTTTTTGACAGTGGAGAAAAACACCCAAGTTTGAAAATCCTGAAAAGAGGGAGAAAGGCCTAGGTTTCACAATGCAATTTTGGGTACTGATACAGTGCAAATCATAAACGGTGGAAAAACCCACCTGTAGGCAGAAGGGGTAAGCAGGGAAGTCGGAGGGATGATGACTGGCAGCTGGCGCCCCCTGCGGACACCTGTAGACACAACCAGGAGCTGCCTAGATGGGAGCCGCCCTTTGCCTAGGGGCCCTTAGCCGTGGGAGCTGCGCAGGGAAGGACAATAAGTAGGAAGGGAGAGCGAATCAGGAAGGGGGGTGGGCGGGCAGGCGAGGTGGGAGGAACAAACACAGGGACAACGAAGAAGGGAGCGAAGAGCAGGGGGCAGGGGGCACCAGAGAACAGTTGTGCACACACAAAAATCAGGCCCATGAGGGTCTTACCGATGGGAAAAACAGCTGCAGCAGCACCCGCTCACACCAGGATGTTAATCTCTTTCTTCTGTCAGGTGAAGTTAAGCGACCTCTTCTTCCTTTTGGTGTGCATCCATTTGTGGAAGGCTGTCTATATGGAGATCACTTTTGTCACCAGGAACATGTATGATCACTATAGAACATATTCCTCCCCAATTTTACGGTAGCTTCATATAAGCTTTAGATCCACTGGCCCAGTAGTGGTCCATTAGCACGGCAGTTCCTTCATTCCTTCCTTGTACATCAATTATTTGCTTGCATCCTTTATTTTCTCAAACCCCTGCAGATAGAATACGGACGCGTCCAACACCAGTGAGACGCGAGGGATGATTCCTTACATCAACCGGCTTACATTAGGAAATTATAATAGAGCCAGCCAATGTTGCTAAGAAACACTGCCAATCTGCTAATATTTCCAAGACTGAATGTTTTTCAAACAGGACCGTATCCTATCTGCAAAACAACTATTGTAAGAATTGGAAAATTACATGAGGGCATTGGGGTTAACTCAAGACGCCAGCATTGCCTTGAAAAAGGCCAAGTGTCGAAACACGTGTTAGCGTTAGTGTTTTATCAAAAATACTCGATTAAACCTTTCTTTGTGTTAACTAAACATATGATCAATGTGTTTACCATTTTTAAAGTATGGATACAGGTCCTGCTTCATTTTCAACCCATGTTAATAATTTCAAATACTTGGCCCATTCCTTTAGGCATTTATCATTCACCATTTGCACTATCTGTACTGGTGCTCCCATAAATAAGTGTGCACTGCATGCTAACATTGCTTCTTCCTGTCCTGTACTGGTGGCTACTCGTCCATATACCAATAGCTGAGGTCTATCCTGGCAATCCTAGTGTTTCCCATATGTCTGCACAGCCCCATAGCTTTTGTTCAACATTCCTTATCTGTTCTCCAGTTTGACCACTGACCGATTATAGGAACAATCTGCTTTTCCAACCTTGGTCTTTTTCCATTTTCTGCATTGTTATGTATGCGTCTTCATATGGGAACGTCTTTTTTGACCTCCATCATAATGGTTGCCCATATTCCTTTAAATTGTCCTCTTTTCATGCATGCCGGTAGATGACTAAGCCACTTCGCATCATGTATAGGTATTTCTCTTGCAATTATTGTTCTGGTTGTGCTCATGGCATAAGGGATGAGAGCACACACATAGCAGCTTTCATCAGACGACCTTCTCCCAACTTCCTTTATGTGCTGACACCACATGTTATTCTTTAAAGGGGCTGAATTATCAAGGTATTTATTTTTCTGATACTTGGTAATCTGCTTAGAATCACATGCTGTGCATATGGTCCGACCCCTAGTGGTAATTGCAGAATATTGCATCTTTCGAAGATCGAAAGGGGGACATCGACATGGGTGTGCTTGTAACACTATCTCTGGCTTGACGTGTAGTGTACCCAAAATCCCTCGCGCGTTGAGGTCCCTCAGATTGTTTTTTTCTGCCCAACTTAGCTGGTCGCCATATGCGGAGCTCGTAAGAGATATATTGCAAAAACATATAACTACTCTAGCCCACGACCGTGGGTCGTATAGTCCTTGACGACTGCTGTGGACCCCTATGCCGGAGAATCTACGACTTTCGGCGACTGGTGCTTCGGTCGTCGCTGTCGACCTCGTGGCCTTGGACCTCTGGCCAGGCCTATACAGTAGGGAGAGTGGGGCACCAAAGTTTGATTCTTTAAGTATGCCTTTCCCTGTCCCCTCTTTTCCCTTCTTGTCTGGCTGCCGCCCTTAGCCTCTATTATGTAGAGGACTGCCTTTAAGTTCTGTCCGTCCTGTAATGGAAACCTGTAATGGAAAGTGCCTGTGGAAGAGTGTAACAAGTGTCTGTCTTGTGATCACGACGAGCGATCCTGCAAGTCTTGCCAACTTTTTTGTGCCAAGACGATAGAACATCAGCAGATGAAGCAGTGGGCGGCCTACCCCATGCAGCAGGCTGAGGGTAGTTCCCCCGTTGGCGCAGGCGTCTCGAGTGACGAGGACTCGAGCGGCAGCCATGGCTCTGATGTGGAGCCCATAGACTTACCCGAGGAACTGTCCAGTTCCCAGTTGTCCATCCCCGGCCCCGACAGGCAGGCCGCTGGTACTGCTATAGGGAAACTACATCCCGGCGACAGGGGCACACCGTACCACAGAAGGATAAACACACAACCCCACCTGCTTCCTCGACGGATATGTCAAGGAAGCAACAGACGCCAACGGGCCCCTCAAACTTCAGCGGTGCCTACCGGTCCCCTGGATTGGCCGCCCTCCCTGCATCCGACATCTCGGCATGCGTCTGGGCATTCGATACAGAAGGGCGTCCCTGCTAAAAAACACAAGAGCGCCGAGGTGCCGTCTAAGAGCGCACCCCAATAGAGGTTTCGGCGGTGCTGAAGACCTCGACACCTACAGGCACGTCGAAATCTCTCCCAAACCCGCCGGAATTACATGAGAGTCTCGCTAACGTCATTTCGACGGCGAATAACCCAAAAGGTACAACCTCTCACCGAGAGGAGTATTCAGATGGGTCCCAACCCCTATCCAAGACTTTGACAAGGCTACTCCCTTTAGAGACCCCTTTTCCCCTGGATAGCTCTTCCCTCCTCCTGACCCATCTGGTACATCTACATGGACCAGAATAAGATTTGAGAGCTGTATGGACAAGCTGTCTATTTCTCCGACAACTATTTTAACCCTAAGAGACCTATGGAGGAGGATTCCTGCTCTCATTTTCCAAAGGTACAAAAACTCTCCAGCCAGACTCCACATGAGGTTTTTGAATACTCGGAACCTGAAGGTCTGTGAGTATTCTTATGATCAACAAGACGATCCTTTTGGGCAGGATTCACCTGACCCATGTCCAGATTGGGGTCGAGATCAGCTGGCAGAGGAAACCCCTTGGCTTTCACCCACCCCAACACCTGACCCAGACGCCCTTTGTCTTGATCCCATCTCCTCATCTCTACCGAGACACGCTTCACCCATTGATGATCAAATGGCATTTAATGCAAGCCTAAAAAGGGATGCAGAACATTTCCAGATTGCCACTCAGGAGGCTGTACAGGATACTGACTTTGTGGAGGACATCCTAAAGGAAAAAACCCCCGCAAGTCAGGCAATCCCCCTGCTGAACTCCGTCAAGAAGCGCATTGCACCTTCTTTGTCCCCTTTACTTACAAGGGCCGTTAATCCCAGGGTCGAAAAACTGTTTCACCCCTCCCCTTCTGACCAGTTGTACAACCTGGGGCATGCCACTCCAGACTCACTAGTAGTTACTACTACCAGGAAGAGGGTAGGGGTGCTATTGTCTACTTTGGAACAGCCCCCCGACAAAAACTGGAAAAAGCTATACGCCCTCGGCAAACGCAACACAACCTCAGCTGCATATTACACCAGGATTGCTAATAACTCTATGCTTCTCACAAGTTATAATAATGTGCAGTGGAATTACTTCAAGAGGGACTCCAGGTAGTCCCAGAACCGGTATGATCATGCCTGCTGGCAGTTGTCTCGGAAGGGAAACAGGTCATGCATAACATCCTAAAAACTAAGTTGGATGCAGCTGAGA
The DNA here is from genome assembly GCF_040938575.1 of Ambystoma mexicanum. Taxonomy (NCBI): domain Eukaryota; kingdom Metazoa; phylum Chordata; class Amphibia; order Caudata; family Ambystomatidae; genus Ambystoma; species Ambystoma mexicanum. Next base: position 351,348,841 of record NC_090926.1, read on the forward strand.
CGGCGGGGCGGACCCTGTCCCAGGGTACTCTTCTTAAAAGGCACGCCTGGCTCAAAAACCCAGGATTCAAACCAGCAACCCACGCCTCACTTATAAACAAACCGGTGGAAGACTCAAATTTGTGTGGGGAAAAGCTGTGGACGTTGCCCTAGAGGCCGCGAACAAAGAGCACGAGACTCTCCAGTCCCTTAATCAAATTACTGCTTGCCCTTACCAACACCCGGGAGGTAACTCTCGCCATTCCTTTCAGGGGCAATCCTTTTCCTGTTCCCCAGATAACCAGTATGGATCATCATAGCTGGCACCAGTTAATACCAACAGCGGGGTCAGCAAAGAGGTAAAGGCAGGTGTAGGAACTCAACCCCTAGAGGCTCCCCGGCCTCTGCTCAGAAATAATTTGCTAGTCCGGGTGCCCTCCCATGCCTCCCCAGTCGGGGGACGTTTAACATCTTTTCTTCACGCATGGGAGGGGGTCACTTCAGACGAGTGGGTGCTCAATACCATAGCCCAGGGGTACTGTATCGAGTTCCACCAGCCACCTCGATAATGTCCACCAACATCCAGATGCCAATCACCAGCACACCTGCAGATTCTGCTGGGAAAGGTGCAGATCCTTCAAGAAAAGGGCGCCATAGAAGTCGTCCCCATTCATCCAGTAAACAAGGGTATTTATTCAGTGTACTTCCTTGTATCCAGAAAGGATCTCACCATGCGCCCTGTGCTAGACTTGCACCCAGCAAACTAATTTGTCAAACCACAAAAGTTCAGAACACAAGGGGATTACATGACAACATTGGATATGAAGGATGCATACTTTCATATTTCACAGTTGCCGGCGCACAGGAAGTACCTAAGATTCAAGCTAGAGGACACGCACTATCTGTTCAAGGTCCTTCCCTTCGGCATTGTCTCAGCCCCAAAGTTTGTTTACAAAGGTACTAGCGGCTCACCTGCGTAGGCAGTCCGTTCCAGTCTATCCCTAACTCGACTGTTTAATAACGGGATTCGTATGGAACATGCCTATCAAATACCCAGTAGATCTACTCGAGTCTGGGATTCTCGATCAACGAGAAAAAGTCCACCCCAGCCAAGTCCAACAATTTCTGGGGGCTCTAATTCACCCAAAGACGGACTCTTCTTCCCCTCCAACGAGAGGGTTCGTAATATGCTGTTCCAGATCCCTCACTATGTAGGCAATTGCGAGGTGACCGTACGCAAAGCCATGCGACTGTTAGGAATGATGGCCTCCTGCATTTATCTAGTCACACACGCACATTTGCGCATGCGCCCCAATGCAAGAGTGACTCTCGAGCCAATGGTGTCAGGCCAGTGGACAATGGGACGATCTAGTGGTTGTCTCGGCAGCCCTTGTTCTCTCTCCACAGTGGTGGTCAAGGGAGAACATCTTGCAGGGGAAAACCTTCACCACCCCCGCAGTAGAAGCCACTCTCACCATGGACGCATCTTTGATGGGCTGGGGGCTCACCTCCTTCATCAGACGGCGCACAGCGTTTGGTCCCCATCAGTAGCATCCAACCACATAAACCTTTTGGAGTTGATGGCAGTGTTCAAAGCCCTGAAGGCCTTTCAAACACACCTACAGGGAAAGACAGTCCTAGTCCTCGTGGACAGTACCACGGCCATGTATTACCTGAACAAGCAAGGGGGCACACACTCGCCAGGGCTATCCAAACTGTCTCAGAACATATGGAAATGGGCTCTCAAACACAGGATGTTCCTCCTGTCACAACACGTTCCAGGGGAACTCAATCTTCTGGCAGTGAGTACGAGTGGTGATTGCACAAAGACATTGTTCTCAACATCTTTGCAGACTGGGGCTTCCCAGAGATCGACTTGTTCACAACTCTGGAGAATGCACAATGCCCAGATTATGCCTCCAGGTACCTGCAAAACCGCTCCAAGTGGAACAGTTTATGGATAACATGGTCACGAAAATGTGTCTACGCTCCCCCCGTCCCCCGACTCTCCTACTCAACAAGATAGTGCACAAGATGCACCAGGAACCAGTCACAAGGATTCTGATGGCCCTGATGTGGGCCCGACAACCCTGGTTCTCTCATCTAATGTCACTGTCAGTCTCACCTGCGAGGAAGCTGCCATGCCCAAACAACGTGTGATTTACGTGGCTGTGAAAGCTGTGTCTCCCCTTTCTCTTTTCTTCCCTCCACACTCTCCTCACCTGAGTCCTCAGAGTCACCGGTGTTCTGTAGGTTTCGCCGGCTCAGGTAATCCCGTTGTTTTTTAGGTAGCACTTGCCTGTCTCGGTGAGAAGCCACAGTGACCGCTGACTGGACAGCCGTCCTGGGACCCCTTGACCGGGAACAGGCCGGACAAGAAAGGGAAAAACCCACAAGTGGGAAAAAACCCTTAGGAAGTTCTGGTAAAGAGGAGTGGGACGAATCGAACTGGAAGCTGATGCGTGATCCACTGGTTAGAACTCAGGAGGGATATCCAATGCTCCAAAGAATGGTGGAAGGAACCAGGCCACGGATAAGTTGGGAGCGGTGAGAGAAAGAGAAAAGAAAACTGATGGACAGAGAAAAAAGGAAAACTGGAGAGCCGCGAGAGAAAAGAGCGGCAAAGCGAAAGGATAAAAATAGCACGCCCGCCGCCGGAGCGGCGAGTCTAGAAAGAGAAAAAACGAAGAAGAGCCGAAGGATCGGCAAGTACAAAATGCTGCAAAAAGCAAAAAACTGCCGCTGTAATCAAACAGCGAAATAGGTAAGAGGAAAAGAACTCCTATACCAAAAAATGAGGAGTGAGCAAGCAAAGGAGACCCGCTGCAAGTCGAGGCTAGCAGAGGGCAACGCTGGAGAGCGCAAAAACACGAGCCGCTGGAGAGAGCGCCAGCAACGGTTGAAACGCAGCGACTGTCGGGCTTGGATGACAGATAAACTGCCGGCAGTGCTGTGATTGGTGGTGGTAGGTACTAGATACAAAGAAAGGACTAAATGGCTCTACCTGCCGGAGAGCCTCCAACGTGGAAGGAGCCGCCATCCGCGGTAGCGGTTGCGGATGACAGTATGACCCCCTCCCCACCTAACCGCCCCAGGCTTCCCCGGATAGCGGCGGTGAAAAGTAGCCAATAACCTTGGTGCATGAACCTGAGAAGCCGGTTCCCATGAGTCCTCCGACTCCGGGTATCCCTTCCAGGACAGAAGGTACTCAAGACGTCCACGATAATACCTGGAATCACGGATCTTAGATACCTCATATTCCTCAGGCTCCGAGGACTTTGCTAGTATAGATCTGGGGATAGTTCTCTGGTGAAGATCGGGATGGTAAGGTTTGAGAAGAGAGGAATGAAAGACCGGGTGAATGCGGTGAAGAGAGGAAGGAAGCCGAAGGCGGAAAGCTACAGGATTCACTTTAGAGAGAATAGTGAAAGGTCCCAGAAAACGAGGAGACAGTTTAGAAGGCCTTGTCCATCTAGGTAGAAACTTGGTGGATAACCACACCTGATCCCCTGGCTTCCAAACAGGACATTCTTTCCGATGTTGATCGGCACTGGATTTCGTCCGTCTTCTGCTAATCTCTAAACTCCGCATAGCAGAGGTTTGGGCCTCCTTGATATTTCCTAATACCTCTTCCACTGTAGGGGAGTTAGTATAACTGGGAACCTCCGGAAATACTGCACGAGGGTGAACCCCGTAAGTGCAGTAGAAAGGAGAGAGTTCTGTCGAGGAATGTCTAGTATTGTTGTATGAGAATTCCGCTGTGGGAAGCAGCGATACCCAGTTGTCCTGATGTTGAGAAATATAACACCTTAAGTATTGTTCCAGTGTTGCATTAAGGCGTTCCGTCTGACCATTGGTCTCTGGGTGAAAACCTGAAGACAGAGCTCTTTCAATGCCCAAACGGTGGCAGAAGGCGGTCCAAAACTTTGAGATATACTGACTTCCCCGATCCGAGATTATCTTATCGGGAAGACCATGTAGCTTGAATATATCTCGAGAGAAAACCTCCGCCATCTTAGCAGCAGTGGGCAGACCAGGAAGGGGAGAAAAATGAGCCAACTTTGAAAAAGCGTCTACTGTGACCATGATGCAGGTACAGGATTCCGAAACAGGCAAATCAACTATGAAATCGGTCGATATAAGACCCCAAGGGCGCGTTGGAAGTTTGACCTGAGTGAGCAGACCCAATGGTTTTCCTAGGCGGTACTTGGCTCTGGCACAAATTGGACAAGTGTTGACATACTCGTATGTCTCCTTTCTAGCATTTGGCCAAAGAAATGTTCTAGAGAGAAGTTCCAAAGTACTCTCAGGTCCTCTATGGCCGGCCGAGCGAGAGTCGTGACTCCACTTTAGAATTCTCGAACGAAGAGGACCCGTGGGGATGTAAAATTTCTGTTTGTAGAATAACCAGTCACCTCTTTGTTGAAAAGGAGAGGTGTTACGTAGGGGTATTTGAAGTCTTTCCTGAGTGAGGGCAGTCTTCACTTCTTTGAGGAAAGAACCAACCAAGGCCAGAATTTGGTTGCGTTTGAACATGGATTCCCTCTTTACTTCCAAGTGTTCCTTGGTAGAGTCTTTGCGGGATAAGGCATCCGCCAGACTGTTCTGGGATCCCGGGATATACGAGACTTGGAATTCAAACTGTGCGAAGTGATGTGCCCACCTGGCCTGTCTGGAATTTGAACATTCCAATTCTTGTAATACCTTGAGGTTCTTGTGATCGGTCCTAATCAGAAAAGGATGTCTGGCTCCTAGCAGGAGATGGCGCCACTCTTCGCAGGCTAGTTTCATGGCCAGAAGTTCTTTCTCCAGTACCGAATAGTTGAGCTGGCTGGGAGAAAGGGTCTTTGACATGTAGGCTACGGGGTGTTCCGCTCCTTGGATAAACTGGAGAAGCACCGCTCCTACAGCTACCGCAGACGCGTCCGTTTCCAGAACAAAAGGTTTTGATTGATCCGGATGCTGGAGAATGGGAGCAGTACAGAACAATCTTTTGAGAAAGTTGAAGCTTTTCTCTGCTTCCTCAGACCAAAAAAAAGGAATAGCCTCCTTCTTGAGTAAGCGCGTAATCGGGTATACTACCTCTGAAAAGTCTGAAATGAATCTGCGGTAGTAGTTGGCTAGTCCTAGGAATCTCTGGACTTCTCGGACTGAAGTAGGAGCTGGCCAATCCAGAATCGCATCCACCTTGGTTTGGTCCATGGCCACCCCTTCCTCTGAAAGAATGAATCCGAGATAGTGAACTGAGGATACTGCAAATTTACACTTCCCGCTCTTGACTAGCAACTGATTTTTCTGAAGGCGAGACAGTACTTGTGTGACATGTTGAACGTGTTCCTCCTGGGTAGGGGAGAAAACCAGAATGTCATCGAGGTAGATGATGACTGAGACTGACAGCAGATCAGAGAATAGCCTGTCCATGAACCTTTGGAATATAGCCGGTGCATTCACTAGGCCGAACGGCATTACTCTGTACTCAAACAAACCGAATGGAGTTCGAAAAGCCGTCTTCCATTCGTCCCCCTCGGTGATGCGAAGCAAATGATACGCATTTCGGAGATCCAATTTTGTAAATATTCGAGCCCCTTGTACTGCCTCAATAATGTCGGTTATGAGTGGCATGGGATACCGGTCACGGATTGTAACCTTATTGAGGCCCCGGTAATCGATACAGGGTCGAAGATCAGTCGAGTCTTTTTTCTTAATGAAGAACAGGGAGGCGCCAGCAGGCGACTTCGAAGGTCTAATAAGACCGTTCTCCAAGTTGGTATCTAGATAGACTCTTAATGCCTTCTTCTCGGCCTGAGAGAGAGAGAACATGCGCCCAAATGGTACCAGTGCATTAGGTTCGAGATCGATTGCACAGTCTTCTGGTCTATGGGGAGGTAGCTGAGCGTGAAGGTTCTCTCGAAATACCCCGAAATATCTTGCACAGAAACTAGGAAGCGCGTGAATACCTATATGATCCTTGGAGAGAACTCTGATAGACTGTTGATCCGCCCTGGTATCGGGAGGAAAACAGTGTACCGAACAGTAAGTAGAGCAAAAGCTTAGTCGATTTTCCGTCCAGTCGATATACGGATTATGCCTGCGCAGCCAGGGAATGCCTAAGATTATGGGGAAATGTGCGGCTCTAATGATGTCGAACTGCAGGTTTTCTGTGTGTTGGTTGATGACCATGGAGAGTTGTTCAGTGGTATGAGTGATTAATCCGGATGACAAAGGTGTACCGTCCACTCCTTCTACCTTCTGACCCACCTTCCGTACTATCCGTGTGAGCCCCATCTTGTCTGCCCACAGAGTGTCCACGAAGTTTCCGGCCGCTCCACAATCCAATAAGGCTAATGTTTCTACCAGTCTTCCATTCAAATTCAAGGTAACAGATAGTACCATCAGTCTGGAATCCTCTTGGGATTCTGACGCTGATACCGAAAGTGTGACATAGGGACGCTGAAAAAGATCTGAATACCCCCGGCTGCCCGTCCCTATTGGCGCCGAGGGTAATCGTTTCCCACCTTCTTCTCCGGTACTTCAGAGCAGTCCTTCAGTACATGTTGATCGGAACCACAATAGGCGCACAACCCATTTTCTCTTCTTCACCTTCTCTCCGCTGACGATAGAGGTGCTCTGGTAGCTCCGATCTGCATCGGTTCTTCGCTTGGAGTAGAGGTGAATCGTCCAGAAGGAGAGTGTGAAGGAGGGTTCATGAGATTTCCTGGTCCTCTTTGTTTCCTGCGTTCTGTCCTTCTCTCTTGGAGACGGTATTCAATGTGGAGCGCGGCAGCAAGTAAGTCTGGAAATGTGGGAGAGCGTGGAGATCTGGCTAACTCATCTTTGATCTCCTCTCTCAACCCTCTTCGGAATACAGCGTATTGTGCTTGTTCGGACCATCCTGCTCCTGCCGCCAGTGTCTTAAAAGAGGAAATATATGACAGCACATCCAGTGCACCCTGTCGTGCATCCAGCAGGTCCTCACCTGCAGTAAAAGATAGTTCAGGTCGCTCGAAAGTCTGTTTCAATAGGTTCTGGAAACCTGAGCAATCCTGTAGAATAGCATTGCTGCTCGTAACTAGCGGAGTAGCCCAGGCTAAAGCATTCCCTGTCATATTGGAGATCATGAAACCTACTCTGGCTTGATCTGTAGAGAAGGTGTGTGGTCTGAAGGTAAAATATACATTGCAGGCTTCCAGGAATTCCTTCACCCTTTTAGGTGAGCCATCAAATCTTCCTGACGAAAGAGTCATAGGAGGCAATTCCGGAGGATGTGAGGGTTCCCGGACCGCTACCATTTGCTTTAGAAGGGCATTCTCCGACTTTACCCCCTGTAATTCCAGTGACATGGCCTGAAAAGCCTTCCATAATTCTTGGACTTGTTCTTCGGCAGACATCTTGGTCCTAGATGGCGTTTCAATCTGTGATTTACGTGGCTGTGAAAGCTGTGTCTCCCCTTTCTCTTTTCTTCCCTCCACACTCTCCTCACCTGAGTCCTCAGAGTCACCGGTGTTCTGTAGGTTTCGCCGGCTCAGGTAATCCCGTTGTTTTTTAGGTAGCACTTGCCTGTCTCGGTGAGAAGCCACAGTGACCGCTGACTGGACAGCCGTCCTGGGACCCCTTGACCGGGAACAGGCCGGACAAGAAAGGGAAAAACCCACAAGTGGGAAAAAACCCTTAGGAAGTTCTGGTAAAGAGGAGTGGGACGAATCGAACTGGAAGCTGATGCGTGATCCACTGGTTAGAACTCAGGAGGGATATCCAATGCTCCAAAGAATGGTGGAAGGAACCAGGCCACGGATAAGTTGGGAGCGGTGAGAGAAAGAGAAAAGAAAACTGATGGACAGAGAAAAAAGGAAAACTGGAGAGCCGCGAGAGAAAAGAGCGGCAAAGCGAAAGGATAAAAATAGCACGCCCGCCGCCGGAGCGGCGAGTCTAGAAAGAGAAAAAACGAAGAAGAGCCGAAGGATCGGCAAGTACAAAATGCTGCAAAAAGCAAAAAACTGCCGCTGTAATCAAACAGCGAAATAGGTAAGAGGAAAAGAACTCCTATACCAAAAAATGAGGAGTGAGCAAGCAAAGGAGACCCGCTGCAAGTCGAGGCTAGCAGAGGGCAACGCTGGAGAGCGCAAAAACACGAGCCGCTGGAGAGAGCGCCAGCAACGGTTGAAACGCAGCGACTGTCGGGCTTGGATGACAGATAAACTGCCGGCAGTGCTGTGATTGGTGGTGGTAGGTACTAGATACAAAGAAAGGACTAAATGGCTCTACCTGCCGGAGAGCCTCCAACGTGGAAGGAGCCGCCATCCGCGGTAGCGGTTGCGGATGACACAACGTCCTGTCACAGGACAGGGGGGAAACACTCCATCCATGCCCATAAACTCTCAATTTAGCAGCCTGGCTCCTGAGATCATGGAGTTCGGACACCTCCAACTCCCTCTAAGATGCATGGACATTCTTAGAGAAGCACGAAAGCCTAACACCAGACATTGCTAATCCAACAAATGGAAAAGCTTCGTCATCTGGTGCAATTCCAAGAGCATCAATCCCATCTACTGCCCATCAACACATATTGTCCTGTATCTCATACACCAACTAGATTCAGTCCTGGTCTTCAATTCCCTAAAGGTCCACTTACCTGCACTCTCAGCTTGCACCACGTCCCAGAAAAAGGTTTTGCCGTGGAAAATTCCAGTGATCAAGGCTTTTATGGAAGGGGTTAAAATACTTCATCCCCCTATTTGAAACCCGGCTCCCGGATGGGACCTGAATGTGGTACAAACGAGACTAATGGGGCCTCCCTTTGAACCTATGCATAAGGCTAGCCTTAAAGCACTCACTTACAAGACCGCCTTCCTGGTGGCAGTCACATCTATAAGGAGAGTCAGCGAACTGCACACCCTGTCACTTCAAGACCCATTTGTCACGATTCACAAGGGTAAGGTGGACCTTGGTACTTAAGCACGGTTTGCACCCATATTGAATTCGGAGTTCCATGTGAACCAATCAATAGAACTACCCACCTTTTTCCAGAATCCTTCTAACATGGCAGAAAGAAGCCTCTACACACTTGATGTGAGGAGAGCAGTAATAAATTATCTGGAAAAGACTAAACCACTAAGAAAGACGAACCTGTTTTTGCGTTTCAGTGGCATCTGGTAGAGATGGGGACCCTGTCTCTAAATCGGCCATCTCAAAGTCGATTGTAAACTGCATCACACTGTGCTACACTCTTGCCAAGAGAGATCTGCCCTTCAAGCTTAGAGCACATTCTCCTCAGGGCACTGGGGCTTCCATAGCATTCATTGCAGATGTTCCTCTTGAGTCCATTTGTAAAGTAGTAACATGGAGTTCTATACACACCTTTACACAGCGCTATGTCTAGATGCACATTCTAGATCAGACTCTCAGGTGGGACAAGCGGTGCCAAGACATCTCTTTGCTACTGTTCCTTCGCACATCCCACCACCATCTCTGGGTACTGCTTGCTTGTCCATACACAGCATGTGAATCTAAGCAGATTAGCAAGCATCAGAAGGCATGCATTACTCACCGTAATAGCATTTCTGATGTTTGTATCTGCTTAGATTCACATGTGCCCATCCTTGCTCCCCTCTTGGAGTAGAAGGAACATAGACATCTTACAACTTTCTCTCTCTCTGTACTACTCACGGTAGTCATAGGCTCCCTCACGGCAGAAAAAGCTCAATCGGAGGGACCTCGATGCATGAGGGATTTTGGATAAACTACACGTCACGTTAGGGATAGTCTTACAAGTACGCCCATGTTAATGTCCCCCTTTCAATCCTCAAAAGAAAGATGCCATACTCCGCGATAACCTCTAGATGTCAGACTGTATGCACAACATGTGAATCTAAGCAGATACAATCATCAGAAATGGTATTACGGTGAGTAATGCATGTCATATCCTCATGATCTTCTTCAGCATCCCTTTTAAGTCGGAAAATGTGCTTGGAAATATCAGGGAAAATATCACTAGTACTTTTGTTAAGCAATAGAAATAGATGTCTCATTGCTAAACACTTCATCTGTATTTTCGAACATTATTTGACGAAATGCTATAATTTAAACATTTTTTTTTAAAAAAACATTTTATCATTTTTTTAACAACACACCAAACAATACAATAATTGGGACTTCCATCTTCAGGTCTAACAAGGTAACATTACAAACTATGTTCTTCAGTCCTGCTCCCTCCCGCCCCCCAACTTGAGACATAATGTCCGTATCATCAGCCTGTACGTCCTCAGGCGGGTCTATTGTCCTCATCTCATCCATATAATCATCACTGTGTTCGGGTTTGGGGGGGCCCACCATGGTGGCCACCAATTGCCTCCATTCAATTAGGGGTCCTCCCTCCTCCTCACCTCCCCTGCTGATCGCTTCGAACCAAACAGCTGTTTCAGCCTCAGCCCACTTTAAGAGGTCAGCCCACCACAACTCCATCCTGGGCCAGTGAGCTGCCTTGCAGCACATAGCAATCCTCCTTTTGGCCAGGATGTATGCCAGGTCCTTCATCTTGCTAATGTGCCTCAGATGACGTGGCCTAGGGAAACCTCCTAGTATGCATGCCCAGGCCGACTCCACCTCCAGCATAATGCCTTTTTCCGCCAGGCGTATCTTAAGTTCAGACCAAAATCTACCCACCTCCGGACAAGCCCAGGACATATGCAACATCCCGGCTTCCTCCTCCCCGCACCTGGGGCATCTCTGAATCGTCTGGCCTCCGAACTTAGCAATCTTACTGGGGGTCAAATATGCCCTATGTGTGACTTATAATTGGATCTGTTGGAGCCTCACGTTTCGGGACACTTTCTTATGATATCTCTGGGCTCGATCCCAGGACTCATCTGACATAGGATCTCCCACCTCTTCCTCCCAGAGCTGTCTCAATAGGGACAATTCCTTCCCCACCTTGGACCCCAGTAGCTCGTATATGCGGGATATCTCATGCCCACCCTCCGAGATGTCATATATCATTTCCATGGTGGCATCCAGTTGTTCCGTGAGCACCACCGCCGGCCATTTTTCCTGCACCCACTTAACAATCCTGGAGTGGGTTATATGTTGCCCCTTATGCACCCTGGTGTCCTCCATTAATTTCTGGAATTCTAACGCCTCTCCTTCTTGCCATATGTCTCCCAGAGTGGCCAGGCCCATCGGTTCCCAGTATCTACGGACCCCTTTTATCAATTGGGGGTCCTCTCTGCATAGCGCCGCCAACGGTACCTGCATAGAAAACGGGGCCGGGTATCCCACCACCTGCCATGCTCTATGCCAAACCTCCCAGCCCAGCACCATCTCTAGCACGTTGGGCTTAGACAGCCACACCAACCCTCTAAGGAAATAGGGAGCTGGTTCCATGCACAACAGCCTGGTTTCAGCTGTTTCTTCCTCAGAGAGCCACCTGGCCATGTATTGCAATTGTCCCGCTAGATAGTATAACTCAAAATTCAGCAGGTTTATTCCCCCCCCCTATCACATGAATTCTGTAATTTCCAAAGAGCCAACCTGTTCCTAGAGTTATGCCATATAAAGCCCCTGCACAAGCTGTGGAGGCCAGCGAAGAAGCGCCTAGGGATCACTTGCGGGATATTTCCAAAGAAATGTAACAGTCTGGGCAGGATTACCATCTTGATTAGATCCGCTCTCCCCATCATGGCCAGGGGCAGTCTGGACCAGAATCCTATGCTATTTTGATACCTTCCACTGCCTTCACCGTGTTGTGTTTATGTTCTTCTACTGTCGTGTGGTATATGTCAATTCCGAGATATCGGAATGCCTTGGTTTGCCAGGGTATTGGCAATACCGGCAAACCCCCTGGTGGGACATGTCTATATCTCCCCAGAGGGAACATGCTAGATTTCTTGGGGTTTACTGCTATGCCAGAGAGGGCAGCATAACATTCCATCACCTCGAGGATGTATTGTGTATTCTCTTCTGGGAAGCGCAGATACAAGAGCATGTCGTCAGCATATAATGAAATGAGATGCGGACCACCCGCGGTGCGTATCCCAATTTCCCCGTATTGTTGTCTAAGACAGACAGCCAATGGCTCCAGCGCTAATATGTACAACACGGGCGACTAGGGGCACCCCTCTCTGGTGCCCCTGCTAAGTTGCCATTTGTCTGAGATTGTGGCACCCGTTTTAACCCTAGCTACTGGGGGAGCTGTATACCATTTTAACCCACCTAAGATACCCGGGACCCATTCCATAGGCCTCTAAAGTCGCCAACAGCCAGGGCCACCTTACTGAGTCAAACGCCTTGACCGCGTCAAGCGAGACGATCGCCAGCTCACCCGGGTCCTCCTCTGTCTGATTGATAATGTGATGCAGTCTCCTGTGGTTATCAGTTATATTCGTACCAGGGACGTAGCATGTCTGGTCAGGAGGTATCAGTTTGCCAATAACACGCTTAAGCCTGTTTGCCAGTACTGCCGTAAGGATTTTGCTATCCTGGTTGAGCATTGATAGGGGTCTGTATGACCCACAGTCTGTGCTCGGCTTGCCTGGCTTTAAAAGCGGAATGATCACCGCCTCTCGTAGGGACTCTGGCAACCTGCCTTGCTCATACGCCTCATTAAACATAGCCAGCAACGGGGGAAGTAGCTCTTGTTTGTAGGTTTTGTAGAATTAGCTCGGGAGCCCGTCTGACCCCGCAGCCTTACTAGTGGGCAGGTGACGAATCTATAACTCAAGCTCTTCTATTGTGATTGGGGCATCCAGATCTGCCCGTTCCACATCGTCTAAGGTAGGTAGACCTATGTCTCCTAGCGTGTCCCGGATTTCTTGGTCCCAAGCTCCGCCTGGGTGCTCATAGAGCCCTTTGTAGTATCCCAGGAACTCGTCATTTACTCCCTCCTGGGTGTCCAGGATCCGACCTCCCTCCCCTCTGATTTCCCTAATCGAGGACCTTGTGGCCTCGCTCTTATATAGCCAGGCCAGCAACCTTCCAGGTTTGTCTCCCCCCGCATGCTGTCTCTCCACATATTTCTTATAGTTTAATTTACATAACCTGTCCCATTGTTCACAACTAGCTTGTTGAAGCTGTCTCATCCTGATCCCGTCCTCCCTAGAGGTGCCTCCCCTACGCATAATGTCTTCCAACTCTTCCTCAGTTACCCGCAGCTCTCGTTCTATGCCCCCCCTGGAGCCTTTTGGATTTTGACATAGCCACCCCCCCGCACCACCACTTTAAATGCCTCCCACATAGTTCCCATAGATCGAACACTGCCAGTATTAGTCTCAAAATACTCTGTAATCTCCTCCCTTAAATCCTCCCGGAATCCCGAATCCTGCTGAGCCTCGGCTCTGAGCTTCCATGTCGGAATCCACGCTCTAAGGGGTTGGCGTTGCCACTCCAGGACCAGAGGGGAGTGGTCTGAGAGCACCCTGGCCTTATATTCTGCGCCTTTCATCCCACTTACCAGATCGGCAGCGACAAACACGTAGTCCAGTCTCGTGTGCAGATCATGTGCCGCTGCATAGTGTGAGTATTGCCTATCTGCTGGGTGCAACTGCCTCCAGACATCCACTAAATCGAAGTCTCTCAGGAGGGCCTGTAGCACCTTTGCAGCCGGGGTGGGCTTGACTAGCTTATTGTCTGACCTGTCCACCTTAGGATCCAGTACACAATTGAAGTCTCCTCCCCATAGGATCCTGTCACCCAGTAAGGTGCTAATTCTACCCTACAGGGTCCGAAAGTAGGCCGCTGTATCCTGGTTGGGGGTGTATACGTTTACAATACTTGCTTCTCGGTTTTCCAGCATCCCCCTCACCACAATCAGTCTGCCCTCTGGGTCCCCCGTGGACTGGAGAAATTGGAATGGTACGTGAGGTGCTACCCAAGTGATAACTCCTCTTGTGTAGGCCAAGTATGTGGCACCTGCAATGCACCCCCTCCACTTTCTCTTAACCACCTCCAGTTTCTCCCTGGTGAGGTGGGTCTCCTGCAATAATGCTATGTCAACCCTCATCCTTTTCAGGTACATCATAACTTTATTGCGCTTTAAGTAACTATTGAGGCACCTAACGTTCCAGGTAACCACTCTAAGACACCCCAATGCCATAAGTACGATATCCTGCCCTCCCTCTCCGTCCTCCCTCCCGCCTTTTACGATTCCCATATTGGCTCATTACCCACCTGCCCTCAACAAACTTCCCCCTGCCCCCTTTCCCCAACAACAAACCCCCACACACCACATTTAGACGATCACCGCCTAGGGGGGGTGCCTGGCGGCGGCTCCCTCATTAGTGCCCTGTGCGCCATTTCCACCACGAACCCCTGGGACAAAACTCCTCTGGTTATCTCCTGCAGCAGCATAGGTTCAATGAACTCCGTAGGGCTGGGTCCCTCGGCCCCCTCCGGCAAGCCGACAATACGGATTTTATTCCCTCCGCCTCCTCCGCCCTGCATTCTAGGTTACCCACGCGTTGCACTATGGTGTGAGGGTCTGCTTTATGTGTTGCACAGTCCGCTGTGTTCGGGCCCACCTCTTTTTCCATATTCTCTGTGCGTTCTGCCAGCGACCTGACATCTTGTCGGAGAAGGTTCACTTCCTCCTGCACTGCCCCGACTTTCAGCTCCAGTGCTGCTTTCAATTCAGTCATAGCCAGACCCAGTTTGGTCTCCCAAGCTACTTTCAGATCCGCGATCGCCGCAAGGACCTCCTGGTTGGTGCCCATGGCGACCGCGCTCCCAGTGGGGATTTTATCTTTACTCCTGGCTCCTTCCGGGCCCGGCAGTGTTCTGGCATCCATCGTGGGCTACTTGCTCTTCGTTCTTGGTGGTTTCCTGGACATGGCGTCGTGCCGAAGAATTGTGGGCAAGCCTTCCCTCTCTCCAGCCCTAACGGGATGAAACTGCTGTTGGCGCCTGGCCCCGGGTGGGCCACGCAAAGGGTGTTTGGGAGCCAATTATTACCTACCGGAGTGGATTGTGCCCTCCCACGTAACAATGTAGCTGCACTCCGATCTTGCCAGCATGCGCCCGTACTGTGGGCCAGCCGGACTAGGCTTCGTGTGTCCCACTGGCTGCGGGCTCAAGCAGGACCACCAGCTCCTCACATGTGTCTCTCATGTGTCCCTCTTCTTATACACAATCCCCCGATTCGTGCACATTGGGTGTCTGCTGCTGTTTAAGGTAATTGACTTCAAGAATCAATCCATGCCTATAGTCCCCGCAACATCCTCATTTATTCTGGGCCTGCTGCCATTTGAGCTCATCAGCTGGCCATTTTACTCTCACCTCCACCATAGCGTGGGGGAGTGTGTACTGTATTGTGGTGCCGCCAGAATAGCTTAAATGAAGGAACGCAGGCGGTTCACAGATTTATTGGGCCACCTCACGGGTCTACTGGAGTCTGACTTCAAAAGCTTGCCGGTACGCTCTTTTCCTTTTCGTGATCACATGCCGGCTTGCTTTTGTGTCTGTTTTAGCTCTCCCCAGCTGACTTTCGCCTCCGCAGCCCGCGCCCACCACCACAGGGTCGGGTCACTCCGCCCACCTTCTCACTGTGGGGTGCCAGGGCCACCACATTGTTCGGGCCGCGGGGTCCGGTTGCTCAATCCCTGCCCTGCATGCGGGCTCAGCGCCGATCTGTTGTCTGCTACGCCATGCAGCGCAACCCGGGCGCTTCTCCTGCAGCCTCCGGGCTTCCAGCAAACACCAAGTCTATGGGATCGGGCAGCTTGTGGGCCGGTGCTGCGATGTCGGCGCTGCAGTCCCCGGCTCCCAGCGATCCCTGCAGAACCGGGGTCTGCCGCTCACCCCGCACTTCGCTGCAAGGCAGCCGGGCTCCCCGCAGTATAAATGTGACCTCTGGGCAGTGATGCTCGGTGGCGGGCACTTCGCGGCCCAGCACTGCAATCTCCGGTTCCTAGAGATCAGCTGTTGGGCCAGGGTCTCGTATTCGCCCCCCTCTGCCCCAGGATATTTGGAGCGGTGCTGCCTTGAGGTCCAGCCGCTCCTACCGCTCCGATGATGCGGTCCTAGCGCCGGCCGCCCCTCCTCCTCACGCTGTCTCCAGCTTCACATGTAGCTATGAATGAGGCCAACCAGAACATAATATGCTCGTCCTTGTCATGCCGAGGACGTGTCTTCTTTTACCGCGGCCTGCGCTATAGCCGTGCACACAACGCTCACCGCTTCTTCTCTACATGTTTTCGCTTTGTATAGGAACGTCCGCCATTTTCTTTTCTTTTCCGAACTTCATCTGGGGAAGTTTGCTCGCTCATTACCCCTGTTCCATTAGTTGTGCGGGCTCCAGACTCTCCTCATCTGTGCACTGAGCATTCATACGCTAATGCCTGTATTTCCTTCTGCAAAGGGCAAGTGCATCTGCACATTTTGTCCGGATCAATGCAGGATCGATGAGAGCTCCTCCAAGAGCATGTCTGCTCACATGGCTCTCGTAGCCACACCCAACGAAATGCTATAATAATAAGAAACAAAAGACAACACATTGTGCAGAATGAAGTTACAAGAAGCATTGCAAAAGAATTAATTGATCTTCTTGCTGACAATGTGTCTCTTAAAAATTGGAAAATTCCCATTCTCTTTTATCAACATGTAATTCTTGTTACTTTTTATAACAACGACATTCTTTTATAATAGAAATTGTAATATTGCAATGATGATCCTGCAAATGATAGGACTGTTTTTAGGATTTCCCAAAAATGTGACAATATCAACGTGCGTCTGAATAAAGCTGGATAAGATCGAAGTATTGTCAAGAAAGGAAGAAGGCCTTGACTAAGGCAAGGGGTAAAGTGCACAGAATTGCACAGGGAACAACTTTGGATCTAACAACGTGCATAAAATACCCAAGGCTTGTGTATGTATAAACCCAGGAGTGCAAATAAAGTATTTACCAATATACGAAAAAGGAATGTAGGGTAAGCACTTAAGACCTCCTTATAACTGAAAGGAAAGTCAGCAAACTCTTTACCCACTATGCTCTTACAGATACTGACGGCGCTAAACCCACGTAGCGGGCAAGCAAGTACAGATTCTGTGAACTGACACTCTGTAAAATACTGAATAAGTAACATTCAAACAGTACTCACGAGGACCGGAAAGACCACTAGAATGTCAGTAAATTCACGAACCCTGTAGATCAAACAGGAACCCAGAAGGCTGTAAAAGCAAAGTGTTAAAGATAACAAAATACATTAACCCTAGTCAGGGGCAAGTAAGAATTGTGATATTAACTTGTGAGGAAAACAAAAGGGGATACACACTGGAACATGTTACAACAACACCCACACCTAATATGCGATGGAAAGTAAATGCTGAAGTGTAATGGAAAATATGGAATGGAATCTGAATAAAGTAGGATCAGGAGCTGGGGAAACGCTATTACAAAGAAAACCTTTCCCACCCAACCAAGGGAAAAAGGCAGTAAACTAATACTACAAAAGTAAGGTTAATGCATCAAGTCTTCAGTAACCAGAACAGCATAAAGAGACAGAACGCTCCGGCAACCTGGGCTGCATCAAATAGTAAAGCACAGAGAAAGGCTGTCTGCAGACAAAGGAAGATAGAAAGGGAAATGCAGAAAGCATAAATCAATTAAGCACATTAATCCGAAATCCAGGACAGAGGAACAAGATACAGGAGCTAAGAACTGGGCACAAAAGCTAGGAACTGGAACTAGGTACAAGGCACAGAAACCAGGAACAAGGAACAAGGAACAGGAGACTAGTCACTACAGGAACACTGCTACAATGACCAGCGCCGGACTGAAGCAAACTGAGGCTTTTTAAAGCTGCTAAATGAGCACACCCCTCAGGCGTGCCGCCTGCTGCACCTGCAGCCACAGGTGTTGCCTATCCTCCACCCAGCCTTGTCCTGCAAGGGAGGAGATGAAGCAGTGAGCCAGGCATTCTGGGAAGCAGGAGGTGAAGCAGTGAGCCAAGGCATTCTGGGAAGCATAGTCATTTGATTTAAGTAGCATGCTGGCTGCCAAAAACCTGGAATGGATCCGGAAGGGAAGAAACTTGGAAAATAAGTTTGTAACGGTCCCAATTCATCAGAACACTGTAGCATAAGGTTCGAAGGAAATGTCCAGTAGGGAATAACCCCCAAAACATGCCCCCAAGTGGCGGGAACGGGAACGAAGGGAGCGAGAACGGGAGCGAAGGGAGCGGGCCGTGACAAGTATGTATACAGAAACAGCATGCAGAAATGTGTGCAACATTATAGGCAACATAAAGTGTCATGTGCGATCTTCGTGTTCTATTTTCAAAGCATTGTCTCTTTAACCTAACTGGAATTGTTCTATGGACACCTGCAAAGTTCATTTGTTTCCCTTTAAACTTGGGAAAAGTCAATAGTTTAAATTGTTTTTACTTCATCTGTTCTTTGTTTTGGCTCTTGGTGCCAATCTCGTCTGCATTTGCAGAACTTCTTCTCTTGCTTCACTGTTAGCGGCTGCAGGAGTGGGAAGGGTCTCTCCTTTGTAAAGCTTTACGTCATTCAGGTGTAACCAAGCACCCTTTCCTTCGATCGTCACTGCGTTGGGAGGGACCCTCTCTACTAGGTACAGTCCTTCAAAACGGGGCTTATTCCAAGTGCAAACAAAGATGTTTCCAAGCACTTGGTCATCAGGGTACAATCTGGGTTGCTTCAGCAAGTCTGTGGGATCAACTGTTTTGCTGTCTTCTTCAATCTTCTTTGACCCTTCTATCCGATTTTGGATCTGTTGGGGAAATAAAATAAACACTCATGGTCATATTTGTCAAATAATCATGCATCTCATCCCCTAATGTTTTTGCTACAC
The DNA here is from genome assembly GCF_040938575.1 of Ambystoma mexicanum. Classification (NCBI taxonomy): domain Eukaryota; kingdom Metazoa; phylum Chordata; class Amphibia; order Caudata; family Ambystomatidae; genus Ambystoma; species Ambystoma mexicanum. The sequence goes on from NC_090926.1 coordinate 351,367,615, forward strand.
TATGGGCATCAGTTTCTATTTGAGTGGGAAGAGCAGGTGGTACTCTCATGCGGCCTCCGGCCACCAACTCATGAGTCAGGTAGTGATCTCAGCCAGGCTGGTTCCTCATTGCAAACAATGCAAGGGGTAGACTATGTAGCCATCCCTTCTTGAAAGCCATTTTAATCTTAGCTATCCTTTCTTTGAGGAGTCTGTTCAACCTCTCACATATACTATTCGTCTGTGGGTGATAGGCAGATGAAAACTTGTGCAGTGCGTGATTTGTTCGAACATCTCTTTTACAGAATGCAGCCCATTATCAGACTGCAGGATTTTGCACACACCCTTCTAGGAAACACCTCACATATGAGAAACTTGGCAGTACATGTGGCATTAGGGTATGTGCATGGACCTGCCTCAATACATCTGGAAAAGGGACATAATACCACTAATATGTATCTGGAGCCATTGAATGTTTGCAACATATCCACATAGTCTATATGTAGATGCTGAAAATGACCTTTGGGCCTGGGGATTGCTCCTCTTAATGTTTGCAAGGTGTGCCCTGCTGTAAATTTCTGGCATACAATGTAGTTTACAGTGAACTGTGCAACGTGTACTAACAGATTGGTGAAAACCAGTCTTCTTCGATCATGGCAGCAAGACTCTCTCTAGTTATATGTGTGGGATAGTGAAGCTTCTCTAGTGTCACCTTCAATCATGCTAGAGGCATGACTGGCTTTCCAGTACTATCTTGTCTCCATATAACCTATCTGGGGGATTAAAAACACCCCTTTCGAATGGATTGTCTTCTCCAATGTATTCCTCATCTTAGATATATTCCTGTCCAGCTTTAGCTGCTTCGGAAAACATTTCTCGGCAGAGGGTGCCTTATGTCGATGGCGTCGAGGGTGACGTCATCAGCTATATAAGAAGCTTGTGTGGCGCCCGTTGGCCCCAGTTCTGTTTTTCCGCTGTATGTGTTGCTATCGGAGACTCGGCGCGCCTCTGTAATTTTTGTGGCGCAGCTATCATTTTCAAAGAAAATCGAATTGAAGATGTCCTCTTCATCGACCTGACTACCCCACGTTCGGGGTTCAAGAAGTGCCAAGATTGCAGTTAAAAAATGTCGATAACTGACCCACACCGATGGTGTTTATGGTGCCTCGGTAAAGATCACGACACGGAGGCCTGCACAAAGTGTCAGGAAATGACTGGTAAGGCCTTGCGAGAGAGGAAGGGAAAACCTAAGGTGGGTCGACAGACAAAATCCGACCAAAAATCCTTGAATGTCGAGTCGAGAACCCATAAAGAATCTCCTCGATGTGATAAGACACATAGGTCGTGATCCCAAAGTGGCTCCCACCACTCCTCGTCTTCGACGAAAAGGTCGAAGAAGAGACGCCAACGGTCCCCATCCACTTCGTCGTCAGACGACTCTCCCAAAAGAATGAAATGCCCAACAAAACACTCTTCTTCCGAAGAGTGGGAAGCTTTCAAGGTGAAAATGATGGAAGTATTTGAAAGGGTTAAGCCTCGGACCGTGCCTTCCTTGGAAGCCAGCCGGGAGCGTTCCTGTACCGACACTTGCGCGCCCTCGAGCCCAGGTGATCGAAGAAGAGCTGATCGGCAACCCTCGAGGACCCCTAGCAAGAAAGACCACTCGAGTCGAGATGACCGTTCAAGGTCATCGACACCAACCAAGCTCTAAGGACAAAGCATCAACGCCTTTGAGACCGGTTCTGTGGACAGATCTTATTTCATCGATGCCATAGACGCCTTTGTCGACGCTGAAAATTCCTAAGGCTCCAGTTCAGTCAGGTTGCAAAGCCTACACCCTCTTCAAAAACAGTTCCTACAGAGAAAACTTTCGCTCCTTTGCCCAGGTAAGAATTCTTTAAATCCCTATCCTCCATTTTTGAAGAGCAGGAAAGGTCTGAGGATGTGGAGATCCCATTTGGCTTGGAATATAGCACCCCAAATGTCCCAGAATGTCTCATCTTTGAAGAGAGTAGAATGAGGGATCTCATAGAGACATTACACAATGGAGTGATGTGGATACATCACCTGAGGCAGAATTTGGAAAGCCAGAACCAGGTGACCATGCCAATTTCTCATTCCGCCAACTAATGACAAAGTTAGTTGATTATTTAGGTTGGACTAGACCACAGACCCAATTTGTCCAGGATGATCTGACGGACATTCTAGATCAAGGCCCGCCTACTGATCCAGTTTTTCCTTTCCAGGTCGACTTGCAAAATAGGGTGGCCAAGAATTGGGAGAACCCAGACTTTAATTCTGCTGTGAATAAGTCCCTTACATCAAAATACTGCACTTCCAGTAGCGACCCCGGCTATCTGTCCAAACACCCCAGTCCTGAGAGTCTGGTGGTCCCGGCAGCCACTGCTACATCCAATAAAGCAGCGTATCCTTCTATCCCTCCAGATAGGGCTGACAAGCGTGTGGATGGATGGGCATGCAAAGTATTTTCAGCAGGGAGTATAGCCTTAAAATCGGCAAACTCCACATGTGCCTTGGCAAAATTATCATACACTCTCTGGGAGTGCATCTCCATGGCAGCGGAGCATATTCCAGAAGGGGAGGAAAGGGAAGGATTCCTGGCTATCATTAGAGATGGAAAGGAAGCCATGCAGGAATCCCTTCAATCTGGTTAGGACACTACAGACAGCGTCAGCAGGTCCATGGCTACTACCGCAGTTATGCGCAGGTTTGCGTGGTTTCGGAAGTCGGGTTTCGCACCAGATGTGCAGTCCCGTCTCCTAAACATGCCTTTTGGCGGGTCTCACCTTTTTGGCAGCAAGGCTGACGAGAGCCTTGAGAGGTTGCAGACCTCAAAAGCGTCTGCCAAGTCTTTAGGAGCCGCTATCAGGCAACCTCAGCCTTTTCGTTCATCAGGAAATTCTTGCAGGGGACGATCCTATCGTTACTACTCCTCATATGGAAAGGCGAGAGGAATGGCCAGTCAAAAAGGCCATAGAAAAATCCCTCGTGGTGGACGAAGGAAACGTGCTACGCCAGCTCCAGCTGCAGCTTCCTTGCCATCAGCAGCCGCAGCACCCACCCTAAAACCGCTTTGAGGGCTTGCATCATGTAACACCGGTGGGGAGCAGACTCTCTCAGCATCTGCAAGAATGGCGAGCCATTACTGCAGATGCTTGGGCTCTGGAAACTATAGCCCAAGGTTACTGCCTTCCATTCTTAACGCAGCCTCAAAACAATCCACCAGGGAGACACTCTTTGAAGTTTCCAGTTCTGTTCCTACAGCAGGAGATTTTAACCCTGCTAGAGAAAGGCGCTATAGAACCAGTGCCTGTAGCAGAGACTAACAAGGGTTGGTACTCCCCATATTTTTGATTCCCAAAAGGACGGAGGACTGAGATCCATCTTGGACTTGAGATACTTGAGTTCCTCAGGAAGGACAAGTTCAAGATGGGGCACACTTTCTTAGATCCTTCAGGCCCTCCAACTCAAGGATTGGTTGGTGTCATTGGACCTTCAGGATGCTTATTTTCATGTGTCAATACATTCCAAGCACAGAAAATACCCGAGGTTCACTGTTGGTGGCTCGCACTATCAGTTTCGAGTCCTGCCATTCGGGTTGACCTCCGCCTGAGGGTTTTCACCAAACTGATGGTGGTAGTGGCAGCATATCTCGGGAGAGGGGGGATCCATATCTACCCCTACCTGGACGATTTGTTGATCAGGGTGCGTTCTTCCGAACAAACACTGGATCATCTGGAAGTCACCTGACACTCGCTTCACAGACTGGGCTTCTCCCACAATTTAAAGAAGTCACAGATGACACCTTCTCAACAGCTCCAGTACATTGGAGCGGTTTTGGATACATCCTTGGGAAAGAGCTTGCCTCCCAAGACGAGGGCTCAAGACATTCTTCAGATGGTCTCCAAATTTCAAAGTGCCCAAAATCTTCCGGCCTACGACTTCTTGAGGTTGCTTGGCCTCATGGTATCCTGCATCTTCCTAGTACTAGAGGCTCGCCTGAGAATGAGATCCCTTCAATGGGCTCTAAAGACTTAATGGTCCCAGTTCTCAGGAAAGATGACAGATCTACTTCTGAGCAGAGTTCAACTAGACATTCTATGGTGGACCTGTGAGAACAATATTCTGAAAGGAGAACATTTATGACAACCATGGCCGGAGATTACAGTAGTGACGACGCCTCACTCATGGGGTGGGGAGCCCATGCCAACGATCTGACAGTCAGCGGTTGTTGGTCTCCAATCCCAGTCTAAACTACACATCAACCTTTTAGAGCTGAGGGAAATCGGACTAGCGCTGAAGGCTTTTCTGCCCTCTGTCAGAGGGAAGAATGTCCTGATAATACTGTGGCCATGCATTACCTCAACAAAAGAGAGGGTGTAGGGTCACTACCTCTGTGCAGAGAGGCAGTGCTGCTCTGGTACTTGGCAATTCTAGAAGGAATCTCCTTATCAGCAGTTCACCTAGCCGGAGAGAAGAACACGACGGCGGACGCTCTGAGCATGCAGGGCAATGTCTCCCATGAGTGGGAGCTAGCTCAGCAAGTCCTTCAAGAGATCTTTGCCATTTGGGGAACCCCTCAAGTAGACCTGTTTGCGACCGGAGTCAACCGGGGAGTACGAAAGGTAATGCTCAAGGGAATTTTCCTCCGAGAGGAGTTCTGGGAGACGCGTTCGTGGTGGACTGGGAATTCCCACTACTTTACGAATTTCCACCGATCCCTGTCATTCCTCAAGTAATAAGGAGGTTCAGACGGTTTGGAAGCTGCATGATCCTAATTGCCCCGGATTGGGCCAGGAGAACGTGGTACCCGGAACTTCTAGATATGTCCATCTGTCCTCCAATTCGTCTTCCGCAGAGAGAGAATCTTCTCTCACAAAGGGAGGGTCAGGTTCTCCATCCAGGTCAACACATTCAACCTTCATGCTTCATATATGAAAGGCTGAGATACAAGGATAGGGACCTCCCGGCTGATGTCAGGAAGGTGTTGCTTTCGGCAAGAAGGCCAGCAACAATGTCTCTGTACCGTTGCCGTTGGAAGAAGTTTTGCAACTGGTGCAGGGAAAAGAATATTGATCCTTTTCTATGTTCAATCCCAGAGGTGTCATCTTTCCTCTTATCATTGGCACATAAGGGTCTCAATGTTGGGACTGTTAAAGGTTATTTGGCAGCGCTTTCTATTTTTAAGCGCTCTTCGGAAGAGTGTTCCTATTTTAAAATTCCTGATAATCCAATTCCTAAACAGAACTGAGGCCATCGGGCGCCGCACAAGCTACTTGTATACCTGATGTCACATTCGACGGAGGCCTTCAAGGGACCTCGACTTGACGCCATCGATGCACGGTGCCTCTGCCAAGAATATTTTTCTGAAGCAGCTAAAGCTGGACGTGAATATATCTAAGATGAGGAATACGTTGGTGGAACATCCAGTCGAAAGAACGTTACCAGTTGGTAAGTAACCTGTTCATCATTTCCATAAATCCTGCTCTTCCTGTGAAGCCTGGCCTTGTTGCTGGATAACATTTTAAAAACCTGCTTCACCATCATACATCACTTTGACATTTGCTTAAAACTTTTTACTTCAAAATCAGAAATATTTGGAAAATACGTTGCTCTTTTCGCTTCAACATCTGCAGCTTTGTTACTGCGAGAAATCATGTCTGCCCTCTTAGTAGAGCTGCACGTTTCACCACGGCAATAGCCAAAGGGAGCTTTAGTACCTCAATGAGTTTATCCAATAGAGACGCATGTTGCACTGGTGTGCCGTCTGCACAGAGGAAACCGCTCCTTTTCCGGCGTGACAATACAGCGTGGACGGTTGACGTCACATAGGCAGAGTCAGAGTGCAATGTCACTTCCTCATCCTCATACCTCTGGTGTGCAGCGATAAGCGCCACTAATTCTGCAGCCTGTGTTGAACAATGTGAAGGCAATCTTGCACTTGTCACTACTTCAAATTCACCATTCTTTTTGTAGCTTCACTACTGTCGGTCCAGTATGCCTCTCTCCCATCATTTAATACATTTTCTATGAACCGTCAATAAATAGGATTCCCCCCGCCCCGAGAGCATTTTCTCTTACATGGGCAATATCGTCATAAAACTCAGGATACGTTGTGTAGTCATGTACATAGTCCTCCTTCCCTACTGGGTTTGCTATGAGTGTTGCTGGATTCACTACTCTCTATCTAAAAATTGTGATTGCTGGGTTTGAAATAATTACTTTGTATCCTGATGCTCTTTGTGTAGTCAATGTACTTTTGGGTTTCTCTAAAATGGCAAATAAGGAATGCTCAATGAATAACTTCATTGAACACCCCATTGTAATACTTGCAGCTGTCTCAATTGCGAAAGCAGCAGCAGATAACACTTATTTGCAAAGTTTATGACCTTTCATTACTGGGTATAAAATCCCACTGTAGTAGGCTAATTGTGTGTGTCCATGTCCTAATATTGTCTTCTGCATGAGGACTGATGTCACCACTTCTCCATTTGAATGTCAGAATAAGTTAAACTCCTCGTTATAGTCTGGAATCGCCAACACAGGGGCTGTACATATCACCCTTTTTAATTCTTCAAATCCTTCAGTCATCTCATCTGTCCATATTATCTCACTTTTACTTATCTGCGCTTCCTTGAGTCCTTTTAAAAGTGGTCAAATATATGCATTGTAATCAAAAACCCAGGTCCTACAATAATTACATTGGCCTAGGAATTGTTGTATTTCCCTTACTGTCTCAGGTTTTGGAGTTTTCATGAGTGCTTCTGCTATCTCAAGTGTCACTTTTCTCCCTTCTTAAGAGATTAGCTGTCCTATGTACAGGACCTCTTCCTGGCAATATTGTAATTTCTCTTTGTCTACCTTGTATCCTTTTCTGCTAGTATGGTCATTAGTCGAACTGAATCTTGACTGCATTTTTCTTCTGTCTCGCTGCACACTTATATGTCATACATGTACTGAAGTATTGTGCTCCTGAGTTGTATGTTACCTAGGTCCATCTGAAGGACTCTACTAAAGATCGATGGGGACTCGCAGTACCCCTGAGGAAATCTTGTATGTTTCCAGCACTGATTTTTATCCGAATATGAGGTCAAATCTTGGGAGTCCTCAGTAAGGGGAATTGAAAAGAAGGCAGTTTTTAAGTCTATAACTGTAAAATGTTTGGCTTTAGCTGGGATGTTAACAATATCATAGCTGTATTCAGAACAAAAGGAAACTGTGCTTCGATAAGGTTGTTTAGGGGATGTAGATCCTGAATAAATCACCACGACCCCCCCGTTGATTTCTTCACCGGGTAAACAGCCGTGATACATGGGGATTCTGATGGAACCAGTATTCCCTGCTGTGCTAAAGCGGAAATTGGTTTAATTATACCTTCATCTGCTTTCTGGACATTGGGTACTGATTTGCTTTTGGCAAAATTACTCCTGGCTTTAGCTTAATTTTCACTGCTACTGCTCCACTTAATAAACCCATGTCATATGGACTGTTGATCCATAAGATGCTTAGTACCTTCTAAATCTTCGTGGAAAAACAGAGTTTTTCTTTCACCAATGCCATTCTCTGTGGTATTTCTCTATTCTCAACTTTAATCCAATAAGTGAGACTTATGAAAAATACTAATTCATCGTCTGAATACTCATCTCTGAACAACTCCTCATCTGTCGAAGTCTGTTAATCTGTATCCTTCGTCAAGGGCTATTACTGTTCCCCATACTGTTCCCTCGTCTGCGTCTGTCCCATTAATAATCACCCTTTCCTCTTTTGCCACTGCTGCCTCTAATTCTATGGGGATAATCTGTCCTTCCTCGTCATCCATAGGTATTTTTCGGCCTAAACAAAAATGTGTCAGGTATTCTCAGCAATTTACCTATTAATCCAGGAAGTCATGTCAACAAGATATTTACTCCATACAAAAATACCTCTGGATCTAAAGGAACTCTTCGTAGTGACCTTTGGCCTATACAAGCTAATATAAATTCTCTTACATTCATATAATGTATCCTTATAGTGGAACACACTATCCCTTTTATTAATAAAATATATCATCATGTTAAGTTTTGTCATTAAGTCACGTCCTAATATATTGACTGGTGTCTGCCGAGAATGCAATAGTGGCATAGATATGCCATGTTCTCCTATTGAAATTGGTAATTCATTAGTAAAAGGAACTTAACTCATAGTCCCAGCTAATTCATGTCAATGCCAGACATTAGGTACTTTCCCTCTCGAACACAGGAACAAGTCGCTCCAGTGTTTACAAGAAACAAATATGTCTTGCCTCCTATCGTTACCCTGACCCTCGGTTCCTCTTGGTGGTCTGGCATCACTGATAGTACTGAATACATCAGGTCGCTCTGTGGGCTCGCCTATTGTGGGTATAAATTCATCCCTGTACCTGTAAAAGGATTCCCTCCCACTACTTTCACACTCACTTTCCTGGGTGTGGATGCTTGTGGGGCTCCAGTATTCACATTCCATTGTGGCACTGTTGCTTGTTGTCTGTGCTTGCCGGGTCTGTACTTGTGTTTGCATAGGCGCTTGCTGTGGTTGACCTTGTGGGAACTGTAATTGCAACTGAACTTTCTGCATTTGCTGCATTTGCCACGCACGTGTATGATTCTGTGTGTGATCTTGGGCATAATACTCCTGCGGTTCTGTATTATACTGTGGAGAATAGCCCATTCCCCCTTTTGGAGCTTGCAAGTTCTTCTACATGCCCCTCTACTTCTACATGTTCGGGCCATATTTCCTGTCATCTGTAAGGAACTCATGGCGGCAACAGTAAAAATAGACACAAGTGATCACAGTTCAAGGGTGTTTATTAAACTGAATATACAGGTTGGAAAAACACCTGATCTAAACCTAAAGCTAAGATGGATGCAAGCTACGGCCATCAAATGAAAATGAAGTCTGTGCTAGCAATGTCTTGTCAAATAAAAAGGGCCAATACTAAAAAAAATAAAAAAAACTATTGCCAATACTTAAAACTAAATAACAAAAAGAATGTGGGATAGGGTTCACAAGAAAGAAAGAAGTGTTCATAAATGTTAAGTCAGGATGTGGTACGGGACAAGGTGGCACTTCTGAGCACAGCACACTCTCAAGCTTTTCAGAACAAGATGACAATTCCGTTCTCAGCTATCAGAACCTTCGGTGGTGAAGTCTCTTTTCTACAAAAAGTCTCTTGCCTCTGAGGACCTCATATGCTCAAAATAAGAAATAAAAGTTCCTTTCCATATGTACCTGGGGTGATGACTTTTCACCCCTGAATCCCCCTCTTCTGGGTGCAGATCCCTTTTGATCATCAGCTTTCCTTCCTCAGTCGGGTTCACTATGGCTTTTATTGTATTCACGAGTCTTAATGTCTTTTTAAACAGTTCACTGTGGACAACCCTCTCCTGCGTTCACCGTTGTCAACACACTGTTCCTCGGGACTTCAGACTTTGCCCATTTTCGTCTGCGTCCTTCCGTTGGGTTTACTTTTTCCAACTTTTTCTAATCACACATTTTCTTCTACTTTCTAACGATGCAGGATTCACTTCCCTTAACGTTATAATCTTCTGCTGGTCAAAGACTTTCGACTGTACAGAGGATTTTACTAGACCCCTGTATGACCACGTGGACCCCTTTCTTGCCCCGTTTCCAAGACCTTCTGGTAACATAGTTTCAACACTAGAGTATTCGCCCAGAGTTTTGGTGAATGAGCACCCACATGGTACCGGACTCCTCTGCAGCTGGTTTTCCCCTCATATTAACAGTTCTTTGTACTTTTCTTCAATTAGACGTTTGCTACTTTTGTTCAAACACAGTTCAGTTTCTTATTGGCTCTCCTCTCAACTCACTGGCTCTGATGAACCACTTGGCTTTTCCTGTCTCTGGAGTCAAGGCCCGTACCACAGTGACAAGCGTCTCCCCTCGGCTTGGTTATCAGCGGAGGAGGGCCCTTGGTACTGTTTGAATGCTGCAACCCACACTGGTCATTGTTCACGGTTTTATGATTCCTTCTGTGGAGGTTTCACGGGCCTGACTTGGAAAGGGCAAGGTCTCTTCTGGCCTTGTCACCCTGTCAGTTTGTGCCGTCTGTCTCCTCCTCTTGAACAGCTCTGCTGAGTTAGCTATCTCGTTGTGCGGTCTCCCTTGCTCGGACTGTGCTCTCGTGCTCCACCTTTTATCCCTGTGGGGAAGGGCCATCAGGTGTGTGTGTGATTCTGGTCAATTACCTGACTTTGCTTGACGCTTGTGTTGGGACATGTCAGGTAAACCGCTCTAGCATTAGTCCGTCGTCTTTCGTGGTGTGCGAAAGTGTTCGTGCAGAAAAGAGGGGGGCAGTCTTTCTTCATATTCTATGAGGTAGGATAGGGAAAAGGTGTTGGAAGAAGGGGGATACTGCATCTCACCCGTCGGTGTCCAACTTCTATTCCCCAAGGACCCCCACCGATCCTCCCTCACTGGTCCACCCTTAGGAACTGGATTCAGTAGTGATTGCCGTGTCCTGTCCACCTGGATGACTTATCCCCGGGGACTAGTTAGAGAGACCTTTAGGTTTCTCACACATCCCACAACTCCAAAATTGTTGCGGCTGTCCTCTGTTAAATACTCCTTTTATGGCAAATTTCGAGAAAACAAAATCTGAACTAACTTTGCTTCCTCCTGCTTTCTATTCTCAGCTTTTTTCTTCTTCTTCTCTAATAATCAACAATGATGTATGATAGTCAACTGTATTTTTGGCCAAGGCTTCGCTTCTATCCATGACTGTTTCTTCATCTGGCGTTGCACTGGCTCGGCAGTCCCTGACATAAAATATGTTCAAATAATGCTACTGTTTTATCCCACGATTCCCTCATCTCTAGACGCCAATATTCCTGAATAAAAGCAACAGGATCTTTGTCCTCACCCATTTTCCTTGTCATAATCGCACCCATGTCTGATGTGTCAGGATATTGTTCCCTAAGCGCCCTCCATATGTCTGCTCTACAGTTATTAAATGTGTTGTGTTTTATGCTATCCTACTCGCATATCCTGCTCGTCTCCAAATGTCCTCCGCTCTCTCCCCTAGAATAGCGGCTAGTAGCCTTTTACGTCACCCACTGCTAACGTCATTCCTGCTGTCATTCTTTCGAACTCGTAAATCAATTTTCCCGTACCTGCAGTCAAACTAGGTAATTTACATTTCAAAGTATATTTGTCCATTTGTGGCCATGGTATATATTGTGGTCGTCCTCCCCCTTTCTATAATAATGGAATTGTGTAAATACTGGTCTACAATCGTACCCACCTACGCTTCTTGTCTTCCAGACGGGGCTTGTTTTGCCCGTTCGTCTTCGTCCTGGCAGTGACCTTAAATATGGTGGGGATATATCCCCTGCACTCTGTGACCGTGCTTGTGATAGTTCGGAATGTGGTGTATGTTATGGTGTTTTTTCTTTTGGGTCTTCTAAATCTGACCACTTTACCCCTTGTTATATATTTTAATCTTTCGAAAAACCACATGCGGCGACTCCTCGTGTTCTCTAGTTTTCTTCCTGTTCTTCATCCAACATCATTATACCCCAGCTGGTATGGCAATTATCCCTTTCCTCGTCATCAAGATCCAATCTTCTTAGGGACAGCGTTCTATGCTTGTCCACCGTTATGTGATCCAATCTTCCTCCAGTTTCTTCGGTAGAGATCCTTCGATACTCCTTTTGGTCTTGTAACCATCTTTCTCCCTCATTTTCCTATATAAATCCCAATCCTTTTCTGTATGCCGTCTGCCTCATGTTCATCATCCCATGTCTGTATTCTCGGTATCCTTTGCAGCTCCCGGAGGGGCTGTTGTGACCTTCCCTCTTGTTCTCATGTTTCAATTGGTATTATACATCTATTAACTATGTGATCTATTTTGTCATCCCTTTGTCCCCCGCTCCTTCTAATTTCTTATTCCCTTCTTCTCATTCCCCTTTTCTCTTCTTCCTCTTGCCTTCTTTGCAACCTATGTTCTTTCAATCTCTGTTTCTATTCATGTTTCTTCCCCACTATTCTTGCGATATTTTTTCTGTTCTTCATAGCTACTGCGTTCTATCTTTTGCTTCCTCTCTTTTTCCTTCTCCTCTTTGTATGCCCTTTCTCGTTCCTATTCCTTCTTTACCCGTTCCTCTCTTACTTCTTTTTCGCTAACATTGTCAGTACCCTTTCTAATTTGAGAAATATCTGTCCTCTGTAAGGAAGGCATGGTATCAAACGGTGAAGACCGACACAAATGGTCGCCAATCTAACCCTAAATCTGAGGATGGGAGCAAGCTATGAACATCAAATAATAACGCAGTCCTAGTGGAGTCTCTGTCAAAATAAAAAGGCTCTATACTAATAACCCTATTGCCAATCCTTAATCTAAATAAAAATGGTGTGAGATAGCAATGTATGCAAAAAGAAAAGTGTTCAAGAAATGATATGTCGGGATAGTTGAGCAGTTGGCTTCCCTTCCTCACATTTTCTGCAGAGGACAAGGCGGCACGCTCTAGCTTCGCACACAGGCTTCTCTGCCACAAGGATATAGTTCAAAACATAGGTATTTGGGCCGTCTGCCAAAGTCTCTTTCCCAATGACAATGTCTTATTGCAGAGGGCCTGATGTAACAAACAAGCACCAAAAGTCCTTTCTTTTCAGGATTTTCACATTCACAAGTTCTTGGGTCCACTGTTCATCAGGGGTCTCCCTCCTTCAGGCTTGGACCCCCTTTTAACACAATGTTCCCAACTGGTCTCCTGCGATCGGGCTCGGACCACGGATCTCCCTCGTTTGGGCTCGGACCCCTTCGGCACAATGTTCACAATTGGTCCCCCTCGTTCAGGCTTGGACCATGTAATCTCACTTTCTAAGCTTTCCTCTTTGTATCAAAAATCTAAGCCTTTCAATTGCGCAATGGATTTTGCTTAAACCGTTGCAGGACCCACTTAGATTCAATTCATGTCTCATTCTCATCTTTTACTTTTGCTTCTGCCACTTCTTGGCTGGATACCTCACAGAGACCTTCGATTGAGCACACTCGTGGTGCCGGACCACACTGGTATTGTATCTTTCTCTCTTAAAGTTCAAACATCCATCAACAATTAAACCTTCCTCGTGTCTTTCATTACACACGTTACTAATCTTCATTCCTGCACTCTTTATACAATGTTGCCGCTTGCAACCTTGACTTCAACACAGACCGGTCTTGCATCGGTCTCTCCAACTCACGAGCTGTGTTGATCTCTCTGGTGCTGCTTTGATCCTCGAGCCAAGGACGGTACCACAGCCTCTGCTGCTCGTCCCCGACTCGGTCATCCATGCAGGAGGGCCCGGGTATCTCCGACACACAATGCCGGATTCTTCAGTCTGGTTTCCTCGCCTTATGCTTTTTAATCTGAAGGATTCTGTTAAGTAATGGTTTCTCGCCTGAAAGGTCAGGGGTATCCCCCTCCTTGCGCACCCTTCTTGGTTTGCCGTCTTTCTTCCCTTGTTTAGCTGCCATCTGGAAAACGCTGTTCCTTCGTCTGCTTTGCCTCGCTTAGTGTGCTCTCGTGCTCCGCTTTTTATCCATTCAATTATACTGGGTGCTATTACTCTTCTCAGCCTCTGGAGACTTGGTTGCTCCATCCTGCAAGTGCTTTCTGCACCTTTGATTGTTCAATAAGAGAAATGTCCTACGTACCTGGCTTATCCACTTCGACTCCTTTCGTGCATTGCAGTTGCTTCTTGCTGCGGTATCCTTGATCCCAAGCCAAGCAAATGTTCTTTGTTCTCACACAGAGCTGTATTCCAGCACCTGTCAGCTCTGCAGCCTTGGTCTCTCTCCTTCAGGCTTCTCGCTTATTATTATACAGAGTCGACGCCCATTTTCTCATCATGGCTGCTTTACCCACGCTCTATTTTCTTTGTTTAAGCAAGCTTCTATATGTCGTATTTACCTATTTACCTTGCATTTCTGCATATGTACATCTACTGCATCTCTTCTCACTTATCTTCTCAGTGTATATGATTTAATTCGTATTCGCATGCATGTTCACTTTAACACCTCAGTCACATATTCATTTTCTAAGTATTCCTATATCGTTTCAGTGGTACACAGTGATTATTACAAAATACAAATGAAGAAAAACTTTAATAATGAAAAATATGTGGGGTAAGGGATAAGAAAGGGTGAGGGGAATTGGGGTGGGGTAATAAAGCTAGGGAAATGGTGGGTTTGGGGGGACCCGCAAATTAAAAAAGAGAAACTAAATTGACATGTTTTTGTTATTTTTAATTCACTCAAAAAGTTTGTTATTAATGTATTAGTTATAAACACATGGAACCCGTTTCAGTGTGTCCTTGTGTTTTCTCTTCATGACGTCACCTTACACTTATCAGATTTCGCTTATAGCTCTTCTGTGTTCAGTGGTGTCTGCAGACATCCTTCTCCCACGTCAGTTCGAGGGTAAATTCGATACGGTTGTCTCAGTGCGTAACGACTTTGAGGCGGTATTTGGATGATACCAGGTGTCATCATACACAGTGTCTTCTTACTATGATGGAGGTGAGGGGGAGGGCACTATAGATGAATTGTACATCTGCCTCTCTACAGAAACATGGGATCCCCAGCACTCACCATCACAGGTCAAAACATGAATGGGAAGAAGGAATGGGGAACACACAATACAGGAATAAGGTCATGCATAACCCAGCACTGTCTGAGATTAGACTGCCCAAACTAAATACTAAATAACGAGACAGATTGGAAGTCCCCACCACAATAGAGGAATTAAAGTATGTGATCAAAGAACTACCGACAGGCAAAGTCCTGGGGCTGCACGGGCTCCCCGGCGGATTCTATAAAGAATATAAGACAGAAATCGTAAATCTGCTGCTGGAATTGCTTAATGAATCATTGGACACGGGCAGATTGCCCAGTTCCTTAAGGGTATCATTGATTGTTCCCCTACTCAAACCGAATGAGCGAGATACAGACTGTGGCTTGTATACGCCCCTTTCGTTACTGAATCAGGATGGGAAGATACTCACTACAGTAATGGCGCTAAGGCTCAAACCCATCATAGCCAAGCTTATACACTCGGACCAGACAGGATATGTCCTGCATAGAAATATCACCATTAATTTGCGTAGATTGCACCACGCAATAGACTGTACCCAAGGAGGTATACCACAATGTGTGGTAGCATCACTAGATGCAGTCAAGGCGTTCGATTCGGTCAGATGGCCTTGGCTGCTATCGGTGGTGGAAGTGTTTGGTATGGGACCAACATACATTAAATGGGTGTGACTATTGTATAATGAACCAATAGCTAGGGTCAAAACGGGCACAATCATCTCTGAACAATGGCAGTTAAGTAAGGGTACAAGGCAGGGGTGTCTGTGGTCTCCGATGTTGTTTATTTTGGCGTTGGAGCCACTGGCGGTTTATTTACGGGACGAATATGGTGAGGCGGGAATAGACCCGCCACGAGGAAGGCATTTGATCTCATTATAACCAGATGATATGCTCCTTTACTTGTAACACCCTGAGACAATTTTGCAATACATTCTAGATGTTATGGAATGGTATTCTGCTTAGTCGGGCATAACATGTAACCCACAGTAGTCAAGCCTGTTTCCACTAGTGGGATATGTTTGAAAGCCTGTGTGTACGTTGCCGGTACTGCCAATAGAATGGGAATTAGACACATTCCAGTACTTGGGGGTGGACATTTATCATGATCCTCAGACAGAGCACACACAGAACACAGTGAAAGGAATTAATGGAATTGAAAACTCCATGTCTTTCTGGGCTAGATTGCTATTATCCTGTGGGTTACATTGACCCATTGAACTGAATTTCTCCAAAAGCAAGCTGCACTTTAACAGAAACAGCGAAATGGTTGCGCTGGCTCCAGTGAGCACCATGTCCTCAAAACTGCGTTGTGCAGCAACAAAAAGATGCCTGCACCATCTTGCCAAGCACATATTGGGCAGGAAGGAACAAGAGGGCACACTGATAAAGCTTGCCAGTGTGTTCTTACATATACAAATGGAATAAAGTGAAAAAAGCAGCGTTGCCTTTCTGCAAGTCCAAAATCCCCATTAAAAGGAAACATTTCCACCTTTAAAATAATGCTGCTGATGCTATTTCCATCTGTTCTTCCTTAAACGACTGTGATTAATAAGGCCCTGCCATGCCCAGTATATCTCATTGTGCTTCAGCAAAACCAAGCATGATTTCTAATTGACAGGCCCTGTCAAACCAACTCTATGAAAAATCAACAAAGGAACACCACTTTTACCCGCATGGGAAAACACGTTCATTTTCTTCAAAAAGTATCAAAGCTCAGTAGTTCAAAGAAACTCCTGTTATCTGAGCCATGTCAATTTCAATGCATCTGTATTTCAAACAGAACTCCTGCATACAAGAAATAATTATAGCTGCAAGGCAGAGTGGGAATCCAGAGGGAGAGGCAAAACCAAATTTAAAAAGAAATGCCAGCTTTTCACCACACATGTAAAATGGGCTTTGCAAACTCAAGGATAGAAAGGCCCGTTTTAAAAGTAAACTGTTGAATGAAAGCCTGCCAATGTGAAGGGGTTCGTTGCTCGGGAAAATACATACATGGGTTATTTTATTCAACTGGCTTGTTTAATCCAGGACCAAATATAAGAAAGTAAAACTGTTAAACTATATTGGCTGGATTTTGCAAGTTCCAAAAGGAAAATAGATTTCTGCTTGGGGGGGGATGCTACCAACAGAAGGGCATTTCTCAGCAGATGCTAACACCCCAGTGATAATTGTTAGGTTGGACAGAATGTAGTCTAGGCTGAACCCACTGACAATGGAAGTTCCAGAACAAGGAATTGTGAAGTGGGGAATGGGCAATCAACTTCAATCGGGCTGAAAAACCCCAACCTTGCTCTCGAGGAGATGACAGTTGGTGGCAGCTGAAGACAGAAAAAAAATGGTCCAGTGACAAAGGACTGCCATTTGCTTCCAAAGACTATTTATGAATAAAAATTTAAAGACTTTAATCTCTGCAGCAAGACTTTGTAAAAATGTAAACATTTCACAGTTTAACAGTGATTTTATGGGCTTTCATTTAAGACATTGTAGAATTCACTGACCCTTTGGGAATGGAAATGGCAAAGAATCAGGGATTACAAGGAAAGTATCCATGATGCCAAATTTTCATATTTACATCCCTTATGATGATCCACACATACGTATAAAGTTATGGAATTTTAGGCTGAACGTTTCCCGCTAAAAAGCGCAAAAAACTGGTAGAAGGGTGAAACAATGTCTCACAAACTGGAGGATTGGACTGCTATGTGCTGCATAATATATGTAACCTGTTTATGTAATTTGTTTAGATGTTTCCACTGTATAAAGGTGCCATTTAGGGCAAAACTGGATTTTAGTTAAAGTAATTGTGTGAGGTTTTGGACATTGTAAAACTTGCATCATAAATCTGACATCATTCCCTTGAAATCCAACCTGCTTAGAGTGAGGCAGGGACTAGCACCCTTGACCAATCCAGTAGTTTAGAGGCATGCTTAGCTAAAACTGCCCAGCCAAATACTTTGTTGATGTTACTATGCATTATAAATAAGAGTCCCTGACAAGACTCCAAACAGACACTCTTCCTGAAGTTCCTGCGCTGCATTCCTGACCTGCTCCATCCAGATTCCAGACCCCACCACAAGGCCAACACATTGCTGATCCTACTCCAGAGCCCACTGCAAAACCCAAGCATTGCTGATCCTATTCCCTGCAAGGCCTCAATTCTGAAAACCCACTAATCTCCCAATAAAAAGGGGAAAGCTGTGGTATTCTTTTGGGAAGAATCCTGAACCATCCTGGCTTGCTGCCCACTAACTGCTTGTCCACTGACTGCATCCAGCGGAACCTGTGCCATCCAGTGACCAGAATTGCCTTTCCTCTGTCCTTGCCATCCGTTGACCAGAATGGCCCAGCTGTTTTCTTTTGCCAGGCGCGCAGCCGTATGGTGACCAGAACCTATTGACGGTCCAAAAATCCCAAAACTAAAAGTGGACTGTGAGTCTAATCCCTAACCCATAGAAACCCATAACCTATCTTGTCTTGCCTTTGTCCTTACCCCACTCTCTAAGCCATTCTTATCTTGATAACTTGTTAGAAACTGTTAGAAATATTTGTGCACCCTGCCCGTGACTTTCTAAAGTGCTAGCGCCATTTCTTTTCAATTTTGTCTTGTGTAATCCTAAACCATTAGTCCTATTTCAAGTGATCGGACTGGTTTCCGCCAGGGTTGGGCGCTGGGGTGACAGGGTTGAATTCGCAAATCAACCTTGGATCTTGCTGTGTCCATCTTTGGTGGTCTAGTCTGATTACTCTAGTTTAGAGTAAAACTGTTCTTGTCACAACTGATTTCCTTTCCTATTTCACGGCTTAATTTTGCTCAAAACGCACCTTTTTATATCTTGCATAACTCATCCAGTTACATAGCTAGAGACCTGTTTTCAACTCTAGAGTGTCCCTGTAATATATATCTATTCCCCAAGTCCAGAAAATTTCACTTGTTTTTATTAAAAACCATTTGGGTAATTTAAAGCGGGAATTGAAAAGAAATGCAACTTTTACACGTGTCATTTGGCTGCAATCTTTTCTAAAATGTCCACTCATTTTTTAATTGTATGCCTTTTTCTGATCCATTGCCTTGTGATTGCCAGTGATATATACGACATGCTATTGTGATAATACATATGTATATCATAATTTAACCACACACTAATTAATGTTTTGCCATTTCTGAGTGTCATTTCATAACATTGCAAGGGGTTTAAATTCTGTTTTCCACTCTTATTTGTGGAGAGAAGGAGGGTTAGGATTCTGTTTTCTGCCTCTTATTCCTGATTACCTGCCGTGTCTTTCTATCCATTCAGAATTGAATTATTTGTGGGTTGAGGGGACATTGCACGGGGAAATCCTAACTTAGATGCTATCTTTCCTAAATCAAAAAGTGCTCCTATTCCCTGGTGTTTGTATATGTTCCACTTGAAGGTCAAACCACTTGTATTGTTTACATCCTCATTGTAATTATTACCCCATTGGTGATTGCTGCCCCATATTCAAAATTGTAGGATTTCTTTTGAATTTTAAAATAAATTAACAAATATTGCTTTTTAACAAGCATCCTGGTTCATGGTCCGTTGTGACCCAGGGTATTTGAAAAGGGGGTGTGGTACGAGTTGTGTACCATCTCAAACTGAATTTACAAAAGTAAGGAGAAAAGCATCTCAGTTGTGCGCTACATACTAGGCCGAGACTTAAGTGTGTGTCGTCCGATTGAAATCATTAACAAATTTGGGTTTTGCTGGCCACTCGTGACAGTCTAACACAGCAGACTAACCTGCAAGGTAGTGATACTTTGTGTGGTTTGAATACTGGGTTACACTGTACAAGCGCCCCCCAAAACAAATACTCCAAGTACCAGGCCTGTGTCTAAAAATTTAAGCTAAATCAACCCCAAAATAGACAGAAACCAATAGAATACAGGTTACCCTTACATAAATAAATAAATTAATAAAGAAAGGACATTTCCAAAATGGCTGTTTCAGTAGAGATCAATATGGCTAGGGAGCACCTTCTGCACAAGCTATTTGTCAGAGGTGAATGGCCAGAACTGGATGAAAAGGTCTGGCTAGAAAGAAATAACACAACAGGTCACTGCCATGAACCTGGATATGTGGCAGGACGGTGGCCAATTACTCCAAGCTTTGAGTGAATTATATATGACCCCAAAAATGAAAGAGGAGCAAATCAAAATTGTCAGAATCGCAGCCAACATGTATCTCCACATGGTAGGGATGCGGGAAAAGCATGAGGAAAATGAACCTCTAGCGCAGAATCAATCTGAACTATTAAATTAAGTCCAGACAGAACTACAATTAGCAGAACAAAAATTACAAAAGAGCCAAGATTTGGAGGTAGAATATGGAAATTACATCATAAAATTAAAAGAGAACTTGGCTCTCCAACAGCGGAATAATGTAGACATAGAGGCGCAACTAGAAGCAGTAAAAATAGAGTGTCAGGAAAAGGTTCTCTCTCTAGAAGAGAGTCAACAGAAGCTGACTCAACAATTAACGTATATAACATGGCCTGCAGAGGACAAATAACCATGCTGCAAAATCAGGTCGAAAGGTTGAAAGAGGAAAATAATAAATTAATTATGAGAGACCTCCACTCTCAAGCAGAATTCGATCAAGAGCGCCAAAAATTCAATAACATCAAGAAACAAAGGGATGACCTCGCTGAACAGAGAGGCACCCTAAATCAGGAGAGAGACGCCCTAGGGCAGGACGTAAGCAATTTAGAAACAGAATTACAGGGAAGTGATTTAGCCCTCCAGAAACTCGATGGACTCAAAACAGAGTATGGGAATCTACTGGAGCACACCAGATGGGTAGAAGGTGCTCTGGAAGAGAACACCCAAACCAAAGAAACACAAACTCAGGAGGTGTCTCCTGCAACAGAAATTGTCTCGTTATTCTCAAACCATAAAGGAAGCGCAGACAGACAATGAGGCCCTCTGTGAAAAGAATGATGGGCTCCACAAACAACCGGCAGCGCAAGAGTGGTTCATAGAGGCCAGTAAAGCCTTAGTAGCTGAGCAAAAGGCTCATATCTCTGCTTATCAACAAGTAGGGACTGAGAAGGAGAAACTAGCGAGGTTGGAGAAAGAGGGTGCTAGATTTAATCCTAACTGGAGGGACCCTGAACAGGTAGAGAGGGACAGGGCAACCCCTGATCATAGTATAAGGACCTCTGCACTAAGGGACTCAAACCCATTTAACACTTTGTGCACTGCAGACTTTATGGCTACCGGTTTACATGTGCCGGAAACCATGAGGCCCTCAGAATTTAATAGGCCAAGCATGATGGAACTGACAGGTCAGCGCCCCCCAGAAATTGATGGACGGGTGTCCCTGTATAGATAACCAAACATTAAGGCTGATGTCTCTGACAAGGAAGTCTCCTATGAGGGGAGAGTCAGGGAATTAGATCCACAGGAATACTACCTTCCAAGGGACCAGTTGGTTCAATTTGATGAAAAACCGAATGAAATGAGGCCCAAAAAGAGCTCCTAAAGACCTCTACCCAATTAGGGCAGTGGGGGGGATACTCTGCCAACCCTGGGACCAGGGAAGGGTCAGAAGACTACTCTCTTGAGCACCACAGGAATGAAGAAACTAGGCCCCACCATTCTGCGAGCCCCTCTCAAGCTCACAGAATCAGGGAGTGCCTAGATGATCATGATGGGACCTCAAGTAGTAGCGCCTTTGAGTCAGAGGGCGTGTGGACTCGGGTGACTAAGCCAAAGAAGGCAAACAAACTCATGTTATGACAAAAGACCCCATTAGGCAGATTAAGGCCATTAGGAATTTCATAACCCCATCCCATATAAACACAAAATATTCTGTTTGGGAACACTTGGAACTCTATGAGCAGATGATGGACACTTCTTTTTTTTTTTACATTTCTTTATTGGCATTAGGCAAGAGCAGGTACACGATACAGTACAATACTAAAACGACAAAGAAGATGTAACAGATTCACAAATGGCATTATGTACAGGGGTTTTCTAGAGAGGGCAGGCAGCTGCTTGCTCAGTTCAACACGTTACAGGAGAAAGCCAGGTCTATGAGTCCACCGGGGTGGGGGAGGGGGGAGGAAGCAGTTCAATATAGTCTTTACTGTTCAGGTAGCTACAAAATTCTGTCCAAACATTTTTTGGGCGAAAGGTCGTGGGGAGGGTGTTGATGTAGTCCACCTCACACATTTGAGTCCAGGTGAGGGCCTTCAGCCACATCTCAAATGAGGGGGGAGAGCTGCGCTTCCAGTGCTGTAATATACATTTTTTGGCCACCATGTTTCCGATATTCAAGACCTTGGACACCTTTCTCACCCCAGCCCCATCCCATAGCCCAAACAGGGCAGCCAATGGGTCAGGAGCGATCTGGATCCCAATTATCTCAGAGAAGGCTTCCATGATGGCTTTCCAGTATGGGCCCAGCACATCACAAGACCAGAACATGTGAATGTGGTCTGCCTCCAAGGATTTACACGTCGGGCAGGTGTGAGCCTGGCTGAGTGCAAATCTCCCCACCCTGTATGGCGTGTAGTATAGCCGGTTCAAGAGCTTATATTGCACACACCTGAATCTGGCGTTGAGGGAGACCTTGCATGTGTGTACGCACATCCTACCCCACATATCATCAGTGATAGTCGGGCCCAGTTCAGCGCTCCACGCTTCCCGTGGAATCTGAGGTGCATCATCTAACTTTTCTAGCAGCATTTTATACAGGGAGGATGTTAAGCCCTTAGCCCCAACTGAGTTAGTTATGAAGTGGATTTCAGGCGAGTCTGGGGGTTCGTCGGGATAGGAGGGCAACATGGCACGAGCCGCTGCCCTCAGCCTGAAATACTGCAGTTGCTCCAGCGCCGAGCCCGAATTTTCAGGTCGCCAAGTGTGGGGTAATGAATTTCCCTTCGGGGTATAGGTTGGACAGTGCCCCATAGCCAAGGTCGTGCCAGAGTTGCATGAGGAGTCTATCATGTGTGGGGCTGAGGCCCGGGAACCGCCAGATGGGCAGCCACTTGTAGTTATGGATGTTGGTCTGGATGGGACTGCAATAGTCCTCTCCATGCCATGGTCGTGGCGGCCACGGGGTCAGCCGGGGCGTCGGCACGGTAAGAGTGATGAAGGATTAGAGACAGAGTGTTTACTTCTTCGCCTGCTAGCTTCTCAAGTTTCACATGAGGGGGTGGGTCCGAGTGTGCATACCAGTGTGTGGCGTGTTGGGCTTGTGCGGCTATCCAGTATCGAGCGAGGTCAGGGGCTGTGAAGCCCCTTTCTCGTACGGAAGAGCCATGTGTTGCCACTTCTTGCGAACCGCACCGGAGTGCCATAGAAATTGGGCGCATTCAGAGTGTAGGTTCCTGAAGTATTGTTTCCCAGGCCAGATCGGGACATTTACCAAGATGTAAAGAAGCTTAGGGACTATTATCATTTTGATTAGGGACAGCTTATCCGATAGGGAGAGAGAAAGGTTGCGCCATTTCGAAATCCGGGCTTCCACTGCCTGTGGCATAGCCGTGTAGTTGTCGGCCAGTAGCGAAGATCTAGAGAGGGATATCTGGACCCCAAGGTATCTGACTCCGTCTGGGGACCATTGGAGAGGGAATTTGCATGTTGGTTGGAGGGTTGCCGCAGTGAGTGGGAATATTTCGGATTTCATGTAGTTAATAGTAAAGCCCAAGAATGTGCCAATCTTGGTTATGTCGCATATAATCGGATCTAGATGGGCGGACGGGTCTCGGACATAGAGAAGTACATCATCGGCGTACAATGAGATTATCTCTGGTGTGTCCTGCAGCTGTATACCCTTTCGGGTATGCCTGTGTCGGACATTGTCAGCCATGGGCTCAATAGCCAGTGCGAACAGTATGGGGGAGAATGGGCAGCCCTGGCGAGTGCCCCTGTGAAGCATGAAGGGTGATGACACCTGGGAGTTAACTAGGACTCTGGCCACAGGGTGTGTATACAGTAGTTTAATATATGATATCATACAAGGGCCAATTCCCATTTTATGCAGTACAGCCCACATATATTGCGAAGAAACCATGTCAAAGGCCTTCTGAGCGCCAAGGGTGACCGCGACGGCCCTGGCATTGGAGTCTATTCTTGACATAACATTGAACAGCCGGCGGATGTTGAGGGCCGTTGATCGACCAGGGACAAAGCCGCTTTGATCTGGATGGACTAGGTGCGTCGTCATGTGGAGGAATCTGCCTGCAATTATCTTGGCAACATTTTTGTGTCAGTGTTAATAAGAGATAGGGGTTTGTAGGACCCGCATTCATCAAGGGGCTTGCCCGGCTTGGGGAGCGCGGTTATGAGAGCTTTACGCATGGATTGGGGCAAGTTGGCCAGACCAAGCGACTCATTCCAGACCTCAAGGAGTCTGGGTGCGAGGATGGCGACATGCTCTTGATAAAACTCTGAGGTGAGTCCATCCGGACCAGGAGCCTTGCCCTTCAGGAAACCCGAGATAGCCTCAGTGATCTCGTAAAGGGTGATCGGGGCATCGAGCTGCTGTCTAGTGGCGCGGGAAAGAAGGGTCATGCGTATTTGGTCCAGAAGGAGATTTGTATCGTGTATGCTGTGTTCTTGCTGGGGAGCGTAGAGGGCCGCATAGAATTCCGTGAAGGTCTCGAGGATGGTTTGGTCAGACCAGTGCTGTACTCCTTTCACATCCCTAATGCAGTCTATGCGGGTTCTACCCCCCTCTGCGCGGACCAGCCTGGCCAGGGTTCTCCCCGGTCTATCTCCCTCACCGTATTTCCGCGCGGCCTGGGGCCGGGCGTAATATTGCACCTCCCTGTGAGCATGAGCTTCGAAGGCCTCCAGCTCTGACCTTATCTGCGCCAGTATGGCCGGGGAAAGTGCAGTGGTGTATTCCCTCTCAAGGTCTTTAAGCTTTGTTTCGGAGCGATGTAGGCTATTTTTAATGTCTTTAAGGACCCCAGCCTCCCTGGAGATACACATTCCTCTGATGAAGACCTTGAACGCCTCCCACCGGGTCTCATCAGATTTATTGTGTCTTTTGTTGCAGTCGAAGAAAGTGTTAATGTCTGCTAATGAGCTATGATATCCCTCAGTGCCTCCGTCTTGAAGTGCCAAGCAGAGCGGGCAGGTGCATCCTGTCCCAGTTTGATCCGCAACGTTACAGGGGGATGGTCTGAGAGTGCGCGGAAGTATCTGTGTGTCGGTGGCCCTGCCTACCATCCCACTAGATATGAGGAAAAGGTCTATTCTCGACAAACTATCGTGTACTGACGAGTAAAAGGTAAAGTCTCTCTGTGCGGGTTGAGAGCCCTCCACACATCGCTGAGGCTCAATGAGGCTATATGTGTATGTAAGCGGACGGCTGCACGTGTCGTTGCCCTGCGGGCTGTGCCAGATCTGTCCAGCTCATTATCAAGGATCAGGTTCATTTCCCTCCCCCCCATATAATTGGGACTTCAATGTATCTCGTGAGTATGGTGGTCACCTCATCGAAAAAATCAGCGGCATCAAAGTTCGGGGTGTATGTGTTCACAAGGAGGCATTCCGTGTTAGCTATTAGACAGTGAAGAATTACATATCTGCCCTCTGTGTCTATATGGCAGGTCCGCAGTGAGAATTGGACTGATTTGTGGACCAGGGTGAGCACTCACCTAGACTGGGTTGAATATTTTGTTTAGTATCTATTAGGGCCCCAGGCAGGAGCCAGACATGAGGCCAGCGCCCCAGGGCGTGTGTTTCTTGGAGGAGGAGTATATTGATTCCGTGCATCTGGGCGTAAGCGGTTATCAGACGGGCTTTAGTGAAATTGCTTAACCCGCGGACGTTCCATGTCATCAGATTAACAGACATGGTGCCTTATTAAGGAACATCCCTGCAGTGATATTTGTTGCCAGTTAGTACCATGTGCCCAGCCAAAGTAAAGTGGCCCCCGCTCTCATGCCGTTTTCATTAAACTGTCCCTGAACTTTGCCACCCTCTCCCTCACTGCCCTCCCCAACTAGCAGTGCAGTATTCCCTACCCAGATCGCAGGAGTGCCGGGCCCAACTTGGCAACCCCTGCCCACTTGCCCAACAGGGGCGGAACTGAAACCAAACCGTTAAAATAGGCATTGCAATCGCAGCGGGGGTTGCTACTGCCGTGTACCCAATTCAGCAGATAGTTCGGTGCACAAGTCCATCAGCGACAATTTTTGGAGCAGTGTAACAAAAGAAGCATTGTGGTGAATGGTATCTGACAAGAAGAAATAAAGATAACTTTAGTGTGACATGACAGATTGCTGAGAGTCATTGGAGGGGGGGACCAAGGCTGAGGGGCACAGTCTATCCATATGGTGGTGGCAGCGTAGGACAAAGTGTAGCCCGCCAGAAGCAAAGGCAGCTGGAAACTAACGTCTGTTCCATGCAGTTGGTGAGACATGTTGTAGAGTTGAAGGAAGGAGGAATTCGCGCCAGTGGCCGTAGGTATGCCCAGGAGGTCCCCCCTCTAAGTTGGCATTTAGTCATTGTCATTGTCCATTGAGTCGTCTGCGGGATCTGTGATTCAGTGAATTTCACTGCATCATCCGGAACCGTGACGAAGTACAGTTTGTTGCGGTGAGTGAATTTCAAGCGTGCCGGGAATAACATTGCGTATTCGATTTTGCTTTCTCCGAGCATTTTCTTCACACCGTTGAATTGCCTGCGTTCCACCTGAACCCCCACAGAGAAGTCCGGGAAGATTCTGATGACTTGTTCACCCTTCTCGCGTGAAAGGTGTAGTATATGGTCCCTGTCTCTGTAGCTAAGAATCTTAGCTATTTTTGGCCTTGGGAAGTCGTCAGGTTTGGGGCGGGGGGCCAGCGCGCGATGTACCCGCTCAACTGTGAAGAATGGGGAGAGCGGAGGGTCGCCAAGGAGGTCCCTGAGGAGGGACTCCACCACCAGTTCCATCCGACCCTTGAGTGCGGACTCCGGAACTCCCACAATGCGGATATTATTCCTGTGCGACCTCGACTCCAAGTCGTCGCACTTGGCCTTGACATTCTTCATGTCTCGCACCAGCTCCATGACCGTGTTCTGGAGGGCAAGCACGCCATCCTCATTTGCCCCAATTCTGGTTTCAGCGTTGGAAATTCTAGTGCAATGCTGTTCCAGCTTTGTCCTGAGTGAGGCCACATTTGCGTTTATGTCATCTAGTTTCTCATGGAATGAGGCGAAGTTCTTTGCTGTGGATTCCATCATTGCCGTGAGATCAGGCTGGGGGGGGTCCGAAGGGCAGAAGGGGCGTCAATGTCATCGTGATTCGAGGAGGTGGCCCCCTGCTCCGTTCTGGATGTAGGCTTAGTGAACTTATCCATAGCCCCAGCCTTGGTGGCTCCACGAGACCTATTCGACATCCTGCGGGTGGCTGGAGAGACATGTACCTACAGGGAGGTGCCACCTATATTGTCAGGGGAAGGAGTCCTCTGGGCAGTGTTGTGAGGAGGCATTAGGATTGCGTGCCGGATGGAGGGGCAAAAGATCTTATGCATCTGTCAGTAGATATCCCACGCTGGGGCCCAGGGGGGCTGGAGGCAGGGAGCACCACTCGGGCACCCGAGGCTTGTAAGAGGCAGTAGGAAGTCCACCCGCCCCAAGGCGCATCCAGGAAGGCTACGAGGGCAAGTTGCATATTGAGGGGAGGCAGAGACTGCACCAGTTGAGGAGAAGTAGCTTGGGGTTCCAAACGGGGCAGAGCGATATAGGCCCACTAAGTCAGACCATGCAGAGCAAGTATCAGATTAAATTGCATGTGGTGTACGTCCGCAGGTAGGGACGGCGCCAGCACGCAAGCTAGGGCGGACCCCCACCCAAAGTCAATGGCTGTTATCTGCCAGGCAGGCCGCCGTGAGGAGCAGGAAGCCAGGGGAAGCAGCAGCCGTGAATACCAGCGCTGATGTAGGCAGCTGGCAGATCATGTGGGGCTTGCGCGCGGCTCACCGTGAGGGGTAGGCCGCCATGTTGAGGTGATCAGGGTGCTGGGTTCCGCAGGGCGGCCACCCAGCAGAGAGCAGTGGTGCTGGCCCCCAGAGGTGCTGTATCAGACAGAGGGAGAAGCAGGGGATCACAAAGGTTGGCAACCCCCAGCTCCTCACCTGTTATCTTGTATGAAGGGTCTGGTGTGTGGGAAGGAGCCGCACTCCGCGCCGCAGGGCTCTGCCTCAGGGGAATAGCATCCAAGTCTTCCCGCAGCACGGGAACATGCAGGGGCTGCGGGCTTCATACAGCCGGGCTCCCTGGGCGGCAGCCCCAGGCCGCTCAGTGTAGGCTTGCCACAGTAGTAAGGCTCTCCGGCTGGAGGGGGGGCAGCCCGTGATGGACGGCGCCCACAGGGGAGGGCCGACCCCCTCACAGCCCAGAGCAGACACCCGACGCAGGTGCAGGGAAAGAGTCTGCTGTGCAGATCGCAACAAATGGTGTCACAGATGGTAGGCAGCTGACGCTGCCAGACAGCCGTGCTCAGGATATCATTAACTTGAACCTGACAAATTACAAAGCCTGGTCCCGACTAGGGGGTAATCCCATGGACTTTGATGATTCAGTAAAAGCATTTTGGTCAACCCAATTGCTGCCGTATGCAGTTGAAGTTCAAATTGGAGAGGAGGTCCCCATCCCAGAACGGACTGGACTATTCCCACTTGAATTAAAAATTAAGAGGACAGAAAGTGCAAAATCCTGACGCATATGTACACCTCAAGGCCCATCTCCAACAGCAGGGGTTTGGGTTAAACCCAACGCCATTAGTCCATACAGAACACAACACCATTCCAACGTTGATGGATAACAGCGACCCTAGGAGTATCACTATGGGCGCAGGCACCATTATTGGAATGGCGGTTGATGACTGACATTTTTCCATGGATCTAGGTAATTAACTGGTAGGACCAATCCCCAATGACTGCTTTGACAGTGATAGTGACAATGACTTACCACCAGACAGGATCTTCACCCGGCAAGGGGGGAATTTCCTGGTGTATTCTTGCTGCCCTTACGGTGAGGAACAGGTGACCTGTGACATCAAGCAGGTTGAGGTGATCTTCCGGTTCCACGACGACAGCCTCTCCTAGATGAAACCCTCTGTCTAGGTCAGTACTCTAACCAGGGACCTCTCCACCCAGCTGGAGGAGGCCGCTGAGATAGAAAAACTGGAAGTCTTTCCAGGCTTCAGGCAAATGGTTGAAGAGCAAGTCAACCTAGCTGATGCCTGTGAGACTCCGGAGCAAAAGCAAAAGTTGAAACAGGTGCTCTTAGATTTTCAAGATCTCTTTGCAGTAGACTCGTATGACTGTGGTCGCACCGGAATCCACGCAACAATAATTCCCACAGACCCTGGAATGACTCCAGTGTTTGTGAAGCAATATCGCTTGCCTCGCGCATCCATGGAGTTCCTGACGGAAATGATCAAAAACCTTGAGTCCCTTGGGATAATTCGTCCAGTCCACAGCACTTTTTAATAATCTGGTTCTGGGGATTTTAAAACAGAACGGCCAGTGGAGACTCTTTGCTGACCTGAGGGAGCTGAATAAACAGGTCCACATGTCCCGATGAACTCTCCCCTACATTGACCAGGGACTGGCCCAGATCCAAGGGTCAAAGGTATACACTGTCATTGACCCGACCAATGGGTACTGGACTGTGCCTGTCAGTAGGGAGGACCAATACAAGCTGGCCTTTACCTCCGGGGGGCAGCAATACACGTGAACCCAGACTCCCTTCGGATACATCAACTCCGGCAACAAATTCAACATCTTCCTACATAAGGCCATGCCCGACTTGGGTGAAAGGGGTAACCTGGCCTATGTGGATGATGTCCTGATAAAAAGCTCAACTGTGGAGGAACATATAGCGGAAATCTGTTATGTTCTGACACAGTCGAGGGTTGCCGGAGCAAAACTATCCTTCCAAAAGGCACAGTGGTGCAGGACCCGTGTGTCACGCTCACCTGGTATCCACATGGACGCCACCCAGCTGGGTTACTCGCTGGTATGCTTCTCAGCTTTGCCCAGATGTGGTCTGCGGGGAAAGATCTGCCTGAAAATACAGGAGGACTGTGTTCAAGACTGACCAACAGGGGCAAGTATCCTCCCTCCAACCCCGTATGATTTCAGCCCTTCTGGGCCCTCTCCTCACCTGGTGGTAGAATTTGGCGTGCTCTCCGTCCTGCCTTCTTTGCAGGGGCGTGTTGTCTTTCATGGGCATGTGCAGTCCAGTTACTTCACTGACGCCGGCCCGTTTGATATTGTTCAGGTAGGTCTTATTGCTGTTCTTTAGTTTTGTTGCTATCCTGCATGCCTTTCTTTGTTTAGAATGTCTCTTTTTCCTCCCTTAGGTATGCGGAGCTTCAGCGCGGCAAACTGGCTTGGTTGAGCCCCGCTGGTAAATGATGGCGCATTGAGAGCGCTATGATGCGGTAAGTAAGCGCTATGGGCAGCTCTGCGAAGTCTTGCCTTTGCTAACCTGTATTTTCCTTCCTTGTAGGTCGCGGTGTTCTTCAGCGCAAGTAGAATGTCCGGAATGGTGCCAGCCGTGAGGCGACCAGCCAGGTAAGCCTTTTGAACAGTTTGTAATTTACAAATGTCTCTACTGCTTTCTTTAATGTTGCCTCTATCAGGTCGTACTGTCCGGGAGGCGTGCTGATTCAAGGAAGCTGTTCTCAGAAGCTGCGAGTGGTTAAAGATGAAGACTGCAGGTAAGATGCTGCTGCTAATGATGTTCCTTTTGTCTCCTTGCAGGTTCTGCTTCTCCGAGGTTCGAGGGAATAGCCGGACACGGTGAGCGTCACGCAAGCTGCAAATTAACGCGAACTGTGTTGTCTTGCTCGGGTGTGGTTTAAAGAGTCCCAACAAAATAGTCCAGGTAAAGTAGTCCCTAGGCTACCACACCCAAAACACTAGACCGCATAGTTTGGTTCTAGGGAACCAAGCTATGTGGATGCCTCCATGTTGGCTGGCAACACAATAAGTAGTTCCCAAGCACATGTTTCTCATGGTGTATGAGCCTGGCGCCATAGGCGCCAGGAGTGGCCACAAGAGGGTTTTGGAAAAGGATGACTGGCTCTAGAGGCCCGAGTCCTGACTCCACCTGGCCAATGGGTTTGCCAGAGGGGGTTTTGGGCAAGGGTTGTGACACTGTGTCAACTTCTTGGGGCATGAGATAACTCCTGAGGGTCTCTGTCCCCAGGAAAAGGAAGTGGAAGCACTCCTAAAACTTAAAGACCCCACAACTCTGCGTGAGCTAAGAAGCCTCCTTGGACTGACTAATTACAATAGGAAGTTCATGGAGGATTACGCCCTGGAAATCAGAGATCACAAGACCCCTGATCCATCTGTTGAAGGGGGGGTCAAGTTGGAGTGGGGTCCAGAACAAGCCGAGGCAGTAAAGCAACTCAAAAAGAAGCCTCTCACAAGCGCCTTGTCTAGCTTACCCTGTCAAAAACAAGGAGTTCTTCTTGGAGACAGGGTTCTTGAATACATGTTTGATAGCAGTATTATATCAAAAGTATGACAAGATCAAAAAAGTCATCTCCTATGCAAGCAAGACTTTATCCTCTGTGGAAAAAAATTCAACGATTGTGAGAAGGCACTCCTGGAAACGGTGTGGGCATTGGAAAATTACCGCCTGTTCATCCAGGGGGAAAACATCATAGTGGGGACTCCACACCAGCCTTTGCAATACCTTCAAACTGACAGAATCCGGGCCGGAAATGTGAGTAATTCCAGAATTACTTCCTGGATTCTGTCAATGCAAGGCTTTCCTGTGGAGGTCAGATATGGTCAAAACAAGAAGAGTCCCCTTGCGCAAGGTCTGGCTGACTTGCATGATTCTGTCAGAGATAACTGTCTCGAGGATGAAAGTCTTAAAACCCAGGACAACATGGAGGCGTACCTGAATTCCCCCGCACAAAGTCTGTGAAGAAGACAAGTGCAAGGGAATGCCCACAGTTTATGTGGATGGGTGCTCCTACCATATTGACAACAACAGTGAAAAGGAACTGGTGGCCAGCGTTGGAAATGCCTGGGTGAATGATGCCCAGCAACCCCCTCGCTGGATACAAAATTGGTCCCCACAGTAGTCAGGTGGCCTAGTTGATGGCAGTTCATTAGGCCATCCTCACTGCCGTCCAACACCAACTTCACAAACTGATCATAATCACTGACTCAGATTATATCCGAAACAGGTTCGTGGAGCACCTGGTTAATTGGAAAACCAGAGGCATGCTATGTGATAACAACAAACCTCTTAAGCATGGAAAGCTAATCCAAAATATTGATGATCTGGTCTCCTCTAGTGGGATGGCCATCTATTGGAAGAAGATCAAGGCTCATTCCAGAATAGACTGGCCAGACAAAACTGGAAATGACCTAACTGATCAGCTGGCCAAAACCGGTGCCATCCAGGGGGATCTCCTTGAGATCGAGTCCCTGTTGGGGGAAATCCGGGTCACTGCTATCACTAGGTCCCAGACAAATGCTCACAATGAACTCACAACTTCCCAGTGGAGTAAGGAGACCACAGATGCTGATTTAATCACGGCACAAAAAGGGGATCCAATTACTGGTACATTTTATCAACACATTAAGGACCCTGAGAACTTTCCTCTGACGGATACCGATTACATGGGGAAAGAGGACCTCAGGGTGTTGATGGAATGTCCAAAAAATTTCCGAATCCGAGAACTTTTGTTGGTAAGGAGATCCATATCTGGCTGTGACCAGTGGGTGGTACCTACCTCATTCTGAAGCCTGATGCTAAGTCACGCCCATGACGTGGCCACAGCCGGTCATCAGGGGTTTCACACTACTTTAGAAATCTTAAGAGAGGTTGCATACTGGCCACGCATGAGGTAGTACCTCGACCAATGGTTGAAGGGGCATCTTGTGTGTGCACAATTTCAGCCAACATCACTCACACACCGAGCTCCCCTTCTGAAGAGGGGGATGACACTGCCTTGGTCAGATTTACAAGTAGATTTCATCGGACCTGTGATTCGCTCCTGTATGGGGAAAAAGTACTTGTTAACCGTAACATGCTTGTTTACCAAATGGGTGGAATATCTCCCGGCCCTAAATTGCAAGACAGAAACAGCAGCTGCACTGATGATCAATCAAATCTTCTTGCGTTTTGGCATACCCCAAAGGATTGAGTCAGACTGGGGGAGTCACTTCACCAGCGAAGTGATGACCAAGATGTGGGAGATACTTAGGGTAAAAAGGAACCTTCACATTGCATACCGCATGTCCTCTAGTGGTGGAGTTCAGAAGTAGAATAAAACCATTATGAGCATTCTAAAAAAGTTTGTGGCAGACTCTGGGCCAAGTTGGCACATCTGATTACCACTTGTCCTGATGGCCATCAGATCTACACCTTCTTCTGCAACTAATATGTCTCCATTTGAGCTGATGACTGGACGAAGGATGGTGCTACCTCAGCATTTGCTCTATAGAACACAGGAGCAGACACTGATGAACGCCTCCACAACTCATGAGTATGTTGAGAATCTAAGAAAACACCTTCAACATGCTTTTGCGTACGCTCAGCGGAATCTAGAAAGATCTGCAGAGGGGATGAAGACTCAATATTATCTAAAAACAACAAAAAGGAATACCAAGTAGGAGACAGGGTCTACTTGTACAATTTCCAAAGGAACCAGACCAAAGAGCGTACATTTTTACAAAGCTGGAGCGGTCCTTTTGAAATTGTAGATAAAATTTCACCTGTCGCTTATAGAATCCGCATCCCCAAAGGAGAACTGACAGAAGAGAAATGGTTCCATATTAATCAGCTAAAGAGTTGTCAACCTAAGCACACTTCGCAGCAAATTGAGGAACCAAGAGAGAATCAAATAGAGGAGACATCTGAAGCATGGGGATAAGAAAAAGAAGGATCAGAAGGGAACAATGGATTTATAAGTATAATTATGTAACAGAGTATTTTTCTTCACTGTCAATTGTCATTATTGAATGCATGTGTGTCCCACTGCTGTCAACGATATTGGAAGGCAGTTGAAATCAAAGAAAATCTGCTGGCGTCACTCAACACCATAAAGGAAGATCCAAGAGAAAGCTGTGGGTGTCGTTCCGCGCTCTGAGAGACAGCGAGAGGATTGTAGATTCCGCTCTCTGATTGAAGAAGGACTCCTGACTGATGAGGCCCACCTTGCCCTACTCTCCCTCGACAAGTATCTCAGAGGAATCGGGGTGGGGGGTGGTGGGAATCTGTGGTCTACATTGACTCACTGAACAGAATTTCTCCAAAACCAAGCTGCGCTTCAACAAACAGCGAAATGGTTGCGCTGGTTCCAGTGAACCCCATAGCCTCAAAACTGCATTGTCCAGCAACAAAAAGATGCCTGCACCATCTTGCCAAGCACATATTGGGCAGGATGGAACAAGGGGACACACTGAGGAAGCTTGCCAGTGTTTTCTTACATATACATATGGAATAAAGTGAGAAAAAAGCAGCGTTGCCTTGCTGCAAGCCCAAAATCCCCATTAAAAAGAAAACTTTTTCACCTTTAACATAATGCTGCTGACGCTATTTCCATCTGTTCCTCCTTAAACCACTGTGATTAATAAGGCCCTGCTATGCCCAGTATATCTCATTGTGCTTCAGCAAAACCAAGCATGATTTATAATTGACAGGCCCTGTCAAACCAACCCTGTGAAAAATCAACAAAGGAACTCCACATTTACCTGCACGGGAAAACATGTTCATTTTCTTCACAAAGTATCAAAGCTCAGTAGTTCAAAGAAACTCCAGCTATCTGAGCCATTTCAATTCCAATGCATCTGTGCTTCAAACAAAACTCCTGCATACAAGAAATAATTATAGGTGCAAGACAGTGTGGGAATCCAGAGGGAGATGCAAAACCGAATTTAAAAAGAAATGCCAGCTTTTCACCACACATGTAAAATGGGCTTTACAAACTCAAGGAGAGAAAGGCCAGTTTTAAAAGTAAACTGTTGAATAAAAGCCTGCCATTATCTAGCAATGTAAAGGGGTTTGTTGCTGGGGAAAATACACACATGGGTTATTTTATTCAACTGGCTTGTTTAATTCAGGACCAAATATAAGAAAGTAAAACTGTTAAACTATATTTGCTGGATTTTAAAAGTTCCAAAAGGAAAATAGGTTTCTCATTGGGGGGGATGCTACCAACAGAAGGGCCTCTCTCAGCAGATACTAACACCCTGTTAGGTTGGACAGAATCTAGTCTAGGCTGAACCCACTGACAATTGAAGTTCCAGAACAAGGAAGTGTCAAGTGGGGAAGGGGCATTAAACCTTCAATCAGGCTGAAAAACCACCACTTTGCTCTGGAGGAGATGACAGTTGGTGTCAGCTGAAGAAAGGAAAACATGGTACATTGACAGACAAAGGACTGCCATTTGCTTCCAAAGACTATTTATGAATAAAAATGTAAAGACTTTTATCTGTGCAGCAAGAATTTGTAAAAATGTCACAGTTTAACAGTGATTTTATGGGCTTTCATTTAAGACATGGTAGAATTCACTGACCCTTTGGGAATGGAAATGGCAAAGAATCCATGATGCCAATGCAAATGTTCATATTTACATTCCTTATGATGATCCACACATACGTATAAAGTTATGGAATTTTAAGCCTAACATTACACACTGAAAAGCGCAAAAAACCAGTAGAAGGGCGAAACAATGTCTCACAAACTGGAAGATTGGACTGCTATGTACTGCATAACATATGTAACCTGTTTATGTAATTTGTTTAGATGTTTCCACTGTATAAAGGTGCCATTTAGGGCAAAACTGGATTTTAGTTAAAGTAATTGTGGGAGGTTTTGGACATTGTAAAAGTTACATCATAAATCTAAAATCATTTCCTTGAAATCCAACCAGCTTGGAGCAAAGCAGGGACTAGCACCCCTGACCAATCCAGTAGTTTAGAGGCGTGCTTAGCTAAACCTGCCCAGCAATATACTTTGATGATGTCACTTTGCATTATAAATAAGAGTCCCTGACAAGACTCCAAACAGACACACTTCCTGAAGTTTCTGCGCTGCGTTTCTGGCCTGCTCCACCTAGATTCCAGACTCCACCACAAGGTGAAAGCATTGCTGAACCGACTCCAGAGCCCACTGCAAAACCCAAGCATTGCTGATCCTATTCCCTGCAAGGCCTCAATTCTGAAAACCCACTGACTGCATCCAACGGTACCTGTGGCATCCAGTGACCAGAATTTCCATTCCGCTGTCCTTGCCATCGGGTCACCAGAACAGCCCAGCTGTTTTCTTTTACCAGGCGCGCAGCCGTGTGGTGACCAGAACCTGTTGACGGTCCAAAAATCCCAATAACTAAAAGTGGACTGTGAATATAATCCCTACCCCATAGAAACCCATGGTTTCCGCCAGGGTTGGGCGCTGGGGTGACGGGGTTGAATTCGCGAAAAAACCTTGGATCTTACTGTGTCCATCTTTGGTGGTCTAGTCTGAATACTCTAGCTTAGAGTAAAACTGTTCTTGTCACAACTGATTTCCTTTCCTATTTCTCAGCTTATTTTGCACAAAGCGCACCTTTTTACATCTTGCATAACTCATCCAGTTTCATAGCTAGAGACCTATAGTCAACTCTAGAGTGTCCCTGTCATATGTATCTATTCCCAAACCCAAAAACCGCACTCCAAATCAGAATATTTCACCCGTTTTTATTAAAAACCATTTGGGTAATTTAAAGCGGGAATTGAAAAGAAATGCAACTTTTACACATGTCATTTGGCTGCAATCTGTTCTAAAATTTCCACTCATTTTCAAATTGTATGCCTTTTGCTGATCTATTGCCTTGTGATTGCCAGTGATATAAACTACATGCTATTGTGATAATACATATGTATATTATAATTTAACCACACATTCATTAATTATTTGCCATTTCCGAGTGTTATTTCATAACATTGCAAGGGGTTTAAAATCTGTTTTCCACTCTTATTTGGTGAGGGATGGATTCCGTTTTCTGCCTCTTATTCCTGATTACCTGCCGTGTCTTTCTATCCATTCAGAATTCAATTATTTGTGGGTTGAGGAAACATTTCAGGGGGAAATCCTAATTTGGGTGCAATCTTTCCTAAATCGAAAAGTGCTCCTATTCCCTGGTGGTTTTGTATATGTTCCACTAGAAGGTTAAACCAAGTGTATTGCTTACATCCTCATTGTAATTATCACCCCATTGGTGCTTGCTGCCCTATATTATAAAGTGTATAATTTCTTTTGAATTTTAAAATAAATAAATAAATATTGCATTTTACCAACCAGCCTGGTTCATGGATCATTGTGACCCGGGGTATTTGAAAAGGGGATGTGATACAAGTTGTGTACCATCTCAAATTGAATCTGCATAAAATACTGAGAAAAACATCTCAGTTGTGCGCTACATACTAGGCCGAGACCGAAGTGTGTGTCGCCTGATTTAAATCCTTAACAATCCTTGATGGGACAGGCAACGTTGCTAAAAATAGTGGTGCTCCTGAGACTTCATTTTTTTCACAAATGCCCGTTTGCGATACAGAGGCCATTCTTTAAAAAACTGCATAGTATATGTAAGAGCTTCCTGTGGCATAACTCGAGGTGCAGTGTGGCACTTTGGGAGCTCCAGAACTCGTATGGACTACAGGGTATAAAACTACCCAACTTTGAAGTATATGTTGTTGCTAGCCAGTTGCAATTTGTAGCTAAATGGCTGTCTGATTAACACATGTACGAGTCACGGCTGTTACATCCCACAAGGACCCAGTTCTTTCTGAACTAAGTCATTTGGATAACCGACCCTCGCACAATCTGCTTACCCATGTTGTTGAGACTGGGGTGTGTATTGTGGCGGAGAACCTGTCAATTGATGGGGAACATCGCACCATATTCCCTGCAGATCCTGTTGGTTGCACTGGAAGGGGTGGGTGAACAACTGCGGTTGAATGTGAGAAAGTACTTGGAACCTAAAGGTGTAGCGACGGTAGGGGACCTGATAAAGGAGGGTTTTGCCAAGGAGTTTGAGATACTAATAAGGGAAACTGGAGTGCACCTTGGGCAACACCTTACATACTCCTGTCTACTGAAGAATCTTAGGTGCAGACTGAAGCGCCATTGTAGCTGGATGAGACGTTTGCGACGTTCTATGATGTGTCAGAAGGCGGGCATGAAGTCTCACGGATATATGAGCTGTTAATGTCCAAAGTGGGTAAAGGGTTGGGGCAGACGAGACAACAATGGGAGACAGACTTAAAAGAACCAATGTCAGACATGGTGTGGAACAGAGCTACGGCGTACCACAAAAGGTATCTAGGAACGCAAGGCTTAAAAAGATTCAATTATATATAACCCATGGAGCATACCTAACCCCGACTAGAATAGCAAAGTTTGGCCAAGCAGCAATACAATCATACCCGAAGTGCGACGAGGTTGATGCAGATTTGGTCTATATATTCTTGGCCTGCATGGAGATTGGTAGGTTCTGGGAGGAGGTGGCTCAAGCGTTAGCAAAGGCGGATATCACCCTGGAAATCGGATCCCCCCCAGGCTTGTTTGCTGGGGGCTTCACAAGGCCCAAGTGAGCTAAACATGTGAGCAAGCTGAAAGATCTGGCATATAGAATATCGAAACACAGGATAGCGATGGGATGGAAAGCGCAGTCAATGCCTTTGGTGGAGGTATGGTTGAGGGACCTGCTGAAACGGGCGAATGCAGAAACTGTGGTGTGACAAGAAGCAACAGGCAGGAACTCGACCAGGAAGAGGGGGGGTGGAAGCTTGGAGACAGCTAATTGCAGATTGGCCCACTTGCACATTGGAAATCAGGGAACTGGAAAACATTCCCGCACAAGAGGGGGTTGACATTGTAGTGAGTGATGGAGTGTAAGAAGGGAGGTGGTAGAATTATGTGGTGCAAGGTATGCCAGAGTAGGGGAGGGGGAAATGGAGGCATCGGGGTCATGAACAGACAGGATTTGCACTGTGCTACAATGTACTCTATAATGCAATGTCTTTAAGTTGTTGTGGTATACACATTGTTTTATTGTTTTTTTAAAAAAACGCAATGTTGATGAAGAATGAGACCTCAAAGTGTTGCCAAGCACAAATACTTTCTCCCTTACCTCTGAAATCATGTAAGACGACCTTAGCCCTGGAATTGTCTTCTGTTCCGAAAACTGTCCTCTCCAGTGGCCATCTTGTCATGGAGTGGAACTCTGATGTTTTTTCCCCACTTCAACCTAGTGTATAGCTTCCACGGCTTTCTGGTTTTCCCCATCAACCTGATAGGTACTGCCTCTTCTTAATTGCAGATCCCAATTTCTTGATTTAAGTGGGAATTGTTTATGAAAGACTTGACTTAGCTGAGGAGCCTGAATGAACCATTCTGGTTCCCACAAACAACCTCCAGGAACATACTCTGCCCATTTGACCAGGTATTACAACTGTACGTCCTGACTTTGAGAAGCCAGAATCTTTTGCACTTCTGGGTTGACTACAGCCAGTGGTGGCAGCTCTTCCATTCCCACTGCCCCATTTGCATGTTTCAACAATGATAAATGAAAAACTGGGTGTACCCAACACTGTTTTGGTAACAATAGTTTCATAGCCATTGAATTCATTCTCTTGAGGAATTTAAATGGTCCCGAAACCATCAACCGAGGCATCACTTTACTACAAATCCCCCATAGCTAAATGTATTTAGTCCAGAAACATACTCTTTGCTCCACCTCACAGAGGAGCTTTTGTTCTTTTCTGATCCGTCCGAGATATCCACCTCTTTCATCCATGTGTCACATATTTCTCATAAATGAGTTTCTGCTGCTGGTACTGCAGGTGCTTTAGGAATCTTTTGGGGTGAAATCCCTAACTGGCAAAAATCTAGGTACGCTGTCTATGAGGTATTTATAAATACATTTGGCTAGAAAGATCTACCTGGCCTAATCATCCTGTAACTGCGTCACAAAGCATCTTAACAACTGTTGCACTGACTGATTGACTGACTCTTTCTGTCTGACCATCATACTGAGTGAGAATTTCTAGACTTATTGGCAGAGATTTGCTTGCGCCCTGCACAACGCTGTCCAAAGTGTTTAACTGTTCTGCTCTGTCCATTAATATGGATTCAGGTTAACTTAGATACTTCTTAAGCAAAAACGTTGGTTAGTGCAGCTACATCCAGTTTTTGCCTCAGTTTTATGTGCAGAGCCAGTTTTTTAAGGTAGTCAGTCATGACAAAAAAATGTTTTGTAACTCCATCTGAGACTGGTAGTTCCTGCACAAAGTCTACAGACATTCTATGGCAGAGAAGGCTCCTGGAGCTTTCCTATAGCTTTTAGCTCTAGCACAAGTTATACAAGAGGCAACATAGTAACTTTTATTTTCAATCCCAGCCAGCAAAAAATGCTAGCAAATTATTATGACAATACCCGAAAGCCATTATTATCAAATCCATCCCAGAAATAAAGCTTTTACACTTCCTCAAGAAGGTACTGTGAAGGCATCATGAAGAAGGACACAGACAAAAGACTTAAAATTCAAACAAAAGATATTTATTAACTCCAATGTCAGGATGGTTGAAAGCAGTGTTCCAGATAGGATTGTGAAGTGAGAGTATTTTACTTTCGAATTTTAGAATTGGAGAGTAAATCCAATTTCAAGAGTAACAATTATTTTCATACTTCGCAGGAGAGTAAAAAGTGTCTGACGACTATCCAATTTGTGCGTAAAATTAAAACTTTGTTCGAAAACATAAATGACAAAACAGCTGTATTTCAAAGTGGTTCTAAATAATGTATTGCATCTGTGGAAAACATTTTCCCCACACAAGAACCTTGTAGTTACATACTATCCACCTTCATCTTCATGATACTTGGGCATAAACTCTGTTAAGAGTTACTACAGATGCCAGCTAGTTACATTGGGTGATTCATAATTCAAGTCCCTCACTCTACATCACTTCTCTGCCTCTCGGGCCTACTGTTGCTGCCTGGCAGTGCCTGATTGACAGCCACTCCATGTTTTTGCTCCATATCTATACTTCCCTTTGCTGCTTTGTTTCCCCTGTCTCTCACTTTCTGACCCTCTGCCTCTAACCCTTAAGTGTTGCGATGCCATATTTGCAGTCTGTTTTTCTATCACTCTGCCTCTCCCATCTCTGCATTCTATTGTTGCCTTTTCCCCCTCCTATATCTCGCTGTATCGGTTGATATAACTCCTCTTCCTATCTCATGTCATTACTCTGGCTATATCTGTTTTTTAATTTTCTCGGTTGTAGTTTCTGCTCCTTTTGATTATGTGTCTTGCACTGTCTCTTATGTTATTGGCATGCCCTTGTCTAGTCTTGCTTTTCTATGTCCATCTCTCCCCACCTGCTGTTTATCTGTGTTTTAATTTGCTGTTTCCAAATGTCTCTTTTGCTCTGCTTCTATCCCTCATTCCTATTGTGTGTTTGTCCTATTATTAACTCTGTTCCCCTTCTTACTTTCTTTGTTGCCCTATAATGCAGCTGTTGCTCTCTCTTCCTGTTGCTAAAATTCCTGATTTGGATTGGCTAGTATGTTCTCTGTCCCTTCGCCCCCCCCCTTCCCTGCCACACCTTTTGTTCTTCTGTATTGCTTAGGTTCAGAGTTGCTCTTCCTCTCCTGTTTTTCTGTTTCTTTTAACATAGCACCAATAAATATCCAAAAATCTGAAAATGCCTTTTCTATTTAAAAATATAGTGCAGCTTTACCATTGGGTGCTCCTTTTGGCCATTAGGCTGGGAATGATAGAGTTAGAGGTTTGTCTGGCCAGATGCAGCACTTGCTTGAATGCAGATGCTTTACCAACACTGTATGCCATTACAAGTACAAGAGCCCACATGAGATGTGTTTTCTGAGTCATTACAGCTTGCGGCGGGTGGTCAGAATGGGGGTTAAAGTTCAGACCACATGCCTAGCTATGCAATTGGTGTGCTTCTGTGATGAAAAGAAAACAAAGTATGAAATGCCCATGCTGCTGCAACTGCGCCGCCTCTATTAAAGCAAATTAAGCAGAAATGCAGCCCTTGTTTAGGAAAATTTTCATTTTACACAATACTACCTGTGTCCTAAAGCAACCTGTAAAGCATGTTCATGATTCAAGATGCTTTAATAGCACTGTAACCTAGAAAATGTAGGCAGTTGAACAAAGTGAACAAAACACAAATTCCCTTTTACATTTCTCAGAAAGTATTATCTTGATAGAATCTTTAACAGAGGAGAATGTTAAAACAATTAAACAGACCAGGCCTCACCCAATTGCTTCTTTCAAGGAACTGCGTCAATTACTAAAGTAAAGAGTGGATTTGCAAGCTGCTGCTAGACGGCTGTCACCAGTAAGCTCCATGATTTATGGGGGTGCTGCCGTAAATAGCCTGTGTAAGTGGTACACAAGGAAGAATTAAAAGGGCTGTATTGACAAGATTTCTGTGCGTAAAAGGCCTGATAAGCACCTTATCTGGAGGATTGGTTGAAAGCCTAACTTGCCCTATACTACGGTGGGATTATCCCTACCTGAACAAAACGAAGGTACATCTGTGTCAAAGAGTTTAACTTAATAGTCAGTCTGTGTCCAAAACCTATCCTTTCCCTCACAACTATAACCAAGACATGTGTAGGGATATCAATGTCAAAAAGAAACTTTGTTTAACCTAAATTTCTCAACATCTTCCTGTTCACAGCTTTCTTTCAGCTCGCATTCACCCAGTATATGAAAGTTCTCCACATGAATATGACAATTCCTTCAACAATAATGTCACAAAGTTCTACCTTCTCCCTTTCAAGGTGATATGATTCCACACCAATATTTGAGGTTTCCATCCCCAAGTTTTTAAGTTGCACATTCCAAACAAAAAGGGTCTTGGGACTTTAATATCTCCATCCTGAGGATTACCTTCCCCCAAGACTTCACTTGTTTCAGTCTTTTAATGTGCTGCAGTGGTTTTGTTGGGCTTGCTTCGTGGTGTCCTTTACTTTTCACCATTCAGGACTCTCTGGTCTAGGCGTAGTTGTTAGACTACACAGTCCACCCATCACAGGTCACGCAACCAGGATCCCTAGGTTCCTTAGCCCATACGCAGGTTTCTTGGCGCTGGCTCCTGTGCACCAAGTCACTTTCACTTGACTCCTTGTATTGACCTCTTGGCTTTAGGGTGCACTCTTTTTTATTCCTTCTCCTTAGTTACCCTGTGGCTCTGTCACCATGTATCACACACCCTTTGTCAAGTTGTAGCTTTGCCACACTGCTTTCAGTCATTGGCATTCATTGTTTGGGCTTCCTTCAGCCTTTCATGTATTCAACTTGTATGTTAAGAGTAGTTCATAGTGCAACTTGTAAACTTGTTTGCTTCAAAGCCAAACTCTGAGCCAGTTCGATATTCAATACTTTGCTTGCCTCAAGGTTACGTTTTCATTTTCATATAGCTCGGCTTTCAAAATATATTGGTTTTCTTTCAAAGTTAAAGTTTTGTATAGTTCGGCATTCAATATGCACTCTATTAAAGTTCACGGACGGTTACTCACTGGAGGTCCGCTAGCAGCTTCCCGATGCTGGAGCGTCCCTCCGACACTCACCAGCCTTCTTTAAGTTTATGCGATGGTGTCTGCGGCTTACCTTCAGCTACAAAAGCAGGGAAACCCACCAGTGCGAGCTTCACTTGCTCGCCACACAGCTTCTCCTTCGCGCATGCACCTCTAAGTTGTGGACCACACCCTCAGGATTTCGTGCTCTCTAGCAGCTCTTGCTGCTTGTGCCGAGCTTTGGTGGCTCCCAGGCTTGGGGAAATAACAAAGCCCATCCACTTCGGGTCCCACGAATACTCTGGGTTTCTTGCCGGCGTCTTGTTTCTTCCTCCTAGACAACCATGGCTGCCTCTCCACATGGGTCTCCTGCTGCTC
The DNA here is from genome assembly GCF_040938575.1 of Ambystoma mexicanum. Classification (NCBI taxonomy): domain Eukaryota; kingdom Metazoa; phylum Chordata; class Amphibia; order Caudata; family Ambystomatidae; genus Ambystoma; species Ambystoma mexicanum. Next base: position 351,411,133 of record NC_090926.1, read on the forward strand.
CTCTACACTCAGGTCTCCCTTTTGCTCTCTGTGTTGATCTTTCTCTTCTTTATATACACCTGCAGCCCCTTGTCTGGCTGCAGGTGTGAACACCTAATTGGCCCTGCCTGACCATGATTAGAGGGACATGCCTGACCCTCACAGTTCTTTACATGCATCTTCTTCGTCCCAGTACCAACATGGTGAAAATAGGTATCTTCATCACTCTTAGTTGCCTCTTCATTGTGTCAGTACTATCAGGGGTTATATGTGGGCAAATGGGGGTAACTGCTCTACAATAATCCTTAAAAGACTGGGAAGGATTAAGTTAACTGTCAAAAGAGAAGGGGGTATACCATGTATCGGCTAAGGGTACCCCATTCCTCAAGGACCCTCCCCCCCCAGGTGATTCTCCCTTGCTTCTCCACCCAGAGGGTCAGGATGTAAGAGTGATAGCCTGTCCCTGGCCACCTGCGCAGAAGATGCAAAGGCAGTAGGAGTGAGAATACCCTCAGGTTTTGTGAGGGTATTGTGAGGGGTCAGCAATGTGAGGCGGACAACTGCTTGTTAATTTACCAACATTTGCCATTTTATTAATGAAATTATATAAACAAATGCCTCACTATCCCTACTCTGCTGTGGATATCCCTGCCTAACCAAAGCTAAAGGAGAACCTCCAACACAGGATAACTGACCCTCTCACTAAGCAACAAACATACAAAGAAAATCTATGGCACTGTAACATCACATGAACAACATTTACAGTCTCTGAATGAAAAGTCATATCTGTTAGTGTTCAACCAAAGAAAGAAATGTCTAAAATCTTCTTGATATTTCAAAATCAATGGAAAAGTTTAACCAAAGTTCCACTAGCAAATCTCTTCTTCTTTGTGAAATATCCACTTTCCGCTTCCTCCAAAAAGCGCCAGTGGTAATCCCAGCCACAATGCTTTGCCACAATCCTCAACAAGATTTGCCACAGTTCAAAAAGAAATTCAATATTCACTAACACAAGTGAAAATTGGTCTTGGTTAGCAGTTTGTACTCTCTTGGTTACAGTTTTTATTTTCACAATGATATATTTGTCAAGATAACTTCTTTGAATTTAACAGCTCTATTTGGTTTCACAATGGTATATTTGCCAGGATAACTTAGTAGTACTGCTGCTTCAACTTTCAACCACTTTACATTCTACTTCAAATGCTATGAGAACAGTCACCTTTGTCTCACAGTGCTTGGTTTGTACTACTGCAATACTGCATCCACTGCCAATCAGATATACCGGTTTATAGTGAAAATGTCGAGAAATAAAATGTAGAAAAAAAGATTTTCGAATGTGTTTTTTTTTTAATTATTTTTTTTAATGGAGGTTCCCCCCAACCCCCTGTTTAGCTAGACCCCAAGAAAACATAAAATTAAAAAACCCATTTGAATTTTATTTTCGACATTTTTTTTTTCCGACATTTTTGCATTCGACTTTTTGCAGTCAACATTATAACTGGACACCAGATATACCATCACTGCTTCAGTATTTTAAAATGCCACCACAGCTTCAAGGATTTCTGCTTTTAGAAAGAGTTCGGCAAGACATACTTCAAAGTATTTTAACAAATTCAAGTAGGTAAGGGACTCTTCCTCTGAATAACTCTTCAAGAGGGGAAGCCTCTTTGCCTCTTGAGTCTGTCTGCCACAAGAATAATAACCTGGGTTTGCCTTGGAGACTATCTTTGTCTCCCATAGTGTCTGGCATTACAGGTTGTGTCAACTTCAAAATAGTCTTTACAAGCAGCAAGTCTCCCTTCCCCATCTTTCTCTGCACCTCTCTGCCAGTGCTAAGCCCAATCAACTGCCCAGAAGCCTTGGTGCCACTCTTAGCTTCAGATAATACTTGCACTTTTGTATCTCAGGCCAGTACACTGTTACCAACTCCAAGGTACAGTTAGATTGCTTCTTAACTCTGGAAAGGTTGATTTCAGTGTAAATACAGGGAGACTCTTGGCTTGGGCAATGCGTGTCGGCAATTGTTCTACACTTAAACGTTCTTACTATTGAAAGGTATGCCGTGTTATAATAAACACTAGAATTAAGTCTGTCTTTGAAATTCAGAATTAGGCACACACAACCACTTCTTGATATAGTTTTCAGGGTTTCAAGATTGTTATTTAATTGTATTCCCGTGTGAAAATAAAGGATAGAGTTCAAGTCTCCTTTGGGAATCACAATTGGGCACACATGACCATGATCAGTTTAGTTTTGTTATTTTTTTTACATATAGTTTTTTTTTTTTACAAGCCTTGGGCCTCATCACGAGTCTGGCAGTAACCCTTAAATGCGGCGGTAGCGCTATTACCGCCGCATTTAAGGACCTGCTAGATAATGGGCTTGGCGGATTTGCCCCCAGCTCCAAGCTGGGGGCAAATCCGCGGCAAATTTGCTGATTTTCAGCAATATTACCGCTGGCGGGAAATCCGCCACCGCTAATAGCGCGAAAATTCCCCATTGGGCCCAATGGGGAATGAGGAATTCCTGAATGGGCCCGTTGGGGAATGGGAACCAACCGTTCCGCCGTTCCGTGATCCGGCGCTAATAGTGCTAATAGTGCCGGTGGGTTTGGCGGTAGTACTAATAGCCCCGGCGGTAATAGCGCCGGGGCTACAGCCCAACTCGTGATGAGGCCCTTTCTCTTTAAAATCAGTTATGAAATCCATCAAAATGCGTTTCTCAGTACAATTAAGTAAACTAAAGAACAATGAGGAAATCCACAGTTCATCATCATCACCAATTCTCCTAAAAAATATACTGAGGTTATTTCGCCATATTAACCCATACATTCATTTAATTTGAAGTGGATGATCTTCTAAAAATCCTCATTTAAAAATGTAATCAAGCTAAAAAGTAGGGAGAAGTTCTCCTTGAATACAAGCAAATAGAGCCCACTATTTCTCAGAATCACACGATTGTCTCTCTTCAATGAACTTCCCTATATGTCTAGTTCTTTGGGCCGTCAGAGCAGTACAGAACAATGCAACATGTTTTAAAGTTTCCACCTCCTTTTCTAGAGAACACAATCTACATCTGGGATCAATACCCTCCTGTTTATGAATCGTCAAGATCCGGTCTTGTTGCCATAGTTTCCGTTTCACCTCCTCTGGATTTTGGTCAAGTATTGCCTTTCTAGTCCACAGATGTTCTAGAATAGACAAAAAGGCAAAGGTCCACTGCCCCAAAATGTAGGCACCTCCCTTATCGATTTCAGTGAACAGTATTTGGCATGATGGAGCAGGGCTAATCATAGTACGTTTTCGAAATAAGGAGAGCGATTTACATACCGTTCTTGCGTATAATGAAATTAGACCTAGTTCATATCTAATAACAGAGGCAGATGCTCCCCTAGGTGATCTCAATATTCTTCTCCAAAATGAAGCCCACATTTTCCAAGGAGTAAAGAAAAAAGCCTCTGCACAATAAGTTAAAATTGAGGTCAGTTTAGCTTTATAAAAAGTAAATACTTCCAACATGGAAAATGGGCCATATTTTTTGTGGTTCAATAATTCCTGGTCCGTCAAATATTTTAATCTTCATTTTTAAATCCACTTGCCGAGGACTATCTCAAAGACTAGAACACAGGAACCCAGGTAGGTCATAGAAGTGACCTGGGTAAGTTCTTCACTCACTAGATGCCATTGAATAGGTAGTTTTCCCCTTCCCCTTGTGGATTGTAAAACCAGAATATTGGTTTTAGTTGTATTTATCCCTAGAGCGTTATTGACCATGTACTCCTGAAGACCAGCTAGCCCACGCTGCAGACCTACGGGAGTCAGGTCGATCAAGACCAGGTCATGAGCAAATAAGATCCATGCAAATTCTGTTCCCCCTAGTTTAGGGGGGAAGATCTAGCCTGGTTCCAAGTTATATGCAGGTCAGATAGGAATAAGTTAAACAAGGTAGCTGCCAATGGACACCCCTGCTTCAAACCCCTATGGGTGCTGGTCTCCTTGGTCAACAATCCTTGTGCATTTAGTCTTATTTGAACCTTAGTTACCGTATATAATGCTGTGATTGCCGACTGAAGATCACTAAGACAATCCGAAACCTCCATTTTGTCCCATAGCAGTTGTCTATCGACACTGTCCAAGGCCTTCTTCAAATCGACAAAAGCCAGGTTAACCTTTGTGCCACTTTTTAACACTTTCCATTTCAAGATGTTCAGTAGAAAGAAATTCAAATCTGTCCCCACCCTCTTTACAAAACCAGTTTGGCGACAATCCTACCTATTCACTGTATGTATCCAGCTCTGCAGAGGTTTCAAAAGTAGAGCTGCAAACAACTTGCCCAAAGCGTCCAAGAGGGAAATGGGGTGGTAGTTGATAGGATCCGTCCTTAAATATGGGGATTATTATGGCTAATCTCCAAGAATTAGGCACGTCTCCTGACTTCATCACCTGATTGAAGAGCTTAAAAATAAAGGGTATCCAAGCATCCAATGCCTCTTTTACAATGTTATGAGCAAGGCCATCTGGCCTTGGTGCTCTTGGGGGATTAGCCTTTTTAATTAGGAGTTCTATGTCTAGAGTATCCCATGGAAAAGCCTACACTGTTCTCATTTTTTTTAGGTGGCAGCTGTTCCATTATACCCTCTGGCCAAATCGTTTCCCATACAATTCAGTCCAAGTTATATCTGTGACCATGTTTGACAACAGGGCTGATTGCGAGGAAAATCAATTATTAATCGATTGCCAGATTTGTAGGGAATCTTATTAAGGCTGATGACATGTCTTCAGAGTCAGTCTGCAACATGTGGGCTTCATGAAGAGACAACTAGTTTGTGTATTTCTGTTTCCTCTTTTTAAGCAAATCAGATCACAACCCACCTCTCATTTGCTTAATCGCCCGCAGCTGGGGTTTTTCTGCTACGATCCTCTGGTTTTAGCTATGCCTAGGGGAAAAGACCAGTTTCTTCTCCCTTTTATCGCTTGTGGTCAAATCCAGCAGCAACGGCGCATAATTTATATCTGAGGATCGTTTGAGCTGTTTATTATAGTTACTCAGCAGCACAGATACATCCTGACCATTCATACGTAATCAATTTCGTCCCTGAGAGACTTCTAAATTTGCTAACCACCTGCCACCATGAAGACTTGTTCTCAAACCCCAAGTCATTTTCAAAAGATGGTGTTCACTCTTGTTCTTTTCCAGAACTTCCAAACTTTTTACGTTACTAGTCATGGTTCCCGACACAAAAAATAGTCCAAAACTCTAGAGTGGAATCCAATTCTCTGATGTAGTTTTCACTAGTTAAAGATTGTAACTCTTGTATTGTAAACATAGATATTCCGTAATGGTCCCAGCAGCGTTCCCCCTCCTTAATTAGGGACATGTGACCACTCCTTCAAGCAATAATAGTCTTAGAATAACAGAATAATGAATTTCAGTCACTTCAGCTTCTCATGCGAGTAACAAGGGTTTACCATTATAAGCAAGTGCTATATTCCCATTAATCAATGTATTTTAAAAGCAGCAAACAACTTCTACTCACTTAAAGTCATGCACAAGTTCACAAGGAGCTGGATACTGTTAGCGGCAAGGCTTGCACAAGGTGTTAGAATGCAGTGCTTCACTCACCGGCTTCTCAGACACTTGCTCTGCAGGTTGCGCTGCTTTCCTGATTTAACTTATGCTGCTTCTGGCTCGCTGGGGACCCACACCCTTCTCCTAAAAAGGTGTCTCTGGTCCAGCCACACTGTTTGGAAGCTCCTTTCACTTCCAAGACCCGCGGCTGGATAATGACTTCTGGCCTCGGTCTCCTGTATGTCTGAATCTCGGCAACCATGGCAATTGGGGTCACGTGTAAAAGGACGTCATTCCTATACGTCTTCTGTTGTGCAGCGCTGCATTTCAGAGTTTAGGGGAACAGGACTCCCTCAGAACAAGCAGGTGAATTCTGCTGTCTCCACGTTCCGGCATCCCTCTTGTTCTCCCATTTCTGCTTAGTTTGCTAGTCTTGTGCCTTCTTCCTTCTGCTACTACTGCTATATCTCGCCGTCCAGTCATCCTTCCTGCTCCTCCACTCCTTCCAATTGCCTGCACCTGAGGTGGCCTTTATGCCTCACAGGTTCCTTCTGGTGTGGGTTGTTAGGCTTAATTGCCTGACTACTACAATGGCTGTTACGCTCAATTGCCTGACTGCTGCAACTGCATGCCTCTTCAGCCCTCTTCCTTGTCCCGGTACTGCTGGGATTATGGGACTTGTAATCCCCTTCAGTAAAGTTAGTTATTTTAACATTTGAGTTCTTTTTAAGGGTAGATTTAGTTTCTCTAAACTCAGTAAGAGATGGATTTATAGGATTAGGTGTTACAAAGGAAAATCTTTGGTTTAAGGCATTCTCTCTAGGTACTTGTGTATTGTATTTTAGGGAGTAGTAAGGAAGGTATTTATTCTTAAATGATTTTTCTGTTAACAAGGTTTGCTTATTTTTATCAGAGTTTGTACTGCGGGTCACAGATTTGATGTGTGTCATGGACACTATAATGGCAATATGCCATTACCTGCTTTGGCAACCCAGAAAGGCACCTCCTTTCCAAAGATAAATACTGCATCTCATCCCACGGAATCTCCTGACCACCCTGGGCCCTGTCTCCTCCCAGGTGATTCTCCTGCAGTACACCACCCCCGAGGTCAGGATCAGGAAGCATCTGCCTTTCCCTGGCCAACTCAGGGGAGACTTTAGGCAAGATTTTAGTGATGGATCTGTAGTATTCTTCACAGTACCGTCCACTTCTTCCCTCTTCAAGTGTTACCTGTCTGTCCACGGCTGATGTTCCACCTGGAGCAGTTCTTCTTTAAAGTTTTTACAAGATTCAGATTACATGACCTAGCAGTTAATGTCCCTACCTTCCTTTCTTTCTTTGTGGGTCCTGCCATCTGGCCTTGTTTAGAAGCCTTTTATATATGTGGCCTGACATCAGCTTTACCCTATCTGTTACACAGTCTATAAGATCTCGCAATGAAAACCTTTACAAAAAAGCATCCACCTAGTGTGCCAGTTTTATGGCACATTTCATACTTTTCAATAGTGACAGGTTTTTGTCATCCGTTCTGAAAACTGCTAAAAGATGGCCTTGCCTGGTTGAAGTGAAACCTGACTGGTCTGAGTAGGTAAGGCCAATCTCTCTTGGGTTCCACACTGTCTGAGGACAGATGGAAAAGAAACATCTAATGACAAGTGGATCCAAAGATGAACCAAAGCGTGGGGGGAAAAAGCACAGCAGCTGAAAAAAACATGAGTTGAATCTTGCTTCAGGGCGAGTATTCTTTCAGGTTGGTAATATAGTGCAGGAATCCAATAGAGTAATAAATGTCCAGAGTGGAGTGGACAGGAATTCCCGAAACCATAGGACCAAGTCTACAGCAGAGGATCGTTAGAAGGGAGATTTTTCAGAATCAAGGCACTTTGATGAGTACTGGTTAACTGGGTATGTATAATCTCACAGGAATGGAAGATTAAGGAGAGAAGAAGAGGGAGAGAGAAGGAAGGCTCCGGGTTTATTTTTACTTGTTTTATTGGTCTTTGGTTTTACATGGTAAGGTACATTCAACAATCCCCCCGCCAAACCAGCCCCCCCCCGCCCCTCACTGATGTCCCAGGCTACACCAAAGCATCACATAAATTCACCACTCGCCATTGTTGAGCCTATTGGCAAATTGTTCTTCCGCCATTTATGTCCACATGCCGTGTGGGGAGTCGTATATCGCAGCATTGCCTCAGATGGCCTGAACAAGTCCCTCTCCCATGACATGGTAAGAAGTCCACCAGGTTTGTCGAGACCTTTCCGGATATTTGTAATGCAGTTTGTAGCTGGGTACTCTGACATAGCGGCCGTGGTTCTCCTTATTCTCTCAATCTCCCGTGCGCCTCACCCTCAGCACATCCAGCATCACTAGACAATCTACCATTTCCATCCCCTTATTGATAGGTTAGGACGTAAGACCCCTCCCCACGCACCCATTATTCCAGTGGGGTCCAAACATCGTCTGGGTAAGCATGTTCAAAGACATCACATCCTCGCTCCCTTCTCTCAAGCCTCTACGCACCGCCCTGTGACACACAATTGTCTCTGCCATTGCCCATCTTTGTAGGTCTCCCCACCATGCATTAATATTAGGACCGTCCGCCATCTTCCAGGCCATGGCTATCCTGCATTTTGCCAGAGTACAAATAAGGTCTTTCATTCTTGCCAATTGCACAGTGCCCGTTTCCCTCTCACTCCATTTTCTCCCCCGGGGACACAAGCCTAGCACGCGAGCCTCAGGTGACCACTCATGCATCTCAACTCCTCCTCTGTTCACCCTGTCCGCGACTGACGCCCAGAATGTTCTAATCACAGGGTAAGTCCCAACCATGTTTAGCATTCGCACCTCCTCCCCACCACTTCTGGGGCAGCCCTGTCTATTTGCTCTTGGGAGCAGAGATATACTATGAGGTGTCATGTACGCGTCGTGCGTTAGATACAACTGCACAAGCTTGAACCTAGCATTCCTCGAGACCTTGGTGTAGATAAGGATCCTTGTCCACTCTGCATCGGTAACCCTCCTTCCCAGGTCCGACTCCCATCCCTCGCGTGCTCGTAAGGCTGTTGTCCCCCGCTGACCTAGCAGTAACTCATGCAGTCGGGACAGTACGTGTCCCCCTTCTGCCATATCATATATAGTCTATAGCGTCTTGTCAATGCCAGTTCGCACCTCTGGCTATTTCCGCAATACTCCCAGAGCCAGCTGCATGTACATCAGGAATTGCCCTGTGTGAACGCCATCAACTTAGGGAAGGCTCCAGGTTATGGAGAAAATAGGAGGTAAGAGACTGGTAAAAAGGCAGCGTCCGCTTTGTACTCAGGGTCACAAAGTGTTGAGACACGTCCCTGAATCTCTGTGGTCCTCTCCTATCTTCCGGTCTATCTTCTGGCATCCTCGGATGCCTCATTATGGATGGCGGCCACAATCTTGGAATGCGCCGCAACGTCTCTTGACGAGGCAGCCCTCTTAGGATGGGGAAAACTTTGTTGTGATGGCTGTTGGCCTTTAATGAGTGAGATAAAGCCACGGCACTCTTTAGAGAGCTGTAACATCCATACAGTCACTCACCCCCACTGGTTGCTCACACCCACTGAAGCTTCTAGGTAATGTTGCCAATTTTCAAACATAACTTTGATCGCCAATAGCTTCTGGTCATACATGGTGTAGTTTTGTTCTGCATTACTCAAGCTACGTTACAAGAAGGTCATCAGATATAATTATTCCGTAACTACATCTGGTGGTATTATAATTATTATTGGTAGGGACAATATGGCCCTCATGATCATTGTTAAAGGCTCAGTTTCAACGACAAATGTCTGTGTCCAATGTGGATGTCACAGTATGGTTGCCAAGCTGAGTGCTTCCTTTATTTATTTTATTTTTACATTTGTATAGGACAGACAAACCCTTGGGCATCAGTGCGCTTTAGCAAAACCAGTTACATGTAGCCGATGGCGCATTAAGTACAAAGTCAAATATACACGTTACATACAGTTGCAACAAGAGATGTGTTAAGACAATGACATCGTTTTTTTTTTAAAACCATGAACAGCCAAGTTTTGAGGGCTCTGCGTACGACCCAGTAAGATTATTCGGCTCTCGGTGTAGGTGGGAGCACGTTCCACTGCTTGGAGGCAATGACTGGAAAGCTAGACCCTCCAGCTCTGTCACGTTTAAATTTGGGTTGCACCAATCTGTGTATGTAGGGGGTTCTGGTAGGTCTAGTCATCGGATTCTTTGTAATTTTGTGGGCTAGATAGGGAGGGGCAGTTTTGGCGATACACCTGTGTGTAATGGTGAGTGTCTCAAATAAAATACATACAGTCTCTGACTCAGATGATTGTTCCTTTTTTAGTTGCCAATGAAATGCCCCTCTTCTTAGTAGGTTAATAGGCTGCACGGTTGTGTAAACAATCCTTAATACATGTGGTAAAAATTGGAGAACTGTACTTTTTCTCTAACTTTGTAAATAAACAGTGCTCTCTCACTTTGTGTTACGGGCGCTGGTACTTACGGACACCGGAGATGGTCACTATGGCGACGGTGGCGCCGTATTGCCACAATCCGCATCTCCCATCATAAGATGGCGTCGGAATTGCAAGGTAGCAGTCTACTCATTCTCTCTGACTCTAAGGAGGAATCTCCTCCTTCTCTCCCGGAAATAGTACTTACACCTCGGATTCCTGCAACACGGCGGATTGCTACTGTTAGCAGTGGCTATGCTTCGTAAGTCCGATTCTAGATTTATTAAGATCTTTTTTCCATTAATTCCGGCAGTTCAACCTACAGAATCCCCCTCTGACTGTCATTCCTTCTTTCAGAGCCTCCCTCTTCAACTTTCCCTCATCGGGACCAATAGTGCTTTCAGCGGTCCCTCGCGAACATCAAATCCTTTCGGAATACAGCCTCGCCGTAGGTGTTCCCCTCGGTATATAATTTCACTTACTGTGGAGTCACCATTCTGACTTCGTTTCATATATTCTTATTTCTGTAAGCAGGGAAACCTACATTCCACAGGACTACCTCTCCCAGCCTGCACCCCGGTTAAGACACTGGATAGGATCGACAGCGGTCCTTCAGACAAACTGGCTATACCGGTAGGTTTAAGGACAAATCCACTCCTTTCTCTCTCTGCTGCCATACTCTGAATGCTAACTCTTCTTTTAGGTGACACTTTTCCCACTTCGAACAAAACGACCTCCCACGTTTCATCTCTGTCTAGAATCTTACAAATGCAGAGAGAAAGGTACATCGCCCAGATCTCTATCTTTCTTTGCTCCTTAGAGCCCTTGACTTATTGTGCTCTTTCTTTCACTAGAGCCTCCTACAGCTCCCAGAATCTCACTCACCTGATGTCCCGGTGATCTACGAATCCCTGAGACCCGCACTGCAGCAACCCCGATACGCAGACGTCAACGGTCCCTAGCTACCCTGACGTCAACACCCGCAGGGTTTTCTCCCCCTCGAGGGTTTCCCTGGAGCTTTCCCCTCGGCTCCGGTTTTACTTGGAGCGAGGAGAGAGTTTGAGGTGAGCCTTCCATTTCGCCTTTCAGAAAAGAAGACCAGGTCAGTGAATTTATTTTCTGTTATCCTATTGTTGCCATCCAAACCAAATGCAGTCATAATAGATAGCAACGCCAGAAGAGTAAAGAGTAGCTTCTCTCTAAACCACCCTTTCAGGACACTTACTAGGGTGTATTCTTTTTATTTTTTCCTTCTTACGGTTAGAGGCAACAATATAGGGATACAGAACACTCACCTCATGGAACAACAGATTCAACAGCTGCTTGCAGCTGTACAAGCCCTATCTGCTGAAGTCCAACAGCTTAAACAAGAAAACGTACAGTTGAGGCAACAGTCAGGTCGAACTGCCCAGAGTTCAGAGGTGCCTCCCGGTCCTCTGCCCTTGGGAAAGTTTGACAGCAATCATCACGCGGTTAAAGAGTTCTTGGAATCATGTACTGTTAAGTTTGCCTTTAAGGCAGCCTTTTTCCCTTCATATTGGGACAAAGTGGGTCACATGATTGCACAGATGATTGGAGCCGCTTTAGCCTGGGCAACCCCATTAGTCACCAGTAACAATCCCATACTTTATTCTTATTCCGCTTTTTGCAATAGTGTCAAGAATATGTTTGGCAGACAAGAAGTCACCATTGCAGCTCAAGAATGTTTAATGGATATTAAACGGGGAAATCCAGACATCTTGACCTATAGAACCAAATTTAAACAGTTGGCTGCAGACACGGCGTGGGCTGATGATGCATTGATGACGATCTTCAGATGCGGATTGTCAGAGTTAAAGGGCGAGGTGTCTAGAGTTCCTCTTCCACACAACATGTCTGAATACATAGCTTTAGTCATGCAGTTGGACTATAGGCTCCAAGAACGCAACCGTGAAAAAGGGAAAGGTTGAAGTCCCAGGACCAGTTATGAAGGTCTTTCTCCGCAAGTCAAACCCCAGTTTACAGAGGAGCCTATGCAATTGGGTACCGCACGCGGCCCACTTTCAGCTGAAGAGCGATTAGAAGAAAATCATTAGGGTTATGTATGTATTGTGGAGCCAATACTCATACCGTCAAAGAATGTCCCATTGCCCCCATCACGAAGATGGGAAACGCCACTGCCCGGTTGTGAAGGGAACAACGGTTCAGGGTTCGAATTCCGCAGCTGGTTCCCTACAAAACACCCTCACGGCTTCCCAAACTCCCCTTTCTGAAAGTGCCATGATCGTATTAAATGTCTCTTTAGCCTGAAACAACATATGGTTTGAAAACGTACCTGCACCTATTGATAGCGGGGCGGCAGGCAATTTTATAGATGATCATTGGTCTAAGAGTCATGAGATTCCCCGCACCGCAAAGAACATGGCGATCCCAGTCGAACGCGTGGATGGCAGTCCTCTCACATCTGGTCCCATCGATAGCCACACTTATTCCTTAACCATGACCGTAGCTTGTCAACCAGAGACAGTGGATTATAAGGACAGCCCATTACCCGGTTATTCTGGGGTTACCTTGGCTAAGGGTTCACAACCTTTATATCAACTGGACAGCCGGAACCTTGTTCTTGGGATCCGAACACTGCATTCATCACTGCTTAAACTCTAAACTCCCTTTGTCACACCACGGACCACCAAGCTTTGAACATAACACCAATTCTAAGGTATTAAACGAAGTCACCACTCTTCCTCTTGAATATCGAGAATTTCAGAAAGTCTTCACTCAGGCTGAATACTCAGAATTTCCACCACACTGTTGAGATGATTGTGCCATCGATTTACTCCCAGATAGTCCTCTCCCGTTCGGTCGCATGTACATTTTGTCTTCTAGAGAGAAAAGTATTGAAAGAGTACCTACACACAAATTTAAAGAATGGTTTAATCACAGAGTCAACCTCACCGGCGGCAGCATCCCTTTGTTTATCCCAAAAAGGAACACCACAGAACTGCGCCCTTGTATTAATTACAGGGGTTTAAACAAAATCACCATTCCAGATAAATATCCCATGCGACTTATCCCAGACAAATTGGAAGCAGTTCAAGAAGCCAAAATATATACAAAACTCGATTTACAACGAGCCTACCACCTGGTCCGTATAAAATCCGGAGACGAATGGAAAACAGCCTTTAGGACTCCCTTTGGCCACTTCCAATATAGGGTCATGCCCTTCGGTTTGTCGAACGCACCCGCAGTTTTCCAGAGGTTCATGAACCACATATTCGCAGACATAGCATTACATTATGTTATTGTCTAACTGGATGACATCTTGGTGTTTTCCTATTCCAAGTCGGACCATGTGGCTCATGTAAAAGAAGTACTAAATAGACTCCAACAACAACATTTATATTGTAAACTAGAAAAATGTGAGTTTCACAAGGAGAGAGTTACCTACTTAGGATATGTGCTGTCCGATCAAGGGATCTCCATGGATCCTACCAAGGTCACTGCAATCACAGAATGGCCAGTACCAAAATCGATAAAGGAGATACAAAGGTTTCTGGGCTTTACCAATTTTTATCGTCGGTTTATAACACATTTCTCTTTCTCTTCTCTAACTCAGCCTTTAACACAACTAAAGAAGGGGAGTACCTTCCTTTGGACAGAGGAAACACAAAAATCCTTCGATAAACTCAAACTAATATTTACGGAAGCACCTATCCTAGTTGTGCCGGATCAACAACGCCGATTCATAGTGGAGTCCGACGCTTCAAACCAGGCCTTAGGAGCAGTTATCCAACAACCAGATGCAAGGAATACAGAAAGACCAGTGGCCTATCTCTCTAAAACTCTCTCTCCCGCCGAGAGGAATTACATGGTATTGGAGAAAGAATTGCTGGCCATCAAACGGGCATTCGAAGAATGGCGTCACTTACTTTTAGGAGCCCAGCACCCAATCGAAGTCAGAAATGACCATCATAACCTGCGCTCTCTTCAATATACACAATCGTGTAACAGCGGACAAGCCTGGTGGGCTCATTTTTTTCCCCCTTTCGAATACGATTTACCTTTATACCTGGGAAATTAAACCATCAGGCAGATGGTTTATCTTGAAAGGGACTCCAGAGAACACTATCCCTTCCAACCAGAACCAATCTTCCCCAAAGCAATCTTTGTGCCTGTTATTCATCACTTTTTATAAAAGGTAGAGGAGAAGTCTAAGCAATTGGAATCTTCACAGCCAGATTTCATCTTGCAGCACGGGTTAACAAAGAGTAGAGGTCTTCTGTTCAAAGACGAGAAAGTGTTCGTGCCTGATGAAAACGTACAAAAAGAGGTGTTGAGACTTTGTCACGATTCCAAAGCAGCAGGACACTGAGGAGTCACTAACACATTAGAACAGATCCTGAGGCATTTCTGGTGGCCAACTCTTTGACAGAACGTTCAGGACTACATCGCATCATGTCCCACCTTTCTACAGACCAAGACTCCCAGACAACCTCTGATTGGTGAATTAGCTAGAATGCCCCTGCCCACAAGACCATGGCAGATCATTTCTACCGATTTTATAGTCGATTTGCCTTCGTCCGAAGGTTGTTCAACCATTATGGTTACGGTCGACACTTTAACCAAAATGGCCCATTTCCTCCCTCTACCTTCCATACCTTCTGCACCCCAGATGGCACGAGTATTTCTGGACCGCATTTTTTCCCTCCATGGCTTACCTGATACTATCATTTCAGACCGAGCTCCGCAATACATTTCCAAGTATTGGAAACGCCTTTGCTGCATTTTAGGGATTTCCCGGGCTTTAAGTTCTGGGTATCACCCACATACAAACGGCCAAATGGAACATCTTAACCAAACCCTAGAGGGGTATTTACAATGTTATGTATCCGCAACCCAAGACAACTGGAAGAGTCATTTACCTCTGGTGGAGTTCGCATATAACAACGCAACACATTCAGCCATCAGGAACAGTCCTTTTTTATGTTCGTATGGGTTTCATCCTTCGGTATTCACTATGGCGATACCTCATTCGACTCCACTTCCCAACTTGGACTGTAAAGTGGAGTTAATACAACAAGGTCATGAGAAAGCTAGGGTAGCATTGCAGGATGCCCAAGAAAGGAGTAAAAGACTAGCTGATCGACATCGAACTCCAGCTCCTTCTATTCACATCGGGGACCGAGTGTGGTTGGCCAGTAAATAACTCCCCAAGAGACTTGTTTCTTCCAAATTGTCTCCAAGATTCTTTGGCCCTTTCCCTGTGTTAGCAAAAAGGGGTTCATTTGCATTTAAACTGCAGTTACCTCATTCATGGAAACGTATCCATCCCACATTTCATGTTTCACAATTAAAGCTGGACGTTAAAAATCGCTTCCATCAGCGTTCGGCTGGTCTTCCCCCTCCAGTGATGACAACTTCGGGCCAGAATATGAAGTATCAGCGATCTACGATTCCAGGTACCGACGAGGGGTCCTTCAATACCTTGTGGATTGGAAGGGGTATTCCCAGGCAGAATGGTCTTGGGAACCGGCCTCGGCTGTCCATGCCCCTAGACTGATCTGCTCTTTCCACCGTTTCCACCCGGGTAAGCCAGGTACGGCCTCCCTTAGAAGGGGGCATACTGTTACAGGCACTGGTACTTACGGACACCGGAGATGGTCACTATGGCGACGGTGGCGTTGTATTGCCACAATCCCCATCTCTCCTCATAAAATGGCGTCGGAATTGCAAGGTAGCAGTCTACTCATTCTCTCTGACTCTAAGGAGGAATCTCCTCCTCCTCTCACGGAAATAGTACTTACACCTCGGATTCCTGCAGCACGCAGCGTTGCTACTGTTAACAGAGGCTGTGCTTCTTAAGTCCGATTCTAGATTTATTAAGATCTTTTTTCCATTAATTCCGGCAGTTCAACCTACGGAATCCCCCTCTGACTGTCATTCCTTCTTTCAGAGCCTCCCTCTTCAACTTTCCCTCATCGGGACCAATAGTGCTTTCAGCGGTCCCTCGCGAACATAAAATCCTTTCGGAATACAGCCTTGCCGTAGGTGTTCCCCTCGGTATATAATTTCACTTACTGTCGAGTCGCCATTCTGCCTTTGTTTCTTATATTCTTATTTCTGTAAGCAGGGAAACCTACATTCCATGGGACTACCTCTCCCAGCCTGCACCCCGGTTAAGACACAAGATCGGATCGACAGCGGTCCTTCAGACAAACTGGCTATACCGGCAGGTTTAGGGACATACCACTCCTTTTTCTCTCTCCTGCCATACTCTGAATTGTAACCCTTCTTTTTGGTGACACTTTTCCCACTTCGAACAAAACAACCTCCCACGTTTCATCTCTGTCAAGAATCTTAAAAAACGCAGAGAGAAAGGTACATCGCCCAGATCTCTATCTTTCTCCGCTCCTTAGAGCCTTTAACTTATTGTGCTCTCTCTTTCACTATAGCCTCCTACAGCTCCCAGAATCCCACTCACCTGATGTCCCGGTTATCTCCAAATCCCTGAGACCCGCACTGCAGCAACCCCGATACGCAGACGTCAACGCTCTCTAGCTGCCCTGATGTCAACACTTGCAGGGTTTTCTCCCCCTCGAGGGTTTCCCTGGAGCTTTCCCCTCGGCTCCGGTTTTACTCAGAGCGAGGCGAGAGTTTAAGGTGAGCCTTCCATTTTGCCTTTCAGAAAAGAAGACCAGGTCAGTGAGTTTATTTTCTGTTATCCTATTGTTGTCATCCAAACCAAATGCAGTCATAATACTTTGGCCAACACTTCTCAGACTTGTTCCTGATACTTTTCCTTGTTGGCAGAATACACGCCCAGTGTCTTGATCGCTTGGGAGACTGTGATGGGGCTGCTGTCAATAGTGAAAGAGTGATACTCCTTGTCAAGATTGCCCAAAGTGAATGGAGACCCAATCAGCATTAACGTGGTGGCCTACACTAAGCCACCCTTTATTAAAAAGGATAATATAAATGATATCCATATACATTGTTACCAAATGTGTTTTAATTATTATTGATGGTAATGCTGATAATATTGTTCAGAAACCTGTAGCACCTAAAGATGATCTAGCAAGGCTGCCCGGCTTGTGTTCTTTCTATTTGCAATATTGCAGTAGTGGTGGGATTTCACAGTTCCATGGCACAGTGTGGCAATTCATCATTGTAGAGAATAATAAGGCAGAGAAAAATGCGTACGTTGCATTCAGTCAGGGATAGTGGGACCTCTGTGTAGTTTACATCACCACATCATTCATGGCAGACTTCGTCACCCTTTCAGAATTCACACTTTTATTGTGGTTTATCATTTTGTAGAAAAGCCAACAAATGGTAGATGTTTCTGGATTTTTTAAATGGGTGATGATGTACTATTCTGAAGAAAATGGGCAGGTAAAACTGAGTATGAGTGTGCAATAGCTAGTCATACAGAAGCTGCTACCTCTGCGGTATTATGGGTTGGGGTTAGTACTGGAATACAGAGACTGTCAATTAGAGCAACTGAAGTTTCGGGAGACTTAAACATGGGCTACCAAGCTTTTATCATAGGCTGGTGGGTTGGTGGATTAGCACAAGGAAACAAAGTATTTCACCTCTAAGAATGGACCGCTCAAGCGATTAAACAATCCAAGCCCTGTGGGGACAGATTTTGCGTGCCTTGTAACAAAGCATTGGCACCAGGAAAAACAGCCCAGCACCTCTAGGACTGGGTAGTGTGAAGATCCTAATGGAGTCATCACTGATTCCCCGGAGGTGACCTCCCATGTGGCCAGGAAGAGACCGGTGAGCCCACCCAAAGTCGCTGGGGACCCCGGGGCATTCGGACAAGAATGCAAGCACGCATTTGAGAAATCTTAGACTGTTAATGATGAAAAGAGCATAGGAAGAATATTTGAATACAGTCAAGACAAAGCATTATCGCAATATCCAATAAGAAGAATATTTGTAAGCAGACAAGACCCAGTGCAAAGCCAACCCAATACAGGTGAATGACATACCAGTGTGGGAATGTGTGTAAGAAAATGCTACCTTAGGCAATTATACCAAGTACCTCACAGCATAAAGCATTTTTGTATAACCAAGGAGCTGTGAATCAATTAAGAAAAGTCCTAAGTACACCAGGCAATTGAGACAATGTAACGTTTTCTGTCAGGCAAGTACACCAGACAATCTACAGAGTTACAGGAAAGACTGTGTAAAACTTGTGAGGTAAACAAGAAATGTGTGAGTCCAGTGAAGAAACAAAGGAACTGATGATTAAACTGGAACATTTACCATTCTATTCAAGAAACCAGGGGAAGGGAACCACCCCCTGGATCCAAGGGACTTTGCCATGGGGAACATTCTGTTGGAGTCATTAGTATATTTCTAGTTTTGAACTCTTTTTGCCAACATCAAGAAAAAGACATTTCCTTGCACTCTTTGTTGTTTTGCTTTAGTGTGAGGGTCAGGCTATGAGGTTTTGGACACAGGGCGGCTTTTCAGTCAACTGACTTCCTGACATAGACTGATCCTTAGTTTTGATTTCTAAGTAGGGAAATTCCTCTTAGAATAGGGCCAGTTAGGCAGATTCCCAAAACCAATTCTATTTTTAAATAAATGTCTTTACTTCATATATGAATACCTTTTGTCCGACTCTCATTCTGACCCCTCACAGTAGCCTCATGGGATGGCATCAGATATCTGATACAGAGCATAGATGAAGCATGCTTAAATGTTGCTCACTCTTAGGGTGATTTAGCACAAACCTGTGGTGAGGGCTCTGTAATCATCTAACGTATTGGTTGAACAATGTGCCACCCAAAAGGAACTAATATACCTTCCAATGGTAAGTGAAAAGCATAGCAGTAAGGCTTACCTTCAGGAGGGAGCGAGCTAGCAGGGAGGTTCATTTAATCCCAGTAGACGCCACAAAGAATTCACCACTCCAACAGGTAGTCAGGTTATACAAAACACAGAGCAGAGCATAGTGTGATTGAATAACAGTACATTGCCAGTTAAGAGCAAACTCACGCTTTTTCCCTAAAATGTGAGTTCAGTCTTTAACTGAGATTTAAGTTAAGAAAAGACCCTACAGTATGGACGTCTCCCTCCTTCGACACGATCTCCAAAAACTGTCGTTGCGTACCGGGGAGGCTGAGCAACGCATATCTGGTGCGGAGGACGGAATAAGGAATGTAGATCAACAACTGACCAGAGTCATGACCTGCCTTAAAACCATGGAGGAGAGAATAGACGAGAGTGAGGGGAGATCCAGGCGCAATAATGTCAGAATCTTGGGGCTTCCGGAAAAAGCAGAGGGCCTGCTATTTCTGGAGCAGTGGCTCATTGACATGTTCAGGGGAAAAACGTTCTCTAACTTCTTCTCAATTAAGCGCGCCCACCGTGTACCGACGGGTCGCCCGGTGCCTGGCGCCCTTCCGTGTACGGTGATAGCCAAATTGTTGAACTATCGTGATTGTGACGCACTGCTCCAGTCATCAAGAGCAAAGGGCACCCTTACTTAAAACGGATCCAAAATAGCATTCTTTCCGGACTACACCAGGGAAGTCCAGAAAGCTAGACAATCTTTTGACCATCTCAAAAAGCAACTGCAATCCCTAAATGTGAAATATGGCCTAATGTTCCCCGCCCAGCTCAAGATATACCATGAAGGTACAACGGTCCGTTTCACGGATGCCAAAGAAGCGTGGAAATGGGCAGAACAAAACATAGAGGGGGACTGGATTGCGGCAAGAGGCAACAGAAACACAAACAGAACATCGAGAGCCCAGCCGAGGCCTCAACCACCGGAGCAACAACCGCCAGCACCGGGAATCATACCACAACTGCAGGAATGAGTGCACTACGACCTGAGGCATGAATAAGCGGAAACACACGACACCCTGTAGTACAGGGCCTATGGTACTGTGCGTAACTACACTGTCGAACACATGGCCTTGTTAACCATGAAGTAACGCCTAGTTAAGCGGCCAGGCCAGACCGAAGTCCCTCCCCCTTCCCCTGGTGTGATATCCCGGGGTTCCCATTGACACACGTCACAAACCGACACATCGGGAAACACTCATAAGAAATCCACGTGCCAGTTGCCCAAACGAAGCCGCCGTTTGCAGAGGTTAGTGGCCGACAGCACTAGTGGTGCTGCCCCCAGCCGCACCCCGTTAGGGGACACCACCTAGACCTAAACTAAGTTCAGTGCATGTAAGGTGTTCAGTTGACACCTGAGGTTCTTATGTTAGGGCGACCGATGCTTCTAGTTGGGAGGAGTATAGTGAGGGGGGTAAAGGGTTTGTTAAATTTAGCAGCAAACGGGACCAATCAATCACAACACACATCATGGCTAGGTAAGATAGCCATACCCCAGGGTCTCAAGACCGACTGGCATACATCGCCACCGATAGCAGCACACGCCTCTCCCACCACACGCAAAGATGGCTGCACATAGCACCACCACAAACGCTTGCAGAACACTCAGGCTCATGACATGGAACGTCAACGGCCTTGGCAATGCGATCAAGCTCTGACTGGTATGCCAATTCCTAAAGAGACGGGAGTCAGATATAGTATTTCTGTCTGAGACCCATCTTGCAGGCACAGAATGTACCCTTTTCAAACGCATGAATTATAAGCTGGCACTCCACTTAGGCTTCACGATGGGCTCTAGGGGTGTCATGATACTGGTACACAAGAACCTGCCCTTCCACCTCGTCTCAGTGTCCCACAACACCGGCGGCAGATACGTTTATGCGACAGGTACGTTATGGGACCAATCAATAGCATTAATTGCCATCTATGCACCCCCAACCTTACTAGAGCCACTTCTCGCAGACATTGCCCCCCTGATCACAAACAACACCTCTAACCTCATGGTGCTGGGAGGAGACTTCAATGAAGTCATGAAGGTCACCCTGGACCGCTCACATTTGCGTAATATAAACAATAACATATCTACCAGGCTTGCAACTTTCACTAATGCACTTGGCCTGTGTGATGTATGGAGAGAACTTCACCCAGACACAAGAGAATACTCGTTCCACTCCAGGGCCCATGCCTCGCTCTCCAGGCTAGACTACTTTTTTACTCCAGCAACTGATCTACACCGGGCACAAGAAATAACCATGCTCCCCAGGGGTATCTCTGACCACTCCCCGATGGAGCTAAAACTCACAACATCCAGACCGCTCCCGCCACCGAGCTGGAGACTGAATACTTACTACCTGGGTGACACCGAGCTAGTAGATAGACTCCAAGAGACCACCAGCACATATTTCGAGCTAAATACACAGACTGCATCGAACCCAGAGACGCTGTGGAAGGCCTACAAGACAGTACTAAGGGGTGAGCTGATATCCTGGACAACTGCAAAAAAGAAAATGTACCTGAGTAAGACACTTGAAGCCGAGCATTAAGTATAACTGGCAGAGGAAAAGCATATACGTGAGGATACGCCGGCTACAAACCGCAAGCTACTCCTGGCACAGAAAAGGCTCCAAAATATAGCAATGGACAATGCTAGACAAGCGCATACCGCAATGCGTGCACAAATCTATGAAACAGGGGACAAGGCTGGCAAAATGCTGGCATGGCTGGAACGGAGAGAGCTAGGACGAAGCCATGTTCAACAGCTAGAAACAGGAGGGCCAAACACATTCGTGTCAGACCGGGACATAATGCAGGGCTTTGCGGAATACTATGCTAAACTCTGTAGGGATCCCACGACGCCAATGGACACCACAGTTATGGAGGAAATCGACATCACCACCTTAGATGAAGCACAGCAGGAGCTCCTAGAGAGGGAGATCACAGAAGATGAGGTCCTAAGTGCCATTTCTGGCCTCCAAACAGGCAAGTCCCCAGGGCCCAATGGCTTTCCGGTTGAACTATGGCAGAAGGTGGGGGCTAACGTGGTTGCCCCCAACCTGCTACGGATGTATCAACATGCGCGCGAAAGAGGCACTCTCCCTCCAGACCTGCGAGAAGCACCAATCCTAGTCATACCCAAACCTGGAAAACCCCCTGAAAGCTGCAGTTCATACAGGCCAATTTCACTCCTCAACAGCGAAAGCAAAATACTAGCAAAACTACTAGCAGACCGCCTACAGAGGGTTATCCCTTTCCTGATCCACCCGGACCAATGCGGCTTCATGCCACAAAGATCAACACGCATGAACCTCCTTAGACTATTCTCAGCCCTGAAAAGAGCCGACGGCATACAAGGCCCCCTGGCCCTACTAGCAATCGATTTTGAAAAGGCCTTCGATTCAGTGAGATGGGAGACTATTTCGGACATAATGCGCCGCATGGGCTTCGGCGAGAATTTCATGAGCTGGGTGCAACTATTATACCAACGCCCACTGGCCAGGACCAGAGTGAATGGTTGGCGATCAGACACTTTTAGTCTAGGGAGAGGTACAAGGCAAGGATGCCCTTTATCGGCCCTAATCTTTGCAATCGCAATTGAGCCACTGGCGATCCTCCTGCAACACTCTACGACCTGGGAGGGCTTCTGTTGGTCTAATACATGGGAAGATAGGGTATCGCTCTATGCTGATGACATGCTTATTTATCTAAAAGATCCAGACAATTCCTGCCCCAAAATCATGCAAATGCTGGAACAATACGGGGCATTCAGTGGCCTGCGTGTGAACTGGGCCAAGATCATTTTATTTCCAATAAAAGGTGTCTCGGTGGCAAACCTATCGGCCGGCCCCTATCAGATTGCAGTAGACCAGTTTCAATATCTGGGGATAGACATCTTGAAACAACTCGATGACTACACAGTTTTGAATCTTTCCCCCCTGGTTACAAGATTTGCAGAGGACACTCGTCACTGGATCTCCTTGCCACTGACACTGTTGGTCAGAGCCGCCCTGTACAAGATGATCGCCCTCCTAAAAATTTTGTACACACTGCAAAATGCTCCACTATATATCCCATACCGAGAATTTCACAAACTAGACTGCACCCTCCGGAAGCTGATATGGGGAGGTGGACACCTGCGGATTGCCCTATCTACTCTCCAGAGGTCTGTCTGGGAGTGGGGGGATCGGCCCAGACTGCAATCGTACTACTGGGCCAGTCAGATGTCGGTGGTGATCGATATGCTTCATGGGGACACACATTTGCCACACATTAAAGGGATTATTTCCATCAGTACAACAACCCCGATGGAGCACCTCTACAGGGGTCTCAGCCGTACACAAAAGGAAGACATGACAACGCATATTGTGAGAATCTGGAAGGAAACACATCGATTTCTGGGTTGGGAAGGGAAACTGACATTGGCCCAAAACCTATGGAACAACCTCTACCTTCCCGAAATGCAAAAACTGCCTAGATGGCCCGAATGGGTCCAGCGAGGAATCACCAGAATCGAAGATGTGGTACGGGAGGACAATTTGGCATCTTTCGCGACACTACAGGCAGAGTTGTTCCTCCCTGCCACAGAAAGGTACTGCTACATTCAACTGAAACACGCCTGGGCCGCCCTCCAACAGGACATACGAGACATCCCAGAAAGCTCCCCTCTATAGCGGAACATAGTGACTGACCGAGTGGAACGAAAAGTTACCTCGACAATGTACAACGTGATAACTTCCTTTGCGACACCAGAACTAACCAGCCTGAAAACCAAATGGGAACAAGATGTTGGACCGCTTCAACCAGAAGATTGGGTGGAGGCCCTGATGTACCCACGCGAGGTAGCCATCTCCTCAAGACTCAGACTGGTCCAATTGAAAATCCTACACCGCACCTACTATCCGAGAGTGGCCCTCTTCCTCTGGGGCAGGTCGTCGGACGCGCGTTGCCTTCGCTGCAAGCAGAGGGGAGGGCACCTTCTTCCACATCATATGGGAATGCAGCAACATTCAGCAGCTCTGGCGGAGATGCTGCGATAAACTGTCCGGCGTCATAGGTAAGACGATACAAAGGTGCCCGAACCAACTGCTTCTTGGGATCTCCGGTGAAACTGACCTCTCCCGCTATGAGAAATTGCTCTGGTCCACTGCAACAGCGATACTTAGGCGGACCATTGTGCAACTGTGGGGCTCCGAACGAACTCCTAGCTACGATCAATGGGTCACGGATGTGGACATTTGCGCTGCAACGGAACTCCGGGTGTACAAGGCGAGAGGCTGCCCGCAAAAGGCAAACAAGATATGGAATCGGTGGGAGGAAGCCGACTACCAGAAGTGTCGCCACAGAGATGGGGACGGAGTGAGGCCCTGTAACACAGGACAGACGGAGCCTGATCTGTAAGACTACATTATATGTTTTTTCCGAATGCTGATTGACGGTCCGTTGGACTGGGGTCCCTGATGCTGAGTTCTTAGGTTTTCTTATGTTTTGTTTGTCTCGGTTTGTCTCTCTCCCTCCCCCCTCTGTCGCCTCCCCCCCTCTCCCTGGACATGTTGATTTGAGTAATGTCCGACTCCCCCCCCCTGTAATGAAGAGAGATGTTTGTAATATGTGTGTTAATTTCTTTAAAAAACAATAAAAAAAATTTGATTACAAAAAGAAAAGACCCTAGACAAGATTACATACAGAAAAAACTACCAGCCAGGAACCAAGGGTACCACGCACAACTTAGCACAGGTTTCCTTCTACATTCTAAATAAAGAATTCTACATAATACCTGTACACATAACGCAGTTGTGAATTTAGATGTAGTGTGTAGGGTAACACAATGTATATCCTCTGCTGGAATGTGACATAAAGATTTTCAAATACCTAATAAATAAAGTGTCGAAAAATCCAGTGCTTGCTGAAGAAGACAAGCGACTCTAAGGGGACCCCAGAACCAGTGCCGCAGTACAGGTACCTACCTTTCAGTGTCGCGTGTAGGCGCTCAAGAGAAGAAGAAAGTGCTTCATAGGAAATAATTTGGGCCTCATCATGGCATTGTGGTAAAAAACAGTGGTGATTCAGTGGCAACACAGTTACCACTGCAGAAGCGCCACATTAGCACACCGCCGAACTACAAGTTCGGAGGTAAGGCAGAGGAAACACCTCCAGAAGAATGCTGGAGGTAATTCCTCCACCTTACCGGCCAAAACCAGCCAGATCGGCAGTATTACCACTGGTGGTAATACCACCAAAATCCCCATGGAGTCCTATGGACTCCAATTAATGGGGACTAACAGCGCCGGACCAAGTGGTTATAACAGTAATACCATTTGGTGGTATCTCAGTGGTATTACTGCTGAGATACAACCAAACTCGTAATGAGGCCGAAAGTTTGTAGGCTGCCTTATGGGTATGCTGAAAAGCCAGGTAAGTCCCAGTTCCTTTCCCCACAGGTACGCAGAAGAATGCAGCCTACTCCATGGGACACCAGTGGAGACCCAGAAGAAGATATCCAGTGGATGGCTCCAGACCCAGCAGCCCCATCAGCAGAGAAACAAAGCAGGATTCAACCCCCAATGTTAAGGGAACCAGCAGACCCTGCCGACCTCAGACCGTGGGGATCCCTGCAATTTAATTTCTTGAATAACTCACCAACCAAGGGCACAGAGGTAAGTACTTACAGTGTTGGTTCCTGAAAACACCATTACAAGAAAGCAGAAACAGCCTGCTAAGTAAAGTCTTCTTTTTAAAGGGGTTAATTGAAGGATCCGATCAACCCAGGGACTTGCATCCTGAGCCAGCTGGAGTGGTGATGACCAGAGACTCCCCAGACTAGCAGATTTGGCGGTGTGTTGGGAGTCCCCTCCAGGCGACGACCATGTCAGAAACCAAGGTGGTAAACCTTGTGTTAAACTGCAGTAAAACAGCCTGGAAGACAGTCCCAAGATGGAAGCCCTTACCCTAGCAGATGAGAACTAGAAAACCCAGGAACGATGCCCAGCTATTGAAAATGCAAACCGAAGCACAGGCAAGAGACACAAGTCCCACTAGTATGCCCAGACTAGGTCTCAAAATCTGCTACAATGTATCTTAGTGGCAAAATCTTCCAGCACTTAAACAGACCTGATCAGAATGGAGCTCAGGAACAGGGTTTCCCCTGTATGTGCCTTGACTCACAAGGGGCCCACAAGTCGAGTTAGGGGATTTAAAATAAAGGTTTTGGCCAATCAGGATGACCCAAAAAGCCACCATACTCCCAAGCCCACACCCACAGTAGTGTCCCGGCCAGGGTCAGAAACCATTCTAAAGCAGTCCAAGCCACTATGGAGCCTGCTTTGGCTAACGAAGAGCCCACATTGCCATTTTAGGCCTGACGCAGGGTTTCCTTGAACAAAGTAATTCACTAACTAAAAACAGGCTTAAAGAAATGGGACTTAAAGAAATGATTAATACCTAAATATCTCAAATATATTTACATTGGACCACTAATGCAGTAAATGGGCATTCACCCTGGTGAACCCAAAACTAAATATTAGCTGCCACCAGCCCACCTCTGAAACCAATGCAGGGTGATGTAATTAACCTAGGCCAAAAGGAGGGTGTTTAAGAAGCCACTGTGGGCCTGGGAGCTGTGACGAATTGAGGCAATGAGTCTCTTCTCCCCCATGGGGACCCCCACCTTGAGGCTAGGGAGGTGAGCCCACTATGCAGCACCCTCCCTAGGAGCCAGGGCAAGTGGGACCACACTGGGAGAGACTCCCCCTTTGGGGACAAGGACTCCCGTTCCCGTGAGGAACTCCCTGATGCATTCCAAGTGATGGCTTATATGGACTTACCTAATACACCAGAATGTTATCAGTTTCATGAAGATAAAGTGAACCTTTATTATCAACAACAAGAAACTGTGGGTATACCTTTAAATCAGAGTCTCAAATGGACTGTGCTGAGGTTGCTGGAAAGTGATGACCAGTCAAAGAACCAGCAAGAGGAGGCAGAAAGCTGAAGGAGGGCGGTAAGCCGAGAATACCAGGGGGATCCCCATGTATGTAACAGAACGGAAGGAGGCAGAGCGGGTGCACAACGCAAAGCCCATGTAAGCCAGAGCAGTGCCAGCGTGGGACGAGAAACACTGGGAGACTCACGTTCGAGAACGGAGGAAATCTGAACAAGTTGGAACCGAGAGTTTGGTGGTGGCGTCACCATGCATCAATCTTAGTGGGTAGCCAGACTGCACCACAGCGCTGACACCTCCAGCGGGAGGAAGCAACTCCTGAAGCGAGTCCCGGCAACAGTTCTATCTACAAGACAAGAGCAGGAAGCATAGGAAACAGATGTTACGGAACGTGAACCGCAGCGCTACCAAGAAGACGAGGGAGAGTCCAAAGTCCTGCAGGTACTGACAACGTTATCCCTGAAGACCGATATTATCACGGGGAACGGGAATACCAGAAAGTTAAAAGGGATTCAGTATAAGTTAAACGAAACTCGTCCCAGTACTAATGGGAAAAGAATTGGAAATAAGCAGATGAATCAGAACTATATCAATGAGATAAAGAGAAACACACAAACAGATTGGGAGAGAAATAGAGTTGTAATTGCCTTGAGAGGGAAAGATCAACCCATATCCCGAAGATGAGAAATAACAGAAACCAAATGGAGACATTTGGGGAGTCAAGACCTGTGAGTCCAGGAAGATATATATCATACGTGAAAGAGCATCCCAGGAAAAAAGGAACTATAATTGGGAGTTGAGCAATCAAAATTCCTGAGAGGAGAACCATATATGTGAGGATGGGGAGGTGTGCCCGCTCCGAAATACCCTCCCTAGGAGTAAATGCAAGTGGTACCTCACCGGGAGAGACTTCCCCTTAGGGGACAAGGACTCCCGTTCCCGTGAGGGACTCCCTGAACCTGTACACATGATGGCTTACATGGGATGTACTCAAATATTTGAAACCGGTTTACAGCAAAACTGCAACGAAGATACTCTACAGAGATATCATTCCGTTACTACAAAGGAATGTGCGCCTTTTAATAAAATGAACCAATCTACTGAGATGAGTATTTTGTTCAACTTAGCTGCGAAAACTCAGAGTGAAAGAGAGAAAGGAACACCGGCGTCAGCCAAGGGAGGTCTGGAGCCACACAACACCTGCAGGAAGCAGGGATCGGAAAACCTGCGAGTTTTGAACTTACTAAAGTGCAGCATGCCCAATGCCAGAGCGATGGAGTAACTGCAACCCGAAAAACCAGACGGCCAAAAGCCCAGGAATAGGTGGTGGCAAGACCACGGTCGAGGACCCGTGTTGGACCGCTGGTCCAACAAAGTTTGCTGATCGATATTTTATTTATATTGCACTCGTACACAAGTGTTTCAGAGCGCGGCGAGGTAAGGGAGGGGAACAAGGGAGTACAATACGCTGATCTTACTAGGCCCAGTGACATTGAGAATGCGCAAGTGCATGGGATACCATCCCATATGTAAAACCCCAGGAGATCCGATTTTCCTAGCCGAGTACATGGGAGCAGAGAAGAGACAAGAAACCAGGTGAAGATACAATGCCGTGAGAAAGCAGATGTGTGTGAAGGGAAGGGAAGGCACTGGCAACTGAAGTTAAGAGAAAAGGATTCTGAGGAAAACGAGTCTGGAAGACATACTCCGTTGTAGAAGAAGGTGACGGGGAGTACGTAGCCATGGGCGGCCTCAAAAAGGGAATCCGTATATCGCAAAGCCACTCATAGTACTAATCTTGAAAGCAAGTTAATCCTGAAACAAAGTGAGATAAAGTCTGATAACACGAAAGAACAAGCTATTGAGAAACTGAAGAAAGGGAGAGAAAGTCCAGAGATATGAATTCCCTGGGTGAAGGGAAATGAGGAATCAGATTCAGCCTTTGTCGAACACTGACTATCCTTTTACATACATAATTCTTTTACACACTTTTTTGTACAAGGGATAGGGCAGGCATTAGGATTTTCTAAGCATATGCCGTTTTGATTTGACAGACACAACTACGAGTTTGTTTTCTTTATTATTTGATGTTCGAGACGACGCCCATCATAGTTATAGGGCAAAGTAGGAGTGTTTCCAAAGCCCACAAAGTTAATTGGATCTTTTGTGTCTGT
Organism: Ambystoma mexicanum; assembly: GCF_040938575.1. Lineage (NCBI taxonomy): Eukaryota > Metazoa > Chordata > Amphibia > Caudata > Ambystomatidae > Ambystoma > Ambystoma mexicanum. Next base: position 351,440,098 of record NC_090926.1, read on the forward strand.
GTCATACTTGTGATACCATGCCTCCCCTACAGCAACGACTCTGATGGGGGGGAATAAAACATAAAAATGAAAGTAGAAGATCCAAGCTGCACCTCGCTGAGGAGGCTCAATAAGGCTGAAACATGTCTGCCTTTGACGTGGTCAACCATGCCATCCAGCTCAACCGTCTCCATGATAACCTTGGTATCACCGATCAGGCCCTGGCTTGGCTGACCTCTTTCCTCTCCGATCGACCCTCTCAGGTCCAACTTGGGTCCTTCCTCTCCTCTATCTCTATCTCTACCTGTGGTGTTCCCCAGGGTTCTAACCTCTCTCCCTGGCTGTTCAACCAATACATGGCACTTCTTGCCCACTGCATTGCTGCTCTCTACCCCAACTTTCAATGCTATGCGGAGGACACTCGGCTCATTTTTAGGCTCCCTTCTGCCAACTCTTCTTCTCTGACTGTCTTTCCGCTATCCAGGAGTGGTGCGCCGCCAACGATCTCAGCCTTAATGCCAGTAAGACTGAGATTCTCCTCATCGGCACACCTGCTCCCTCCTTTCCTGTCACATTCTGGCAGGCCTCTCTTGGCCCTCTTCCTGCTCCCAACTGTGAGGCTAAAAACCTTGGTCATCTTCGAATCCACCCTCTCCTTCTCTCCTCACATCTCTGATGTCTCTACGAAGTCACACTACCAGCTGCACCTCCTCAGAGGTATTCTTCTTTTCCTCTCTTTCCAACAGAAGCTCACCGTCTCCAGAGCTCTGGTTCTCTCTAGGCTGGACTACTGCAACAGCCTCTTTCTAAATCAGCCTGCGTCTATTTGCCCTCTGCAACTCATCCAGAACAGGACTGCGATACTTGTCCTTGGCCTCAAAGCCCAGGGATCGTATCTCTCCAGGACGGAAATCTCTGCACTGGCTCCCAGTGGCTGCAAGGATTAAGTTCAAAACCCTCTGCATTGTCCATAAGGCCTTTTGGGGCCTGGGGCCTCAATACCTCCAACTCTCTCTTCGTAAAGATCTTCCTTCTCAAGCTCTTCGCTCATCCGTCTCCAACTCTCAGGGTCAGTCGCTTCGCCAAACAATGAGTTGGTGGTAGATCTTTCTTCGGCTGCGACCTCCCTCTGGAACAGCCTCCCTAACTCCCTGAAACTTGAGGAGGGCCATCTCCGGTTCCGGTAGACCCTCAAGACCCTCCTCGTTGCTTCTGCTTTCTCTCCACCTCTCCCCTGCTGAATTCCTGACTGAAACTGCACTGGTCGCCTGGCTACCCTCTGATCTCGGGCCAATTACCCTTCCCCGCCAGCTGCACACCTGCACTGCCTCCCGGGCAATCCCTGCACTTGGGGGCTGTTTCTGTATCCCTACAGTCCGCACCAGCTCTTGACACTTCACAGCCTGTTGATACTATGTATTGCACTGCCCCCTCCCCCTTGACCCCGCACTTACACTTTCCCCCCTCCCCTGCACTTGTGCACTCTCAATGTCACCTGGCCTAGTAAGATCGTTGTCTTTGTCTTCCCTCTGTTCCCCCTCCCTTGCCTTGTTGAGTCTTGAATCACTTGTGTATAGGCGCGTTATAAATGCAATATCATATCATATTAAATAAACCTGTTAGCAATGCCAGAAAGGCATTTTTTTTCATTTCAACATTTTAAACTAATTACTATTATATTTGGGAAATAAACTGTTGCAGGTTACTAGGTGCTGCGCAATCAGTTCTGCTTTTGTAGAAACAGTACTTACTCAGAAGTGTGAAAGTGAATTAATTTATTTTATTTTATTATTGCATTTATTTCAGCGCACAAAGCCCTGAGGCATCTACATCTATGCACTAGTTACAGAAAGTTCAAGGCACATTGAGAAGTGCAAGAATGCACATATGGTTACAGACGTAAGATGGTGTGTGTACAGACTGGCGAAGCCTCACCACATGTTACAGGGGGCGACATCAGGCAGCATATAGGTCAAATAGGTACGATTACACAGACAGGCAAAGTCGCACCTTATGTTACAGGGGGCTACATCAGCAGCATAAGAGTCAGATAGGTACGATTACAAACTGGCAAAGCCACACCCCAAGGAGTGAGGGGCAGAATCGGACAGGCTGCCACTTAGTAAGGGCTCCGCAGGTAAGTGAAAGATGAGCAGTGAGCATGGAGGTGAAGGTCTCACTGTATGGGGGGGCACTCGAAGGCACAGAAACGAAAATGGCTGCATAGTTGTGAACTCACCCAGATTTGATTTTGAGAACCAGGCACTCTAAAGCACAGAAATGAAAGTGGCTGCATAGGTGTGAAAGCACATAGTTTCGATTTTCAGAACATTGAAAGGTTAAAGCTTTCTGCGCTGCACAGACAATGAAAGGTGAAGTCTTTCCGCGCCACACAGACCTTGAAATGTGAACCCTTTCAGTAAAGGGATATACGTGACGCTGCCCCACGTTGACATTTCCATGCATTTGCAGTGACACCTGGTGGCAGCTAAAAAACATGATTGGGGAAAACACATGCCACGCCGACATTTCACTGCATTTAGGGCAGCGATCGAAAAATGGCATTTCAAGACATTTCATGACTGTGGAAAACATGAAAAGTGAGGTGGCACGCACTGCAACTTTGATCGAAATTAGTCAAAATTTGCGTATGGTGCAAATGCGCAGTATCTAACATGCTGGCATTTTTTGTAGACATTTTGGTATGATTGCGTTAACAGGAGCGAGCCAACTATTGAAAAGCTGACCAATACGACTGGGAAACTAGTAATACTAACATTCTGGCAGAGAGCACGAACAGTACATGAGATATGAGATAGGATAGAATGATATCACTCTAAGAGGGGTACCCCACCCAGGAGTAAACCCTAGAAAATACTGAGAAGCCCAAACAAGAGACTAGATGGTGTAAGGAAAGCATAAAAGCACGTCTTAAAGAAAGGAGAATATTTGCAAGCTCCATTGAAGAATTACAGAGACTAATCAAAGAAGTAACAAGAGGATAGTTAAGGATCCTGTATTGATCTATAGACTGATACCAGGAGAAAGGAGTCGTTCTTCAAAACATAAGTTAGTTCACATAGTGGTGAGGTCAGATAGGTTAGTTTGGGGCAGATGACTTCATTATTTGGACTTCTACGACTAACTGACGAGCACCTTTTTTAGTAAGATAGTTAGGGACCACCTGTGTGCAGTGAAAAAGTCGAAAACATTATGTCGAAAGTCATAATGTTGAAAAAAATGTCGAAAAATGTTTTTTTCGAATGTTTTTTATTTTTGGATTTACATGTCTTTTTGGGTTCCGCAAGTAAAAAAAAAAGGGGTAACACAAAAAAAAATTACAAAAAAGGAGGGTTGGGGGAACCCCCCATTTCTAACAAAAAACAAACAAAAATAGACATTTAAAAAAAAAAAATTCTACTTTTTTTTGTCATTATGACTTTCGACATAATGTAATTCGAAACTATCACTATAAACCGGGATCACCCATACTGATAGAGAAAGTTAGGCCTTAGAAGTATTATTTTAGTATACCACCCTAAAACATGTCACATGTGTCTTTCTTCTTAACCAGCACAAGTCCTACAAGAGAGAGGGAAGGAACTTGAGCAGACCAAAGATGATCTCTATGAAAGAGGACAAGGAAGCTACCAGGTCACCTAAAAGAACTGCTGAACTTAGTCCAAAGGATACTCAGAGGCTATTTACATATGGTGTATTGAGTAGAACAATATAATTACGAAACCCCTGTGAAGATATGCAGCACCCAGGAAAAGGGAGTCATTCTCCTGGCCTTAGTTATATACTAGTGGTAGGGTCAGATAGGTTAGATTTGGACAGTGGGTGGACTTGTTTTGGACATTCACTCTGACTGACGAGCACCTTAGTAAAATAGGTAGGGAATACCACATAGGCATATGGAAAGGTAAACTATAAATAAACCATATGGTAAAAATGTCCTAACAGCATCCACGTCTTTACAGCATCCACGTCCTTCTTTTGAGCCTCCACAGGGCCTCATTGGCGATCCAGGGCCATGTGTGGTAAAAAGGGAGGTAGTGGCAGAGCAGAAGCCCCTCTGACCACCAAAATACGTTGGAAAACCCTAGTGTAAATGCAAAAAAGAGTAGGGGTCCTATAAAATGAGACTGCAGAACCACCAAAAAGGAAATTCTGCTCTATCACGCACTGAATTAACCTGGCCTTCCCCTAAGCTATGGATGCATATCTGGTACTGGACATGTTAAGGTAATGGCAAAGAGAAACTGCACAGCAGATATGGAATTAGAGAAAGAGGAACAGTGCAAATACCCATTTCCCAGTATTTTGTGATTAAAGTTCACCATAGATTGTCCAATTCCTAAAACTGGGATGATGTTCTTCTCATGCTTTGCTGTGTAGCCCTCTTCTGCTATTTTGACGTTTAATATATTAGCTGTAATGATGTGCGTGCACCAATTTTTTGCATTTGCAATGTTTTGCTCCCAAAGGTGTTCTGCCATCATTAATGTTTAGCGCACACCAATGACCTGAAACTGTTTGTGCTTTGAAGCCACCAAAGTTCTTTGCCCACCTCTTCTTTGATTACAGCATGTGGTGTGCCAGAGCTGCTTCAACTAATGTTGCCTCAATTCTGCTCTCAGGTCATGGGATATCCAGCGCCATCGAGAAAGCAGAGACCACCCTTGGCATCCCAAGTCCTACCGATATCTCTGTGGAAGACCAAGCATCAGGTGAGGCACTAGCACATAGCAATACACGTTACAGCCAAAGTAACAGAATTGAAATGAACACTGTCTCACCGCGCTGTCTAGCAATTTATTTATTTGGTAGCAAGAAATATTGCAGGTAAGAATCCCCATACACAATGTTTTAAAACACACAGCCAACACGTGTTTTGCCCCCCTGGGTCTTTATCTAGATTTTATACTTATTATTCACACATGAAACGTACATTGATCAACCAAAGATTTCACATTGTTTTTTGTCTTAAGTATTGTGGGGAACCTGCAAAGCTGGTGCAAGGAATGTTGCCACCCTAGGCAAACTGTCAAATTGGTGCTCCTCCACCCCACTCCAGATCCTAAACGTTCTCAACCAACCGTCCTCGTTGTTTTACCAATTGCCGCAAACACATTACCTCCACCTAACATATTGCTCACAACTCCTGCTGTGGATGGATCCCATTGCACTTTCCTTACCATCACATTTACTCAGAGTGTTAGGTGTCAGAAGTCAAATTAAAGCCTCTGTGTTTCATAAATACAGGTTTATTAAACAAGTCAATGATACTATAGCAACACCAAATGTAGTGCTGAGCATGTGGATCTAATCCTTTCTGTAAATTATATATAGGCAATACAGCCAGTAGGAAAACGATTTTGGTAATAAATACTAGACACCTGTGCACATTTATGCCAGAGGGAGATTACATTATTTGTCCAGGAGTACAACTTTGGGTAAACAGTGAAGCAGTGATTTTAACCCACTCGGCTTTTTAAGCACTTGGCCACACACCTACAAAGATATATTTGGTGCAAATAATTTAGGTTTTCAATCTGTATGTTCATATATATTCCCAGAATACAAAATAATACAAACCTGAAACAATTCCTTTTAACACCAATGTACTTTCTCCACTTTCAGACACACACTGAAAGAAGTTGTGTAATAAACTGAGTTAGGTATGGATATTGTGTCACAAACCTCCAGCTCCTTGTTATGCACTTTTGTTGCATATGTTAATGTTAAGAACATGTCACTATCTTCATAAAGATAACCTTTTTTTAATGTGTATCTCCACAGATTGCAAGTCCCAAAAAATCTTCCTCCCCTGATCCCATCTCCTGTATCTCCCCTCCCGTGACAATAGTTTCAGCTTGTAGGTGGCACTTTCAGTACCACCTAATAGCCAAAACGGATGATGAGATGGTGGAGGGCTAACCAGGATGAACCTGGAGGCCTACTACCATGAAGCCCTCATTGTGAAGGACGTCCTCAGGTTGTCCTACTCTGTCCTGACACTGGTATCTGTGCATTTATGACACCTTTTGTAAATATCAGGTCACCCTCATTCTGTGTCTTACAGCTTCAAGGATCCTTCTGTCAGAATTCCTGTCTCGACATTTGCAGGACACTGGAATACCAGGCAATTGTCAGAATCCTTTACAGGCAAAGTTTCCAGAGGTGGCCTGTAAAGGTGATGCCAGCATGAAGCACAAGATTACACATCGCTCTGTTATCATGGAATCTGTCCTCCAAGGTAAAGGAGGAATAATGTGTCGATGTCTGTGCTCAGTAGAACAAAATCAGCTCCATAACTCTCACCTGTCAAATACAGTGAACTTGAGACCCACCACCTCATTTGTGTAGCATGCAGCGCCTCTGGTATAAGTCGGAACTATCAAGAGACTGGCATAATTCCCACACTGTGAATTACAGCTGTTGCCACAGCATCTGAGGGGTCTGCCACCCACAAGTCAAAATCACCCAAGGCAATTCTGTGGGAAACACATTGATGATGACAACTGAGGATTCTGATGGACCAGAGACTCTTATTAACAGCTACAATAGGGACATTACAGATATGCTGGATCAGCATGCCCCACTTAAAACCAAATCAGTTAGAGATCTTCTTAACCGACATAAATGGTTTACTTCTGAGTTAGCGGAACTTCGAACTAAAAAAAGGCAAGCGGAAAGAAAGTGGTGTAAAGACAAATCTGATAAGAACCTACTAGCGTGGAAACTACAAGAGAGGACGTACAAAAATAAGATAACTGAAGTAAAAAGAACCTTTTATAATGATCAGATAATTGCAGCTGGGGACCAGACTAAAAAGCTTTTTCGCCTCTTTAGAACATGGGAGAAACCCATCGCAGCTATCCCTTCTATTAAACCAACCCGTGATGACTGCAATAAAGTGCCGAAAGCCTTTTCTGACAAACTGCGGAAAGCACAACATAAAATAAGTGAGGAACTATTAAATTCTCCTAAAACGACCATTACTCACAACCAGAGTACTATATGTGGAGTTAGTATGCACTCTAGTTCGGGTCTGCCTAACTTAACACCTGAAACCCATTCACAGCAAGACCAAGGCCTAGATTTTAAGTTTAAAGATCTGAATATAGCAGAGATGCAGAATATAGTTAGAACTAAGCATCCTACTAATTGTCCTGGAGAATTACTCCCATCCAAAATTATATTGGAACATAAAGCACTATTTGCTCCTTTCCTGTGTAGATATGTGAACTCCTCCTTTAGAGAGGGTTTTATCCCCCAATCTATCAAGAACGTAGCAGTGACACCTCTTCTAAAAAAAAACAGGGCTGGACCCTTTAGATGCCACTAATCTCAGGCTTATCACAAATACCTTGTTTTTTCTTAAACTCATTGACAAAGTAGCCACGGTGCAGCTTCAAGCGTATGTCTACACCACTGGCATCTTACACGAAAAACAGTCTGGGTTTAGAAGCTTTCACGGTACATAGAGTGCCCTCCTTGACCTCCAGACGCACATGCTCTCAAAATTGGAGCATGGCAAGTCGGGGCTGCTGATATTAGATCTATCAGCAGCCTTCGACTTGCTAGACCATAAAATCCTGTTGGAGCGTATGGCCACAGTCGGAGGATTCTCGCCAGAGGCAATTACATGGCTTAGATCTTTTTTGGAAGGCCGTCTCTCGCAAGTTTATTGGGGTAACAGTGCCTCTGATGTGGAAACCATCCCATGAGGGGTGCCACAGGGGGCTTGTCTTTCCCCTTTGTTACTCAACATTTTATATTTTACCATTGTGTAATGAATTGACACTGATAGATGTTTTTTTCTGCAATTATGCAGATGATTTTCAACTGGTCCTAGAAATTTCTTGGGACCACGAGAAGGATCAGTTACTGCTGTATACAATCTACCTGACCATCAAAGGATGGATGTCAACCTACTGGCTGTGCTTGAACGTGGCCAAGACAGAGCTTACGGTGTTTGGTCCAAGACTCGTAAGAGCAGGCCTTGGCCAGAAGTATTCTAACTTTACTGTGGATGGCAGCCAAATAAAGGTTGTACCCAAAGTTAAGACTCTCGGCACCTACATGGAGGAAAGCTTGGATTGTAATGCCCATGTAGCTGCCGTCACAAAAAACACTAATTACCATCTGAAGGTGCTACGACAAATTGCCCCCTTAATTTCAATAGAAAATAGAACCAAGTTAGTGAGGGCTGTGATCCTCCCTCGAGTTGATTACTATAATGCCCTACTGGGAGGTGCTACCAGGTCAAACATCCGAGAATTACAAAAAATTCAAAATTCGGCCACACGAATCATCTTTCAGATGAAACGCTTGGAACCAACCACTGCAGCACGGAAGAGACTACATTGGTTACCAGTGGCAGCTCACATTCAATTTAAACTACTAACGACTTGCCACAAATGCATTTACGGGAATGCTCCTGTGTATCTGAAAGCACAAGTAAGCATATATCATCCTCGGAGAAATCTGAGATCTGCTGAGAGCTGTTCTTTGAAACAATACCCGGTCAAACGTGCTAGGGGCCTTGGACGGCTTTCCATGTCCAAGGGGCAATAGCTTGGAATGCATTGCCATTAACAGTACGTAAAATTGAAAATCATCTTGAATTTAGAAAGCAGTTAAAAACAGTACTCTTTAACCAATATGATTGATTATGTAGTAACCACCTCACATCTCTGTCTCTCTGCGCCTGGATGCCCACGGGCTTTGGCGCAATACAAAAAAATAACATAAAATAACAAACATTCCTACATGAGAGGCAACACCACACTGAATAGCCCTGTCATAATATCCCTGATTCCCAAGCGCTACGGTGAGGCCCAGAGCCTTGTGCCTGGATATGGGATGGCCAATGAGTTCATAGTGGCCTGGTAAACAAGTAAGGCAATGGGCACCAAAATTAGACCAATAAATCGCAACCCTCCAGAGTGACCTGTGAGGACTGAGGTCTTTCCCAGCACAGGGTACCACATGAACACTCTTCCCACCACATGCAAGGGCCAATACCCTCTATTGCATCCCTCGGACTCTCCCGGAAAGATAAGTGACAGGCACAAGGGGGCACAATATTTAATAAAAGATACAGGAAAAATCCAAATATATAACACACTTAAACACTCTAGCAACCAGCACCTCATCACAACGGTGGCAGAGTGGGAGCTGGCACCATGTTGATTATGGAGGGAGCCACCCTTGGCCAGTCTTTTCCCAGGTGTGGTACGCTCACTCTGAGGCACCAGCCTGCTTGTCTTTAATGGGCCACCATATTTTGCATAGCGGCAGCATGACTGTATTAAAGGTATGTGTGATCAAGAGTCATCCCTGCTATTGCTATTACACAGGGAAACCGACAGTGGAAAAATCAGGATTGCATTTATAATGTAGTTGATGAAAACAACTGATAAAGCACCACAGTGAATACTGTAATTGTGCAGCACACATCTCAAGTCTAGGCATGGATGGATGTGGACGGTGGTTCTGGATCTTGTGCTTGCAAGCAGTGGCAGATCGAGAAGACGGGAAAATGGAGTGACATTTTCCCTAGAAGACCCTCTGCACCGATGCACCAGAGTGCAAAAACTGTTGAGTTAGTTTAAATTGAGCTTATTCTTTTTTCAACAAACAATTTTATTAGGTTTTCCAACAGCAAAGGTACATATTATCATCAAACACATAGGCATCAACAACAGTAGTTGGCATAGATCAATTGAAGCCTTAGAGGCTGCCCTCTGTAGGTGTTGATAGGTCGCCTTGGTCGTGCTTCTGCACTTACTCTTTCCCCCCCGCCCCCTCCATCCCCCACAAGTGTCAAGGCCTGGTCTCGTGTTGGACCACGATCCCAAACCAAACCAGATTAGAGCCAGCGCATGAGGGGTGGTCTTTTGGTGAGAGCTGGGTATTTGTTGGCATAGTCCATGAAGGGGGACCACACATCTAAATAATTGTTCAGGCGGCCCATGTGTATTGCTGTGACCTTCTCTGCAACAACAATCTCCCAACATTTTGACCACCATACCATAGGTGAACTGATGGGCGTTTTTTCTAGAGCCGAGCCAATGCTACTTTTGCTGCTAGGAGCAGGTGGGTACACAGGCGTGGGACGTGGCCAGTGAGTGGAAATTCCCCCCCTCACGTCTCTCCCAGGAGTATTGTTCCAGGGTCCCAGGGGAAGGTGATCCCAGTTAGATCGCTGATGTGACCCACCACCTCCCTCCAGTACCTTTCGGCCTTCAGGAAGGACCATACCATGTGGAACAGTGTGCCCTGCTCTTTGCATCCGCGCCAGCAGCTCGCGGGATATCAGGTTTGGCTTTGTGTAGTTGTTTTGGGGTGATGTAGTACCTGTAGCAAAGTTTATAGCCACCTTCTTTGTTCGAGATGCATTGCATGCTTTTATGGAGTCTGGCCCAGATTTTCCCCCATTTTCCCCCATTCCTCCATGTCTAATTCTCTGCCCAGATCTCTCTCCCAGTCTAGCATGTATTTTTCTTTTTTAGAGGGATCGGTTCTGTTCAGTAGGCGGTGTAGCGTGAGATTCTGCCTTTGGAGGGGAAGACAGAAGCGAGAGCTCCAGCGCTGTTAGCTCCCTGAACCCCTTTTCCCTGACCTCTTTGTGCGATAACCAGTGCCAGAGCTGGACGTAATGGAACCTCTCTGACTCTCCCACCCCAAACCTTTCCTTTCATCTCTAAAATGTTATGGGGAGGCCGCCCTCCAAAAAGTCTGCGATCCTTTGTAATCCCCCTACTTTCCATGGTTCAAAGCTATTCTGGGCCTCTTCCTCCACCTCCCCTCCCCCCCAGACAAACTCCTGTATTTTATTCTACAGGGAGAGCAACTCAGGTTTTGGGATGTGGATTGGGAGGGCAGCGCAGTGGTACAGGTGCCTGGGGATCAGGTTCATTTTTATGGCACTAATGCGCCCAAACCACGAAATTTCCTGAGTCCTCCAGTCCTTCAGGTCACTCAGCCGTGGGAAGTTTTCTAGGTATAGGCGGGAGGGGTCCCCGGGAAGCTGCACTCCAAGGTATTCAATGGATTTTGGAGACCAGGGGATTGGTAATGTTTGGTCGAGGGCCACTCTTTGTTGTTTAGTTTTATTGGGAGGGCCGCTGATTTATCTAAGTTAATCCTGAACCCGGAAACCACTCCGAAGTCCTCAATTTCCTTCCAGAGGGGACCGAGGGAGCAGTTCAGGTCAGTTATGGTTGCTAGGATGTCGTCCGTGTAGAGGGCGATTTTGTATTCGTGGTCCCCCACCCTTAGTCCCTTTATGCTCAGTGTTATGCCGTATTTTGGCTGCAAAGGGCTCCCTGGAGAGAGCAAAGATTAGCGGGGAGAGGGTGCATCGCTGCCGGGTGCCTCTGTTAATTTGAATTTTTTCGGATTTGTTGCTGTTGACCCGCAATTGTGTAGTGGGGTGTTGGTAATTACCCGAAGCCCATTTGGTGAAGTTTGGCCCAAACCCAAAATGACCCAGCACCTTTCGGATGTAGTCCCAGTCCACTCGGTCAAAGGCCTGGTGGGCGTCTAGTGATATTACGGCCATTCCCTCCCCCGTCTTGTGGGCGCTTTCAATTAGATTGATTGTGCGCTGTATATTGTCGTGTGTCCCTCGCCCTGGGATAAATCCCGGCTGATCCCGATCAATTATATCTGGAAGGATTGCCCCTAGATTGCCCAGCAGTACCTTTGAGTATATTTTCCTGTCGTTGTTCATTAGAGCTATTGGTCGATAGGAAGAGGCAAGTTCAGGATCCCTCCCCGGTTTGTGAATGAGCACCATGAGGGACTCCGCCATGGAGTCCGTGACAGTGCCTGTGGCCAAGAAGGAATTGAATAGGGCCGTCGGATGTGGGACCAGGACGCTTGTATATGTTTTATGGAATTTTGCCGTGAAGCCATCTGGACCCGGGGCCGTGTTCTTTAATGATTTGATGGCTTTGGTTATCTCTTCCGGGGTGATTGCGGATTCTAGTTGTGCTGGTAAGGACTTCATCTGGGGGTGGGTGGGTGGGGCTAAGGTAACTGGGAAGGTCCAGGAGTGGCATGGGCTGCCCTGTCATAATTGCTCTGTGTTGGTTCACTAGCTCCTCCATTTTATCTGGCTCAGTATATTTAGCCTTGCCGTCGGCTCCCACGAGCCTCGAGGTGTTATTCCGGCTGTGGGCTTTTTTGAGTTTATATGCAAGTATCTTGTTTGCTTTGTTTCCTTTGCTGTAATAGAATTGTTTGGTGAAGGCCATCGATTTGGCCGTGCGGTCAGCCCAGTGGATCTCGAGTGCGATTTTGGCTTTTTTGAGGTCCCTTTCTGTTTTCCTAGAGTGATGGGATATTAACTCTGCCTCCCAGAACTTCACCTCCTGTTCAAGCTTGGCTGCCGCAATGTTTGCAACCTGCCTCTGCTCTGCCCCAGCGCTGATCAAGGAGCCCCTGACCACAGCCTTCATGGCATCCCAGGTTACCCCTATAGATGTGTCTGTGGGTGTGTTTTCTTTAAAGTAGTTCCCAATGGATTCCCCGATTTCCCTTCTAATGCTGTCGTCTAGCAGTTTGGAGTCGTTTAGTTTCCATTGTCGCTGTGGGTATTTTATCTGGCCCGAGATGCTGAGTTTGGCAGAGTCTGGGGCGTGATCCGAAATCATGCGTGTCTGGATCTCTATTTTGTCTAGGCAGGTGAACAGGGCGCTAGAGGTAAGCAAAAGGTCAATTCGTGAGAAACCTCTGTGCGCTTCGAAGTAATGGGTGTAGTCCCTTGCGCTCCCGCTGGCCAGTCTCCATGCTTCAATCGTGTCGGTTTCTCGTAGGAACTTGGCCAACGACAGCACGTGCTTAAAATCGGAACTGGTGGGCGCCAAGGTTTTATCTATTTGGCGATTGGTGAGGAGGAATCCCTCTTTCAATGTTAGGATACTTGGGATCAGGTCAGTGAGGAATTTGTTCTGGGCAGAATTTGGGCATTACAGTGCCACGATAATGATGGGTTGGTCCACAAATAGCCCCTTCAGCAGTAGGAATCTGCCCCCCCCCCCCGGGTCCCTTTTGACTGTGATCTTAGTGAGGGACTCTATATCACTAAGGAGAATCGCTACCCCTCGTTTTTACTCCCCAGAGGACACAGAGGTCTTCTTAAACTGTTTAAATCTGATTCTGCTTTCATCGGATTGCAATAGGTGGGTCTCTTGGAGAAGTACTATGTCTCCTGCTAATTGCCCCAGTCTAAATTGAGTTTATTTAGGCCACAGGGTTTGCTTATTGGTGTGCCAATAGAGAAGGCATTGGCATTTTGATTTTTTCCTAGTAGGTGACCCCAAGCATGCGGAAACTATTGCATTTGAGTACAGCTGGGAGGGTGATGGGATGTGTTGAGGGACACAAACGTGTAGGTGTTTGGTTATTTGTCCACCCATTAACTGCCCATAGCCATGCTAATCCCCATGGCCATTCCACCCACTTTCTGCCTCTACCCACTATAAGCACATTCTCCTGGGATCTCGTTGGGCTAGCTTTATCAAGAAGTAGCATTAACCTTTGGTTGAACTGCCTGACATAGTTATTTCAATGGTGTCTTCTGTGAATTAATGGCTTTATTGGATCTTTACATGCACTACTGGTGTAATAAAAATGTCTTAACCAAGTGTGTCTTCAGCTACTTGATTTATATGCAGTGTGCATGTCCTTCACTGAAGTTGTGTTAAAAGCAAGCATTGCCAAAGTCAACAGGTTTGGCCTACTTATAGATATTAAATAATCATTTGCTAGGCACTACTGTTATTTGCCCATGTGCTCGCATCATTTTACAGCAGCCTCCAATAATGGCCAGTTAGTACCATTACAGCAGTAACTGGCAAATACCTATCCCATTCCTACACAAAAGTCAAAATGTATGGCATTGCCAATGCTTGATCAGCGGTTGTAGTGGCTTTTTTGGAAAAGTAGACACTTTCCATTTAGCAAATGCACTACTCACAAACTCATTTAGAAATTGCTACCAAACAAATCACCAGGCGATCGAGGATTTATGATCACTGCCTACTCTAAATCACCACAAAATCACTGAGCCTTGCAGTTCCCGACCCTGCATTTATGGAAGGCTCGGCTCTTGGTAGTGATTTATGTCTTAAGTTTATTTTGATTTGTGATGCTCCATAGGCAAGTACACACCACTTCATGGCCACAAATGCAAACAATCTCAAATGACAGTCCTTGGCGTTGCTGCTGGGCAGCTGTGGCTGTCCCCTAATGTGAGCTCTATAACTTTAACCAGACTTGCAGTGAATTTTTCACCTGCGGGTGGCCTTGCCAGTTCCTGTGTTCCCTGTATACTTACTCACTATGAGCAATGCAAGACAGGTACTTCTTAATGGCCCGGAGACAAGCATCCCTGAACAGCCCATCAACAAACCTTGTGAGTAGGCATTTATCCTTCAAAGTGAAAAAGCTATACTCATCTGCATTCTCAGCCAGACTCTTACCTTCTCATGTATGTAAAATGTGTGATGTTTGATGGCCGGACTAGCAACGCTGCCCTTGGTGCTTCGCCTATGGTCACAGATAAAGTGGACTGTGATTCATGCTCTGCCGAAGATTTTGACTTTATCTGGTTAAGGATCAGCGCTGGTGTTTCTAAACACAGCTTTAAGGCGCTTCATGAGCCCATGGGTTCCGGACTCCATGGGGCACTGGTCTGCTGCACACAAAAGGCCTAAAATGCGATCATATCAGAGAAGCCAGTCCAAGTACAATGGTCAAGTCAACCACCACGTGGGGACTGGGGCACTATCCAGAGGGGGGTAAACATTTACACACTGATGGGAGGGGCCGATGGGGGCGGAGAGATTAATTTTGATGGGCGGATAGAGGTATTATTACAAGTAACAGGTATTCACGGAAACTGCAGAGGCACCCTAGAGAGGGGTATCAACAGCAACAGGGAAAAGGGTATGACACAGAACTGGGGGGAAAGGGCCTGGTTGTCTCACCTGATTAATCTGCTCCTGCCGAGACACTGGCAGGAAACACCTCTTGTTCAGCTTTTGTTCAGCAGCTGCCTGCAACGCTTTCTCCACGACATCCCTTTGAATATCGTGGGATGCCTGGTAGTTACTTCTAACGATGCACAGAAGACAGAGCAGAGGGGCACGTAGGGTGCTCCGTTCGTAATGCGCAGGTGCCAGCCAGTGCTGCCACACCCATGATGCCACTCGTGACCCAGGCCTGACCCGACCCAAACCTTTGCAGCGCTGCCTGGTCTCTGACTCTGCTGCTGCCGCCGCCAGCACCAGCCTGCAGACAGTGTACAGGGTCAGGGCCGGTGCTATCATAGGCAAGAGAAGGCAGCAAAAACGTAGAGTGAGTTAAAGGATCATTTTGCCCCCCTAACATTTTGCACATATAGGCAAGCGCCTAACCTTGCCTAGTTATAGCACCGGCCCTGGGAACCTGAGAGCATCCTCACGTCTTCTTCCCTAGGATTCTCCTCTAAGATGGCCAGGGAAAGGTCATTGCTTTTGGATCCCAAACCTGGGTGTGGATATTCGAGGGAGGATCACCTGGGTGGAGGGAACTTGGGGAGTGGGGAGACGACGTCCTTAGGTGAGACATGGTATCCCCCCATTCCCTTTCCGAAACAAACCTTCCGTCCCTCAAACCTTTGTAGGCTACTGTCAACCCTTTCACTTTTCTTCCCGCTGAAATGTCCCCAAAACTATCAACACTGGGACGAGGAAGAGACCAACTTGATGGACACACCCTCATTTAGGTGAGATAAAATCATATTGAACTTATGGTATTAATGCAGACATACATCAGTCAAATACTAAGACAAGTAGGAGACAGCCCAGAATAATGTACACTTCCTTTGATTCAAACCTCCCCAAACACCACTTTGGTACTGAGATGAAGAAGAGGGCCATGGAAGTGTACCATTGAAATAACCAGGCATGTCCAGCTAATAGGTTTCATGAAGGTCAGGCAATTTAACTAAATGACCCACACCTGTAGCCCGTTAACAATTCCAATAGGTATTAGAAGCCTGACTGCACAGCAGGTGAGAGAGCACGGAAAGGGACCCAAAAGCGGGTTGCCAACATGAGCTGGAAAGACGCTGGCAGGAGAGCGAGTGGAGCGGGAGACACGGGAGCCGAGAGCTGTGGCGGGCTGGAGAGAGGGATGCCGTGGCAGAGCCCTGCCACATGAGGGTTTTGTTCCTGACCCTCCTGTTGCAGGCCAGTCCTCCTTGTTGGGTGCACGCAGCAGGTGCTGTGAGACACCAAGGCACTCCAGTGGTCACAGAACACCAGGAGAGTAGGCAGTGCTCTCACGGTTTCCACAAAGGAAGAACAGAGACACAGGAAGCCAGACAGCAGTGCGAGGAGCGGGTGAGAAGCTGAAGGGAGCTGCTGTGTGGAGCCGGTGATTGAAAAAAGTGAAACACTCGTACCGGGCGCTCCGGGAGTTTGAAATACTAATTTGAAGGGATTGTGTCTTCCAACGTATTCCTTATCTTTGATAATTCGTCTCCAGCTTGCTGGCCTCGGAAATGTTTTCTCTGTAGAGGGGGCTGCGCGTCGACGTCCGCCGCGTCGATGTCCCTCGACAGCCACCGTATCGGCGCTGACGTCACCATGCCCATAAATAGCCACGCGCGGCGTCCGTTGCTCAGTTCTGTTTTTCCGCGCTTCGTGGGGCCTCGGAATATCGTTGCTCAGTTCAGTCAGATAAACCCTCTACATTTACTAGAATATACCAACTCGTTCTCGATGGCTTCTTCATCGGAACCGACAACGCTGCGATCCGGCTTAAAATAATGTCGAGACTGCGGTAAAAAAATGTCGATAACGGATCCACACATGATCTGCCTGTGGTGCTTGGGAGCCGAGCACCATTGTTCGGAGTGTGAGGACTGCATGTCCATGACGGCGAAAGCCTTGAAGGAGCGCAAGGGGAAGCTCGAGAGAGGAAAGTCAGTCAAAACCTCCCCGAAAGTTTCTTCGGCTGAGTCGAGGCATTCGTCTCCTTGCCGTCAAAAGCATTCCCATTCTAGATCTCGAAGTAGCTCCCACCATTTGTCGAGATCGAGACACTCAAAGAAGAGACGTCAAAGATCCCCTTCCTCGTCATCTTCTGTTTCCCCAGAAAGGGTCTCCTGCCCCACAAAACACAGCTCTCAGGCTGAGTGGGAGGAATTCAGGAAGAAAATGCTAAGCGTCTTCGAGAAAGCGGCCTCGACCCCCTCGAAGACAGCTGAGGGTGATACCCCGGGTGAAAAACCTAAAAAATCAAAACGCCGCGAGTTGCTGCAACCGGCGAAAGATTCCACCCGAGAGCGCCACGGGCCATCGGGTAAGAAGGCACCGTCTTCAACGCATGGATGGCGCCATCAACACCGTTGTCGAAGGGTTCTTCGACGTATCGGTCAATCAACTCGACGCCATCGTCGACGCCGACATTGACGCCGATGAAAGACAAAACCACGCTACTTCACAGCCAACGGTGATACCAAGAGCCTTCGGCACGACGCCGAGACTGTTGTCGACATCCTCGAGTAGGATCCCGATCCTCTCGAGTTCTTCGAGGCCTCTTCCAGTTTCCCTGACGCCGTTCTCGGCGCCTTCAAAGCCTGTCACATCGGCGTCAACGACATCAACGCTTTCTCGCCCAATAATGACTCCTTCTGCCTTAGAAATGGGTTTTACACCATTTCCGAGGTCAGAGTACCCCGGATTATCTTCAATCTATGAAGAAGGGGAGGATTCTGACCAGGAAACCTTCGGGTTGCAGAGGACCACACTACCTGTTTCAGAGGATTTCACTTCTGAGGAAAGAAGGTTGAAAGACCTACAGGAGTCATTATATGAGGCAAGTGGGCTGGACACTTCCCCAGAAGTGGAATTCGTTAAAACAGACCCAGGGGAACATGCCGAAACACCCTATAGAACCCTGATGGCAAGGATTATTGAATTTATGGGTTGGTCAGCGCCTTCACCTGTTTTTCAACAGGATGACCTGACAGACATATTAGACAAAGGTCCACAGGAGGATCCTGCGGTCCCCTTCCATGTGGCCTTACAAAGAAAGATTTCATCTAATTGGGAAACTCCTGAAGTTATCCCTGCAGTCAATAAAAGATTGTCAGCCAAGTATAGGGTAGCTGCGGCTGACCCTGAATACTTATCAAAACACCCGACTCCAGAGAGCCTGGTGGTTCAAGCGGCAACTTCATCAAGCAGCAGGTCCGCTTACCCTACTGTCCCACAGGATAGAGATGACAAGAGGTACGATCCTATGGCAAAAAGTCTTTTCTGCTTGTTGTATGGCGTTGAAATCCATCAATGCCACCTGTACGCTCGCCAGGTTCAGTCACATACTGTGGGAGTTTGCTTCATCAGCGGCTCACTGCATACCCGAAAGAGAAGCCTTCCTTAACATTATTAAAGATGGCAAAGATGCCATGTGCGAGTCACTCCAAACTGGCATCGATTCCGCTGACAGTATCAGCAGGGCCATGGCGGCAAGTATGACAATCCGCAGGCATGCGTGGTTGCGAAAGTCTGGCTTTGCTCCAGATGTACAGGCCGGACTTTTGAATATGCCCTTTGACGTCTCTTCTTTATTCGGTAAAAAGGCTGATGACAGTCTGGAAAAGTTGCAGACATCTAAAGCATCGGCAAAATCGTTAGGAGCTGCAACCCGCCAAACTCCTTTTCGCCCCTCAGGAACCTCTGGAAGAGGAAAGTCCTTTCGCTATTATTCCACATTTGGGAAAGGCAGAGGACAGCCGGCTCAAAGAGGCCAAAGAAGATCCACCTGAGGTGGACGGGTCAAAACTACTATAGCCGCAGCAGCAGCAGGTGCCTCTTTACCCTCGGCATCTGCATCAGCCGCCCCCAAACCACTCTGAGGTCTTTCCACACAAAACACCTGTAGGGGGCAGGTTAACTCACCATCTGACGGAATGGCAGGCTATAACGTCAGATGCTTGGGCATTGGAGACAGTTGCCCAGGGTTACTGCCTACCCTTTCTACACATCTCTCAGAGTCATCCACCGGGGCACAGCTCTCTAAAAGTTCCAGATCCGCTCCTCTTGCAGGAAATTATAGACCTGCTAGAGAAAGGTGCCATAGAACCGGTACCTAAGGCGAAAAGGAACAAGGGCTGGTACTCCCCCCCTACTTTCTCACACCAAAGAAGGACGGAGGACTGAGACCCATCCTGGACTTACGAGCATTGAACAAGTTCCTCAGGAAGGACAAGTTCAAGATGGTAACACTCTCTCAGATCCTTCAGGCCCTCCAGCTCCAGGACTGGCTGGTAGCTCTGGACCTTCAGGATGCTTATTTCCATGTGCCAATCCATCTCAAATACAGGAAATACCTGAGGTTCGCAATTGGCGACTCATTATCAATTTTGAGTTCTGCCATTTGGGCTGACCTCCTCCCCGAGGGTCTTCACCAAGCTAATGTCGGTAGTGGCTGCGAGTCTAAGGAAGGAAGGGGTCCACGTCTACCCCTACCTGGACGATTGGCTGATCAGGGCTGTATCTTCGGATCAAGCTCAGATCCAGCTATATTGTCTGCCGCTTCCTTCACAAACTGGGCTTCTCCCTCAATTTAAAGAAGTCACAGATGATACCATCGCAGAGACTCCAGTTCATTGGAGCGGTCCTGGACACTTCCCTGGGAAAAGCCTCGCCACCAGAGGTGAGGGCTCAAGATATTCTGCAGATGGTCAACAAGTTCCAAAATGCCCAACGTCTCCCAGCCTTCGACTTTTTGAGTTTGCTAGGCCTCATGGCATCCTGCATCTTTCTTGTGCCAGAGGCTCGCCTGAGAATGAGATCTCTTCAGTGGGCACTGAGAACTCAGTGGTCGCAATTCTCAGGGAGAATGACAGATCTCCTCCAGATTCCAGACAAGGAAGCCCACGACCTTCAATGGTGGGCCTATCCAGAGAACATCTTGAAAGGGGAACTGTTTTGGCAACCATGGCCGGAGATAACCGTAGTCACACACCTCACTCACGGGGTGGGGAGCCCATGCCAACGTCTTGACCATGAGCGGTCGTTGGTCTCCATCGGAGTCCAGACTACATATCAACCTATTAGAGCTGAGAGCGATCAGACTAGCGCTGAAAGCTTTCCTGCCATCAGTACAGGGGAGAAATGTCCTGATAATGACGGTCAACATGGTGGCCATGCAGTACCTCAACAAAAGAGGAGGCGTATGGTCACTGCCACTGTGCAGAGAGGCAATGCAGCTCTGGTTTTGGGCAATTCAGGAAGGAATCTCTCTATCGGCAGTCCACCTAGCCGGAGAGAAGAACTTGACAGCGGACGCTCTGAACAGGCAGAGCACAGTCTCCCACGAGTGGGAGCTAGCTCAGGAAGTCCTTCAAGAGATCTTCGCCCTTTGGGGAACCCCTCAGGTGGATCTGTTCGCCACAAACACCAACAGAAAGTGCGATCTGTTCTGTTCAAGGGAATTTCCCCCGAGAGGAGCTCTAGGAGACGCGTTCGTAGTGGACTGGGAGTTCCCACACCTTTACGCGTTTCCACCAGTCCCTGTTATTCCTCAAATGATCAGGAGGTTGAGAAGATTCTGGAATACCATGATCCTAATTGCCCCGGACTGGGCCAGGAGAACGTGGTACCCAGACCTTCTGGAAATGTCCACCTGCCCTCCAATCCGTCTTCCACTCAAAGAGAATCTTCTCTCGCAGAAGGGAGGTCAGGTTCTCCATCCAGACATCCGAACCCTCAACCTTCACGCTTGGCTTCTGAAAGGGTGAGGTACAAGGATTAGGACCTCCCTGATGACGTCATGGAGGTGTTGCTTTCGGCCAGAAGGCCAGCAACAAAGTCTTTATACTGCTGCCGTTGGAACAAATTTTGCAGCTGGTGTAGAGAAGGGAATATCGACCCTTTTTCATGTGGTACACCAACGGTGTTATCGTTTCTACTCTACTTGGCAAACTCAGGCCTTCAAGTTGGCACTGCAAAAGGCTATCTCGCAGCGCTTTCAATCTTCAAGCGCACTGCGGAGGAACCATCGTATTTCAAACTACCTCTAGTAATACAATTTCTCAAGGGATTAACTAATGTTTATCCTCCAAGACCATTCCAAGTTCCCTTATGGGACTTAAATTTAGTCTTAAACTTCCTAATGGGTACTCCATTCGAACCACCCCATTCTTGTTCGCTGGGATTTCTCACACTTAAAACTGTCCTATTGGTAGCACTAACATCTGCTAGGAGGGTGAGCGAGCTACAAGCTCTCTTGTAAACCGCTCCATACAATTTTCCATAAGGACAAAGTTGTCCTACAGGTGAAGCCTAATTTCCTCCCAAAGGTGGTTTCTGAATTTCATATTACTCAGAAAATTACCTTACCTTCTTTCTACCCTCCTCCCCATCCGGGGAAAGAGGAAGAAATGCTACATAGGCTGGACCCAAGGCGAACTCTGAGCTTTTACATCAGCAGACTGGCTAGGATTAGGCAAGCAGACCAACTGTTTGTAGGATACTCGGGTCACAAGTTGGGACTACCCATAACAAAACGGACCATTTCCAGGTGGATTATTTTGGCCATTCTGGAATGTTAGAAACTGGCAGGGAAAGAGCCACCCCAAAATCTTAGGGATCATTCAACCAGGGGTATCGCAGCCTCTTCGGCCCTCCAAAGAGGGGTACCGGTCCGAGACATATGTGCGGCTGCCACATGGTCGTCCGCACATACGTTCACAAAATTTTACAACCTGGATTCCTCCGCTAGTCAAGAGACCAGATTTGGAAAAGCTGTATTACATGCGGTTCATTCCTAAAAGGGATACATGACATTATTACTCCCACCTCCAGTTACATGCCACTGCTATGGGAGTCTATCAAAGATAAGGAAGACGTCGGAGGACACAATCCCTTCGGAGAACAAGTTACTTCTTACCTGGTAACGTTCTTTCGATGGGATGTTCCTCCGACGTATTCCTTATCGCCCCTCCCATCCATCCCCGCAGTAATACTTCCCTTGTGGTTGCAGCTTACGCTCCTTCAAGGTCAATAACCAATTCAGGCATGACTTATCTTATGCTACAAAACGGAACTGAGCAACGGACGCCGTGCGTGGCTATTTATGGGCATGGTGACGTCGGCGCCGATACGGTGGCTGTCGAGGGACATCGACTCGGCGGACGTCGATGCGCAGCGCCCTCTACAGAGAAAAAAAAAATTCCGAGGCCAGCAAGCTGGAGACGAATTATCAAAGATAAGGAATACGTCGGAGGAACATCCCATCGAAAGAACGTTACCAGGTAAGAAGTAACTTGTTCTTCTTTATTACCGAATGAATAGAAAGTTTATTATAAGCACTTTGGAATGCAGACACAAAGGTTTTTGGAAAAGAGAACACACTGAAAGTTGTAACAAGCAAAGGCAAGTTATTTTGAATACAGAAAGAATTAGAAGATATTGTGAACAATTGTGAATGCTGCATAAAGCAAAAGCAAGTTATGAGTACAGGGGAATGTAGTGGAAACAAGGTGGTGCAAATAAGAGATACCATGGAGTAAATTGTTTGGGAAACAAATGTGTTGGGGAAGTGCAGGTTAAGGGAGAGTCAGAAGAATGTACAAGGTGTAACAAAATGCATGGTGACAAAACAGCCTAATGTAAAGAATGCAGTGGACAATTGTTTATGGAAAGCAGATAAGAAGAGCTATCAGTTGCGTGGCCTCTAACGGGTGGACTGTGTGGTCCGACAACTGCGCCTAGACTAAATGCCCTTTATGAAAAAGCCAATGAAAGTATCCTCACAGAAGCTTGTGCTGTGCTACAGCTGCCTATATGATTTTGATGTCAAGAAACAGACTTATCTTTGAACCAGTGAAGAGTACTAATGAAAAGTGAGTTGTAAAGTGTTGCAAGGAACTGTATTGTTTTGAAAAGCTGGAAGATTGGACTCTTGGGGAAGGGAACCCCAATATTTTGTGCACTGTTTTGAACATGAGGAAGCTGATCATAAGCCAAGAGCCAGAAGAAGCTGTAAACTTTTGTTTGCACTTTTGAACACTATTCATTTCGAAGTTGACATCCCTACACATTGTATACATTTAGTTGTTAGGGAAAGTATAGGTTTTGGACACAGTTACTTGATTTGGACATCCTGATTTAGACTATCCTTAAATTTCTTTAGGTAGGTAAATCCCACCTTAACATAGAGCAAGTGAGGCCTTACTCCATCCTGCAATGTAAGTTAAATAACACTTTTGAGTATAAATGTGAATCTGTTGTCGCCTTCACAGTATACAATCGTAAGAAAGATAATAGTATTGTGAAACAAGATAAACCATAATAACCAGCAATGCACCAAAAAAAAGATAAAACACGCCAATGTCACCATAAAATAAATAAACAAAAATGTTTGTAAATATAGCAGGATACAAACAGAAAAGGGCACAAATAAGAAAACATATTAGTATGTCTGTCTGCACATAGGGATTGAGCACAGAATAGAACCCTATATTAATTCACCAAACAATCCCGGGATGATGCCCAAGCCATTGTCAAAAGCGCTCAGACACATGCACATGCCAACACAGGGTGTGTAATAATACGCCATTGTGGAGATATAGCAAAAGTACTTACCATTACAAGAAAGGTACTGGTAGAAGCATGGATGGCAGGCAGTGATGGGGAGCGCAGAGTGAGATGTCACTTTTCAGTAACAGGAAAAGAGATTTGATCCAGTAAGGAAGGGCTTTTTGAGTCAATGGGGAGAGAGTGCCTCAGAATGGAGAGCTAGCACGGAAGCAGAGGTGTGTGGTAGGTGTGAGAAATCAGAAGGCACTCGGGGATCTTCTGCTCAGGTGGCCAGGCAAGGGCCATCGCTTTTTGGATCATGACCCTGGGGGCGGACAAGCGAGGGAGGATCACCTGGGTGGAGGGTACTTGGAGAATGGGGAGAGGGGGCTGGAGAGCGAGACATGGGAACCCCCCCTTCCCTAAGACTGACTTACCCTCACTTCCTTCAGCCTTCATGGGCTACTTCCAGTCATGCTCTCCTTTTCCCTGTAATGCCCACCAAAAACTGAGAAGAGGAAGAAGCAATTAGGAGTAGTACACGCTTCCAATGACAAACACCGCTCTCGTACTTGGACGAAGAAGAGGGCTCTGAAGCCATGCAGTACTGAAGGTCTGGCATGTCCCGTTGATTGGGTTAATTATGGTCAGGGTAGACAAGCCAGTAACTCACACCTGAAGCCCCTTAATAGGGTTCAGATGTATAAATGGAGAAAACCAGAGCAAGTCAAGGGAGGAGAACCACTGTTGTAAAATGAGACCTGGAGGTCTGAACACCGGCAGGAATTACGGAGGACCTATAGGACCCAGAGTGAGCGGTTTGCGTGGTGCATGCAGGACCCAGAGCCTTCGAATTGGAAGGCGGGCAGTTGCAGCTGACAAACAGCTGAAGAGCAGAGAGGATGCCATCCGTGCCCACACAAAAACCCAGGTGCAGCTGGAGTTGCTGAGAGAGCTGGGTACAGATGGGACACGGTCCAATGCGATGCAACAAGCATGCCGACACATGTCCAGTCGGTCTGCTTCCCGGCTAAGCAGAAGGTGAGCGGGAGCAGCAGCAACCGTCGTTGGGGAGAGTCGAAGAGCCGGTGAGTGACAGAGGACACTGGAAGACCAGAGTGCTCCCAGGGGACTGCAGGCAAGTAACGGACCATGAACATAAGTGAATACAAACTATATTGAATCTCAAACTGAATGGAATTTGCTATTTGAATAAAACCACGTTATGTTGAATACCGAGTTGAATGGAAAGTGCTATTTGGATAAGATCACATGATATTGAGTACTGAACGAACATTTGAAGCTAAACTGATACATTAGGCCTCATTATGACCAGGCGGAGGACCATGGTGCTAATAGCACCATGGTCCATGCCGGTAACTTACCGACTCCGCCATGGAGAAAGAGGGAATTACCACCCCATTCCAAGGTTGGCGGATCAGTAATTCCCCCTTCCTCCATGGCCCTTCCCCATTCCCATTTTTGCCCCATAGGGCTCAATGGGAATGGGGAAGGCGCTAAGTACGGTGCCGCAAATTGCGGCACTGTAATGAGCACCAAGGTCCCTTTGCGGGTCCCTACTTCAACGGCTGGTAAAACATGCCATTAAGGTCGGGTCCCGCAAAGGGACCTCGTAATTAGGCGCTAATAGGTTAACGGCGCCGCAGCCTTTTACGGTGCCGTTAACCCATTAGCGCCTGGGTCGTAATGAGGTCCATTGAATGTCAGACTGTATGTGAACAGTATGTAAAATGATTTGTGCCGGTATCACATGCACTTGTCCTAGTTAGCCCCTAACGAAGTCTAATCATATAGAATAAGTCAGTATGCGCCTTGGCACCTCAGGGTTTTGGGCGGTATATAAGAACAATAAATAAAAATAAATAAATAAAATAGATATAAGATATTCATTGATTCAATTTGATTTATTGGGCTTTTAGTACTCCTGCCCTCATAGATTGCCAGCACGTGTTTTGACCTATCCGGTCTTTTTCAAGGCAAATGGTTTCCCTGACTGTGCAAACAGTATGGGAATGTGAAATGAGTCAAATACAGTCAATGCACATTCAAAATTAATACACAGCAATCAAAATAACATAAAACACAAAATATGACCCTAAGAATTATATACAAAAAAATCAATTGTCATCCAGTGTTGCGTAGAAAAGGAAACAAGAAATTAATTTGATGATAGAGACATTTGATCAGCACAAAAGAGAGGGGAGCAAGGGATAAGGCGGAGTGAAAAATAAGGAAAGAGAAGAAGAGAAATGAGAGAATAATAAAAACTTATTAGTTGATTGGTCATCAGTTTAAATGTATAGGCATTCATCATATCATAGAACAACTATATACTGCCAATCATGTCTCGTCTATATGCAATAGTCAGTTGTTGCTCAGTTTGTTTCACAAGGTGTCTCAAGCACCAGTCAATAGAAAGACATTCAGCATGTTATGACAACTCTTGGTGTTACCTATCACAATCGTCCCTTATAGATAATTGTTTGTATAAATTATTATGCAATGAATTCCACAGTGTATACTGCCCCAACTACTGTATGTCCTTGTTATATGGACACTAACTTGCTGCTTGTACATCTTCTAGAATACAGCAACATGTAATAGCTCATTTCCTAAAGGCACAATACATTTCACCCTGGACACTGAGTGTCCACTTCCCTCAAAGCAGGGCTTGCCAGACTCATTTTGTGATAATATTCACAGTCCTTTTCGAACCCCATTTATGTAGCCACATACCCTTAATGTGAGTGTTGTACTGCCCGGTTGCGTGACCAATATGCAAATAATTGCATTGGGGATAAGCCTCGGTGATTCTGAAAGTGAATGAAATGCGGTTTAAAATAGAGACCTAGGATTTTAATCCATGCCTTGCGAAAAGAGACCTTAGAGTTATAACTGATGTCTTTTGACTCACCCTGAAAATACCTTGCGGATTTGCTTATTGGAAGCACGAGCAAGTGGGTGTGTATCCAATGTCATCCTGAAATCATATTGTAAGTTGTGGGTATTCCTGCAAGAATAAAGGTAAACACGAATGGTTGTTGCTGCATCAGTGTTTGTATGTATGCAGTAACTAAATGTTGGAATTAGTGAGGGAAATTTCTTTACCTTGTGTGATGCTAATGTGCGAGTTCCTCAATCGGCACCTCCTTGGTAGTGGCCTCTGCCTTCGTCCGGCGTTTTTCCAGTTCCTTAATTGCGATGAATGTCGCAAGAAAGTGGTGTTATTTTTTAAGCTTTACGGCAGTCCTCTACCATCAAAAAAGAAAAAGGATCTGATGTCATGAGATGAAGAGGCTGCCTTTTCATGAATAGGCAATTATACATACATGAAAAGCGAAGGAATCGCACTAATTACTTACGATGATTCATTTGGTAGTTCCGATATATTCGGAAAGTATTGGGTAAATTAGATGCGAAAGACAAGCCCAGTCTATTCACGCAATTTCTAAAGGAGATAATCATGCGCGATGTGTGTAAGAGTCACATGAAATAATTTGAGTGAGTAGGTAAAGTTGCGAAACAGTATGAGATGTTAGGATGCATTGGAGTGCAGATAATATCTTCACAGTTCTTTAACGTGATCAGTGTCATGTTCCTGTTGGTGACAGAACTAATGCCTCAAGGCTTTTGTAGCTCAAAACGTTGAGCAGTGTTTTAATTGTTCGCAACACACCATTAATATGATGAAGCCAATAAGTGCATTGGTGTTCTACCTAAGATATCAATTGGTCAATACCTATAGACAATGATAAAAATTGGTCTAAATTTCCATAATTCAAAATATATTACTTGCAATGTATCCCATAGCACTTAGTTCAAACTATTGGGTCTCAAATGACCCCACTGTGAGGAATTGTGCCAAAATAGCTAGCAGATTACAATTGATAATCGTTTGAGCATTGGTATTGAGGGCAATAAAGAAGAATGAGAATGTGGAGCCACATATCCATATTTTGCTTCATCACAGTCCCTTGTCATTGTTTGCCATAATTCATAAACCTTCTTCGGGTCTTGTGAACAATGCTTGGCTAATCATTATATATATATATAACAAAATCAAAATCTGTTCCGTCAATTTGGAATTAAGATAATATGTGCTGAAACAGATGGGTCACATTCAGGAGGTTGGTGTGAAGTGAGAGTAAAGATTCTAAATATATATCAAAGAACATAATACGGGGGAGCATAATCAAAGAAAGACATGCATCTCATGGTCATTATTGAGACTGTGTGTGGTACATCGTAGTCTACAAATCATATTTGCTTCCGGTGTCTTAGGCACATCACCACCTCTAATTCCACATGATGATTTCTGTAGTCCATTGAATCAGAAGTCTGCTTTATTGCCCATCTGGTGATTTTCTTGCCAATGATTTGATATCAGACGTTTGGGGTCCTGGCTGTTGAGGCTGGATAAATGCTCTCTGATCCATACGCAAAGTTCTCGTATAGTGCTACCAATATATACCTTGGTGCAGGTAATTCCATAGACCATGTACTTAGATCTACAATTAATGAACTCATAGATGTACGCTTAGATCCCCCCATAGCATGTAAATACAGTAGTATTATTGTGAGCAAATGTGCAGATACTGAATGTTCCTTCTTTATGGAAACCTTTGTGCATCCGTTTAAGCCAATCAGTGCCACTTGCATTGTAAGTATTTCGATTAAGATATGATGGACACAGTTTATTTCTAATTGTGAGTGCACATGTGTAAATGAAGCTAGGTTTGGGGGGATTGGGTCCTCCGACGTATTCCATATCTATGACAGGTAATCACCACAGCTGTGCTGCTTCGAAAACTTTTTTCTGCGTCCTGTGTCGATGACGTCGATGCGCCGTCGTCGAGGACCTCGTCCGACGTCATCCGATGTGATAAGTAGGACGCACGATGCCCGTAGCCTCAGTTCTGTTTTTTCCGCGAACGTGTTGCTTCGTGAATCTCGGTTAACGCCTCGACTCT
The DNA here is from genome assembly GCF_040938575.1 of Ambystoma mexicanum. NCBI lineage: Eukaryota > Metazoa > Chordata > Amphibia > Caudata > Ambystomatidae > Ambystoma > Ambystoma mexicanum. The sequence continues at coordinate 351,468,668 of NC_090926.1, forward strand.
TTGGAGTTCTGTTCTTCTCGGTTCTTCGAACCTGTTCGTTTTTGTGAGAATCTCCTTCGTGTGAAGATGTCTTCTACTTCGTCTTCGACCCCGCGTCCGGGCTTCAAGAAGTGCGGGGAGTGTGGGTCCAAGATGTCGGTGACGGAATCGCACGACGCCTGCCTCTGGTGCCTCGGGGAGGCCCACGACACGGATGACTGTATCGACTGCCAGTCGCTCACGTCCAAAGCCTTACGTGAACGTAAGAAGAAGTTGTCGGTAGGTCGGGTGTCCAAGCCCCGGAAGTCGAAGTCTGCGGGGCTTTCGACGGATGATTCGAGAGGAGACTCTCCGCGTCATCGTCGGAAGTCTCGTGGATCTCCTTCTAGGAGTCGATCTCGCCACTCCTCGGCCTCTTCGAGGCATTCTCGGAAGCGCCGACAGCGGTTGTCTTCCAGGTCCTCTTCGGAGGACTCTGCCCGGCACGTCGCTTACCCCACCAGCCGTGCAACGCCGTAGGAATGGGCTTCCTTCGGGAAGAAAGTGCTGGCGATTCTCGAGTCGCAGGGTACTAAGCCGTCCGCGCCCCCGAGTGGGGTCGGTCGTGAGAGGTCGAGAGACACCGCTCGCAAGAGTGGTCGGCACGAGTCACGAGAGAGGTCCCGTTCGGACAAGGGGACTCGTTCTCGACGTAGCCGGTCCAGGTCCCGGTCCTCGACGCGTTCGAGACCGTGTGCACCTGTGATGTCTTCGAGGAAGACATCGACGTATGAGGCGTCAAGGGCGTCGACAGGCTTTCTCGAGGCTCCGGCTCCGAGGAAGTCGTTGAAGCCGTCGACGCTCAGGTTGTCGAAGGACACACTCGGAGCTCCGGCTTCGAGGCCTGTGTCAACGCCGTCGATGCTGGCGGCGCTGCATCTGACGTCGACGCCGATTTACTCAATGTCGACGCCGATGCCTGTTCTCTCAACGCCGGCGCCGATTCACTCAACGCCCTCGACGCCTTTCAAGGCCTGGGTGTCGGAGGTACCCCGTGGCACGGGGGAACCCCCTAGGAAGGCTCTGGTTAAGAGCAAGCACTCTCGGGTGCCTTCTTTTCGCCACCTGGAATATATTTCGGAGGTGGATGAGGATTCTGATGGCCTGGTTCCTAGTCAGGTTCCAGATGAAATTGTCTCGGGCCATAGTCAGTTTGACGATTTGAGGCAGTCACTGCATGATGCCGGTGGACTGGACACCTCTCCGGAGGTAGAGTTTTGTAGGCCTGAGCCTGGCTCTCATGCCGATTCCTCGTACCGGCGCCTTATGGCTAGGGTTTCCGAGTGCTTGGGATGGTCTGCTCCCCCAGGGGAGTTTGTGCAGGATGATCTCACGGACATCCTTGATATTGGTCCCCCAACTGATCCGGTACTGCCGTTTCATATGGCTCTTCAGAGAAGGGTGGCGGCGGCTTGGACTGCTCCGGAGAGTCTCCCGGCGGTGGGCAGGTCCTTGTCACGAAAATACTGTCCAGCCAGTAGCGACCCCTGCTACTTGACCAGGCACCCCACTCCGGAGAGCAGGCGTCGTATCCTACCATCCCTCCTGATAGGGACGACAAACGTTTTGATGGCTGGGCAAAGAAAGTGTTTTCTTCTGGTGGTATGGCGCTTCAGGGGCCAACTCCATTTGTGCCTTGTCTCGTTTCACACACACTCTGTGGAACTGTGTTGCGTTAGCGGCTGAACATATTCCCGAAGGGGACGAACGGGATGGTTTCCTTGCTATGGTCCAGGATGGAAAGGATGCCATGTGCAAGTCCGTTCAGTCTGGTTTGGACATGGCTGAATGCGTCAGCAGGTCCATGGCGGCGAGCACCGTGATACGCAGGTTTGCGTGATTGCGGAAGTCGGGGTTTGCTCCTGATGTGCAGTCCCAGCTCCTCAACATGCCCTTTGACCGTGAACACCTTTTTGGCAGCAAGGCTGACGAGAGCCTTGAGAGGTTGCAGACCTCAAAAGCTGCAGCGAAGTCGTTGGGCGCTGCAGTCCGCCAACCTGCGCCTTTTCGTCCTAGGGGACAGCAATGGAGGGGTGGTTCCTTTCGTTATTACTCGTCCTTCAGTAAAGCGAGAGGAGCTGCAAGTCAAAGAGGCCAACGCAGGGGTACCAGAGGTGGACGACAGGGTACCCGTGGTGCCAAGGCCGCTCTGGCAGTTGTCTCTTTGCCCTCAGGTAACGCCGCAGCCGCTACCACTCAGTCATGAGGCCGTGTCCCATGGTTCGCCGGTTGGGGGAAGGCTGGCGCAGCATCTTGTAGAGTGGCGTGCCATTACTTCAGATGTGTGGGTTCTGGAGATCATAACCCACGGCTACTGTCTTCCCTTTCGGCACAGGCCTCGCGACAATCCACCGGGGAACCTCTCTTTGCAGAGTCCGGATCCGCTCCTTGCGCAGGAAATTAAAGCCCTGCTGGAGAAAGACGCCATAGAACTGGTGCCTGTAGCGGAGAGGAACAAGGGATGGTATTCCCCTTATTTTTTGATTTAGAAGAAAGACGGGGGATTGAGACCCATCATGGACTTGCGCGGTTTGAACAAACTCCTCAGGAAGGACAAGTTCAAGATGGTTACTCTCTCTCACGTCCTCCAGGCCCTTCAGCTTCAGGACTGGTTGGTGTCTCTCGACCTCAAGGATGCTTACTTCCATGTGCCGGTCCATCCCAAGCACAAGAAGTACCTGAGGTTCGCGGTTGCCGACTCGCACTTTCAGTTTCGGGTCCTGCCGTTCGGATTGACCTCCGCCCCGAGGGTTTTCACCAAGCTCATGGTGGTGGTGGCAGCGCATCTCATGCAAGGGGGGATTCACGTCTACCCTTACCTGGACGATTGGTTGATCATGGCGAGCTCTCCCGAGCAAGTCCTGGATCATCTGTCCGTCACCTGCCACTCGCTTCACAGGCTGGGCTTCTCCCTCAATTTAAAGAAGTCCCATTTGACGCCAACACAGTGGCTCCAGTACATCGGAGCAGTGCTCGACACTTCTCTGGGGCAGTGTTTTCCTCCCCAGGTGAGGGCTCTTCACATTCAGCAGATGGTGCACAAGTTTCAGCATGCCCAGACGCTCCCAGCGTTCGAGTTCTTGAGGTTGCTCGGCCTCATGGCATCCTGCATTCTTCTGGTGCCAGAGGCTCGCCTGCGGATGAGATCTTTGCAGTGGGAACTCAAGATGCAATGGTCGCAGTCCTCCGGCAGGATGTCGGACCTGGTTCAGGTGCCGCCCTCCGGCTCCATTTTGGCTTCCCTGGCCGGAGGTGACGATCGTGACGGATGCATCCCTCACGGGATGGGGAGCTCATGCCAACGGGCTGACAGTCAGCGGTCGTTGGTCTCCGTCGGACTCCAGACTCCATATCAATCTGTTGGAGCTGAGGGCCGTCAGGCTAGCCCTGAAGGCTTTTCTGCCGACTGTGCAAGGAAAGAATGTCCTGATCCTGATGGACAACACAGTGGCCATGCACTACCTCAACAAAAAGGGGGGGGCAGGGTCACTTCCTCTGTGCAGGGAGGCGATGCAGCTCGAGTTCTGGGCCATCCAGCAGGAAGTTTCGATCTCGGCAGTTCATCTGGCCGGAGACGAAAACGTGACGGTGGACGCTCTGAGCAGGCAGAGCATGATCTCTCACGAGTGGGAGTTGGCTCAGGAGATTCTCCTGGAGATCTTCGCCCTTTGGGGGACCCCTCAAGTGGATCTCTTCGCCTCCAGTGTCAACCGGAAGTGCGAGAGGTTCTGCTCGTGGGAATTTCCTCCAAAAGGAGCCTTAGGAGACGCGTTCGTGGTGGAGTGGTCATTCCCGCTGCTGTACGCGTTTCCACCAGTCCCCGTCATCCCGCAAGTGCTGCGGAGGTTACGGCCGTTCGGTTCCCAGATGATCCTCATTGCTCCGGCGTGGGCTCGGAGGACGTGGTACCCGGACCTTCTTGACTTGTCCATCTGCCCTCCACGTCGTCTTCCCTACCGATGTCAAACTAGAAATTATATCGTGCCTCCTATTGCTATGAATATATGTATATTGGCCTACGCCAAGCTGCTAACAAGCTGCTTATAAACTACATGTGAATAAACTCGCATTCCAAGGTCCTGACCTTAGAAACCATGTAAACTGTCATTTTGGGTCAAGCCGCCATTTTAGGTTTTCTTGCTCTATAAAGTCACCATGTGAGCTAAAATGGTAGCCTATGTTATTCAGAACAGAACTCGATTGTCATGACCTCTGTACAGCTAATGTATAACTTGCCTGCAGGCCACTTGTTAGGGTCATGAGCTGAGACCTTGTCCTTCTGCTGACCTGTGTGCAATGGATTACCTTTATCACCGAAACTGATCTATAATTGAATGAGAACACCTGCTTAACTACATTGTATAAACTAAGTCCCACATTGTAATGTTAGGCCTAGAGCATACATTATTACCATTTCTTCTTGTTAATGTATGAACCTAAGATGAACTAGATTTGACCTGGCAAGGGACCCTAGAGCAGTAACTTATTTATGGAATGGTTAACCTGCAGAAAGGCTGGACAACAGGCTGGAGAAATGTATAAAAGCCTGACTGTTTCAATGAATATTTGCACTCACTGAGCACACCGAACCACGCCGGAGTTCGCTGTGTTGTACTGAGGGTCGATAGCTATCTGAATTTTGTTCTGTTCTTTTGTAACTGGATTCAGTACTTTGTATGTTCCTTTGTAACCTGTGTTTGGTGTGTTTCCTTTTTGGTTACCCTGCCTCATGTTATTTCATTGTTTTCACAGTTGGCGCCCGGAATAGGGACCCTCAAGATTGATGCCGGATTATTGAAGGTTGACGCACGCTATCGGACCGGGATCGGACGGTGTGACATAATGGGCCCGACTGAACGAGACGCGACACCTCAACAGCGCTGCACGATCCGTTCCCTGGACGATAGCTGTGTGGTCTGAGACGGCATCTTGACGAGGGTCAATTTTTTGAGGCGGGCAGATTTGCCGAAATCACCATACACAAGGTAAAATTCGTTAGGTAAGTCCTTTGTAAAACGATCGGTCCTCCTCAGGTTTGGTCAGGTGAGTTGTTACCCGACTCTTAATTCAACCCTGACGATTTGAATTTGGCGCATTGTATCTGCAGACACAATTATTGACCAGGTAACACCGAGTATTTGAGAAATGCCTGGGAAATTGTCTAGCTGCTTTAGGGCATTATTCCGCAGCGATAGACAATCTTTGGAATTTAGCCGTCCGGCACCACAGGAGGGGTCACCGGCATGTCCTATGTACTGTAAGCATGGCATTGGAAGTGTAGTATTTAATAAAATTTGGCACAGACAAACCAGACATGCCTCTGAACTTCAGTGGCCAGTCAATGGTAGTTTTGAGATCCCTCGTATTGAATATTTAGAGTCAGTCTTGTTAAAAAAGAAGGTCAGACCTGCAGCATTTGATGTTTTGCAAAATTGGAAAAGAGAAGCGTTGCAGCAGCTTAAAAGTAGGGAAAAACATGTGTGCCGTCATAAAACAAATGCTGAAAAGGCGTTGTTATATGATCAGGACAAACAGTCTGAGTCGTTTAGGAATATGGACAGGGCTTCCTCACTCGGTATTCAGAAAATCTATCCTTCTAAAGATCTTCATGTTTCTGATGAGTTTATCGACAAATTGTTAAATGAACGAAGGCCTGGTGCCTCTGCACCACCTCCGTATGTTCCTCTTCCTCCTGCTGTACCTCTTCCTGCTGTTATTCCTGCTCTTCCTGCTCAACCTGTTGTTCCTATTCCTCCGGTTGTTGTTCCTCCACCTGCTCCTCTGCCTCTTCCCATTGTACCAGTAATAGTACCTCCATTGAATTTGCCTGCACCCTCACTCCCAAGTAGTTCTGTACCGCTTGTAGTTGATCAGGGTGCGGGGTCGAGGATTGTTACTCGTAATACTGTTCCTACAGAAAAGAAACAGGATTTGTTTGCATGGGCTAAGCATTGTATGGAGAGAGATGATCAAGCTAATGTTCTTGCCACACTTTCTAATATGGATAATTTTCCTGAGAAAAATGTTTTCATTGAAGGTTTAGGGATTCATTTATGTGTAATGTGGGGTAAATTAAATAATGCAGACCTCCCACAAGGGTTGAGGGACCTGAATACTTTAGCGTTTTCAAGAGACACTGTGGAGAAGGTACATGAGCATGTTGAGAGGATATTTGAGTATAGAGAGGAGTTGGAAAGGTTACGGAATGAGGATGACGAAGAAGAAAGCATGTATGTACAGAAACGATTTCTTCCGTGACGTAAATCGACATCTGAGGAGGCGTGAATTTGTACAAAAGATGCGATTAGATGGATTTCAGACATATCGATAACTCCAGTTGAGGTATATGACACATACAGTCAATATACGCTAGAAATGCAGAGGAAAGTGATACAGGTAATGGTAGAGTACCTGCAGGATGAATGTTTAAAGAGAAAGGTTAGTTGTCCCACAGAGTTATTGAGCATTTATAAGAGAGCTTTTTCACTTGACACTTCTTCAACTGCTTTAGCGCTCGACTTAGCTCTGTTGCTTAGTAAGCGTTCGGAGTTGCCTACATCTCAGTTGCCTATGGGAGAGGTTCCTCCGACATTTGTCCCAAAGGTTGAGATTCCTGCTAATGCTGCAGCAGGTACACCTGCTGTGGACATTCCTGCACATTATGTATCGCAGTTTGTTCACGTCCCATTTTCACGACAGGAAGTGAATACTATTAGACAAACTATTCCTGACATTAGGAAAAATCCGACAGGGTTCTATAGAGAGATAGAGACCATTTTGCAGTCCTCAGTTTTTACCCTATGCGACATTGATTTGTTATTCCCTGTACTCCTGCCTGTAGATTTGTGGAAACAAGTTAGAACTATAGACTATGTACCAGGGTTGGGAGATACATGGGCTAACATAGTTAGGCTTGATGGGGAAAGGCCAGCTGGTGAGAGACCACCTCAGGTGATACTAACTTTGCCTGACAGAATCATTGCAAAACTGAAAACTATAATCCCCGAAAAGAGAATTATTTGGGACAAGCTTACGGCCTGTGTCCAAAGAAAATCTGAGGGTGCTACCGAGTTCTTTAATCGGTTCGAACAGGTATTCTCGGATTTCAGTGGACAAGACTTAGGCACAGAGTCTGGGAAAAGATTACTTGTGGACAAATTTGTACGTGGATTTCTGCCTGACATCCAGTCACAAATTATGTCTTCTGAGAGCGCTTGGCAGGTGAAATCCCAATCAGAAGTACTGCACATGGCTCAGTACTACGAGAACCGTGTCAATAATGAAAAAGATAGAGTCGAGAAGAGAAAAGGTGATTTGAAGACTAAAGTATTGTTACAGCAAATTGTTAGAGGCCCCAGAGGGGGTAGTTCGCAGATTAGAGGTCAGTATGTTCCACAAGGGAATGTGCCCTTGGGTCCTGTGAATATTAACCAGTGTGCCTATTGTCGCCAGGAGGGTCATTGGCGTGCACAATGCCCCGTCCTTCGACAGAGGTCGAATAACACATTTGGAAATATGGGTAGACGATCCAGAGGTCGCCCGGGTGTAGGGAGCCCTGGTAGAGGCCAGTTTTCGCAGGATCCCCAACAACCCTTTTCACAGGATAATCAGACTTCGAGTGTGGATACTAGAAACATATTTCATCTTCCTTCTGCTGCATATCTATCTGAAGAGCTTCCTTTTGATGATATTTTTTTTCGTTAGGATTGCCCGAAGCAGGCTTTGGAACCTACACCTATTCCCGTTAATCAGAAAGGTCCCTACGTTGAAATGGTAGTGGGAATTAGGAAACATCAATTTTTGATAGACACTCATTCTCGGGTTCCAAACATTCCACTGTCAGGGCAAACCAATGTTTCTGTAGGGTTTTATACAGAAAACCAGTTGTTTGTCCGGTTTCTTCACCGGTACCTATTTCTTTGGGTCCCTTTACGGACCACTGTCCATTTCTCTTGACTTCGAATTGTGGAAAGAATTTGCTGGGGTTGAATCTGTTGAAGGAATTAAATGCGGTAATTCATTGTTCTTCTGATGGAGTGCGTTTGACGATTTCACCACAGCAATGTTCTGTTTCGCAATTTTTGACTAGACCTTTGCCGCCAGAATTCAGTAATGTACCAGAGTGTTTGTGGGCAGTTGATGACAATGATGTCGGTGTTTTGCAGATTGAGCCTGTTAAAATAGTTTAGAAAAGCTGCCCCGTATTCCACAGTATAAGATCTCAGTTGAAGGCGAGCGAGCTTTGAAGAGCATTGTTTCCGATTTTGTGCATCGTGGGGTGATTGAGGAGATTGCAGGAAGTTTGTGCAATAGTCTGTGTACAAAAAAGGTGATAATGCAATTCCATTTCGTTTTATAATTGATTTACATGCCATTAATAAAGTCGTCGCTCCGCAATTTCCAATTGTGCCTGATGTGACGACAATATTAACCATGATTCCAGCTACGGCTACTCACTTCAGTGTTGTGGACCTAAAGAATGCTTTCTTCAGTATTCCTTTACATGAGGATAGTAGATACTTGTTTGCGTTCACCTTAGGGGGACGCTCATTCACATTTACTCGTGCACCTCAAGGTTATACTGAGAGTCCTAGTATTTATAGTAGGGCTTTGAAAGAGCAGCTTGATACCCTTGGATTGCCCCCTACTTGTACGTTGCTTCAATATGTTGATGATTTGCTTTTAGCCGCTGACTCTGAGAGCTCTTGTAAAGAGGGCACTGTGTTGTTGCTCATCCATCTAGCTAAGCATGGTCACAAAGCTTTGCTTAAAAAGTTTCAATATTGTTGCCAGGAGGTCGCCTATTTAGGCTATCTCCTGTCAAAGGAGGGAAGAAGATTGACACCTGAAAGAATAAAACACATTTCTGGCATGTCTGTCCCAAATACACAAAAGGAAGTTAGAGCCTTTATAGGTATGGCTTCTTACTGTAGGTTATGGATCCCAAACTTCTCACTAGTGATAAAACCGATGTTGGCCTTGATGAAGAAGGGTATTTCTTCGCCATTGCCATGGAATACGGAGTATCAACATTCATTCGAGTTGCTCAAGACTGCATTATGTTCGGCGCCAGTTTTGGGCACACCGAACTATGAGAAGGCCTTTGTGTTGTTTGTGCATGAATGTGATGGATGTGCTTTGGCTGTATTAACGCAGGAACATGGAGGGAAGAATAGGCCATGCGGTTACTACTCTTCCGCCCTTGATCCTGTTGCATGCGCTTTGCCAAGATGTTTGCGCGCTGTCGCTGCTGCTGCTGCGTCTGTAAAACAGAGTGAGGGAATGGTCCTAGGCCATGATTTAACCCTGATGGTGCCTCACTCTGTAGATATTCTATTGAACAAAACCCAAACGCAACACCTCACTTCCGCACGACTGACAGGATATGAATTAATCTTGTTTGCTCCCCACATTCAAATTAGGAGGTGCTGCGTTCTTTATCCGGCTGAATTCCTACCTTTTCCGCAAAATACTGTTTGCGGTGACGAAGAGTCACATGACTGCCTGTATACTACTGAACAAGATACAAAAGGCAGAGTTGCTTTGAGGGACACTCCTTTGGATAACCCACAAGGGGGGCTGTTTTGTGATGGCTCCTGCTTCAAAGTACTGGATGTTACATCCACAGCTGCTTATGCAGTCACTACATTGAGTACGGTTGTGGAGACCAAGAGAATTACGCATAACTTTGCGCAGGCCGCAGAGATTATAGCATTGACTCGAGCTTGTGAGCTTTCCGAAGGGCTAGCAGTAAACATATATACTGATAGCCAGTATGCCTTTGGGGTGGCTCACAACTTTGGGAGACTTTGGTCAGAGAGAGGGTTTTTAACTTCGCATGGCACCAAGATCCAACATGGCTCCCTGATAGTACAATTGCTTTCAGCGCTTGCGCTCCCTAGTCAGTTAGCAGCACATCGCAAGATTATAGATGATGTAGGGAAAGGGAATGCTTTCGCTGATCAAATAGCTAGACAAACTGCCTCTGATCTCTTCACGGAGATGTATGTTTCAAGGGAGACTGTAGATGCCTATGCAATGGATGAGGGTGTTGGGTCTGTACGAGATATCCAAGCCGATGCCACATTAGAAGAATCCAAGAGGTGGGCTGAGGGCTTGGGGAAACTTGATGATGATGGGTGTTGGGTGGACATGGTTGAAGGGAAATGGTTGCTTCCTAATGCCTATATAGTAATGATGGTTACCATGGCACACGGTCCCACACATGTGTGCGCTCAACAGATCACGAGAATGTTAGTGTCATGATCTCTGCTTCCAAAAGATCAGGACTTGCCCAACTCCCTTGGTAGCAGACCCATAACCCCGGTTCCGAGTGCCAGCCAGTCCCAATTGGGACATTTTGGACCCTGTCCTGGCGCCAGTGGCACCAGGCTCATAAAGATGCCCAGTCCCAGCGCTGGAAGCGCCGGGCTCATAATGCTTGGGTGGACTTACCTGCAGCAGACCATGCTGCTTACTTACCTGCCAGTTGAGCCCCTGATCCTCTTCTGTTTGGGACTACTTTTCCTGTTGGGTGGGGCAGGAGCCACTCCCTAGGTTCAGAACACTGGAACTCTTCTGGAAAGCAGGAACTCTTTTCTTACCTAGGCGAGGCTGTGGAAGGAGACACCTAAGCACTACAGGAGGCTATTTAAACCACACCCGATGGATGAATCTTGCTTTGCGTTATTCTGCATTCTCTGCAGCAGAACGCTCATCGTGTCTTCAGCTTCTGATCCTGGGCCTAAGGGAACAAAGGCTTATCATCCTGGAATCCAGTCTTCAGCAGCACCTGTAAAGACAAAGAAAGAACAGGTTAGCACTACGGTCTTCAGTGGCAGCGCATCCCTTACCTGGTCCATCGGCTGTCACCAACGCCTCGCGCTGCATTCCGGCATCTGAAAGACAAAGGCTTACCTACTCTTCGCATGCTCCGGAGGTCTTCGCACTGCATTCCGGCATCTGAAGGACAAAGGCTTACCTACTCTTCGCATGCTCCGGAGGTCTTCGCACTGCATTCCGGCATCTGAAAGACAAAAGCTTACCAGCTCTTCGCACGCTCCGGAGGTCTTCGGCGCTGCATCCCGCATCTGAAAGACAAAAGAAGGTGCGTTTAAAGACATTGGGCAACTTTATTACTCACGTGCCAGTACTCCTTCCCACGCTGAATCCAGTGGGTATTCCAGCACCCTTCAGCTTCTCTAAAGCTCCGAACTTGTACCTGCAAGATAAAAGGGACAGTTAGTGCGCATCGTGAAGCAGGCTAGAAGTGCTTACTTACGTGCTTCCAGGCGCTTCTATTCCTCACGCGGGTTCGATCCTCAATTCTCTTCAGCCCGCCATCCGCCATCGCCGGAACCCTGCAAAACAAGAGATATCATCACAAAAGACTTTTAAGACATTTGAAGTGCCCAGAACTTACCGTTCGTGCAGTTAACGACGGACAGCAGTCCTCTGAGGTCAAGAGGCCTGCACCCTTATCCAGTGAAGAAACTGGTTACGGCACCCTGCCCCGAGGCAGATGGAGAGCTCGGTGTTCACTTACCTAAGGTGAGGGCGTTAACCTTTGGGGTTCTACAGGAGAAGAGAAAGGGAAGAGGAGAGAGGCACCCAATAACCCCAGTTCATTAATCCCATATTTTCTATCTGCAGACATCTTACTCTTCGAGTCAGACATACAGTGCACAGAGGTCCAGCCCAAAGAGCCAACCGTGTGTTACACATCACCTTTGAAGATACGGCATTCACCCAGTCAAGACCGGCGCCTCTGCGGGAATCAGGTGAGCGTTACAGTTAGAGAAAGTCTGGGTAAATGATAAGATTTCAAAAATTGCCCAGCATTATGTCCAAAATTGCATGATTTGCCTACAACACAATGTGGGAAAGGGGACAGCAACTCCAAGAGGTAGCTTTGGGCCTCCTTCTGTCCCGTTTGAAGTGATTCACTTTGACTTTATTGAAATGGAGCGATGTAACAATCTAAAATATGTCCTTGTGGTCATTTGCGCCTTTAGTAAGTGGGTCGAGGCTTTCCCTGTCAAAGATGCTACAGCCATGACTACTGCGAAAACCATGTTAAAGGAATTCTTCCCACGGTTCGGTTTGCCGAGAGTTATCTGGTCGGATAATGGTCCGCATTTTATCGCTGCTGTAATTCTACAGATATGTACGGCATTGCAAATTGACAAACGATTCCATTCGGCCAGACATGCTCAGAGCGCCGGATTAGTGGAAAGACACAATGGTATCATAAAAAACAAGCTTGCTAAGACGTGTGCCGGCACCAAACTAAAATGGCCGGACGCCTTACCGATCGTGTTACTTTCAATGCGGACAACCCCTCAAACTAAGACTGGGCTCTCTCCCTTTGAGGTGGTAATGGGGAGACCTGCTAATATTTGGGGTTTGCCTAAAAGCTGCGCATTGCGCGATGTAGAAAATGTACTTCTCTCTGACTACTGTAACCAGTTAACTAAAAACCTGTATTTTATTTATCACCAGGTGTTTTCAGCTTTACCTGTACGGTTCAGGGGCCCAGGACACGATATACAGCCTGGAAGTTGGGTCCTAGTGAAGGCCTACGAAAGGTCTTCCTTTCGTAGGCTTTCGAGAAGGTCTTCCTGTCTCGCTCCTCCTTGGAAGGGACCCTACCAGGTGCTGTTGGTCACTCGGACAGTAGTGCGGGTGGCTGGAAAGAAACACTGGATCCACGCGACGCATGTCAAGAAACTTCCTCACCCGACGCCACACGTTACAGAAGAAGCAGAACCCCTCGCTGATGCTACAGTCCCTGATCTTGGAGTAGCAAACAGCGCTGTGAGTGCGTCGGAGAATTTCTCTGAGCCCGTGGAGCTTGGGGAACAGTCCATATCGTCTCTGCACTCTTTTGAAAAATCACTTCTGGAAAATACTGTTTCAAGCTCTGCGATTTCCGTCGCCTCTGATACGTCGCTTCCCTCAGGAAGTGACGACACCTTATTTTCGTACCAAACAATCTTGGGTACCACCAGGTACAACCTTCGACGAAGAAAATAGAAATACAGCACGGGTTTTTCCGTGCATTTCAGAAAGAGAAGTGATCGAAAGTTTTCCTTTGTATAAGAAAGTTTCTGTTGAACAAAAGGAAAAAAAAGGGATTCTGCTGGTTAGGGTTGGGAAGGACTAAGAAATCGCGCGACCGTAGCGTCGCCAGCAACGAACATTGGGGTCATCGATTGAGGAACTACAATGCCTGCCACCTCCACTGCTGCTCCCCGCACTGGACTTGTGAATAAGGGGGTGACCAACTTGGACAATGAACAATGTGCCTGGGCCCCGAAAACGTACTGCTGTGTTTTGATAACGATAATTGTTATTTTTGCAATTACTGCTGTAGGACTTTGGTACTTTGAAGAAATCTATCCTCTAAAACCTTTACTACCGACCGAGATTGTACCGACTGCTTTGACTCCCTCTGTACACCTTCACACTCTGTCCCCTAGAGACTCCCAACATAGACAAAAGTATCATAATAACACTCTAATGATAGTAATGAATGCAACGCATGCCATTTTTAATAAGAGTAATTGTTGGATCTGCTCGCATTTACCGCAACATTGGGGATAAGGGGCTAGGTTGGTATATTCACCCTTTACCTTTGACAACTGCTTGTTATGCTTCACTTAGAGCACTGTTCTTTGGCCGATGGAACGATAGCATCTCGGGGAACTTTGATGGCACTAATTTGAATAGTTTTGAGAAACGTGTTCTGACTCCCCTGCGATGCTCGCTTTTCGCAAATAGGAGTAAACTCAATATTGCTTCTATTAGGCCTTCTGATAGACTGTCTCGTCCTTTCCAATCTTTGATTTCATTTAAAATGGCTCTGGTAGGCAATAAGGATGCCGTGCCTCCTTCTTATACTGTTAACCATAGCCCCGATTCAGTTTCTTTCTGCATACAGAGGAATGGCACCCGGTCAATGGGAGATTTTAAAGGTTGTGCCAACGTTGCAAATTTGACTGGGGAAGACAGACCTTTGTATGTAGGCGAACCTATCTATTTTGTTTGCGGTAATGTAGCATTTGCATGGTTGCCCAGGGATTGGCAGGGAACTTGTTATCTAGGAATCCTGTTACCTGGGGTGTTTATAGCAAGTACTGTAGAGGTTTCGAAGGCTCGTCCACGGCGGGACGAGAATGGCGACACTCCAGCACAGGTTTTAGGAGATGTAGCGAAATCATTCCTTCCATTCTTTGGGAAGATAGCGAATTCCGAGGATATCAGGAAACTAGCGAGAGTACTGGAGAGAACCATCAACCGGACCACAGATATACTCTATAATATGACTTTAGAGCAGAAAGCGATCAGATTGGTAGCGCTTCAGAACCGGATGGCATTAGATGTCATTCTGGCTGAACGTGGTGGAGTATGTAAACTAGTGGGGTCAGCTTGCTGTGTTTTCGTTCCGGATTCCTCCCCAAATATTTTTAAGGCAATACAGAATCTGCACATTCTTAGTTCAGAAGTGCATGTTCCCGAGGGAAATTGGGATTTTAGCGCTTGGTTCTGGGACTTCTTGCGGTCTTGGGGTTGGAAAGTGCTTTCAGTCTTGCTGATTATTTTGGGAATTCTGCTATTTCTTTATTGTTGTATCCAATGTCTACCAAGTATATGTTCAATGCTAGGGGGATGTTGCGCTCAGGCGATAGGTACAATAGGACATAAAGTGTATGCCCCTCATAAAACCTCTAAGGAGTATGTACTGAAAGAGATCTTAGTAAAAGGTCTAATGGCGATAGATATTTCTGACAGCTATTCAGGGTGTATGGACGATGACACATGGAGTTATTTGCAGGGAGATCAGAAGTAGTTTAGCACTTGGCATAGGCCAAAAGGAGGGTTTGTCAAACTAGAAATTATATCGTGCCTCCTGTTGCTATGAATATATGTATATTGGCCTACGCCAAGCTGCTAACAAGCTGCTTATAAACTACATGTGAATAAACTCGCATTTCAAGGTCCTGACCTTAGAAACCATGTAAACTGTCATTTTGGGTCAAGCTACCATTTTAGGTTTTCTTGCTCTATAAAGTCACCATGTGAGCTAAAATGGTAGCCTATGTTATTCAGAACAGAACTCGATTGTCATGACCTCTGTACAGCTAATGTATAACTTGCCTGCAGGCCACTTGTTAGGGTCATGAGCTGAGACCTTGTCCTTCTGCTGACCTGTGTGCAATGGATTACCTGTATCACCGAAACTGATCTTTAATTGAATGAGAACACCTGCTTAACTACATTGTATAAACTAAGTCCCGCATTGTAATGTTAGGCCTAGAGCATACATTACTACCATTTCTTCTTGTTAATGTATAAACCTAAGATGAACTAGATTTGACCTGGCAAGGGACCCTAGAGCAGTAACTTATTTATGGAATGGTTAACCTGCAGAAAGGCTGGACAACAGGCTGGAGAAATGTATAAAAGCCTGACTGTTTCAATGAATATTTGCACTCACTGAGCACACCGAGCCACGCCGGAGTTCGCTGTGTTGTACTGAGGGTCGATAGCTATCTGAATTTTGTTCTGTTCTTTTGTAACTGGATTCAGTATAAAATAAAGTACTTTGTATGTTCCTTTGTAACCTGTGTTTGGTGTGTTTCCTTTTTGTTTACCCTGCCTCATATTATTTCCTTGTTTTCACACCGAGACAATCTGCTCTCACGGGAGGTGGGTCAGGTTCTCCATCCAGAGGTCAGATCCCTCAACCTTCACGCTTGGCTTCTGAAAGGTTGAGGTATAAGGATTGGAACCTCCCTGAAGACGTGATGGAGGTGTTGCTCTCGGCCCGAAGGCCAGCAACAAAGTCTCTGTACCGTTGCCGTTGGCGTAAGTTCTGCGACTGGTGCAGAGTTCAGAATGTGGATCCTTTTGCATGTGACATCACCATGGTTCTGTCCTTTTTACTTTCTTTGGCCCACAGGGGCTTGCAAGTGGGTACCATCAAAGGTTACCTGGCGGCGCTGTCCATCTTTAAGCGCTCGTCTGAAGAGTGTTCCTACTTTAAAATCCCTTTAATTTCACAGTTTCTGAAAGGGCTCACTAATGTGTTCCCTCCGTCACCTTTCCTGGTGCCCGGTTGTGATTTGAACCTTGTTCTTAAGTTTCTTATGGGTTCTCCGTTTGAGCCTTTGCATTTTTGCCCTTTGAGGCTGTTAACTCTGAAAACTGTGTTTCTGGTTGCGGTTACTTCCGCTCGCAGAGTGAGTGAGTTACAGGCACTTTCAGTTAAGCCACCCTTCACTGTATTTCATAAGGACTGGGTTGTCCTTAGAGTTCGTCCTTCTTTTCTTCTGAAGGTGGTTTCGCAATTTCATTTGGACCAGAAGGTTGTTCTTCTGGCATTCTATCCTCCTCCACATCCTGGTAAGGAAGAGGAGAGGCTCCATAGGCTTGATCCTAGGAGAGCTTTAAGCTTTTATGTTTCACGCATGTCCCGGGTCAGAGTGGACGATCAACTCTTTATTGGTTACGCTGGAAAGCGTTTGGGACAGGCTGTGACGAAACAGACTTTGTCTCGCTGGATTATTTTGGTCATCTCGGAGTGTTACCGCTTGGCAGGTAAGGACCCGCCGGGCCCTTTCTACCAGGGGTATGGCTGCATCTACTGCCCTGCAGAGGGGTGTTCCTATTCGCAACATCTGTGATGCAGCCACCTGGGCTTCTGTACATACATTTGTACATCACTATTCCGTCGATTCCATCCGGGGACAGGATCTGGCCTTTGGCAGGGCGGTCCTTTGCTCTTCTATTTGATTGGCAATTCTAAATTTTGATTCTAAATTCTTTCCCTCCTCCTTGCTCTGGTACTGCTTTGGGAGTCTGTCATAGATATGGAATACGTCGGAGGACCCAATCCCCTCGAAGAACAAGTTACTTTCTTACCTGGTAACGTTCTTTCGATGGGATGGTCCGACGACGTATTCCATATCGCTCCCTCCCTGCCTTCCCTGCTGAAGAATTTCTTTTGCGATTGCAGCTTACGTTCCGCAAGGCTTTGTGTCTGACTGGCAGTTGACTAATGTCACAAGTTCTGGGGGAAAAAACTACAACTGAGGCTACGGGCGTCGTGCGTCCTACTTATCACATCGGATGACTTTCGGACGTCGGAGTAGGTCCTCGACGACGGCGCATTGACGTCATCCACGCAGGACGCAGACGCTGAAAAAAGTTTCTGAAGTAGCACAGCTGTGGTGATTACCTGTCTTAGATATGGAATACGTTGTCGGACCATCCCATCGAAAGAACGTTACCAGGTAAGAAAGTAACTTGTTCTTTTCCCTCAATGTAGTTCCTCAGATCGGTGTCTAGTTGAATTAGATGCCAATTCTTATGTACCATACCGTACATGACACTGCTCTCATATGAGTATTTAATAACAAATGTAACCCGTGTTTCATGCTGTTTGGTCTTTGTCTTGGGGGCTGTGGTCATGTTCTCTCTGTCAATCCGGATCGCATTTTCTTTGACAATACACACACTGTCCTGTGAGTACCCTCTTTATTGGAATCTGCATAAGGAGATCACACTCTTCTTCGAAAGTCATATTAGTGCTACCATTTCTTCTGGCTCTAGAAAATTCACCTACCGGAATGTTAGAGATGGTGGCTCTTTTGTGACAGCTGCTAGTAAACAAGGTTGAATTGAATTCTGTTGGTTTCCTGAATGTTTTAGTTTGCAGTTGTCCTTCTTCGACATATATGATAAGATCTAGAAAGTCTATGGTATTGGCATTGAATGTTCCCGTGAATTCTATACCAAAATTGTTCGTGTTGAGGCATTCTGTGAATCTGTCAAAGCTTTCTTTTGAACCATTTTATATTACAAGTATGTCTTCAATGTATCGTTTTCAGAGTTTGATGCCATTGCACAGTGGGTTTGTATTGTACACATGTTGATGTTCAAAGTAACCCATAAATAGATTGGCCAATGATGGAGCGTACTTGGCTCCCATGGCTACTCCTGGGCATAGTAACAATCATTAAATCTAAAAAAAGTTGTGACATAATGTACTGTATGTGAACAGCACTGTGGGCAGAACTAAAGCATATGGAAAATTGAACAATCACTTGAGTATTCTAAACAAGCAATGTGAGAAAGAATCATAAGTCTGTGGCAAGGCTGATGCAGAAGAGTGTACATGAGCCAAAAGGAATACAAGTTTGAGAAATCGGAAGCCCAAAGCAGAAGAGTCTGTGAGGGGCCAACTAAGGCTAAGGGGAGCTTATAGTTACGCGACCTGTAATGGGTGGACTGTATGGTCTGACGACTGCGCCTAGAACAGGGAGTTTCCTACTGTGAAGATCAGGGACATTACAAATCAAGCCGAGGAGAAGTATAGGGTTCTTGGTTCCGCAACCTGTGATGTGTGGCGTATGTCGTCTGACAACTGTGCCTAGCCCAAGGAGCCATACATGGTACCAAGCAAAAGACCTAGTGAGTAAACCACTGAGAACTGTGCAGTGAATGATAAAGTAAACTAGAAGGGGGTCAAGTGTTTTCCTATAGTGAATATTGATCAAGTGAAAGAAGTATAAGTGCTACAGTGAAATTTTGGGGAAGGGAACCCTGAGAATTGAAAGAACTGAGAAACGCTGTTTTGGGCAAGGGAACCTGAAGACCTCCCTTTTTGTGTGAACTGTGCTAGATTGAACTTGGGGAAGGGAACCTCAAGACCTGGCAGAACATTTGTGAGACAAGGCGCTATTGGAACTGTATTGAACTTGGGATAGGGAACCCAAGAAGAACCTAAGCTGAGAACAGCTGAGACTTTACTTTTGAACACTATTTTGTTGGCTTAGAATAATCCCACAAAACATGTATTTTCTAAATGTGAGGGCAAGCATAGGTTTTGACACTGACAGATGTTTTGATGTGGACTTAGACACAGACTTACCTTTGTTTTCTTTAGGCAGGAGAAATCCCATACCTTATTTATAGGGCAAGCTAGGCCTTACACCATCCTGACACTTGAATTACGTATTCCTTGAAACTTAAGTTCTGTTGTCTGTCTCATCTTTCTTTATACCATGCCTGTGTCACATAGGGAACACTAATTCCTTATTCAAAAACGCAGAATCCCATCCATGTGATCCATTTGAGTAACTGACCGCTTCATCCTGTCTTATTTTGAGATGTGATTGGTTAATTTCAGGAGTGACTGCTGATGCCCCCAGATCACCCTCATTGGATGGGGGTTCTTCGCCACGCATTGCTGCTCTTGGTATGTTCTCCAGCATCACAACGGCTGTCCAGAGCACGGTTAGTATGGTGGTGTTCCCTTCTTGTTTGTACTCATTATAAACCTGAGCACATCACTGTGCTCATGCTGACATCCGTTTAATGTTGACTTCTTTTGCATGATGGAGAGTTGCAGCCTGAGGGGGGTTTGGTAACTAAATTTAGAGATTGAGAACACTCCACTCTAGGACTGTGTGGTTCAGTGGATTGGCACTGTTACAGAGGCTCTCCACCTTTAGGACTTGGGAATTGCTTGAGGAGAGAATCATTTTCTGTGAATATACATATATATGTTTCGAATGGATTGTGCCCTCCAACGTATTCCACATCTTTGACATGTAATGTCCACAGCTGTGCAGCTTTGGAAATTTTTCGGCAGAGGGCATCCTGCGTCGATGGCGTCGGGTCGATGTCCCTCGAAGGCCTCTGTCAAGGGTGATGTAATTGGATGTTATAAGTAGGACGCACAGCGCCCGTAGCCTCAGTTCCGTTTTTTCCGCAAACGTGTCTGCTTTGAGAACTCGGCGCGCCTCGTGTTATCAGCTCGATAATGTCTTCTTCTTCGACCCCCTCAGACCCTGCGGTTGGGCTGTAAAACGTGCAGGGACTGTAAGTCCAAGATGTCCATCACGGAACCGCACCATATCTGCTTCTGGGTGAGTGCCACGACACCGATGACTGCTCGACGTGCCAGTCGTTGACTGCCAAGGCCTCGCAGGAGTGTTAGTGGAAGTTGCAGGTAGGTCGGGTATCCAAACCCTGTAAATCCAAGAAATCTGGTCTTTCCACCGAGGACTCGAGGGGTGACTCTCCCCCGGAGTGGTTCTCGCCACTCGTCCTCGTCAAGGCACTCGCGGAAGCAGCGTCACCGTTTGCCTTCACCGTCCTCGTCGGATGATGCCTCTGCGAGAAAAGTGGCACTCCCCACTAAATCCTCTACTCTGGAGGAGTGGGATGCATTCAGGGAGAAAACGTTGGAGATTTTTCAATCGCAGGGCACTGCCCCATCCGCGCCTTCGGGGAGAGGTCTCGGTCCGACATTCATGCACCTTCGGGCCCGGGCGGTCGGCGCGATAATCCTTGGGAACCGTTGAGGTCCCGTTCGTACAAGGTTCAGGTAGATCGCCAGCGACTTGCCAGATCCAGGTCGAGGTCCTCATCCACGGCGAGACCATTGAAGCCTGCGAAGGTGTCGAGGAAGGTGTCAACCCCGTCAGCGCCATGCCCATCGAGTGCGGCTGTCAGGGCTTTTCCCTTGACCAGGCCCTCTGAGCCCTTGTTAGGGTTGGCTCTTATACTTGCATGTGTGCTGAGCCAGGATTGATGTCATCATCAGAATGTAGGCTGTGAGTGTGGAGTGTGAGATCAGAATGTTTAGAGGTGAATGGGTTCTAACCCAGGCAGTTAGATTATTTGAACCTGGGTGGTGGGAGCCAGTGGACTCCTGTCCCTTTCCTCTTTATCTCCCAATAACTATGATGACATCTGATCCTTGTAACAGAAGAACCCTAATAAAGTAACCACTATGCGTACCTGGCCTGTGTATCCTGAGTGTCCCTTGGAGTGAACCCTATGACCAAGAGCCGGTCATAACAATTGGCGACGAGGATGGTTCAAGATATGGTGAAGGAGGACCTTGATGTGGACAGCATGTGAAGCAAAAGGAAGCAGGTACCTGTGTGATGTCATGTGAGAGAGGAGGAAAGACTCTGCTGCGGGGGTTGCAGGCAAGGGGATAAAAAGTGACTGTTGGAAGTGAGGGAGAGCCCGCTGCCCCCCATGGACTGGTCAGTGCCCACCACCCAGGGCTGGAAGGGACAGCCTGTCAGAGGAGACCCCTGGGAAGAAGGGAGAGTGCCCTACGCAGAGCATTCCTTCACTATAGTTTCTAAATCATTCCACATATTGGGCCACCAAAATGTCTCTATTTCTCTCCTTTTCGTTACACTTCTCCCAATGTGTCCCTCATGCGCAATTTCCATAATTCTTTCCCTTAAAGCGCCGTTGTCGACAACGAAGCCGTTGGCGCCCTCGATGCCATCAGGGCCTACAGGTCTTAATTTAACGGTTGAGGCTCCTAGAACTGTGGATCCTCTGAGAAAGTCTTTGGCTAAGACTGTGAGGCCTCCTGTGGACTCAGGGTCTACTCCTGTACCTAGGAGGGAGTTTTTTCACTCTCTACAAGGTATTTATGAGGATGAGGAGAGGTCTGATGTGGAGTTGGAGCCTTTTGGTGCTCCTGGTGGCAATCCTGTAGCACCAGACAGTCTTTTCGGAGGACAGTCAGCTGGAGGATCTGAGCCAATCTTTGCATGATGCCAGCGGCCTGGATACATCCCATGAGATGGAGTTTGGCAGGCCTGAGCATGGTGCTCATGCTAAATCTTCCTATAGGAGGTTGATGTCAAGGGTTACTGAGTACCTGGGTTGGTTCGGCCCTCAAGTTGAATTAGATCAGGATGACCTGACTGACATTTTAGATCAGGATCCGTCCACTGACCCAGTGTTGCCTTTTCACTAAGCGCTACAGAAAAGCGTGGCTGCTACTTGGAACACCCCGGAGTCCCTTCCGGCGGTCAACAGGTCGCTGACTAAGAAATACTGCCCTTCCAGTAGCAACCCCAGCTACCTATCCACACACCCCACTCCGGAGAGTTTGGTGGTTCAGGCGGCGACGGCCACCTCGAGACAGGCGGCATACTCTACCATCCCTCCGGATAGGGACGACAAGCGCTTCGATGGATGTGCACGCACAGTATTTTCGGCTGGGAGTATGGCCCTTAAATCGTCCAACTCCACCTGTGCCTTTTCCAAATTTTCGCACACTCTGTGGAATTGTCTCTCTCTCTGGCGGCTGAGCATATTCCCGAAGGGGAAGAAAGGGATGGGTTCCTTGCTATTTTGCAGGATGGCAAGGATGCCATGTGTGAATCCCTTCAGTCTGGGTTGGACACGGCAGATGGTGTCAGCCGGTCCATGGCTGCGAGCACCGTGATACGCAGGTTAGCGTGGTTGAAGAAGTCGGGCTTTGCACCAGTCGTGCAGGCTCGGCTTCTCAACATGCCCTTTGACGGCTCTCATTTGTTTGGCAGCAAGGCTGACGAGAGCCTTCAGAGGTTGCAGACCTCCAACGCAGCTGCAAAATCTTTGGGCGCAGCTGTGCGTCAGCCTCCGCCTTTTCGTCCTAGGGGACAGCAGTGGAGGCATTCCTTTCGTTACTACTCCTCTTTTGGTAGAGCGAGGGGAGTGGCCATTCAAAGGGCACACCGTAAAAATACCCGTGGTTGACGGGGAAGAGTTGCCAAAGCCGCTCAGGCAGCTGCCTCTTTGCCTTCAGGCTCTGCCGCAGCCGCTCCAAAACTGCTATAAGGCCAGGTCCCATTGTTTGCCAGTTGGGGGCAGACTGTCTCAGCATCTCGAAGAGTGGCAAGCCATTACTTCAGATGCATGGGTTCTGGAAACAATAGCCCACGGCTACTGCCTACCCTTCCTAAATCGGCCTCGCGACAATCCACCTGGGAAACTCTCTTTGAAGATTCCGATTCGCTCCTTGTGCAAGAAATCTTAACCCTGCTGGAGAAAGGCTCTATAGAACTAGTGCCTGTGGCGGAGAGGAACAAGGGCTGGTATTCCCCATATTTTTTGATTCCCAAGAAAGGCAGAGGACTGAGACCCATCTTGGACTTGGTCGCTTGAAAAAGTTCCTCAGGAAGGACAAGTTGAAGATGGTCACTCTTTCTCAGGTCCATCAGGCCCTTCAGCTTCCGGATTGGTTGGTGTCATTGGACCTGCAGGATGCTTATTTTCATGTGCCGATCCATCTAAAGCACAGAAAATACCTGAAATTCGCCATTGGAAGCACGCACTTTCAGTTTCGGGTCCTGCCATTCGTGTTGACCTCCGCCCGAGGGTCTTCACCAAGCTCATGGTGGTGGTGGCGGCATATGTCAGGAGAGGGGTGTTCACGTCTACCCCTACCTGGACGACTGGCTGATCAGAGCGAGTTCTCCCAAACAAGCCTTGGATCATATCGGTCTTACCTGCCACTCCCTTCACAAGCTGGGCTTCTCCCTCAATTTCAAGAAGTCCCATATGACACCTTCCCAGCAGCTCCAGTACATGAGGGCTGTGTTGGACACATCCTTGGGGAAGTGCTTGCCTCCCAAGGTGAGGGCTCATCACATTGTCCAGACAAATTTCAACGTGCCCAGAGTCTCCCGGCTTTCGAATTCTTAAGGTTGCTCTGCCTCACTGCATCCTGCATTTTTCTGGTGCCTGAGGCCAGACTGCAGAGGAGATCCCTTCAATGGGCCCTGAGGACGCAGTGGTCCCAGTTCTCGGGCAAGATGTCAGATCTCCTTCAGATTCCACTCACAGTCTCACAGGATCTTCTGTGCTGGGCCAGCGAAGGGAACCTGATGACGGGGAGGCGTTTTGGCAACCGTGGCCGGAGGTGACGGTAGTGGCGGATGCTTACCTTACACGATGGGGGGCTCACACCGACAAGCTGACCACCAGCGTTCGTTGGTCTCCATCGGAGTCCAGACTTCACATAAATCTTTTGGAG
Source organism: Ambystoma mexicanum (assembly GCF_040938575.1). NCBI lineage: Eukaryota > Metazoa > Chordata > Amphibia > Caudata > Ambystomatidae > Ambystoma > Ambystoma mexicanum. Next base: position 351,492,534 of record NC_090926.1, read on the forward strand.
TTGAGAGCCATCAGGCTAGCCCTGCAGGCTTTTCTGCCGTTTGTGCTCAGGAAGAGTGTCCTGATCATGACGGACAACACAGTGGCCATGCATTACCTCAACAAGAAGGGGTGTGTAGGGTCGCTCCCGCTGTGCAGGGAGGCGATGCAGCTCTGGTTCTGGGCAATACAGCAGGGAATCTCATTCTCGGCAGTTCATCTGGCCGGAGAGGAGAATACGGCACCCACACTGTGAGCAGGCAGAGCGTGGTCTCCCACGAGTGGGAGTTGACTCAGGAAGTCCTTCAGGAGATCTTCACCCTTTGGGGAACCCCTCAAGTGAATCTGTTTCCGACCGGTACCAACCAGAAGTGCGAGACATATTGCTCAAGGGAATTTCCTCCGAGAGGAGCTTTAGGGGACGCATTCGTTGTGGATTGGTCATTCCCACTTGTCTACGTGTTTCCTACGGTCCCCGTTATTCCTCAAGTTCTAAGGAGGTTGCAGAGGTTCGGGTCCCACTTGATCCTAATTGCTCCGGATTGGGCCAGGAGATCGTGGTAGCCGGACCTTCTAGAAATGTCCATCTGTCCTCCACACCGTCTTCCCCACAGAGGGGATCTTCTCTCACGCAAGGGGTGTCGGCTTCTCCATCCAGAGGTCAAGACTATCAACCTTCACGCTTGTTTCTGAAAAGTTGAGATATAAGGATTGGGACCTCCCAGATGAGGTGATGAAGGTGTTGCTTTCGGCCAGGCATCCTGCAACCAAATCCCTGTACCATTGGCATACGTTTTGCGACCGGTGCAGAGGACACAATGTCGATCCTTTTCAGTGTTCCATTCCGATGGTTCTTTCTTTCTTGCTTTCTTTGGCCCACAAAGGTCTTCAAGTGGGTACCATTAAAGGTTACCTGGAAGCGCTGTCTATTTTCAAGCGCTCGTCTGAAGAATGTTCTTATTTTAAGATTTCTTTGATTACCCAGTTTCTAAAAGAGCTCACAAATGTGTTCCCGCCGTCCCCTTTTCAGGAGCCAGTTTGGGATCTGAATCTAGTCTTGAAATTCTTGATGGGTGCTCTGTTTGAACTTTTGCACTCTTGTCCTTTGACACTGTTGACCTTCAAGACGGTTTTCTTGATTGCAGTTACATCTGTTCGCAGAGTGAGCGAGTTTCAGGCCCTTTCTACCTAAGGTAGTGTCTGAGTTTCATTTGAGCCAGAAAGTAGTACTTCCTGCTTTCTATCCTCCTCCTCATCCTGGTAAGGAAGAGGAGAGACTCCATAGTTTGGACCCTAGGAGAGCTTTGAGCTTTGATATTTCTAGGGTGTCCAGGGTCAGAGTGGACAACCAACTTTTTGTTGGATACACTGGACACCGAATGGGCCAGGCTGTTCCCAAACAGACCTTGTCCAGGTGGATTATCCTCACCATTGCTGAATGTTAGAGATTGGCTGGCAAGGACCATCTTGAGGGTTTACTAGCTCACTCCACCAGGGGTGTGGCTGCATCCACAGCCCTACAACGGGGAGTTCCTGTTAAAAATATTTGTGATGCTGCAACGTGTTCTTCCATCCCACCTTTGTCAAGCATTACTGGATACTTGCAATGGTCAAGATATGGCCTTTAGTAAAGCAGTGCTCTATTCTGCCATCTGATTGGGTATGGAATACGTTAGAGGACACAATCCATTCGAAAAAACATGTTACTTAACAACTGGTAACGTTCTTTCGACTGGATGTTCCTCCAACATATTCCACATCGCCCTCCCAGCCTACCCCTCTGAAGGATTTCCCATGCTATTGCAGCTTACGTTCCCCAAGGCTATGTGAAGTCATGGAGGCTTGGTGTGCGGTTATGGCACACGTTGTGGAGGGAAAAAACAAGAACTGAGGCTAAGGGCGCCGTGCGTCCTACTTCTAACATCCAAAGACGTCACTCTCGACGGAGGCCTTTGAGGGACATCGACTCGATGCAAGTGACGCAGGACACCCGCTACAGAAAAATTTCCGAAGCAGCACAGCTGTGGACATTACATGTCAAAGGGATACGTTGGAGGAACTTCCAGTCGAAAGAATGTTACCAGTTGGTAAGTAACTTGTTCTTCTTATACAGCTCTTATTTCCAAGCTCAGGCTATTTTGGATTGAGTGAAGAAGGAACGCAATTGTATTGGGAGTGATAACATGGCAGATGATGGAGAGAGAAGAAGGGGAATGAGGACTTGGGTGAAATTGGAAAATAAATCAGTGAGAGTGAAAACAAACAGTGGTTCGGGCACGGGGGGTAGAGATTAGAGACAGCTATCTCGATCAATGAATGATGCAGGGGAATGGCACCATAATACAAGGCTGTCAAATATAGATCCGAATTTTACAGGTCAATGGTTCTTGGATAGGAACCTGGCGACACTGTCTGGATCAGCCACTGCCTGTCTCTGGAATTATAGGCGAAAGGTATTAGCACAGGTATACAATTTTGTTATGGGCTTGTAGGTCATGTTTTTTTTTCTGTTGCATTAGAGGTTTGTGGGTTTCGACACAGGGATATAGTTTGTATTCCCTTTGAGTCCATAAGAGCTCAGTAGACTGGTGCAGGGAATTTTGAGTGTTACCCACAGGGATCGATTTCCTCAGGGGATTAGCACGATGCTATGGCTATGTGATCTATGAAGAGCAGTACAGGAATTCCACTGGAACATTGTGGTTGCCATCTAATAATCATAGTGATTTCTTTTCACTGTGTTCAAAGATAATGTTGATGAATTTCTGGAACATCCAGATATGAATGCCATCCGCTATGTGACACTTTTGAATCCCTTTCTGTAGGGTAAGAGTGTTATCAGCGGTGGCCTGGATGCCCTAGAGTTTATTGGCAAGAAGACCATGGATGTCATTGCTGAAGGTGACCCAGGGTTCAAGAAGACCAAGGGGCTGATGAACCGCCACTCCACCTTGTCTCAGGTAAGGACAATGTGTGCGGTTCTTTCCCTTTTCCATCCTGCCGCAAGAGGCCTACCATCCCTACATTTGTTCCATCTTCTAACTTCTGACTTAGCTGCATGAATGGTAGTTAGAAACAGTGGCATCATTCAGTAAAGTCATAGAGGTAGCAGATATGAAATACACCACGCCATCGACTTCACATGAAGTGACCTGTGAGGAACCTGAAGGCATCCTCAATTCCTTTTCTACAGCATCCTCTGCTCAGGTGGCCAGAGAAAGGCCATTGCTTTTGGATCCCGACCCTGGGGGTGGATCTGCGTGGGACGATCACCTGGGTGGAGGAGACTCTGGGAATGCGAGGAGGATGTCCTTGGGTGAGACATGGTACCCCCTTTCCCTTTTCATGGTGAACCTTCTGTCCAACCTGCCATTGTAGGTTAGTATCAACATTTCCCCTTTTCAAATGATTCTCTGAAATGCCAACACATGCTCATTTGGGCGGGATCAACACACAGCCTTCTCTTGTTAATACAGACAAATAGCTCAATACCATCATGAGAAAAAAACAACCGCAAGTTATGCACACAGTCATTCATTCAAACTTCCCTAAACACCACTTTGGTACTAAGACAAGGAAGCCTTGCAACAGTTCAGTTGTAGAAAGCCATGTCCAGCTAATAGGTTTCATCATGGTCAGGCAATCAACGTTAAGGACTCACACCTGCTGTCATTTGCCAAGTCCCAGGTGTATAAAAAGGTTAACTGCACAGTACAAGAAGAGAGATGGCCTGGAGAGAAGGACGCAGTCTGAGGAAGCGCGGCTGGAGAGGAACATACTTGAGAGAAGCCGCGCAGAGCAGGAGTGCGGAAAAGACACTGGGCCCAAGGTTGGCCGTGAGAGGGTCTGAGACCCTGCTGTCCTCCCTGCCCAGTTCTCACAGCTAGGCGTGTAATGGTATACCGGTAAAAACTTGAGCAGGCCCTTTTAGGTGCGTTTCAGGACATGTACCTCTTGTCACGATCCATGCCCCTGACCCCCTCAGGTGTAACAGCCCCCTGGCAGCAGTGGGGCTAAAGCCCTTCACACCGGCCCCAAGGGCCTTAAAACTCCATCAGAAACATACATGGAGTCAGTCCTGGTGCCTTTTGCGCCAGCCTCATTATCGGGAATAAAGCAATACCAGTTTTGGACCTTAATCCAACATGGAGGCCTATTACACAGCTCAGTTCTTTAGAACCAAGCCATGCGGTCTAGTGTTTTGGGTGTGGCTGGGCCTGGAACTACTTGGCCTGGAACTACTTTACCTAGGTTATTTAAACCACACCCAAACAGCAGAACATGCTTTGCGCTATTCTGCACTCCTGCAGCGACCGTGTTCAGCTCCTGCTCGTCTGCTTCTCCAGTGGCCCGATCCTGAAGCCCTAGATCCGGATACCATTAATAACCTGGAAGAACAAGAACAGCATTAGCGAGCAAGAAAGCTTACCTGTGAAGTAACCGGCCTTGAATCCATCCTGCGGTTCGCTTACCTCGCCCATCCCCGGAATTCGCCGCAACCTGCAAAGGTAAAGAAACAAGGACAGCATTAATAACAATTCTTACCTGGGCAAGCAGCGAGTCCTGGCAGCACCCTGCGCTTCTCTTACCTCGCCCATCTCCGAGTTTCACCCCAACCTGCGAGGGAGAACGAATAAGGTCAGCATTAACAAAGCACTTACCCGGACAAGCAGCGCTTCGATCGCTCATCACTCCGGAACATCACTGCAACCTGTACAAAGAAGAGAAGAGAACACAGGTTAGCAATTAACACCATTAAAGAGTGCAGCGCTCCGCGCATCAATAACTCACCGTGGTCTTCGCCATCGGCGCGGCAACTGCGAGATAGCAACCATCCCTGTGAAAACAAAAAGAGACATTGCTAGGGAACAGCGTAGTGTAGCAAGACGCCAAGAAGACAGAGAAAACAGAGGGAAAGAAAGAGACAGAATAAAGATGGAAAAGACATTATAACTCACCTGGAAGTCAGCAAGCAGAGTCGGGGTCACAGCCGGTCTGGACTCGACATAAGGGCACACGGACCAGTGAAGCAACTAGGTCCACGGAACGCCCGCACCAACCACACGTCCCTGCACGGAGACACAGGACGGCGAGTTCAGTGCACATAAACCTAAGGTGAGCAATAACCCCAAGGAGGGGATTTGGTCCAGAGGGAAGTGGGAGTCCACCCATCCCAGAACCAGTATCTTAACCCTCGATTCTCCTGTTATAGGCGCTACACAACGTCTGGCACATAACCAAGCAGAGAGGGGTCCGGGATAGCGCTTAGACCTCCATCCAGTATCGTGTGGCGCCCCCGTGGATACCAGGTGAGCGTAACACCTCTCTCCTGTCACTGTATTTTGTGCTCTCGTACGGTAGCATTGTGATCGTAGTTAACTTATGCTGCTTTCACATAAAAGGGCCTGTTTGAGTATTAATAAAGGAAAGACACGATTATTTCTGCAAATAAATTACTAATTAGTCGGTGCCATGCTATAGGAATGCACTGCTTGTAATGGGTTTTAGAGAGGTCTGCCCGATTGCGCCTCTATTAGTACACTGCAATTGTACACGCTATCCTTGTGCCTAAAAACAAAAGCAACATCCCCGATAAGGTCTGAGCACTTACAAAAACAGATTTTTGGCTCGCTGAAGAACAGTGAGTTACCCAGACCATTTAGGAAAAAAACATGTTTAAAAGACAGATCGAGATTAAATTTGAAATTTAGATTATCTTCTGCTGTTTTATTGGGCGTTATCAGTAAAGGAATTGAGACGTGTATTGGATTTGAGACTGCACCCTGAAATATTGCTTTGTGATGCTTAGAGCCCCCCTCGCTTTATTATCCCACTTAAAACACTGCCCTTCAATTGACTGACAACAATTTGAAACCCCTCGCAAAACGAATAGACAAATATTTAGAGCGACTCATCACACTTCACCCGAGCAAATAGAACATGGCCATTTACTCTGCGGATTTAGGACTGTCTTTTAATTGGGCAATGTCTCTGTTATTATGAATGCTATATATGCCATAGTGCATTCTACCGGAAAACCAGTTAAGTCTTGGAAAACCAGTTAAGTCTTGGAATTGACTAGGGAATGGTGATACAAAGCATGTTGTGGTCATACTCTTAGCAGTTTAGCAGTTTACTCTGTATGTTATGTTCTGCAATTACGCAACACCATTGAGCTGATCGGGCTCTAGCCCTGCTGCACCCCGAAATGTTGGGCTATTGACTCGACCTCGCTGACGTACAGAGACATGTCCAGACCAACAGACAAAGGTGCTGCAATTACTAACATAAATCATTTCACTGTTAGCGCCTGCATTCGTATGCTTGCATACATTTTTAGGCAATTGAAATTGTGATGTAGGATTGGCACTTGCAAGCCAGGGGAGTGATTGTAAGTGTGGAGGGGGCATGGGAGACTGCTCATTCTCACAGCAGTCCTTAAGTGGGTGCTTTCAGAGGTACAGGGCAGAGTTAACAGCTTTTTATATTCAAGCTTCACCAGAATAGTCTCATTGGAATGTGTAAAGAAGTTAGATGCTCCCACACAAGGACATTTGCTACTCCCCCACATTCTCCGAAGTTAGCACCTCCACCAACATTTGAAGGTTTAGGCTCCCCCACCACCCCTGAAATTTTACCCTAGGTGCATCCCTGGAAGGGGTCGGTATGCACACTTGCTGTTAGCAGAGAGGTGAGGAGGGAAAACTTTCCTGAAACTGGCAGCATTCAAGTGTTACTGTGTATGTGCACATGCAGAAAAATGTACTTGCACTAACGCAGTAAAACTTTAAAGCTGCTATTATCAAGATTCCATCGCCCATCTGCCCCAGAAAAATCAAATGCTCACATCAGCCCCCTCCCCACAGATGCAAGCCAACCTATAATGACATTATGTGTACGTTTTCACATCCAAAGGTAGGGGCTGTGCACTTTGTTTTTTTCAGCATATGTGTTATGTGAATTTGACTAGAATATACTTTGAATGGCATGCCAGAATTTTACATCATTTGAGATTTATTTTCTTAATATTGATCGGTCTAATTACCATTAGTGCGACTGAGACGTAAGTGACTTCTACTACAACACCTGCCGGTCGATGTCTTGCTTTTTGGCTGATTGAAACTCCACATTTCTTGACCTCCTACCTCTCCAAACTTCTATAAAGGTTGCATATTGTATTAAAAAGGTACGTTGGACCACCAGGATCCGCCTCTGCTGAGTTAAAGTAAAATAAGTGTATGTAAGAAGAACTAAGGCAACTTCTTGGTGGCGTCTCTTGTGGTTTGTTTCTTGGTAAAAATGTGTGACTTTCCTTGGCAAAATATTATTTAAGATAATGGTTAAACACGCATGTGTGCTATACCGCAATAACCACAGTATATCATCATTTCACGTGAAAGTTATCATACCATCAATAAATCAATACCGTGATATCCCTACTCACAGCAGGAGCTGTGGAGCTCCGAAGCCTCCCCATCGTTGCAAGTCTCTGAGAGAGCGAGTGGTGCTCGTTATAGCTTCCGCTGGGGAAGAGTAGAGCTACGCGCTACAGCATTCCAGGATGGCGAATGCTGTTTGTTGTATCTCTCGTGAAAAGAAGGCAGAGCAAACCAGAGCTGGGAAGTGAAGCCGAGATACTCGAAGGAGCTGCCGCACAACACTGGTAAGTGACAAGGACGGAACACTCATACTGGGGCGCTAGTAAGTCACAAGGATGGAACACTCGTACCAGGGCATTCAGGGGATTGGAAACAACTGTGTATGAATGCTGAACTTGCTAAGAAAGCCTATAAGTACAGTGAAAGGCCAAAGCCAGAATATTTGAATACTGAACAAGCTGCAAGGTTTTACAAGTGCTTTTGAAAGTTGAAGCACATATCGTTGAATAATGAAGTGATGGAAAGACGGTAAGAGTATTTTTGGATACCGTATAAAACAAAACCACGTAATGAGCACTTATGAAAGAAATAGAAGCAAGCTGGTACTAATGGGAATTACCACGGAATGAGAGTTGTGAGACACACGTGGTGGCCAAGTTAAAAGATTGCCACAAAAGATATGAGATGTGAAACTGAGCACTGACCAGGTGTAAAAGAATCCAAGGAACTACAGGTTGAGAGAGAGAACCTTTGTTGGCAAAAGCCAGAGGAATACAGAAAGCATATTGAAGTGCCTAGGGGTATCGGTTGTGTAACCTGTAATGGGTGGACTGCGTGGTCCGACAACTGCACCTAGACCGAGTGACCCCTACTTGGGAACAGCCAAGGAAAGCAAAGGTGAAGAGGTTCATGTGTTACAGCAATTAAGTGCACATGGAATCGATTCTGTGACCTATTGGTGGAGCCTGTAGCCCAATAACTACGTCTAGACCAACTTGGAAAGAGTCAAGGAAAGAGAATATAAAAAAGTTTGTGTTTTGCAATAGTTGTTGAAGTGAGTTGCAAATGAAGAAACAGAGCCCTCAATGTGAATTATTGAAAAACATGGATGATTAAAGATTTGAACTGGTATTGTTTTAAAAGCAGGAATATTTAAACTGATATTTTTTTTGAAAGTTGGAAGATTCACACTTTTGGGGAAGGGAACCCCGAGAATCTAACCAGAGGAAATTCTGGATGTCTGAGAAGATTTGAATTGGTACTGGTTTATTTTTCATCTTCCTTTTCAAGTTTAAAGAGTTGTAATCTTGGGACAGAAACCCAGAGACTTTGTGAACTGAAGTAAACTCCTAGAGAAGAGAAACCCGAGACTTTGTGAATTGTGGAGAACTGTTGTGGAAGGGAGCCCAGAGACTTTGTGAACTCTGTTGAACTCTTTGGAAAGGGAACGCGGAGTCCTTTTTAGAACTGTTCTGAACTTCGGGAAGGGGAAACTGAGCTGGAAGAAGCTCAGAACTTTATTTTTGAACACTATTTTTACTGCTTACATCCCCTACACATTGTATACAGTTGGGAGGGCAAGTATAGGTTTTGGACACAGACAGACTTTTTATTTGAACTTACTGAAGCAGACTATCCTTAGTTTTTCGTTAGGTAGGGAAATCCCACCTTAGTATAAGACAGGTTAGGCCTTACTACATCCTGGCATGTAAGAAATATAAAGCTTTCAATTAGAAAGTTGAATCTGTTGTCTGTGTCTTACTTCATGATGCCTTCACAGACCTCACCTGGCCATTAACCCTGATGACATCACATAAAGTGCCATCACAATAACAATATAATGTTTCCCATCCTTTGACCATAGTAACATCAAAGTCAGTGATCTTGCATTACATGCAACTCAAATGACATTGCAAAGGAGGTTGGACAATGCCTTTGACAAGGTTAAACACTGGCTACTTTGCGATTGATTTCGCCATTTGTGCATGCCTGGCCTTCTTTATTTAATAATTGGCAGTTGGTGGTTTTACCTCCTTTTGGTCTTTCTTCTCTTACGGTAACGCAAAGTGGATCAGAGAGACCAGGCTTAACTCTCAGATAGCGGCAACGGGTTGGTACAAAGGTGCAATTAGTATACACACTTATCCGTAGAGAATACTACACATTGATAAATTGAAAAATATATATTTCAATGATGATACACATATAGAACTCTATTAGGTCAAATAAGTACTTCACACATAATGTATAGTATTAAAAATATAGATTATACTATAAAAGCAGTAAATGTCTAAACAGGACTCTCCTCACCCCATTGCCATGCAAGTCCCGTGGCGGGTCAGAAAAGTATGCAGACTCTGTAATTCCATTTCACTGAGATCTATATTTAAAAAAAAGGGATAACGGCCTACCTTTCCCTCTGCTATGGGGTTTCTTTACCTAGCAAACCTAGCTAGTGTAACCGTCAGTGAATGTCTTAACAGAATATGTCCACCGTCCGAACTAACGCTTTCTGACCCTACCACTATCATAACAACTAAAGATAGGAGAATGTCTCCCGTCAGAGGATATGGCTTCTGATGAAGTTCAGTTCAATTAACTATCTTCAAGTAGTCTCTGGTGACTGTTTTTTTTATCAATTTGTAATGTTCATTTAATACATCATTAGATCTTTGTTTCTTTTCCCTTTGGTAACACATTTCTGTTTCTTTCTTGTCCTCTTTTTGAGCGATTTTACAAGTGGTTCTTCTCCTCTTTTCCCAAGTTAAAGTTATCCAATAATTTTTCCCTTCGATTTTCTTTTCATTGTGGTAGAGTTCATATTCTTTGGTCTCTCTCTCCCTCTCTCTCATAGCATGTTCTTTAAACCTGTTCTCTATTTTAACCTTATCGTCAGGCTTTCCGTTTCTGTTATGTCTACTCTTGTTAATTAGATTTTCTTCATCCAGACTGATACAAGTAGGAGCATTCCAACAATGATTCTCATTCACTCTTCTATATTGTACTATGCAAATTGCTTCTTCTTGACTGGGACGAGAACGAGCATTATACTACTGATTCTCATTCAATCTTCTATATGTCAGTGATGTGTCTTAACTGGGGCGAGTATGAACATCACTATAGTGGGTCTCCCCCTCCCTCCCAGGTCTCCCATTTTCCCTGTTACCTGTGGTTACAAGGGGTAACATCACCAACTTTCTTATCCGTTAGGATTCTTCTTTCTGTGTCATCAGGTTGACCTCTCGTATTCCTTCAGTTACTTTTTCTTCGTGTCCTCTCATCGGCTGGTTCTTTTGCATTGTATTTAGCGATGGGTTCTGCGTTTGCCTCTGCAGCGTGGTATTGGCGTTGTTTTTGGGACCCCAGGTCCACCACATGCTGTCTGTGGTCATGCCCCCACTCTTTTGTTCTCTTTGTCTCTCGGTATTGGGACACCACACGTTTCTCTCTTTATTGTGTTTTAACTAGAAATAAGCTTTACACATACACAAACCAAAGAAAACATATCTTAATAAAATCACATAAGACTTCGATAAACATATTATTTCATATTACATATTGAATACATTTTTGTGTTTTCATTAGTCATTTCACAGCGTTATATCCTTTCTGCTGATGGTGTGTACTTTATATATTACCACACGTTTTCAGGACCCAAAGAACATTTATGGTCTGCAATGTTTCATGGCCCGCTACAAGCCTGTCCCTGAGCACTTCTGATGTCATTCTGTCTTCGCGCTCTACAAATTGGAGGAGATATCTTACTCTCACATCCCAGTTGCCCCAGCACATGTTTAATGGACTGCCTGTTCGGGATCTCGCCTATAGTACAGAGTTTTTTTGCTGCTCCACTCTGATCAGGACAACACCTTACCAGTATGTATCAAATTTAACCAGACTCTTAGGAAGGTATGTCTCCCTTTCCAGTCATGGAAATGCCTTAGGTACTTTGGAAGAAAGCCTTTGTCAAATGGCCAGAGTGAGCCTGCTAAGGCTAGCATCCGCATGTCATCTCTTGTGTGGATCCAGTCAGTGCCTGATTTACCTTCATTGGATTACGTACAAGGGTATCAATATCACTGTCATACTCAATCAGTTTTCGGAGTTCTAGTTTCTTTAAGTTAAATAAGAACATCGATGAAGAGTGTTTCAGGTGGACATCTATGTCCTCGGAAAGAGAGTTAACCTGTGAGGCGACTATCTGTCGGTATAGGGAAACAAGCTTGCATTCTTCCTCTGATCTAAGCGATCTTAGGCCTAGCTCATATCTTAAACTGGCCATTTGGAGACTCTGAGGGAGGCCAAGAACCGTCTTCCATATGCGATCCTCCATTGTCTACCAGTTAATTTCCCGGCCAGCGGTTTTGCTTCTGTAACATTTGATCACAGGAGTTATGGAGAATTTGCAGTATTTTACAATAGCTTCTTAATTTGGGATGTCAATTGGGAGATCTTCTCACAGAAGTCTAGATTAATTTGACCCGGCTTCGTAGATACATATGATATGGCATTTGTATGATATGATATGGCATTTGTAACACGCCTATACACAAGTGTTTCAAGGCGCAACAAGGCGGGGGGGAAACAAGGGGAGACAGACAACAATCCTACTAGGCCAGGTATCATTCAGATCGCGCAAGGATATGATATGATATGATACAAAGTGAACCCCAAGTATACCACTTCCTCTACCACCGGAATGGTTTGGTCTCCCAGAGTCCACTTATATTTGGTTACCTGTATGCCTTGTCCTCTGTAGACTACTATTTTCGATTTCCACAGATTGATTAGCAGGTCATTCTCTTTAGCATAAGCTCAACCGCTGTATTATCTAGAAAGTTGATTTCATCAGCTTTGGCCAACCATCTGATCGGACATATGCCAGGTTTTGGGCTAGCCAATGCTGCTGCTTCCATCGCCCTTCCCATGTCCGCTAAGTAGAGGTTAAAGAGAAGGGAAGCTGCCATACATCCCTGTCTCACTCCCCTCTCAACTTTCACGTGTTCTGAAAATAGTCCCGCACTGTCCAATCTGACGCTCACTGTGGTGTCTATATGGAGAGTGGCCCGCATCGCCATCAGGTTTTGGTATTCCCCAACTCCTCAGCTTTTCCTAAAGGCCTTCCATATTGACCAGGTTGAAGGCTCTCTATAGGTCTATCCACGCCCCGTAGAGTACCGGTTCCCCCTTTACCCAAGATTCTTCACTAAGGATATGATATATGATATGGCATTTATAACGCGCCTATACACAAGTGTTTCAAGGCGTTACGAGGCAAGGGAGGGGAACATAGGGAGGACGGACAGTGATCCTACTAGGCCAGGTGTCATTCAGCTCACGCAAGTTCATGGGAAGGGGGGCAGGGGAAGTGCAGTACATGGCAAGATGATAACAATAAGTAAGTAGCTGCAGCAAGTGTCAAGGGCATGAGTAAGTGCGGACATCAGGTGTCAAGGCTGGGAGGGGAACTGTAGTGATACAGAGACAGTCCCCAAGTGCGGGGGTTGCCAGGTAGGCAGTGCGGGGGAGGACCTGGTCCCGAGATCAGAGGGTGTCCAGGTAGCCAGTGCAGTTTCCAGTTGCATTAGGAGGTCAGCAGAGGAGGGGAGGAGAAAAAGCAGAAGCAAAGAGGAAGGTTTTGAGGAACTTCCGGAACCGGAGATGTTTCTCCTCGAGTTTAAGGGAGGCAGGGAAGCTGTTCCAGAGGGAGGCAACAGCCGAGGAAAGAGATCTACCATCCCCAATATTGTTCCATTCAATGCTGTGGAATGGCATTTGCGGAACCCTGTTTGAAATTTTGTTAAGATGTTTCCTTGTCTGGCCCATTTCTCTAGCTCCTTCAACAGCAGTCCCACAAAGAACTTACTTTCAACATAAAGGAGGGCAATCGGGCGGTAGTTGTCGGATCCCTTTCGATCCCCCCTCCTTGAAAATAGAGATGATGATAGAAGTCTTCCAGGATGAGGGAAACAATCTCCTCTGCAGGACCTCTCGAAACAGCAGGGCTAGCAACGCAGACCATAAGCGTACATTTCCCTTTAGTACTTGATAGGTTAAACCGTTGGGTCCCGCAGCTCTAGAGGAGAATGTCTTGTTTATCAGCTAGGTAATATCACTCTCTGAGAAATCTTAACTCCCAATCTATGTTAGGGATCTTAAAACAGGACTTTGTTGGTGGCTTTTTATAGTGGAAATTCAAGTAGTTTATCCACTCTGTTTCTGATACTAAATTACTTTGAGCATTCTTTTGGGGAGCATCTGCATAATTCACTGTTGCCCAGAAATTACGAGAGCTATTGCACAATGGGCCTCATTACGGGTCCGGCGGTAACCGTGCCGGTACTACCGGTGGGTTGCCGCTAGCCCTGTAAATATTTACTAGCGCCTGACTTGCCGGTAACACCGGAGGATTACAACCCCGGCAATCCGGAAAGTCAGGCGACAGTAAATTGTAATTCCCCATTCCCATAGAGTCCCATAGGACTTTAGGACTCTAATGGAATGAGGAATGGGGAACACAGAAGCACGGGCACTGTTTTTAACGGTGCCGGTGCTTCCGTGACAGTCTGCATATCCTGTTGCCCCTGAGCCCGGCAGGGTCTGACCTGTCGGGCACAGCAGCTCCGGCATGCAGACCTGTAATATGCCGGTCCGGAAATAATGGTTGCTGGTAAGCTTACCAGCACCGTTGTTTCCGGTCCGACAGGCTCAGAATGAGCCCCAATGTTTCAAGCATCAACTCTCCATCTTTTTGTAGTCATAATACTTGGCGTTCCCAAGACCAATTTTTGTACTCTTTCCTAATTTTGTTTGCTCTTTTTTTTATTTGCATAATGACCCTCAGCTCATTGCGCAATTCTCTCTTTTTTACCAAGGTCACCTCATCAAACATGTGTTGGTGTGATCTGTGATTATGGTTATTTAATCCGGTATGGCGATCAGTAGACCATTGAAAGTCTTGGAAGTACAACAGGCTACATCTTTGTTTCAGGGCATCGTCAGGCATCCGCTGACATACTCTCTTCAGTTTTGCCATTATCCACAGACCATGATTGGTAATTATATTTCACTTTCCTAGAGGATTACATGGATATTACTGCCTCTAGACGGTTATGGTCGCTTGTGCCCCCATTCTCGACCAGAAATCTTGTACAGATTTCAAATAACTCGGGAGAAAGGAACACATAATGAATGGTAGAGTTCAAACTGCCCCATCTCCAGGTCGCAGCAGTCGTGACATCTCCCTCTATTGTATCATTAATCATTTTCAGGTTCCACTCTGAGAGGAACGCTATCGATCTACCCTCCCCGACCAGGGTGGTGATATATTGTGTGTTAAAGTCCCTTGCTAAAAGCACTGGTATCCCCAGATGCTCCAGATTCACTTTGGTCATGAGATCTGCCAATGATTCTAAAAAGGTTGTGAGATTAGTACAAGCGGGGTTCCAATATCTGTTTATGGCAATTAACATTTGAAATCCATCTTTAGTTCGTAACCCCAATTTTTCTGCTAAGATACCTTTTAGTGAGGTGGAAATAACTTCTGACTCCACTATTATGAAGTTTTGGTGGCGATCGTAAGACCTCCTGATGTTCTCCCCTCCCCGGAGTAATGCTCACTGATGTAACATTTTAAAATCCTCTAATTGGAAGAAGTTTAATAGCAATGTTTCTTGGAAGAATATTGGGTCATTTTTCCCAAAAATGTTCTCCTTTATGGTTGCTTTTATAAAGGAATTGGAACCCTGCATATTCCAACTCACAAATCGCTATTCCCTACAACTAAAGAGGGTCCATTCCCACACCTAACTTCTGGAATACCTGAGTTAGGATTTCGGGGAGCCTAGGCCAGACTTTCTTTTGTGAATCACCTTGCTGGGCAGAACTACCATTGGTTGTTTCTATGTCAGGAATTCCTATGTTGTTATTACTCTTACTCGTACTCGATTTGTGGTCACCACCTTGTACTTGAGCCCCTATATGTGTCTCCAAGACTCTTTTAGGCAAGTCTCTCCAAGCCATGTTTTTGGAGGTTGGAGGTCCTTGGTGGCTGCCAAGATAGCCCTTGCGTCAACCTTCGATTTCAACCCCACCTCTGCCACAAAGACAGAATGCTCAATTGGAAATTAACAAACTCAATGTTCTCTGCGGACAACAGGTATAAGTCTGTGATTTTCTTAAGGAGAGCCAGAATATCCCTGCGGTTGAGAGATTTATATTTCATTGCTTTTGTTGTACTCTTGAACCAGAGTCTTGGAATGGCGTAGGGAGCAATTATTTCAGTTTTGGTTGTTTTTTCCTGGTTTACAACCATCTCTTCCTCTCGCCTCCCCTTTCACTGGTCTCTCTCTCTTTCACCAGGCTATCTGGTATGGTATGAGGAATTCTGTCTGGCACAATGGTCCCTCCACTTTCCCGATCTCCAGTGGTAAGCCCACAGGGGACGTCGTTGTGTGACTCTCCTGCCCCGCCTCTTGATGTTTTGTATTTCCTTGTAGGAAGATTGGAGCCAATTTTAACACTTTAGATTTCAGTGTTATGAATGGATGACCCACTCTGGTTACCTAATTGCTTTGACAACTGTTTTTTCCCCTGCAGGAAAATGGGAGCCCATTTTATTGGTTTGATCGCTGTATATACCAGGGTTGACAATGGACTGTTTTTATTTTCTTCTTTGGTCTATGTCTTTATCATTCCGAGGGCTGTCAGTGGAGGCATACATTGTGTCATCATTCTTTGACTCTGTCTGTATACCTATGCTGGCTCTGATCACCTGTATCCTGGGATTTTTCTTGACCCTGTCTCTCTTTGTTAATTGCCTCAGTAAGTTTTGGTCCACTGTCCCTATGGTAGATTTCTCCTGGTTTCTCATTTTGATGAGGTCAGTCGTCCTCTGTGAACTCTCTGGTCTATTTGTATCTACTAGACTCGGGTCTGTTAAGGCCTTAATAAAACCTGCTGTGCCTGTATTCTTTGGTTTCCTTGATTTTCTATTCTTTGAATTTTTCCCATCCTTTCCTCCGGAGGTGTAGACTCCAACCTTCCCTTTCTTTTGGCTTTTCTTCTCTCCTGATAAGATGCGCACTCTCTGTCCAGACACTTTCAGTAGTCTCTTCCAATAGGACACATTTAGGAGACATGTCTAAGTGGCTTTATGTTGGTTCTACTCCATCACTCTCAGCTATGTGCGCCATTCTGCGAAACTCCTCCAAAGTTGACTCTGAGAAGGGAGTATCATCAAATGTGTGACCTAGCCTGTCATCCGAGGGTACAATCTCCACTTGTTTCACTGATTCATTGTTTCCAGTAGTGCGGTTTAATAGTTCGATGATCATTCCCTGGAGCTCCTTCCTTTCATTCTTTGCTTCTTGTAAGCCCCCATTAATCAAACTTGTATCAAGGGTTTGCTTTGCAACCTCCTCCATCAGGTTTTTTTAATTATGCTACTATTGATGTATTTAATACATTTCTTAGACCCACCATTGAGGATTCTCATTGGCCCACTTCCAGCAGTATCCCTGAGTGGGTCTGAACTTTGCCTTTTAACAGTCCAAATACGTTTACCAATGAGTTTAGCATGAAGTTCAGTGCTGATAAGGTGACTTCATTTGTTCTTGGATCCTGCACAACCTCTCCTGGGTTTTGCTGATTTCCCATTTCTCGTTCTCGAGTTCCTGGTCTTGATACTGCTATGTCCGGAGGAGGTTGTTCCATAATTTGGCTTGCCAGCGAGGGTTTATATACTGCATTTGTTATTATGGGTGACGTATTCCCTTCCTAGGAAAAACCTTCCCCCCAAAAAAGAAGATCCTGTGTCCTGTTCCATATCCATTAGTCGAAAGGGGGATTTCCTGTCATTCATCACTCTCAGATTTAGATCTCCCTAGCTCCGGTGCCTTCTATTTGGAAAGCACTCCTTGATTTTCCTTTTGATGTTTGTCGCTGTAAGGGTATATTCCATTCCTGATACCAAAAATTGGTCGGAATTCATATTACCCTGTAGTCTCATGCTGCAGTCTTGGAGTTCTTGAGAATGGTCTCTTGCGTGGACTTGAGCACTCACGGATACTTCTTGTCTGGATGGCAACAATTGACCAGCCTGTGTGGTCAGTGAGGCGCCCGTGGTATTGTCTTTTGCCGTGAATGAGCCATCCCATTCTGGCACCCTATGGTCGTTTGCCAGAACTCCACTACGCAGGTAGTATTTCATCGGCATGATCTGCCTTATCTGGTCCCTTTGGGATGTTCACTCTTCTGTTCACTATCACCCAGTGATGTGCTAGTTGTGGGTCACTTGTCACTATCATGCTCTGCTAAGTACTTACAATTATTTTTGTTAGCGGTCCCGCGCTGCTGTATTTAAACGGGTAGTTACAGATAAGGCAGCAGTTTGGGTAGGCTATAGCCTCAGTGTCAGTTTCCTGTAACAGTTTTTAGATGATCACTTTAGTTAGTTGTCAATAATCGCTGGCACACAATTTAGCACAATCGTCCACTGACCTTGTAGAGATGGCTTCCAAGGAGTTCCCAAAGTGTTGGCGATGTCACAGATGACCAGTGGTGGATGATTCTCCAGCCACCCTGCAGCCCAGCCGACCAGCGAACATGAACACACAGCTCACAGGAGCTCCGTGCTGACTGCAGGTTGTTATGTGCTTGTGCTCACTCTTGGAGTTTGCAGCTCCTCCTCCACTGTAAGCCGCCACGAAAAACAGACTGCAGTTTCACCGCCACAATTCTGTACTGGTACCTGGTCACAAGCACACAGCTCATGCCTCCTAGATGCTGCGTGTCTACTTTTGATCTTGCCTCCTTGCAGTAACAGGACACAGCACATCCAACTGCTCCTCAGTATGAGCGAGCAAGCCAATTCGTAACTCGTGGGCTTCATCGATCTCCATTCTCTTCCCCTCTGATATATCACATAGCCGTGGGACTTCCCGGCGTAAGGGCATATTTTTTTCTGTCTTTTCTGGATTCTATTCTCCTCCGCAGGCCGCCATCCTCATCCCAGTAAAAGGTGATTCTTCCTTTAACCCCTTAAATGCCAAGGGTCCCCGACACACCACCCCCAGATTCAAGGCCTTTTTTGATGATTTCGGTATGTCGCCATTCAATCCCTTGTAACGTTTTTGTTACATGAGATATCCCGGCCTAATTTGGGCCCTTTTTTCCCACATGTTGGTGGTCATAACCCCACAGAGGAATCCTTGTTTGTTGTAGGGGGGTGATAGAAAATAACCAAAAAAGAGAACATTTTGTTTTTTTTCAGAAAAGTCCAATACAATGATGTACAAAGAAGCCTGTGGTTTTTTCCTTGTAATAGCTATGAACAAATGGTTTTCGGTGCTGAATTCGCCATTTTCCAGGCTTTCAAGAACAGGTTGAGTGGAAACCCAAAAAACATATTTTGATATGGTTGCCAGCCGATTTTGCCCCTTTTTTCCAATAGGACCTGCGTGGACGGAATGGAAGAGGAAGGTAGGAAAGCTGAATGGGTAGACAGAAAGGCATACATTTCTGAAAAGTAGACAAAATTCCAAGTTTTGGAAGGGGTGATTTGCGCAGGTCAGGAAACGACTATGTAGGGAAAAATTTGATAGTTTGGGGAAAAATCAGGAAAATTACAGAAAAAAAGGTATTTGGTGGAAATGGTTGGCCCGGTAAGGCAATGGCTTCTGTGAATTTTGAGAAAAGCAATGCCCCGCTACATTCTCCCGACTCTTCTAGTTAGGAAATTACACATTTTCCGCAATGTTCCACAAAACAAGCATTAACACAAGCCAAAAACGGAGCCGTGGTACACAGGTTTTTTATGCTCACGGCCTAAACAGATGTACTTAACATGTGTAAGTAAAGAAAACAAATGTGGAGAGGAAGGGCACGCATACATTTTTTGAAAGAGCACAGGCAGACCTCTTGAAGGGTAGGTGACTTGTGCAGGTTATAAAAGTCTATAGTGCCTAAAGCAGTGACTAAATGTATCTCACATTTGGGAAATGAAAGGGTTGTGTGACAAAATGCAGCAGCAAATGTTCGAAAACATTATGAAAACCACGTAAACACAACAAATGTCCTACCATCCCGCATTCCCACTGGTGTCCCAACAAAAATGGCACCTCGCATGTGTGGTTGCACCTACCTGGGCGTTAAGGGAAAAGAGTAAACCACTGTTAACCCCAAGTCTTTCAGCAGAGCATATTTTGAGGAATTCTGCTCTTGTGGACGACCTACAGATTTGGCCCCAAGGTGTCACACCCACCAAGGAACACAGGGAACCCTATGCATTTCTGAAAAGAAGACCCCTCTGGGAATCCACAGAGGTTTGACTTAAGCAAATCGCCGCAGAATGTATTACCCACAATTCCTGGCAAAGTAAAAAATTTGGCGAAAAAAGCACCATTTTCAGACATTTCCCTCTGCCCACCCACCGAAACACACCCCCAACAACACATGTCCTACCTTCCCGCCTTCCCACAGGTGTCCCGAAGAAAAGGGTACCTCACATGTGTGGCTGCACCTACCTGCGCGCAAAGGGAAAAGGCTAAACCACTGGTAAACCCAAGTCTTTCGGCAGAACAGATTTTGCGGGATTTTGCTCATGTGGACAGCCTACAGATTTAGGCCTAGGGTGTCCCAGACACCAAGGAAAACAGGAAAACCCATGCATTTCCGAAAAGAAGACACCTGTGCGAATCCACAGCGGTCTGAATTGCGCAAATCGTCCCACAATTTGTTACCCACAAGCCCCGGCAAAGTCAGATATTTGGTGACAAAAACACCCACAATTTTCAGAAATTTCCCTCTGCCCACTCACCAAAACACGCTTCAACAACACATGTCATACCTTCCCGCGTTTCCACAGGTGTCCCAATGAAAACGATACCTCACATGTGTGGGTGCACCTACCGGGTGCAAAAGAAAAAGTGTCGACCGGCCACAAGTTCTACGGCAGTCCCAGGGAGCCCTGGCAGAGTCCCCAACCTTTCCCTGAGGGAGAAGCTGCAACGTTGACCAGTTAGAGCTCCAGGATAGTCGGGGGGTAATGTCCCTGGCCTTGGTGGGCTGTCTCCCATATGGGGCAACCATCCCCAAGTGCAGTAGCGGTTCCAGAGAGCCCCGGTTTGGTCCCAGACATTTCCACGAGGGAAATTCTGCAATGCTGCCTAGCCAGAGCTCCACGATGGTCGGGGGTGATGTCCCTGGCCTTGGCTGGTTGTCCCTCTTGTGGGTTGACCCTCCAAAAGTCCAGCGGCAGTTTCAGGGAGCCTCAGCGGGCTCTCAGTGCTTTCCCAGAGGGAGAAGGTGTAACGCAACCCAGCCAGAGCTCAAGGATGGTTGGGGTGATATCCCTGGCCTTGGACACCTATCACCCATGTGGTTCAGCCATCCCCAATCCCAGCCTGGAGGTTGGGCTGGGCTGCGTTACAGCTTCTCCCTCCAGGAAAGGTCAGGGACCCTTCTGGGGCTCCCTGGAATCGTTGCTGGGCTTGGGGATTGTAGACCCACATGGGTGCCCAAGGCCAGGGGCTTCAGCCCCGACCATCCTGGAGGTCTGGCTGGGATGCGTTAAAGTATTTAGCTCTGGGAAGGGAAGGGGACCCTGCCGGGGCTCCCTGGGACTGCCGATGCACTGTGGGATGGTCAACCCACATGGGAGACAGCCGCCCAAGGCCAGGGATGTCACCCTGACCATCCTGAAACGCTGGCTGGGCTGCGTTACAGAATTTCCCTCTGGGAAAGGCCTCCCTACAACCAACGCTGGGCTTGGGGACGGTCAAACCACATGGGAGACAGCCGCCCAAGGCCGGGGTTGTCACCCTGACCACCCTGAAGCGCTGGCTGGGCTGCGTTACAGAATTTCCCTCGGGAGGGGGAGGAGGGGACCATGCCGAGGCTCCCTGGAGCTGCTGCTGTGCTTAGGGACAGTACACCCACATGGTAAACCCTACTTAGGTGATCCTCCCCTCGCTTGTCCACCCCCTGGGTCAGAATCCAAAAGCAATGGCCTTTCCCTGGCCACCTGAATACAGGATCCCGGTGGACTAGTTTGTGAAACACCCTCTGGTTTTTTCACAATTCCTAGGACTTGATTTTCAGCCTGTTGAATAAATTGATAATCACTAGAGTTAGCTGTGCCTTAAGTGTAGAATCTATGGTCCTGGGTATTCACTAAATTATTTCTTACCTGCCAACTAGAATGTAGCAAGCTCAAGCTGGCGTGATGTCAGAGCCTCTAGGTTTTTCTATAATTTATAAGCTCTTGACCTATAAAGATTAATGTATAGCCAGTCCCTAGTTCAGATGTGACTTATTGCCATTGGTGACATCTAGCTTATTGCCTCTGCCAATAAAACTTGTCTATTATAGTCAATCTGGGTCCTACCTTGTCGGTCAGTATTAACTTTATTCAGCTGTTGGGCCATCAAAGTACAACATAAACATAATGCATTACTCATATACATTTACAAATAAATGTACTTTAACTTAAACTGCCATCCCACTTCCAAGCTGTGAGAAAGCAATGTCTTCAAATGAAAACACACCCCAGGCCTAATCTGTTATCCGCGACCCAAGCGCCCATGAGGGACCAGTCAATTGGCCATATGAGCTGCCATCCCACTTCCGTTAAGAGCCCCCTTGAGTATTTTCCCCAGTGGGACTGTATTTGCTCCAGAGAGCAAGGGGTGTAGGGACCTTATTTCAATAGGAGAAGCATTATTGGAATAGGGGAGGGCACTAATTACAATTGTGCTACATGGTATGGTATTATTTATTTATATAGCACCTATACACAGGCAAGTGTTTCAAAGCGCTCCCATAATGACAGACATTGTCTCGTGGCCATTCCCAGTATTCCCTTGGCTGGCTTCCTTTTCACTCCCAACTTAAATTTCATTTTGTCTGCTTAGTCTTTAAATCTCTCCATGGTCTTGCTCCCCCTTATCTCTCCTCGCTCTTCTCTTTCTACACTCCCTCCCGCGCCCTTCGTTCTGCTGACCACTTCCTTCTCACTGTTCCTCCATCCCCTTGTACCCCTTCCCGTTTCCGCTCCTTCCAGCTCCTAGCCCCCCTGCACTGGAACTCCTTACCTCTCTCAATTCGCTCTATTCCTACCTTCTCCTCATTCCCCCTTCTTGCTTCCCTCCTTCCTTTATCTTTTTCCCCTTGATCATCTCCCTCCCCTCCCCCACCACCCCACTCTCACCTTTTCCCCTTCCGTTCCCTCCTCCTTCTCCTCACCCCTCCATCTCCCTCTCAATCCTACTGCACTACTCTCCCTATTCCCTTCAGTTTAATTGCTCTTCTTACTGTTTTGTTGGACTGATTCATAATTGTAATTTGCTTCTACTGTTATAATGTTATATGTATCAAGTTGTTAAAATGTTCAGCATTTTGGAGTAAAGCGCTATATAAACGAAATAAATACAAATACAAATTCCAATGGCCACCCTTTTATCCCTTAGATCAATACAACTATTGTCAGAGGGGTGCCCATATTGTGATGGGACCTTGTACAACTTATGATATCGTCTCGGATTAAGGAGCGGCATCCATAAACAATTCGGAGCCAGTGGGCACTCTCCTCTGTGCGGGCCTCTTGTATGTTCGCCGTTCTGGGCTTGTTTTTTGGGGGTTCTGAAGCCACTATGACTGATACTAATAGGGGCCAATATGAGTGCTGCATGGCCTGCCACTCCGCCTTCATTACCACCCCAGGGCATGCTTCTCGAACCCCAGTGTGCCTGCACATACGCAGCCCATGCTAGAGTTTGGACAAGCGTATGCTGCTTGTTGGAGATTTCGGGGCAAGTGGTGGGCTCGGCTTGCGGGGGTAGGAGGTGCCTTCTCTGGTAGAGAGATGCTGGCACCAGTAATTTCTTTCTGATTTGGATCAGTTCTTTGGATGCCATGTGGTTTCACTGAAAGTATCTCGGGGAGCCTTGTAAAGTCCTACATAATTAATTGTCACTCCCCTGTGACTCTACCTGTCTGACAGTTTTCCAAGATGGACAATAGCAGCTTCTTTATGCTTACCAGTTCACTTAAAACTAGGTTGCATTTGCACACCATTGAGAGACCCTCGTTGACTTTAGCCGAGGATGGGGTGGGGCAGCCATTTACATCACGCGGTACACTTGAGACCGCGGTCACCTTCTGGGAGATCGAGTTCCAGGTGGCGGCCTGGCGCTGCCCACTGGTCTTCCGTTGTCAGCTTCCATATTGTTCCTTGCAGTGGGCAATTACCTCATCTGTGAAGACCACCAGCTCCCCTTCGCAGAATTTGGGTTTTCGCACGCCCTGTCCGGCCCCCTTACCTCTTGTTCTCTGCTGGGACATATTTGCTACTTTTTAGGACCAGATGGCTGCCAGAAGTGGAGATATTTAATTGACTGTGTTTTTCAAAATGGAGACAGTGATGCTTACCCTTCCGGCGGTGACGCAATGTCTGCTGGTGCTAATAGCGCCTGGTTTGCGTGAGGTAGCACTATTAGAGCCACTTTCTCTGCTGTAGCCCTTATTCCGGTGCAGTTACCGACGGGTGCTAATAGCATTTCCGCCCAGAGTCGGGGGGGTGTCCACGCCAGGTTCTGATGCAGTGCTAATTTCACCACACGACCCGGCGGTAATACTATTAGCACCCAGCGGTTATTGCGTGGGTTTACCGCCAGACTTGTGATGAGGCCCTATATGTTTTGTACAAATTTAGTATGTAGACCATCTTTTATTTCGTACTAATGACATGTTGTACTGTGTCTTTCAATCACCCTACTCGGACATGGGCTGCTCTGCCACAACTACCTCTTGAGGAGCCTGGTGAGATTGATGGAATCACTAGTAAGTCACAGTGGCAGGTGGCAGTTGGTGAGCAGGTGCAAGTAGATATTGGTCACGTGACCTAAGCCCCACCATCTGCTTAGCCCTTTCATTCCTTTCCTTTCTTAACTTAGATCAAGGAAATCTGTCGCCCAGGCATCCGAAGTAAAGGGCAGACAAAGAGAAGGGCAAATCCAATTTGAACCTGTTCGGACCCGAAAGACCCAGGACCCCGGAACCCCTGCTCCTCTAACATCAAGTAAGCCCCCACGAATACGTGTTTTCTGCACCCTCTCCCATCAGCCCATCCCTACCATCACCACTCATCACCAACCATGTCAGTCACCAGTAACATCATGGCCACTGCATCGCAGCAACCTCATCCGCATTACCATAGACCCCATCAGCACTCCATCACCTATCATTACACGAAAACGAATACTCGTCAATGTCTGTTCAGCGATCAACCATGCAGCAGACATTGCTGACCTCATCAGCACACATGACTTGGGCGCCATCTTCATTACTGAGACCTGGATGGCAGCCGACTCCACTCACATTCTAGATCTCCTCTTTCCCAACAGCTACAGAATTCTACAACAAGAGGGTCCCAACAGGATTGGCCAACGCATCGCCATCATTCATAGGGCATCATGGCCATGCATTGTTGCCACCATTGGCTCTTTCCTGCCACTTCTCGCTCTACCTAGCGGAGACAGTCACTTTTCACCTCATCTACAGACCACCCAATACCTCCTTCATCAAATACTTTACGGACTTGGTCACCACCATGCGTCTCACGCATGCCAACATCATCTTTCTCAGTGACTTCAACGTCTCTGGCAAACCAGCAACCAAGTCAATGAAGGAAGATCTCCATGGCCTACTCGACAGTCTGAACCACACACCAAGAAGCAACTCATAGGAAAGGTAATATCCTCGACCTCCTCATCACCACCCTGTCCACCCCACATCACAACTCCAATCCTGCTCAAGGGTCAGACCATCTTGCAGTCCCCTTTGACATTAGTCACATTACACCAGCCAAGCAAACTCATTTAAAATCCAACAAACAAGCCTTCAGATCATTCAGTAACTTTCCATTGGAGGCTCTCACAGAATATCTCAACAAACACTTCACATGGGCTGATCTACCTCTGATGAACCAGGACTGTGCCTCCAAAAACTCAACACCACCCTCACAACCAACATCAACCACTATGCCCCAGTGAAACAACGCACCCTCAAGGCTAAACCTCTGCCCCTTGGTCGAGGGCTGATTTTCAAAAAATGAACCATCAGAAAACAAGAAAAGACATGGTGAAATTCCTGCATCGCCTCTGGCTTGGCCATGCTCCAGGAACTCTGTGCTGCACGCAGACGACTGATCAGCACTGCCATTGTCAACTACTACCAAAACACCATAGACAAGGCCAAAAATGAAAGCAAAGCCATCAAGCACTGACCCACCCGTACCACACTCCATCGAGAAATCTGTCTCCATAAACTTCTTCATCAACACGATCAGAATTATTTCCCAACACATAGACACCAACCCACAATTGACAGCACACTACGCATGCCATCTCTCAAAACGACAACTATCTGGACAACTTTCAAGAAACTTAATAGGAAAGACCTCACTGCCATACTAACATCACTCCAGGCCACATCGTACACATATTCTCCCTTCCTCCATACTCAAGACGCTTTCGACTAAAGCATTCTTCCCTTACCTTACAATCATCATCACCAACAGCTCCCAAACTCAATGCATCTTCACTCTGCATTGTCCACAAGGCCTTCGGGGGCCTGGGACCTCAATACCTTCAACTCTCTCTTCCTACATATCTTCCCTCTCAAGCTGTTCGCTGATCCGCCTCCAACTCCCTCATGGTCAGTCGCTTCTCCAAGCAGCGAGTTGGTGGTAGATCTCTTTCTTTTGCTGGGGCCTCCCTCTGGAATAGCCTCCCAGCCTCTCTGAAACTTGAGGAGAACCCTCTCCGGTTCCGGAAGCACCTCAAGACCTTCCTCTTTGCTTCGGCTTTCTCTCCTCCTCTCCCCTGCTGATCTCCTGGCTGAATCTGAAACTGCACTGATTAACTGGCTACCCTTTGATCTCGGGCCCAGGTCCCCTCCCCGCCAGTTGCACACTTGGCAACCCGTGCACTTGGGGGCTGTTTCTGTATCCCTACAGCCCCTACTAGCACTTGACCCCTGATGTCTGTTCTTACCCTTGCACTTGACACCCACTGGCCGCACTTTTATTGTCTTATTTATTTACTGTTATCCTATGTGCTGCACTGCCCTCTCCCCTTTCCCCCCGCACTTTTCCCCTTCCGCTCCCCCTGCACTTGCGCAATCTCAAGGTCGCTTGGCCTAGTAGGATCGCTGTCTGTCTTCCCTTTGTTTCCCCTCACTTGCCTCGTCGCGCCTTGAAGCAATTGTGTATATGCGCATTATAAATGCCATATTATATCATATCCTTGAACCTTAAGAACCGACAAATCCTCCTGCTTCTCAAGAAACCAACACTGGACCCTGATGACCTCAGCAACTACCACCCCATTACACATCTTCCCTTCCCAGGTAAGATTGTTGAAATAGCAGTAGCCATGCAACTACTCAAACACATTGAATCAACATTCTCCTTCAGATTTACCAATCTGGCGCTGAAATGTCTACCATCAAGGTGATTGACAATGCCCTTAAAATAATTCTTGAGGATGCCATCCTTGCCTCCTGGCTCTCTTTGACCTCTCAGCAGCATTCGACACAGTATAACACCAGACTCTCATCGACACTCTGCATCACTGCAGAAGGATCAGCATGATCGTCCTCAACTGGTTCAAATCCTACCTTGCTAATCGCCACCAGTTTGTGCAAATGGATTCCCCCAGATCACCAACTCTACCCTTCACATGTGGATCCATCCTTTCCCATGTGATCTCCAATCTTTAAATGGAACCACTCTGAACCCTCTCCACTCCACACAACATCCACATCCACCAATATGCAGATGACACACAGCGCCACCTCAAGATATCCTTCACTGAAGGCATCCACAGACTCATGGCCTGCATCATTTTGATCCAGCCGTGGATCTCCTGTGATTATGTGAAGCTCAACCCCCTCCAAGACTGAATTCCTACTGCTGACCAACAATACCGAACACCCCGACATCCCGACCTGGCTCTCTGCTAAGCGTTTCACACCACAGCTGACCACCTGCGCCAAGTCCTTTGGGTTCAACATTGACAGACTCCTTACCTTCACACAGCACATAGAAAGGAAGATACATACAGCTAAGTACCAATTTCCCCTACAGCAGAACAACTTCAGATCTGCTGTCCAAGCGTTGGTCGTCTCCCACCTGGATGGTGGCAATGTCCTTTCTGGAAGGCTTTCTGGCATCTACCAGGGTGCCCCTGAGATGTGTCCTGCATGCTGCAGCACGACTCATCAAAGGACTCTGCAAATTCGGTCACATCACCCGACCCTTATCAAACTGCACTGGCTCACTCTGGAAGCCTCTATTACCATCAAATTTTGCTGCTTCATCTATAAGACTGTCACTCTGAAGTCCCCAAGCAATCTCACTGGGAAACTGCATATCCAGAGGCCTGCGATCCACCAGAAGTAAGGATTCTTGCAGATTTGGACTCCACCGTTGCAGGAAGGAAAGAACCAGAAGATTGGCCTTCTCTGTCTATAACTCAAGATTCTGGAACCTCCTCTCAGTCAATATCAGACTCACCCCATTGTTTCTACATTTCAGGAAGCAGCTCAAGACCCTCCTCTTCATGGAATGAATCCTGCCAAACACCCCAGACATCCTATACTCCCCACCCTACCTGATACTGGGTGATCTGCTCCGTGTTTCCTCGCCTTTTTGCGTGTAGATCTGTTGCTGCCAAGTTGCCGCCCCCCACCACCCTCATCCCTGTTGTTGGCTCCCCTTTTCCGTTGTTCATCTGCTTCCCTCGCCGGGTTCTTCCCCCTATGATGCAAAGCACACCATTGTTTCCCGAAGCTATGTCTGCCCTCAATAAATACCCTAATATCATAATAACTAGCAGTACCATCAGAAAGATCTGGCTTAGGACCCTGACCCCTAACATAGTCGTCCTCCTTTTTAGATCCTCCTGCCTCCCCCACTGTGTAAATCCCTCCTCACTCTCTGCTTTTATACTCATTCCCTCGCTATTTCTCATGGCACACTATTTTCCGATCGAGTCTTGAAATATTCCTGTAGTAAAATGAAAATTATCTGAATGAAAACCGTCTCTGAAGCCTTCCCCAAAGTACCCAACTGCCTGTTTGGTCCACATTTACCCTCCTCGCCCCTACCCTGATTTAAAACCGGAATCGTCCAAAAAGACAGAAATCCCCCCCTCACCTCCTCCCAACAAACGTATGGCATTTTTGTCATAATTTTGCCTATACGAAAATCTTTTTAGTCTAAAAATTGAACAAATATGCCATACAAAAAATTACACTGAAGAAGGGCAGCTTAGGTTGTGGGGGTGTCCCCCCGCTCCCGACTCAATAAAATATGTATACATTTTTTTTTTTAAAGCGGACCCTGTGGAGCCAGTTCCCATACATGCAAGTGAAGAGAACCGACATTGCAGAGGGATGTTGGTGACGGCAGCACACAAGGAGGTGTGCCGCCCACAGGTAAGTAAGGGGGTGGGGGGCAAGGGCACAGTCTGAAGTGTTCCGGGGAGAGAAGACCGAAAGTTATTTTCGTAAAAATAACTTTGTCTTTTCTCCCTCGAACATTTCAGCTTCGATCTTCAAATCCAAATCCTGTAAAACCACCCATTTCCCTTTTTCCCACATATAATTTTGTGCACTTTTATTTTTCCTGTTCCTGTTGGATTGTTGCGGGAATCACTTGCATTGAAAAAAAGGTGCTACCAGTAGCTTCTTTTGGACCCCCAAGCAGCTGATGCCACACTAATATACTTATGTGCCTGGGAATTTGTATAGAAGGGGAACTAGGAAAGCTCTAGAAGACATATAAAGCATGGTATGCCATATGTACTGAAGACCCAGTTCAAATTTGCATCTGAAGTGGAATTTGGATTTGTGGTATCCTCGATTTGTAGCAGAGAGAAAGAGAGCGAGGTGACATCACAGAAGGAGGTGGCAGCAGAGATGAAACTATTGTGGCAGTCTAGAGACAGTAAAGAGGTTTCATGCAGTAAAAGAAATATATGTAGTGTCAACGTTATTTATGTTACACAAGGCTAGGTAATGGCAAAGTGAGAGGTTGCTGCAAGACAGAACAACTGAGACAAAAGAAGTAAAAAGGAAATTAAAAGGAAAGCGATACAAAGAGGAAGTAACAGTGAAGACATGTAAAGCAGCCTGGCTGGATACTGAGTAGAATCAACATCCAGGAATAGAACAAAAGACAGAGTAATCCAGCAAGAGAAAGAGGGACATAACGGGTGTGCATATTTCGATGCATGCCACAGTTTGGCGGGAAAACGCAAGTTCAACCATCTGCCAGACACTCCAGACGGGCTGTTAACATATGCATCTCTCAATTTTACATTGCTAAACCAAAGTATAATTTTTCAACCTCTGCATTTCTTTTTCTTCTTGGGCCCTTATTTTTTTTAATTGTCAATTAAATCTAGAGCCGATGTATGGCCTGGGATTTTCAGTCAGCGTAAAGAAATCGACGCTTGTACCCAGTCAGAGGCTGGAATTCATCTGCTTTTTAGAGGACTCTGGAAGTGGCAAGATGTTTCCCACAGAAGGGAGATGATGCAAAACTTTGTTGTATTGTATTGTTTATTATTTATATTGCGCACCCCACCCTGAGGTATCTGGGCGCATTACAAGAATATGCATGCTCATGGTTACAGAATAGGTAATACATACAGTAGATACAGGTAGGGGAACGTGGCATAGTATATGCAAAAAGATTACATACAGAGGCGTGTGGAAAGAAAAAGAAAATAACACACTTGAGCATCAAGTGAGGTTTATACATACATCGGCAAAGTAATACAGTCAGAAAGGCTACACAGGAGGTATATACAAATGGATGCAGGAAGGAGGTAGGGTCTAGGCTGATGTATCTTTGGTGATCAACCAGTGTTTGGTATCTTTTCTGAATTTGTAGAAGGATTGTTCAGTGCGTAGAGTCAGGGGGAGGGAGTTCCAGAGTTGGGCGGCCAACACTGAAAAGCTGCTACCTCCCGCTCCTTTAGCTTTATATCTAAGCACCCTTAGGCAGCCAGTGTTGGTCATCCTGGTAGGCCTGGAGGAGTTGTATTTGACAAATGTTTCTGCCAAGTATTGGGGGTAGCGTTGTTAAGGCATTTATAGGTAAGGGAGGCTGTTTTAAGCTGGATCCTTTCTTGAACAGAGAGCCAGTTGTTGTTCTGTCTAGTTGTTGAAATATGTTGCCGTCTGGGGATGCCCAATGCAGTTCTAAGGGCGTTGTTCTGCAGTGTTTGGAGTTTGTTGGTAATAGATTTATTTGCTCCTAAATAAAGGGCATTGCAGTAGTCAATTTTAGATAAAGCTAGCGCAAGCGCTAGTGTCATACAACTTTCCGGGGATAGAAATGGTTTGCAAGAATGGATACCCTTGCAAGTATATTCGATGCATGAGGCGTGGCGCTGACCTGTCTTTGCAGGTTCAGGGAGGAGTCTAGGTAGAAACCCAGGTTTTTTAACCTTGTTGACCACCTTAATGTCAATACCATCGATGTTGATAGAACGGTGTAGGATACTCAATTTCTTCATGTTGGTAGGGGAGGCAAGCAGAAGTAGCTCAGTCTTCTCATCATTCAGGCAGAGACCGTGAGTGGCCATCCAAGCCTGAATGATTAGGTACATTTTGTTGACAAGAGCTAGGTCTGTATCGTAATCTCCTGACAGAGGCAGGAGGATCTGGGTGTCATCTGCATAGTTGTTGTAGGTGTCACCCAGATGGGCCGGATCATCAAACAATGGTTTGGTGAACACATTGTACATGGTCGGTGAAACACATGAACCTTGAGGAACACCACAGGTGATAGGGAGGGGTCAGCTGCTGCCGAGTCAGAGAAGACTCTCATAGTTCTGTGCTTAAGGAATGATTGGATCCATGCTGTTGCTTCTGTTGAAAAGTGAGCCGCAGTAGATAAGTGTCTACAGAGCACCCTGTGATCAACCAGATCAAAGGCCGTTGACGGGTCCAACAGGAGCAAGAGAGCGGATTTCCCTCTGTCCTTCAGGTCATCGATCTGGATCTTTAGATCGATCGGGGCAGTTTCTGTCCCATGTTTGGGCCTAAATCCTGATTGTCTAAGTCCGAGTAACTTATGGTTTTTTGAGGTAAGTTTGCATTTGGTTATAGGCTGCCTTGTCAGTGATTTTAAGAAGAAAAGGTACCGTGGTGATCGGTCGGAAATGAGTGGGTATGCTAGGGTCGAGCGTAGGTTTTTTTTTAGTAATGGGAGTACCCATGAGTTCTTCAAATTAGTTGGGACTGTACCTGTGCGAAATGAGGCATTGATGAGGGTAGTTATAAAAGGGGCGAGTTCTTTGGCTATGTCTTTGATGACTGAAGCTGGACATGCGTCACCTTGCCAATTAGAGGGTTTCAGAGAGGCAATAATGTTCATTACTTCTAGGGTGGATACTGGGGTAAATTTGAATCATTGTGGTAGATTCGGCAGGGTGGGAGTAGGTTTGATCGATGTCTGCTGAGGTCTGCTTTGGAAATGACGTCACTATTCCTCTCGCACGCCCAGACAATGGCATGGTGGTTTCTGCACCTCCTGGGTCTGATGGCGGCTTGCATCCTCCCAGTACCGAAGGCCAGTCTCCGGATGCATCGCATGCAACTGCATTTGGCGGCTTCATGGTTGCAGTTGACATAGCCTATCAAGGCTGCGGTACCCATTTCAGATTGGCTACGCCCAGGTCTGCTGTGGTAATCAAACAGTATAAATATGCAGGTGGGAATGCGTTTTCAAGAATCCCCATATCAGTACACCATCACAACGGACTCCTGCCCGTCAGGATTGGAGACAACCCTACAGGACTTACAGATCCAAGTTAAGTGGAGCAGCCCAGGTGCTCAGGGGCATATACTGAAGGCAGCCTTGCTAGCCCTTGAAGCCTTCCTGCCAATGATAACAGGCTCAAGAGTCAGCAGAACTGTGCGCTGGCAGTCCAGCTTTGGGAGTGGGTAGTATCCCACAGCAGTTCAGTGCAGGTTGCTCACCTGGCGGGGGAGGAGCATGTTCAGGCAGATGAGCTCAGCAGATGTTCAACTGCCAACCATCAATGGGAGCTCAATGCTCAGGTTCTCAAGGTAATATTTGCATCAGAGGGGCACCCCTCAGTGGACTTGTTTGTAATGGAGAAACACAGCAAATGCCTTCACTAATCCTCATGTAAGGGGAGAGGAAGGGAGCCCTTGGGGGACGTTTTAGCCATATCATGAAACAACCTCTTTGCTTATGTGTGTCCCCCCGCCCCCAACCACTGATCCTGAGGGTTCTTCAAAAATTTAGGAATTCCAGCCAAGCGGAGCTGCTTCTGATCGCTCCTCATTGCTCATGGCTTTTTGCTTAATTAGTAAATAAATGCAAATAACTGTGTGTATTATGCCCACTTAAATTGACTGTGAAAGGTTTAATCCTGAAATGACTCTAAATCAAAAGGTTATTACACTTGAAGCAGTAGACAAAGCATGACAGTGTAGATTAAGTAAAAAGAACATGTTAAAAAAAGATTACAAGATTTACAGCAAGGTGTGTCAAGAACAGCTGACCTTGATAGTTGTTTAAATATTTGCGTTAAAGCAAGTATTATTTTAAACATTGGTTCTCATATGTGCTGATCATGGCAGATGGACCGTCTCTCCCTCTGCCCCTCCTTCCAAATCTACTTCACCAACAAAGAAGGTAAAGTGTTACATCCTTGCCCTCAATCGCTTTCCTTGGTGCTATGGCTCTAGAGAGGCTAGCTTATGCTCAACTAGGCCTCTCTGATGACAACCTCAAAATCATGGGAGCATCTACGAAACCCTTGACATGCTCTCAGTACAGGAGTAAGTGGTTGCGATTGTGCCACTGGATGCTGGCTAAAGACCAGAACCCACTTGAAACCCAAGCGAATGAAAAAGAAAATGGCACAAGCGATAATGTATGGCCCGATATGCAAAAAAAAAGCGTAAATGGGTGCATCTCACTATCGGACAATGCAGCAGTATCTGTTGGGGGGTAGCGGGGGTGTTTGCCCTGAAATAATTAAGAAACCCCTTAATGCATGCAAGTGTTCTAGGCTGACTTTAAAATCTAACAGTGCAATCTTATATGCTGTTGAGATGCATCGAAATGAGAATCCCCCTGACAGTGGCCGACTTGAAGGCAAAAACCCAATAAATGACATTCGGAAATATATGCTGGAGACAGTTGATACCCCTGAGAGATTGACTGGCAAATGCAAGACATCTGAGACAAATCAATCCAAAGAAGCTAGGAAGAAAAAAAGTGAAAGAGAATGTGTGAGTGTGTGACTGTGTATTGAAAGCAGTCAAATGCATTTTTGTAGACTATAATGAACAGGTAGCTAACAAACATGGACCTACCTGTGAGACACAAGTAAGGGCGGGAGTAACGGAGACGCCACCCATAAAGGGCAGGCAGAGACTGCCTAAGATGGTGGGTCCACGCATAGTAAATGATGACACTCAAAAGGTCAAGGATGCTACTGAGATTAAACTGAGTAAATTGGACAAGAGTGCCACAGATAATAAGAATGAAATGCTTGATGCCCTAAAGATGAAGTTACTGGTTGGAATTGATCAACACCCACCACTAAATCGTGGGGTAATATTAAATATATTGCATGCAATCGTCCCACTCCGAGTAATAAAAAATGGTGATATTGTTATAATGGTTCAGTTAGAAGACACAACCAATGTGTCTTCGCATATATGGTGCAGATCGAAGTTCCCAATAGAATACTTCCTTGAGAATTAACTTTTTAAACTGGGCTATATTCGCTCGCAGATGAAGAGAGCTAAATATGAGAACATTACAAGTAGAGACAATGGGAAGAGGAAAGAGGAAAGAAGAGGAAAGAAATGAGGCCAAGATTAGAACAGAAAAGATGGGCTGATAGTGACACACAGGGAGAAACAAGGGGACTAAACATACCAGGTACTGAGGATGAAATATAATAATCACCCAGGAGGAAGTGAGGGTTTATAGTCATAGCATTGAATGCCTTACCATCTAAAAAAAGCGTCGGGGGAGGGGATTGTGGGGGGAAGCACCACATGCATTTTTTTTCTTCTTTTTTTTTTAATGGGCGGGTCCTCCCCAACACCCCTTTTTAACGTTTAAAAACCCAATACAATTAAAATAAACCCTTTACCTTAAAAAAAAATGCATTAGATGCTTTTTATTTTTCAACACATTTTTTTTTTAGATTGTAAGGCATTCGATGCTATGACTAGATACCGGAAGTGAGTGATGATGAGGGCGACTGGCAATAGTTGCCAATGGCCTTCAAGGCTCATTTCTCAAAAACTCATCGATGACAGTGACATGATATGTTCATGGAGCACCAGGGGCAGTGTCCATCTGTGAGCTGATGATGGTGGTCTACTGGCTCACATTAACCTTTTCTGTATTGTGTCCCTTCTGGAGACCCGGATGGATGAGACCTGTGACATTAATGGTCAATGCACTCAACAGATTAAGGCCGTTAAGGGGCCGATTGGTAGACACAAAGGTGGCTTGATGGTGTCTGTCCACCACCCTTGGTTAATAACTCAAACTCCCTGGTCGACGTCCATGGTCCAAGCAGTCATGATAAAATGTGATCTGAATCAAAGCAGCAATCTACTGGTGGTGAACATCAATGCCACCCCCCCCCCCCGGCAAAGCCATTGCCAATAAAGAAAATATAGCCTCAGTGAAAAAAAAATATTCGGGGAATGCAGAAGTGGAATTCCTATAATGGTGATGGGTGACTTCAATGAAAGAATAGTGCTAAACCATGAGTTGGTGGATGAATTGACTGACTCAGGGCCATATCACTCTGCGGAATCGAACAAACAAGGGAAAGGTTGCGAACCCTTATTTCAGGTGCACAATATAATCATGTAAAGTGGGTATTGTGCTGGCGATGGAAACAAAGCTTAAACCCGTATAAGTGGAAAAAGTTGCTCCACTCTGGGTTGCATATTTGTAAACAAAGAAGCATTGGCGATAGTTCTTGACATGGCAATAGTCACCCGCGAAGAGAGTGATCATCTACCAGTGTGTGTTCTAATTGCAAAAAAGAAATGCATTAGTCAATTTGAATTAAATGGAGACATATATTTAAACAATGGTGCTAATCGGATTTGGTGGAATGCTGTTGATCTTGAAAAGACCATACAAAAGAGAGACTGCACACCCTGCACAACTGTTTTGTGGAGTTTATGAAATTTAGAGCTCCTACGGCTCATCCAATCTTATCACTCTTCAAGGGTGCCGGTGAGAAAAAAATGGACTCTGGTATCAGGAAGTCAAGTATATCATAGACAAAAACAAAGTTCCTATTGATAATAGAAACTCCTGTCCCCTGCACACCATATGGTATTGGAAATGAATTCCAAACAATGTTTTGATAATTTAAATAATTTGATCATAATATGTCACAAAATGATCTTGAAAAGGCCAGGACTATTGCTGCAGCCGCCCTCCCCTGGTTTGTGGAGAATGGAGACATATATTTAAACAATTGAGCTAATCGGATTAGGGGGAATGCTGTTGATCTCGAAAAGGCCAGCACTATTGCTGCAGCTGCCCTCCCCTTGTTTGTGGAGAAATGGGGAGCCAAAGTCTCTTTCCCAATAACAGTCTCTTACTGCAGGGGCCTGTCGTAACAAACAAGCACCAAGTTCCCTTCGTATCAGGATTTTCACTTGCACAGGTTCTCACTTTCAGTGTTCATCATGGCTGTCTCTCCGTCATGCTCGGACCTCTTTTTACCACAATGTTCACAATTCGTTTCCCCTCGATTGGGCTTGGATCATGGATCACCCTTGTTAGGGCTCAGACACCTTTTGCACAATATTCACATTTGCTCTTGGACCATGAATCTCCATCATTTGGGCTCGGACCCCTTTAGCAAAATGTTCTTATCAATCTTCTACTTTTGTTTCTGCCACTTCTTGGCTCAATACTTTACAGAGACCTTTGATTGAGCACCCACCTGCATCAGTCTCCCCAACTCACTGGCTCTGTTGATCTCTGGCACTACTTTGATCTTGGAGCCAAGGATGGTACCACAGCGACTGCTGTTCATCCCCGACTCGGGCCCCGGGATCTCCAACACACAATACAGTATTCTTCAGTCTGGTTTCCTGGCCTTACGCTTTTTAATCTGAAGGGTTCTGGAAAGCAACGGTTTCTCGCCAGAAAGGTCAAGGGTATCTCCCTCTTTGTGCACCCTTCTTGGTTTGCCGTCTTTCTTCCCTCGTTCAGCTGCCGTCAGCAAATGTACTGTTCCTTTTTGTGCTTTGCCTTGCGCAGAGTGTGCTCTCGTGCTCTGCCTTTTATCCGTGTGGGGTAATTTAATGGAAGTCAGGTGTGAGTGATTACCAGTTATTGCCAGACCATAATAGTGGGACATGTTGGGTCCAATGCTCGGGTGTGAGTCTGTTTTCTCCCAGAGTGGGCTGCCCATGTGAAAGTGTTCATGAAGGGAAAGGGTGGGTGGGTGCTAGAGTTCCTAAATATCCTACCGGGTAGGATGGGGTCAAGGTGTTACAGGGAGGGGGATATTGCATCTCGCCATCAGGTTTCCCACTCCCCGAAGACCCCTCACCCAGGTGATCCTGCCGCACTGGTCCACCCCCAGGGTCTGGATCCAAAGGCGATGGCTGTGCCCTGGCCACCTGAGAGAGAGTGAGACCCCGGGGACTAGAGGGCGAGACACCTTCTGGATTCACACATTGAACACACCAATCCTTTCTACTGAAAGTTGTCACATTTTCACATTAATCAAGAGATCACATTGTTAGTGTTTTTCTTGGATCCACAGTCTGAAGCATATTGCATGTTGCACATCCTCAATGTTTATAGGCCCTTGATGTTCTATCTTGAAGCCAAGACCTCACAGCTCCTCAGAAAGACTTCATCACCTTTGGCGGTGCAACCCCTGGCAGACAAGCAGCCAAGTCCACAATAGCTAGTTGGATTGTTTTTTTCATTACGCACGCATATGAGGTGCAGTGCGGACCTCCACCTCAATGATTACTTGCACGCTGAACCAGGCCAAAGAGCACGGCAGTAGCTTTTCAGCGCAAAGTGCCAGAGGAAGCTTTATGCAAGGCAGCCACCTGGGCTTCACAGTCAGCCTTCTGCAGGCACTATGCACTGGACTCCAGCTCTAGAGCGGTTGCACAACTTGGGCAGGCACTTCTGACAAACCCTTTTGCTTAAGCTTAAAGCCATCCT
Organism: Ambystoma mexicanum; assembly: GCF_040938575.1. NCBI lineage: Eukaryota > Metazoa > Chordata > Amphibia > Caudata > Ambystomatidae > Ambystoma > Ambystoma mexicanum. The sequence goes on from NC_090926.1 coordinate 351,530,186, forward strand.
CCTGGGTTAAAGAGTAAGTGCTTGGTACTCTTCTTTGTAACAAAATATGTGTCTAAGGTAGGCGAAAAATGCACAACAAAATATATATATACAAAAATGTTTACTATACGTTCATCCTAAACATTCGGCACTTCCCTAAAATAAAATCAACCCAAAACATAAACATACATATACGTATACTCAATGAAATTGTGTTCCACATTGCTGAACAATTAAAGAATAATAATAACTGGCATACACCTTTTACAATATGAAGGAAAAGGACTTCAATAAATGGACAGTATAACCAATCAAAATCAGAGAGAAGACAAAAAGTAGAAACGAAGACTGAATGAGTTCCTTTTTGTCAAAACAATCAATTGCCAACTCAGGCCTGAATTTAAATTAACATCCCCTTCAATTATTTTCTTTGGGGGGGAAAACGTCACCACAGTCTACTAGAAGAGACCTATCATTGTTGCTCTTCCAAAATTGAGCTCATGCAGGGTCCTCCACAAGTGGCACTGTGCTAGTTTCAACCAAAATCCCCCTTTGCTGAATAGTGGGGTCATGTTTTCCTCAGGACTGAGAAGTTTAGCTTTGATCAAGAAAGAATCTCCTTGCCCACATTGCAGCTCCCAATTGGGTCCTGCAAATATAATACACACATCGTCAAGTTAAATGTGTTTAAGGAAGTGATGCTAAATCGAATTTCATAATCCTGTGTGTCCAGTGCAAGACTGCTTGAAGGAAACTCACTGTTGCCAGGCTGTTTAACATTGAAATCACGCAAGTAGGTGCACAGAAAAGGACCATACCTACAAAGAAAACACAAACCACCCTCAGTGTGCTGGATCAGAATATAAAATTAACATGGCATATTAATTCATAAAAACTAAATTTGGATTCCAGTAATATTGAAGACCGGGGCTATGCGTAGATTACTTACTGTAATCATTGCCACTGCCCCATGCTGTTTTCCGAAGATTGAAGTAGGGTGCTGCTTTTTTGAGCGTGTTTGAAATTTGTTCCACCATAGATGATTTGTGTTTTACTCCAGGAAAAGACTTACCCTTTTCCCCAGTGATTGTGTGTTTAGGCTAAGGTCATTCATCTTTGTCAGCCCCTTTTTCCATCCATTTGGAGGGCTCTGTTTACCTTTGTTGGTGGAACATTTGTCATCGACTTCTGCAATTGTATTCGCTCTCCACTCTTGCCTCTCCACTCTTTTTGACTGCTTACTCTCTTTTCTCTCCTCCTTTCCCTTCTCCCTTTTCCTATCTCCTCCCCTTACTTTCTTCTATGCACTTACTCTATCAGAATTGTCCCTGGACCTAATATGATAGCAACCGCGTCTGTTTCCTCCACCATCACATTACTGTTTTTTTCCTCCCCACCACCCCTCCAGCACTATCTGAAATGTCGTCAGGCCTAGTATGATAGTCGCTTGTTTTGTTCCTCCCCGCCCTTTCTGCACCCCTCTCCCTCACCTTTTGTTTTTCTCCGGCTCTACCAGAAATGTCGTCAGGCCTAGTACTGTAGTCGCCTGTCTGTTTCCATTTCCTTCCCACTCTCCCCCTCCCATCCTTATCTATGTCTTAGCTCTTGCACTATCTGAAATGTCGTCGGCCGAGTATGATAGTTAATTTCACATCCTTACTGTTCATGGCCTGTCAGAATGTGGTTGTATTTTCCCTTGTTCCCTCCATTTTCCCTTGTTCCATCCCTTGCCTTGAAGCGCTTTGAAACACATTGTGTATAGGTGCTATATAAATAAACGATCATATCATATCATATCTCACAGCACAATGACCTTAGCCTAAACACACATGTAGTAGGTGGATCTAGGCACGAGGCCGCCAGCTGAGGACAGACCTTAAGATTTGCGCCTGAGGAGGGGACCCTATTGGAACTGGGGTACCATGAGTAAAAGCCAGCAACGGATGGAGAAATACACAGAGGTGAAAGACAGGCCCCAGAGACAAGAGGGTCCTGATCGGCAGGGGATACCCCCAGTGGAGGAAAGAAGCCCCGTGACTTTGGACTCGCTAACGGAGGCGATACAGGTCTCCAGGGACACTCTTCAGGAAAGCATTAAGGAGGTATGAGTGGATGTCGCGTTGTTGAGGGCAGACCTCCGCAAAGTATGCAAGAGAGTTGGAGGATGACATCCAAAAGCTAAAGAACCAGGTGGCGGGCCTTGTAGGCGCAACTCGAACCCTAGAAGTTAGAGCTGAGGATGAGGAGGGTCGCTGCAGGCGCTGCAACATCCGTCTGGTCGGTGTCCCGGAGAGGGAGGAGGGCCCTAGTGCGGAGCTTTTTGTGGAAAACCTGATCCTAAAAGTCCTGGGGATCAAGGGCTTGTCTAATCTCTTTACAGTGGAAAGTGCACATAGGGTTCCGGGAAGATCCCCGCCGAGTGTGCTAGTGGCCAAAATCATGAACTTCCGGGATCGTGACGCCATTCTGCAGGATGCTCGCAGGGTGGGTCAGTACGCGATCTGAAATGCAAAGTTGAGGATTTTTCCGGACTTTACGCTTGAGGTACAACGTCAGAGGAGATCCTACGATGCGGTGAGGAGCCGTCTGCGGGAATTCAACTTAAAATATGATGTTTTACCCGGCAAAGTTGAAGGTGTTCTCGGGAGGGAGGTCCTGGTTTTTCACTGGCCTGAAAGAGGTATGGGACTGGTTGGACATGGGGCAACATAAAGTGGATCCTTCTCTGGATGGTCCTGGGGGGGGGGGGGGGGGGGTTGGTTCGAGATGGGGAAGGTGTGGACAAAGTTTGACATGGCCCGCTGAGGGAGACCCCCGGCAGATGCGGTTCCTGAGAGTGGGGTGGTACTGGAGAAGGAGGGGAAGAGGTAGGCGGGGCTGCATGAGGCAGGTGGTGATACCCCTAGTTTAACCGACACGATGAACTATCAGCCCCGAGGGAGGGGAGAAAGAGGGGTGGAATAGTTTAGTGGGTCTACTGTTATGGTAAGAGGAGGGGGAGGGGAGTGGAGGAAAGGGATGGGGGAATGAGGGAGGAGAGAAGGGAGGAAGAGTTTGGGTGGAAAGGCACCAAGTTGGGGTTCGGTGCAGGAGGGGGTGAGGGGTATAAGACTATTGGAGGTGAATCTTGGCACAGCAGTTAAAAGTGGGGGAGGGCAGAGGGGGTCGAGTCATATGTATGGGAGAGGGGCTGACTTGGGGGCAAAATTCTGACACGTTGAATGAGTAAGATGGGAAGTTTGAAGATTGGGACATGGAATGTCTGAGGGCTGGGGAACTATCAGAAGAGGAAGAGGGTGGGGGAATACTTGAAGAGGCTGGGGATACAGGTGGCCCTGTTGCAGCAGACACACGCGAAAGTGGAGGTGTTGGGGAAGTTGGAGAAACAGTGGGGGGTCAGATACGGGGCACAACGTACTCCACTCTGGCGAGGGGGGTTCTTATCTGGGTGGCAAGGGAGGTGCCGCTGAGACTGGAGCGGGGGATGGTGGATGGGGGGGTAGGACGGTCCTGATACGCGGTACATGGGAGAATAGGTCACTATGTTTGGTTAACTCATATGTGCCCAATATGGATGACAAAGAGTATTTCCCCTCGGTGTTGAGTATGATGGGGGCCTATAGGGGTGAAATGATAATATGGGGGGAGACTTTAATTGTCATTTGGATGAGCGGCTGGACGGGCAAGGTACTAGGGGGGGGGACCAAAGAAATGTATGGCGGGGTCATTACGGGAGGTAATGCGGGAACTGGATCTGGTGGAGCTCTGGAGGGAGAAACATGGGGAGGAAAGGGGTTTCTCTTATTACTCGAGTGTACATGGTTCCTACTCGCGCTTAGATTATATGGTAGTGGGAAGGGAATATTGTCATTATTTTGGGGAAACAACCTATTTGGAGCGCATTCTATCGGACTATTCTCCTCTGGTGACGATGTTGTGCGGGCCCAGTGAAAGTCCACCGTGGCGGTTGAGGCGGTTGCGGAAGGAGGCGTTACGAGATGGGGCGTTTGTGGTGGAGCTTAGAGAGGAGATCAGGCTGTATTTTGAATTAAACGAGGGCAGGGTGGGCACTAGGGGGATGTTATGGGACACCTTTAAGGAGATCATTATTGAGAAATGCTTGGCCATGATAGTCGGGATGAGGAAACGCCTCTTAGAGACGCTACAGCGGACAGAAGCCCAGGTAGCGGGAATGGATAGGGAGGCAGTGGATGGGGCAGAGGTGGGGGAAACCCTGGCGCGAGCATTGGAGCTCCACCAGAAGACCTTGGCAGAGCTGTCACACTTTGATGATAACAGACGGGATGTGAGGCTTCACGGGGAGGGGGGGGATAAGGCGGGCAAGCTTTTAGCATGGCTCATTAGTAGGGAGAGCCCAAGCTGCGTCATAACTCGGGTCTGATCTAATGATGGATGGATAGTTGGGACGCAGAGGGAGATCAATGCGGCCTTTGTGGAATACTATAAAGGGCTCCATACGAGTGAGAGGGGATATGTAGAGGTGGAGGTGGAGGACCTCGTGAAGATGCTCCAGTTGCCGAAGGTGGGTGAGGATAGTCGGGAGGAGTTGGAGGCCCCCATAGGGGAGGAGGATATTCGATGGGCGATACGCACTATGAGGAGGGGCACAGCGCCGGTTAGCGACGGGCTCCCGGTGGAGTTCTATGCAGAGTTCTCCGATCTTCTTGTCCCGCAGCTTCAGAGGGTATATGAGGAGGCGTTCCAGGGGGGGTGCCTCCCAGAATCGATGAGGGAAGCAGTGATCATGGTGATCCTAAAAGAGGGGAAGGATCCGAGGGATTGCACAGCATATCGGCCCATCTGGCTTTTAAATGTAGAAGGGAAAATCCTGGGGAAGATTTTGGCGGCCAGGTTGGCGGCGGTTGCACCGAATCTGGTATATCCTGATCAATGTGGGTTTATAGGGGCCAGGAATACGTCGGGTAATATCGGGTAATATTTCCCAGCTACATGATGGATCAGGGTGAAGTCACAAAAGGGGGACATGGCTATAGCGTCGTTTGACGCCATGAAGGCGTTTGATTCCCTGGAGTGGAAGTGGCTATTCTGGGAGTTAAGGGAGTTTGGGTTTGAGGAGAACATCTGTAGATGGCTGACATTGCTGTATACTAAACCGCTTGTGATGGTGAAAACTAATAATTGGGTATCGGAGACATGGGACTAGGCAGGGGTGCGCGGGGTGCGCGGCTTCCCCAATTTTGTTCGCTCTGGCTTTAGAACCACTGGCGGCGTATCTGCGGCAGGAGATGGGTGAGGCTGGAATCGAAGTGGATGGGCAGAGGCATATTGTATCCCTATACTCGGATGACTTGTTGTTATACGTAGGGGATCCCAGGTTATTTCTCCCAGACCTTTTAGGAATACTGCGTAATTTTAGAGCTATGTCGGGGTTCCGTATAAATCCAGAGAAATCGGTTCTGTTTCCGATGGGAGGGCTACGGGAATGTCCATTGGAGGAATAAGATGGGAGATAGAATCCTTCCGGGGACCTGGGGGTGCAGGTGTTCCATGAAGTAGTGGACACGTTTGTACACAATACTGGGGGGGGGGGCACTATCCAAAATAGGGGACTCCATCCAGTTCTGGAAGGTTTTACCACTCTCATTGATGGGTAGGGTGGCATTATGTAAAATGGTAATCCTCCCGCGGTTGCTTTATTTCTTTACGAATATACCGTACGTGGCAAAGAAGGTGTTTTTTAAAATGTTGGATGTCAAGATCAGGGAATTGCTGTGGGATTCGGGGAAGAGACGGATGTCCCTGCAAACTCTGCAGAGACCGAGGGAGAGTGGGGGATTGGGCTTTCCGGACTACGAAAAGTACTTTGTGGTGGCACAATAACAGTCGGTGCTGGTGTGGGATCAAACGGAGGCAGAACTCCTGGGAACACTGGTGGTGCCCTTGCAGCGGGGGTGTAGGCCGGTGGAGCTCTTGTGGTACCCACTGGGCAATGTGGGGACGTCGGTGGTCTTTGAAGCGGTAAGGGAGACACGGAGGAAGTACGTGGGCGGTAAGGGGGTTATGGGCCGCTATGAAATTAATCTCCCATGGGGGGCCGACCAGAAACTCCGTCAGGCAATTGGGAGGGTAGGGATACAAAGATTACGGGAGAAAGGATGCGGAAAGGTGGGGGACTTTTTCGAGGGAGGACAACTCCTTACCTGCAGGGAGGGGTGAGATAAGTTTGACTTGCCACAGGGAGTTTTTCTGGCATATGGGGCAGTGGTTCGGAGTTATGGGAGGGGATACCTGAGGAGCCGGAATCATGCCCGGTGCTCTGAGTATTACTTTATCGGGTGGGGGGAGGGAGTGTAGAGAGGGAGCTGAAAGTCAAGGAGAAATGGGAAGTGGATATGGGACGCTCGATATCGAGTGAGGAGTGGGAGCGGGTCTGGGACTTGTTCCGGAAATCCTCGAGGAACGCCCGCTTCCAGTTGGTTCAATTTAACATTTTGCATAGGGTATATGTTACCCCATTGGCGCTCAAGGCGATGAACAGGGAACATCCGGGTGATTGCCCCAGATGTGGGTCAGAGGAGGCGGGGTTCTGGCATATGGTGTGGTAGTGCGGGGCAATAATAGAGGTGTGTGAATGAGTTATTGGGAGTCAACCTGGAGCGGCGTCCGGAGATTTGTTTGTGGGGGAACCTACCGGGGGGGAAACGTAACAAGTTGCGGAACAAAGTGGGTCGGTTTCTACTTATATTGGCAAAACGTCGATTGGCGATTGCGTGGAAGTCGCCCCTGGGTCCGACAATCCAGTTATGGAGGAAGGATGTACGAAGATGGGGCTTAGCGGAGTTGATGGTTCTGCAGAATATGGAGGTGGGGGAAGATGCGGGGAGGTAATGGTCCACTGGTCCCAATTGCTGAATGACCTTGCAAAGGATAATGACCTGCGCCCACCGTGAAGTAACATATGTGGGGGAGAAACCGCGACGAGGGAGGGGGGAGCTCGGAGATGGGGGTAGCAGATGGATTGGCCCTAATCTCACCGAACTGTGAACATTTGTGCTGAACTGCTGTGACCAATGGAGGAAGGGGGTCTTTTACGGGACTGGGGGGGGGGAGGATTAGAGAGGGGGAAGGGGATGTACTGTTGGTTAAGTTTTGACGACTTGTGGGAGGGACCGATTTTTGAGGTTGGGGAGAGTGAAGGGATAGTTGAGGAATTGTTATATTAAAATGTCAATAAAGAGTGTTAAGTGTGTTGAAGTGGTTGCAAGCCTTAAAGGAACGTTTTCGAAAGTCTTCAACATTGGAATAAAAGTATTGAAAAGCAACTCGTATTGAATATTGACCTGAAAGGGAAGTTTGACATTAACAGAGACCAGTAAAATGCTGAATGATTTATGCATGTTGCACACCAAATGAATTCAGAAGTGAATGAATATTGAATACCTAATTAAAAGGGAAAGTTTATCATTGAAGCAAACTAGTAAAACGCTGAATACTAAATGTATGTTGCACAACAAACAGACTCAAATCTTGAAGCTGAATATAATCAAGCAACATAAGACTGCATTAAACTCTGAACTGCAACTGAATAACATTGACTGATTGTTGCACAATAAAGAAAGCATAAACAGTGAACCTTAAAGAGCAAATAAAGGGCGACAAGGCTGCCATTTGGAAAGGGGTGTACGACACATGGTGGTAGAGCCAAGGAGAAACTAGAGGAGTTTAATTACAACACCCTAATTCGTAAAAGCAATACAGTGAAACAAGTGAAGGTAACTTGATGCACATGAACAAGTATCAAGGAACTTTTGTGAGACATTGAAGTCTTCAGGAAGGGAACCTTGAGGCTTGGCAAGTTTATCACTTGGCAAGTTTATCACTCCATCCGTGCCAAGAAAAGCGCCCACATTCAGGCATGGGTTTCCGGTGCATCCAATAACACGGCTGAACTCACGATCTGCAGGGAATTAGCCATCCCCTCCTCAGTCTCCTCTCAACTAGGCCCTCTCCAATACACTGGCCTCACACTTTGCCTCCAAAACCCAGGACATCCTCACCACCCTTGCTACATATCCTCACAACCCTTCACCTCCCTGCCCCCCTCCTCCTTCCTCATTCTCCTCCTTCACCCCTGTCACAAGTGAAGAAGTCACCAGAGTTATCCGCTCCATGAAGGCATGGTATCCCCCTGCTCATCCAGGACCATCAAGGTTAACATTCGCTCTCTTGCCCCTGCTCGTGCTGATTTCGCAATCACTCTTTTGTCACAGGATCTTTCTCCTCTCTTAAGCACTCCCTTGTGCGCCCACTCCTGAGAAAACCTTAGGCCGACCCTACCTGCCCTGCCAGCTACCCCCCTATATCCATCACCCCCTTTCTGCGGAAACTGCTGGAGAAGTTAGTTTTAACCCAACTCAACTCTCCCACTGAACTTGTTGGTGGTCTCCACAACCATCAATCTAGATCCTGAGCATCCAGAGGCACGAAAACTGCTCTTCTGAACACCCGTGAAGAACTGCTCACATCCCTGGACTCCAACACCCCCGCTATTCTTGGCCTTCTCAATCTCTCTTCTGCCTTTGACACAGTAAACTATTCCATCCTCATACAATGACAGCCCAGGTCGCGCGGCAAATTATACTAGCCTGATGCAACAACTACATGCGAACTGCGATCTTTTGGCACCTGTTAAAAACCATCCAGGAGAGGAAATCAATGATTCAGTGAGAAAGTGAAGCAATGCCAAAGTCATTACCGGAAATCGGAAAAGAAATGGCCCTTGCCCAAACTAGTAATGACCTCGTAATCGCCAAATTAGCCTTAAAACAATATAATTGTGAGATTAAGCAGGCAAAGGCACAAAATTTACAGACACCGATTAATCTAGCAGTAAATATACCGAAAGAACTTTTCAAAGCCATCAGAAACTTAGCTAAACCTGAATGTATTAACACTTGCTTGTGTCCTAGTGAGAAGATGGCTAATGAGTTTAATAGTTTCTTCTTTGATAAAAATGTGCAGATCAGACTGAATATTGATGGTCAGTCCACCTCTGTCTCTTGTTCAACCGATTTTGTCCTTAAGGCGGGAGAAAAATCCCCCTATATGGAGTTCAATTTTGTTACAGTGGGAAAGGAAATCGTTGAGAAACTCATAAGTGCTCTCAAACCTACTAACCTTATTTACGATCCTATCCCAGCATACCTAGCTAAACAGCATACAGAAGCCCTAAGTGGACCAATTCAGAGTTTTGTAAATGCATTGCTGGCACAGGAACAAAATAAATCCTACCTTACGCCATTGCTGAAGAAACCTAGTCTGGATCATAATATTCTGGCAAATTATCATCCGATTGCAGGGCTAGTATGACCAACTAAGATCCTGGAGAAAGTTGTGACTATGCAACTCCAGAACCATCTTGAAAGTAACAACATCTTAGATGTACATCAGTCTGGCTTCAGGTCGGGACATGGCACAGAGACTGCATTGCTTAAGTTATAGGACGGCATACTCAAAAAAGCTGACAATGGTTATATTAGCATGCTCGTCATGCTGGGTTTGTCGGCAGTTTTTGATGCAGTTGATTTTAACATCCTCAGTGCCAGACTAAGTAGTTTAGCACTTGTCTATGATTATTGACTCCTTCTTGACTAATCGAAAGCAACAGGTAAAATTGGGTCCCTTTCTATCAGAAATGCTGACAATATCCCGTGGAGTACCCCAGGGTTCTTCCATGTCACTGGTGCTATTTTTCTTTAAAACCTGTTTTTATTAGCATTTATAAAGAGAACAAGACATTTTCAATATAACAAAAGATGCAGGCATAGCCCACTTTAAACATAACAGTCTAAATCTCCCGACCACCCCCCTTCGCTTACCCCATCCCACACCCCCTCTGCCTCCAACAACCCTGCGTCTAAATCAATTCCCATTCAATGGTGTATGTTACTTCTATAAGTGCCTCGGACGCAAAGGTTCTCATAGTGTCTGTATATAGCCCTTGTCGGCTCCTTTCCAGGTCCTTTCCCCCTTGTTTCCCATCCCACTCTGCATCCCCACTGGATTAATCCACGTGACTACCCTCCTCCAATCCCCATTTGAGCAGCAAGGCACTCCATTCAGCTTGAAATTCTTCCATACTATCATTTACCACCGCAGTAAGCTTCTCCATTATCATCATGTTGTGCATGTGTTTTTTTCATTTTTACAACTTTGGGCTATGGCCAGTCTCCCCACTTTTAACATAGCTTCCCACATCTTCAGAAGTCTATGTTCTTCCCTATCTTTTTGCAGGAGGCCTAATAAAGACTGCAGTGGGTCTAGATCCAACCATATCCCATTGATCACTTCCATGCAGCTCAGTGATCTTTTCCATGCAGCTCAACACCTCTTTCCAAAATGCTTGTACCATGGGGCATCGCCACCACATGTGGGCCAGGGTCCCCCTATTCCCACAATGCCTAGGGCACATAGGGGATACTCCCGCAAACATTTTGGACAATTTCACGGGTCCCAGTGCCATCCCATTAGCATTTGTGTTATATTGTAGTAAACAATCCACCCTGGAAGTCCACTCTATATATTCATGCCCACTCCTCCTCGGGAATCTCTTCTCCCACCATCTCAACCCAATACCTCTGGAAGGTTTGCCTCCCCTGTAGACGGGTCTCGTTCATAGTTTTATATAGCTTGGACAGTATGCCCTTCCTTGTTGCCGATTGGTCTAGCACTTTTTCCAGCTTTCCTGTGACTTCCACAAAGAATTTTTCCGGGAGCTGTCTCGGAATGGCTGCAAATAAGTATAGCAGTTTGGGGAGCATGTGCATTTTTATGGAGGTCATCCTGCCGTACCATGTCAGTATCAGTGGGTGCCACCTATTTAGGTCCGCCGTCAGCTGAGTGCGAAAGGGATTATAGTAAGTCGCCACCATATCGTCTAGATTCCTTTTTACCCAAATGCCCAGGTATTGAATGCTCCTCTGATTAACTGTCATTCCTTGGTAGCTCTCTTTCGTGTCTATGGGGGGGGACTCTGTTCCAGCAAAGGCATTATAGCAGACTATCGCACATTGATTTGAAGTCCCGAGAAGCGGCCATACTCTGCAATCTGGGTCATCGTGGCCGTTAGGGAGACCTGAACAATCGTGAGGAAAGCAAGAATATCATCAGCACACAGCGAAATTTTGCATTCAATTTCTCCCCCCGCTATAGCCTTAATTCGGTCATTCATTCGAATTGAAATTGCCAGGGGGCTTAATGACGAGGGCATACAACAGTGAAGAGAGGGGGCATCCCAGCCTCGTACCTCTCATGGGTTCGAAGGCCTCCATGAGTCCCCCGTTTACTTGAGCCTTCGCCACCCATTTCAGGAAGTTTGTTCCCAGTCCCATTCTTCCCAGGACCTACATCATGAAGGGCCATTCGACCCCGTAGAAGGCCTTTCTGAATATAATGCCACTAGGCATGCATCCAGCCCTCCCACTTGTGCCCCATGAATTAGGGTGATAGTCTTCCTGATGTTATCTGATCCCTGTTTTCCCATAATGAACCCCACTTGATCCCCATGCACTAGAAGTGGCATACCCCCCTCTAATCTCGTTGCCAGGACTTTAGCCAGTATCTTTACATCTCCATTGAGGAGGGAAATAGGCCTACATGAGGAGCACCTGGAGGGGTCCTTCCCCTCCTTTGGGATCTCAACAATGATTGCCGCCAACATCGTGGGGGTTCACCTCTCAGGCATGCGTTAAATACCTTTACTAGAAACAGGGCTTACAGGGTTTTAAATAATTTGTAAAATGTTATCGTGAAACAGTCTGCCCCGGGGCAGTCCCTGATTTCATCCCGTTGATGGCCCGCAGGACTTCCTCTATGGCTATGGGATTCTCAAGGTGTTTCCACCATGTCTTTGGGGAGCCCTGGAATTGGTAGCCTAATCAAGAATTCGTCTATTTGGGTCTCCTCCCCCACCCACTGCGACGAGTAGAGAGTACTGTAGTATTTTACAAATACACTTCCAATGCTCTTGAAGTCTGCACTTATTCTCCTCTGTCTTTATAGCCTCCACGGTCCTCCTTTTTGTCTCCTCCCTCAGTCTCCAAGCCAGGATCCGTCTGCCCTATCCCCCTTCTGGTGGTATTTCTGTTTCAGGAACAGGAGTTTTTTTTTCCGTATCCTGTGTCAGAATGGCTTTCAATTTTGCCTTCTACTGTCAGAGCTCTTTGGCCATTTGCAGGCGTAATATACAGTCCTTGGGTACCCCCCAACCCTGGTTGTATCTGCTCTATTTTCCTACTGAGTGCCACCTCCTTCTCCCCCCCCCCCCTTTTCTCTCTTTTTCTTGGAACCTATTCTCATCCGGGTCCCCCGAATAGTTGCCTTAAAGCCCTCCCAGACTGATTGGATTCCCACCTCCCCTGTGTCATTGAAAAGGAAGTACTCCTTAATTTCCTTAAGCAGCTTCTGCAGCATCGCTTTAGCCTTTAGCAAAAAGTCGTTGCATCTCCAGTTCCCCCGGGGACCCTTGGTCCCCCCATATCCACCAAAATTCTTATCATGTCGTGGTCTGGCCATGGGATAGGGGCTACCTGGGATTGCAAGACCCGGTCCTTTAAGGACGTGTCTACCAGGACCAGGTCAATGCGGGAGAAGGAATTGTGGACCGCAGAGTGGAGGGTGGATGGCATGTCCCCTTCTGGTACCGGGTGGAGGGAATCACATAGCCCCAGTACGTCATTGACCTCTTTAAAGCGCTCCAATTCACCAGGGTTTTCCCTGCTCACATGTCCCTCGCCCATCCTCTTACGGTCCCTTAGCAGGTGCAACACCATTTTAAAGTCCCCTCCTACCACCAGTTGGCCTTAAACAAATTCAATTAATGTATACCTGACCATCTGCCAGAATTCACATTGATGCAATTTGGTGCGTAAACTGAACTGTTCATAATTTTAACAACATGTAATTGATCCTTTGCAAACACATACCTCCCGTTGGGGTTGGCCAGAACCGAATCTATTGTGAAGCCTAGCCGGGTTGCGACCAAGACTGCGACCCCACGCCTCTTCTTGACGTCAGAAGCAATAATCACCTCCCCTCTTTCCCGAGAACGCAGTTTGGGTCCCCCCCCATCTTCCAGTGTGTTTCCTGGAGACCCATCCAGTTGAGGTTGGCCCTCATAAACTCCCAGAGGACCATATATCTTTTGGTAGGTGAATTGAGGCCCCAGACATTTAGGGAGCGAATACACATCTCACCCTTTCAATTCACATACTAATTCCCCCCCCCCCCCTATGTTATGCATTGAGACCTAGTTTTCTTATTTCCCGGCCTGATCCGCTGGTTCAGGAGGGGCCCGCCATAGGGGAGCGCAAGCTTCCTGAATTTTCTTGAGCCTCAGACTTTACGTCTATTTGGACCCTTTATGCGCCATCGCCTGTCCTCCTGGCTCTTTTCCTCATCAGCCATTTTGTGCCCATCTCCTCCCATTACCTCCCCCATGACCCTTTGTATATCTTCCTCAGTCACCAGTTTGTAACTGTAGCCCTCGATTTCAAAGGATATAGAGAAGGGGAACCCCCATTGGTATCTCTCCCCCTTCTCGGTAAGCCACTTCGTAAGGGGGGAGAACAGCAGCCTCTTTGCCAGTGTGAAGGCAGATAGGTTTTGGTAAACTGCCACCTTTATGTTTCCTAGGGATCCGGAGCCCAACTCCCTTGCTTTCTCCAGGATTTTTTGTCTATCTGGGTAGTTATTTAAGCGAGCGAGAACAGAGCGTGGGCCCATCCTGGTTGCTCCTACGCTATGGACCCTCTCAAGTTTGGGTTCATCCATGTTCTCAATTGTCGAACAACATTTTCACCACCTCATGAACGGTTCTCCTTAGGTCTCCGTTTCGCCTTCATTCTCCGGGATTCCAAAAAACCTCAGATTATTACTTCTCTCCCAGTTTTTCGAAGTCATCCATCTTTAGGGCTACCTCGGCTTCTCTTCTCTCCAGCTCTGCCAACCTCATGTCCATCTGGGTTTCCAATGTTTCGAGGGAGGTCTGGTTATTTTCGATTCTGACATTTATTCTGTCCACTTTTCCGCCAATGTCTGCCCTCATTCATCTGATCCCTTCCAGAAGAGAGGCGATATAACTCTTGGTGGACATGGCGTAACTCCCTGCCTCTGACTTAATGGGGTGGGATGTTTCGCTCCCTGACTCTGCTCTCTGGTATACAAAGTGTCCCAATTTTGCCGTCCAGTCCATGTGCGGGCCGGGGCGCTGTTTTATGTGGTGGGGTCGTGTCCCACCCCAGTTCCCTGTTAGTTTGTCCTGCTCTTTAGTAGGGCCTGCTGTGCTAACCTCCGGGGGCCCACACTCCGCTGCCAGCCCCTGCTGGTACTCTTCGCCTCGCAGACTGGGTCTCTTAGGTGCTCGTGGGGCAGGTGTCGTGCGCCTTGACCAGTCCCTTCATTCCCTCTTTTAGGTGGGAGGATTATTGCCTACACCAGTGCTTCCTGTCCGGGTGTATGGCTCCAGGTGATGTGGATCGTTCCTTAGGCAGGCACACGCCCCAGGTACTAGTCCTGGGGACCCTCACCTCGACCAGATTCACTTGACTCTACTGGGTCCCACAGGGCGGTTGTGGGGGTGCTGATTTCAATCTAGCTCTCCCCCCCCACGACTTTTAGTGTCCTCTCTTTTTCCCAATGTCTGGCTGGTGCCCTCAACTGGTGGGGTCCGTGGAGGGGAGTCCTCCACGAGGCGGGCACATGCCCAAGTACGAACCTGGGGACCCACACCTCTGTTGGATCTCTTCAGTTGAGCTGGCTCCACTTCTTGTCTTGTGCCACCTCGGGCCTATTTCACCTCTGTGTGCTCCTCCTCCAAGCCAGGCCTCCCTCCTCCACCCCCTGGTTGTCCTCTGCTTCTCCTGGCACGAGGGGATTGGGCACCCCTGACCCGCTTCCCCACCGCGCCCTGGCGGGGTGTTCACTGTGGGTGTCGTCACGTGGGCTGCTCCTCTTTGTAGGGAGGCTGTGACCCCTCCTGGGATCAACTGACGGGGATCTCTGCATCGAAAAACTGTATGAGATGTCTCCCTCACCTCCGGTGGGGTGCAGATTTAGGCGTGGGGCCCCTCTATACGGGCTGGGGACACCCCCTCTTCATGTGCCCTGTGGCTCCTTATGTGCTCCGAGGCTGGGGCCCCCAGTTACTCCAGGCATACCCCTCCTCCTCACCAGTGTACCCAGCACCAGTCGGTGTAGGCTCCAGTCAGCGTCCAAGCATTATTTAAATATGTGAGAACTCCTTTCTCGCAGGCCCAAGTGCTGGCTCCGGGTCCCTTGGCACCAGCAAGGTTTGACTTTCCACCTTGATCTGGGCGTGTGCCTGGGCCCTGCTCCCTATCCTCATATCTCTTGGGGGAGCCCCAGTGAGCCTTGCTTGGGCACCAGCCCAGCTCCTGTGTCTCACGGCCACTCTCTCTCCTCCGCGGGACCCCTGTGGCCGTCTTCTGGTGTTCTCGGAAGCTCTGGCGATTCTCCTCTCACACCACCGCTGTTGATGTAGGCCCCCCCTTCCCAAGGTGGACCGACACCTCCACATATGTGGAGGTGCCGGCCGCCCAGCTGACAGTTGGGGGGGGGGGGGGGTGATCCTCACTCTTGCTTCGGCGCTACCGTTGGGTATCCCGAGGGGAGGGGGGCCTGGACTTACCTCCTCTCCACCTTCGACCCGCTCCCTCCATTCTTCCTAACGCTAGCTTCTCTCCTGCTTACTGCGTCCCCCTTCAGTGCACCAGCCAGCGGCGAGGCACACTTTCACTTTCGCCTGGGGGCGCCGGCTGTTTCTCTCCCAATACTGGGCCGATTTTGCCTGTTTTTTCAAACACTGGTGCAGCTGGGCTTCCCACTCCAACCGTTAAACCTGCGGGCTGGGGTATGGGGGAGAGGACAGAAAGTGGGTGCTCAAGCCACTTTTCCGGTCCCTAACTCGGGAGGATAACGCTGAGGCTTTCCACATCAGCACGCCCCCTGGTGGCCTTAACCCACCGGTGCAATTTAATCTCTATATCTGCCCTTTACTAAAAAATCTTTGCGCAATTCAATCTTCAGTATCATTGATATGCGGATGATACACAGATTTATGTTAGCCTAAAACAACCAGTGGAGGCAGCAGAGAATATTTTGAAATGTGCAGAGAAAATATAAATGTGGATGCTTGACAACAAGCTCCAACTTAATCCCAATATGACAGAGATAATCCTCTTTGGTTCTAAGAAGAAACTGGAAACCCTTTTCCCCCAATGATTCCATGTCCTTCGCTTTTTGGAAGTACTTCCAAGTACACAGAATCAGCAAAGAACCTAGGTGGCATCTCGCAATCAAATTTGGGGTATAATCTTCATGTTACTCAGATGATTAAATCAGTGTATTTCCAATTGAAATGTTGAAACCGCTTTTCCCTCTAATTTCAGAAGGCGATCGAGCAACTGTAGTAGGCACGCTTATTACTGCCATCCTGGCCTACTGCAATGGCCAAAATTCAGCAGTTTGTTCAGTCTTTTCATTATTATGGAAAGAGTCAGTATCAGACTTTCGGAGGAAACTTCATTGGCTACCGGTCCATCAACGGATTCTTTTTAAGCTTTTGTGCTTGGTTTTCAGATGTGTGCATGGCCTGGCACCACCATATTTTATTGATAAGATTAAAACCTATATCCCTACTTGATCCTTGCAGTCCACAAATCAAAATCTGTTGGTGGTCCCTACCTCTAGATCTGTTCAATGGGGGGGACAAAAGGTTCTCAGTTGTCGGCCCTCACGCGTGGAACTGTTTGCCGCTCTATCTACGGAAGAAATCGTCTTTGTGTTCAGGAAAGAGCTTAAAACATTTTTGTTTGAGTGGGATCACACTGAGTTGCTACTAATATAGTGAATGTATCGTAATCTTTAAATATGTGCCTAGATGTGGCTTGCCGCTTGGTTCCCCCTGAGGATATGCGCATTGCAAATCCTAAATCACATTAAATCAAAATCAAAACTCACAGAACACCTCCTTGATGACCTGGTGGTCTGCGACGAGTTGAGGGGTTGGATTAGGGACTTCTTTATGACAAACAATTCGCAGGAGATGGACGCACATATCGTTTGGGACCCATTTAAAGCCACCATGAGGGGGGAGCTGATAGCTAGAAAAATACAGAGAGATAGGCAGATAAATCTGTTGCAGAAGGATCTTGAAGAACAATTAAACAGGGTAGTGTCCAGAATGGAGGAAGATGGAAGTAATGCGATCAGAGAGGAATATTAGGTGCCAGCTGCACGTCTTCCAAACTATGAGGACAGCGCAATCACTCCTATACCTCCAGCAGAAATGTTACATTAAGGCTAACAAGTTACTTACTGGCTAGACAGTTAATGAAAAATGAGGGATCCAGAACTATATTAAAGATCAGGTCTGGCGGAAAAGTGGAGTGCACCTCGAATGAGTACATCCTGGACGCCTTTGGGGAATTTTACTAGAGCCTATATGCAACAGATTCACCAGAGGACGGGGCCCAAAGAGAGTACTTGCCAAGGTCCTCTTTACTTAAGATTTTCTGGGAGAAAAGGGAGGAGGTAGAGGGGGCAATCACACCAGAGGAAGTGCGTGCCTCGATACAGTTGTTGCCGAAGGGGAAAGCCCCAGGGCCGTATGGCTACTTGACTGGTTTTTATAAAACATTTCAGGGAGTCCTGAAACCGATTCTGATACACTTGTTCAATTCCTTTGGGAATTACTCGCTCCATGGAAGAAGCCAAAGTGGTTCTTCTCTTAAAGCCCGATAAATACCCTGAGCTATGTGGGTCCTACTGCCCATTTCCCTAATCAACTTGGATGCGAAAACATACACCAATATATTGCCAACCTGACTTGAGAGGCTACTCCCGCAGTTGATCGGGGTGGATCAATCGAGATTAATTACAAATGGGTAAGCTTTGTTCAATATACGCAGGTATGCCATCTGATAGAGAAAGCTACATTGACCGGCACTCCTGTGGCGGTCCTGGCCTTAGACGCCTTGACCGGGTTGAGTGGGCGTTTCTCTTCCACACTATGGAGGCCATGGGAATGGGGGAAGGGATCATACGCATGATGAGGGCTAACTATAATGACCCCACTCTCTGCCTTGCAATACATGGCCAGCTCTCAGAGGCTAGAAGGATATCCCGGGGCACGAAACAAGGTTGCCCACTCTCCCCGTTCCTAAACGCCAATCATTTGGATCCCCTATTTTCCCGTATTAGGGACATCCCAGAGATCACAAGAATTAAGTTCAGCAGGGAGACCCATAAGGTGATCGCCTTTGCGGACGACATGTTACCAGCAGTTACAAACTCGGAGACTGCGTTGCTGGTGTTGGGGAAAGAATTGGATGAGTTTGGTGGGGGTGGTGGGCTTAAAAATCAATGACCACAAATCTAAAATGAAGAGGGTAGCAGGGCTGAAAAAGAAGTGCCCTTATGCTTTGGCCCCTGGGAGTGTCTGCTACTTGGGAATCCAGTTTACGGGGTCACTGGGGGAGATATACAAAGCAAACTATCCACCTCTCCTGGAGAAAATTAGGCAGCTGTTGTGATTTGGGGCCTCTGTCGATCTCATGGTTGGGGCGAATTATACAAAGATATGCAAAGCAAACTATCCAACTCTCCTAGAGAAAATTAGGTAGCTGTTGAGGGATTTGGGGCCTCTGTCGATCTCATGGTTGGGGCAAATGAACGTCTTGAAGATGGTGGTCCTTCCGAAGATCCTCTATTACTTTCAGACTCTTCCGGTTAAACTCCTGTTTCACTTCTTTACGGAACTCCAGGGGCTGTGGGCAAGTTTATTTGGAATAATAAAAAGCTCAGAGTGTCTATGGCACAAGCGAGGCATGGATGCTCCAAATTTCTATTTCTGCTATTTGGCGGCGCAGATTAGAGTGATACACGAGTGGTTTAGGACAGACCAAGAGATTGTGTGAGGGAACATGGATAGGGCAGTAGTGGGACAGCCGCTAGACAGGGTGTTATTGTGCCTTAAGGCACAGACAGGCCAAAAAACATGTACAGGAGATGGATCACGGCCCTAGTGGGTGAGGTTTGGGACATTCTGGTCAAGAAAGTTGGCTTGATGACTTTTTCCATCCCCATTGACGCCAATATTTAGCAATACACAATTTACTCCGGGCAGGGAGGATAGAGCCTTTGGGAGGTGGGAAAAGTTGGGGTGCAGAGTATTAAGGGACTTTAATGAAAGGGGGAGGTCAAAACGTATGAACAATGTAAAAAAGATTTTAAGTTGGGGGAAGAAGAGAGGTTTAGATATTCCCAAATAATACACTGGGTGAAAAGCCCCGGGGTAGTAAGGGCGGCAACAAGGGACCTCACCAGTTTTGAGAAATACATAACATGCAACACTGGGGAAAGCTCATATAATTGCGGACCTATATTTTTGTGTCCCGAGATGGAAACAGTGAAATGGCCCGACATGAAATATTGGGACGCCACAGTGGGGCAGGAAATAGAACTGGAGCAGTGGGAGTAGTTGTGGATGGTTATTCCCCGTTTGACAAGGGCAGTGCAAATTAGAGAAATGTGGATCAAGGTCATGGTCCAGTGGCACCTGACCCCGACTAGGCTTCACAAGTGCTATCTGGCGGTTTCAGATAGATTTTGCAAAGGGTGTGATTCCCCAGGCAATTGGGGTCATATTTGGTGGTCCTGTGGGAGGCTTGTGCCTTTTTGGGATTATATAAGAAAGGCGATGTCGGACACGTTCAGCATGCAGGCCCAAGGGGACATTAAGGAGACCATGCTGGGGATGGGAGCATATTGGAGTCCTTGCCAACTAGAGCGCAGAAGAAGGCCTATGTGATCCTCAGCATAACAGCACTATTACTAGTAGCCCAAAAGTGAAAATATTGATCAGTCCCCGATGATCATGACTGGTTGCCAAAGGTTTGACACTTTATGGCCTTGGAGTGTATGACTTACTCCTTGCAAGGAGATCTGCAGAAATTCGGGGCCGACTGGGACGTGGCGCTATTTTATTTTATTTTGTATTTATTTGTATTTATAAAGCGCACATCTGCCCAGGGGCATTGTGGCGCTGTTACAGGTTGTTCACTTGTCAGGCAGGCTATCATTCCTCTGCAGTGACTCAGGAATGGGGCTATGCCTGAGGAGGTGGTGGTTATTAGTGTTGGTGTGAGATCGCGTAATGTTATGGATCAAGAGGAGGAACAGCTGTTTAGGGCTAAGTTTAGGGGGAGTGAGGAGGAGGAGAGGGGATGTGGAAATGTGTTTGAGTTTAAAAATGCCAGTAAAACATTTTGAAAATAAATTGCTTGCATTCTAAGAAATACATATGCAAGAATTAGGTTTGAAATCATGCTTACCATATAATTTATTAAAAGATTCATGTTCTTTAAATCATAGCTACTGCATTCACAAACTTTACATGAAGTTTTGATATTCTTATTTTTTGTCATGTTTTACCGGTAACATAAATAATTGATGGAATTTGTGGTGAACCAGAAGAAGGACTAAGCAGATTGTGAGTCATGTTTCAAGGGTTTTATTAAAAGAAAAGGAATCAAACACCTAACTTGGCTTATTTCTATGTGGGAAATTATCTACTGGGAAGTCATCGTGAAGCAAGACACGATGGACTCCACAAGCAAGCACCCGAGGTACCAGCGAGTCCGGTAATGGGAGGTGCTGCCATAGACCCAGAGGTGCCATCGAGAGGAGATGGAGGGCGGCGCTCCACACCAGGCAGGTGAGAAGGAAGATTGGCAAGCCAGCGTGCTGGGGAGACTCGGAGCAGGAACGAGGCGAACTACGGCCCCGGGCAGGAGAGAAGAAGGCAGGTCGAGAGCACTGTGGGAGACGGAAGACGAGGAGCAGAGACACAAGGCCACCCGCGGTAACTGCTGCACGGGAGGGACTCACAGCCAGGCACCGCAGAGAGCATGGAGAAGTCCCCACACTCTCAAGTAAGGAGGCGGGCAGGGGGACTAGAAGCATGGGCATCCCTCAACGGGAGGCCTACAGTGCAGAGGCGGGTCCTCATATTGCCAGCTACGTCCCTGCCGCGATAAAGGGAATCACAAGCTCCGGGCCGTAAAGGCGGTGATTCTATGAAGATAAAGGGCACATTAGCCCCAATTGAACGTGGGGCACAAGAGAGGCTCACTTATTCAACAAGTGAAGACCCCAGGAAGTGGGGGCCGTGTGGAGTGCGGGGCAGACCTGATCAGCTAAAAGACTGGGGCTGGGATCATAAGAACCGGAAAAGAAATAGGACAGAAAAGAGGGCGCCTGGAAGGAATCGATACGCAGGGAGTGGACCCCCCAGAGACCAGGGGGCAGGGGTGAGGCAGCAGCCCCTCAAGCATTGAAGGGAAGGCAAGAACCTCCCGAAAGAGGTAAATGTGCACAACCATCCTGTTGCAGTAGATAAGAGTGAGGGGGTGAGACCGGCTTCACAGGGGACACCCCACAGCGTACCAGGGAGGCAGGACAACAGTGGACCCGGTGCCCTGGAGTGCAAGCTAATAAGGCACTGAGACAAAGCCAGAGGAGGCCCCAGGAGAAGGGGGGAAGCCGAGGGAGGTTGGGGACGGCGAGAAGGCCTTGCCCGGAAAGGAGGTGTCGCACAGAGAAGGGATAGGGCTGTAGATCCCCAAAGAGCAGAGGGGGAGAGATCTGAAGGGTGGAGAAGGACCCAATCAGTCCTCATAACCTGTGCCACAACCAACCAGAAAACACAGGCCAGAAGGGACAGCGACCATGGCCCTCAATGACTACCAAGGCGAAAGGCCGACCAGCGAAAGCAGGCCCATTCACTGGGGATACCCCGGGCACACTCACCACCTTGTGGCCGGCGTTAGAGGTGAGGGCGCAGGGCAAGGGAAGCTTAGACCCCTCGAAGGAACAAATGGTCTCTGAGGCGGAGGAAGGCAGTGCCTCGATAACAATGCAGGATTTTTCGTGGCAAAATTCTCTCTGCAAGCTACTCTAGCCAAGAGATTCCAGGATCAGTTCCAACTGATGAGTGGGTCTCAACTCAGCGCTAGGGGAGATGAGGCATGAGATAGGACAACTAGGGGAACAAATGGACCTGCCTGAAAGGGGCCTACAGGAAGTTGACAAAAAGGCTACAGCGAACAGCGAGGCAATCGAGCGCCTGAACGTGGCAACTCAAAATTTGGATATACAACTAGAGGACCTAGAAAATAGATCACAGAGAGTCAACATAAGAATAAAGCGACTGCCAGAATCAATACTGGATACGGATCTGAAAAGGGAAATGCAGAAAATCTTTGCAGACCTACTTGGAGGGGTTGGGAGGCCAGAAACAGTGGAACTGGACCGGATCCATAGGGTGGGACGCCTGAATAAGGGCCCCAATGCCAGACCACGAGATGTCCTTGCAGCATTCGCTAGGTATGGGCAAAAAGAGGCTGTCCTTAGGGCAGCCAGACAACAAAAACCGGTGCTCTACAAGGGACAAGAGATAGCATTATTCCAGGACCTGGCGAGCAGCACGCTAACAAAGAGAAGATACATGAGCCTTATACTGAGAGAACTGACCAAAAGGAACATCAAATATAGGTGGACCTTCCCGTTTGGGCTGATGTGCGAATGGGAGGGAATCCAGAAACGGGTAACCTCCCCGTAAGAAGTGGTAGGCATACTCCATTTGGACATAGCTGAGGGTTCGGCGAGAGAGGACCCCTCAACATTGGAGAATAAAACTAGACCCAGGCCATGGGAGTGGTGCCTAGTGGGGGAACGCTGCAGAAGGAGGGCGTCACTGAGAGGCCCAGGCCTGAGAGGGGGGACGGTGGTTGAAGAAGTGAGGAGCAGCTAGGGATAGCGGATTCCCTGCAACGCCCATAAGAGGAATCGAAAGGGGGTGGTGGACATTCTGAATATAAAAAGGGCAAAGGGAACAGGGGGTATAAAACATGTTGGAACCAGTAAGGGTGGTGGCACCTGAGGGACGGGGCGAGGGGGTCATGGGAAGGTAGGTGGAGGGGCTAGGGTAATTCCGAAGCTGAAGGAAAGGGTACTGGGGGGCAGTAGGCAGTCAGGTAAACCGCAGGGGAAGGAGGGAGTGGAGAGGGGAGGGAGAGCGGCGAGGAACCGCAAAGGAGAAGGGAACCGCCAGGGAACAGGTCTGGGGAGCAGGGGGGAGAGTCAAAACAGGAGAAAAGGAGAGTTATTTTTTTTTATATTGCATTTTATTGATTTTACATTTTAGACCTTATACTTTCAATGAACAACATCAAACTTCTAATATACTATCACCAAAAACAATAATAAGGTGATAAAATAAAATACATGGACCCAGATCCCCCTCATCACCAATCACAATATTTTGTCATATATCCATTTCACCCGATTTCTTGCATTTGCTGTAGAATAGGAATTATCATTTTATCCTGCATCCTCCCATCTCTGCCAAATTTTTCGGGCTTTCTCAGGGTGCCCTCTAGCAGTGTAAACAGGTCTCCATTGATATACACATGTCCACCTCCATTACCCATTGTTCACATTGCGGGGTTACATTTGATCCCCATAGTTGTGCTATGTTTCTTTTAATAAGGCCGGTGGTTGCCGAGAAAAATTGTTTTTCAAAGCGTGTCATTTCTCCTTCCTCTTCGATGCCCAATAGCATCAGTCTTGGGTCCCTAGGGATGGTGTGCCCCAATACTGCTGATAGTTTGTCACAACATTTTCGCCAGTACTCCTGAATCTGTGTATTATATATTATATATATATATTATATGAAAGAAGGTACCATCCTCGCTTAAACATCTTAGGCAATTGGGATCTGTGGCTCTGTTCCAACGGTAGAGATCCACCCTCGGATAATACACTGTGCAATACTTTAGTTTGTATGAGCATAAATCTAGCCAAGATGGCTATGTCTCGCACGTACATCAGGCTAGTCACCCAGTCCTCAGGCAATATCAAACCTATATCCCTTTCCCATTTCCGTTTCAAATTTCATAGCTCAGGTATTGCAAAAGAGGATATGGCACTATACATGACAGTGGTGATTTTAGTCTCTATGCGGTCGTGGACGATGTTTCTTTCAAGGGGTGTGCGATCAGGCATATCAGACAGCACAGGCAGATGTGTTTGTATTGCATGTTTCAGCTATATATATCTGTATTGCTCAGTGACATGAAGATCAAATCGAGTGGTCAGTTCCTCAAAGGACACCAGTCTGCCTTCTATAGTATATTCCCAACCTTGGTTATTCCCTTTGATTCCTAGCTCGGCCACGCCGGGAGTTTACCTAGTTAGGGCAGATTTCTATTCCCCCATAGCGCTTGTATTGGGGTCACTTTTTTGTCCCACCCGATATGTTTGTGTGTTTCTGTCCATCTTGTTGTTGTATGTGCTGTCATAGTGCAAAGGAGAGGTGGTTTCATAGTACAATATAGGCTCCTCAATGGGGATGATCCCTGAAGCGCTGCTATTTTTGCTTTGTTATGGGGCAGGTTTCTGTGTCTGCAACATGTCGTTTATCACCACCATCACTAGCCCAGTAGTAAACTATTCGGTACCCCTATGCCACCCTCCCATATGGATCGCTGAAGCGTTTGCAACGCAATTAGTGGGTGACCTCCTCCCCACAGAAGTTTTCTGAGGGTACTGTCAATTTTGTGGAATTCTAGGGCTGAGATATGGTGCGGGGCATTTTGAAAGATGTAATAGAAACGAGGTAAAGCCAGCATTTTAAACAGTGTTAGTGGGAGTGAGATCCAATGCCGTACATCTTCTATAAATTTATCCACAATGGGGTATAGATTTCTGACTATATATTCTGTAAAATTAGTCATGATCTGGATACCTAGATAGTGGAAGTGTTCCGTTTCGACACAATATGGGCAGTTATCCGGGATAGTATTCCCTGTACCTTTAACCAGCAAGAGTATAGATTTGGACCAATTGACCTTCAAACCACTGAATGAGCGATACTGTTCCAGTAGTTGTGTGACCACAGGACAAAAATTGGCTGGATCTCCCAGGTTTATTAACAGGTCGTCAGCATTTAGGGAGACTTTATCCTCCCAGTCCTTGCGCCAACTGAAGCTTTAGCATGTAGAAACATTCTAAGTAGGTGTGGGGCCATCTCGTTCCCGCCCAATCTATTCTATATGTCGATCGGGAAACCATTCGGGCCTGGGGTCTTCCCTGGCTGCAGCTGTGATATTGCAAGTATCACTTCATCTTCTGTGATATCCTGTTTGAGCAGGGCTACTTGATTGGCGTTCAGGGTGGGATGCGAAATCTCATCGAGGACTGCCTTGTCTACAGGGTGTTAGGGGGCATTATATACATCGGCGTAATGGGATGCAAACCCTTCCGCAATATCGTGATCAGTTTGTAACAGCTCTGAGCTCCCTGCTCTTATTTCCCTGACCTGCCGGTGGCCTTCGTCCCTTTTGTCCAACCATGCCAACAGTTTGCCAGCTTTATCACTTGATTCGTACAATCTTGCGCGCATCGCCCTGTGCGCCTGTTTGGCACAATCCAGGGCTATGTTGTGGAGGCGTTTCTGAGCTAGCAGGAGGAGGCGATGCATGTCAGCTGAGTGGGTCTCAACATATGCCGTCTCCTTCTGCCGTACATCTTGTTCTGCTTCCACTAGTGTTTGCTGGTGTGTTTTCTTGTGTGCCGTCATCCAGGAAAGGATCTCTCCTCGGAGTACCGGCTTGTATGCCCCACATAATATCGCAGGGTCCTCTACAGACCCAGTGTTCAGCTCAAAATGTGTCAGTGGTCACTCGGATTTGTTCTTTAAGGTCTGGAAGTCCTAAGTAATAGCTATTAAGATGCCATGTTGGGGGGGGGGGTGGCCTCTCGATTGCAAGTACCATCAGGAGGGGAGAATGATCTGAGATGCCACGCGGTGGTAGCGTCACCTTGATCGCTTTGTGTATGTCCGTTGCTGGGAGGAAGAAGTAGTCCAACCTCGAAAGTGAGGCATGAACCCCAGAGTGGTACGAATATTCATGTTCTTTTGGGTGTAGATCTCGCCACACGTCCTTCAGTGCGGGCGGGGAGTAAACTGGTGGTATGGCGGCAAGAGAATGGTTCCACAACGTTCCCTGTATGTGGAGAAATCTGCCCCCGTGTCTTGTCACATTGGTCAGTTTAAAGGGAAGCCTCTTATGTACTAATATTAAGAGCCCTCTCGAGCCCATGAGGAAGCCGGCGTGTACTGCCATGCAGTAATTAGTGCGTCGGAAAAGATTGCACG
This sequence comes from Ambystoma mexicanum, assembly GCF_040938575.1. Lineage (NCBI taxonomy): Eukaryota > Metazoa > Chordata > Amphibia > Caudata > Ambystomatidae > Ambystoma > Ambystoma mexicanum. The sequence goes on from NC_090926.1 coordinate 351,556,446, forward strand.
TCGTGCCGGCCAGATGTGTCTCTGTGAGCACCATGATGTCAGGCGAGTATCTATTCACGGACTGTGTGCCTAGACACCTTTTGATCCCGCTGCCCAATCCGTTGACATTCCACATCAGGAATCTCAGGGATTTGACATCATTCCTAGCCGAAGCCATAACAGTAGCAGGTGAGTATATCGCTGTCCGTCAGGGGCGGGCTATGGGTCAGCAACAGGGTAGTAGTCTGAATGTTTAGTGCAAGTGTATAACATGATTGGTGGGTCCGTGAATAACATAAAACATAAACCCTTCCTTCCCCCTCCCTATACTCCATCCCAACCTGAAGCATCTGTCGCCCGAACAACAAACAATAGTTTTTTTAAAAAAAATATTTTTATTTTATTCTGAAGTCCAACAAACACACTACAACTGTTTCAATACATAGAAAGCATCATTAGACCAACACATTTTTATTAGAACTCCCCAACTCCCCCCCCCCCCCCCCCCCTTGAACTAGAGCCGGTTCTCACATGTCATTTACAGGAGCATCATCGGGTAGCACAGTACTTAGGCAGTCATCATCCGGGTCCTCTGTTCCGTTGTTACCCTGATGAGGGTTTGCCATAGAGGCCACCAGTTGCCGCCAGGCCATCAAGGGCCCTACTTCCTCCTCGCCTCCCCAAGTGACCGCTTCAAACCAGACTACAGATTCAGCTTCCGCCCAACTCAAGAGGTCCGCCCACCATAGCTCCACCCTAGGTCTGTGGGCCGCCTTCCAGCCCATGGCAATCCTGCGCTTGGCCAAAACACAAGCCAGGTCCTTCATCTTGCTTATGTGTTTTGAATGTCGGGGTCTAGGAAAAAACCCAAGCATGCATGACCAGGCCGATTCCACATCCATCACCACCCCCCCACCAGCCAGTTTCGTCTTAACCTCGTCCCAAAATCTGTGCACTTCCGGGCAAGCCCAAAACATGTGTAGCAGTCCCGCATTCACCTCCCCACACCTGGGGCATTGCTGCGTAGCTGGTCCCCCAAACTTTGCAATCTTCCCGGGAGTCAAATAAGCCCTGTGGGTAACGTACAATTGAAGTTGTTCGAATCTCGCGTTCCGGGACACCTTTTTACGGTACCTTAGGGCCCATTCCCATTGCCCATCTGTCATGGGTCCTCCCACCTCTTCTTCCCAATCTTGTCTCAATTGAAGCAACTCCTTCCCTGCCCTTACTCGCAGGAGCTCGTATATCCTCGATATTTCGTGCCCGCCCTCCGATACATCATACATAGTTTCCAGGGAGGCATCAGGGTCTGCTAGCACTGTCTCGGGCCATCTTTCTCTAGTCTTTTTCACAAGCCTAGTGTAGGTTATATATTGGCCTCCATGCACCCCTGTCTCTTCCTGCAACCTCTGAAAGTCCAATGCCTCCCCTTCCTGCCATATATCCCCAAGGGTGGCCAGGCCTACCTGTTCGCAGTATCTACGGACCGATTCAAGTAGTTGAGAGTCGCTCCCGTACAGCGCCGCCAAAGGGGCCTGCTGGGCGTACGGCTCCGAATCCCCCCCAATCTTCCATGTCCTGTGCCAGATCTCCCAGCCCAGCCTCAGTAGCCGCCCCCTACCCACCAGTTTGTCTCTGCGCAACCACACCACTTCCATCAGAAAGTATGGGACTGAGTCTCCACGCAGAAGCCTAGCTTCCGCCGAGTCTTCAGCCGAAAGCCACCTGGCCACATACTGCAGCTGCCCCGCCAGGTAATAGAGTTCAAAATTAGGCAGGCCTATCCCCCCCCTTGTCACATGGGTTCTGGAGCTTCCACAGAGCAACCCTATTCCTAGAGCTGCCCCACACGAAACCCCTACACACGCTGTGAAGTTTCGCGAATAGGCTCCTAGGTATCAAAAACGGGATATTCACGGAAAAGTGCAAGAGTCTGGGCAGGACCACCATCTTGAGCAAGGCCGCCCTCCCCATCATGGTCACGGGCAATCTAGACCAAAATACAATGCTGTTCTTGATCCCCTCTATCGCTTTTTCCATGTTATGCTTGTGTTCTGCCTCGACTCTGTGGTAAATATTTATTCCCAAATACCTAAATGTCACAGGCTGCCATGGTATTGGCAGGACAGGCAGCCTCTGTACCGGGACATTCCTGTATCTGCCCAAAGGAAACAGACTAGACTTTCTAGGGTTCACCGATATGCCCGAAAGGGTGGCGTACCGTTCTATTACCTCCAGCACATATTGCAGATTTTCTTCTGGATAACGCAAATAAAGGAGCATATCATCCGCATATAGTGATATCAGGTGCCCTCCACTGACAGTGCTTATGCCCACCTCCCCATATTGTTGTCGCAGGCATATTGCCAGCGGCTCTAATGCCAGTATATATAGCATGGGTGACCAGGGGCATCCCTGTCTGGGCCCCCTGCAAAGTTGCCAGGTATCTGAGACTGTGGACCCTGTTTTGACTCTCGCCATCGGAGTGCTATAAAACAACTGGACCCATCTGAGGTATCCAGGTCCCATTCCGTACCCCTTCAGGACCACTTTCAGCCAGGGCCATCATACCGAGTCGAAGGCCTTGACCGCGTCTAAAGACACTATGGCCAACTCGCCCGTGTCCTCCTCATTTTGGTCAATGATATGGTGTAGCCTCCTGTGGTTATCGGTAATGTTCCTGCCTGGAACATATCCCGTCTGATCTGGGTGTATCAGTATCCCAATCACCTTATTCAGTCTATTAGCCAGCACTGCCGTAAGTATTTTGCTGTCCTGGTTAAGCATGGACAACGGTCTGTAAGACCCGCACTCCACGGCCGGCTTGCCTGGTTTCAAGAGTGGGATGATCACAGCCTCGCGGAGGGACAATGGGAGTTCCCCCTGCTCATAGGCCTCGTTGAAAGTGGCAAGCAGTGGCTGAAGCAGCTCTTGCTTGTATGTTTTGTAGAACTCACTAGGCAGCCCATCCGAACCAGGCGCCTTGCAAGTGGGCAGATTCTGAATCACCACCTCCAGCTCATCCGAGGTGACAGGTGCGTCTAACTCCGCACGTTCTAGGTCATCCAGGGTGGGCAGCTCTATGTCCTCCAATGTGTCCAGTATGTCTTGACACATATCCTCCCCCGTGTCCTCATACAAGTGTCTGTAAAACTTAAGGAACTCCTCATTTACCCCTTCCTGGGTGTTGCAGATGCAACCTCTCTCATCCTTAATCTCACTGATCACCGAGCGGGGGGGTCTCACTCTTATACAGCCAGGCCAGCAGTCTGCCCGGCTTGTCTCCCCCTGCATGTATCCTTTCCGTATATTTCCTGTAATTGAGTCTACATAGCCTATCCCAGAGTGCACTGCAGGACAACTGTAGCTCCTTTACTTTGGTTCTGTTATCATGAGTGGTGTTCTCACAACGTGTGAGATCCTCTAGCTCCCATTCCGCTTCTTGGAATTCCCTTTCGATACCCCCCGTGTAGCCCCTTAGCTTTGGAAATGGCTACCCCACGCACCACCACCTTAAACGCTTCCCACAGTGTGCCCACAGAGCTTACGCTTCCCGTATTTATATCAAAGTATTCTTCGATGGCATCCCTCAGATCCTCCCGGAACCCCTCGTCTTGCAGAGCCTCGGTCCTGAGTCTCCATGTAGGGATCCGCGGTCTTGGGGGCTGGTGTCTCCAGTCTACCACCAAGGGCAAGTGGTCAGATAGTACTCGGGCCTTGTATTCCGCTCCCTCTATGTCTCTCACTATCTCGGCTGTTACAAACATGTAATCTAGCCTTGTGTGCAAATCATGTGGCGCTGCGAAGTGTGAATACTGCCTATCCGTGGGATGCAGCCTTCTCCATACTCTAGGCCTAGGTCTTTCAGTAAGGTACCCAGCGCTTTGGCCGCCGGTGCCGTTTTGCCTACCCTGTCCTTGGACCTATCCATTCTGGGATTCATGGTACAGTTAAACTCCCCCCGCCACACTACCATACCCCCTGCCAGGGGGCCAAGTTTACTGTAGAGGGTCCTAAAGTAAGCCGCTGTGTCGTTATTGGGGGCATACAAATTTATGATATGCACTTCCCTGTTTTCCAGGAGACCCGTTACCACCACCATTCTACCCTCCGGGTCCACCGTAGAGTCAAGCACCCGAAACGGCACATGAGGCGCCACCCAAGTAATAACTCCTCTAGCGTACGCCGAGTACGCCGCACCCACAACATTGCCCTTCCATTTTCTCCTGACCACCTCCAGCCTTTCCCTAGTAAGGTGAGTCTCCTGCAGCAGGGCTATGTCTACACGCATCCTCTTTAAGTACAGCATCACTTTATTACGTTCCAGGTAGCTGTTGAGGCCCCGTACATTCCAGGTCACAATTCTGAGATTACCCGATGCCATCTGGTCAGACTATCCCCATCCCATCCCTTCCCATAATGCTCCCCGTGCTAGTTCGTTTTCTGGCTCTCTCCCTTCTATTCACAAACAATACCCCCCCCCCCCACTTCACACCACTGCACACAACTCCCCCCCTCCCCCTCCCTGCCAACCCCCAACAATAGCCCAGCTCCATCTCTGGATCTCATGCCTACCCACGTCTGGACCTGTCTCGTATCCGAGGACATGGACCCCGCGCGGCGTCACCTATCTAACAGTGACCTAACTAAGTGTACTACTATTGGGTTCAGAGGGTGCTTCCCAGGAGCTTCCACAGTCATCTATTTAGGAGAAGTGCATTCAACGGGACCCGCCGGCAGATACCATGATTTCCTCCCCACAAGCACAATATCGTACTATATTCCAGTCCCAATGTCATAACTATGGCCTCACGGGTGCCTCAGCAACGTGCTACTTATCTCCAGCCGCTTCTGTCTGGGCATCCGGTTCCTGAGGTCGACCCTGCATATCCAGCCACTCCATCGCTTCGGTCGGCGTCTCAAAGAAGAGGGATCTATTCTTATAAAACACCTTTCACCTAGCGGGGTAGAGCAACATGTAGCGATGGCCTGCTTCTCTGAGCCTCCTTTTCACCGATCCAAAGTTCATTCGACTCCGCTGTACAAGCAGCGTATAGTCCGGATACACCGTTATTTTCGCTGACCCCCTTTCTATCGTACCTCCTTTCCGGAAAAATTCGAGAATCTTTTCGCAGTCACGATAGTTCAAGATCTTAGTGATCAACGGCTGCGGGGGGGCTCCTGGGGCCGGTCTCCTGATCAGGGCCCTATGCGCCCTTTCAACCTCGAACCCCTGGGTCAGCTCCCCGCCTGTAATCTCCTGCAAGAGCATGGTTTCAACGTATTCCGTGGAGTTCGGTCCTTCCATTCCTTCCGGAACACCCACTATGCGAATGTTGTTGCGCCTGGCGCGCCCCTCTGCCTGCTCTGCTCTGTCCTCCAGATTGCCCACTCGTTGCACGAGGGCATTAAGCGCCTTCGCATGTGCATTGCACGCCTCTGTGGTCGGGGCCAACTCTTTCTCCAGTTCCCCAGTGCGCTCTGCGATCGTTCGCACGTCCTGTCGCAACAGGTTCACCTCTTCTTGGACCGCTCCGATCTTAAGGTCTAGGCCCTCCTGCAGCTCTTTCATGGCCAGGCCCAACTTCGTTTCCCAAGCCACCTTCAAGTCGACAATTGCTGCCAGCACCTCCTGGATAGTACCCGGTGGGTCCGTCGCCGCCCCAGGGGCCTCCTTGCTCTTGCCCCCTTCCGTGCTCGGGGGCGACCTGGCGTAGGCCTCCATCGTGGGCTGCTTGATCCGGGGTCGCACCACCTTAGAAGACATCCTGCTGCGTTGGTTGGGCACACGCGCCCAGCTGTGTCTCCGGCGCTGCGGAGCCCCTTGCGGGGCACTTATGTTCTTGCCACCAGCCAGAGACGCATGCGACGCGTCCCTCTAGTTGGGCTCACCCCGCTCCGGCTGGCTATCTTCCTCAGCTCCACGGACCATTTATGCCCCTTTGTCCATGAACGGCCATCTTGGGTGCTGCCCTTCCACTGCGCGACCGCCACCTTCTTCGAAGTCCATTTCTGTGGATATGCAGTCTCGCTGGTGGGGAGGGCACTCACCATGTGCCCCCCACTTTCATGCACCCTTGGATGCACCGTGGACTCGAAAGTCTGCCGAAAACCATCACTTCTTCCCAGGATCAAAATCGGATCATCGGGAGCTCCTCCAAGGAGCGTCCTCTCACGTAGCCATCAAGCCACGTCCCCCAACAACAAACAATAGTTGAAAGAAAAGTCAACCACTGAACAAACAAATTAGTCGCTTTCAAGTCCTTGAATCATGACCATCCCATCAACACTGGGGTGGCACTCTGGAGGGGCTTCCGTCCACGACGGCCACTCAAATTTTCTATTTCCATGGTTATTGTGGTTGCGTGTCGTGTGCCCATTCCAGGTGTGTGCCTCCTCTCTCCACCGTGGAGGTAATTTGGCGTATTGGCCCCCATCTATCTGAGTATCAAACCTCTCTTTCTTGGAGCAGTGATTCTTGTTCGTGTGCCGGCGGTTGCAGTGGTCGTGATCTACGCTCCGGAAATGCCTGAGGATTTCTGCTTCTGATTGCCAGTCTCCTTCAATGTGCTGCTCCGACCATTTCCGAGCTTCTTTGGGGTCTGTTAAGTGCACTGTCGTGCCCTTGTGATATATCATGATTTGGGCCGGGAACATTAAGCCATATTTCACATTTAGGGAATTAAACTGCCTTTTTAGCTGGTCGAATGACTGCCTGGCCCTCTGCACCTCTCTGGTATAGTATGGGGGAAAAGGCGATTTTTGGATCCGTTATATGTTAGCGTTCCTTTGGGACGTGCAATTTGGAGCAGTGCATTGCGGTCTCTGTAATTCAGTAATTTTGCAATCACAGTGCCCGATGAGGCACCAGGCACTGGTCGTCCAGTTGGCATACGATGGGCTCTTTCTATTTAAAAGAACTTGGAGAACATCTTTGGTTCAAACATGTCTGTAAGCCATTGTTCCAGGAATAATTCCATGTTTGGCCCCTCTGACTTTTCTGGTAGGCCTAGGATCCGAACATTATTGCGTCTCGACCTTCCCTCACCTTCGTCCACCCTCTCTTCCATCGTCTTCAGTCGTGATGTGACTCTAGTCAGCTGTTGTTGTAGGTCTCGTAGGTCGTCCTCCACTGCAGATATGCGTTATTCCGCCAACCCAGTGTGGGACCTTAGCTTCTGTAGGTCTTGACGGAGGAGCGAGACAGCCATACTAATGCCTTCCATCTTTTGTTCCATAGAGGCGTGCAAGTCTGCAATCTCAGCCATAACGTCTCTTAAGGATAAAGTGTTCTCTGCGCCAGCCATGTTATCTGGTTGATCTTGTTCAGTTTGGGTGTGAGTTGCTGGTGTAGTAAATTGGTCGATCCTGCTTTAGGTAGTCTGTTTCTTTTTTTTTTTTTTAAACATTTTTTTACTTTATTTTTAAAAAAAACCAAACAAAACACTGCACAATACAACTGTTTCCGCATGTAGAAGCATCATCAAACCATCATATTACATAACATAATTCCCCAACTCCCCCCTCCCCCCTTCAAACTAGAGCCGGCTCCTCTGTGTCGTCTCCTGGAGCACTATCGGGTGGCGCAGTGCTTATGCGCTCATCGTCCGAGTCCTCAGATTCATTATGACTGTGGTGTGGATTAGCCATAGAGGCCACCAGTTGTCGCCAGGCCAGCAGGGACCCTATTTCCTCCTCACCCCCTCTAGTGACTGCTTCAAACCATACTACGGATTCCGCCTCCGCCCACCTCAAGCGGTCCGTCCACCATAGCTCCACCCTGGGCTTGTGGGCCGCCTTCCAGCTCATAGCAATCCTGCGCTTGTCCAGAACATAAGCCAAATCCTTCATCTTGCTTGTGTGCCTTAAGTCCCGGGGTCTGGGAAAGATCCCAAGCATACATGACTAAGCTGATCCTACGTCTAACACCACTCCCCCACCAGCCAGTTTCATTTTAACCTCCTCCCAAAATCTGCACACTTCCTGGCAGGCCCAAAATATGTGTAGCAGCCCCGCTTCCACCTCCCCACACCTGGGGCATTTCTGCGTAACCGAGCCTCCAAACTTCGCAATCTTCTGGGGAGTCAGATAAGCCCTGTGAGTAACATACAGCCGGAGTTGTTGGAGTCTCGCGTTTCGGGACACCTTTTTATGATACCTCTGGACTCTCTCCCACTGCCCGTCCATCATGGGTCCACCCACCTCCTCCTCCCAATCCCGTCTCAATTGGAGCAACTCCTTCCCAGCCTTCGCTCTCAGGAGCTCGTATATCCTCGATATTTTGTGCCCGCCCTCTGAAACATCATACATGGTTTCCAGGGAGGCATCAGGGTCGTCTGCCAATGCCGTCTCAGGCCATCTCTCTTACCCGTTTCACAAGCCTAGCGTAGGTTATGTATTGGCTTCTGTGCACCCCTGTCTCGTCTTGCAGCCTCTGGAAGTCCAATGCCTCCCCTCCTTGCCATATGTCCCCAAGGGTGGCCAGGTCCACTGATTCCCAATATCTACGGACTGACTCAAATAATTGAGAGTCCTTACCACACAACGCCACCAGTGGGGCCTGCTGGGAGAGCGGCTCCGACTCACCCATCATTTTCCATGTTCTGTGCCAGACCTCCCATCCCAGCCTCCCCCTTCCCATCAGTTTATCCTTTTGTAACCACACCACTTCCCTCAGGAAGTATGGGGCCGAGTCTTCCCGCAACAGCCTAGATTCCGCCGAATCTTCATCTGACAGCCACCTGGCCACATACAGCAGCTGCCCCGCCAGATAATAAAGTTCAAAGTTTGGCAAGCCTATGCCCCCCCTTATCGCACGGGTTCTGAAGTTTCCACAAAGCCACCCTGTTTCTGGAGTTACCCCACACGAAGCCCCTGCACATGCTGTGGAGTCGCACAAATAGGCTCCTGGGAATCAAAAACGGGACATTCACAAAGAAATGCAAGAGTCTGGGCAGGACCACCATTTTAAGCAAGGCCGCCCTCCCCATCATGGACAGGGGCAATCTAGACCAAAATACCATGCTGTTCCTGACCCCTTCTACGGCTCTCTCTGTATTATGTTTGTGCTCCGCTTCAATCTTGTGGTAGATACTTACTCACAAATACCTAAATGTCTTGGTCTGCCATGGTATTGGCAGGATAGGCAGCCTTTCCAACGGGACATTCTTATATCTGCCCCGGGTTGAACAGACTAGACTTTATAGGGTTCACTTATACGCCTGAGTGAGTTGCGTAGCGGTCCAGCACCCCCAGTACATACTGCAGGTTCTCCTCCGGATAACGCAAATAAAGGAGCATATCATCTGCATACAGTGATATCAGGTGTCTACCGCTCACTGTGCTAATACCCACCTCCCCGTACTGTTGCCGCAGGCATATCGCCAACGGCTCTAGTGCAAGTATGTATAACATGGGTGACCAGGGGCATCCCTGCCTGGTCCCCCTGCTGAGTTGCCAGACATCTGAGACTATGGCTCCTGTTTTGACTCTCGCCATCGGGGTGCTATACAACAACTGGACCAACCTGATATACCCAGGTCCCATACCGTATCCCCTTAGGGCCGCTTTAAACCAAGGCCATCGCACCGAATCAAAGGCTTTGACAGCGTCTAGCGACACGATAGCCAGCTCGCCCATGTCTTCCTCAGTTTGGTCAATAATGTGGTGCAGCCTCCTATGGTTATCAGTAATGTTTCTACCTGGGACATAGCCCGTCTGATCTGGGTGTATCAGCTTACCGATCACCTTCTTCAACCTATTAGTCAGCACTGCCGTGAGTATTTTGCTGTCCTGGTTGAGCATGGACAAAGGTCTATAGGACCCACACTCCGCGGCCGGTTTACCTGTTTTCAGTAGTGGGATAATCACGGCCTCGCGAAGGGACAATGGAAGTTCTCCCTGCTCATAGGCCTCATTAAACATGGCAAGCAGTGGCTGAAGCAGCTCCTGCTTATATGTCTTGGAAAACTCACTGGGCAGCCCATCCGACCCAGGCGCTTTACACGTGGGGAGGTTCCGGATCACCACCTCCAGCTCGTCCGAGGTGACAGGGGTGTCCAACTCCTCACGTTCTAGGTGATCCAGGGTGGGCAGCTCAATATCCTCTAGTGTGTTCAGTATATCTTGGCACATATCCTCCCCGGTGTCCTCATACAAGTGTTTGTAAAACCTGAGGAACTCCTCGTTCACCCCTTCCTGGGTATTGCAGATGCGACCTCCCTCACCGCTAATCTCATTGATCACTGACCGGGGGGTCTCACTCTTGTACAGCCAGGCCAGCAATCTGCCTGGCTTGTCGCCCCCAGCGTGTAACCGCTCTGTATATTTCTTGTAGTTTAATCTACACAGTCGATCCCAGAGTGCGCTACAGGCTAACTGAAGGTCTCTTACCTTTGCTCTATCATCATGGGCGGCGTCCTCGCATCGTGCGAGGCTCTCCAGCTTCCTTTCAGTGTCCTGAAGTTCCCTTTCGATACCCCCTTGGAGCCCTTTAGATTTGGAAATGGCTACTCCTCGCACCACCACCTTAAAGGCCTCCCACAGCGTCCCCACAGAGCTCACGCTGCCCGTGTTTATCTCAAAGTATTCCTCGATGGCATCCCTCAAATCCTCCCGGAACCCCTCATCCTGCAGTGCCTCTGTCCTAAGTCTCCATGTTGGGATCCGAGGCCTGGGGGGTTGGTGTCGCCATTCCACCACCAGAGGCGAATGGTCAGATAATACCCGGGCTTTGTATTCTGCTCCCACCATTTCTCCCGCTATCTCAGCTGCCACAAACACATAATCTAGCCTTGTGTACAAGTCATGTGGCGCTGCGTAGTGCGAGTACTGCTTATCCGTGGGGTGGAGTCTTCTCCACACATCTTCCAGGCCAAAGTCTCCCAACAATGTCCCAAGCGCTTTGGCCGCCGGTGACATTTTCCCGGTCCTATCAACGGACCTGTCCATTCTGGGATTCAGGGTGCAATTTAAGTCCCCACCCCACACCATCGCACCCCTAGCCAGGGGGCCAAGTTTACCATAAAGGGACCCAAAATAAGCTGCAGTATCGTGGTTGGGGGCGTACAGATTTAAGATGTGCACTTCCCTGTTTTCCAGGAGCCCTGTTACCATCACCATTCTGCCTTCCGGGTCTACCGTTGAGCTAAGCACCTGAAACGGCACATGCGGCGCCACCCAGTTGATAACCCCTCTAGCGTACGCTGAGTACGTAGCACCCACCACATTACCCCTCCATTTCTTCTTGACCACCTCCAACTTCTCCCTGGTGAGATGAGTCTCCTGTAGCAGGGCTATGTCAACGCGCATCCTTTTTAAATACAGCATTACTTTATTCCGTTTCAGATAACTATTGAGGCCCCGTACATTCCAGGTCACTATACGGAGATTACCCGATGCCATCTATTCGGTCTGTTCCTAACCCCCCCCTCCCCTTAATGCTCCCTTTAACAATCCTCTCACCGGCTCTCTCCTTTCCCCTTCCCAACAATGCCCCCCCTCCCTGTTTCTCAACTTCACACCACAGCACACACCCCAACCCCTCCCCCCACCCTACCCTTCCCCAACAAATGCCCAGCTCCATCCCTGGATCTCAGGCCCACCCGCGTCTGGTCCTGTCTCGTATACGAGGACTAGGACCCCGCGGGGCGTCACCGATCTAACAGTGACCTAACTAAATATACAGCTATTGGGATCAGGGGGTGCCTCCCAGGAGCTCCCAAGTATTTATTTCAGGGGAAGTGCATCTAACAGGTCCAGCCGGCTGACACCATGACTCACTTCCCAGGAGCATTATATAACTCCATATTCAAGTCCCAATGTCTTAGCTATGTCACCCCGGGTGCCGCAACAGCATGCTACTTAGCTTCCGTGGCTTCCGTCTGGGCATCCGATTCCTGAGGTCGGCCCTGCATGTCCAGCCAATCCATCGCCTCGGACGGCGTCTCAAAGAAAAGGGATCTGTTCTGATATAACACTTTCTTCTTGGCCGGATAGAGCAACATGTAACTATGGCCAGCTTCTTTCAGTCTTCTTTTCACCGACCCAAAGTTCATCCTACTACGCTGTACAAGCAGCGTATAGTCTGGGTACGCCGTGATCCTTGCTGATCCTCTCTCAATCGTTCCTCCCTTGCGAAAAAATTCAAGGATCTTCTCCCGATCCCGGTAATTCAGGATCTTTGCGATCATCGGTTGCAGGGGGGCTCCTGGGGCCGGACTCCTTGTCAGGGCCCTGTGCGCCCTCTCCACTGCGAACCCCTGGGTCAACGCCCCTCCCGTTATCTCCTGCAAAAGCAAGGTTTCCACGTATTCTGTGGGGTTTGGCCCTTCAATTCCTTCCGGTAGACCCACTATGCGGATGTTATTGTGCCTAGCGCGCCCCTCTGCTTGCTCAGCTCTATCTTCCAGGTTTCCCACACGTTGCACTAGGGCATGTAGCTCCTTTGCATGCGCGGCGCACGCCTCCGTAGTCGGGGCCATCTCCTTCTCCAGGGCCCCGGTGCGTTCCGCGATTGTCCGCACATCCTGCCGCAGCAGGTTCACTTCCTCTTGGACCGCTCCGATCTTGAGGTCCAAACCCACCTGCAGTTCTTTCATGGCAAGGCCCAACTTCATCTCCCAGGACATCTTTAAATCAGCGATCGCAGCCAGCACCTCCTGGATCGTGCCCGGTGTTTCCGCCGCCGCTGCGGGGGTCTCCTTACTTTTGTCCCCTTCCGCTCCTGGGGGCGACTTGGCATAGGCCTCCATCGTGGGCTGCTTGATCCTGGGTCTGACCACTTTGGAGGACATCCTACTGTGTCAACGGGGCGGAAGCCTTTCGTGCCTCTCACCACCCCAATGACCTCGTGGTCACAAGTCCAGCGATCCAGACGTGCGCTTGTTACTCCGCTCGCACCCAGAGTGGGCTGTGTCCTCCCCCGTACACGTGCACCCGTTTGAATTGGGTGCATGTGGAATCGGTGTGGGCCTTGGCACCTATCAAGTGTCCCTACTCCGGTGCATCTCCTCTCCGATCTGGGTTTGGGCTTCCGGTTTTCTCGCCCTGATTGTGTCCCCTCTCTAGGTTTCGGGACCAGGCAATCAGTCTAGTGCCCCTGGCAAGGGAACGGGGGGTCTTCTGGTTGCTGTCGGGTCCCAGAGTGTCCAGGGATTACTCCGGTTCCAGCCTCCTTCCTCAGCACCTGGGTCTCGGCCCAGCCTGCCCAGTTGTCCCCTGGGGCCCGCACTCATGGATTGCCCCCCCTGGTGCCGGCTTCAGTTACCGGCAAATAGGGGTTTCCGTCGGTCAGCTCACCCACCTTGGGCCCTACCTCTGCGGTGCCCTCGCCCCACCAACCTGCTCGTTTGCGGTGAATGCACAGGAGCAAACTGTGATGGTCTGTTCCGTTATATGGGCAACCAGGCCTTACAACACCAGGCCCCTGTTCAGGTGGCTCACTGATTCCTCTCTTTTCCGTGGGTATTAGTTTAGGGCCCCTGCACCTGGCGAGAGTCTCTGGCCCCAGTACATTCCCCCTCTGCCCCCAGGCCTAGGCGCTTCAGTTTCTTCTCATCGACCTGTACGTACCGCTGTTAACCCACTGCTGTTGCGGGTGCTGCACTGTATTGGGAGTTTGTACCCACACTCCAGGGCCGGGTGTGTTTCCCAGCACTCTTAGCAGGCTCCCCGCGAGACCCCTCGCAGCGGTGCTGAAAAAGTTCCGGCTTCACCTCACTGGTGCCTGGATCCCCGTGGAGGCCGGCGTCCCCTTGCCCAGCCCCCCACTGGCACCGACACTGCAGGTTCCCATGCCATGCCGGGAGCCCCAAGATCCGGTCGTGAGACCCAGAGCGTGCAGCGCCAGCTGTTTTGCCGTCCTGCTCTTAGTGCCAGCAGTGCCGCCGGGAGCGATCCGCACTGGCTCTACACTGTATCCATTATTCGGTGTTGGCGAGGACCTCACGCCACCTCTGTACTCGCTGTGGGCCTCGGAGTCTGTCCCCTGGGCCAGCAGGACCGAACTCCGGCTGGGTCCTTGGTTTCGTGCACGGGCTGAGCTACACAAATACCCTAGCGCAGCCACAGGTTCGGTCTCCGCCGCACCCGCTCATGTTGCGTCCGTTGCGCCGCGGCCAGTTTATGGCCCTTTGTCCCCATCCGCCATCTTGCCCATGTCCAGATGTCGGGCTCCCTGCATCTCTTCGGTAGCTGTAACTTCTATGTCCTGCCGCAGATCAGTACCTCACAACGCTGGAAACAAGCTCCAGTCCTTCACACATCTTTTAGTATGCTGCCTGCATACATTGTTTCACGGAAACTTCATTTATCATGAGGATCGATGTCGGATCTGCGGGAGCTCCTGTAGGGCACGTCCTTTCACGCAGCCATTTAGCCACACCCCCCGGGTAGTCTGTTTCTTTGACTTATCCTTGCCCATGTTAGGCACGAGCAGTGCTAGGCTGCGGTAAGAGGGCTCGCTGGACGAGGCGATATGGGAAGTCGCGCTCCAGTTAATGTACCGGCTTGGGACAAAGGTTAGCTATTATGGTTTTCTTGTATCTGCTATTCCGGCCAGCAACGCCCAGGCGTAATTCGCGGTATGGGTATTCGGCTTGCCTGTGTCCGTCTGATCTGGGCGCTGGTATGGCACCCAATCACAGGGGTGGCGTGGAGGGGCAGTTTGCCCATTTGTTGTGGTCTTTTCCCTATGTACAGCACCGGAGCGTTAGCGTTTCCACGTTGCTTCTGTGGTTTAAGGGTGGAAGTGGCAGTGAGGGATGCCTCATGCATTCATTTGTGTCATCAAACATAGGGTACTCTTTGTTTAGTAGATGACGATTACTTTGTTCCGTTAGCGTGCATGCCAAGTCTCTTCTGATTTCACCTGTTCTGGGAGCCCGGTGCCGTTTAGTAACGCATAAGCGCAGAGGGGGCCTATTACCTGCTCACCGCGGGTCCACAACTACTGGTAATGTCGTTGGTATTGGCAGTTCTAAGCGGTATTCTCTGCGTGTTCGAAGAGTGGAGGTGCAATTCTCCATGTGCACGGTCCCAAGCAGTCGGTTTTGCGACTAGTGAGCAATGTTCCAGTGCCCACTGAATAGGGGCCACAGCTCCACCTGTCCTTCCCACTATCGTGACAGCAATTTGGTGATTGAGCCCGTCACTGGCTGGTGAGGGGTCTGGAGATACTGTGCTGGCGTTTTCATTCACCCCCACACCAGGATTGGTAATGCTTCTCTCAATCAGGCCCGTGCTGAGTGCCTCCATTGTCTGCCCCTGCACATCTAGTACCCCAGCATAGTGTCGCCCACGTTCTCAGTTTATTGGGGGCCTACATCCTGCTAAGAAGTTAGAGTGGTGGTTACATCCCGCCAGATTCACAGCGCTATGTGGAAGGTACCAGCTGCTGTCACTGACTGGGCCAGGGCTTTGCCCCAGATACTGTTGTTGGCAATAGGGTTCTGGTACTGTAGGGGTCCCGGGTGATTATACAAGGACTCGCCAGCTTCGCCGTGGCCCACGTAGCGCTGCACCATCGGGTGTTCCAATCCACCATCTTCACTCCACTGAAATTTCTGTGTTGCTTCAGGGTGTGTTGAGCCAAGGCATTCGCAGGGCAGAGGGGGCAGGTCAACACAGGTCCGTGCATGCTGTGCGGGCTCCCCCCCGCCTTGGGGGTCAAGTCACTCGCCGCATGATTTATGGGTCCAGTAAACCCTGCACAGGTGTTTTCGTGCCAGGTTTCAGCAGCTTCACGGCCGGTGTGGCATTTTTAAACCCTCATTCAAAACCCTCTTTTTCACCCCCACTCCCCCTCCCCCACCCTCCTCCTCCCCCCCTCCCCTTCCCTCCCCCCCTCCCCTTCCCTCCCCCCATGCCCATGGCCCCACCCCCTTCCCTTCTGCATCGGGTCGACGAATGCAGACTCACCTTCTTGCATACGCAATCCTGCATGCACACTATATAACCTTATCTGACTCTGGCTGCCCTATCAGTTTCTGCAATGATGAGATACACCTCCCAGTTGCGGCAACTGACAGGGCTGTGGGCCAACCCGTGCACGAGTACACGGACCCATCTGGAACCACTGCCCATCCAATCACACTCGTGCGTTTAGAGACACACCTGCGGGAGGGACGGCTGTGCCTCAGTCTAAAACAGTGACTCAGCTCTTCGGTGCTCTTGAGCTGCTGCACCGCATGAAAAGCAAGCAAGAATAGTTTCCGTGTGAGGCTGCCCTGCACCAGTCTGCCTGCCCTTTCCTCAACGTGAGCCAGGTATACATTTATCTATTACATGACGGTGCGCATTCAGCAATGTACACTTCCCCCGGCATTTCATGACGATTTAACGTTCGTCTTCTTTATTTTTCATTTTTTTGTCTCCCTTCCCCACTTCTACTTCCCTCCACCCTTACCTCTCCGCCCCTCGCCTTTCTCTGTCTCATCCGTTGTTTAGGCAAAACAGTTGAACCACTCACAACATTTCTTTCCAGTGAGGCATACGTCGTATGAGTGCCTCTACAAGCACAAGTCCTACTGGTTCTAGTGCCACACAAGCATAGCCGGCAGACACACGATGCCCTGACTTTTACCAACCCGAGGGCCCTTTGAATTTGTTGATCCACAAGTACCCTTCCAATAAGCTACAAGCTTTTTCATATTGGGGACTACACTGTGTATGTGTAAAATGTGCACACCTTTTTTGACATAGCCTGGGATCTGACGGCTATACTTTACTCTTCCAGTACCGGTCCTATTACCGAGAGGCTGATTCGTGGCTGCCCGGGGGTACGTACTGCGCTCTCCTTACCATTGGAGGGCTCCAACCCCAGCCTACATGGGCTTGTTTTAGTCCCTACCTACGAGTTGGGTAAGGATTATGTTCCCACAAGGTTTTCTTTAGTTGCTCTGCAATACAAAAAATATGTGACTTATGCAAACGCCAAAATTACTGAAAACACTCCTTAAACATTTTATCTGTCTGCCTTCACACAGGGTCAGGTTTAAGCTCTCTCCCTGTTCCCGCCCTGAGGAAGGCTGTAATTTAATCAACCTGCCCGGCAGGGTGCTAATCCGAAACGTGACATGGATGTTTGTTTTCAGAATAAACGGGAAGAGCCTATTTTTTGAACTATTTTTTTGAGCTAAATCTTGTTTGAGCTCTACACATTTAGGTTCTAGGTTATCTTCCAAACACGTACACGTCGGCAGACCTGCATTTCTGGAACTGCGGAACCTGGAATACTAATTTAGGTCGCAGGATTCCTCCCTTTCCTTTATTCCTTACTTAGCTTTTTTTGTATTTATTTACTTCAAAAGATTTGGTGCTTTATTCAATAAGGTTTTTCTGTGTTTTTCCTGTTTTTTCAAATCTATGTTGAATGCATATGTCCTGATGACTTTTTTGACTTCATTGAATTTTGCTTAACCTTTTGTTTTCAGGTTCTTTTCTGCACTTGTGTTTAAATTTGTCCTACTTTCTTTCATGTGATTCTGAGTTTAAGCAATTTTTAGAAAGAAAAATATTCTGGAATCTGTTTCGCCAATTTATGTACCATTGATGGTTGCTAAAAAATAAAAAACAAAAGATCCCATTAAAAATTCTTTTTTCAAAAAAAGAAGGAATGTTTTCAGTATTTAGAGTCGCGCAAAATAAATGTGATATCCGCTGTTAGGATACACCATAATTACATTTGATTTAAATTATACGTGATTTTTCTCTACAATAGCATAGTGGATACCATTGGTATAACAGGTTTCAGCAGGCTGTCTGCGCGCCACAGGGGGGTATCAGTCCGGTGCGTCGCTGCTTCTCTCCCCTGCGGGCCGATGTGGAGGACTTTGGGCATTTATTTCCGCCCGTGTAACTGGAGGGCCGGAACGTGATCGGGCATCTGCAACACGGCCAGCTCGCAGGTGCAGCGTATATAGTTCGGGTCTGTCACCTCACTCATGTTCCCAGCGCAGGATCCCACAGCCTGGTGGGAACATCTTCCCGACTGTGCGGGCCAGCTGCTCGGCTCTAATTTCCAATCCTCTGGCTTTGGTATAGTACGGAGACGCTGATCGTCCACCTCTGTTGGCACGCAGCTACTCCCTCATGCTCAGGCAGGGCCCCGTCCCAGGGTAGCGCTTTGCTGCAGCTGTCAGAGGGTCAGTCCACGGGTGTTTGGAACATCAGTGCATCAGTCGGCAGCCCGCTTCATTCACCACGTTCCTTTTTAGGCTACAGGGGTACGTTGGTTTCACAAGTCGCGTCTGCACTCCGTGCCCGTTCTTCAGGTCGCGGCCATCTTGGTTGCCTTTCCTCACGTCCACACAGGTCCCGTTCCGGCGCTCCTCTTCTGGTCAGGAGTTTACCAGTATTGCCGAAATTTCGCTCAGTGCTGCATGATATCTTCGCCCCTCAACATGGTTATTTCCGTGCTGATCTGTCGCGGATAGCAGGATGTTTGCCAGGATATTAAAGGCAGCCATGCGAGCTCCTAGGACTCACGTCTGGATAACTTTCTCACTGGCCACACCCCTAAAGGAGAGAGTTTTAAGGGGGGAAGATGGGCAGAGGGTGGGACCAAATAAGTTCAAATGTATGACACACAATGCGAGAGGGCTTAGCACCCCTGTAAAAAGACAACAGGGCCAGTGGTTATAGCCTTACAGGAGACCCACCTCCTGAAGCAGGATCAAGGGCATCTCAAACTGAGAGTTTTTTCCCAAGTGTTCCTTTCATCAGGCCCCACCAAAGGAGGGGTGGCGTTAGCCTTTAGGAACAACATAGATTTCAGAGTGCAGGATATTCTCAGTGACACAGGGGGGAGATTGACTATTATCTAAGGGGACCACAGAGGAACAGAGTACACCATGGTATCAGCATATGCACCCAACACAGGCCAAGAACGCTTCTTAGGGGATCTCCTGAGGACAGTGGAAGAGACCGCGAAGGGACATATAATCCTCATGGGGAATCTCAACTTGGCATGGGCTAAGAGAGGAGACAGGACGATGAGGGCAGGCCATGGCGGGGGAGCAGTGGCATCCCCGCAGTTGAGAGAGAAATTCGAGAATATGAGACTAAT
Source organism: Ambystoma mexicanum (assembly GCF_040938575.1). Lineage (NCBI taxonomy): Eukaryota > Metazoa > Chordata > Amphibia > Caudata > Ambystomatidae > Ambystoma > Ambystoma mexicanum. The sequence goes on from NC_090926.1 coordinate 351,575,491, forward strand.
AGACTTTTGGAGGGCACTGAAGGGGTAAAAAGAGGGGCATACCTTCCTCTCCGGGGGGCATGCCATGCAATCCAGGATCGATTGTATTTGGCTTGCTGCACGTCTGGTGGGGAGAGTAGAGGGAGAAGAGTTCGGACCCTTGGGGATAGCGGGCCGCAAAGTGGTTTCAATGAACCTGAACACGCCAGATCATAGACTGGCAGTATGGAAATGGAAGCTCCCATGGGGATACGCAAGACCCTGTATGGAGGTAGGAGATAGGGGAAAAGATCAGGACGTTTTTCAAGGTCAACAAAAACTCGGAGACAAGTGAAAACATCAGGTGGGATGCATTCAAGGCCACTAATTCATTGCACAAAAGGCGCAAAGAGAGAAATGGATGAGGGCCTTAGAGGCCCATCTTACGGGAGAAGTGGAGGGAGCATGCAGAAAGGCGGCGGATTCACCAACACGGAAAATGCTCAGGGCATACAGGGGTGCAGTAGGACAACTAGAGATACTAAGAACTAAGAAAGCAGAGAGTGCAGTGCTGTTCATGAGGCCGAATTATTATGCCAAAGCAAACAAAGCTGACGCTCTATTGAGGGAATCACAGGGGCAGAACACAATAGTGGCTGTAAACGATGAAAGGGTACAGAGACTCACTCGAATGGAAGAAATCTAGGAACGCCTGGCCAGTTACTATAGCATCTTATACGCCTCCCAGAACCTGCAGGCCCAGAAGCAGATAGACTTCCTAGAAAGTGTACAGTTGCTGAAGATTCCCCTGGAGGAGCAAAAATACCTAGGACGGGAAAGAACGGTAATGGAAGTGCGAAGTACGATCCTGAAGCTTCCCCTGAATAAGGCCCCGTGCCCTGACGGCTTCACAGCAGTCTTTTACAAAACATGCGCCCACATACTATGCCTGTTCTTAGCACAGCTGTTCAATACATTCAAGGCTTCGGGCACATCACAACGTCCATGGAAGAAGCCAAAATCAAACTCATTCCCAAGCCCAATAAAGACCCGGCTGAGTGCACCTCACACAGGCCCATTGTGCTCATAAACATAGATGCTTAAATGTATACTAAAATACTGGCGAAAAGACTGGAAATTCACCTCCCCTCACTGATCCATCCGGATCAGGCTGGGTTTGTCCTGGGCAGGCAGACGGCAGACAACATTAGAAGAATGACACACTTGGTGGACAAAGCCCAGAAAACGGCCACCCTGGCCATTTCTGTTTAGAGTGATGGAGAAAATGGGCCTGGGGGGAGACTTTCTTAAAATGGTCCAAGCTAATTACAGAAACCTGACTGTCACAATCACACTAACTGGAGGGTAGAGAGATCGACACTCTCCCCCGAACCACGGAAGCCGAATATACTCGACCCTCCCACTGTGGTTAGCACAGGCGCCTGATTTAGACAACAGGTCGCCACGTGGCTGCCAATGGGGGGAAAAGGGGTTAAGGAGAGGTTGTGGATAGGGAGGGGAAATTAGGATCACCGGAAAGAGGGTGAGGAACTCCTAATGTGGATGGGACCGGGGAAGCACCAGGAGAAAACCCTACTCTGTTTAACCTATAACAAACAGTAATATCACCTGCACTCCTAACGTACTTAATTCCGTAATAGCACACCTTAATACGTGTACTGTACCATACTCGGACATATCATGGTCTGACTTGAATAACACATAAGCAAGCAAAATGAAAACACATAAGGGAAAGTTTCCCAGAATGATTAGACAGTACACATGGCCCGTAGGGCGGCGTTAGCAACATACAACATAAATGCATTTCCCCTTAGTTTCATTCACTAGTGAAATGTCCTTGTTCATATGCAGTACTTCCTGCATTAACTCAACACAAGGCTTGCAAAGTTCGTGTAAACCATTCATGACAAGCACACTTTGTTTTCTCCCCTGAGTTTGAATTCAAGAAAATGAGGCTGTTACTTATCTCAGGTCTGGGGAGCCCCTCGGGACCTCCCAGACAAACATGGAATCGCTGTAAATCACTTTCAAGCAGTTGCAAATATTATTGCCCCCACGAGTACTTAGCTTAAGTCTGGGAAGCCCCGAAGGATTTCCCAGACGAAGAACTGAAAGCGTTGTCTCTGCCGGTGACTCAGCGCCCCTCCTGCTCCTGCTGCACTGTGATCACGTAAGATTAATAGCTTCTCCCCTTCATGGCTTCTCGTCGCCCACTGACTCCCGGCTCCTGTAGTCGTACGAGGCCGTCTGCCTCCTGCTGCACAATTAACAATAAGCCACACCTGCCTGCAGCCGTTGCCTGCTTTTAAGTGGTGCTTGATTCTTGATACAATACAGCTGGCAAGGCGCGTACGGGCCGAACTACCCAAAACCAAAAAGGATGCTGGGAATTGTAGTGTCCACGTCCTTTCCAGCCCTAAATGCCTCATTAGGTGTATTTACACACTCCACGCCTTTGCCAACCCTGATTCCTGACACTGACGATTCGTTTGGCAGTGAACGGGTCTATGTTGCGGCCCGTTAATCTGGGCAGAGGAACCAAGCAGGGGTGTCCGCTTTCCCCCCTTCTCTACGCGATATATGTGGTTTAATGGATGGGCAGGATGGCAGCGGTGGACATGGTCACGCTCCCACAGCTGTTCTGTTTCAGGCAATCCCTCTGAAAATACCTCAGGATTTCTTCAGAGAACTAGGGAAGGCAACTAGGGACTTTGTCTGGGAGGGGAAGAAGTCACGGATTAGCACCCGCCTGCTCTCGGCACCGAGGAGGATGGCCGGAATGGCGTTTCCCAACTTCCAGCAATATTATGAAGCAGCACAGCTGCGGGTGATTCGGGAGTGGTTCCTACAGAATGAAGGGAAACGATGGACGCAGATGGATAGGGCCGTGGCTCGACACGATGTGGGGGAGATCTTGTGGCTCCTGCGTCTCCTTAGGCCAAAACACTTATATATGAGTGCCATTACAAAAGCGCTCGCAGATACATGGGACAAAGCGGTGAAGAAGCAGGGAATTACGACTTTCTCGTCACTCTGCTTTTTAATAACAAGGAATTTACCCTGGGACTGAAACTGGAGGCCTTTGAGGGGTGGGGTAAAGGGGTTTGTAGGAAGATCAGGGACATGTTTCTGGGGAATAGAGTGAAATCCTTCCAGCAGTGCAAACAAGACTTTGGAGTGGGTGAGGGGGAGAGGCTTAGGTATTTCCAAATAAGATACTGGGTCATGAACAGGGTTATTAGACAAGCCACCACCAGGCAGCTCACCCCATTCGAGAAAATCCTGCTGACAAATGACGGAGCCAAGGGACTTATCTCAGGTCTATACAGACTATTGGCTTAGGCTTCGCCCCAGCAGAAATGGCCTTACATGGCCCAATGGAAGCGGATGCTGGGTAAAGCGGTCACTGACGAGGAAGGGGAAAGGCTTTGCAGGAAAATACAGAAGGTGGCATGGACAGCACAGCTCCAGGAAGCATGGTATAAATATATATTTGGATGGAACTACACACCGGCATGGCTACATAGCATATACCCGGAGGTATCAAAGGAATGCTGGTGGGGGGTACGGGGAGGAGGGAACCGCAGTGCACATTTGGTGGGAATGTCCCAAAATCGGGCCTTTCTGGGAGGAGGTACTTCAGGTGCAGGCTCAGGCATTCGGAGAGGGGGCCGACGCGGATCCTAAACACGTCCTGCTGGGACTGAAGGTAACGGGGACAGAGGGAGGAAGCGTGGGGGGGAAGGAGGGCGGGAGAGAGAAGGCAAGGGTGATACTAACACTGGCGGCAATGACTCTCATAGCTCAAAAGTGGAAGGCTCAGATGATCCCGACGGAACAGGAGTGGCTCCGAAAGATATGGGAACTGGTAGCCCTTGAATAGGCCACATATGCAATGAACAATATCCTTCAAAAATTTGCATTGGAATGGGGGGGAAACACTGGCCTTCCTGAAAGGAGAATTCAAAGCCCAGTGCTGCCCTCAAAAGACTGAAACGCCTGGACCTGAACTAGCAGAACCCCAGGGGGCCAAGCAATTCGAAAATAGAGTGCAATGTGTAGGGGTGTCAGCAACCAAAGAAACAGTGTTCAAACTAAAGTTCTGAGCTTCTTCTAGCTCCAAGCTTGTTCCTGGCCCCCTTTCCCAAGTTCAAGACAATTCCTACAAAATAGCTTTGGGATTTCCTTCCTCAAGTTCAACACAGCGTCACAGTCTCAGGGTTCCCTTCCCAAAGTTCAACGCAGTTCCACAAATTGGTCTCTGCGTTCCCGTACCCAGGTTCAACACAATTCAGAGTCTCGGGGTTCCCTTCCCCAAGTTCAGCACAATTCTTTAGGCTACAAATTCATAGTCAATCAACTTATTTAGTTTGCCCTTTCCTTCTTATTACTTGAACATCTTTCGGCTGACCAGCCGCAGCCTCTTTATTTTCCTTGGTTTAGTCCAAGTAAGGGTTCCTCTGTCTAGGCGCAGTTGTCGGACCACATGGCCCACCCATCACAGGTCATGCAACCGGTAACCCTTGGCACTTTACCACAGTTCATTCTTTCTCATAGGATTTTCTTGACAACACTGGTTTCCTTTCTGCATCTGTTAGAAGTTCACTTGTTCTTCTGGTTCGCTTGAACGGCTTTCTGCCATAACCAGCATGTCACTTCCTGGTCTTTCTCCTGGTTACCACCTTGCTGCCACACTATCCAATAGTGTTTTTCTTGTTGTTCATATCACTTTATATGCAGATGTTGTCTCTTTAAATTCATCTTGTTCACCAATGCACATCACTTTCTGTTTAATTTGTGCAATATTCTCATATCTTTTCCTCCGTTCAGCATTTAAAATGTATTACATGCTTGGCAATTTGTTCGGTATTTAATAGTTCATATTGTGGTCTGCCGACCCATTTATCAGCATTCAAAACTTATTAGATGCTTGACAACTTGTTAGGTATTCAATATTTCACTTTTCGGTCTCCCGACCCATTCATCAGCATTCGAAACGTATTATACTTGCTTGCCAACTTGTTCAGTATTCAATAGTTCACTTTTCAGTCTACAGACCTCTTTATCATATATTCTTGCTTGAACAGTATTCGCCGTAGCCCACACCATACCCGTGCAGCGCACCTGTCTGAGTGAACCTTCCCTGTCACTCACAGGTATGTGGCCGCTCCTCCTGGGGGCTCTGGTTTTCGGATTCTCGCTTGCCCCACTCTCACTCGCGTTGAGTTTTTCGGCGAGCAGCGCTCGCTCTCTGGATCTTCCTGCAGCGGTCGGAGGGGCGGCTCTGTGTTCCCCACTCTCAACGGGAAACACAGGGCAATGGGCTCTGCTTAGCTCCAGACCCTCTTGAAACACTTACTGGCTGCTCTGCAGTCCTTTTCACCGGCCCATAGTCTGCCTGCTCCACCTTGGATTGCTGCGCTCTCCTTCCCCGCTGGTTCCCCTCTCTGCTGCTTCCCTCTCCATTTATACACCTGCAACCATTTAACAGGTTGCAGGTGTGAATTCTTATCATTGCCTGACCATAGTTAGTGAGACATGCCTGACCCTCACACTAATACTCAGGCCTCTTCCTCGTCTCACTATCAAAGTGGTGACATGTCATGTAAGTGTGCACTACTCTTAGTTTCCTCGTCCCAGAACTATAATGGTCTGAACGAGGGAAAATGGGGGAAGATGGTTTACAACAGCCTATCAAGGCAGTGGGAGCATATGGTTGGTTCTCATCAGAAAAGGGGGATACCATGTCTCGCCTGTGAACTTCCTCTTCTTCGCCCTCTTCCTAGTGTTCCTGTATTGAAGATGTCTTCTGATGTTATTTCTGGAAGAAGAAAAAGGACAGCAATATCTCAGAAAAGCGGCTGGGACTGAGGGCTCATCATGCAATGGAAATGGGGGATACCACGTCTCACCCAAGGACATCCCCCTACCATTCCTCAAGTCTCCCCTACCCAGCTGATGCTCCCTTGCATCTCCACCCCCAGGTTTGGGATCCAATAGTGCTGGCCCTTCCCTGGCCACCTGAGCAGAGGATGATGGGGGAAAAAGAAGTGCGGGTGCCCTCAGGTTCCTCACATACCCTTCCCCTATAAATATGGTCTCCCGCACAAGGGACATGCAGTGTTGGTTTTGAATGGGGTTTAGTCACTCTGCATCTTTTCAGGAGTTAAAGCCCAGTCCTCCACAGACATGGAAGGTACAAATGACTTGTTTTGCCAGGTCTTTAACGGGGAGAATGGAGATCAGCCTGAGTTAGATTCCTGTAATAATTCTGGAAAGTTGGGGAAGTCTGTGCCAATAATAGTTTCCGCTGGAAGACCTGGTATATTTGCAGATGGGAAGTTGGATGTGGTCCCTTGGATGTGGATGGTTACTTTAGGATGTATCTTGGTCCCCATGGCCACAGGTGATCTTTACTAAGGAAGCTCCACGTAACTTTTCAGAGGGTATAAGATCGACTCTTATGGCAGTTCAGTTTGTTTGCTCCCAGAATGTTTTAGGGCCTGAACCAGGATCCCATTAACAAGAATAGGTTTGTAAGTGGATTTGGATTATGTTCAACCAAAAAAATTACTCTGGGTCTCTGCCGGCTCATATGAGTCTGGATCTTTCCCCTCTTCTCCTAGCATACACCAGATTTCCATAGGCTCATCTCTTTTATTCTGGGGACAATTTCTGGCAGGGTGTCATGGTTCTTTGCATGAAAAACAAATCAGGGTTATCGATTTTGTTAGTTTATTATCTTCTCTTCGTATCTCTTCTTTGGGCTTGGTATCTGATCACCTTTCTGTGTTTCCTCTTTCCCCACTACAGTGGTCTCTGGGCCAATTAGAAAGTTCGGTCCTTTCTTTTGGGAAGAAATGTGGTCAAAGAAGCCCCTTATTTTCTTTTCTTTCCTGCGTCCGATGTAACATATGCAAATGTTTGTTAGCATCAGTGAAGTTCTGAACGTTTTCAATGGCTAGGGAAAGGGTAGATTCATATAATTGTAATAGTGCTCTTTATAGTGTGGGAGGTAGGGAATTAATACATTGTTCGATACTCTTCGCCTCTAGCACTTCCGACAAGGTCTTCTTTCCCAACCAAAAAGATGGTGTATTCTTAACTCGCTCTCCCAATTTTGCATTGTTTTGCCATAGTTCAGTCTCGGGTTTCTTAATTTCTGCTGGTAGAAGTTGCTAGTTTGTCCTACTCGTTGCACAAACCCTTCTTTGATGTCATTAAAAGAGGCTGCACCAGAAAGATGTAATAACTGGTGGGGGTTCTGTAATTCTACTTTGAGCAGGGGACCTAGGTAACACAATTTGAGTTCCTTCCCCCATCGGAACTGATTGGCCAATCTCTAGAAGTTTAAGAAAAAACTCCCCAGATTGTCTCCCTCTTTGTATGGCTGAAGCACTTCTTGGGGAATATTTTTTTCTTGAGTGGCAATCAGCTGTTGTATCCCTGTTTGAAATCGTTGTTCAGCTTGGTTCTGATGTGTGGCCAGTTTGGCTAATACTTCCTCTAAAGATGTCATTGTGCCGGAAGAGGACATGGTGTCACTTGAACTCCGTTCAGAATCGGACATAGAAAAAGATTCCAGGTTTTCAGTGGTGTCAGATTTGTTCTGAACCCCCTCTGTGTCTCCATATCCATTGAAGCCCCTTCTCTTGTTACCTCTCTTATTAGCTCTAATCAAGAGGGATGTAAAGATGTAGAGGAGTACCCCTGTTGCAGGCTTATGGGACCTAAAGCCCCAGGTAAAATAAAGGTTTGGGTTTTTCTAACCAATAATAAATGTTTTGTCCCTGTGCTTCAAATGATAGGTGGTCAAGGGATGAGTATCAAGAAGGATCTCAGATCAATAGAATAAATCCTGAGACTTAGCTGAGACTTAGCTGGTATATGGGTAGAAATTAATTTCTTTATGTTTGAAACTTGAACCTTAATAATTGTATCCTTCCCTGAGGTTTGTTGAATTACCAATCACTTAGCCGTTCAACTTGATGCTCACAGTATTGTGTAGTAGTTCTTTGCTCTGATCAGTTAATCAGCTGGTCTGCCTACGGTCGTGCGATGGCTTGCAGAGTTTCTGAGGTACTGCAGCTCTCGGCCAAAGCCAGAAGCCTGAATTCAGAAGGATCTGCAGGGAGATGGAATGGCTTTCGGGGGAGGCTTTGGGAGAGGCTCTGCATGGTGGAGTGGAGGATCGCTGATCCGAGGCAGTGAACCGCAGAGTGCTGCAGAGCGAGCCGCTCCCCATGGAGTGATGTGATTGGAGCAGCTTAAGCCAGTCCTGGGCGTGAGAGCACGCTTTTCTTCTTGAGGGTTTTAATGGGGCAGTCGGACAGTACCTGTTCTATGTCGACATTCTCCAGTATTGCTGTCAGAAGCTGCTCATCCTGAAAAGAACTGCTGTAGTTCTGGCTGGTGTCACCACTCACACCTGTAATCTCTCGTCCTATTCAGTGAGAGTGAGAGAGCTGGAGCCGGAGTACTGGGAACGGTGGTTGAGGAGACAGTTGGAGAGTGAGTGCTGGAGCACTGGAGCTGGATCAAGAGGTGTGACCATCCAAGCTAAGCTGAGTCGGGCGAGTGAACGGAGTTGCTGCAGGGAGACCTGGGAGCCCTGTGGACGGGGAGTGTCGGTCTGCTGCACACAGTGAGTGAGCAAAGTGAGTGGCGGATGGTAGAGTGGTCTCTGTGGTTTGTTGAGGTCTGGCAGGGGTCTGAAGCACTGAACCCTCTCACCGGCAGTAACATTGGCAACTGGCTTGCTCTATCTGGGTAAGTTAATTTTGATCTACCTTTTGAAATATTACTTCAGACAAATGTGTAAACCTGGAAGTAACTGGAACGACTGGTACCGCTGGTTGTGACGTTTTCATTTATCGACTTAAGCCCTCTATGTATTAACCCTGAATCTTTATTGACGCCATTCCCCTTACTCCTCAAGCACGGCAACTGTATAAATAAATTGACATACACTTTCAAGTTTTGAAGCACAATTCATTAGTTTTGTTATGGGTTGAAAAGGGGTGAACATGCATTGACTTGTGCAGACCCGCGAGAAGTGGTGTAGGCGGGCTCGGATCATTTGGCAACACGCTGGAGCGCTCCCAAGGAAAATGTCTGTGCCATTGTTATGCCAGCAAGTAAGAAGCAATACCAGCTGCGAAGTGGTGAGTGTGCTGTCATTAAGACGCAAGCGGCAATTATTGCACGAACTGCCAAACTGCTGCAACTTACAGCTGTTTGCTCGAGCGATTTGGAATTGGTGGAAATACCACAGCAAAGCATACATTAGTTTTCAAAAATTGATTAGCAGAGTTTGCTAATTAAAATGTTCTTGATTAGCAAACAAACCTATTTGATTAGCAATGTTGTACTAATATTTTTAATGTCACCAGTAGCTATTTGTACCCAAGACATAATAGGAACAACAATAGCAGTGTACAGCTGAAGTTTGACATTAATGAGAGTAGTGTCTGTAAAAGGTAAAGGTTAGCGGCATTAATGGACAGAAATAAATACGTTAAAAACTCTGAAGACAGTTTTCATTGCAAGGTTCCATGCAGCTGTGTGCAGTAGGTCTTGCACAGGGCAGTGCCTTGTATATTGTCTGCTTAACTTATCATTTGCTGCTTAAGAAGTAATTCAGAAGTTTCATAAATTCAAAAAAATATTGAAGGAAACGTCATAGCCTAAGACCAAGAACGTAGCATGGTAATGGCCAACTTCAGGTGGACAAAATGTCCTTTACCTGTCATTGATATCAACTGTTTTAATTATATGGTTAAATATCCCTTTCATTGGAGGGCAGGGGTTCGAACGTCTCAAGCCCGAGCCAGGTAGGCCCATATGCAGCATTCCAGCCCTGCATGGCCATGAAAGCGGAATTTATTGCTATGAACTCTCGGGGCCGCCATCTGTGGTGCGGATCATTTCTTTTGTTTGTTTTAAGGGAACCAGGATTTGCGCAATTCATGTTTACTGTAAAAAGAAATTACACATATGTTTGCGACTGGAAATAACTATTTCCCGGACTTGAAGGTGAGCCAGGACGTGCACGTGTCAGTGGAAAGGGAGTCTAAGTGTGACACTCCAGTGGAGATTCGGCCTGGTGCACTGCCTCCAGCGACAGGGTGAAGGCTGGGGAGAGGTGCAGTGAGTTGGCGTGAAATGTGGGCGGCTACTTGCAGATTCTGGATTGGCCAGCTCTCTCCCGCAGGTGCTAATATATAATGCAATCAATCGTAGAGCAAAGCAAGCTCTTGAGGCCAACTACAGTGTATGATATTGTAGATCTATAGATGTACAGACTGGATGAAAGTATCAATCACTACTTTGTGTACACATCTAGTTACCTTTGTGTATTCATTATGTAAGAGGAAAGAAAGGAAGAGACTAGGCAGAGTGAATGGCGTAGCAGGCAGAGAACTGGTCAATCCAGATGGAATATTGTAATTTGTGGCCATTTCACTTTCACGGTAGCTGATATAAAGCAACATGGTGATACGTTGTAGCATGTAAAGGAGTTTGGGATCGGCTCCTGGGCTGAGCACCAGTTGTACAGATGCATGTAACCAGCAGGTTACAGAATTGTTTGCCATCAAAAGCATTTGGCAGCGCGATCATGTGAATTTTCAGTAGTGTTACCTCGTCAATATGATGCATTTATCCCAACAAAATGAAATATAGTTGGCACTGAGATTTAGATACATGAACACAAAATCACTGAAAATCATGGAGAAAATCCAATGTTTTACAGTAGCAGTAGTTTAATCATGCATTATACAACAACTTACATTGCTAAGAATGGAATTGCACTACTGTCTTTAAAAATGAAATTAAAAAATAACCCACACTGGTCTTTGCCAAAAAAGGATGTAGATTGCTTAACAAAAGTATCATCCCGATTACGTCTGGTTTGCAATTATTTTTTAAAAATCAATAACTTTTCGCTTATTGCTTAGCACTTGCAGAAGGCCTTTTGCAATTTTGAGATTATAGAGGAGATGATTACTGCTGCACTCTCCCTGTCCATTAGAACCCTTCGAACTTTCAGTGAACAGGGAAAGGAGGGTGGAGAGAGCCCTGAGGTTGAGAAAGGAATGCACAGTGAGTTGTGCCTTCATTGAACAGGACAATTTAAGGTTCTATATGATAATTTTGATTTTTGTAGGTCGCCCAACAAAAAGACTTTTTTTTTTGGGCTCATTTTCAGTGGCCTAAAAAAAAGCGAAAACATTGCCTCAGCCCCCACCCTCGATGGGATTTGTTAAAAATCGCGGGGGGTGTTACCCCCAAAACTCCTCCCTCAGCACACCCACGCACTCCCCGAAAATAAACACACACGCAACACACACTTTCCTGTTTTCCGTCATGGCCGCTTCCGGGTCGTGGCGTGCCTGACAGCACCTGCGCGCACTCGTTTGTATCGCAGGGGTTGACAGTTCGATTTAGAAAGACTGCTCGGAGCAGTCACACTGTGGTCTTTCTAAATCGTTTTTTTCATTCTTTTTTTTAAAAAGGTCTATTGACCGAATACTCAATTCAAATAACTAGCTTTGCTACACAAGTGTCAATTTAAGTAGCAAACCTACAAAATTGCATAGCAAATTGCTATGTGACACTGCTTACTTTATGCCTTGCACAGACTGCTACCGAAGCTAATTGGGCTTGGATTTATGTTGCCTCGCCGATTGTTTATAAACTGATTGTTTTATGCCACACAGGTTTTAGAGCTTGGTTATGAGTTTAAGAAATTTGAGGTACCCCTGGCTCTGGGAAAGAAATGGTTAAGTAAGAAGCAAAGGATTGAAAAGGGAAATCAACTTGTGATTTCATTAAGGGGAAGAATGGAGCAAGTATTATCACAAGCAAATGAAGACATAAAAAGGCAGAACTTCCAACTAATCACCATACATGAGATGTCAGTGCGGGGGATGTTTGTACAAGTGAAACCTCAAGCCAATGAAGTGTTTAATTAAAAGACAGTGAAGTCAAGAAGAACAGTCCTGGTGAAAGGAACACACCAGAAAGTGAACATTGGGAGGCAAGATACCTGGCAGGAGAGTACATCAGGGCATCTGCAAGACCCAGAAAGGGTTTCCTGGTAGGGGAGTATACAGGAGGTCAGTCAAGTTGTACATAGAATAAAAAGATCCCTGGCAGGAGAGTATACCAGTGGATCAAGAATTCCTGCCAGAGTAGTATACCCAGGAGGTCCATTAAAGTTGAGAGAAGCTTATTTGGTTTGCAAATTATATGGTAAAGAAGTACACCAGAGATACTTTTGCCATATTTAAGGAATTATTATTTGAACAAGACATTTTCGCCATCCTTAAACTCTTATTTGAAACAGATATGTTTGTCATTCTTGAGAAACTCTCATTTGGAAGAGACATTTATGCCATTGTTAAGGAAGGGTTACTTGAATGAGACACTTTTGCCATTCTTAAGAAGCTGTTATTTGAGATATCCATCGAAAAAATCAGAAAAGAAATTGAGTGAGAGAAAATGCAGAATTCGGCACTGAAAAAAAAGAAAGGCAAAACAAAAATGTTGAGTGGAGCAGGGGTTGCAGGGTGTCCCCCCCTCTCCTTACTTGACACTAATAAATCAGGGGTGGTGGGGGTGTCCTTTGCTTCCTTTAAAAGGAATGCAGGGGATAAATAACATTTTTTTTTTAAAATAAAGAAAAAAAGCACTCTGCGGTGGAAGTTCCGCCTCTCAATGGGGAGGCAAAACTTGCGTTGCAGGGATAGAGCCGTGCAGAGTACCAGCAGATAAGTTGGGCGCAGATGTAAGTATGGATGGTAGGGGGGTGGAGGGTGTGGATATAGCGAGCAGGGGGTGATGTGCGTGATTATTTCAACACATGCATTTTGAATTTCTCATTTTCGAATTTGACATTTTCGTTTACGAAATAATCAAGTACATCCGTTATTTGAAGGATACACTTTTGCCAGCATACTTAAATAATCCAGGGTAAGGGCAATCACCCTCTGGATCCAAGGACTCCTCCTAGGAAAATACTGTTTCAATTGGATTTACTTGCTTTGGTTATGAACACTTTTTGCAAAATATGAGTCAGATACAATTCCTTGCACTCTTAGTTGTTCATTTTAGTGTGAGGGTCAGAGTAGTAGTATGTTTTGTACACAAGGCCAGTTTATATGTTTGACGACAAGACACACTCGTTTTTAGTTTCCTACGTAGGGAAATATTCTTTAGTATAGGGATAGAGAGGCCTTTGTCCACCTCCTTTTATTTTAATAAAGATTTCTGATGTTTAAAACATTACAACTTTGTGTCCACCTCTCATTTCTGACCCTAACAATAGCCCAGGCCTCCACTGTTCCCCACATCCGTATGCGTATGGAGAGCGAGGAGTGTTTCAACCAAATGTCTCCCTCCATATCACGTCCATGGGCGAATATTGCCATATACAAGACTTATCCGTAGCCAATTACACTGTATAGTAGAGCCCCTTGTCTGCACTTAAAGGATATTGAGGAGGCGTTTAGGAGGGTTTCAACTGAGTTCTAAAGATAGGTGGCCATTTTCTATGCAGCTTCTTTCTAAGCTTGGGCACTAGTACTGCCACAGTGTACTAGGTGTCCGGGGCTACATAACCCATTCCTGTGATGGCTTTGGAAGCTTCACTCTCAGATTCTCTCACTCCTGCACAGTCCATGGTCATTTTCCGCGTCCCTAACATTTTGCAGGCTCCTCTGAATTACTCTGCCAATGATAGGGTTACACGCTATAAAGAAAAAGGTAATTGTTCAATCAACTGAACAACTTTATTAAAACATAGCATAGAGGGGTATAAAAACATAATTGTTGGCAGATGACCACTTATAAACTCCTAAACATGGCCAAAGCATGTTGAAAACATTCTGCCTACAGGTACATTAATCATCATACCTTTAAACTCGAGCTAAAAATATATACATGTAGGTTTTATTTGCTGCCCTCGATTTTATTGACATATTGAATATTTAGCAATTATCAAACCTTGATGGAAATTAATTGTATTTGTATTTGTTTTATTTGTAACGCGCACCTTCAGGCCCGGAGGCATCAGGGCGCAACTTTAGACATGGTTACATAAGCATACAGTTACATATATTCAAAACATTATTTGCATTTTAGATTATCTGGCCAATTCATGGAATTAATGTGCGCTGAAATGTTCAGCGCAAGCGTGCGAAAGTGTGCGAATCGCAGTGCCAGTGCGAAAATCGCAGCGAAACCCGCGCACAGCAATTCATGGAAGTCCGTGTGCGTGGAAATCCATGGATGTGCGCTGAAATCCTGTTCCGCGCACGCTGGCGCACACGCCTTCAAACAGCGTGCGCTAAGCGCACAGCGAAAGCGCACTTAGCGTGGCGCACGCAACAAAAGTAGGCGTAACACGGGGCGTGACACGCAGAATGGGGAACAACGTGTGAAAATGTGGGCGTTAGAGGGGAAGTACAGGAGGCAAGTGCGCGGAACGCCCACACGCTCGCCTACAACACATATTCCTGGAATCGAATAGGGCAAACCAGCGCACGGGCAAAGACGCGCACAGGCCTAAACACGTCCGCCACACGAAGGCAGGCGGTAGCGTCCCTGCGCATGAAAGAAATGTGCGCTAACAAAAAGCACGTACATACAGCTATGATGAATGTCCCATACTGTGTCCCTCTAGGACAAATGATATGCCAAGGGTTACTCGACAAACACGGACACCCACTGTGGGAAAAATAACGTGTGCGTGTATTTCGGGGGTGCGCGGGAAGTTTCACACGCGATAGGCCTTGGGCGAGTGGGGTACTTGTATAACTGGGGTTCGCGTGAAGTTTCACATGCGATAGGCCTTGGGCGAGTGGGGTACGTGTATAACCGGTTCGCATGGAGTTTCATTCGCGTTTGGATCCGGTTACGTGTATTTCTGGGGTGTGCGGGAAGTTTCACACGCGAAAGGGCCTGTGCGAGTGGGGTACGTGTATTTCTGGGGTACGCGTGGAGTTTCAAACGTGATAGGCCCTGTGCGAGTGGGGTACGTGTATAACTGTGGTTTGTGTGGAGTTTCATACGCGATTGGCCCTGTGCGAGTGGGGTATGTGTATTTCTGGGGTTCGCGGGAAGTCTCACAGGCGATTTTAGCAGGGTACGTGTATTTTGGGGTGCCGGGGAGTCCTACACGTGAATTGGCAGTGTGGGTCCTCCCAGGTGTTCCCTCTGCACCCTCCACGGCCCCTGCAGGCAGCCCACACCACAGGGGACTACCCTCCACCCCTGGTCATGTCCCGCAGGCAGCCCATCCACCATGGGCATGCCCCCCAGCCAAGCCACATGTCACCTTGCACTACTGATCACCAACGCATGACCCCCTGCACCCCCACCCCCCAGCAGTGCAGGGCACCTGCCAGCAGGCCCCAACTCATGTCCCCCTGAACCCCCACCCTCCAGCAGTGCAGGGCACCTGCCAGCAGGCCCCCACAGATGTCCCCCAGCACCTCCACCACCCCCAGCAGTGCAGGGCACCTGCCAGCAGGCCCCCACAGATGTCCCCCAGCACCCCCACCCCCAGTAGTGCAGGGAACCTGCCAGCAGGCCCCCACTCATGTCCCACTCATGTCCCACTCATGTCCCCCAGGACCCCCAGCAGTCAGGGGCACCTGCCAGCAGGCCCCCACACTTGTTCCCCAGCACCCCCACCCCCCAGCAGTGCAGGGCACCTGCCAGCAGGCCCCCACTCATGTCCCCCAGCACACCCACCCCCCCAGCAGTGCAGGGCACCTGCCAGCAGGCCCCCACACATGTCCTCCAGCACCCCCACCCCCCAGCAGTGCAGGGCACCTGCCAGCAGGCCCTCACACATGTCCCCTAGCACCCCCATACCCCAGCAGTGCAGGGCACCTGCCAGCAGGCCCCCACACATGTCCCCCAGCACCCCCACCCCCCAGCAGTGCAGGGCACCTGCCAGCAGGCCCCCACACATGTCCCCCAGCACACCCATCCCCCAGCAGTGCAGGGCATCTGCCTGCAGGCCTCGACACATGTCCCCCAGCCAACATGTCATCACAATCCAGATCCCTGGCTCTTATGGCCACCCAAATCCCACCACACGCCACCCCAGTCCAAACACCCAACCAAGCTTTACATCCACTCCAAATTGAAATCCCCATTACATGATGGATCACAAATAAGCAGTATGCACATGAGTACAAGTCTGTCAGACCCACACAATGGCAACATATGACTAAGAAAACCCACATTGTGACATGCATGAAACCAATGAGAGAAGACCACACATTGAAGTAAGAAACAAAAATGTATTCAAGTCAAAATGAAGGGAATGAAATCAAAACACACAATAATGCCAATAATACTCAAAATGCAGCATGTCCCAAAAAATTATAAATAAATAAAATGAGAATCAAAATTAATCCGAATGAAAATGTGTCCAAAGTCACCGTCCAACAAAGCAAATCCAAAGGGAAAGAAAAGCGTAATATCCATTGCTCCATGGTGAAAAAAAAAAGATCAAGGAGAAAAATCCACTGTAAAACTATGTACAAATAGCAAATCCAGGGTCCATGAGCCCAACGACATAAATGAAACCTACAATGAAACCTACCTAATTACTAACTATATACAAAAATGTGGGGCATAGTCCCAAATGAAAGAAAAAAGAAATGAAACTTAACACTAATGAACTATATACAATGGCGGCGGGCAAGTCCAACGGCTACTTGTTGATGTCATGGGCCAGGGCATCATCGAACTCCTGTTCAATGTCTTGGAGGCGGGCCTGTTCTCTGGCCCCGAGGTCTCACAGGGATAACGCCATGTCCACCTCCAACTCCCTGCGAATTCCCTCGAGGCACTCAGCCCGCCTCAGCGCCCTGCCCATGGAGTTCTCTGCCCTGACCATTGTGAGCCGTGCCTCCTCTGCCCGCTGCCGCTCCGCACCTATCTGCTGGCCCAACCGCTGCCACACGGAAGACATTCCCATTCCAGGGTCCTCCTGCCCTCCGGCCGATGCCTGCCCCTCTGATGTAGATGGCCCCGAGCCATGATGCCTGCCGCTGCCTCCGACGCAACTGCCTCTGCCAGCACGACTGCATCCAGGCTGATGGAATCCACCGACGCCATTGTGCACGTGCCCTGCCCGATGATGCCGGCACATCCTCCATCTGCTGGGGTCCATTTGCTGGGGTGTCCACCCCTGCTGGACCTCCGACTCCCGACTGTGTCAGGGATGGGATCCCCACTGAGCTGGCTGCGTTGGTCAGGGCAGGTCCACAGGGGGCCCTGGTGGCATCTGGGCCGGAAGACGGCATGGACAACGACTGGCGCATTGTCTCCACAGAGGAGGAGAGAGCCGCCAGAGTGGCCGACACATGTACAAATCCCCCGACCATGGACACCCCCAACTGGGCCACGTTGGCACGCTGCATCACGAATGTCACGCGTGCGCAACGTGACACCAATCAGGACCTTCTCCATACGGCCAGGGGTCCCCTCGTCCGCAGGTAGAGGAGTGTCAGATGACATGGACAACCCCCCTACCTGCGGACGGGCCTGCGATGGGGCATCCCTGCTGGTGCATGGTGCTGCAGTCACAGTGTCGGGGACAGTGACATGCACAGGCCCCTCCACGGCGACCTGTGCTGCCTCCTGCCCCTACCCTGGACTGCACCACTTGCACCAGTGGTACCACCCCCACCAGGCCCCATGTGCGGCTCAGTAGCGGCCTCCTCCTCCTCTGTGGAAACCACCAACCTGGATGGCTCCACACCGTCTTCCGCCATTGCAAGCCCCTGTAGGGGCTCACCCACCCCTTCCGCTGCAGCCGTAGTGGCAGAAGCAGCACCAGTCCCCTCACTCCCGGACGATGTTCATTTCTGGGAGGGTGACTGGGCCTTGCAGCGCCGGCCGGTGGGGGCATCCCCGCCGCTTTGCTCCACAGTGCAGTCTCCGCCCTCTTCATCACTTTCCGCTGTGTAGAGGGAGACATAGAACACAAGCATCAGGGTACTGTACAATGGTCCCCTAGACAGGAAGCAATAGCAGATGAGTGGCACTGTCAAACATCACTTCCATCATGTCCCTCCACAACACATGGGTCAGTGCAGGCAAAACACATGCAGTAACAGGCATGGAGCATGCTATGAACATTAGCATACATGTCCAAGGGACTCTTGAAACATACAATGCTGGTTTGAAACTCACATCCATCATGGGTCATGCCTATCACATGCACACACTTCACCGTAGTTTCATCCATCTGGCCTCGTACACCCCAGACACAGTGGATACAAGGATGAGTAGGCTGCATCAGTGAATCTGAACATTGTCAGAGACATGTGTCATGCATCCATGGCATTTACAAGTCACAGACACGCAGGTCAGACACACAGACATGGACAACAGACATGTCCATGACAGCAGCACCCATCTCTCACACCCCATCCATGTCCAATAACAGAGACAGGCATGCATTAATGTGTGCATTCCGCATGCTGCTCCGCATGTTGCATTGTAACACATGCACCAACCATGTGGTTCACACATTACTGGTCTCACATGCATGACCATGATGTCCCTGCACACACACATACGTACATGGCATATGTCACACATACAGGCAAGTATCAGACAACCAGCACCCTGCAACATGCCCTGTCTCACACAGCAATGCTTGGTCACTTACCTCTCAACTCCAGACGGGTCTGCCTATGAAGGATCTGGGCATGGAGTGCTGGGCCTTCGCGTTCCAGGGCCCTCACCTGGATGGTACTCATGCTGCCCCGCCCCCCCTCCACGAGGCACCGTGCCTTTATGAGGTTCGTGGACCTCAAGTCCTCCCAGCGCTTCTTGACTTGCTTGATGTTGTGGGTTGCCACCCCCTCCGCGTTGATGGCAACCACAAAGTCGTCCCAGATCCTATCCCGCCCTTCCTTGTTGGCGCGTGATGTCCCGAAGAGGGCATCATAATGCCCCAAGTCATGCTCCACCAGGACACCAACTTCCTTCTGACTGAAGCTGGTCGCCCTCTGTCCCTCTGGCTGGGGGTCGCCCGTGGTCTCAGATGGTGTTTGCCCAGACATGGCGACCCCCGAGGCAGGCGTGGGTGGGCAACTGTGTCCTGGGGCTGGGCTGTGGAGCGATGGTATCCCAGTCGGGAGTCTTCTGTTCCAGCAGGGGTGGACAGAGCAACTGGACCCCTGCAGATGGCTGATGTGCAGGCACCAAATAGCACATATCAAGCTGGCCACGCGAAAACACACGGAAGACCACGCTCCTGCCCTGAAGGACATTTTCCTGCCCCCAAGAGCCCCGAGCACGCTCCCACCTGCCATCTGCTGCTGCCTGCCTGCTGCCCGCGTGCCCTGCTATTTGCTGCCTGCACATCAGCCAGGGGGGCAGTTGCTGTGACCACCCCTGCTGGAACTGAAGACTCCCGACTGGGATACCATCGCTCCACAGCCCAGCCCAAGGACCCAGTTGCCCACCCACACCTGCCTCTGGGGTTGCCATGTCGGGCACACCACCATCTGGCACCACTGGCAATGCCCAGGCAGAGAGGCAGAGGGCCACCAGCTTCACTGCCACCGAAGTTGGTGTCCTGGTGGAGCAAGTCCTGGGGCAGTATGATGCCCTCTTCGGAAGTTCGTGCGCCGACAAGGAAGGACGGACCAGGATCTGGACGGACATCGTGACTGCCATCAACGCGGAGGGGGTGGTAGTCCGCAAATTCAAACATGTCACGAAGCGCTGGGAGGACTTCAGGTCCAGCACCCTCAACAAGGCCCGGCGCCTCTTGAAGGCAGCGGATGCTAAGGGGCGCCGGGGCCACCTGTTGGAACATCAAATGAGGGTCCTGGAACGCATATCCCCAGCGCTCCACGTCCAGGTCCTTGAGAGGCAGACCCGTCTGGAGTCGAGCGGTAAGTGTACATGCATACTGATTGTAAGCTGTGCGTGTGGTGGGTGCCAGTAATGTGCAGGTTGCACATGTGGTTTTGTAGGGCCATGTATGGATGTGTATGTACAGGGCCGTGAGGCTAACACATGCGGGTCCTCATGTGTGAGACACATGGATGGTACATGTGTGTGTAAGTTTGCATGCCAAATGCAGATGTGTGAGCACACCTGTTTGAATGACTGTGTATGTAAGTTGGCATGGTTGTGGTGTCACACATGGATGTCGGTTCCAGCTGCATGTATCTGCACCGTGTACATGTGCATGTGTGTGTATTTCACAAGGGTGCAACAGTGATGCAACATGAATGCTTGGGATACTGATATGTAGAAGACTGATTGCCAGATGTGACATGGATGCCGATCTCGTCACTGCGACCGTTAGTGGAGGTGTACACATGCATGTAAGTGTGGTGGCGTGTGTGCATGTCTGTGTTTCATGTGATGTCTGGCTCACCTTTGGCTGCTCATGCTGTTGTATGTGTATGGATGGTGCTGGTTGTTGCCATATTGCTGTGGAATTGCTCATGTGTGTGAGTTGACATGCCATGTGTGTTGGGGATTGTGATGCCATGTCTGAAGTTTGACACTGCCACTCATGTGCAACTGGCATGTGTGTACCAGTCCATTGTACAGTGTCCTGATGCCTGTCTCCTATCGCTCCCTGTCTGCAGCGTCAACTGATGAAGAGGGCAGAGAGGGTGCTGTGGAGCACAGCGGCGGGGATCACACCACCAGCCGGAGACGCAAGGCCCGGCTCCCCTCCCAGGTTGTGATCTCGTCATGGAGTGAGGAGTCCGGTGCCGCGTCCCAGGCTGCAGCTGCTGAGGGTAGGTCCAAGAGGCGGAGGTCAGAGTTGGACTTCTCGGCAGCAGAAGGGGCAGCTGAGACCCCACAGGGTCCGACGAAGGAAGATGGCATGGAGTCATCCAGGTTGGTGGGGGGTTTGGTGGAGGAGGAGGCCGCGCAAGAGACAGAGACGGGGTCTGGAGGTGGGGATTCCACTGGTGCCAGTGGTGCAGTGCAGGGGCAGGGACAGGAGGCAGCACAGGCCGCCGCAGAGGTTCCTGTGTGTAATTCTGTCCCCGATCCTGTGACTGCATCATCCCGCACCAGCAGGGATGCCTACGGCCAGACAGGTTTTCAGGGAGGGGATCCGCTTACAACAACTGGCCTTCCTCTCCCTGCGGACGTGGCTATCCGGGACCGGGTTGAGCCTGTCCTGGGTGAGGTGGCGTTGCGTCAAAGGGCCATGCAAGGTGACCTGCAGTCTTTTCATGGGTAGACTGCACGTCATCTCGAATGGCTCGTTGACCACGTTAGCCTACTGGAACAGGTCACCCAGGCCAGATTCCTCCGTTTGCTGAACCTTGCTTTGACCCCCTCCTCACCTGAACCCCCTATGCGCCAGTCATCCTCGGTGCCATCTTCCCACCCATGTATCACCTGGGTACCCTGTGGAGCTGCCTCTGACCGTGCGGCCAGGCTGGTGGAGGACACATCCCTGCCACAGTTGGGAGTCGGACGTCCAGCAGGGGTGGCCACCTCAACAACTGCACCCCAGCCGGAGGAGGATGTGCAGGCAGCAGGAGCCAGGGCACGGGCACAGGCACAGCAGCAGCAGCAACAAGGTGGGAGCCATGATGGCTTGGGGCCTTCGACATCGGAGGGGCAGGCATCGGCCGGGGGGTGGGGGTGCAAGCTGACATGTGGCTTGGCTGGGGGGCATGCCCATGGTGGATGGGCTGCCTGCGGGACATGACCAGGGGTGGGGGGTAGTCCCCTGTGGTGTGGGCTGCCTGCAGGTGCCGTGGGGGGTGTAGAGGGAACACCTGGGAGGACCCACACTGCCAATTCACATGTAGGACTCACCGCGCACCCCTGAAATTCACGTACCCCGCTCTGACAGCACAATTGCGTGTGAAACTTCCTGCAAACCCCAGAAATACACGTACCCTGCTCCAATCGCGTGTGAAACTTCCCATGAACCCCAGTTATACACGTACCCTGCTGAAATCGTGTGTGAAACTTCACGCGAACCCCCGAAATACACGTACCCTGCTGAAATCGCGTGTGAAACTTCACGCGAACCCCAGTTATACACGTACCCCACTCACACAGGCCCTTTCGCGTGTGAAACTTCACGCGAACCCCAGTTATACACGTACCCCACTCGCACAGGCCCTTTCGCGTGTGAAACTGCCCACGAACCCCAGTTATATACGTACCCCACTCGCACAGGCCCTTTCGCGTGTGAAACTTCCCGCGAACCCCCGTTATACACATACCCCACTCGCACAGGCCCTTTCACGTGCGAAACTTCCCGCGAACCCCGTAATACACGTACCCTGCTGAAATCGCGTGTGAAACTTCCCGCGAACCCCAGTTACACGTACCCCACTCGCACAGGTCCTTTCACGTGTGAAACTTCACGCGAACCCCAGTTATACACGTACCCCACTCGCACAGGCCCTTTCGCGTGTGAAACTGCCGCGAACCCCAGTTATATACGTACCCCACTCGCACAGGCCCTTTCACGTGTGAAACGTCACGCGAACCCCAGTAATACACGTTCCCCGCTTGGCGTTTGCTGTTTGGCAGCCCTGTAAACTGGTCCAGGGTTAGCGCAGCCCTTTGTGCTGGATTGGGGATTTTGATGGCTTTTCCTTGCGCTAGGGGCGTTCTTCGGGGCGTAACTGGCGCTGCTGCAGGGTCGCTGTGACACTCTGCGCCACGGCTGGTTTTGGAGGCGAAAATCCATGAATACGCTGTGCGCGGAAATCGATTTTAGCGCACGCGGCTGGCGCAGACATTCGCACGCGCACACTGTGCGCCAGCCACGTGCGCCACTTTTGTGTGAAATTCTATGAATTACCCTGTATATGTTTTTCTGTGCAAACATTTTCTTGTGTGTAATGGTTGGTACGCATATTTGTAGTTAATTATTTTTCCCGAGAAATACTTTTGATTTGCAAAATAAATACTTGGAGACCAAGCAAATTCATCCCCTTGATTTAGCCATTTCCAAGCCAACAGTTAACCTTACTTCTTTGCAACTTGCCCCAACAAACTGATTCCCTTCTCCTTTTCCCTAGTCACCTGTGTGGATGGTCCACTTCATGCCCCCTTTGCAAAAAGGTTTTGTTTCATTGTTATGGAAAGACTGTTCCCCTTTGTTATTGAATTAACTTTAGGTTTTATGTTAAATATCTAACGCTTGTTTTGTGTAATAGTTACAAAACAGAAATGTATAAAGCAAATATTTGTCATATGTCCATAAATGGGAAAATAACATCAAACCTGATGAGTATTTCTCTATTTTAATTGCTCTCTGAATTAGAAAAGACAACTTTAAGGACTGTGAGGGTTGTATGTTGTTGGAGGGCAGCTCATGCTTCCCTGACACAGTTGTCACATTTGCTTCCAGGTTCTGAGGGAGGCAAAGGAGAAGGAAGAACTGCAGTCAGTTAATGAGTCAGAACCAGATTCAGAGAGAAAGGCACATTATGGACTACTATTTGATGACTTCCAAGGTCTTGCGCATCTAGAAGCCTTGGAGATACTGTCTAGAGAAAGCGAAGCCAAGGTAAGGAAATAATATATGCATTTTTTATAGCACAGTCAAATTAAGGTGTATCCTTGTCACTTTACAGTTGCTTCATTGGACAATTGTATCTTCCTCTGCCGCTTCCTCTTCCTACACCTCCTTTTTGTCCTCCTCCTCCTCTTCTTCTTCTTCCTTCCCCTCCTTGTCCTTCACCTTCTCCTCACCTTCCCCCTCTTCTTCCTCCGCTTCTTCCTCCTCTCCCTCCTCTTCTTCTTCCTTCTATTTCTCCTCCAACTCTTCTTCCTCCTCAGTAGCCCTTTTCTTCAGTTTGAGCACATTTCTCCAGAACCTCTTTTGCCAGCTGAACGTTTTCCACAGAACTGTTGCCCCAATTCCCCTAAACTCTGTTGCCCCATCCCAGTACTTTACCTTTACAGTCATCTGCAGCCTGTTTCATCACAGTTGTACAGTGCAAATCCTTATATCCCAGTGCCTTCATGGAAGATCCTACACTCCTTGACTCTTTTCTTCCTGACACGTTTGGTTTTGGAACCTCTTCCGGGTACTTCCTGTTTTGATCTTACCCCTTCAACTGGCAGCCCATTCTCCTTGTATCCGTTCCCTTGACCACTCTTTCCCTGGCATTCCCTTCGACTTGAATCACACTTCTACCTACAGACCCTTGTCCTTTCTGCCCCATACCCTAGATGTGTACACCCAAGGCCATTCCTCTTGCAGTCTCTTCTGCCATAGTATTATTATTATTTTATTATTGTTATGGTATTTATTGTGCACGGGCCTAGCTGCAAAAAGCAACGGAGCACTATACAGAGCCATACAACAATACAGATACACAACAGAGTGCTTTGCAGAGGCAACAACAGAACAGATATACAGCAGGGGTGGGATACAGAGGAGCACACAGGAGAGGGACAGCTGTACAGGGTTGCAGGGAGGAGAGAGGCGGACGGCTTCTAGTGAGTCAGATGGTGCCGGGGGCGACGTGTTGACCTAGGTGTGGAGGAGGAGAGACACCTTGGAGAGGTGGATCTTGAGTGCTTTTCTGAATTGTAGGAGTGTGTGGGCGAGTCTGATGATAACAGGGAGGAGGTGCCATAGTCTTGGGGCATAGGCAGAGAAGGCTTGTTTTCTGGTCCTTTCCTTTTTGCAGCACTGGATTTCAAGTCTGCATGTATCTTGACTTCTGGTGGTGTGCTCACCCCCAGAGATGCTGAGATTCTCTGTGAGGTAGCTGGGTGACTTGAGGACAACTGCCATATAGATGATGCAGCAAGACATGCAGTTGTTTTGTGTGTGCAGTGATTTGTGTGTGCAGTGGTAGCCAATGAAGGTCGATGAGGTTCGGGGTGATGTGGTCGTATCTGCTTAGACCCTTGGTGAGGCATGCAGCAGCGTGTAGGACACTTATCATGAGCATAAGGGAGACGGCTAAAGGACTTCAAGGTGGGCAATGCCTCCATCCAGGTGGGATAGGACCAGTGCTTGAACGTACATAAGCCAATGTTTTCCTTTTATAAATCCTGGTATTGTGTGTCTATCTGGAAATGGATAGCTTATTTTTGTGTTTTGCACATAAATGTGGATGTGCACTGTGATGAATCATATGGCTCCCTCACTGAATCCCTGCCTAAAGTCTCCTCCCAGGTGGTCAGGGGAAAAAGACACTTCCTGATCCTGACCTTTGGTGTGGTGTACGGTGGGAGGATCACCTGAGAGCAGAAGAGGCCCACAGTGGTGTCCTTTGAAAGGGAGAACCGTTTACAGTTGCCAAAACATGTAATTGCCTGTTGTCATTAGTATGCATCTGAACCACATATAATATCTGTGGCTATAAGCATAGGTGACATGAAATCTGAATGAACCGTAAGAACAGAAAGATCATTCAAGGCACGTAAGGATGAAAATCCTCTTTACTCCCAACGGTATAATGTAAGGGAATTTAAAAATGTTTCCTTAAACTACCTTCCTCCTTAATAATGAATTATAATGGTTCATCTTTGAATATCTTTAAGGGAAATAAATCTACCCTTAAAACCCAGAAGTTTTCCCAGAAGAACTGATTTTGTCGTTGAGGACTAAAAGTTCCATAATCCCATAAGTACTGGGATGAGGAAGAGGGCTGATTGCCCACACCTGCGGGTAGCTGGGAGGCTTAAAAAGCCCACTCGTGTGCAAGCAATAGAGAGCTGGAACTGTGGCTGGAGTGTATGCAGTAGTAGCCGAAGCAGATGGAAGAAGGCATGGTGTTGGCAATCCAGGCAAAAGTGCGAGAACCGAAGGGACAGTGGGACTTTTATGCAGAAGATTTCACCTGTTTTTCTTGTGAGGATCCTCTTCCCCCAAACTCTGATGTGCAGCGGCTTCACAGCGAAAAACGTGCAGGAAAGACTGCCTTTCCTCATGTGAACCTGATTGCAGAGATTGTGCAGCAGGAAGCACATCGCAGACCGTGGCAAGTAGTTGTTATGAAGTCGAGAGTCTCTGGAGCGAGAAGGGTTCCTTAATTGAGTGGCCGGACCAGAGATGCCTTTAGCCAGGAAGGGTATGGGTCCAGAGTGAAGCCAGAAATCGTGGAAGCTGTGCAGCCTGCGGAGGAAGGAACACAGAAGCCAGAGAGTTCAACCGGGCGTTCGAATTCCTTGCCTTAACACTGCCAGCAACAGTACCCAGCTAAATAATTATTCGCGGAAGAGTAGAAGTGAGGCAACCTGGAATATTGAGCCTTTAACAATGGAACACTTGAAATGTAGCACTCGTGTGTAATCAGGTATTTCCACTCTTCACTCTCCTAAAGAGAAAACGCTTTGAAACACAATTGTTGAACTTAAACTTGTAAAAGCAGACAAAGGAGTGGTCGCGTGTGCCTAATAAAGATTCTAGTGACCTCTGACCTTTTGGTTAAACCATTCAACTATTAAACAAGAGAGGTCAAGTGTTTAAGCATTGTTATTACAAGTTGGAGAGCGCAAGCATTGCCCAAGCCAAGAGCGAACAATAACATTTCCCCAATTAAGACTGAAACCAGCCTTTCCCAGTGACAAAGAACAGTTTATATGTTACTGTGAGCCAAATAGAACATCAGCAGTGCCCAAGACAATAGAGTGCAAGTATTAGCTGAAGCTAAGAGAGTGGCAACAAAGCTTCTGGGTAATTATCCTGATGCAACCTACATTGCCAAAGCCAACAGGAAGAAGAGTGAATTGTGTCCTAAAGGTAATTTCAGGTTGTTTGTGGCAGACAGACACGAGAGGCAAAGAGGCTGACCCTCTGGTAAAGGAATCTTCAGAGGAAGAGTGCCTTGTCTTCTTTAAGGTGTTGAAGTACCAGACAGTGAAAATTGTTTTATCTGAAGACTGTTTCAAATTACAAAGTACTGAAGCTGTGTTGGTGTATTTGGCTGTAAGTAGATTTGAGACTTCCATCACACAAATGAAGTTGGACTACTATGAGGCAGAGGAGTAGACACTCATGGTGAACTCTTGTAGAAGGTTCTAAAGGTTGAGAGCTGATGAAGTGGAAGTAGAAGTGCTCTGAAGCGATCCTGACAAAGATACCTACCATGACTCCTAATCTTGTTAAGAAAGACATGTTAAGTGTTAACCAAGAACTGTGTTTCAGTAACATTTGCAGAAGTTTTATTTACTTTGATCTAACAAAGAACTGTGGACAACTGGAAGTTGTAGCAAAGCATCGTGGCTGGGAAAGAGACTGATGCTATTTTAAGTAAGTGGAAAGTCCTTACTGCACTAAGAAGAGAAACCTTTCTGTTGTTTGAATTTTGGTGAACAGAACTTTGACATTGAAGGAGCCAGGAATCGAACTAAGACTATTACACCTACAAAGTGCCTTGTTTTTTTTTTCTTTTTGTTGAATAATTGAAGTTGAATTCACCTTGAAACCTGGGGAACCGGAGTTCACCCGGTTGCCAAGAGAGATTGTGAATATTATCATTGAGCTTCCTATGAATTGCCATTTATTTCTTTATATATTTGATGTTTAAGTGTGAGGGCCAGATATCCTATGTTAGTGTTTTCCTTTAGTTTTGATAGACAGGGAATTCCTCGTCAGATTAGGGATAATGAGGCATTTGATAACCTTTATGATTTAATAAAATGGCGCATTTTGAAAAATCATCCAAAAGCTGTCTGCCTCACATTTCTGACGCCTCACAGCACCCTTATGCGCGTACTCTAGCAATTACCCTTCACACCTCAACTCACACAGGCTAGCCCCCTGCTGATATGCAGAGGTATATGATATATATTCTTTTGCGAGAAAGTAAGAAATTATAATTGGGAAACGCATGTTGTAACTGCTTCCAGAGTGCTTTCACTGAACCATGGCAGTTTATAATGACATGAAAGGTAATGAAATGGTAAGTGCCTTGGGAAAGCAGCACCAGTTGTCCCGTGTGTGAAGGCCCCCCACCACTGAGGTCCTGCATGTTCATATACTTCCCCTTTGACTCCAGTTTTCCTTTCCAGGTCCGGTCGGTTCTGAGTACCCAGGCATCAGATGAGTTCCAGGCCCTGAGACTGGAGCTGCAGCAGTTGAAAGATGCCTTTTCATTGGTGGAATTTGACGAAGAAGAAGAGGAGGATAAGCAAGGTAAAACCGCATCCTTGTTGCTCACAACAAAGTCAAATTAATATATGTTGCTTTTGAAATGGTTACAATCGCCTCAGCAATATATACATTACATTGTGAAAGCAGAGCACATGTAGTTTTGTTAGTGTAAACTTTTAGAGGTTTACAGGTTCTTCTGTTCCATGGATGCCTGGTCAATCGCTATTTTATTTGCATGTGCCTTGTATACGTTATTATTCCACACATATACTAGATACGTGACTCATTTCCTGAGGGTCATCTCTTCACCTTAATTGATGAACTATCATCGATGTTTGTTACATGGATACTTGCGTTTGTACATGTGCCTGCTCCATTTGCACTTGTGTGCTTAATGTGTCTCCTCCATTATGATTTGTGGCTGTGCAAATATCTGTTCTTTTAGTATAGTATAATCATTTTCTCTAGGACTCTGCCTCACTGAGAAGCTGTTCCTAACTTCATCCTAGCAGACCAAAGGAGAGCGTGTCGTCCTCCGACCAAGCAGGAAACTGTGAAGAACTGTCCAGCGACATGAGGGTGGGGGTTGAGGATTCCACCCAGGCTCAAAAGGGTTCTAATGAGCACTATTTCCCTACAAATGCCTGCTCCGCTTTCACAGTCGTACCAAAAACTGCACATGTTGTTGAAGTCATCGAAGAAAGATGCCTCTACTATAGCATCTCTGTCCATGATTCAATTCGATCCCCAGGCATCTGCTGCACCATTCACAAGCAAGTCCTCACTAAAGCCTCAGTCAAAATTCATCAATGACATTGTAGACGATCGGCTCTCCGACCATGCCATCACAGCTTTTGGCATTGACACCATCTACAAAAACCTTGACGCCATTCCACTGATTGTAGTCTGTCGACGATGGTAGGCCTGTTGTCGACGCAAACCCAAAAATATGCGCCTACAAGAGCTTGCACAGTCCCGTCGTCAACCCAGTCTCAAACGAGGCCAAAAGTAGACATTTTAACTCTAAAACCATATGTTCCATCTGTATTTTCGGCACCCTTCGAAATCCCTCAGGAGGACATCCTTCAGTATTAGACAGACTCAGATTTTGACAGCCCAGAGGACATCTTCTCCAAAGAGGCAGAAGAGGAGTTGCATGTACAGCAGCCTATTTCTGAAGATTGAAGATTCTGTGCGACTCGCCTCTGTGCTAAAAGCACAGCTAAACCGCTGGAGCCATTTAGATCACCAAGACCATCTGTGCAGCCGGAAGCACATTATCTGTCTGTGGCAAAACATTGCTTACTGAACTGCAAACAAGGGTGCTCACCTTTGCTGAAAGTCCTGAGCCCACCCCAGAAATGCCTCTTCAGCACAAGCCCTGGATGCCAACCCGACAATGTGCCAGAGAAGCTCCAACTGTGTAAGATCTTATATGACAGCTACCCTTCGATATACCCTCAAACTGATTCCCAGGTTGAGACTCTTCATGATATTACCTCAATGCTTTCTTCATTAGCATAGAAATGTGATGACCTTTTTCTTGTGGATGGAAAACTCGAAGAATACCTTCTCAGGGATTCCCCTGCAGAAGAGATTGGGTTGTTTCATAACGCCATGGGTAAGGCCAGTTAAATGGCTCCCATCGGAACAGAGAAAATAAAGTTTTGTACCAGAGACAAGGAAAGTCAAGAAAGACAGCAACGGCGGTCCTCATCTTGGACGACATTGCTGAAGTTGGCTTAGTAGCAATGGGGAACTCTTTTACTGCCCCTGCCAAAGAACATTCCGTAAACAAATAATAAAAAGTTCCTTATAATGCCACAAAGTGTTTAAGGAAACAACTATGGGGTATATTTATACGTCAACAATTAATACCTGTGGATATAATTCAGTCTAGCCCTGTGTGTGAACCATACAGCACCACTTCTGTCCCTCACCCCTTAGCAATAGATAAGCCCAGAATCAAGTCAGTGTGTCGAAAGAATATATATATTTATTAAGAAATAGGAAAATTAATATTTGCACAAAAGGACACAGTACACAACCTTACTCCTTGGCACAAGACAAAGCTTCAATACACACGTTGAACCCAGTTCACTTTTGTGTTAACTAAAACTCAAAGAACCCCTAAGGACATAAACTCTTCGAATACTTTTGGGTTGCTCACACAAATCCCTTAATGTCAAGAATTATGCAGCACGTTCCCCAGGGAGATAGTGCAGTCCCTCGCAGCGTATTACCAGGAGCTGTACATAACGCAGCTAACTAAGGGGGAGGTGGATGTGAGGACCTTCCTGGAACAAATGACCATGACGTGACTGCAGGAAGCTATGGCATAGTTGGGGAGGGGTAAAACTGCGGGGCCTAACAGATTCCCATAAGCGCTCTGGTTGAAGTTAAGAGGAGGTCTTGGGGCCAATGTGTGAATTGCTCTAAGAGAGAAGAGAGAGAGGTATGCGCTCGCCGGGTCTTACAGAAGTCACAATAGTGGGAAACCACAGGAGAAATGCAGCTCATATAGACTAATATTCCTAACTAGCATAAAAACTCAAATGTTGGCCAAAGCCCTAGTCAATTGGTTGAGTAAAATATTATGGAAGTGGTGAAGGAGGACCAATGTGGCTCCATTACGAATAGGTCGACAAGGTTAAACATCTGGCTCCTTCATTTGATCCTGGCGGGGTGCGAAAACGATGCCCGTTGGACATCTTGGCGCCGGACACCCAAAAAGCTTTCGACTCCCATCGAATGGGTGTATCTAATAGCGGTTCTGCGTCGATTGGGTTTTGGAGAGGTGATTATAGGGTGGTTCCAGGTGCTGTACAATGGCTTGACAGCCAGGGTACGGATCAATGACATGGACTTTGAAAGGTTTGTACTGGGTCGCAGTACCAGGTAGGGGTGCCCACTCTCACCCATGCTGTTCGCTCTGACGTTGGAGCCTTTGGTGGACTGGATCAGGTGGGACCGCAAGGGAGTCTGGACTTGTGTGACTAGGGCGCAGGGAGCAGCAATTTTCACTTTACACGGACAACATCCTTCTTGACATAACCCACCCAGAGAATTTGGTGCTGAGAATTGAGCATTCTCGAGGAGTTTGGCTCCTACTCTAGATTAGTAATCAACTGGGATAAATCCTCCGGAGTGTCGAGGGAGTGTTCCTTGTGTTCCGTGTGGAACGTTGTGGAACAGAAAGCAGTAGCGAGAACTTGAATTGATCTACTGATTCTACTGCCTTTACACTGCCAGTGAAAAATATAGCGGAGACCAGACGGCAGATGCGTTTAAACTTAACACGCTCTGAACCCACGACCACTTGGACTACAAAGCGATTATCAACGCCAC
Source organism: Ambystoma mexicanum (assembly GCF_040938575.1). Taxonomy (NCBI): domain Eukaryota; kingdom Metazoa; phylum Chordata; class Amphibia; order Caudata; family Ambystomatidae; genus Ambystoma; species Ambystoma mexicanum. The sequence goes on from NC_090926.1 coordinate 351,606,923, forward strand.
TTCAAGTAAGTCACGAAAATGAAGATATGACTCAATTACATGGTGTTTTTGTCAGATGGTGGTGGCAGAGCACAACGTCATAATGAGATGTATAAAGAACCGTAGCCCAGGTTTGTGGAGAAGTTAGGTGTACTTTCAGCTGTGACAAAACAGATCTTTTCCCACGTTTCTCACGTTCCCTCGAGTCACTTAACTTCCTACACCTGGTGCTAATTTTGCTTCCGTACCTCTACCTAATCTGGGTTCCCAATATAACGGGGAAATAGAACAAACATTGTCTTGCTTCAGTGCCCCTCTGTCTGCTGAAGATAAAAAGCTAAAGGAGTCTAACCTACCGGCTTCGCTTCTCACTTCTCGTTGGAGCTGGAGAGTGGGTAGAGTGGATGCCGCGGCGGCTGGGAACTGTATGGGGTTGGCACCCGCCGCAGATGGAGGTGCTATGGTGCCGTCGTTGTTTGGTGCTGACCGGGCCGCCGTGGGCGTTTCTGCGGCTTTTCTGCCGTGTGGCAAAGTCACGATGGTGAGAGCGCTGTCGATTTGTGAGGCTGCCGTGGCCGCGGAAAGCCCTTTTGTGGATGCCGCCCCCACCGAGCGAGAGGCCGCATGCGATGTGATGCAGGCCGGGGTCTGCTCTCTCGCGGAAAAGGAGGGTGAAGTGGGCTGCCATTTGCTGGAACGGCTGGGACCCCTGGCGCCGGGACAGGAGCTGCCGGTGCCATGGCCCGGTCGGCTGCCGACGATTGAGTCACCCGCTCAAGTGTATTGGCGATCTGTGTTGTGTGTGAGAATGATCTCCATATCGAACAGGCTCCCTCAAGTGGGAAAAATAATATGCAAGTCTGGTTAGAGGAGAGCAATGCAAATGGAGAATGTACGACTGAAGAGCTCAAAGTGTGTGGCCGCCTGGCAAGAGCAACAGATTAATCCTTTAATCTGTTACCAAAAACCTTATGAGGATAATTTAAAATTAGCTGAAGTTGATGAAAGCGTTGACCTGAGATTTGTACCGGCCTGCTTAAACAGCGAAAGTGAAATGACATCCACACAGTTCCCTTTACGAGACAAAAACAGATGTAATTCACTGGCCGTAGCCGATCGGCTAATTAAAAATCTTATGGAAATTACAATGAAAGTAAACATGCGCAATGAAGAACTGGCAGCACAAAAACAGATTGAAAGACACAATGTGCAAGATGACATAGGTTCATCAGATCCATCTGAAGTGGTACAGGATGAATTTACTAATGAGAATGGAAAAGACACATATACAGCATCCAAGAGAGTAGAAAGCACATTGGTCTCCAATACAATTGAGAGACCACACAGAGCCAAGAGAAGAAGAATGGACCTGAGCCCGATGGCTGAGATTATCTGCTCACAAAATAAAATCATGAGGAGCAAAGAACCTGTGTATAATAAGGATAATAAAGTTAATAGCCCAGTTATAAAGGCACAACGTATAAACTCTCCCTCTTCTGATTCTGAGTCAACATCAGAAAATACCTTGTCTGATGAAACAACTACCGATTTCCCTTTTTACCAAAAAGTATATAAATATCCAAAATTAAAGCATATATCGAAACAAAGAAGATGTAAAGAAGAGGCAACCCAGAGACATTTTATTCAGGCAACAACAGAAACAATAATGAATGAGTTAAGGCCACATCTAATGTTAGCAACAACAATTGCAATAACCCAGATTACAAACATGTATGATCAGTTCAATGAGAACTATAGGGATCAGAATACCCTTATTGCACTTGTAAACATAAAAATGATCAATTTGGAAATGCTTTTGCAAGATTTCAGAACACAATTACAAAAAGATAAGCAGAAGGATGAGTTGACAGCAAACTTATTGAGAGAGGCCTTGAAAAGTACAGTGACGATAAAAAGTTGCTGGCTGAGCTTGCTACAGAAGCTTTAGCAATCTTGAAAAAATATCACAATGGAGACCAGGATAAGACACATCTAAAAACAGGTATAACCGCAGACACAGAGCTGCAAAGCCCTCATCAGAACTCACAGAATACAATAAAATCAAAAGAAAAGGAGAAATTAACTGGTGAATTGAAATTCCAGAGAGAGGTGCTAGGCCGAGTGGAGAACAGCTCGACGTCCGTAAGTATAGCCCATGTTGATCTAGAATCATTAAAAGATCAACATTTGAAATGGTCATGCCCTCTACGTCCTCGAAACCCGAGGGCTTTCCACTTGATGTGAGAAAGGAGTCTGAGGAATGTGATAAATGTTGATAAATCGCAAACACCTGAGATGCCCTCTCAGTTGAAACACTGTGCATACGATGTTTCGGAACCCCCGACTGTGAATCTGAGCCATGACACATTGGATAAAGAACTCTCAGTGAAACGAGTTAAAAAAATATATATATATATTCCATCTTTGAAAAAAATCTACGAGTAGGAGACATTATAAAAATACCTGAGACTATTCTAAGCAAATCTCTAAAAAAAAATGAAAAAGTCGAAGAACATAACAAAAGTAAAGCAGCTGAATACCAGAAACTCCTGTAAATTCCTACGTAACTTGAAAGCACTGAATGTGACAATACAAACTACCAATTCCAACATTGATGAAAAGAAATGTAAAGGCTCTAAAAAACAGATGAGCCAGGAATGGGAAAACGGCAATCTATTTCTGCAGAAAATAAGGAACCCCTAAAAGAGTTAGAAAAATCTGTGACAACAGATGATATGTTGAATTTATCAACATATGAAACTAGTGACGATGAAGGTGAGGATTCCTACTGCAGTGAAATAGAAAATGAGAGGATCGATTCCCCTGATGATGGCAATAATGGGGGCCACCAAGAATTCCATAATGACTCATTATGTGGAGCAACCAAAAATAAAATGGAAAAGAACGGTGGCCGAACTAAACCTGGGAATTGACAAGTGTCTAGCCGAGGATAATGACGATGTAAAAACGAGCCAAGAGTTCTTAACGATAGAAGAGAGAAGAACTTGTATTCTGAATACACAAAATTCTTCAATACCGACTAGGAATCCTATGGCTGACTGTAAAATAAGAGAGAAGTTGGTGGGGCTCCACAAAAATACACTATTTATGAATTAACAAGAAAGGAACAATAAAGGAAAGAACACAACACAGGAGGACGTTGACGAAGCCTGGAGAAGAGACAAAAGAGTCCACACTCTAAAAAAGCCTGCTTCCCAAAACACTAATCGGACCCAGTCAATTTGGCGACTCCTGTTAGAGAGAAACAAACCAAAAGAAGATAGTCTGATCCTCAACCGATTTCATGTCATGCAACTCCTTAATCATCTACTAACTATGAAGGTTATATCATCGAAAGATATTAAAACGGTTGAATTTATCGAGGATGCCGTTCTAGATAGTCTTATTGCATATCCACTCGAAAATTGTGTATGACCTTATATTACAGAATGTTGGAGAGCTTGACTATCTTGGCTTTCGATTTACAGAGATCAACATGAAAAGAGCTGAAGAAAGAAAAGTAACTAAAAATATTGAGAAGCAAAATTAAACTTTAAAGAAAACCCATGTTTCAACATACTTCCAGAAAAAGACGCCAACTATGCAGATTCCTGTAACAGACGATCTGGAAGATCCAGATCTGGATATTGGAAAAATTAGCGAGTTAGTAAAATCCATGAAACCATTCAAAGTTACAATCACAAGTGAGTGAGGATGGTGTAGAAAACTCAGCTCACTTAATTAAAGAGCGTCAAAATAGAGAAACGAGCGAAGAAAATTGGAGCTGGATTGCTAGTGTTTTAAACACTAAAAAATCTAGCTAACTTCAGATAGCCGATGTGAGACAATCAAAGACTATTGGATCATGAAACACCAGAGGCTTGTCTCACTTAATGCAAAAGTCAAGAAAACTTGTCGCAAAATTTGAAGGTTGTGATATTGCTTTTAGTGCAGAAATATCCCTACCAAGAGTGCGTCCTATGTCTAGTTTACTTACCTTTGTAAGAAGAGAGTGTGGCCTTCAAATAAGTGATTTCAAAAATGTGTCACCTTATATCCAGATGACTACGGTTAAGAATGTAAGAAATCCTGACTCTGAAATCATAAAGATTTATATTATACATTTTTATTGGCAACACAAAGCAGTGGGTGGACTAAGTTTTCTCGATCAGCTTTGTGATTTGATGGATAACATAATGGAGACGGAGGATAATCCTGCTTTCATAATTTGTGGAGATTTCAATATAGACCTCCTAACACTAAAAAAATAAAGAAACCAAAGAAAAAAGAAAGAAAGTTTAAGGAAAACCATCCTTGAAGAATTTGACCTAAGAAATATGGATATCCTTAACGGAAAGTTGACAGGCGACATCCCAGCCCATCCAACATGGGAAAGAGAGAATCAAAATTCCATCTTGGCTAATTTATAACTTCGAAAAGTATGACAACCAACCTCGTTGATATGAAAGTGGTGAAAACCGCTTTAAGTGATCACAATATTGTAACCATCTCTTTCAATACTGAACTACTGAAAGAGCCTACGAAATGGAATCAGAACATCGAAGTGGAATCAAGGGGTAACCGATTAAGATTGAATAGTGCAAAGTTTAAGAATCTGACGCCCTCAATAGCACCTCAATCACTAAATCTAACTGAACAAACGCTCGAATATGATGCCCTACTTCAGATATACGAAGTTCAAACTAATCAAAATAGTAAAAGCCTAGTGAGGAAACACATATTTAATCCTGAAGTGGTCAAAAGAAAAAGACTTTTGCGAAAAAAATTAAGGGTTTTGGAAACGTCGCATATGATGAGATCACAGAAGGCTAAAGAAAAAAAAAATGAAGAACATGCAATATAAAACTGGTTGAAATGGCATAGATCCTTATTCAAACAAAAAGATGCTGAAGCAACGATGCTGTCTCTTGCTAAAAGAAATTCTAGACACTTTTGGACATCGATTAATGAGCTTGAAAGACCCCAGAATGCAAGCCTAGGCAATATGGTGACTGAAGATCGATGGGTTGCCCATTTTAGTGAGCTATTTAAAAAAATAAGTCGTACAACATTTGATGATATAAAGCCTCAATCATCCTGGAACCCTAATATAGAGAGAGATGAGATCTATACGAATATCCAGAGATTAAGTGCCTCACGCGCTCCTGGTCCAGACGACCTGACCAATCACATCTTGAAGGAAAATCCGGACAAATGGGCAGATTTTTGCTATATACTCTTTAAAAGGATATTAAGTGAAGGAAGAATTCCACTAACATGGAGGAGTGCTATTATCGTGCCTATTTTAAAAAAAGGTTCAAGATTAGAGCCAAGCAATTATCGCCCTATCACACTTTTAGATGTGGTAGGGAAAGTGTTTGCTACACAGTTGCTGAAACAACTAACAACTTGGATAAATACATCGGGAGCAGCAGATGTGAAGCAGACTGGATTCGCCAAAGGAGTGGGCTGCAGCCTAAACTTGTTCCTGCTGAACTCCATGAAGATGGAAGCGATAAGGAAAAAAACACCTATCTATATCGCTTTCATAGATTTACCTCACTCTTTTGATGGAGTTGATAGGGAGATACTTTGGAACAAACTTGCGAACAAAGGCTGTCCAACTAGCCTAATTCTAGCAATCAAAGCTCTCTACACCGAGACACATGTACAAGTTCGCCTAGACCGAAAAAGGCCATCTAACAGCGCCCATACCTACTACGCGTGGAGTTAAACCGGGATTAGGAGCTACGCTCTTTAACTTTTTTATTTCAGATGTAGGAGATGCCCTGAAGAAAGTGATTTCCTTTCCTCCTAAATTTAATGGAGAACATATTAATATGATTCTGTACGCCGATGACATTGTGATCCTAGACTTAACACCAGTTGGTCTACAGAGGAAGATCAATGCTCTGAAAGATTACATCAAATTGAATAAACTAGAGATCAACTTACAGAAAACAGAGATATTAATATTAAAGAACTTGCAGGGAACTCGAAATGTCTGTCAAAAAACAAAATGGAAGCTTGGTGATGAGTCGCTGAAAGTAGTACGGGAAGCCAAGTATCTAGGTATTATAATAAATGCTAGCATTTGTGACGAGCCGATGACAAAAAATCTCATCGCAAAATGTAATCAGTTTACTGCCCAAGGTGCTAAGCTCCACATGAAATATGGTAAATTCTCCATGCTTCCAGTTGTATGCTTTTACAGAAACAAGATTGTTCCAGCTCTGCTATATGGAGCTGAGACCCTGTTTGGAATCGCCAACGAATTCTGGTCGAGATGTGAACACGTGTTCTACCGAAGAATACTCCAATTACCTAAAGGCCTTGCTACGGCATGTATGCGTTATGAGTTAAGTCTGTCTTCTTTATCTGTGATTGTTACTTGGAATGCTCTAACTCTGTATAGGAAAATCTCTGGAGTGGATAATATCCCACAATTCTTGATTCTATTAAAAAAAAACTAAATCATGCCCTGATGTTATATTTGATCTTTGGAGAGCATCATGTGAATTTATTCTGAGTCAACTTAATACTGATGTTCAAACTCTATTCCTGAACCCCTGCGCTGTCAAAAAAAACTTTTGGAACATGATTGGACAGACAAATGTGAAATGCGAATGAAATATACACGAATGAAAAACACCCTGACAGAAGCAAAAAAATGTAATGTGCTTCCTAAGTATCTGATCCAATTTTCTTGCAAAAGGAGACGTTTAGGCTTTCTGAATTTTAGACTAAATGCATGGGAAACCAAGGAGACGTTATATTATGGCTGCGAAAGAGCGACAGTAGATAACCTATGTCATTTTTGCAATAGTGCCAATGAATCTTTAAAGCATTTGATGCTGTTTTATCCTATAATGAATGACTCAAGACAGAGATGTATGGCACAAGAGATAGCTAAACATTCCGTATCGTCTCCTGATGAATGGTGGAGTATGATGTATATTGGTGAAAACAATAAGCTGATTTTTGCAGTAACTGCCTTCTTGGCCGAAATAGTAAAGAGACTGCAAAGTAGTAAGGATGCGCTAAATATAGAACGTGTACGACCTATAGCTGAATAGACTAATTGTGCGTTCGTCAGTGCTATCTGCTGACCTGTGATGTCATAATGAATTTAATGTACCATCCGACAATTTTTAAAAGCTGTATTTTGGATTTTAAGTATTTGAATGATGAATAAGATGTTTTGTTTACTTTTTTAAAAGGTTTGTAATAAACTAATAAATAAATGAATCCTCCCACTTCCCGGTGGACTGGGAGGGGGAAAGCCAGAGGCGGTACCCACCATTAAGAACGGAAACTCATAGCTTCCGGTATTTAGGGATTCACATCCATAGAGATCAGTCATCCTTTGTTGAACTTAATCTGGTCCCTGCAATTAAAAGAATCAAGCAGATTACCAACCACTGTCCCACTCTTCCGTTCTCCCTTATGGGCAGAGTGGCATTATTCAAGATGTTAACCTGTCTATATTCCTATACATTGTCCAGCACGCGCCATGTGGACTGCAGGCCAAAGACTTTGACAGGATTAACAGGATTCTGAGGGTGTTTGTATGGGAAAGGGAGGAAGACACGTAGGGTGAAATTGGAGAAGTTATATAATTTCAGTTGGGAATGGGGCTGGGCCTGCCAAACATGAAACTTTATTATTGGGCAACACAGCTGGCCATAGTGAATGGTTGGGCTTACCGGGGAAGGAGGGACACCATTGTGGACACAGAATTAGGGCTGGTGGGTAGGGCTGGATGGGAGGGACTTTTATACGGCCAGCCTGGGTTAAAAGGGGTTGCCCTTCACAGCAGCGGTGGGATGGGCCTGGGTACAAACACACAAATATCTAGGGTGGGGGACAAAGCTCATGCTTGCGGTGAACCTTTAGGGAAACAGGCTTATTAAAGGTATTCAAAACTTGAGATGGGGAGGGGACTGGAAGGAAAGGGGAATCGGGACGGTGGGGGATGTAGTCTCAGCTGGGGGATAAGGTCATTCCAGGAGCTGCAGGACACGAGGAGACTGACCAGACAAGATCACTACAAGTACTTGCAACTTAGGCATGCACTTCCCACACACATGGACGGGCCCAATGGACTCCCCGAGCCGCCCCGGTCAAGCGGTACTAAATGGAGAGATTGAGAGGAAACTGATATCCACCCTCTACAGGGCACTAAGCAATCACGCAACCGACGTCACCATGCCCATAAATAGCCACGCGCTGCGTCCGTTGCTCAGTTCCGTTTTTCCGCGCTTCGTGGGGCCTTGGAACGTCGTTGCTCAGTTCAGTCTGGATAACCCTCTATATCTACTCGAATAAATACCAACTCATTCTCGATGGCATCTTCATCGGAACCGACAACGCCACAATCCGGCTTCAAGAAATGTTGAGACTGCGGTAAAAAAATGTCAATAACGGATCCACACAGGATCTGCTTGTGGTGCTTGGGAGCCGAGCACCATTGTTCGGAGTGTGAGGACTGCATGTCCATGACGGCGAAAGCCTTGAAGGAGCGCAAGGGGAAGCTCGAGAGATGTAAGTCAGTCAAAACCTCCTCGAAGGTTTCTTTGGCTGAGTCGAGGCATTCGTCTCCTCGCCGTCGAAAACATTCCCATTCTAGATCTCGAAGTAGCTCCCACCATTCGTCGAGATCAAGACACTCAAAAAAGAGACGTCGAAGATCCCCGTCCTCGTTGTTTTCTGTTTCCCCAGAAAGGGTCTCCTGTCCCACAAAACACAACTCTCAGGCTGAGTGGGAGGAATTCAGAAAGAAAATGTTAAGCGTCTTCGAGAAAGCGGCCTCGACCCCCTCGAAGACAGCTGAGGGTGATACACCGAGTGAAAAACCCAAAAAATCAAAACGCTGCGAGTTGCTGCACCCGGCGAAACATACCACCCAAGAGCGCCACGAGCCATCGGGTAAGAAGGCACCATCTTCGACGCCGTCGTCGAAGATTCCTTCGACGCATGGATGGGCGCCATCGACGCCGTTGTCGAAGGGTTGTTCGACTCATCGGTCGATCGACTCGACACCGACATCGACGCCGATGAAAGAGAAGACCAAGGCTACTCCACAGCCAACGGTGGTTCCAAGGGCCTCCGGCACGACGCCGAGACCGTCGTCGACATCCTTGAGTAGGATCCCGATCCTCTCGAGTTCTTCGAGACCTCTTCCAGTCTTCACAACGCCGTTCTCGGCGCCTTCGAAGCCGGTCACATCGTGTCGATGACATCAACATTTTCTCGCCCAATAATGACGAGCTTGGCTCCTTCTGCCTTAGAGAGGGGTTTTACACCATTTCAGAGGTCAGAGTACCCTGGACTATCTTCAATTTATGAAGAGGGGGAAGATTCTGACCAGGAAACATTTGGGTTGCAGAGGACCACACTGCCTATTTCAGAGGATTTCACCTCTGAGGAAAGAAGGTTGAAGGACCTACAGGAGTCACTACATGAGGCAAGTGGGCTGGACACTTCCCCAGAAGTGGAATTTGTTAAGCCAGACCCATGGGAACATGCCGAAACACCCTATAGAACCCTTATGGCAAGAATTATTGTATTTATGGGTTGGTCTGCGCCTTCGTCTGTTTTTCAACAGGATGACCTGACAGACATATTAGACAAAGGTCCACAGGAGGACCCTGTGGTCCCCTTCCATGCAGCCTTACAAAGGAAAATTACATCTAATTGGGAAACTCCTGAAGTTATCCCTGCGGTCAATAAAAGATTGTCAGCCAAGTATAGGGTAGCAGCTGCTGACCCTGAATACTTATCAAAACACCTAACTCCAGAGAGCCTGGTGGTCCAAGCAGCAACTTTATCTAGCAGTAGGACCGCTTACCCTACTGTCCCACAGGATAGAGATGACAAGAGGTACGATTCTAAGGCAAAGAAAGTCTTCTCTGCTTGTAGTATGGCGTTGAAGTCCATCAACGCCACCTGTACGCTCGCCAGGTTCAGTCTCACACTGTGGGAGTGTGCTTCATCAGCGGCTGACTGCATACCCGAAGGAGAGGAAAAGGAAGCCTTCCTTAACATTATTAAAGATGGCAAAGATGCCATGTGCGAATCACTTCAAACTGGTATGGATTTCGCTGACAGTATCAGCAGGGCCATGGCGGCAAGTACAACAATCCGCAGGCATGCGTGGTTGCGAAAGGCTGGCTTTGTTCCAGATGTACAGGCCAGACTTTTGAATATGCCCTTTGACGCTCTTCGTTATTTGGAAAGAAGGCTGATGACAGTCTGGAAAAGTTGCAAACATCTAAAGCAGCGGCAAAATCGTTAGGAGCTGCAATCCGCCAAACTCCTTTTTGCCTCTCAGGAACCTCTGGAAGAGGAAAGTCCTTTTGCTATTATTCCGCATTCGGGAAAGGCAGAGGACAGCCGGCTCAAAGAGGCCAAAGAAGACCTGCCTGAGGTGGACGGGTCAAAAGTACTAAAGCCGCAGCAGCAGCAGGTGCCTCTTTACCCTCGGCATCTGCATTAGCCGCCCCCAAACCACTCTGAGGCCTTTCCACACAAAACACCTGTAGGGGGCAGGTTAACTCACCATCTGACGGAATGGCAGGCTATAACGTCAGATGCTTGGGCATTGGAGACAGTTGCCCAGGGTTACTGCCTACCCTTTCTACACATCTCTCAGAGTCATCCACCGGGGCACAGCTCTCTAAAAGTTCCAGATCCGCTCCTCTTGCAGGAGATCATAGACCTGCTAGAGAAAGGTGCCATAGAACCGGTACCTGTAGCGGACAGGAACAAGGGCTGGTACTCCCCCCCCCTATTTTCTCATACCAAAGAAAGACGGAGGACTGAGACCCATCCTGGACTTACGAGAATTGAACAAGTTCCTCAGGAAGGACAAGTTCAAGATGGTAACTCTCTCTCAGATCCTTCAGGCCCTCCAGCTCCAGGACTGGCTGGTATCTCTGGACCTTCAGGATGCTTATTTCCATGTGCCAATCCATCTCAAACACAGGAAATACCTGAGGTTCGCAATTGGCGACTCTCGTTATCAATTTCGAGTTCTGCCATTTGGGCTGACCTCCACCCCGAGGGTCTTCACCAAGCTAATGTCGGTAGTGGCTGCAAGTCTAAGGAGGGAAGGGATCCACGTCTACCCCTACCTGGACGATTGGCTGATCAGAGCTGTAACTTCGGAACAAGCTCAGATCCAGCTAGATTTTGTCTACCACTTCCTTCACAAACTGGGCTTCTCCCTCAATTTAAAGAAGTCACAGATGATACCATCACAGAGACTCCAGTTCATCGGAGCGGTCCTGGACACTTCCCTGGGAAAAGCCTCACCACCAGAGGTGAGGGCTCAAGATATTCTGCAGATGGTCAACAAATTTCAAAATGCCCAACATCTCCCAGCCTTCGACTTTTTGAGATTGCTAGGCCTCATGGCATCCTGCATCTTCCTTGTGCCAGAGGCTCGCCTGAGAATGAGATCTCTCCATTGGGCACTAAGAATCCAGTGGTCACAATACTCAGGAAGAATGACAGATCTCCTCTGGATTCCGGACAAGGTAGCCCACGACCTTCAATGGTGGGCCTATCCATCTTGAAAAGAGAACTGTTTTGGCAACCATGGCCGGAGATAACAGTAGTCACAAACGCCTCACTCACGGTGTGGGGAGCCCATGCCAACGACTTGACCATCAGCGGTCGTTGGTCTCCATCGGAGTCCAGACTACACATCAACCTATTAAAGCTGAGAGCGATCAGACTAGCGCTGAAAGCTTTCCTGCCATCTGTACAGGGGAAAAAATGTCCTGTTAATGACGGACAACACGGTGGCCATGCACTACCTCAACAAAAAAGGAGGCGTAGGATCACTGCCACTGTGCAGAGAGGCAATGCAGCTCTGGTTTTGGGCAATTTGGGAAGGAATCTCTCTATCGGCAGTCCACCTAGTCGGAGAGAAGAACTTGACAGCGGATGCTCTGAGCAGGCAGAGCACAGTCTCCCACGAGTGGGAGCTAGCTCAGGAAGTCCTTCAAGAGATCTTCGCTCTTTGGGGAACCCCTCAGGTGGATCTGTCTGCCACAAGCACTAACAGGAAGTGCAATCTGTTCTGTTCAAGGGAATTTTTGGAACAAATTTTGCAGCTGGTGTAGGGAAGAGAATATCAACCCTTTTTCATGTGGTACATCAACGGTGTTATCGTTTGTACTCTACTTGGCAAACTCAGGCCTTCAAGTTGGCACTGTAAAAGGCTATCTCGCAGCGCTTTCTATCTTCAAGCGCACTGCGGAGGAACCATCGTATTTCAAACTACCTCTAGTGATATAATCTCTCAAGGGATTAACTAATGTTTATCCTCCAAAACCAGGTTCCCTTATGGGACTTAAATTTAGTCTTAAACTTCATAATGGGCACTCCATTCGAACCACTTCACTCTTGTTCGCTTAGATTTCCCATGCTTAAAACTGTCCTATTGGTAGCACTAACATCTGCTAGGAGGGTGAGCGAGCTACAAGCTCTCTCCTGTAAACCCCCACATACAATTTTCCACAAGGACAAAGTTGTCCTACAGGTGAAGCCTAATTTCCTCCCAAAGGTGGTTTCTGAATTTCATATTACTCAGAAAATTACCTTACCTTCGTTCTACCCTCCTCCACATCTGGGGAAAGAGGAAGAAAGGCTACATAGGCTGGACCCAAGGCGAGCTCTCAGCTTTTACATCAGCAGAATGGCTAGGATCAGGCAAGCAGACCAACTGTTTGTAGGATACTCAGGTCACAAGTTGGGACTACCCATAACAAAACAAACCATTTGCAGGTGGATGATTTTGGCCATTCTGGAATGTTATAAACTGGCAGGGAAAGAGCCATCCCAAAATCTTAGGGCTCATTCAACGAGGGGTATTGCAGCCTCTTCGGCTCTCCAAAGAGGGGTACCGGTCCGAGACATATGTGCGGCTGCCACATGGTCGTCCGCACATACATTCACGACATTTTGCAACCTGGATTCCTCCAGTAGTCAAGAGACCAGATTTGGCAAGGTCGTATTACATCCGGTCCATCCCTAAAGGGATACATAACAGTCTTACTCCCACCTCCAATTACATGCCACTGCTATGGGGGTCTATCAAAGATAAGGAATACGTCGGAGGACACAATCCCTTCGAAGAACAAGTTACTTCTTACCTTGTAACGTTCTTTCGACGGGATGTTCCTCCGACTTATTCCTTATCGCCCCTCCGATCCATCCCTGCAGTAATACTTCCCTTGTGGTTGCAGCTTACTCTCCTTCAAGGTCAATAACCAATTCAGGCATGACTTTTCTCATGCTACAAAATGGAACTGAGCAACGGATGCAGCGTGTGGCTATTTATGGGCATGGTGACGTCGGCGCCGATACGATGGCTGTCGAGGGACATCGACTCAGCGGACGTCGACGCGCAGCGCCCTCTACAGAAAAAATGTCCGAGGCCAGCAAGCTGGAAACGTATTATCAAAGATAAGGAATACGTTGGAGGAACATCCCGTCGAAAGAACGTTACAAGGTAAGAAGTAACTTGTTCTTCTATGGACAGGCGGGAGGACGATACCTGCCCTAAATGTAAAACCCACAGACCTTTATACACTTGATATGGCATTGCCCTAAGTTGCAAGGGTACTGGCGGAAGGTGCAGTAGGAAGTCGGAGAGGCCTGGGAGAGGTCTATACGCCTAGAGCTTGGGGAGCAGGACTTGGGATATGGGGTGGGGAAGACTTCGACAGACATGATAGAATTTTTGTAAATATCATGTGCATTGTGGCCAAGAGGGACATAACTCAAAAGTGGATGAGCGCGGACCCACCGATGATTGCGGCATGGAGATCAGGAATCAGCATAGTTAAAATATGGGATCAGGTGGTGTATAAGAAAAGAGGATGTTTGTGAAAGTACAATAACATCTGGGGGTACTGGGACTGAGGGAGGGGGAGCTGTCGGGGGAGGCAGTATGAGGCGAGGGGGGAGACTATACGGGCCCTGGACAATGTTAATGGCAAACTGGATGTGAGGGAGAGGGAGGCAGAGGGTGCAAGTGAGGGGTGGAGGGGTGGAGGGACCTATTTGCCGATATTGGAATCATATATTGTCTGTTGATGTTTGTGCTGAACCCACCGGTGTTTAAAAGATTTATGCAGCACCTTGAAATACGACATTATCATCCGCTTTGATAGGCCACACATTTCTATTGATTAAAGATATTTCACACACGCAGCGCTCTTTATTTTGATCTCCCTGCGTACTTGGCAATACTAGCAGTGTTGGAGCACAACAAACTTATAAAATCAAACCACTTTTTTTATAGAAGGAACCCTTTTTCCTTCATTACTATGCAATGACGATTCTCTCTTCTATCAGGAGTCACTTTCCCACTCTCTGTAGAGGGTATGCTTTTAAATCAGGGATTTCACTCTATTTAATTTGGCAAGATACTTTTCTGCCCCAGCACAAACCCAGATATTTAGTTTACGATAGAAACCCCTCTGCTTCTAGGCTTGGTCTGGGGAACATTGGGAAATTTAATTTTTTATCCACCCCTCCACTTCATGTCATTTGGGGTTGGCAAAAAGAAAATAGGAGTACCCAATTACTTTAACATACTTTATTTTTATCCACACTGGAAGCAATATTGTTGATTTGGAACTTCAACAAAATCACCCCATAGCATTTAGCTGTAGGGGAATTAATTTAATTATTATTTGGGAAGAAAATGCAGGGATCTACTGCCGTAACCCACTCACTAAATAAGGGGAAGGTATTAACTCAAACAGATCTCAAAATACTTGGCTCTGCTGTTGGTTCTCCAGAAACCTTTCCAGCAGTTCCCACTCAGATGATTTCAGACAGCTCTCCCTTTTCCCATTGTGCGTCCCCTTTTAGAATCTAAACCGCACCCACAATGTCTAAATTATCAGGTGCCAGGTTATTGGCTCTAGATTTGGATTGGCCGTCTATTGTCCACCCCCATGACAATGATTGTTTCCTTTAGTTACTAGGTATCAATCTCTGGGAGTTATAATTGCACCCCTTTGAAATTGAAATTTTGACCACTTCAGTTATGACTTAAAAACAACAACATGACAATTCTTTTGAATTTACAAATAAGCACCATAATATATATGAATGGGTCTGCTCATGCCAGACTTAATTAAATGTGTCTGGCGTCCGTACAATATTAGATGTGCGAATGCCAGATTTTTGTAATTCACTGAAACAGGACAAAAGTCAGTGTCACAAGATTTTATATACAGGTTTCTAATTCAATAAACTAGTCTAAAAAAGGGGCTCCTTGCTATTCCCTGATCTCCCCATTTAATACAGAATATTTAAAGCAAAATGATCAGGGCGATCCCGGTTATACAAAAAAGACCCAAGAACAATTTAATGGTACTTCTAACATAAACCTCGCACAATAGATTTCATACATGTCAGTGATTACCACAGGTTAGTGATCCTGACACATTCCCAACAAAAAACATACATAAACAGTTTCAGTTACAGTAACCATTAGTGCATCTTTTGAATGTCTAATGACTCAACAGTATGTCCTGTTATTCTTGAGGGGGGACTGGTATTGATATCGGTTGAAACATCAAACAATAGTAAGTGTCTGGTATGTGTGACCGACGCTACACATTATAAAATGTCGACACAACTGTGTTTCGGCCTTAAGCCTATTCTGATGGCTGTAGGTAAGACAGCCTTCATCAGGACCAGGAATTGTGGTCTGGGTTCAGACGAACTCTCCTGTGGTGGAATTCTGAAAAAACAAAGATTAAGTGCGGGTCCTGGCCCGGGATAAACATAATAAAAGCTCCAATTGTAGCTAAAACAGTGTCCCCACAAGGGGAGACTTACTGTGCCTGAATAATGTAGCAAGTGACTTCAATATCGTATCGTGCCTCTGGCTGCGGCCACGCCACACCACCAAAGGTGGATGCTTAATTGGACTTTTAGTTGTCCAAGGTCAAGACCTGTTGATAAACAGGCAGTTTGTGACTCAATGGCCCTACCTAGCATGGACAACAACCTACACCTGTAGTTGCATACAAATTGGGGGGTGTGAACAACTTACCCCACCCGTTGCTGAGGGTACTTTTGCATTCCCTGTAGCTTCTTCTACTCTGTGAACCTATCGGGAGGAGAGGATAAATGCAGAGGCGAGTCAGCATTCGTTAAATAAAGGTTCCATGCTCAAAGACTCTAGTTCTGAACTTGTGTGTATAGATGGCTATTTTAATCCAAACGTAAGAAGAAACACATTGATTAAATGTGAGATGTGCACTTTTTATGTAGCTGCGGCATCCCGTCGGCCAAGACAGAGGTTGCGCAGATGTCTACGTGGAGACGATCTGCGGTGCTGCTATAAAATCGATAACTCTTACCTAGGCGCCTCTATGTGGAGTGCGGTGTACATGTGACCCGATCATTCCGTGCTCCGTCTAAGACTGCTGCTCATGAATGGCTCTGTTTGAATAAAATGCATCAGTTGTCTTGGAGACAAGACGTGTCGATACCATCTCGTCTTCAAATTTATTAGGGAGACCAAATTGTAGTGAACCACTTGTCATTAGTGCTCAAGGGACTACACTGTGGTGACGGGGTGGTTCATCTGATAGATTAGAGAGTTAATATATGGATCTAAATTAAACACAAATTTGATTTCGGAAAACAGGGTCATGATGAAATTTTGGTAAATTCAAAAATTTGTGATGACAATCGTGTGTGATGAAGAACAGATCAGACTGTATATGTTCTTAAACAACCCAAAAAGGTATTGGGGTCCGTCCATGCACTGTACTCTATGTGCGTGTTCATCTGTTAGAGCAATAGGACTACTTCTAAATGGCCCAAAAAAACCTGTTAAGTAGTGCATAAAGTGTTTGACAATGGGGACCACTTATGTGTGTATGTAATCCTATGGTGCCACAGGGCGCATAGCCAAAAATGTGTGAGGCAGCTCGGAATGTGCATGACATAGCCATGCTGTGTGTGACAGATATAGATTGCCCACGCCAATCATTCGAAACAAACCTGTGGTATGATGGATTCATACTGGGATAGTGTATCTGATGGAGCCACATAGCTTCAATTGCGTATGACCACTGGAGATGTATGCAACATTTTCCGCTATTTTCAATCTATATTGTGCATTCCCTTCATATTTAATCATTTGTAACAAACATAATAGAGTGACCAATTCATGCTTTTATATATATGAAATGCATTTGATCATTATCCAAAATGGCTGTTCACATTAGTCAATAAATACTTTTGTTGTTACAAAATGCGTCTATCTGCTTTCTCTTGAAGACTTTCATGACCAAGATGTATTGACGTCTGTGCATTTTCACTTTTACATGTTGATCTGTCTCCATCTTGCTACTGGTGCATGTGGCTACAGGTCCCACCTGGGATACAACCCCATTATTGTAGCTCTTTCCATGAAATGTCTATATAATAGATACATGATCAAGGTTGGCCTAATAGTTACTGCCCCTATTTTGGAGTAATCACACAATTATTGGTTCAACAATCCATTACACTCTATGGAAACATTCAGACCATTCCCGGACACTGTCCAACCTATAGATCCATCTCTGTTCTAGTTCACCTAGTCATTTTTCACTGTCACTGCCTCTTCTACTGGGGCTCACAGTTCGGAGGACAAACCGCTTAAGATCACGATTTGTGTGTTTGAGTTGTCTGAAGTGGTCAACAAGGGGTTCATCTGCTACTAGATGTCGAATGTGTGTGTAATGCTCAGAGATCCTTTGTTTAACAGGTCATTTTGTTTTTCCAACATATATAAGATCACATGGACATTGGATGACATATATTACCATTTTGCTACACTGGATTTTTTGACAGAGTGCCAGAGTTTTTCATGATGTGACTGTGTTTGTTAATGGTGCTCTTCAAGATGTTGCTGATCGGGCTGTATGTAGTCACACACACACATCTCTTCAGTGGTTCTTTCAATTTGGCTCTTAGGCAAGCTTCTCTTGGGAGTATTGGTTGCTCTTTTTCGAGTGTGTTTAACTGCTTTCTTCGGATAGCCTCTTTCGAGAAGACGTTGTTGTAATCCTTTTGAATGATTAATAAATGTTTCTTGGTCTGTGCAGTTTCTCCTGATTCTCAGGAATTGTCCATAAGGAAGGTTTTGTTTGACACCAGCCGGATGATAACTGTCATAGTGTAACAGACTTTTCCGGTATGTTGTTTTTCGGAACAGTTCAGTTTTCAGACCTGGGCCTGATTTATATATATATATATATATGAAGGTCCCAAAAATCTATGGCATGTCATGGTAAATTTGATTTGGCCGTTGCGTAGATTGAGCCACTCAATAAATGTCATGAGTTGATCCACTGTACCTCTCCAGATGAGGAGCACATCATCTATATACCTCCGCTTGGTCTAGATCCAGGGCTTGTGTGAATTGGTATCGGCGTAGATGTGATGTGTGTCATAGTCCGCCATTAATAGGTTAGCTACATCCGGTGCAAAACTAGCCCCCATGCTCACACCTTTTATCTGTTTGAATAATGTATTCTTAAACAGACATTTTCCGTCATGGCTAGGCTGCTGCATTCTAAAATGAAATCTCTCGGAAAAGATTGTGTGTCTTCTCTATTGTCCAAGAAACTACGTAGTACTTCAAGACATTCTGTTTGGGGCTTGGAGGTGTAGAGGGCTTCTACGTCCATAGTCACCAGAATGCAAGAGTCCCGACCACTATTCTCTACAGTATATTCAGAGCCTGTGTGGTATCTTTTATGAATGAGGCCATTTGTGTTACAAATGGTTTTAAAAAGAAATCTGTGTAGAATGATAGCGGCTCGAGGAGTGAGTCGCATGCCAACACGATCGGATGACCATGAGGTTTTTCTGGTCTTTATGTACCATAGGAAGTACATAAAATGCTGGTGTCATCGGGTTGATTTTATTCGGAAATATCTTTTCTTCGGTGCTAATCCAGCCTGCTGTTTCTGTGTATGTAGTCAGACCCTTTATTTCTTCTCTGTCTGTGGTGTTGGTGTCTAGTTCCAAGTACGTTCTGGTGTCAGAGAGTAAATGTGAACATTGGGTTTCATAGTAACTGGTATCTTGGGTCGACTTTTTATAATGTATAGTGTCTGTCACACATACCGGACACTTACTATTGTTTGATGTTTCAATCAATACCAGTCCGCCCTCAAGCATAACGGGACGTACTGTTGAGTCATTATACATTCAAAAGATGCACTAATGGTTACTGTGATTGAAATTGTTTATTTATGTTTTTTTTTGGGAATGTGTTATAAGTACCATTAAATTGTTCGAGGTTTTTTTTTGTATAACCGGGGTCGCCCTGATCATTTTGCTTTAAATAATTCAATAAGCTGCCATCTCACAGAATCTCCGCTATGTGACATTTTCTGTAAAGTGTGAGAAACCAGAGGGTGTTTCACCTGCTAGTGTCTGGGGATCTCTCTCTCCGGTGGCCAGGGCACGACCATCGCCTTTGGATCCAGACCCTGGTGGTGGACCAGTGCAGGAGGATCACCTAGGTGAGTTTTTTTTTGGGCGGAGTGGGGGTGAGCAGCCGATCGTGAGAGGCAGTATTCCCCTCTTTTTTGTTCATCTACCCCATCCTATTTTGTAGAATTCTCTGAGGTCCCACCCCCCCACACTTTTTACACAAACAATGGGCTGAGAAAGAGGGTGACCAAGAGTAACAAGCCCAAGTCTCATACATCGTACTGGACATGTCCCATTGATAGGGTCAGGTGAAGTCAGACACTTGACTTCAAGTGCATACACCTAATACCAATTAGCTCTCCTCACACCGATAAACGGCAACACCTAAAGACACACTCTGAGCAAGGTGCAATACGAGCAGGACTTCCAAGGTGAAGACAAACCTACTGGAGCAGAGCAACGGACCAAGGGATAAGAGCAGCCGGTCGAAAAACCCAAGAGTCCCCTACTGGAGGTTGTTGCCTCCAACAGGCCGCGAAAGACACGTGGAGAAGGTCAGATCCCGCAAGTGAAGACTGCATTGTGTTTCAAGGACGCCAGCAACTCTCCCGGGTGAACAGCAGAGTTGGGGAGGCGATGCCAATCATGTGGTACTAACCTTGACTCGTGAATTGGAAATCATAAAACCAAGAAAGAAATGCACCCAGCCGGTGAGTTTGCAAGCAACCTGAGAGACGGATGTGTGTTAAAGAAAGTTTGAAGTGGCAACATTATATCGCAAGTGAAGTCTGCACACGTGTGAATGAGACACGAAGAAAGGCAGACCTGTGAATGAACTTTGAAGTAAAAAAGACAGCTGTAGAAACAGCAATGCCAAGTAACAGTTGTCCGGTGAAAGGAAGTAGCCCTGTTGAAAGTTTCCGTGAAAGGTGCATTGTTTGTAACGATAAAGGTAATGAAGTGCAAAAGCAAAGTAAGCAGAATTACTTCCTAGACAAGGGGAGAGTGGAAGTTGAATCTTTGAACTATAAGTCGAATTGGTCCCTCGGAGGTCTGTAAAGAAAGCCACGCACATTCAAAAGTCTTTGACACCGGAGTGGTTTGATCCCGGCTGAGGGAGACCAGATTTGTAATACGCTTGGGGAAGGGGATCCCCTTTGCAAGTTTTGTTGAACTTTGTTTTGAAGAGGTCTGAGCCTGACAGAGGGGTACCCAAGTGAACTTGTGTTGAAACATTATTTGGAGGTCTAAACAAGAGACTTTAACATGGAAGGCCAGACGGGCCTCGATCCACATTTGATAACTGTTTATTGTACTAAGAACCTGAGCCAGAGTGCGTCATCCTTCCTACGAAGACCACCTTACTCAGTGGGGACTAACGTGGGGAGGAGCGCTGATTTAGCTACCTTTTTATTAATTTGAACACCGATTTTTCCTTTTCATACATTTCTCCTTTATACACTTGTTGTACAAGAGATAAGGCAGGCATTAGGTTTTGTTAGCATAGGCCATTTTAATTTGACAGACTCTACTAGGACTGTTTTGTTCATAGTTTGATGGTCTCGACTATTCCCATCTTATTTATTTTTAGTTTTCCAACCCTAGAAATTATAGTAAAGGTTTTTTAAATTGTACCCATTGTGTCAGTGTCATACTTGTGATACCATGCCTCTCCTACAGATGCTATCTTCACCTTTTAGCTTTTAATTCTTGTTCCCACTGTCAAATTGTTAGGGGAGTTGTATAATTAGATGAATCTGTTCATAAGCTGTTCAGTGACATTTGCAGCATTTCAGTGGGAGTTACGGTGTCGGAGGAAATTCATAAAATATGATCTTCTGTATACATATGGCAATCTCTAAATGCATGCATTATTTTAACTTTAATTAACCTCCCATTTCTTTTCCTTTAAGAAACTTCAGATGTAGCAAGACACAGACAACAGATTCAATGTTTCAGTAACATTTTGTATTGTCTTAAATTTCAGGATGGAGTAAGGCCTTACTTGCCCTATGCTAAAGTGGGATTTCCCTACCTAAAGAAACTAAGGATAGTCTGTGTCCGTAAATTCAACTTAAATCTGCCTGTGTCCAAAACCTACACTTGCCCTCACAACTAAAGATATTAAATAGTGTTCCAAATGAAGTTCTGAGCTGCTTCCAGCTCTTTGCCTATTTTCCAGCTTCCCCGTCCCCAAGTTCAAAATAGTTCCAAAACACCTCAGGGTTCCCTTCCCCAAGAGGACAACACAGTTCACAAAGTGTTGAGGTTCCTTTCCACAAGACGTCAGTTCTCTCAGCTTCAAACCAGCTTCAAAACCTACAGTCCGTTCAAATCTCTTGGCTTTCAAAAACAGTTCCCGTTCAACCTTGCAATCCTTTAGTCTTTTCAATAGTTCTTATCGATTGCAATATTTCTCATTCACTTCAGCAATCCTGTTCCAAAGTCCATTTTCTTTACCTTTGCCTTCCTTGGCTCTTTCCAAGCAAGGGTCACACGGTTTAGGCGCAGTTGTCAGACCATAGTGTACAGGCCACGCAACCGATAACCCTTGGCACACTGTATTCTTTTAGCTTTTCTTGCTAATACAGGTTTCTGTCTCTGTACCTGTGTCAGATGGTTTAATTCACTTCTGGTTCTCCTTGGCAATCTCTTGACTTTGCCACAACATGTTTTCCACACAATCACTTGAGTTTCACTTTGTTCATCAATTGCTTTTCAGTGCTCATCACTTGCTTTTTCACATGTTCGTAATTGCTCATTGTTTTTCATACTTTGTTTTCACTTTGTTCACAGGTTCATCATAACTTTCCTTTAGTTCAGTGCCATTTAAATACATTAATTACAATTTGCAGCTTGCTCAGTATTCAAAACCCCTCACTCTGGGTTCCATGACCAATTGTCATTTGTTTCAGTTCGCTCTGCATTACCATATGCCCAGTTATAGCCCCAGGAGCACCCCGGGATGAGTGTTCCCTTTATTCCGCTCACTGGTATGCGGCCGCACCTCTGTTCTTTCACTTCTCTCTGGCTTCTTTTCACTCTGCGTATGCTTTGCGGGGGCCTGGCTAGCAGCGTTCACCTTCTTCGAACCTTGCTGCTTTCTGTTGGTAGCTCTGCTCTTCCCTCGCGGACACTTCAAGCGGCCTGCACTGCGTGGGAGCGTTCAGTGCCCCACAGCTCCAGCTGTGGGCACAAGGCAAAGGAGCCTGCAGGTCTCTCAACCCTCTCACTGCCCACTCCGGCCCTGGCATTGCTTTCTCCTTCCTGCAGCAGCCAGCGTCCTTCCTGACGACCCCTAGCCAGCCTGCTCCCTCTGCCAAGTTCCTCTCTGGCGCTTTCTCCCACGCAAATCTCTCCCAGGGAAATCTCTCCCCCTCTGTTGGCGCTCCCACCTTTTATGCACCTGTGACCTGTTGACTGGGCTGCAGGTGCAAGTCCTTGGTTTCAATTGCCTGACCATAATTACTCCTATTTGCTGGACATGCCTGACTTTTGTAATGTGCCTCCTCTGCAGTCCTCTTCCTTGTCTGAGTATCACAGTGGTGTAAATGAATGGGAGTATGTACAACTCCTAGTCGTCTCTTCCTCGTCCCAGTACCAAAGTGGTGTGAAGGAGTGGAATTAAGGGGAAATGACTGGCAACCTATGAAGGCAGGGGGAGGGGAGGGTTTATTATCACAAGGGATACCATGTCTCACCAAAAGACATTCTCTCCTCATTCCCGAAGGTCCCTCCACCCAGGTGATTCCCCTTCACCCCCCACTCCCCAGGGCCTGGATACAAGAGCGATGACCATTCCATTACCACCTCAGAAGAGAATCCAAAGGGAGTAGATGTGAGGATGCCCTCAGGTTCCTCAAAACGGCTATAAACAAATGAACATTCTTGCAAAGCCAAAGGCCTGAAGATGTGTTCTGATCCTCCTGAACAGAGGAAGACAACTCACGCACTCTCTCATGTGAAGATGGTCTTCTGTTGAATTTCCTCTCAGACCAAGGAGGGACCACACATTGAATGTTATTCTTAAGGATTATTCAAAGTTCACAGCTATTAGCCCAGGCTTTGTTTGCACAGTGGTAATCTGTTTTACCCATATAAAACCTAAGTCCAGCAGAAGCTCCGCCCCTTTGTTGGCTCTGTGAGTTTCAGAGACTTTTTAGATAGACAGTGAAGGCAGTGCTTGGCCTTTTGGCTTGCTGCAGAAAAATCACTACATCTCTCCGTTCAGTTCCTATGGACAACAAATAATTGATGCTTTTACATTTGTCATCTTCATTCTCGCAGTTTCTTTGAAAACAGTTTTGACAAGCCACAATGGTCTTAATACGCGCCTTTTAATTTACTTCTGCCCATTTGAGTTTCATATCCCATGTGTTTCTTTCCTTCCAGGCTGCAGGATGTGTCAGTTTCTATTTTTCCATGGCAGATTTCTTTTTGTGAAAAGTGCCTTTAATTTTTTCATAATGTAGGGAAATGTGGGCCTCTGGTTTGTGGGCTTTGTCATTCAAATACAGGGCCCATTTCGTGTTTGTACTCTTTGTTTCTCAGTAATCATCATTTTGATGTGTAGCAGATGAGAATGAAATGATGCCCTTTTTGTTTGACAGTCACACATTTCTGCATATGTTGGGCCTAACATAGCCAGGGCGGTTCCTCAGTCTTGGGGCTGTAGTTACTCATGTGATGAATTTGATGATGTCATCACTCCTTTCCCCGAGGCAGCTTCTCATACGACCCTGAGGGAGGGAGTGAGACATTATCAGAAGAGACCAGCTATTTCTCTTACCTAGTCGAAAAAAACAACATAGATCCAACATTCCTCCCCTCTAAATTCTGTGGTAATATCAGGACAGGATGTCTTTATGAAGTAATTCCACAATACTATGTGATATATTGTAATGTCAAACAGGAATCTTCATTCATAACCAACAATGAACGTGTCTCTAGGTAAAGCCATCCCAAAACACTGAAATGAGACGGAGGGCGAGAGTAAGAGCGATCATACAACCCAACTATGCAGTCTAGTTGTTAGAATACTACAATTGTTGCCAGGAAGTTTAAAAGCCAAATAAACGAAAGAGAAAGAGAGACCCAATCGGCTGGTGATTGCCTAGAGTTGCAGCTGGTTAGTTACTGCCGGGAAGCCATCCTGAGAAGCCCAGAGACGAGCGTGGAGACGGTGAGAGAAGCTATAGTCGCAGCTGGGGGAGAAGAGGACCCTTCCAGGCGACTGCGAGAACTAGGAAGTAGTACATGCATCGCCCGAACATGGAGAAGGGCTTAGTAGTGAAACTGTAGCCGCAAAGGAGGTGGAAGCCGTCAGACAAAGCCAGTAAGCCTGTGAAGTGTAGGCGGTACGCTGGGACGCTTCTGTGCTGCGACAGGTCCAAAGAATGCCAGAGAAAGCCAGTGAGCCCTGGGATGGGAACCTGGGTAACCTGGGTAACTGGGGTGCTTCGGCAGCTCCACCAAGTACCGATAAGTGGCAGGTAAATGAGTCGGGTGACACAGAGCAGGGAGGTTGGGTCACTGGGACAGTTAACAAAGCAAGTGAAAGAAAATGGGTTTGAGACCCAGTGTTGTGATAAAAACAATATAAAATATTGGAACTATGTAAATGCGAGGAACACAAGGATAAAGAGAACCTGGCAGGGGAGTATACCAGGTGTTTGGACATTTAGGAAAGGAAGAAAAGGAAATTCGGTTTGAGAACCCGTGTTTTGGTGAAAACACTACAAAATATGGTAACAGTGTGAATACAAGAAATACAGAACCTACCAGGTATCTAGCGAGTCTGGGACTTGCACCCAAATTGCGTGAAGGAGCTACATGCGCGAGCCTGGTAGGGGAGTATACCAGGTGTCTTGAGAGTCTGTGACCCGCACCCAAATTGTGTAACTTTGATAAGAGAATCCCAAGGAAGAGTCATGACCTTGGAATTTTGAATTACTGTTTTTGTGGAAATGACTTTGGGGAAGGTAGCTTTTTCCCCTAAAGTGGATTGTAACACCAAGAGGAGGGAGACATTCTATTTGGCCCTAAATAACTAGCTTTTTCTTTGGAACTTGTTGTTTTGGTGGAGAGAAACCTGGCGAAGGGAGACGTTCCCAGGAGTTGTGAACATTTCCCGTTTGGATCTTGTGTTAGTTTAAATCTTTTTGTTGAACATTTGTGCACTTTTCAAGCCAGAGACCATACCCTTAGCACCTCAGAGTTAGTTTTAGAATACGAGGGCTAGGATAGGATTTCAGACACAGGACATTTTTACTTTGGACATCTTGACACAGGACAGACCCTTCGTTTTGGTTGAGGTAGGGAAAATACCTCCTAGATTAAGGACAGTGGGGCATTTTCAAGCTTTCTTTATCGGGACATTCTGGACATTGCTGACAGAATGACGTCTGGGTGCCCGACGCCTTTCCCTGGATTTCCGCAAATGTCAACATTCATTTGTAGCTTGGCAAAGTGTTGTTCCTTTTTTTTGTTTTATATATTTTATTTATTGTTTATCAAAACAACAGTACAATAGTACAATACAGTACAACACAACACCCGCACACCTAACCTTCATGTTACAATATGCGTAATTTAAGGACTTTTCCAACATTACGCTTTTTTGTAGTTGTGCGTTGTGTTCTCTGCATTAACCCCTCTTCCACGCACTCCTCAACATCCCAAAATGCCTTTATTATTCATACTTATTTGCATCTCTGTTTCTGCAATGCATTTCCTTGTACAACGCTAGTAGTAGGCTTTACATGTCATTCGGAATTCCGGTACAGTAGCATTGGGTGCAAACAGAGTCTGTGTTAGTTTGTTCCAGGACACAAAATCGTCACCGAGCTCATTAAAGTCTTGGTTGCTCACTGTCTGCCAAACCGCGGTTTCCGGTCTAGTCCATTTATGTAAGTCTTTCCCCCACCCCTCCACAGTAGGACTTACCTGGGTTTTCAAAGCCATTTATATTCTCTGCTTGGCTAACACATAAGCTATATCCTTCAACTTGCACATATATCTTCTTTTCTTCGGGTGTAGGAAAGCTCTGAGCAGACAGGCTGTGGGGAAGCGTTGTTCCTTATAGATTCCACACTGTTTCAACACAATTTTTGCATAGTTAACTGTTGGGGACCCCCCGGACAATACTGGCTACATGGCATTTGGATAGTCCACCCCATTCCCGGGATTTTAGCAAAAGTCAAAATTCGCTTGTGGGTTTGTGGCTTGGCGAAGCGTTGTTCCTTATACAATTCCACACCATTGCACCAGTCTGCACCAAATTTTGCGTAGTCACCGGTTAGGAAACTCCAGACATTACTGGCTATATAACATTTGGACACCCCACTGCTTTCCCAGGATTTCAGCACCTTCACAGGTGAGGCGGTTGTCTGAAATCAGCAAAACATCAATCTGGTCGTAGAAGGACTGGTCCTCAACCCTAGAATGCATGGTTTCTAGGACATTTGCGAGGGAGCACAGTAGGTCCCAGTATGCAGCAGCACACCAACTCTCGCCTCCCCCAAACGTCTGTCCAGGGGTATGTCAGCCAGCCACACATGCCCATTCTCAGTGCAGTTTACTTCAGAATGCAAAGCAGATCAAGCGATTAGCAGATCGGAACAGCGACCTACAGGATCATTTATTTTCAACAAATTATGAGAGTGTTGTCGTGTCTGTCCACAGAACCCGTTCGGAGTATGGGTACTTTTTTCTAGTTGTTTAATAAGTCTTTAATCAATACCATCACTGCTCTGTCTCTGTGTCTCATTCCTGGTTCCTCACAGCCCCACACAACCAAGCCTGTATTCGGTAATCTCGGCAGCCACTAAAAAGAGATCAGCAAATCTATCCCACCATGCGCTGTCCCTCCTGATAGAGAAGGCAGTAAGCTCAATGCCTTTGGCAAACAGTTTATGTGAGGGGTCAGAAATGGAAGGCGGACACAAAGTTGTCATGTTTTTGGTTAAAGACATTTATTAAATAAAAATGGGTTGGGAAAATACCTGTCGGGCCCTATTCTATAGAGGAACACCCCTACCTAGAAACTGAAAAAGCCATCCTTGTTTCCAAAACGTCTTATCCTAAATCTCACAATACAAACAAAACAACAAAAGGGTGCAAGGAAATGTCTTTAACTTGATGTTGGCAAAAGTGTTCAAAAACCAAAAATGTAAGAATGACTCCAACGAAAATGTTCTCCACTGTAAAGACCCTTGGACCCAGAGGGCGGTCCCCTTCCCCTGGATTCTTAAATATGATGGCAAAAATGTCTCTTTAGCTAACAGTTCCTTTGCGTCTTCACTGGAATCACAAAGGTCTTGTTTACGCAAGAAGTCCTGTAATAGTCATTCTGTCAAATTTCTTATAACTTTGCAGATTGCCTGGTACACTCCCCTGCAATACAAAAAGTAAGTTCTCAAAGGTGTGGGAACTCCCATCCCCTGCACACTATCAGGGTCCAAATGTCAGCCAAAACATTACTATATACATTTTTGACCCTATAAAGTTGAAGCAATTTCGAAATAAATTGTCTTGATAAGGTAAATATTCAAACAAACATTCTGCATGTAAAGTTCTTTTATCTTCAAAGATTCTGGTTTAATAGGGAACCCAATGCTTTTCCAGATACAACACTCATCAGGGATATTTTAATGTGAGGATGGCTGCAATTTAACAAAACCAAGTGCAAATGAAAACACTTGAAGATGCTATTTTTAAAATACAAATCATTTACATTTTTCAAGATCACCTTAAGTTTGATAAGTCACCTTTTGAGTAAGCAATCCAGAAATCTTCTTGTAGTGCGTGTCTATAGTCAATGTCCAGGTTTTTCCAACTGGTATAACCACTGATCTGGGGAAAAAAGGTTAAAAGAATGTTGACCTTTCTCATTTATTTTCAAATATATTGGTCCCAGTCTAAGTGGGGACCTATGTTCGTAAAGTAAAAGTAAAAACAAGTAGGTGTGTAAACTGTTCCTTTCCACTGTACTGTTACTGTCCAGGATTGTGCACTATGGTGCTATCAAACATATCACATCATCCCTCTAAGGTACAGTTTCAAATTTTGGCAAGATAATATCACCTAGGTCTGGGTTAACCATTATTGTTTCCGTGCTGTATAAAAAATGATCATTATATTCTGGGTGTCTTACCCAGTTAATGTCTTGGAGATGTGAAGAAATCAGATGGAAAATACTTGGTCTGGTATATTCGTCTTAAACCACAAGTATGTGTATCTAGGGGTAAACATGATAATTGCTCTTAAATATGTCGTAAGGACAGTATAGTATGCCTTGTAAAAGGCATACTATCTTGATCAAAATAAAAATAGAAAATCTCACCTGTGTCATATGCTGACATGTAGACATCAACAAGTGGTGAGTATTGGTGATTCTGTATCAGGTGAGTTTGTTCTCTGATTCCTACATAAAAGACAGAGAATGTCCCAACTAGGTCAGTCAGGATCCTGACAATGCAAAGCAACCTGCTATTACAGCTGACAAAGTTTACTAAAAGTGGTCACAATTTCACTTACCCAGGAGGGGATAGTTGTGCAGCCTCACGTTGCTCACTCGGTTTTAGCAGCAGCAAAGAAATTCATGGGGCTCAGAAATGGCCACCGTTATAAATAAAATATGCCCGAGACGTGATGGCGTCATTTGCACCTTGCCGAGGTACGCTGTTAATGTTTACGGTGTCCTTTCCCATAATGTCCACTGAATATAGATACAGTAGCAGATGCTGTCGCCGGGGGTACACCATCCCATCTAAGCAATAGAATTTTGATTAGAGGTCCGTTATTGGAAAATTGTGAAGTTATGTGAAAACAATTATTGAATAATGTGCATATAATGTGCAAATGTTTGGCACGATGTTAGATGTCTGTGATAACAGAGAGAACCCAATGACAGCGTGGTGTGAAGACTGGAGGGGGGTCTCTGTACTTCTGCTCTCTATATGGTAGAGGAGAAGCACAGAAGACCCCAGCCAAGATTCTCTATTACGGTAGCAATGGACGACCAATCAAGGCCTAGCTTCTCAGGAGGTGATGCAGGCTGGTTCTTAAGTACAGTGTAGTCCCCAAGCCCCCACAAAGGAATGTCCACACACTGTATTACTGAAAACACAGTCTTTATATAATTAATATTCAAAGGTATGTACACGATCGCAATAACGCACTTTGTACTCGGAAATCAACAATGATAAATATATACAATTCTAAAGTGGTACCACCAATGTTATCGAATCTCATTAGAGTGCATCAACTGTACGGTTAAAATGTCACACAGATCAATAACTAGGAAACCAGCAATAGAGATAGGAGGGAAAGCAAGGTGGTTGACACAATTGGCAGAATACTGGCCCCGTTACCTAGACACCGTTCTGTGTGGAGATCCCCCCCACCTGGGCAACCTGTAAAATAAAGCTATATAGCACAAGCCCAGTCCATATATTGCTCAATAGCCTTGTTTCCTGCTATTAAGGTTTTACCCCCCCCCCCCAATGTACCTGGTGGAGTAGAGTTCTTCGAAGACGCGTCAAAGGATCCTTCTTGAGTGACTCCCTTTAAAGCAGGAGCCACGGATCGTCGAGAGGCGTCGAAGATGGTGAACTTGTCGTCGACGGTGGCGATGAGAAGTTCAAGGGTGCCGAGACCCCGATGTCGATCCAGGCGGTGCTCGTCAGCGACGTCCTGCGAGGATGAGGTGTGCGGGGCACCTCGGTGATGGATTGTTCAGGACCGCAAAGAGTTTCAGAAGAACTGTGGCCCCATAAGGGCGTCGAGTTGACAAAGTCTTTGTGGCCTTCAGGTGGCGGGAAACCCACCGGCGGATTCTCCTCGGCGTGTCGGTCGTCGTCAGCTTTCTCCGTCAGGACAAATCGGTCGACGTTGCGGACAAGGGAGTCTTTGGATTCAAATGTTCTTAGGCAAAGGAGCGGGAGGCTCCGGTCGTCGGCGGCACAGCGTCAAGTGGTCCCCACGGCTGGGCAACACAACTTTGACGGGCCTCCAGCTGTTACACAAACCTGCGTACCCTGGTCGACGGCAATGGACTTCGTCAGTGGCGAAGTCTGGGTGCTTTGCTTCGTTCTCCTCAGAGGTCCCGTCTCGGGTCGGCAACCTTTCGAGGGTCTGACTTCCAGGGAACTTTGGCGAAGGTTAGCGGTGCTCGATGGTCCCTCGGAGCACGGGAAGAGGGCGCCTTACCAGGTCCTCTCTCGGATCAGTCTTCGACGAATTCGGCAGCTTTCAGATCAGGTCGAAGCAAATGCAACAGCAAGTCTTCTTCCAGCTGGACGTCGAGGATGAGCAGTTCCAGTTACTCTTCAAGTGCAGACACAGCTTCTGAACAATTTCCAGTGGTGAGAGGTCCCCAGATATACTACCTTGTCTCTCATCCACACTGCTGGGTCACTCTCAGCAGCCAATCATACAGAAGGGCATTCATGCAGTCAGTCAGCCAATCAGGCACACAGTGCATTCAGGCCATCCTCCTCCCTCTCAGACACTCACAACAAGGAATCTGGATTGGAACAAGTACCCAGCCATTCAAGACTACACACTGCATTCAGGCCAGTTTCGGGCAGGGCTGTCTCAGTCTTTGTCTCTCATACCAGAAACCAGACAGCCACAACAAGAGGTGCATATTGGTCACACACTCCATTCACCCAGGTCCCACCCACAGGAGGTACCCACAACATACAGTCACTGGGAAGGCTCCAGTCAGTCTGGACTGGACTTCACAACAACACCATATATGGAACTTCCACCCAACAGCCAGTCAGGGGGAAGGGACAGAGTCAGGGCTTCCCAGGACTTTGGGAAAACAAGGTAGTAGAAAGCAAGAGGCCACAGAGGCCATCTTGTTTTCCATCAGGAATCAACTGATTCCAGTGGCAGGGCCGGGGTATCCCAAAATGGAGGATACTCAGCGCACCTGTCAAATTCAGCATGGAGCTGCCACCAGCCCATACCCTGCTCTGCAGGTCACCCACAGGTGCCCAAAAACATACACTAGGGGCACAGGGTTTGTACCCCCCACCCATGGGTGCCGTAAGGGTATCCCATGGGTCTGTACACCAACCCAAAAGAGAGAGCTGCACCGCCAGGAGTCCCACATGAAAATACGACAGAACACATGATAAAAAGGCAGTAAAGGACAAGGATACGGAGTCCCTGTCCCTCCGATGCATTTCCAGCATCACACATGGTATCTGTTGTGTCATTATGTAGATGCAAGTAGATAACGAATGTTTCCACTAATGAATATAGTACTGAGTGGTGTAATGGATGTTAAAGGTTAATAAGTCCCGGGCTCAGATCCCTTTAACACAATTAGTTTCCCTCAGCCAGTCTTGGACCAATGTCAATTTGACATCAAGTATCGAAGACTTTCGAGTGTGCACTGGGTTTGGCTTGACCCTTGCAGGACCACTTCGATTTCACAATTTTCTTAACGTTTGCACCCTTTTGGTTGGCTACCTAACAGAGACTTTCAAATTTGCATCCATGTGATGCCGGACCACTCTGTCTACGGTATTGTATCTTAGCTTCAAAGTTCATTCACCCCTCCGTTGTTTAAATAATCTTCTTTATACAATGTTGCCGCTTGTAACCTTGGTTTCCACACAGCCCGTCTGGTATCAGTCTCCCCAACTCACCAGCTGTGCTGACTTCACTGGTGCTGTTTTGTTGTAGGAGCCAAGGACAGTACTATGGCGGCAAACGCTTCTCCCCACCTTGACTATCGATGCGGGAGAGCCCGAGGTACCTGCGACAGACAACGCAGGATTCTTCAGCTTTAATTACAGGTTTTACGTTTCCCATTCTTGAAGGCTCATGAAAGAGGCAGTCTTTCGGTGAAAAGGGCAAGGGCACTTCCCTCCTTGCAATCCTCTTCGGTTTTGCCATCTTCTGCCTTGTATTAAACTGCCATCTTGGAACGGCTGCTTCTTCGTGTGCTTTGCCTCTCACAGAGTGTGGTTCGTGCTCCGACATGTATCCATGTGGGGAAGGGTAATGGAAGTCAGGTCTGTGTAATGATCAGTAATTGCCTGACCATTGTATTGGGACATGTCAGGTATACGGCTCAGGTGTTACTCTGTTTTCGCTCACAGGGAGTTGTCCATGGGAAAGTGTTTGTGTTGGAAAAGGGGAGGCACTGCCTGGTAGGATGGGGTAGAGGTGTTACAGGGAAGGGGATACTGCGTCTCGCCATCAGGTGTCCCACTTTCACTCCCCGAAGACCCCTTATCCAGGTGATCCTCCCACACTGGTCCACCCCAACAAACTGGATCTAAAAGCGATGGCTGTGTCCTGGCCACCTATCTATATATTTTTTTATATTGCGCCACTCGCCCAAAGGCCTCAGGGTGCTCTCAAGACAGACAGAGAACAGGTGATGGACTGCAAAGGATAATGATGACAGATCCCCGGAGACTAGTGGGTGAGATACCTTCAGGTTTCTGACAGGTACGACTAAGGAAAAGTATCGTAATTTTAGAAATGTGATCTATGTCTCTCCCTGTAAAATTACTGGGATGTCATTTAGAGAAAATAAGACCGGTGTCTATTAAATATCCATTGGGATTCTCCAAAAAAGGGAAAGGAAACCCTTCAATCATGTATAACTCTGATACTATTCAAGTGACTATGAGCTGTACACATTTTTTATTTTTTATTTAATACATCTGCAATTGCATTCTAATGGTGTCTCCTTGGATAATTCTTAAGAAACCATAAGGTAATTGAGCAGGCTTAGAGTGTTACATATTATATCAAATACAATTCCAGGTGAAATGTACATCCAATCCGTCTACTTTCATCGATATATCTTGAAGCAGTGCATAACTAGACTGCTCCATTAAATCATGCCATTTCCATTGGTGAATCTGCAGACAGTACATGCCTAATCATCAATACATACATTTATCAGCTATTGTAAGGATGTGAACACTAGATTTTCTGCCAGCCAGATAATGCGTGTAGATACCTAACATCAAAGGTTTGTCCTCCATTTGAAAAGGCTCTTATTGGTCTAGAGGTAGAGTCCCAGATAGAATTCCTCATTCATGGCAAGGGGACTGATTGCACCCACATGATAGATACAATATAGTTCTCTTTGTGCTCATTTCTCCTGCAGGTCACCTTGATATGATGTGATATGGCATTTATAACGCGCCTATAACCAAGTGTTTCAAGGCGCGATTCCATTGGTGAGGGGTGGATCAACTCCAGTATCGCGTATCTCATATTGGCCCCTGTGTGTATTGCTTCTTTAAAGTGTCTATTTACTGGTGATTTAACATTGGCTGTCCTTATACTGAACTTATGTTTGGTCCAGCGATCTTTTGCTCGCCTTATCGTCTAACCCATGTAATATTTCACACATGGACATTTGAGTGTGTCACAGGTTGTGAAGTGACGTAGTGTAATCTCTTTGCCTGTATTAGGGTGCCGAATATGGTTTCCCTTAATTATGTTGAAACAGTGTTGGCAGTTGAGAAAGGGGATGTCCCCAACTTAGGTTTCTGTAACACCCTCTGTGATGGCTTTCTAATTCTTCCCGCCTCAATCCGTGTTTCCCTGAAGTTTTTGCATCTCTTATATGCCATCATTGGTGGTTCTCGGAATAATTTGTTTAGAAATGGATCTAATCTAATGAAGTTCCAGTTCTTTTTGATTGTCCCCGCTCTCTGGTGGCTCTGTGCTGAGTATCTGAATGTGTGGATCATTCTGGTGTTTTTACTCTGTGGTTTTGGCCTCTTATGGCATTCTACTCTAGTGGTGGCATTATCCAGAAGTTCAGATGGATAGCCTCTTATTTTTCAAAATTTGTCAAGACATCTGATTGTATTCTTCCTGAAGTGTGGTTGTGTTAGAAACTATCCTCTTAAGCCTTAGGAACTGACTGTAAGGGAGACTTTCCTTTAGATGTTTGGGATGAAAGCTCTCAAAGTGCAAGGTGTTGTTCAAATCAGTTGGCTTACGGTAGATGGTGGTCGAAAGTGCATTGTCCATGACATCTAAGAAGTGTAGGTGTATTTCTCCCACCTCAATTGAAAACTTGATATAGTTGCCCCCCCGACACACACTGTTCCTGAACCAGGTCCCCCCTAACCTTCTTGACTGTAGGTCCTGCCATCTTTTACCTTCAGAATAATATCCATTCCTGAAGTCATACTAATCATGAAGCATATCAAATCATCGCTATGCAAAGGTGACATTTGTCCAGCAAACATAATCAAAGACTGTGCTGTTACACTAGCTCCATTCATTAAAGCCTTTATTAATGCACCGTTCACCTCTGGTACGGTACCTTCTTCCCTCATTCGGGCTCAAGTACGTTCAATACATCCGTCGAAGACATTTGAAACTGCATAGGATTTTGCTAGACCTCTACATGACCACTTAGACCAACCCAGTTCCACTGTAGGCTTCCCTCTGCTGAGCTCGAGCCTGTCTTGTGAAATGCCTTTCGGGTATTGTAGCTTCACTTTCTGGTAATCTTCCGCTTGCCTTTGCTTTTCTCACAAGCAAATTAAACTTAAGAAACACATAAGCTTTTCGGGATCACGGTTCACTTTCTTGCACTTCTCCTGCTTTGATTTACTTTCATCGCGTTCACTTTAAAGTTCATAAACACTTCTCTTCACCGGGATATACTTTTCATGATTCACAGAGACTTTCTGCTTTGTGCTTTGTTTCATAGGACTACTCTGCTACCTTGTATCGCTTCAGAACAATAGTCTCTTTATCTTCTTGCATTTACTTCAGATGCGTAATCTAGCTTGTTACTGTTATCACATGTGTCTTTCACAAACCTGGCTCTCGCTATATTCAAGAACTCACCAGCTGTGTTGGGCTTTAGTATTGTTTCCTTCTTGATTTTTTTTAAGGTTGGGCCTCCACCATCGGCCCTTCGGTTCCTCCGCAAGACTCCTGTTGTCACGAGAGGGAAGCTGGCAACTTTCCAGCACATCAAAGGAATATTCCCTTCAGCACTTTGGCTTCTTACGAAGGACCTCTCAGGCCCTTTAGAAACACGGATCTCTCGCCTGGCTTCCTCTTGCTCTCTCTTGCAGTCGAACAGCCCCTTGGCCTTCCGATCTACGTAGCCTGGTTCCCCACAGCCCTGGCTGAGCTGCGCTTCCCGTACCTCGCCTTGCTTAAAGTTTATCCCAAAAAATGTCCTTGGACTTCAAGTCCCACAATGCAGCTTTCTTATTTCACTCCCACTTCACCACCTCCCCAAAAACAGCAGTCTGGTGGTTTTGGGAGATGCACGTTGTAATGGAATTTTTCTGGTGTTAGGGTCTCACCACCTGCCCCTCAAAGGCCCGGGCTTTTCTATTTGACCCAGGGCAGGAGCTCTGGCTTGCGCACTGCCAGGTAACCCTAGTTGCCACTGGTTTGGCTCCCTGGAGTCAGAGCTCCCTCGACATACTGCAGTCTGCCCTGCACTCACAGGCTCAGTAATGTGTCTGTCCTCCTTGCTCCAGGCTTTTCAGGGTTCCTCCAGCTCAGGTTCCTTCCTCCTGGCCTCTGTGCTTCCTCCAGCATCCCCAGCTAGCTCAAAGGGTGTTTGTGAGCTCCACCTTGCATACTGGCTGGGAGGTTTAACAGGAGTCAGGTGTGAGTGGTTGCCCAGCCCTGCCTGACTCTGCTTGACCTTGTCAACGGGACAAGATGGAGACTACCCATAGGAA
Source organism: Ambystoma mexicanum (assembly GCF_040938575.1). NCBI lineage: Eukaryota > Metazoa > Chordata > Amphibia > Caudata > Ambystomatidae > Ambystoma > Ambystoma mexicanum. Next base: position 351,643,090 of record NC_090926.1, read on the forward strand.
TCCATGGTGCAAAAGGTGACTTATCAAGCTTAAGGTGATCTTGAAAAATTAAATGATTTGTACCTGAAGAATAGCATCTTCAAGTGTTTTCATTTGTGCTTTCCTTTTGTTAAATAGCAACAATCTTCACATTAAAGTATCCTTGATTAAGAGTGTTATATCGCGAAACGCTTTGGGTTCCCTATTACACCAGAATCTGTGAAGATAAAAGAACATTGTAAAATTATTTTTCTATCTAATCTAAACCTATAACTAAGATGGGAGCAAACTAAGACCATCAAATAATAATAAGGCAGTTCTAGTGGCGTCTTGTCAAATAAAAAGGCCTATACTAAGAAAAACCTATTGCCAATTTTTACGCTAAATACAAACAGAGTGTGGGATAGGATTCACAGGAAAGAAAGAAGTGTTCACAAATAACAAGACAGGATGTGTTAGCTGGGGTTCTCCCTTCCCCACGTTTTGAGCATGGGACAAGGTGGGATTCCGGAGCACAGCACACACTCGAGCTTTCCCAGCACAAGCTAACAGTTCGGCTCTCAGCTATCAAGGCCTTCAGTGGTTAAGTCTCTTTTTCTACAAACAAGTCTCTTGCCTCTGAGGATCTGATGTGTTCCAAAATAATAAACAAAAGTTCCTTTCTGCTTGTACGTTGGGTGATGCCTTTTCACCCCTGGATCTCCCTCTTCCAAGCTCAGATTATCAAACATTTCCTTTTTACAAAAAAAACACAAACAAAAGTCCTGGCTCTGTTTGCACTTGGATGATGCTTTCTCACCCCTCGGTCCCCCTGTTCCAGACTCAGACCCTTTGCGAATATCCGCCTCCCTCTGTTGGGTTCACTCTGGCTCGTATTCACAAGATTTTTCTGTTGCATTCATATGTTGGTGGGTGATGATTTTTTCCCCCCTGGATCCTCTCTTCCGGGCTTAGATCCTTCTCTTCTCAGCTGTTTGCCTCCCTCCCTCGGGTTCACTACAGCTTTTAACACAATCTCATCTGTGACATTCACGAATCTTCATGTCTTTTTAAACAGTTCACTGTGGACTTCCCTCTGCCGGGTTCACTCTTGTCAACACACTATTTCTCAGGACATTTGGCTTCGCCCCCTCTTTTAACGGCATCCCTCCATCGGGTTCACTCTTGCCAACTTTGTCTATCACACAATTCCTTGAACAGTTCTCACGATGCAGGATTCACTTCCCTTACCTTCATTATAATCTGCAGGTCAAAGACTTTCGACTGTACAGAGGATTTTAATAGACCCCTGTATTACCACTTTGACCCCTTTCTCACGCCGTTCCCAAGGCCTTCTGGCAACGGTAGTTTCGATACCAAGAGTTTTTCAAGTGAACACCCATGTGGTGTCTGACTCCTCTGTAACTGGTCTTCCCCATTCGTATTTAACAGTTCTTTGTACTTTCTTCAACTAGCCGCTTGCTACTTTTGTTCAACACAGTTCGGTTTCTTAAATACTTTCCCCTCGACTCACCGGCTGTGATGAACTGCTTGGCTTTTTTTGTCTCTTGAGTCAAGACCGGTACCACAGTGGCAAGCGTGTCTTCCCGGTTTGGTTATCAGCGGAGGAGGACCCCGTGTACCATTGACATCTGCTGTAACACACGCTGGCTATTGTTTGCGGTTTTATGATCCCTTCTGTGGAGGTTTCTCAGGCCTTGGTCCGAAAGGGCAAGGTCGCTTCTGTCCTTGTCACCCTCTTGGTTCTCCTCCTCTTGTACTACTGTGCTGAATTAGCTCTCTCGTCGTGCGGTCTGCCTTGCTCGTATTGTGCTCTTGTTCTCCACCTTTTATCCCTATGGGGAAGGGAAAGGGCCGTCAGGTTTGTGTGATTCGGGTCAATTGCCTGACCCTTGTATTGGGACACGTCGGGTAAACAGCTCTGCTGTTTGTCTGTCGTTCTTGTGTTGTTGCGAAAGCATTTGTTTCGGAAAAAGGGTGGGGGCAGAGTGTTTTGAGTGTGCTACGTGGTAGGTTGGGGAAAAGGTTAGTAAGAAGGGGGATACCGCATCTCACCCGTCGGTGTCCCACTTCCACTCCCCAAGGATCCCCCATTCAGGTGATCATCCCTCACTGGTCCACCCCCAGTAACTGGATCCAATAGCAATGCCCATGTCTTGGCCACCTGGATGACAGATCCCTGGGGACCAGTCAGGGAGACACCTTCAGGTTTCTCACATAATATAGTAATGTTTTGGCTGACATTTGGTCCTTGATAGTGTGCAGGGGACAGGAGTTCCCACACCTTGGGAACTTACTTTTTGTATTGCTCATTTTTATGGTCCATGTGCCAGGACCAGTGCACCTTAAGTTTCATGTTTAATTAGTTAAAATCATACAACCCACTAGACCGATGACATAAGTCTAATATCTCAATATAGGTGTGCCTTTTTAACTGTCTTTGTTTGTCTGGTATACTCCACTGCCAGGAATCTTTAGACAGGCTCCGCCCCCCAATTTGGCCAATCGATCTGCAGGACACACTACATCACTTCCTGCCTGGGCAAAGCCCAGGCGAAGTCAGGCGAAGTCCCTGCTGTCTGCAGCTATCAGCGGTGGGCAGCACCTCCGCCTCCATGTGGAATCCTCTCCCAGGTCGGGATACCTTGCAACCAAAGGCACTGCAAGTACTTTCTAACTTACCTGACTTCATGCTACTGTTGCGTCCTTTTCATCCATCTAAGGGCCAAATTGGTGTTCCATCTGTGTCCGTTGTCTCACATCCCATTATAACAATATTGTTGGGTGCCTAATTTCTTGCGCTTCTTATGCCACCTTTTAGCGCAGACTTTAGACATCCTACTACTCCACGTAACCGTGCTAACCTGACATACCCTCTTTGCATGGGTATTGCTACGTCTGGAAAAGATCCAGGACTACACTAATGTTGGGACTGTCGGGACCCGGGGCTAGCAGGCCTATTGGTTGTACCCCCTGAGCTTTTATCTGGGGCTACAACCAAGAGACCTGGGGCTATAGCTCTCCTAGCCCCCCCCCTAGCAACGCCTCTGCCTCTTTGTGCCCCTAAATCTACGTCTCTTTATCTTGGACTATGGACCGCTATGTAATTATGCAACAAATCATCAACATGTTTTTACGCTTGAATTTACAATTCCTCTGCATTACTGAAACTTGTATCTCGGCCACTAATACTACTATACCTTCATCACTGTCTACTTCTGCTACATCCCTCTGCCATACCCCTCGTATCTCTTCTCAGGGGGCGGCACTGGTATTTTATATTGCTCATCTTTTTCTCTTATTCCTCATTTCTCTTCATTCGAATTTTCATACTGTATTTTCTCTGCTGTTTCTTCTGCAACTTCAATTTCATTTGTATTGGTTTATCGTCCACCAGGTCCTGTAACCTCATTTTGTGAGGACATTGATGCATTGCTGTCTTGTTTGCTTCCTACTACCAGTCCTCTTATAGTTCTTGGCGATTTCAATCTCCATCTTCTAGCTACTCATTCTGCTCTTCCATTTCTTTCTGTTCTTGACTCTCATTATCTTACTCCTCTTTCTACTCCTTCTCATATTTCTGGATCTACATCTCCTGTGTCTTCTCTTCCGGTCTAGCTATGAGACCATCATCTCCTTTTGTTTTAGATTTCTCCTGTTCCTCCTCCTCGCATTCTCCCTCTTGCAACTTCTCCCTCTTATTTACGTCGTGATCCACGCAAATTCAACACTATACTTTTTGTCTCTACTATTACTTCCAAATTGGTGTCTCAAGCCTCATTTTCTACTGACAGCAGATGAAGCTGCTATTGCTTTTTCCTCTTCACGTTCAACATCTCTTGACTGACTTTACCCTTCTTCTTCATTTCACATCTCACGTAAACCCCCCCCCCCAGCCTTGGCTTTCTCCCCATCTTTGCGCAATATGACATGTCCTTCGGCACTTAGAAAGACTTGGGGTAAAATTGAAGACACCAGGGAACTACAGTTCTTATGCGTCTTATCATGCTCTCTGAGATAATTGTCTCCTTTCAGCTAAACAATCATGTTTTTCTGATCATTTTCATTCACAGTTTTCTCATCCTAAACAGCTTTTCCAAATTCTCTCCCGTCTGCTTTCATCTCCTATTCTGGATCCTTCAACTAATTCTTCTCTTACTGCTACAGATCTTGTAATTTGTTTTACTTCTAAAGTTTGTTGTTTTCGATCAGTTATTGAATCCTCTGGTACTCGGGTCAATTCTCTGTCTCCTGCTTTCCTTCTGGTATCTCCTAAAGACATTTTTACTGCATGTGTTCCCATTACTAATGAAGACCCACTTTGTCTCCTTGCCTGTGCTCACCCTACTTCCTCCCCACTGGATCCTATACCATCTGCGCTCATACCTAAAATCTATCCTTTATTTGTTACTTATCTTACAATTTTATTTAATTCTTGTTTATCTTCTTCGGTTTTTCCTTCTTCATTTAAGCATGCAACTATTACACCGATCTTGAAAACGCCTTCTGCTGATGTATCTTCTGCTTCCAATTTCCGTCCGATTTCACTCTTGCCATATCTTTCTCAAATTCTCAAAAGCATAGTTTATAGTCAAGTTTCTACCTTTATCTCTAGTAATTCTATTCTCCCCTGTTTTCAATCTTGGTTTCGCCCAGGGTACTCTACTGAGACTGCTGTTCTTTCTGTTCTGACTCTTTACATTTGCTAAACAGTCTTCTCTTCTCATACTTGTGGATCTTTCTGCTGCGTTCGATACTGTTGATCACACACTATTACTGTCGGCTCTTTCTTTTTTTGGCTCTTCTTGTTCTACCTTAGCTTGGTTTGAATCATATCTATCCCAGAGAACCTTTTTGGTTTCCTGGTCGGCAGCTTCCTCTGAAACATACTCACTTACTTGTGGTGTCCTTCAAGGTTCAGTCCTTGGTCCTTTTATTTTTTCTCTTTATACTTCCTTTGCTAGCTTCTGGTAATTTTTCTTTTGGGTTCTCACATCACTTCTACGCTGATGACACACAGCTTTTTCTTTCATTTTCACATTTTTCTGATGATATGCATCATAAACTTAGCGCCTGTTTTCTGGCCATCCAATCATGGATGTCAGATCATTTTCTAGTTCTGAATGCTGCAAAACTGAGTTTATTTTCTTTCGCTCCTCTATATTTCTTCTTCTCTCTTACCTTCTTTCATATCATTCCCTCCAGCTCAGCTACCCATTTCTTCTTTGGCCCGTAATCTAGGTCTCTACTTTGATTCAGATCTTTCTTTCGGGCATCATATTTAATAATCTGCTCCTTCTTGTCGATTTAATCTGTAGAACATTTGAAAAGCTAGTCTCTTTATGACTTTTAAAGCCACAAAGCTATTGGTGTCTGCTTCAATCTTTTCACAGCTCTTCTATGGCTCACCTACACTCCTTGGACTTCCCATATCTCATTTAGCTCATTTGAAATCTGTATTTAATGCTTCTGTTCGAGTTCTTTGTTTGCTTGCTCCTCGTGATTCTATTTCTTCTTCCTTGGCTAATCTTGGAAGGCTCTCTTTTAATCATCATTTTAATTTTTTATGTTTAGTCTTTAAAGCTCTTCATGGTCTGGCTCCCCCTATCTTTCTTTGCTTGTATCATTCTACCTTCTCTCTCGCTCACTTTGTTCTGCTTCACATCTTCTTATAGTTCCCCGTCCCCCCTGTGCTCAATATAGTTTTCGGTCTTTCTCTATCTTAACATGCTTAAACTGGAATACACTTCCGCTTTCTCTCTGCTCTATTACGGTCTATTCATCCTTTCAGGTCTCACTACGATCCTGCCTTCTTTCGTCTGGTTAATTAGGGTTTCGGCAATTGCCGAAATATTCTGTATTTTTAAATGTTAATTTCATTATCTGTACTGTTTTTGTTCTTATGTTCAGCGCTTTGGAGTAAGGCGTTATATAAAACCAAATAAAATGCAGCAATACAAATACAGTTTCAGCTTCCTGGTGTACTTGCCTGCCAGGACTTCTCTTATGGGTTTTCCAGATTACTTGGTATACTCGCCTGCCAGGAATCTTTATACAATTTCAACAGCCTGGTGTACTCACCTGCCAGTACTTCTTATGTGTTTCACAGTTCTTTGGCTGTACCACAATAGCATATACCGTGAGGTGCTTGGTATATTTCTCTATGGTAACATTTTCTCAAACCTTTCTCCACACTGGCATCTCATGCATCTATACTTGATTTGTGTTTGCCTTTGCCTGGTCTGCTTTCAACCTTTCTTCTTATTGGGTGCTGCGTTTTGTACTTTGTCTTGACTGCATTCAAACAAACTTCGGGTATGTTTCCTTTTGTGCTTTGCCTTGTCTGCATTCAAACGTTCTTATTGGGTGCTGAATTTGTACTTTGCTTTGACTGCATTCAAACAAACTTTGGGTATTTTCTGTGTCAGGAACTTCGTTCCATTCAAACACTTGTTGGTGTGCTTGTTGGAACGCCCCAGGTCCCTAGCTGCTTTGGCCAGACTAACCGATTCCTTCCAGCATCTCTGACTCTGCTTGCTCCTCTGCGGTGTGATTTTTTTCACCTGCATTCCACTTTGGAGTGTGCAGACATTCTTCCAGCATCCTGCGTGGCTCCACATTCACACTACAGCTTTCCTTTTTGGCCCAGACTGGAGAACACTGTCTCGTCGAGGGGCCCAACATCCAGGAGCTCCTAAGCGGCTCTCTGTGTATCCATCGCCCTGCTTGCTCACATGCAGCATTTCCCCTCCTGTCCAGGCGGCCTTATCCGTTCCACCAGACCTGTCCATGGGGCTTGCGTTTCTGAGCCTCAGCATGGGGTTCAAAGTCTTCTCCTGCACTGTTCGATTCAGTATTGCTGTTGCCATCTTTAGATGTCCCGCACACTGAAGACTTCAAAAAACAACTATCTGCATCTTGTACTTCGAGCTCCTGTCATTTTGCACAATCTCCCTCATCCTCCTCCTTGTCTCCAGTACCTGAGTGGTTACGGGAGTTGGAGTCCATGGATGTCATTGGACTTTTAACGCTTAGATGATTTTTCTCAGAGATTTCACATAAGGGCACAACAGAAACAAAAGGTGTTATGTGTGAGTTGTGGGTATTTGGGTCAAAGGTGGGCTCCTGACCAGAGTAGTATAGATAAAAGGTTTCTTGACTTCCTCTACAGGGGGGAAACTGTTACCTGACAATAGGTCATTAAGGTCTTGGGTGTCAGAGGGTCTTGCTCATGGTAAAGGGGGTAATAATTTGTCTCATCCAATGAAGTCATGACATCCCCTCAGTAGTTGTCTCCTCCCACCATGTGATCCTCCCTCATATAGCTGCCCCCAGGGTCAGGATCAGCTAGCGGGTGCCGCCCCCATGCCACATGGGAGGAGGTTTCCGCCAGGGAATCCGTGATGACTCCATTGGATTCATCACTGTTATCTCGACAGATGCTACAACTATTAAAGCTGGGAATTCCCTTGCCATTCTGGCCCGATAGGCAGGGAGCTGTTGTATAAAAGGGGCCCTCTTCTTAAATTTTTGCCAGATGATAAAAAAATAGGAAGCCTTTATGCTTTTCAGAGAGGGCGAAGGTACATCCGATCATGCTGTATCGGTGATCATTGACTTAGCTGTCACAGGTTTTTACTAACGGGAAATTGAATGGTTCTCCGCCCAGAAGGCTAGTTGAAGACTACAAACTTCAGGCGCAAAGTTCAAACTAAAGTCATTGAGGTGAAAATGTGGATGACACTTTATTGGCTATAAACCCCAATACAGATACAGCAAGGTCTTTAGGCACCTTGAACAGAGGCATCATTACCACTTCTTTTGATCCAGAAACAACTTCTTAAGATCAGACTGAGACTACTATTCACCATATCGCTTCAAGTCTTACAGGGAGGGGGGGCGGCGTGGCTTGATGACTACGTGAGAGGACGCTCCTTGGAGGAGCTCCCGAGGATCCGATTTTGATCCTGGGAAGAAGTGATGGTTTTCGGCGGACTTTCGAGCCCACGGTGCATCCAATGGTGCATGAAAGTGGGGGCACATGGTGAGTGCCCTCCCCATCAGCGAGACTGCATATCCACAGAACTAGACTTCGAAGAAGGTGGCGGTCGCGCAGTGGAAGGGCAGCACCCAAGATGGCCGCCCGTGGACAAAGGGCCATAAATGGTCCGTGGAGCTGAGGAAGACAAAGCCGGCCGGAGCGGGGGCAAGCCCAACCAGAGGGATGCGTCGCATGCGTCTCTGGCCGGTGGCAAGAACATAAGTGCGGGCCCCCACTGAGGAGGCCCTGGATCGTGGCATGCCAGCAGAGCGAACCCGAGTTTAGTGGAGCCTTGCTGTGAAGCGGTTGCAGCGCTGGAGACACAGCTGGGCGCGTGTGCCCAACCGACGCAGCAGGATGTCCTCCAAGGTGGTGCGACCCCGGATCAAGCAGCCCACGATGGAGTCCTATGCTAGGTCACCCCCGGGTGCGGAAGGGGGCAAGAGCAAAGAAGCCCCTGCGGCGGCGACGGACCCACCGGGTACTATCCAGGAGGTGCTGGCAGCAATTGCCGACTTGAAGGTGGCTTGGGAGACGAAGTTGGGCCTGGCCATGAAAGAGCTGCAGGAGGGCCTAGACCTTAAGATTGGAGCGGTCCGAGAAGAGGTGAACTTGTTGGGTCAGGACGTGCGAACGATCGCAGAGCGCACTGGGGAACTGGAGAAGGAGTTGGCCCCGACCACGGAGGCGTGCAATGCACATGCTAAGGAGCTTCATGCCCTCGTGCAACGAGTGGGCAATCTGGAGGACAGAGCAGAGCAGGCAGAGGGGCGCGCCAGGCGCAACAACATTCACTTAGTGGGTGTTCCGGAGGGAATGGAAGGATCGAACCCCGCGGAATACGTTGAAACCATGCTCTTGCAGGAGATTACAGGCAGGGAGCTGACCCAGGGGTTCGCGGTTGAAAGGGCGCATAGGGCCCTGACCAGGAGACCGGCCCCAGGAGCCCCCCCGCGGCCGTTGATCGCGAAGATCTTGAACTATCGTAACCGCGAAAAGATCCTCAAATTTTTCCGGAAAGGAAGTACGATAGAAAGGGGGTCAGCGAAAATAACGGCGTATCCGGACTATATGCTGCTCGTACAGCGGAGTCGAATGAACTTTGGAACGGTGAAAAGGAGGCTTAGAGAAGCAGGCCATCGCTACATGTTGCTCTACCCCGCTAGGTTAAAGGTGTTTTATAAGAATAGATCCCTCTTCTTTGAGACGCCAACCGAAGGGATGGAGTGACTGGATATGCAGGGTCGACCTCAGGAATCGGATGCCCAGACAGAAGCGGCTGGAGATAAGTAGCACGCTGCAGAGGCACCCGTGAGGCCATAGATACTACATTGGGACTGGAATATAGTACGATATTGTGCTTGTGGGGAGGAAGTCATGGTATCTGCCGGCGGGTCCTGTTGAATGCACTTCTCCTAATAGATGACTGGGAGCTCCTGGGGAGCACCCTCTGTACCCAATAGTAGTACACTTAGTTAGGTCACTGTTAGATAGGTGACACCCCGCGTGGTCCTTGTCCTCGGATACGAGACAGGTCCAGACGTGGGTAGGCCTGAGATCCAGGGATGGAGCTGGGCTATTGTTGGGGGTTGGCGGGGAGGGGGCGAGTTGTGTGCAGTGGTGTGAAGTTGGGGAGGGGGGTGTTGTTTGTGAATAGAAGGGAGAGAGTGTCATGATCACTGCTTCCAAGGAGCCAGGACCAGCCCAACGTCCTTGGAAGCAGGCCCCTAACCCTAATCCTAGGCACCAGCCGGTCCCCACGGGGACCTTTTGCACCTTGTCCTGGCGCCGGTGGCACCAGGCTCATCAGAATCATCGGTCCCGGCACTGGAAGCGCCGGGCTCATAATATGTGTGCAGATGTTTGGGTGGACTTACCTGCAGCAGACCATGCTGCTTACTTACCAGCCACTTAGAAGTCCTCTGTAAACAGGAACTACTTTCTTACCTGGGTGGGGCAGCTCCATTCCCTGGATTCAGCATGGGCAAAGCTTCTGGAACTGGAACTCTTTTCTTACCTAGGCGGGGCCGTGGAGGAAGACGCCTCATCACTCCAAGGCTATTTAAACCACACCCGATGGATGAAACGTGCTTCGCGTTATTCTGCATCTGCAGCAGAACGCTCACCGAGTCTGTTCCAGCCTTTCTTCCTCAATCTGCAAGAATCATACTCACCATTCCTGTATCCAGTCGACAGCAGCATCTGCAGAGACAAGAAACAGCAGGTTAGCAAGGCAGTCTTAACTCGCAGTGCTTACTAACCTGATCCATCGGCTGCGGTCATTTCGGCACGCTGTACTTTCGCCTGTGAAGACAAAAGCATTGTCATTACTTACCGGCACTCCGTGAACTCTGGAATTCTTCACGCTGCATCACCATCTGCGGAGATAAAAGCATCGTATTTACTTAGGGGCCTTCCGCGGACTCCGGCGCTGCAAACAAGCTTCTGAAAGACAAAAGAAGAGACATTAGACAGGTATTTACTTACGCCCATCGCGCTCTTCACAATAGAACGCCTGCAAATACTCCGGTGCCTCTTCAGCACGAACTACGCTGCAAGGGAAAGAACAGCTAGAGTGCTTGCATTTACTCACGCATTTCCAGGCGCTTTATTTCATCTTCCTCACGAGTACTGCAAGCAAAAGGGGAGAAAAGCATCATACGAAGTCCTGTTCAATGTTAACGTGCCTTGCAACTAAAGACTCTAAAGACTATAAAGACTAAAAAGGTGCCTGAAACTCACCGCTCGTGCGATTAACGACGGTAAAGGTCCTCTGAGTCCAAGAGGCCTATGTTTCACCAGTGAAGGAACTGGCAACAGCGCCCTGCATCAGACGCAGATGGAGAGTCCAGCATTCACCTATCTAAGGTGAGCACATTGACCTGGGAGCTCTACGGAGAAGCTTGGGAGAGAGAGGAAGAGAGACATTAAACAACCCAGACCATTAACCCCTATATTCTTTCATCTGCAGAAACCTCACCCTACGAGTTTGTCACACAGTGCGAAGAGGTTCGACCCCAGAAGCCCATCGAGTCCTGCACATCACCTTTCGAGTCACAGACACCTTCCTGCCACGACCTGCGCCTCCGTGGGAATCAGGTGAGCGTTACAGAGAGCCAGGAAATGAACTAGCACGGGGGGAGCATTATGGGAAGGGATGGGGTGGGGATAGCCCGACCAGATGGCATTGGGTAATCTCAGAATTGTGACCTGGAATGTACGGGGCCTTAACAGCTACCTGAAACGTAATAAAGTGATGTTGTATTTAAAGAGGATGCGTGTAGACATGGCCCTGCTGCAAGAGACCCACCTTACTAGGGAAAGGCTGGAGGTGGTCAGGAGAAAATGGAAGGGCAATGTTGTGGGGGCGGCGTACTCGGCATACGCTAGAGGGGTCATTACTGGGGTGGCACCTCATGTGCCGTTTCGGGTGCTTGATTCTACGGTGGACCCGGAGGGTAGAATGGTGGTGGTGACGGGTCTCCTGGAAAACAGGGAAGTGCATATAATAAATTTGAACGCCCCCAATAACGACACAGCGGCTTACTTTAGGACCCTCTACAGTAAACTTGGCCCCCTGGCAGGGGGCACGGTAGTGTGGGGGAGGACTTTAACTGTACCTTGAATCCCAGAATGGACAGGTCCAAGGACAGGGTAGGGAAAACGGCACCGGCGGCCAAAGCACTAGGTACCTTACTGAAAGACCTAGGCCTAGAGGATGCGTGGAGAAGGCTGCATCCCACGGATAGGCAGTATTCACACTTCGCAGCGCCACATGACTTGCACACAAGGTTGGACTACATGTTTGTGACAGCCGAGATAGTGAGAGACATAGAGGGATCGGAATACAAGGCCCGAGTACTATCTGACCACTCGCCCTTGGTGGTGGACTGGAGACACCAGCCCCCGAGACCGCGGATCCCTACATGGAGACTCAGGACCGAGGCTCTGCAGGACGAGGGGTTTCGGGAGGGCCTGAGGGATGCCATCGAAGAATACTTTGATATAAATACGGGAAGCGTCAGCTCTGTGGGCACACTGTGGGAAGCGTTTAAGGTGGTGGTGCGCGGGGTAGCCATTTCCCAAGCTAAGGGGCTACAGGGGGGTATCGAAAGGGAACTCCAAGAGGCAGAAAGGGAGCTAGAGGATCTCACGCGTTGCGAGAGCACCGCTCATGATAACAGAACCAAAGTAAAGGAGCTACAGTTGTCCTGCAGCGCACTCTGGGATAGGCTATGCAGACTCAATTACAGGAAATATACGGAGAGGATACACGCAGGGGGCGACAAGCCGGGCAGAGTGCTGGCCTGGCTGTATAAGAGTGAGACCGCCCGCTCGGTGATCAGTGAGATCAAGGATGAGAGAGGTTGCATATGCAACACTCAGAAAGAGGTAAATGAGGAGTTCCTTAAGTTTTACAGACGGAGGGCCATGTAGGAGGACGTGATCTGGAGGAGCTCCCGAGATCCTGAAATGATCCGGGCGTAAAAGTGCGCAACGACGGGCCGACGACTGCTGAAAATACACATGTCGGTATGTGAATGATTGGGCCACGCTTAGTGAACTTTTGGAAGGTGTAGGAAGTACGGCGGCAGAGACAAAAGACGACACAAAATGGCCGACCAATGTCCGGAAAAAAGGAAGGAGCAGGCCGCACGGTGATCGAGCGAAAGAGGCGTACTGGATGCGCTGTTGTCATTTGTGCAGAACACAGGTCCTCTGGGTCATGTCGAATAGAACAGTGAGGCCGAAGCCGAAACAGCCCACCCTGGACGACTTCACTAAGATGTCCCCTGGTCAAGACAATACCACGAGCAAGGATAAGCCGCCTGCAGGCAGCATGACGACAACGGGCGCTAACCAAGAAGTCCTAGCAGCGATTGCAGACCTAAAGGCGGCCTGGGAATCTAAACTCGAATTAGCCGTCACTGAACTGAAAACGGCACTGGACCTTAAGGTCAGAGAGGTGCAGTAGGATGTTAATCTACTCCGACAGGACGTCAGGGCCTTGGCGGAGCGCACAGAGTCCCTTGAGAAGGATGTTAGCCCGAATACCGTGGATTGTGCCTCCCATAAGGCCGAATTGCATGCCCTGAAACAGAGAGTGGGCAACTTGGAGAGCAGAGCGGAGGAGGCGGAAGGACGCTCCCGACGAAACAACATCCTCATTGTGGGCCTGCCGGAGGGATTGGAGGGCCACGATCCCACGGAGTTTATTGAGTCCATGCTACTGCAAGAGATACCCGGAGGAGCCCTATCTCAAGGATTTGGGGTGGAAAGGGCACATAGAGCTCTAACAAGGAGGCCGCCGCCAGGAAACCCGCCTAGGCTGGTGATAGCCAAAATTCTTAATTACCGGGACCGGGAGAGGATATTGGAACACTTCCGCAAGGGAGGAACGATTATACGAGGAGCGGCAAACATCACGGCCTACCCGGACTATACCCTGTCTGTGCAGCGTAGCCGCATGAACTTTGGGACGGTAAAGAGGAGACTGAGAGAGGCGGGCCACAAATACATGTTACTGTATCCGGCAAAATTGAAGGTTATACATAAATACAGAACTTTGTTTTTTGAGACCCCGGAGGATGCCATGGGATGGCTCGATGCGCAGGGATGTCCCCAGCAGTCAGAAGTTCGGACGGAGGGAGAACACGGAAGAGAGAAGTAATGCACGAGGAAGGTGCCACAAGATGGCACGGCACGGACCCGTGGGACTTGAATATAGTCATTTGCACAGCCTTCAGTAGAGAAGGTCAGACTATTGCACTAGATGTTATGAGCACTGTAATTATTATTGAAGTAATGGTAGTCTTACACAGCGGATCTCTTTACCCCACAATAAGCTTATTTAAGTGGCCATTAGGGCGACTTCACCCTACTGAGCTCTGTGCATCGTTTGGTGCTTGCAGGGTTAGATGTGGGGGTGCCTGAGTTCCGAGTACGGAGCTGGGCAGCAGTTGGGGTGTGTGGTGTTGGGGAAGGGACGGGTGAAGGGAGGGGAGGGAAGTTGGGAATTTGTTGTGTACATAGTTATGGATAGTTTGAGCTGGTACAAGAAGCTACAAGTAAAGATGGAGAGCTGTATCTGTATCACGTGGGCAAGGGGGATTCGCTACACGGAAGGCAAGGCAAGAAGGCACTCAGGAGCCATGGGGGACCTTAAGATCGTAACATGGAATGTCAGGCAACTCAACAGTTACTTAAAGAGAAACAAAGTCATGATGTACTTGAAAAGACAGAAGATTGATATTGCGTTGTTGCAGGAAACACATTTGACCCGGCAAAAACTGGAACTGGTGGGGAAGAAGTGTAGAGGTACTGTAGTAGGCTCTCCGTATTCTGCCTACGCTAGGGGAGTGCTGGTCTGGGTGGCACCGCACGTTCCGCTCCAACTTACACAAGAAGTGGTGGACACGGAGGGGAGGTTGGTCATATAAAAGGCTTTGGTGGAGAATAGAGAGGTGTGCATTATAAATACGTATGCCCCCAACCAAAATACTGCGGCATAGTTTAGAACCCTGTGTACTCATCTGCGCGCGTGTATGGGAGGAGCGGTTATCTGGGGAGGGGATTTCAACTGCGTGCTCAACCCAAAGGCAGACAGATCTGATGATACCCCAGCAGCCAGGGTATTGCAGACATTACTAGACGACTTCGGGTTGGCAGATTTTTGGAGGCTGAAACACCCTAATGAAACACAGTACTCGCATTACACAGCTCCGCAGCAACTGCACACAAGACTTGATTACTTTTTTGCCACGCCAGATGTGGTGATAGAAACCACTCAAATAGACTATAGAGCGAGGGTCCTGTCGGACCACTCGCCTCTGGTTCTGAGTTGGCAGTGCTGCCGCCCCAGGGCGCGGATACCGACATGGCACCTCCGGGCGGAGGCACTCCGGGACCCGGTCTTCAGGGAAGATATCAGGGATGCGATCACACAGTACTTTGAGGTAAACACAGGCAGCGTGGGCTCAGCGTGCACGCTCTGGGAAGCCTTTAAGGTGGTATTGCGGGGTGCTGCTATTGCTAAATCAAAAGGCCTACAGGGTGGGGTCCTAACGGAGCTAGAGGAAGCAGAAGAGAAACTGGAACGGGAAAGCAACAGGGCGGGGGGGATGCGGAACTTGTACTCGAACTACAGCAGAGGTGTGCAGAGCTTTGGGAAAGGCTCTGCAACCTTAACTATAAGAAGTATGTTGAGAGGCAACATGCAGGTGGGGATAAAACTGGCCGCTTGGTGGCGTGGTTATATAAAAGCGAAACCCCCAGGCCCCCGATTAGGACAATAACTAGAGAAGACGGGGCGGTGGTTGACACCCAAGAGGGAGTCAACGAGGCATTCTTAGACTATTATAGGACATTATATGAGGACAGAAGAGGGGACAATCGAGAGTAGATTAGAGAAACTCTAAAAGACATGGAATTACCTAAAATTAGTGCTGAAGAAAGGGAGGAGCTGGACGCACCGATTACCTTAGAGGAATTGGAGGAGGTGGTGAAGCAGCTACCCACCTGTAAGACCCCGTCGGACCACTCGCCTCTGGTTCTGAGTTGGCAGTGCTGCCGCCCCAGGGCGCGGATACCGACATGGCACCTCCGGGCGGAGGCACTCCGGGACCCGGTCTTCAGGGAAGATATCAGGGATGCGATCACACAGTACTTTGAGGTAAACACAGGCAGCGTGGGCTCAGCGTGCACGCTCTGGGAAGCCTTTAAGGTGGTATTGCGGGGTGCTGCTATTGCTAAATCAAAAGGCCTACAGGGTGGGGTCCTAACGGAGCTAGAGGAAGCAGAAGAGAAACTGGAACGGGAAAGCAACAGGGCGGGAGGGGATGCAGAACTTGTACTCGAACTACAGCAGAGGTGTGCAGAGCTTTGGGAAAGGCTCTGCAACCTTAACTATAAGAAGTATGTTGAGAGGCAACATGCAGGTGGGGATAAAACTGGCCGCTTGGTGGCGTGGTTATATAAGAGCGAAACCCCCAGGCCCCCGATTAGGACAATAACTAGAGAAGACGGGGAGGTGGTTGACACCCAAGAGGGAGTCAACGAGGCATTCTTAGACTATTATAGGACATTATATGAGGACAGAAGAGGGGACAATCAAGAGTAGATTAGAGAAACTCTAAAAGACATGGAATTACCTAAAATTAGTGCTGAAGAAAGGGAGGAGCTGGACGCACCGATTACCTTAGAGGAATTGGAGGAGGTGGTGAAGCAGCTACCCACCTGTAAGACCCCGGGCGCGGACGGATTCCCTGGCGAGTTTTATAAAACATATAGAGAGGAAGTACTCCCCACTATGCTAGAGATGCTCAATGAGTCTTTTGAGATGGGCCGGCTGCTGGAATCGCTTAGAGAAGCATTAATTGTGCCGCTTCCTAAGCCCAACAAGCCAGGGCATAGCTGCGGCTCCTATAGGCCTTTGTCGATGTTGAACCAGGATAGCAAGATATTGACGGCGGTCCTGGCCAATAGGCTGCGTAGAGTTATTAGCAAACTGATACACCCGGGCCAGACAGGTTATGTCCCCAGCAGAAATATAACCCACAACCATAGGCGACTCCACCGGGTGATTGAAGAGGGAAACAGGAGCGAGGGGGAAATGGCGGTGGTGTCCCTAGATGCATTCAAAGCTTTTGACTCAGTGAGGTGGCCATGGTTGCTGGAGGCCCTGAAAGAATACGGGATGGGGCCGGGCTATGTTAGGTGGGCAAAATTACTATACAGTGAACCACTGGCCAGGGTGCGCACAGCATCGGTGATATCTGAGAGATGGCAACTCAGTAGGGGCACCAGACAAGGGTGCCCCTGGTCCCCGATGTTATACATTCTAGCTCTGGAGCCCCTGGCAGTGTACCTCAGACAACAATATGACATGGTTGGTATTGAGGTAGGGGGAGAGAAACATCTAATATCCTTGTATGCTGACGATTTACTACTATACTTGAAATATCCAGAGGAAAATCTTCAATATATTCTAGAGGTTATGGAAAGGTATGCAGAACTGTCCGGCATAGCGGTGAACCCCCAAAAATCGAGCATGTTCCCATTGGGAAGGTACAGAGGTGTTGTCCGTACCATGGGCGGTGGATTCCTTCCACTACCTCGGAATAGATGTGTACCATACGGTGGAGGAGGAGCACTTGCATAATACCGGGGTGGCTGTGGAAAAAATCCGAACAAGTATGAAGTTTTGGGAGAAGTTGCCGCTGGCGATGATGGGACGGTGGGCGATGCTCAAAATGGTGGTCCTGCCCAGGCTGTTACATTTCTTCAGTAATATACCATACTTGATACCCAAAAAGTTTTTTGTCAAACTGAATAGCATGTGCAGAGACTTCCTATGGCATGGCACTCGCAATAGAGTGGCGCTATGGAAGCTGCAGAACTTCCATGATAGAGGGGGCATTAAGCTGCCAGATTTTGAGGCCTATTATGTAGCTGGTCAGTTGCAATATGTAACCAAATGGCTTTCTGATGAGGTAACTCCTGAATTTAGGCTGTTTGGACAGGACTGCTCTCCGTTTTACTTAAAGGAGATTATCTGGGTGCCTAGACTTGAAATGAAAGAACGCCCGGGTATGATGTTGCTTGGTTGGAAGATGTGGCGCAGAGTATGCCGACTGTGTTCCCCACAGGTGCCGCTAGTCGCCTTGGCTGGGGGAGACGACCAACGCAGAATGATAATCAGGACCTATTGGGAATCGGTCGGGCTGGTCACATTGGGAGATGTATGGCAAGAGGGGATCTTTAAGGATTTCGAAGAACTGAGAGAAGAAGAAGGCTTGCACAGAGGCCAATATGTCACGTATCTTAGGCTAGTGCAGATTATTCGTAAAACCTGGCCAGAGACTTTACTGGCGGAGGAGCCAGACGTCATAATGGGAACAATATATGACATATCATAAGGAGGGCATGAGATCTCTAGATTGTATGAGATGGTGATGACCCGGGTGGGGAAGGATTTGACTCATTTGAGGCTGGACTGGGAAGCAGAGGTGGGGGCACAGATGACCGATGGGATGTGGGAGCGTGCTATGGGATACCACAAGAAGGTGTCCAGAAACACCAGATTGCAGCAGATACAGTTATACATAACACATAGAGCCTATATGACCCCGAAGAGAATATCTAAGTTTGTAAACGCAGGAACACAAGCATGCCCAAAATGCGATGAAGAAGATGCTATGACACACATGTTCTGGTCTTGCCCAGTGATTGAAGGTTTTTGGGGGGAGGTGGCACAAAAACTAGTAGATAAAGGGGTCACGCTCAATATAGATACGGCCTGGGCCTGCCTGTTGGGAGGGTTTCCCAGACCACAGAATACTAAACATGTTGGGAAATTGAGGGACCTGGCATATGTGCTTGCAAAAAGAAGGATTGCCATGGGCTGGAAGCAGTGCCACAGGCCATGGGTTGAGGTATGGTGGCGGGATTTGCAAAAATGGGCAGAGGCTGAAACGATAGTATGGCAGTAGGCATGTAGCAAGTGCGGGGAAGAAGAAGTGGGTAAACTGATGGCATGGAGAGTGTTAATAACAGGACTGTTTGGCACAATAATGGATTCTGCAGCTTCGGAAGGAAGCGATACCCGGCCACACGCAGCAGATACAGAACGAGAAACGCAAACAAGCTCTTGAGGGGGGAGGGATTTGGGGAGCAGCAATGTGCATTAATTGATGTTCACGAGTCTGTTGTAAATAATGCTGCAAGTTTGGTTTGTATTGTTTATTTGTTTTCAAAATAATAAAAACTTTAAAAAAAAAAAAGTTTTACAGACACTTGTATGAGGACACAGGGGAGGACATGTGTCAAGACATACTGGACACATTGGAGGACATAGAACTGCCTACCCTGGATGACCTAGAATGCGCGGAGTTAGACGCACCCGTCACCTCGGATGAGCTGGAGGTAGTGATTCAGAATTTGCCCACTTGCAAGGCGCCTGGTTCCGATGGGCTGCCTAGTGAGTTCTACAAAATGTACAAGCAAGAGCTGCTTCAGCCACTGCTTGCCACTTTCAACGAGGCCTATGAGCAGGGGGAACTCCATTGTCCGTCCGCGAGGCTGTGATCATCCCACTCTTGAAACCAGGCAAGCTGGCCGTGGAGTGCGGGTCTTACAGACCGTTGTTCATGCTTAACCAGGACAGCAAAAGTCTTACGGCTGTGCTGGCCAATAGACTGAAGAAGGTGATTGGGAAACTGATACACCCAGATCAGACGGGATATGTTTCAGGCAGGAACATCACCGATAACCACAGGAGGCTACACCATATCATTGACCAAACCGAGGAGGACACGGGCGAGTTGGCTATAGTGTCATTAGACGCGGTCAAGGCCTTCGACTCGGTACGATGGCCCTGGCTGAAAGCGGTCCTGAAGGGGTACGGAATGGGACCTGGATACCTCAGATGGGTCCAGTTGTTTTACAGCACCCCGATGGCGAGAGTCAAAACAGGGTCCACAATCTCAGATACCTGGCAACTTTGCAGGGGGACCAGACAGGGATGCCCCTGGTCACCCATGCTATATATACTGGCATTAGAGCCGCTGGCAATATGCCTGTGACAACGATATGGGGAGGTGGGCATAAGCACTGTCCGTGGAGGGCACCTGATATCACTATATGCGATGATATACTCCTTTATTTGTGTTATCCAGAAGAAAACCTGCAGTAGGTGCTGGAGGTAATAGAACGGTACGCCACCCTTTCGGGCATATCGGTGAACCCTAGAAAGTCTAGTCTGTTTCCTTTGGGCAGATACAGGAATGTCCCGGTACAGAGGCTGCCTGTCCTGCCAATACCATGGCAGCCCGTGACATTTAGGTATTTGGGAATAAATATTTACCACAAGGTCGAGGTAGAACATAAGCATAACACGGAAAAGGCAATAGAGGGGATCAAGAACAGCATGGTATTTTGGTCTAGATTGCCCCTGACCATGATGGGGAGGGCGGCTTTGCTCAAGATGGTGGTCCTGCCTAGACTCTTGCACTTTTTCGTGAATGTCCCGTTTTTGCCTAGGAGCCTGTTCGCGAAACTTCACAGCGTGTGTAGGGGTTTCGTGCGGGGCAGCTCTAGGAATAGGGTTGCTCTGTGGAAGCTCCAGAACCCATGTGACAGGGGGGGGATAGGCCTGCCTAATTTTGAACTCTATTACCTGGCGGGGCAGCTGCAGTACGTGGCCAGGTGGCTTTCGGCTGAAGACTCGGCGGAAGCTAGGCTTCTGCGTGGAGACTCAGCCCCATACTTTCTGATGGAGGTGGTGTGGTTGTGCAGAGACAAACTGGTGGGCAGGGGGTGGCTACTGAGGCTGGGCTGGGAGATCTGGCACAGGACATGGAAGATTGGGGGGGATTCGGAGCTGTACTCCTAGCAGGCCCCTTTGGTGGCGCTGTGCGGGAGCGACTCTCAACTACTCAAATCGGTCCGTAGATACTGGGAACAGGTAGGCCTGGCCACCCTTGGGGACATATGGCAGGAAGGGGAGGCATTGGACTTTCAGAGGTTGCAGGAAGAGACGGGGGTACATGGTGGCCAATATATAACCTACACTAGGCTTGTGAAGAAGACTAGAGAAAGATGGCCCGAGACAGTGCTAGCGGAAGACCCTGACGCCTCCCTGGAAACAATGTATGATGTATCGGAGGGCGGGCACGAAATATCGAGGATATACGAGCTCCTGCGAGTAAGGGCAGGGAAGGAGTTGCTTCAATTGAGACAAGATTGGGAGGAAGAGGTGGGAGGACCCATGACAGACGGGCAATGGGAATGGGCCCAGACGTACCATAAAAAGGTGTCCCGGAACGCGAGATTCCAACAGCTTCAATTGTACGTTACCCACAGGGCTTATTTAACTCCCGGGAAGATTGCAAAGTTTGGGGGACCAGCTACGCAGCAATGCCCCAGGTGTGGGGAGGTGAATGCGGGACTGCTACACATGTTTTGGGCTTGCCCGGAAGTGCACAGATTTTGGGACGAGGTTAAGACGAAACTGGCTGGTGGGGGGGGGGGTGGTGCTGGATGTGGAATCGGCCTGGTCATGCATGCTTGGCCTTTTTCCGAGACCCCGGCATTCAAAACACATAAGCAAGATGAAGTACCTGGCTTGTGTTTTGGCCAAGCGCAGGCTTGGCATGGGCTTGAAGGCGTCCCACAGACCCAGGGTGGAGCTATGGTGGGCGGACCTCTTGAGGTGGGCAGAAGCTGAATCTGTAGTCTGGTTTGAAGCGGTCACTAGGGGGGGCGAGGAGGAAGTAGGGCCCTTGCTGGCCTGGCGGCAATTGGTGGCCTCTATGGCAAACTCTCATCAGGGTAACAACGGTACAGAGGACCCGGATGATGACTGCCTAAGTACTGTGCTACCCAATGATGCTCCTGTAAATGACATGTGAGAACCGGCTCTAGTTTAAGGGGGGGGAGTTGGGGAGTTCTAATGAAAATGTTTTGGACTATGATGCTTTCTATGCTTTGAAACAGTTGTAGTGTGTTTGTTTGACTTCAAAATAAAATACAAATATTTTTAAAAAGAAGTCTTCCAGGGAAGCAGCATACTCCATGGGAGATCATTACAAAACCAGGTAAAAGTCCTACTGTGGAGACAGGCAAAGATGCACATCAAAGCTCAGAGGTCAATCGGGAAAACAAGCTTGACTTCAGTCTCGCTTCAGCACCCTAGTGTGGTGGCATCTTTCATCCTTAAACATCAGTGAGATTCAATAACATCAGACCGCTGGGTGCTTTCCCTGATCACACAGGGGCACACCCTAGAATTCTTAACAAAACCACCCAACATGCTGCCCATCTGCAGAGTGGAAGTCGTCTCGAGTTATTAAAAGCAGAAAAAAGAGTGCCACTACTAAAATAAGCCCTAGAGCCAGTTCCTCATGGCCAAAAACACCAGAGGGTTTATGCAGGGTAGTTTCCATTTCTCAGGAAATCAGGGGACTGGGGGCCCATCCATGACATGGGGTTCATCAACAGATTCCTGAGGTCCCAAAGGTATCCCAGGTGGTCCCAAATGGTTACTCTGCAAAAGATCCTCAGTCAGCTTTGCAAGGGAGATTTCCTATTGTCTTTAGACATAGAGGTTGCCTATTTCCCCATCCCTGTTAATCCAAGGCACAAATGTATCTTTGCTTCATGGTAGCAGGATGCCATTACCAGTTCATGGTGCTCCCGTTTAGCCTAAAGTCGGCACCAACGATTTTTACCAAGTAACTAACATCTGCAGTGGCCTATCTCTGAAGAATGGGCCGGCACAACAACCCCTGCCGGGAAGATTGGCTAGTCTGGGTGCAGACGTTGCAGCAAGTTCAATGATTCAAAAAGATCACAGAGATATTCTTAGCATCATTATATTTCTCAATAAATGACATGAAGTTGTCCAGAACTCCATTGCATTGCATGGATTTTCTAGGAGTGTACACAATCACCTCACAAGCAAAACCCTCAGAGGAGCACATACAGAGCATCCTAACAAAGATCCGGCTCTTAACTGGTGCCCTAAGTCTGGACAACCAAGTCTCTCTTGGGCATTCTGTCGTCATGCATGCCATAATTAACAAGGGGGGTCCTGGGAGTCCCTCTGCCAGACATTAGTCCTGGTTACGAGAGACTTACCCAGAGTCTTTAGCTCACTATCTTTCACAGAGAAGAAATATCCCAAACATATCAGTCTTTGTCCTGCCCTGGGGCAGTCCAGCACCGAAATGCTAGGCAATTATCCTCTGAACAAGAGTACCAACAGAAACCCCAGACACGTGTTTCGGTCTCTGTGAAAGATAGTGAGCTAAAGACTCTGGGTAAGTCTCCCGTAACCAGGACTAATGTCTGGCAGAGAGACTCCCAGGACCCCCCTTGTCAATTTGCATATTCAAGTAACTTTGGGTCTCACCCTATGTTACTAGGGGAATCCAGACGTGGACCCCTTGCTCACTATTCTTAGAGAGGCACAGCTCCTCCCTACTGATGAGGTCCAACCAGACCGAAACACATGTCTGGGGATGCTGTTGGTACTCTTGTTCAGAGGAGAATTGCCTAGCATTTCGGTGCTGGACTGCCCCAGGGCAGGACAAAGACTGATATGTTTGGGATATTTCTTCTCTGTGAAAGATAGTGAGCTAAAGACTCTGGGTAAGTCTCCCGTAACCAGGACTAATGACTGGCAGAGAGACTCCCAGGACCCCCCTTGTCAATTTGTCATGCATTCCATAGGCACAGAGCTGCAGAATCCACATGTGTTTCCTACAGCAACTCCTGGACTCTGAGTGAAGCCAGGTTTGTGGCCACTGGGACGACATGATCACCTTACCAATGCGTTCAACAAAAGCCGCTTTGGCGGCAGAGCGAAAGCAGTCTCAGAAAGGGTGCACCTTTCTGGAAACCCTGCCACAAGATCACAGTGATGACGGATGCATCCATGGATGGATGGGGTGCCCATACCAGAGACCTATGATCAGCAAGTGGAACGAAGCTACACATCGGTGTATTACAACTCAGGGCACTGTTTTGGGCGTTAAAGTCTTTTCTGCCCCAGCTGCAAGGGAAAATTATGAGAGTGTTCACTGAAAATACTACGACAAAGATTTATATCAGGAAACCAGGGGGAATAGGATTTCAAGTCCTGTCCACCGAAGTACAAAACCTGTTGAGATCTTCCTTTCTCCCTATCACCTACCAGGTATCAACAACTTAGTTGCTGACTCTGCAAGCAGGTGGTGCACTCCTGCCATGAATGGGAGTGACACCAAGACCAGGCAGATAACATCTTCTAAGCCTGGGGAAACCTGAACATAGACCTGTTTGCAACCAAACAAAATTCGTAGTGCCACCCGTTCGCCAGCAGGATCCCTCAGTGGGGTAGTCTGGGAGACATGTTCATGATGACATGGGGCAACAAGTTAACTTTTTGTGTACCCACCCATTCCACTCACCCCGTGGGTCCTCCACACAGCCAGGCAGCGTTTTAGGTGCCATCACCTCTGCCAAGAGGAGGGGAGATATTCAAGAATTGCCTTCACAACTACCATTTCTAACCTTTCAGAAAGACAAAGTACTCCTTTGGACCAATCAGAAATTCATGCTAAAAGTATAATACTCATTGCATTTAAATGAACCGTGGGTATTACCAGTCTTTTTCAATACTCTTACCAAAACTGTAGAAAGGTCTTTGCATCCCTTAAACATTAAGAGGGTCTTCAAGTACTACATTGACTGCTCAAAGGGCTAAGTCGGTCCATTGAACTGTTCACAGTACTTGGACGCAATGGTACTGGTAAAGGTGTGTCAAAAACCTCCTTCGAATAGATTGTGTCCTCCCACGTATTCCTCATCTTATGATATGATATCTTCCAGCTTCCGCTGCTTCAGAATTTCTTTTTTGGCACAAGGCGATGTATGTCGATGCGGGTTAACTCGATGGCCCTCTAGGGCATCCATCTCAAAGTCGATGTGATCGTCGGTATATATAGCACACGCAGCGCCCGTTGGCTTCAGTTCCATTTTGCCGCGGCAGCATTCGCTTTGAGAAATACGGCACGCTTCAGTTTTTGTGAGAAAACTTTGTTAGGGCAATGGCCTCGTCTTCCGCTCCTTCGACCACGAAGACCGGGTTCAAGAAGTGCTACAACTGTGGTGCCAAGATGCCTCTCATGAACCCCCACAGGGTGTGTCTGTGGTGCCTTGGCTTCGAACATAAAACGGCGGACTGTCATTCCTGTCAGTCTATGACAGGTAAGGCTCTGAAAAAGCATAAAGGGAAACTAGCGCCGGGTAGGACCCCTACCAAATCTCCTTCGATGATTCCATTGAAAAAAAGATCATCTGAGTCGAGAGGTGACTCTCCTCGAAGGAAGAGATCAAAGAAACGATCACGTTCCAAGAGCGGTCACACCATTACTCGTCACTTTGGGGCAAAGCGTTTGTCTTGGAAGCAAGACAACGTAGCGCAACACAGGTCTGAATCCTGATCCCGCGCTTAGAAACCAATCTCTGGTATTAAGCGCGCTATAAAAGAACAATTATAATTATAGGTCCCCCTCTTCGAGTTCGTCTGATTCCTCTCCAGAGAGAAATATAACCTGTCCAACTAAATCCCATATTCCGGCTGAGTGCGAACATTTCAGATGAGAAATGTTGAAAATCTTTGAGAGAGTCCCTAACCCCCTCAAAGGAAAAGGTAAAATGCCATGCTCCTGTCGCGCCGCATAAGGCATACAAAGAAAGGCCAAAGACTGTCTCCCGTGCACCCTCAAGCCCGGAACGTAAGTCGGAGACCTCTGGAGATTCTTTGCAATTTCGACACAGCGAGAAATCGTCAAAGACTCTTACGAGTCGAGGGTCAAGCCCTTCGAGGGCTCTGTCGAAGGCAAAATCGAGGGTTAAGTCATTGAAGACGTCGAAGCCATCGACAAAAAAGTCGTTGACAACATTAGTGTCGAAGCCATAGATACCTTTACCTTCACAACCTAAAGATATTAAAAAATCATACAAGCCTTTTCCGAAAAAGGGCTTTTTCAAGTCTTTATCATCAATCTATGAGGATTACAAACCCTCAGACAATGGCACTCCACCATTTGAATTGCAACTGGGCACACCCAATGTCCCAGAATGTTTTATTTCTGAAGAATCCAGATGCAAATCTGCAAACTGCTAGTGGGGACGACACCTCACCGGAAATGGAATATAGCAAGCTGGAACCAGCAGACCATGCTGATACCTCTTATAGGCTCCTGATGACTAGATTCGGGGATCGGGCAGACCTGCTCCACTGTTTGAGCAAGACAAACCTAACAGATATTCTGGAAAAAGGTCCTCAGAAGGATCCAATGCTTCCTTTTCATATAGCTCTCCAGAAAAGGGTCATGACTAATTGGGAGGTTCCTGAGTCCGATGCAGCGGTAAACAAAAACCTCACCAAAAAATACAGGCCATCTTGTAGCGACCCTATCTACTTATATAGACATCCAACACCTGGATGTCTAGTTGTTCAAGCAGCAACATCTACAAAACAGGCGGCATACCGAACCATCCCACCAGATAGGGCATTGACCCCTGGGCAAGAAAGGTATTTTCTGCAGGAAGCCTGGCGCTCAAGTCTACTAATGCCACTTGCGCCCTAGCAAAATTCATGTTCACAATGTGGGACTGTATAGCTACGGCGGCTGATCATATTCCCAAAGGGGAAGAAAGAGACAGCTTTTTGAACATTGTAAGAGACGGAAAGGGAAGCTATGTGCGAGTCACTGCAATCAGGATTGGACTCGGCTGATAGCATCAGCAGAGCTGTGGCGGCAAGCATGGTAATATGCAGGGTTGCGTGGTTGAGAAAGTCGGGATTTGCACCGGACGTGCAGTCTAGGCTCCTCAATATGCCCTTTGACGGCAATCAGCTGTTTGCAGCAAGGCTGATGAAAGCCTGCAGAAGCTGCAGACCTCTAAGGCGGCAGCCAAATCTCTTGGAGTCGCCATCAGACAACAACAACCCTCTCAACCCAATGGATCATCTTAGAGGGGTAAGTCCTTTCACTTGTACCCCTCAGTTGGAAGGTCGAGAGGACTGGCCTAGTCAAAGGGGTCAGAGAAGGTTCCCTCGTGGTGGATGAGGGAGAGGTGCAAAGTCCGCACAAGCAACAGCTACTTTACCATCAGCTGCTGCTTCAGCTGCCTCAAAACCTCTCTGAGGCCTTGACTCACAAGACCCCGATTGGAGGCAGACTCTTACTGCATCTGCAAGAGTGGTGTAGCATTACATCAGATGCATAGGCATTTGAAACTGTAGCCAGGGTTTCTGCCTCCCATTTCTAAAAAGGCCTTGGCACCCTCCACCGGGGAGCCACTCATTCAAAGTTCCCAATCCATTTGTTGTGCAGGAAACATTGAGCCTGCAAGAGAAAGGTGCTATAAAACCAGTACCTGCAACAGAGAGGAACAAAGGGAGGTACTCTCCCTATTTTATAATCCCCAAGGACGGGGGATTGAGACCCATCTTGGACTTGAGATGCTTGAACAAGTTCCTTAGGAAGGACAAGTTCAAGATGGTCACTTTCTCAGATCCTTCAGGCCCTCCAACTCCAGGATTGTATGCTGTCATTGGACCTTCAGGGTGCTTACTTTCATGTGCCAATCCATCTCAAACACAGAAAGTACCTACGGTTTGCTGTTGGCGGTTCTCATTATCAGTTTTGAGTTCTGCCACTTGGGCTAACCTCCGCCCTAAGGATTTTCCCCAAGCTGATGGCGGTGGTGGCAGCGAGTCTCAGGAGAGGGGGATTCATGTCTACCCCTACCTGGACGATTGGCTGATCAGAGTTTGTTCTCCCGAACAGACCCTGGAATACCTCAGCATAACCTGCCACTCTCTCTACAGACTGGGCTTCTGCCTCAATTACAAGAAGTCCCACATGATGCCGTTCATCAGAGCGGTCTTGGATGCATCCTTGGGAAAAGCCTAGCCACCAGAGGTGAAGGCTCAACACATTCTGCAGATGGTCATCAAATTCCAGAGTGCCCAGCTTCTTCCGGACTTTGACTTTTTGAGGTTGCTCGGTCTCATGGCATCCTGCATTTACCTGGTGCCAGAGGCTCGCCTGAGAATTAGATCCCTCCAATGGGCACTCGGGACACAATGTTCCCGGGAAGTGTCGCACAGGACTTCCTGTAGTGGGCCTGCAAGGACAACATTCTGAAGGGAGAACCCTTTTGGCAACAATGGCCGGAGATAACAGTAGTGACAGGCGCCTCGCTCACGGGGTGGGGAGCCCATGCCAACGTTCTGATAATCAGCGGTTGTTGGTCTCCATCGGAGTCCAAACTCGCATCAATCTTTTGGAGCTGAGAGCAATAGGACTAGCACTGAATGCCTTTCAGCCCTCTGTACGGAGAAAGAATGTCCTAATAATGACGGAAAACACAGTGGCCATGTACTACCTCAACAAAAGAGGAAGCATAGTGTAGAGGAGGAGCCAAGTACCCCCACCTCAACCACCTCACCCATGTTATCTGGATGTTTGAAACCAGAGTATGTGACATACATGGAACAATTGAAACGACAAAGGCCAAAAGGAATCCTGGAGGCAAGCTTCCCATTGAGAAAACCGTACCTGCATACAAGAAAATATGATGGCCATTTGAATGAAATCCCGGAAGAAGCAGTGAAAGTGAATGGTGAAGTCATACAGACCTGAGCTGACGTGCCTAGAAGAGATGCAGAGATTAGAGAATGCAGATATTCTGTAAGGCATTAAGAAAGTATCAAGGATAAGTGACATCTTGGGGTCAAGGTGTAGAAGCTTATGCCATAAAACGGATGAAGAAATGAAGTCAGTTTACAATGTGTACAGATGCAAAAGAAACACAAGCAGACAAAGTATTCTTGAGGCTAGCTTTATAGTGAATAGATTGCGGCATGCGCCAATATATACATTTCTGATGTTTGTTAATCTGCTTAGAATCACATGCTGTGCATAGTCCGACATCGAGTGGTCACTGCGGAGTTTTGCATTTTGTTTTTCGTAGTCGAAAAGGTGTGTCTATAACACTATCCCTATAGTGACGTGCAGTGTACCCACAATCCCTCACGCGTCGAGGTCCCTCAGATTGTTTTTTTCCGCCCAGATATTGGTCGCCTTACGTGGAACTCCTCGAGACACATTGCAAATATTCACTCGACCATTTGGTCGTTATTTAGAAATACTCACTCGAACTTTGGTCGCTATTTAACATTACGTTCCTCTTTCGACAAAGCTGTTCTCCGCCTACAAGATCTTCGACGGCTGTGCCTTCGACGGAGGAGACCCTTCGGCGTCGCGGAACACGTGGCCTGGCCTCCCCGGCCTCAAACAGTAGGGAGAGTGGGGTCGTGGGACATTTCTTGCTATCTCTTTAAGAATGCCTTTCTCTTTCCCCACCTTCTCCTTCTGGGTTGTTATCACGTCTGTCCGTTCCCTCAGCTATGGAGAGGACACCCTTTAGGTTTTGCCCCCGTGCAAGGGCAAATTCACCTGGAAAGACAAGCACAAACAGCGGCGTACACGGACCGTAAGGGTCCAAAGCCCCCCTCGCAACCGCAGATGCGACCAGCGACTGGGCTACCCCCAGATAAGGGTGCTATCACAAAACTGCCAGACAACGTGCCGCGCCAGCGAGCTCCCGTTGTCGTAGAGGACTCGACACCTGTAACGTCGAGGCCAGAGGAACCTTCGACAGACCATTTAGTCGTCGAGAGCCTGGCGCGTATTGTTTCGAACGATAGCCAGAGACGGACGGTGAAAGAGACGCCGAATACCACTCGCAAGGCCAGAGAAACGCCGAAAGGGACGGAAGGAAGGCAGGAACCGCCCCCTCCGTCGAAAAGGACTCCTAGCCTACTAGAAGGCTTTTCAGAAGGCGATGGGAGCTTATCCTCGACGTTATGGGATAGGTCAAAGCGTTTACAGGCCGAAAGCCTTCCCTTTTCCCCCCCAGACCGCTCTGGGCTACCACAAGGGACCTTAGGGAGACTCCAATTTTGCATGGACAAAATGGAGAATTTTATATCTACCCAATACCTGCCCACACCCAAAAGACCAGGAGAGGGGCCTCAGGAGTATCTTAGGGCTAAATACCCTAGGCTGTTTAACCCCCCACAGGGGGATGTAGAGTTGTATGACCTCACTGAAGAGGACTCCCACTTTCATGAAGATGAGGAGTTCTTGGGTAATGAACAAGAACAAAACATAGACCAGGAAGGTTTTGAGGATGACTCAGACATGGGTGATGGGGGTTTTGAAGAAGACCCAGAAGAAGGTGCTTCACAGCCCGGGCAGTCCCCATCAGCGTCTACAGACCCCGACGCCCTAAACCTGCCCCTCCCCCCAAGGACTCACCAATCAGGAATACGTCACCTATTGACGATCAACCAACATTTAATGCACTACTACATAAAGCAGCAGCGCATTTCGAAATTGAGACTGGGAAATTTCTCCTGACATAGACTTCGTTGAAAGGATTATCAAGGAGAAACCCCCTGTCAGTCAAACCATTCCCCTCCTTGCCTCAGTAAAGAGACAAATCATTCCTTCGCTTTCTACACCCGCATTGGTCAGAGGGGTCAACCCAAGGACAGAAAAATTATTTAGTCCTTTTCCATCGGACCCGTTATACATCAGGGGCCACTCAGTACCGGACTCCCTAGTAGTAACTAATACAAGAAAGAGGGCAGGGGTCCCGCTATCAACCAGCGAGGCACCTCCAGATAAAGAAGGTAAAAAGCTGTATGCCCTAGGATTACAGCCTCGGCAGCCTTTTCCACTAGGATTGCTAACGACAACTCCTTACTGGCTAGTTATGCAGATGCCCAATGGAGCAAACTGCGCAAAGGCATTGAGGAGGTACCTGAACCCCTAAAAACTTGGCTTCTGGCCACGGGTTCTGAGGGAACCTTAGTCAACCAGAGCATCATTAAGAATACTCTAGATGCTGCAGAAACGGCTGGCCGTTCCCTAGTCCAAGGAATCCTCCTCAAACGTCATGTCTGGCTACGTAATTCGGGGTTTAAACCCGAAACACAAGCATCTCTCATTAACAAACCAATAGAGGATGCCAACCTCTTTGGGAAGGCGGTGGATGACGCGGTAGAGACTGCAAAAAAGGAATTTGACACTATTAAGACACTAGATCAGATGACATTACAGGAAGTAATCCCCTGTTATCGCAAGGGGATTACATGACAACACTGGACATGAAAAATGCATACTTTCATATTTTAATGTTGCCAGCACACAGAAAATACCTCAGGTTCATGATAGAGGGCAAACACTACCAGTTCAGAGTGCTACCCTTCGGCATAGCGTCTGCGCCCAGGGTATTCACGAAAGTACTGGCAGTGGCAGCGACCCACCTGCGCAGGTTGTCCATCCCAGTATACCCTTACCTCGACGATTGGCTCATAACAGGGGATTCTTACGAGACATGCTTCTCAAACACCCAAAAGACTGTAGACCTTTTGTTCAAACTGGGCTTCTCCATCAACGAGAAGAAGTCCAGCCTAGATCCAGCCAAATCAAACAATTCCTAGGGGCTCTAATTCGAACAAAGGACGGCCTCGTCTTCCCCTCCAACCAGAGGGTCCAAAATATGCTGTTTCAGATCCCTCAATATGTGGCCGGTCGAGAGGCGACAGTGCGCAAAGCAATGTGTTTGCTGGGAATGATGGCGTCATGTATATATTTGCTACCTCACGCAAGACTGCGCATGCGTCCAATGCAAGAGTGGCTCAACAGCCAGTGGTGTCAGGCCAGCGTACAATGGGACGATCTAGTGGTGGTCCGGCAGGCCTCGTTTCTCTCGCTACGGTGGTGGTCGAAGGAAAACCTTGTCATAGGGAAACCATTCTCCACCCCCCCAGTGGAGGTCACTCTAACCACAGACGCATCCCTCACAGGATGGGGGGCTCACCTATCCCATCGGACTGCACACAGAGTTTGGACTCCGAGTGTAGCATCCAAACACATAAACTTGCTGGAACTGTTAGCGGTCTTCAAAGCACTGAAGGCTTTTCAGGCACACCTGCAAGGGAAGACAGTGATGGTCCTCACAGACAGCACCACAGCTATGTACTATCTGAACAAGCAAGGGGGCATGCACTCTCCAGGACTGTCCAAGCTGTCCCAGAACATCTAGAAGTGGGCTCTCAAACACAACATGTTCCTGTTGTCACAACATGTACCAGGGGAACTCAATCTGCTAGCAGACGAACTCAGCAGAGACTTCCCTCTATCCGCAGAATACGAATGGCGGTTAAAGAAGACATCGTCTTTGACGTCTTCACACAATGGGGATTCCCAGAAATAGATCTCTTTGCAACTCTGGAGAACTCCCAATGCCAAGATTACACCTCCAGGTACCCCTCAGATCCTATCAATTGGGAACGGTCTATCGATACCATGATCAGGGAAATTTGTTTACGTTCCCCCCCCCCCCCGACTCACCTTCTCAACAAGATAGTGCCCTAGATGCACCAGGAGCCAGTCACCATGATACTAGTGGCCCCTATGTGGGCCCGGCAACCATGGTTCGCTCACCTGATGGAGATGTCTCTGTCTCCCCCGGTGAAACTACCCTGCCCGTACAACATGCTGTCACAGGACAAGGGCATGACACTACACCCATGCCCACAGACCATGAACCTAGCAACATGGCTCCTGAGATCATAGAATTTGGTCATTTACAGCTCCCGCAGAGATGCATGGACATTCTCAAGGAAGCTAGAAAGCCTAACACTCGTCACTGTTACTCTAGCAAGTGGAAGAGATTCGTTATATGGTGTACAAATAAGAGCATCAACCCGGTTGACTGCTCTCCCACACAAATTTTTCTGTACCTGACTCACCTACTAGACTCAGGATTAGTGTTTAATTCTATTAAGGTTCATTTGGCTGCATTTTCCGCTTACACCACTTCTCAACTTAAAGTGTTGTGGTTGAAAGTCCCAGTTATTAAGGCCTTCATGGAAGGGGTTAAAATAATACACCCTCCCATAGCTAACCCAGCTCCCGGATGGAACTTAAATGTGGTACTAACCAGGCTCATGGGCTCACCCTTTGAACCCATGCACAAAGCAACGCTTAAGGACCTCACCCTTAAAACTGCTTTTCTAATAGCTATCACCTCCATCAGGAGAGTAAGTGAACTACAAGTGCTATCTATTCTAGACCCCTTTGTAATAGTTCACAGAGATAAGGAGGTTCTTCGCACACACCCTAGGTTTGCACCTAAGTTCATTTCTAAGTTCCATGTGAACCAATCTATAGAACTACCAGCGTTCTTTCAAAACCCTTCAAACTTGGGAGAAAAAAGCCTGCATAAACTGGATGTGCGCAGGGCTGTTATGTTTTATATGGAAAGAACTAGACCACTGAGAAAGACTAATCAGTTCTTTGTCTCGGTGGCAGCAGGAAGAGAGGGGGATGCAGTTTCAAAATCCACTATATCTAGATGGATTGTACAATGCATCACCCTCTGTTGCACTCTTGCTAAGAGAGAACTACCCTTCAAGCCAAGAGCACTCTCTACTCGAGGCACTGGGGCTTCCATAGCATTCATTGCATATGTCCCTCTTGAGTCCATTTGCAAAGTGGCAACCTGGAGTTCTGTACACACCTTTACAAAACACTACTGTCTACATGCCCACTCTAGATCTGATTCACAGGTGGGACAAGCAGTATTAAGACACCTTTTCTCTACTGTTCCTTCTCACAACCCACCTCCAACTCCGGGTACTGCTTGCTAGTCTATGCACAGCATGTGATTCTTAGCAGATTAACAAACATCAGAAGACAATGCATTACTTACCGTAAAAGCATTTCTGATGGTTGTATCTGCTTAGATTCACATGCGCCCACCCTTCCTACCCGCTCGGATGGAAGGAACATAGACATCCTTTTATCTCTCTCTCTCTTTTCTGTACTCACTCACGTCTATAAGGCTCCCTCAGGGCAGAGAAAATACAAACAGAGGGACCTCGATGCGTGAGGCATTGTGGGTACACTGCATGTCGCTATAGGGATAGTGTTACAGACACGCCTTGTCGGCGTCCCATTTTCGACTACGAAAAACAAAATTCAATACTCGCAGTGACCACTGGATGTCGGACTATGCACAGCATGTGAATGTTAGCAGATACAACCATCAGACATGCTTTTACAGTAAGTAATGCATTGTCATATGCATTAAGAGTAAAAAATAGATGTTTCCACTACGTGTTATAGCAGAGTTGGACTAAAAATGGAAGGCCTCATTCTCAGTGTGGCTCCGTAAGAAAACGCATGAATTAAAAGTGAATCTCGAACAGACGAGGCTGGGTGAGCCATGAAGTCAAGCCAAGAAGCAAAAGAAGGCATGAACAAAACACAGAAGACGTCAGAGGTCTATTCAAATTTTTTATTTTTAAAGACAGTAAAAGTTTGAAATCATAGTTTATAGTCAGGGGAAGGATGAAGTTGGACGAGCAAGATCCTCCCACCTGTGCATGAGGGCAGAGCGTGCCTTCACTCCCCTGATTCTCCACAGTACCGACCAAACTCAAGGCCAAGCTTC
Organism: Ambystoma mexicanum; assembly: GCF_040938575.1. NCBI lineage: Eukaryota > Metazoa > Chordata > Amphibia > Caudata > Ambystomatidae > Ambystoma > Ambystoma mexicanum. The sequence continues at coordinate 351,677,201 of NC_090926.1, forward strand.
AAAGCCTAATTGACTATACTGACCATTGAGGTGATGATAAATTGATATGCTAGTTGGTGGGAAGCTGAGACTAAGACAAGATCACCAGCTCCTGGAGGTCCAATCTGCATGCTTCTAGACGTAGGTGGAAAAGTATTGACAAAGGTTAGAGTGCCAACCAATTGTAGGGGACCACGTAATTAAGAGTCCTATAGTTTGTGTAGCCAACGGGACGTTGTGTATTTAGTGACGTACATAGTGGCCATTTTGAGGGGAGAGCTTAGTTGCCCCACCTGATGTTAAGAAACCTATCACTTTCACTTATTATTCCTTACTAGCATGGATGATATACTTAGATATTCACTTAGATGTTGTAGTTTGCTACGTAGGATGACGTTGGTAGTGACATAGGTCAACGTCAATGATGACGAGAATTTGCTATATAAGCTACGTTTTTTATGAACTGCTTTGAGTAAGAGGATCAAGCAAATTCATTGATATTCATTGTGCTTCCTGTTTTAGACAATTGAAAATAAAACAGTTATCCTTTTCACCAACTACCTGAGTCATTTTGATTATTGATGTTTAGTAACTTCTGCATCCCCATCCATCTCCAGGGTAATTGCTACTCATCTTAAAGGGCTGAGGTTATTAAGTTCAGTAGGTTCACTGCCACTGTGCAGAAAAGTGATGCAGCTCTGGGTCAGGCCAATTCAAGAAGGAATCTCCCTATCGGCAGTTCACCTAGCCGGAGAGGAGAACACGGCAGCGGATGCTCCGAGCAGGCAGAGCACAGTCTCCCACAAGTGGGCACTAGCTCAGGAAGTCCTTCAAGAGGTCTTCCACTTTTGGGGAACCTCTCAAGTGGATCTGTTCGCAATTAGTGACATCCGGAAGTTCAAACTGTTCTGCTCCAGGGAAGTTCCTCCAAGAGGAGTTCTAGGAGATGCGTTCCTAGTGGAGTGGGAGTTTCCACTCATGTATGCCTTTCCTCCAGTCCCTGTCATTCTTCACGTGATCAGGAAGCTCAGAAAGTTCGGGTAACCCATGATCCTGATTGCTCCGGATTGTGCCAGGAGGACATGGTACCCGGACCTTCTAGACATGTCCATCTTCCCTGCAATGCATCTTCCGCAAAGAGAGGACCTTCTCTCGTGAGAGCAGGGTCGGGTTCTCCATCCACAGGTCAAGCCACTCAACTTTCACGCATGTTTTCTGAGAGGTTGAGATATAAGGATTAGGACTTCCTGGACGACATAATGATTTTGCTTTCGGCCAGATCGCCAACAACAAAATTCTTATACTGCTGCCATTGGAAAAAATTCTGCAGCTGGTGTAGGGAAAAGGACGTGGACCCTTTTCAGTGAAATACACCTCTGGTGTCATCTATTTTGTTACATTTGGCAAATCTGGGGCTCCAGATTGGGACCATTAAGGGATACTTGGCAGCGCTTTCAATCTTCACGTGCACCTCAGAGGAGGTAACTTATTTTAAAATGCCATTGATCATACAGTATCTTAAGGGGCTCACTAATGTGTTCTATCCTACAGCTTTTCAAGTCCCGATTTGGGATCTTAATCTGGTATTAACATTCCTGATGTGTGTTCCTTGTGAGCCACTTTACTCATGTCCGTTAAGACTGCTTACATTTAAAACCATTCTGTTAGTTGTGTTAACATCAGCCCGCAGGCTGAGTGAATTGCAAGCATATCTAGTAAGCCTCCATGTACCATTTCTTTTACAAGGATAAGGTTGTCCTTCGGGTTAAACCTTCTTTTTTTTTTACCAAAGATTGTGTTGCATTTCCATCTACCTCAGAAAATTGTCCTTTCAACTTTCTATCCGAAAGGCTACATAGGCTTGTTCCAAGGAGAGTCTTGAGCTTTTACATTTCTCGGATGACGAAGATGCGTCAGCATCACCTGCTTTTCATTGGCTATACTACCGACAAACTGAGACTTTCGGTTACTAAACAAACTGTAGCCAGATGGATAATTCTTGCCATTTCTGAATGCTACAGATTGGCTGGGAAAGATCCCCCAGAAGGCTTAAGAGCCCACTCCACAAGAGACATGGCAACATCTTCCGCTCTCCAAAGAGGGGTCCCTTTAAAAGACATTTGTGCAGCAGCCACTCGGTCTATCATCCAAACGTTCACAAAGCATTACTGTCTGGACTCATCCTCTAGCCAGGATGGAGGAGTTTGGAAAGCGGTCTTATGGTCAATCCATGACAAACACTAAAGCTGAAAATTCGTTCTCCCGCCTCCAAATCCTAACACTGCCTTGGGAGTCTATCATAAGATGAGGAATAAGTGGGAGGACACAATCCATTCGAAGAAATAGTTACTTACCGCTGATAACCTTCTTTCAACTGGATGTTCCTCCCACGTATTCCTCATCGCCCCTCCCAACCTACCCTTCTGTAGAATTTCCAGGAATTCTTTCAGAGTCTAGTACTGTCCAGGATTAACTGATGCTGGTAATTCTGCATGAGGAAGGTGTAAAAACAGAACTGAAGCCAACGAGTGCTGTCCATGCTACATATACCAACAATGACATTGGGCCTCATTAAAAATATGGCGGTCTGGAAATACGGGCACCAGTAGCAACGTACCGGCACCCTTCATGAACCGCCACACTACAAGTCTGTCTTTCCTCAACCCCGAGCGCTTTAGAATAAGACCAACACCATAGTAGCCGTGTAAGAGGGGGGATGCCTGTAAGTGCCCAAGACAATCATAATATTGCATGCTTTCAGTGGTCGAAGTGAGCGGGAGCGGTTGGGAGCGGTGCACCTCTACTTTTTAAAATTAAGATTTACTTTTCCTATACTTTTATTTTAAAAAGAATCCATTCCGGAATGGTTTCATTTTAAAATAAAAGTGTAGGAAGCAGTTGAAACTTGCACTTTCAGTGCACTACACTGAATGTTCCCTTAAACACCAGGTGTATGTGTTTGGGGGCCGTGTATTGTGTGTGGGAGGGGTCGTGGTGATGGGGCTTGTGCAGAGTGGGTGCAGGCCAGCAGGGAACATAGTTCCACTACTTCTTTCCGTTCACTTCGACTACTGCATGCTTTTTTAGATGTGCACGCACGGGAACAATCACTATCTTAGATATCAGCAGCCATATTGAAATGCAAGGCCTAAAGTGTAGCACAACAGTCAGCCTCTCAGGTGTAGGTCGCGAACACTAGGGAGAAGCTAGGTTGTATCCTGGGCAATGATGAAAGGCCAGAGCCACAAAGATCCATAAACCCTTTATTGTTTTAAAATCTTGCTGCCATACCCTGGGAAGAATGTGCCATGCAAGGCCACGGGATGAGGGCTGCGCGTCTCTGCATTCTATGATCCCACGAACAGGAGGGCACAGGCCTCCAACCCCCACCAGTCCAAATTGTAAGTTACAGCACCCAAATGCCCCAGCCTTAGGACCCCTGAATTCAGAGATACCAGCTATCCCTAGACTACTGACCATAAAACTGTTGTACCCACCAATCAATCGATCACTGAGATCAGAAAGCAGGGTTTTCCTGCCTTCACTTTTGGGACACGTGATTTGCACTCCCTGGGAGTGAGTGAAGTGTGTGAGTTAGTGTGACCTCAGTTCTTCCCTCCTGGGCCCCTGTCCGATTGGCCCAGGTGCACTATTATAGAAAACGAGATGCATTGTTTAGTTTGCAAATATCTGCTCATTATCCAATTTTGCCCTGATGACGGATGTACATCGCCCACGTGATGGAAGATGGACGGACCTGGCTGGGACCAATGGCCTGGATCCCCTATGGAGCAGGCTGGCCATGTATGAAGTCTCGCCAACCAGCCATGCAGGTTTTCCCTATATTTAATTATGTCAGCGATGACGACGTATGCCCTCATACGGTTCTGTTCGTGCAGATTTTGGCAGACTGTTCCACGGCGGCAAAGTTCTTTGTTGGCGCACCTATTTTTGTGGCAATAAACCTTATTATCCTTGCAAGAGGTGTTTTGGGCCTTTTTCCCTAGTGCGTTGTATTTCTTCTGGTGTGAGCGTCTAGAGGGGCATACCTACAAGGGCTTGTGTTCATTAAAATATCTGCTCCATCAGTCCTATGACTTGTCTTCAAACATGCATCTTCTTCATGAGCACTTGTGTTTGTGCATGGGTCTACTTTAAGAGTACATGTTTTTGTGTATCTGCCTGCTCCAAGCGTAATTGTTAATGCGTGTTTCTGAACAATATCTGCTTGTTGTTCTGCCTGCTCTACAAATATTAGTGTTTGAGCATGGCCGCTTCATGTGTATGGGTCTGCTTCACGAATGCAAAATACTTCTGACAGCGTATACGTCGGCACCATGAGTACTTCTATACTGGTATTTGTCTCTTTTAACATCGTTCTTCAAATGTGTGCCTGCTCCATGATCGCCCGCTTCCGGTTTCATGCATTGACATGTTCAACCTTCACAGGTTAATGTTTCATAATGTGTCGGGCGGAAGATACGTTTTTGTTTTTAGCAGCAATCCCATACTGACAATGCCATTGTTACAAATACTGTATAACACTGTCATATTTAGTATTTAGTATTTATTTTATTTATATAGCGCACCAGGCCCAAGGGCATCCTTTTTGTGTTTGACTAGAACTACTTTTTCTGATCTTCCAGGGGGGGAGGACTTTACCTGTGAACTAACAACGCTATTTATGGAGCTGAAGGTGTCTACAAAACCAGAGAAGCTGTCAAAGGTGAGTGACCGAGTCAAGGGTTGTTTGGTGTGAATAAATGACTGATGGGGAAGGCTCTGCAGTTCTTGTTTCTTGGTTAGGGCCCTGTTATAATTCATAAGTTGCTGAGGCTTTACAGCCTGACCTCTGCTTGATGTTTCCTGGATTGTGCTTGATACCATGTTGTCACTTATTCCTAACGGAGATTGTGCTGTCCCTGAGTTTAATTACTCAGATCAAAAGATATTGTGTATTTCATTTTTACTGCAAAGTTCCGATAAAATAGCTTGGAAAACATATGGGATAGCACTGTCTGTCCAGGCCTTCAATGACACCCATCCCTCAGTCTCTATTTTGCTAACAAAATAGAATGAGTAGAGGTGAAGGGAATTGTTATTCTGGAAGCTGTGGTGAGTCAGATATTGGTGACTTCAAGAAGACCTGGTTCAAAAGTTTTATTAAAGAAAAGAAGGCCTCAACATCCATATAGCTACAATGATGGGTTTCCCTGTCAAAGAAAATAACAAATTGGTGCTCGTCAGGATGGCTCACAAAAATTCTGTCCTCCATCCATACCTATTCTATCCTATGCTCTATCACTACCACTAATAAACTAAACAACATAATCGTTGCCTAATTAAGCTTGCACTTGGCTTATGGTGGCTGGTTTCTGACCCCACCAACTGTGACATTGGTTCTCGTTCTCTTCCTCATTCTCTCTCGTTCTCTCTTTCTCTCTCTCTCTCTCTCTCGTTCTTTCTTTGTCTCTTTCACTTTCTTTTTCTTTCTCGCTCTTATTTTCTCTCTCTTTCTCTCTTACTATCTCTTCTTTCTCTCTTGGTAGATATCTTCGGCGGTCATGACGCTGATGACCCAGGGGATGTTGACCCAATGTACTTGGGTTCAAGAGGGGTCGATTATTTTGATGACCAGAATCAGCTTTTACAGCTGCTCCAGGACGCCAGCGGTTTGGACACCTCGTCAGACCTCGAATTTCAGCAGTCCGAGCCCTATCTTCACAATTCCTCCAAATTGAGGCAAAGGGTTATTGACACCCTGGGATTGCACTCATCAGTGGCGCCTGTACAAAGTTATGACCTTACCGACATTCTAGATGAAGGCCTTTCCACTGAACATAATATGCCTCTAAACCCAGCCATTGCCGATCCTTTAGCAGTTATGTGGCAACACCCATGTTCTATTCCTCCCGTCAGCTTCACCATTTCCGTGAAATACAGGCCAGCTGAAGGAGACTCTTCATACCTCTCCTTTCACCCTTCCCCGGGGGGAGGAGGCTTGTTATGCAGGCTGCTACGGTCGCTTTTAGACCTGCTTCTTCTACATCCACTCCACCTCCATACAGGGAAGCAACCAAATAGATGCCTTGGCGAAGAAGGCATTCACTTCAGGTAGCATGGCCCTCAAGGCTACTAATGTGGCAAGCAGTTTTGCCAAATACTTCTTCGGTCTATGGACAGCAATGGAAAATGCTGCTCAGTATGTCCTGGAAGGAGAAATGCACAAGGGCTTCCTACAGCTATAGGATGAGAAAGAGGTGACCAGGCAGTCACTCCGAACGGACCTGGACATTGCTGACTGTGGGCTGGTCTATGGCATCAGCCATAAGACTAAGAAGGCAGGCCTACTTAAAAACCCCTGGTTTTTCGCCTAACATCCAAACGAAACCTTTGGACATGCCCTTCGAGGGCGATCTCTTTTTGGCCAGAAAGCCAGCAATTCCTTAGAGAAATTCAAGGAATCCAAAATCGCTGCCAAATGCTTAGGCCTAGTTGCGCAGCTGACCATACCTGCATTTAGCTTTACCTTTAAGGCACAGGGCTACAGGCAATATGCTCCTTATGTCAAGAGAGCGCAGCTCCCACCAGCCAGGCAAGGGCAGAAGCGTTTCACACGCTCCAGAAAGGGCAGAGGGGCTTCTAGCGGTCCACAGGCAGCGTCAGTGGCGGGGGCAACCCAGAAACCAAAGCAGCTTTGATTTTCCCCTCTCACAGCGCACTGGGTGGAGGATGGTTTACGGAGAATTTTCTCCAGTGGCAAGGAATTACTTCTGATGCCTGGGCCCTACAGCTCATTCAGTGGGGCTATTGTCTGCCCTTTGTGAGAAAACCACTGGATGACTGCCCCCACCTCCAATGCAACTGGGAGAACTGGGAGCCCTGTTGCTGAAGGGTGCCGTGGAAGAGGTACCACCCAAGCAGAGAGGAACGGATTGGTATTCCTGGTATTTCTTGGTGCCCAAGAAAGGCAGGGGTCTCCGTCCCATTCTGGACCAAAGGGCATTGAACAAGTTCTTGAGGAAAGACAAATTCAGGATGGTGACGTTGAGAGAGATACTCCACGCTCTCAAACTACAGGACTGGCTGGCGTCCATAGACTTACAGGATGTCTATTTCCATGTACCAATACATCGAAAGCACAGGAAGTTCCTAAGGTTGACCATAGGAGATATGCATCATCAGTTCAAGGTGCTTCCCTTTGGTTTTACCTCCGCCCCAAGGGTCTTCACCAATCTCATGGCGGTAGTTGCGGCTCACCTCAGGAGATCCAGGGTCCACGTATTTTTTATATCTGAATGACTGGCTGATCCGAGGAAAGTCTGTAGTGCTGATCTTGTCGCATTTACAGGACACCTACTTGCTGCTGCACAAGCTGGGCTTCTCTGTAAACCTAAACAAGTCCCACAAGTCACCAGTCCAACAGTTCCAGTTCATTGGAGCAGTCCTAAATACCCGGGTCGGGAAGGCCTTCCCTCCTGAGGAGAGTAGTCCGCTTGAGACAGATGGTCGACTTATTCCAGAACCATGCCACGCTTCCAGCAGCTTGCTTCCTCCGCCTTCTAGGCTTCATGGCCTCCTGCATTTTTCTAGTGCCAGAGGCCAGGTTGCGCATGAGTTCCCTGCAATGTCTACTGAGGAATCAGTGGTCTCAGTACCTCGGCTGTCCCTCAGATCTCCTCAGGGTGTCTGCATCAGTGGTCAACAACCTGTCCTGGTGGGCAGACTGCAACAGTCTTGTGGCAGGGGAACCCTTCTGGCCTCCTTGGCCTCAGACCCGAGCAGTCACTGATGCGTCTTGGAAGGGTTGGGGTGCTCACTGCGAGGATTTGCAGGTGAGCGGCCTCTGGTTAGCGACTAAAGCCAGGTGGCACATCAACAGACTGGAGTTGCAAGCTATCAGGCTAGCCCTGAAAGCATTTGCCCCTTCTCTGCAGGGGAAACATGTCCTCGTTCTGACGGACAACACAGTGGCAATGCACGTTCTCAACAAGCAAGGTGGTGTGCACTCCCGCCCCCTCTGCACAGAGGCGATGATGCTTTGGTTCTGGTTGCTGAAGACCAGGATCTTGGTCTTGGCAGTTCATCAGGCGGGCACAGAGAACAACTTGGCGGATGCTCTGAGCAGGCAGAGCACGGTCTTGCATGAGTGGGAAGTGTGCCAGGAAGTCCTAAAGGAGGTCTTCGCTCTCTGGGGTACCTCAGCAGTGCATCTGTTCGAAACAGAGTACAACAGGAAATGCAAACAGTTCTGCTTGAGGGAATTTCCAGCAAATGGTGCACTGGGGAATGTGTTTCTGGTGGAATGGACCTTCCCTCTCCTTTACGCGTTCCCTGTGATCTCTGTCATTCCATGGGTTCTCCAGAGGTTAAAGAGGGTTCAAGCGATCATGATCTTGATTGCCCCAGACTGTGCAAGGAGAATGTGATACTCCGACCTCTCGGATCTGTCCAACTCACCGGTTGCCTTGACGTCCGGATCTCCTAACCCGGTCGGAAGGTCGGATACTCCATCCGACCCCAGAATCTCTCAACCTACATGCGTGGCTCTTGAGAGGATGTGATATGATGACTGGGACCTCTCTGAGGACGTACTGGAGGTGTTGTGGCTGCACGCAGACCATCTACAAGATCTTTGTACGCGGGCAGATGGAGAAGATTTGAGGCCTGTTGCAGGGAACGCGAGATTGACCCCATCTCTTGCCCCACCACTATAGGGATGGAGTTTCTGTCACTGGCCTCTTCAGGCCTTTAGGTCAACACAGTCAAAGGATATTTGGTGGCCTTGTCTGCATTTAAGAGATCCCCAGATCAAGGTTCATATTTTATGATCCCGGTAATGGCACAATTCCTAAAATGCCTTGTAAATAATTTTCCGCCAACTCCCTTTGTTGTCCCATGTTGGGACCTTAAACTGGTTCTGACATTTCTGATTGCGGTTCATTTTGAGCCTATGTACTCTTGTCCCTTATGGCTTCTATCTTTGAAAACAACCTTCATATTGGCTATTACATCCGCTAGGTGGGTGAATGAACTACAGGATTTATGCTGTAAGGCCTGGCTTCCTCCACAAGGTTGTCTCAGAATTTCACCTGTCGCAGTCCATCATCCTTCAGGTCTTCTATCCTCGTCTGCATCCTTCTAATCAGGAGGAACGGTTACATCGCCTAGACCCGAAGAGGGCGTTGAGGTATTATATCGCCAGGACAGCTGATTTTAGGAGAGCTGACCAGCTCTTCATGGCCTTTTCCTTAGCCTGAAAGGGCCTGCCCATAACGAAGCAGACTTTATTCCGTTGGATAATTTTCTTCATAGCTGAATGCTACCAGGCCTCTGGGAAGGAATTACCAGCAGGCATCAGGGCCATTTCGACAAGGGGAGTATCTGCATCCATAGCATTGCAGAGGGGAGACCCAGTTGAGGAGATTTGTCGCGCTGCGACATGGTCATCCCTGCATACCTTTGCAAAGCACTACAGTCTGGATGTGGCTCGTATTGGCAGGGCAGTGTTGCAGAATTTCTTGGTAGAACTTTCTGCCCACCTCCTTCATTTACTGCTTTGGAAGTCTTATCAGAAGAGGAACCTGCAGCAGAAAGGCAATTCATTGAAGGAGAAATGACTTACCGTAATGTTCTTTCTATGCATTCCACTCCCGCAAATTCCTCATCTCTGCTCTCATCCATCCCTGCTCAGAAAGATGGTGGTTGGTGCGCATCTTCTCTTTCACGTTGACATGGTAATGGTCCTCTGTATCAGCTTTCTGTCTTCCTGCCACAGTTTCTTAAAACAAAGATTTTTCTGATGATACTTGTAGTGTTTGTTCAATTGTTCCTCCTCCGGAGTTCTGTAAATACTTTATTTTTAAGGGCTCATTAGCCCGTTTGTTCTCTGTTTTCCTATGCAGTGTGTAGTGCTCAGGGGGGAGGGGGAAAGGAGGAACTGAGGTTCGGGCGTAGTGATGTGGTATTTATACAATGCCTGACGTCAGTGAAGCTGGAGGGAATATCGATCAGATGAGGAATCTGCGGGAGAAGAATCCATAGAAAGGACATTATGGTACATCATTTCTCCTTCTGCTGCATACCTCTTCTGCTGCGGTGCTCGTTGGGGAAAGTAGCTGCTCCATTTGTTGCGAAACTGACCCTCCAACGTCTTCGTGATCAGGTCTCCTCTTTCGGTTCCTCCTGCCTGCGACTGACAGGACTTCGCGTCAGAACAGCTGGATGCTGGTGTGCTGCTTCCCCCTCGTTTCAGCGGTTCAGCGCTCCTCGGGCACTCCAGCTTCCTGGACTTGACGGCATTCCGCAGGCTCAGGATTTACTCCACCCACCATGTTCTCTACATGGTCTTGCCTCCAGGCTCCTCCTGGAAGGGATACGCCCCCTCCGCTGCGCTCCAGCGCAGGCTTCTCTGTTTTGCCCTCAGGCTTGTTCTTTCTGCTTCTGCATGGGTCTCAGGTCTTTTTAAAATTCCTTCCTGCAATGAGAGTGGAGACCCCATTGGTGCCATTCTTCAAAGATGGGTGTTAACAGAACCGGCTCAGACACCAAGCCAGTCACCTTTAAAGGGCCCTGCAAATTATGGTACTGTTCAGTCCCCATATATTCAACAAATGCAAATAAAGGGAGTTATGGTAACAACTTTACTTGGGGATTCCTTGTACCCTAAGGGAGTAAGGGAGGAGCGTCACGCTCAGTGAGTTCCTGCTTGCCTTGTCCCCCTAGGGGGTGTTAAGCAGAGCGGGCTCAGCTTCCTTGTCCCAAAAGAGGTGCCTCCCCTTTGGGGATAAGGGAGAAATTCCCCGGATTTGTCACATTGCCCAAAGACAACATACATCTTTACCTTGTTCCTTTTCCCCAAAGACATGCATACCTGTAATCTTCTCCCCTCATTATTAATAAATTCGTGTTTGTGGTTAGCAATACTCGAGCACTGCCAAATGTGTGAAAGACGCAGACTGCTTAGTAAAGTTGTCGGGCAGATTGGAGGACAGCAACGAGTAAGAGTGTAGTATTGATTGTAACAAACTTAATAGCAAGTAGCCAAAGCATTACAACTTTCTTTCTGTTCCTCATCACAATATTTCATGATGAATTATCAAGCAGTGTCATGTCTTCTACTGAACCCTTTTTTCATCCACTCATGCATCACACACAGCATGACTTGTAGGGGGTCACTGCCCACTGTGAGGATGTGATCTGTTTTTCACCCACACAGGAAGGCGGGGGAACTCTGGGGGACAGGGGAAGCCACTGGCTTTACGATAAGACCCCCGGGGGGCAGCATAAGGATACACCACAGCCCTGTAGTCATTTCTTTGTTGAGTCAGGGGATGCATGTAGTGCATAGAGTGGGGTGTCGGAGCCCAGCAGGGAAAGAACCATGACAAAATCAACCCCAAAATGGAATTAAGCGATTGTTTACTTCGATCGGCGCACAGTCGCGGGTGCATACGAGATTCCGAGTTGGCACCACATACGCAAGCTTCAGCATGGATCCTGATCCGATCAGAAAAAGTACAGCATACCCCAAAATCTCAAGCGATCAATGCTTTTACTCCATACAGTGACTCAAACAGAAGTGAGGAGACTCACAAAGAAGCAGGGATGCCAGAGGGATGGGTCAGTGGGATGCAATGGTAACACCACCAAATTTCAAAAGAGTGGACAAGGATATTTGTAACCTCTGACTGCAGGGACCAGGAAAGTGGCAGATGCTTATTCCAAAGATATGCACAGTGCTTGCAGCCACAGAATTGGGGATGAGTTGAAACATTTAGGACTGGACCAATTGTGCTACTCAAAGCAGAGGGGGTGAACAGACCATCAAATCAGATCCCTCATTATTCCAGTCATGTTATCAGCACCTATATAACAAGCAGCAGATGCCTTCTAACTTGGTGGATCATAGGATAGCATTCCTGAAACTGTATTGCATTATAGTGAGGAAGATGGATAATGTAACGCTCACCTGATTCTCGCAGAGGCGCCGGTCATGACTGGGCGACTACCGTATCTTCAAAGGTGATGTGTAGCACCCGGTTGGCTCTTTGGGCTGGACCTCTGTGCACTGTATGCCTGACTTCAAGAGTAAGATGTCTGCAGATAGAAAATATGGGATTAATGAACTGGGGGTATTGGGGTGTCCCTATCTCTTTCCTTTTTTGCTCTCCTGTAGACCCCCAAAGGTTAACGCTCTCACCTTAGGTAAGTGAATGCCGAGCTCTCCATCTGCCTCGGGGCAGGGTGCTGTAACCAGTTTCTTCACTGGATCGGTAGCGCAGGCCTCTTGACTTCAGAGGACTGCTGTCCGTCGTTTACTGCACGAACGGTAAGTTTCGAGTAATTCTATTGTCTTTAAAGTCTTTAGTAATGATGTCTCTTGTTTTGCAGGTTCCGGCGATGGCGGATGACGGGCTGAAGTGAGTTGAAGATGGAGTCCGTGTGATGAATAGAAGCGCCTGGAAGCACGTAAGTAAGCGCTTGTTGCCTGCTTCACGATGCGCTCTAACTGTCTTTTATTTTGCAGGTACGAGTTCGGAGCGGCTGCAGGGTGCCGGAATACCCACTGGGTTAGAGTAATGGCACGTGAGTATTAAAGTTCCCCAATGTCTTTAAACGCACCTTGTTTTGTCTTTCAGATGCAGGATGCAGCGCCGAAGGCCTCCGGAGCGTGCGAAGAGTTGGTAAGCTTTTGTCTTTCAGATGCCGGAATGCAGTGTGAAGACCTCCGGAGCGCACGAAGAGTAGGTAAGCCTTTGTCTTTCAGATGCCGGAATGCAGTGTGAAGACCTCCGGAGCGCACGAAGAGTAGGTAAGCCTTTGTCTTTCAGATGCTGGAATGCTAACCTGTTCTTTCTTGTCTTTATAGGTGTTGCTGAAGACTGGATTCAGGATGGTAAGCCTTTTTCCTTAGGCCCAGGATCCGATGCAGAAGACACGATGAGCGTTCTGCTGCAGAGGATGCAGAATAACGCAAAGCAAGATTCATCCACCGGGTGTGGTTTAAATAGCCTCCTGTAGTGCTTAGGTGTCTCCTTCCACAGCCACGCCTTGGTAAGAAAAGAGTTCCTGCTTTCCAGAAGAGTTCCAGTGTTCTGAATCTAGGGAGTGGCTACTGCCCCACCCAACAGGAAAAGTAGTTCCAAACAGAAGAGGATCAGAGGCTCAGCTGGCAGGCAAGTAAGCAGCATGGTCTGCTGCAGGTAAGTCCACCCAAGCATTATGAGCCCGGCGCTTCCAGCGCTGGGACTGGGCATATTTATGAGCCTGGTGCCACTGGCGCCAGGACTGGGTCCAAAAGGTCCCAATTGGGACTGGTTGGCCCTCGGAACCCGGGTTATGGATCTGCTTCCAAGGGAGTTGGGAAAACCCTGACCTTTTGGAAGCAGAGATCATGACAGATAAGTAGACACAGGGGAGGAGAACCTGTTTTGGGCCAGCCAGGAAGGGCAGGGGGTGAGAGAAAAAAAAGTAAGCGAACCAAGAGGGCAGAATCTGGGTTGGCTTAGCAAAGAGTGCCAGCCAGAGGCAAGGAATGAGAAACTGAATTGGCCAAACCAGGGGAATGTAAACTTGGGAGAAGCCGGGTTGTGAGGTCAAGCTAAACCGAGAGCTGTGCTGAGAACCCTGACCCCGACACTGGCAGGGGCACACCCTAGAATCCTTGATCAGAGAGATTGATGCCAGCCATGGTGGGAGTTGTGAGGAAACTGGCCCAAAAAAAAAGTCTTGCTTTTGGTTGAAAACCTAAGTGGGGACAGTGGAGGAGGGGAAGTAAATTCTACCTGCATCCATCTGTAACGGGGTAAGAGTATCTACTGCAGAGCATGCAAAGAAGCCCTTAGGGCAAGAGGGATCTTATAATGGGCTTACCCCAGTAGCTGTTGAGAGCTGTTGAAAGGCCATTGCCTCGTCCTATGATCCAAGACCAAGACACAGAGCAAGAGCATGCTATGGCAAACTCAAGACAACGACTACAGCCAGCTGAAAGGCCCAACTACATGCCAAAGGCGATGTTAATGTTATTTATTTATTATGGGCGCAACTCGCCCGAAGGCCTCAGTGCGTAACAAGTAAGAGAGCTCAGTCGAAAAGATCAGAGGATAAAAAACCCGGGGGGCGCCAGGAGCTAGGATGCTCTAGTCGTTGGGATTAAAAAGAAATGTTTTAAGAGATTTCTTAAAAGAAGAGAAATGAGTACGCTTATATCAAGGTTGCTCAAGATTATTGGAATTATTAGATCGCAGTGAGCAAGATGACCGAGAGAGTTTAATCCTTTCTTTCAAGTAGGACGGGGCATTATCAGTGAGGCACTTATAGTTGAGGGAAAGTACCTTATATGTAATGCAGTGTGTTAACAGGAAGCCAATGTAGGGAGTTACAGGCTTCAGTGACGTGGTTCCTTCTAGAGATACCACAAACAGCTCCGATAACATTGTTCTGAACGACCTGTAATGAAACCAGGTTAGACTGGGATGTACTGCCAAGAGACAGTTGCTATATAACCTTGTCTGTGGATAGACATGTTAGCTACATCTCCTCCTCAGCAGCACTTAAAACTAAAATGATCAATGCAGTAAAACCCCACCTCTCTGCCAAGAACTGCCTCAGCATTGCTAGAGCTACAATAGGCGCAAAACTTGACTATTGTAATGTCCCCCTACTCTGCACTCCTGCCAAAAACATTAACAGATTACTAATTGCACAAAACAATGCGCTTAGAGCAGCTCTCAGTATCCCCAGGAGAGAGCACATCTCTCAGGCAAGATAACAGGCCCACTGGCTCCCGATCAAAGAGCGCATACTGTCCAAAACACTCCCAATCACTCACAGATGCCTATCGCAATCAGCACCACCCTACCTAGTCGAACAAATACACCAAGCTCAAACACTCAGACATAAACGAGACATATACTCACACCAACTCACAATTCCTGCCTTTAACAGAGCCAAAGCCGGTGGATCCAGTTTCAAAGTATTAGCTCCAAAATCCTGGAACTCGCTACCACTCGAACTAAAATCAGAAACTTCCCTGATGGCTTTCAGAAAGGCTCTGAAAACCAAACTGTTCAAGTAGACCGCACTCGCTCCGCTGTTCCCCTGTAACCTTGGAACATGAGTACTGTATGTTCCTAACCTTTTCAACCTCAACATAAAATACTGTATTAAGTGAATATGCTGTAACAGCGCATCAATGCCCGAGGGCAGTTTGTGTGCTTTATAAATGGTCATAAGTAATTGAGTTTGGAATTGATCAAGGCAACAGCAAGGGCCACCATTTTAGAGGTGGATAGGAAAGGTTTAATTTGCCTAATAAGGATATGTTGTATAGGCACAGGAGACCTTCAGCTGGCTGACATGTCTATTCATATTTAGATTAGCATCTAAATGTCGCCAAGGGTTTTGACCCACGGACTGGTCTGAATTGTAGCTCAAGAGATGTTAAAAGCAGAGTATCTAGAATCCAGTTTGGCAAGGCGTTGAGGGGTACCAACAAGCATGATCTCAGTGTTATTGACATTGAGGGCAACTGAGTTTCTAATCATCAATCCTCAATGGCAGAGTAGATGGAGGTGATTTTAATGAGATCCAGCTCATAATTGCTGGTTAGTTTGATTATCACCTGAGTATCATCGGCGTAGATGGTATAACTCACGCTGATGCTGTCAAGAAGGTCAAAAAGACGTTGAATATATAGGTTAAAAAGAGTGAGAGAAAGGCATGCTCCCTGCGGAACACCACACTGTAGCAATTGAATGGGAGATGTATAGCCCCCAGAGGCAGCACAGGCAGATCTGGGACCTAGGAATGAAGAGAGCCAGCATAAAGCGCTGTTGGAGCAATTCGCAATGGTTTCTAGTCTCTCCACCAGCAGTGAATGATCAACAAGGTCGAATGTTGCAGAGAGATCTAGGCGCATCAAGAGGGCAATCTGTCTTGAGTCAACAGTTTGACATGAGTTAGCTTTTAAGTCAACCAGAGCTGTTTTAGTGCCATGTAAGGTGCAGAAGCCGGGCTGTAATGAGCCCAGTAGACGATTACTTTCAATGTGTTGCTATAGTTGGCTGTATGCAACTTTGCCCAACATTTTTTAACAAGAAGGTGACATTAGTAATAGGGTGATACTTGTCCACAGAGACCGGATCCAATGTACTCTTTTTCACGACAGGGGAGACCAGCCATCTTTAGGAGAAGCAGGAACAATTGAGTTAGTGAAGAAAGAATTAACCAGTTGAAGACATCCTTAATCTTAGCAGGGGGACAGATGTCATTGGGACAAGGGGATAGCTTGAGGTGTTGAACAATATCGGACAACTTGGTTTGCGTTATTTCCTTAAAGTTGAAGATTGGGATTGAGGTGTTGCATATCCGTGGAGCAGAAACTTCATTGGTGATGGAAATAGGATTGGATAGTTTATCTTGTAACAAGGGAATTTTATTGCAATGAAGATTAAGTTTTGCATTAAAACAGATTGAATGTCAAGACACCACTGGTTACTTTTAGTGATGGCAGAGTATTAATTAGATTTGCCCTCAAAGTATTTTAGAATGGCAGAGTTATTTTTGAGATGACTTGACATTACTGATACAATTGTCATAAAAATCATGTTTAGCAGCCAAAATGGCAGTTTTATAGAGGGTGGCGGTTTTGCGATATGAGACAAGGTTGACCTCAGAAGAGTTCTTCCGCCAGGCCTGTTCCATTTTCCTTTTCTGAGTTCTTGAGTCAAGGATTTCATCACAGAACCATGTTTGGCCCAGCGTTTCAGTCTTGACAGTTTTAATAGAGGGGGGCAAGTGTATCTGTAACAAAGAAAACAATGGCCCTCATTCCGAGTTAGGACTACACCATGGAGTAAATAGCTCCATGGTTGGCAACCATGGAGCTATTTAGTCCATGGAATACCGGCATGGTGAATGGAGTAATTTACGTTCCATTCCAAGGTTGGATGGACCGATAATTCCCCATTCACCATAGCCCTTCCCCATCCCCATTTCTGCCCCCATAGGTAATTTACTCCAAGGTCACTTTGCGGGTCCCGTAATTTACACCTGCTAAAAGCAGGAGGTAAAGAGAGACCCGCAAAGGGAACTCGGAATACGGAGGTAAGGGATTACCGCCATCGGTGCCCTTACAGGCGCCGGTAATCCCTTACCTCCAACCTCGGAATGACCCCCAATGTCTTTGTATTGATCTACTAAGGTGGTAGTACAGCATGATGGTAATACGTTTTACAGCATAGGTTGGGCAAGTTCATTGAAGGCAGCGAGGGAAATGTTGTGAATGTTCCTAACAGTGTGCTCAACAATAGGGTTGGAATTCAGCCTAGCGATCTTGGACGTAAGGTCCAGTAAAAAAGAGATAAGACTGTGATCAGACCAAGGGCAGGTTATAACTTCCAGATTGGATAAGGATAGGTGATGGGACAACAACCAATCCAATTTATGTCCATCTTTATGAGTAAGCAACTTTATTTGTTGATGTAGGCCATAGGCTTCAAATGAGTGGTTGGTAGTTTCAGAATCCAGGGCGTTATAAGCCCAATAATTGAAATTGCCAAGGATGATCACATAGGAGGAGGGTTTGATGAAGTCACCAAGAAGCATGAACAACTGTTCTTCAAACAAGGGCATGTTTGTGGGTGGGCGATATATAGTAATAAGACAGATGGTGGTGTTAAAATCTATAGCAATTTTGATCAAGATATGTTGGCAATCATCAATGAGTGAGGTGTTGCAGATATTTATGACCAAGGTGTCTCTTATAATCACTGCAGTGCCGCCACCGCGAGAGGATTGGCGATCAGTCCGAAATATTTGATATCCACTATGGAGGGCGGAGGCAACAGCATGATTGGTAACATCAGAGAGCCAAGTTTCAGTAAGGCATAATATATCAAATGTGTTTGTAAGTATTAGGTCAGAGATTTCGTCACAAGTGTTTCACTAGAGAGCGAATATTTAAGAGCCCAACTTTAAAGTAAGAAGGAGCCAGATGGTTGAAATCAGCATAATTAGTGCAGTCGGGATTAGGCGCGAGTGCATTAGCTGATATGATAGAGGACATCCGCTGTGGGGTTACACAATAGGCAGGAATGGTATCAGTATAAAGTGTGATTAACAGACTATCGGTAGAGCTGGATATATCGTACTGTAGTAAGTTCATACCTAATGGCTCTCTCATACGGACAAGTGCAACCGGAGCCCGTGAAGCAGCAGCAAGAACAGGAGCCAGAGGTGGAAGGACGGACAGCACAGACCGGCCTAACTCACGCGCCGGCACTCGCGTGCCTGGTTGCGAATTAGAAGCGCAGGGAACTACAAATTTGATGGAAGTTGTAGTTATAGGCAGAACGATCAACACGACTAACTATACAAGCCTAAAATTCATGAATGAGCAAGCAGTGCATACAATGTATACAATAGATTAAATCAAGTGAGAAGCCAGGTAAAACCAGGTAAAACTAATTAGTAAGAGCTATAATACAGCAGCGAAATAATTTCAAATTTAGCAACAATCAGTAAATAGTATCAGAGCAACAATGTTGTCATGAAAGGGTTGTACTGCGAAACTCTAAAAACCCTGCGACTCCGAGTGACTTGAAGACTGCTTTCTGGGCAAATGCCCATGAGTTTTGTTTTAATGAGATCAAGGATTGGACTGTGAACCTATGGTCCTTTTGGCTCAGCCCTTGGTACAGAACGTACATTCACCCTCATTCCTTTTCTGTCTTGCTTAGATTGACCTCCTTTGAGTTGCACACTCCGCATATAGGCTATCTTCCAACCAAACCCTGTTTTATTCTGAATACGGTGTTACTGCTGTGTGTGTGCTTTCTGTAGATGCTTCCTGTGAATTGCTTCTGTATTGGGCAATATTGGGGTATTTATCCCAGATGTCCAGGAAGTCCCAGAGTTGCTTCCAACATGAGTGGGGAGAAGGGGTTTAGCTCAGCATCCCCCCTAAAAGCTGTAATATCTCATCTGAGGCAGTGGAGGAGCCACATGACTTTGCTGGTGCCTATTAGAATGATCCAAGCCTTTGAATAGGTTATTCTAGAGGCTTAGGGTCAGGGCAGACCACCACCCTATTTCATTGAGTATATTTGTTAATGATATGTGTCAGAAAACAATGTGAAAAGTCATGGGAAGGGAAGAACTGATTTCAATTACTTGTGCCCCAACTCTTCCAACGTACTGTCATGAAAACAGACCACACCCACCTTGAGTAGAATGTTTGGTGGGGGAGGGTGAAAACCCCCAAGACCATGTGCTGTTGTGATTTGTTTGGCCAGGGACCTATTGCCACCTGTAGGACTACTGCCTTACAATTTCTGTATGTTGCATGTATGCCTCACAAATGGATGTTCCTAGGGCACCTTTAGAACAGTTATCCATGATTGATGTACCCTTTTCTTGCATTGAATTGTATGTAATGGGGCTCCTTAATCCTTCAGCGACAGAGAACCAGTTATATCTTAAGAGTATGTCACCTTATATCCAGAGACATTCCATTTTCAGGCCAACACTTCACAAACAAATGTAAAGCACTGTATGCGCTATTCAGTACGGATGGAATTCCCCCAGGGAGATCTTCACGGACAAGTGTATAAGATTCAAGTTTGGATTTATGAAGGATTACATATCAAAACACTAAGCACATCGATATTTCAACCCCCAAGGGATGACTTGGTATAAAGATTCAACCTGCTTAGGAAGTTTGTCGCAGAAGACAGGACAAATTAAGACGAGCGCAAGCTTTCACCGGGTTGAATCCTTTTTGTTGGTGTACTGCAGAACAACCCAGTGAGGCTCTGGACATTTTAAGAGAGTGATATAAGCATCAAGCAGACAAGGGTACTAATCCAGCCCTTTTAAAACATTCAGAATGGCTCTAGTCAGGGACCCTGTACAGCATAATCTGCAACAGGCCAAGAAAAATAAAAGCAAGAGGCATGGACAGTGGGCAAGATCTAAGTCTGTCTGTAAGCACAGGGAGCAGGAAGTTAGCTCGCCACCCAGCCCCAACAGCCTTCCCAGCCATTTAAAAAAATTGGTTCCCTTCATCTGCACATCTGAACTGTTCAGATAAACACCCTATAACCCACACATGCAAAGTTTGCATAAACAGTATCTGACCAAGAATGAGAGCTCGGTCAGCACTATATTAATAGTAGACGTGGTGAGCTTTGGGAGGGGTTTGCCCCAAATGAGGAGCTGCCACTATAAGAAATGCTAGTGTTACCCAAAGGTCTGGCAAAGGAAATTCCAGGTAGAGGATCAGGTGATGGTATTGTCACTCATAACCTATTGTATTGTATTGTATTTTGTTATTTATATAGCGCTCTTTCCCCACTTGTGTGACCTCAGTGCACTTTTTCCTTGGTTAAAAGCCCTTGGTGACCGTAGTCGATGTCGTTCGAGAGTTCCAGGGGGTTAGTTTAGGAGATGCGTGCATGTTGCCGTTCTAGGACTTAGGAGGCTGGCAAGGCTCGACTAAGCTGCCCAAGAGAGTTCAGACACATGGGTGGGTGCTGTTGAGGGTTAGAGATAGATTGCTGTTGTTGAGAGAGTTTGTGTGTCATCTATACCGAGTTCCTTTCGGGTGGTGGTCGCTGCATGCTAGTGATAGAGGTGTTGAGGTACTTCAGGTGTTTCAGTCTGGATGGCTGTGTGCACTAGGGCGGATGTGCTTAGCTGTAGGCGTTTTCTATCATGCATGTATGCTTGGCTGTGCCTGCAGCCTGTGTACACGCTAGTGGGGTGAGCTATACGTATGGTAGATTTGAGGGTCCTGAATATTTGGAGGGAGGCCTACATCTAACAGTGAGATTTAAGAACAAGGCTAGGCACCGCTAGATTCGAGAGTCCTGTATAGTGGGAGAGGGGCCTACAACTGACAATGCGTTTGAGTACAAGGCTAAACAAGCTAGAGCCTAAACTAACAGAGCAATTTGAGTAGAGGGCTAAGAAGAGAATCCTTGAGTAGCGAGTCCCGAGTGTCCCCCTGCTATATGTTTTGTCTTATAGTAATCCAAGAGGGCTGTGCCTAATTGAGAAACCTCTATGGTTGGCAGGCGGCCGCAGTTTCGCTGTGCTGGGGGTCTCCTTATAAGGCCAGCAGAATGGAGGGGGCTGCCCCTCAATTCGTGTAGGTGGAAGGGGGCCTAGGCATGAAAGGCCATGGGTTACAGCCGATTGTATAGTAAGTATCTGTAATGTAACAGTCATCGAGGGCTTTTTGGACCTAGCTTGGGGAATAGGGTTGTGGAGGGGGTTGCTAGTGGTGGGAGCTTCCCAGGATGAGTGTTGCGGGTTGACGGAGGCAGTGAGTAATTAATGATGTGCGTGTGCTAGCCAGGGCCCTTATTTCGTAATTGTCTCATGTGGATTGGTGGGCAGAGTTTCGCGATGAGTGTGAGGCGGGTGTAGCCACAGCAAAGGTTGCTGGCTTAGCTCGGGTGCTTGTAGGGTTGGAGTTGTTGTGGGTGGGATGTTGGTGGATCAGGAAAGCCACAACGAAAGCTGCTGGCTTACCTGGAGTTCTAGACGGTGGGCGGTGTTGTTGAGCGGTGAGTGGTGGTGAGTCAGGTGAAGCCGCTGCGAGAGCTGCCGGCCCCTGAGTTATGATTGAAAGCGGAGGAGATTATTAGTGGAGTATTCATAGGGTGCAGTGGTTTAGGAGAGTATTGGGAAGAGCCTTCCTGAATTTCTGATAGTTTTTGATATTGCAAACAAGCTATTAGCTCCCTGGCAGCACCCTTATATAGTCAAAGAGGTAGTGTGTGATCTTGACTGCCGCTTACAACCACCAGATAGATGTGAAAAGGATATGGTTATCAAATCAACTGGTTTAAGTTGTGGATGGGAAATGGCGACCAAATGTTCATGGCTTCTACAAAGGTTGCTTCACTTAGTGTAACCCTCCCTTGTTTATTTATTTTTGCATTTATTTCAGCGCACGAGGCGCAAGTCACAGACAGTGCATTATACTTAAGAGTCTCAATAAATAACCTTATGCATACTGGCAAAGCTACGCTTCATGGTGCGGATGTCTGCTTCCAGCATGCAGACAGGCATAATAGTCTCAATAGATACGCGTATGCATACTGGTACAGTTTTGCCTCATGGTGCGGGGAGCTGCTTCCATGCATAATATTCACAATAGGTAAGCGTATGCATACTGGCACAGCCTTTCATCATGCAGTGGGCTGCTTCCAGCATGCAGGCAGGCATAATAATCTCAATAGGTAAGCGTATGCATACGGGCACAGTTTCGCCTCCTGGTGCGGAGGGCTGCTTCCAGCATGCAGACAGGTATAATAGTCACAATAGTTAACCGTATGCATACTGGCACAGCCTCACCTCATGGTGCAGGGGGACTGCTTCCAGCATGCAGATAGTCATAAGCAAGAAATTACATTCGCAGCGCAGGCAACCCTAGACATAGTAGGTGAGTTACAAGATATTACATTCACAGCGTTTAGGTCTACTTGATGGAAAATTGTTGACCTTTTCGAATTTGACCAAATTTATTTTGGTCAATTATTTTGTTCGATAAAATGTGGGCGGGGACCCACCCACACCCCTCACCCACTTACCCCAACCTAACCTATTACCTTACCCCACCCTATAGATATAAAATCCCCCCAAAAACGATAAAAATAATTTTGGTAAAATTTAAAAGGTCAATTTATTTTTGATCAAGTATGCTAAAACCCATTTACAGCACAGGCAGCCTGTGTCATAGTAGGTGAGTTACAAGATATAACATTCACAGCACATGCTGAGTTAGTCATAATAGATAAGATGCAAGATGTTACGTTTACAGCACAAGGCTGAGTTAGCCATAATAGGTGGATTGCAGGAGGATATCTAGCAGCAGAGGTTGTAAACATTGTATTAAGTTAATTGCAGGGAATTACTTTGAGAGTACACAGTTGCACCCGTCGTGATTTAGGTAACACAGAGGTGGGGAGCCACAACATTATCAGTGTCTGCAGTAATGCATTTAGAACATACAAGCAGATTGGGGGAAATGTGGAGGCCATTTAGCGTGGTGTTAGCAGTCCCAGCAATAACAGTGGCAGAGTGCCGCAAAGTTAGCAACATTGGGGGAAATACAGAGGCACGGCGGCACAGAGTCGCATTGGGGGAAATACAACATGTAAGCATGCAGGTGTAGAGGAGGCCGTTCAGGGGCCAATTTTGAGTGGCGGCAGCAAAATCAACAGGTAAGGAGAAGGGAGCAAGAAAAGCCACACTAGCGGCGTTAGTTCCTGGCAGTGTAGACTGAGTCAAGCTTGGTCCGAGTGGGTGTTCAACGTTACACAAAGGGTGAAGGCCAACTTCTGAAGGATCGCAGCGCTAGAACCAAGGTCCAGGCTATGAATTGGTGAGGGCAGGAGGTCAGGCCATAGAAGGGTGTGGGAGATAGAGAAAATAAGGTGAGGGCGGTGGAGGCAAGAGCCGGGGCAGCTTCCCAGTATAGGGCAGGCTGGAACGGGGTTGGGAGGGGGGGTATACATGAAAAGCACTAACTAGCAGGTGCGATGTGGGGAACCCCATGTTCACCAGGCTTCTGCAAGGATGCGACTTTGTCGATCGGTACAGGTCAGGAGGGCTGTGAGTGCTGACATTAGCACCACCTTGATACCTGAAAACATGCATACTGTCCTGCAACAGAATTTAAGAGACTTCTTCTAGCCTTTCTCTGATGAGTGGTCCAGGTATTATTTCATCATTTCCATTCTGCTCCAGTGAAGTTCTTTTGGCTCACGCCTTATTGATTTCCAGAGCCTTGTGGACAAATTGTCAGAGATGAAATTAAGATATTGTTAGACCTTGGTCATAGAGCACTCCCATAGCCAATGGTCGTCCCCATTATTGCTGGTAAGAAAGCCCAATTGTTGTTACCGCTTCAGCATAGACTTTACCAATGGTAACAAATTACCATGTGTCAATGCCTTGGGTTGAGTCATTGACTGAAAATATTGAACTATCTTCTATAATTTAAACCATATACCTTACAGAGGTATTGGCTGGTTCCTCTTGTTCCTCGTTGCTCCTCACAAAAAAGAGAAGACATCAATTTCTATACGCAAGAGATTACAATATACTGTTTCATATTTTGGGCCACAGATGGTCCCTGCCAACTTTCAGCTGCTAAAATACTCAGAGCAAAGATCATATTGGTCTTTTGACAGGGCTTCTATAGATGACCCTGTTATTCATAGCCCCATATTGAAGTAACTCAAGCACCACCTATACCTAATGGGACAGGTTTTAGGAAATGCATGACTTGGAGCAGACACCCTGTTTAACACATGTAATATTGTATGGGGCATAACGTGGTACAACCCCAAACATAACAAGTACCTGCTAGTCTAAAGGTACCTTGCCCAACTTCAGAGAAGGAACTGTGGGCCTTTTTAAAGCTTCTAGGTGTTTACAGGACACGCATATTCAGGTTTTCCACCATAGTGGGTGCCCTTACCGACAAGTTAGGAGCAGATCAACAATCATTAATTTCATGGGCATCAGCTAAGATAACAGCTTTCCAAACCTTGAACAACCTATTAGGTAGACCAATTTGCAGACCAACACCACTAAGATGGGGTTGGGTCTGTTACTATCCCAGGAAAGTGAGGATTAGAATAGCCCATCCTCTTAATAAGCCACAATCTCTACCTTACATATTAAGTGGTGTGAAGAATCTGATCATGTCATCACTCCTTTCCCTGCAAAAGTCTCCCTTGGTGTGGCCAGGGGATGGCAGCCACTACCTGATCCTGACCCTAGGGGCGGCTATTTAAGGGAGGATCACATGGGGAGGCGACCCTCAGGGGGATGACATGACATCCTCAGGTGAGGCACAATATCGCCCTTTCTCTTTTAGTAATCTTCCCTCCACCCCTCATGCCCTAATAGCATACTGCTATCATCTCTTTCAACACTGTGACAATCTTATTGACAGTATTCCTCAATATCTGAAAATCAATGAAAGAACTAGAACTGAGACGAAGAAGAGGCAAGAAGCAATGATGACTACTCCTAATGTGAACTAACACCTGCAGTCTAGCAGCTGGAAGGAGGTGATTGGCCCGACATGGTTTAAAACCATGTTCGGAAAAGAAGCATGAAGTTTTTCTTCTTACCCAACTATGGTAAGAACAGCTGAGGAGAAAGCGGGAGTACGGCAGCTGGTGGCGCAGGAGGTTCTCTGATTCCGACGTGGGTCTGAGCAACCTGAAGAAGCAGGCAGTCTTGCCAAGTCATGGTAGGCTGGGGAACGCTGCATCAAGAAGCTTATGGGTCGAAGAACTGCCACAGATACGCAGAGAAGAGGAGACACTGCCAAGGGGAGCCAGAGGCGTGGTGGAAGCCGGCGAGCAAACAAATCACTCTGCAGACCCGACGACAAGCCGCAGACCGACATGAGAGATACAAAGGACCCTGAATCCGCTACTGAGAACCGGTGTGCCAGCTGAGAGGGACGGGCTGCCTGGGTACCGTGGAGGGTGTACTGTGTACAGAAAGAAACACAGTATGAGAACTGGGGGAGTCCTGAGAAAGATAACAGGACCCCTGTGACATTTAACTTTAACCTAAAAAGTCCATGGAAAAGGGGTTTGGAATTCATAGCCATGTTATAAAGCACACGTGAGGAAAACAGTGTGGAAGTACATGGAAAAGGGGTCTGAGACCCGGAGCCACATTATAATATAAAACAGTGTGGCAGAAAAGAAATTCAATAAATGTTGAAAGAAAGTCCTGGCAGGAGAGTATACCAGGAAAAGCCAAGTGGGTGAAGTGAACTACAGTGAATATGAAAAGGAACCTGGCAGGAGAGTATACAGGTGCTTTCGAGTCTGGGACCTGCACCCAAATTGTATCAAGGAACTATACGAAAGAACCTGGCAGGGGAATATACCAGGTATTGTTGTTGTGTGAGACTGAGAATCTCAAGGAATATTCATGCCTTTAGGATTTATGTATTACGTGGAATATGAGAAGGGCTTGGAGGAGACATTTCCCCTGGAATAATTTGCAACATCAAGAGGAGGAGAATTATCCTCTTGAGCTACAAAGAACTTGGTTATTCTTTTGAACCTTTTCGTTTTGGTGAAAAGAAACCCGGGGAAGGGAGTGATTCCCTGGAAGTGTGAACATTATTGATTTGGAACTTTTGTTGGATGTACCCCTTTTGTTGACCTTGAAAATGTGTGCACTTTGCAAGTCTGAGACATTTCCCTTGGCACCTTAGTGTTACTTTTAGAGTGTGAGGGCTACAATATGATTTCGGACACATGACATTTTTGCTTTGAACATGTTGACACACAACAGGCCCTTCATTTTTTGATTGAGGTAGGGAAATACCTCCTAGGTTAGGGACAGTGAGGCATTTTCCAACAGTTTTTCATTTAATAAACGTTTATGGCATTCACCATGAGTCCTCTGTGTCCGCGTCTCATTCCTGGCTCATCACAGTGGGTAATAGAAGCCTTAAAGCATTCTCACAAGGAGAAGTTTCTGCATAATAACAGATCGTCACTGATGATTGTACTGATTTGTTCCGGTTCCTTTTCCCTGGATTCTGTTGCCTCTGGTCCATGGGTACATTTGTGTTTGCTAGGTTCTCTTGTGCACCATGTGAATTGGGGGATGGGGACCCCTCTTAACCTGGAGTGGCAGGCCTACCACAGTGGTTGCCATTGCCAATCCTAACCCAGAGGCGGGGTGAGGGAGTTGGTAAGCTACCAGTCTCTGTTCCTCAATATGTGACCCCATTACATACCTGCCATAACACATACTGCTCAGTACTTTTGCTCTTCCATTTCAGAACTACCAAGCCTAGGAGTTCTTGTGACAAGGTACGGAAACATTCAACCCACTGGCGAGAGTTGTGGTGGCGAACACAGAGCCTGTGGAATGTTGTTTGCTGCGAACTGGCAAAATATGCCAGACTGCTATCGG
Organism: Ambystoma mexicanum; assembly: GCF_040938575.1. Lineage (NCBI taxonomy): Eukaryota > Metazoa > Chordata > Amphibia > Caudata > Ambystomatidae > Ambystoma > Ambystoma mexicanum. Next base: position 351,704,159 of record NC_090926.1, read on the forward strand.
CAATTGCTCTAACGAGCCGCCACCATCACGAAACACCGGCGGACTAGCGCTTGAAAGAGCGACGGGGGTGGAAAGGCTTAAGGGTCATTTTGCTGCTTCACAACTGTGTAACTTGGCCGCTGAGATCGCAAGGCAGAGTTTGTTGTGGGGAGGCATGTGGGCATGAGAGTCAATGGAAGAGAGTTAATGTGGATAGAAAGGGACGAGCAGAACTGGAGACTGTGGGTGGTTTGGATGAGCTCAAGGGGAAAGGAGGCATGCCAAGAGGCCGTGATTGAAGAACATTGGAACGAAGCATGAAGTACGGTGAGTGAGATGAAGTGGTAGAGCAGTGGAGTAAGTGAGATTGAGGGAAAGGAGGGTGAGAGGTGAGGGGCAACATAGGTCGGTGGGAAGTATTTGGAGTGGAGTGGAGTGGAGGGGGGACAAGCAGTGCGAGTGGAGAGTCGTTGAGAGTAGTAGGAAGGGTGAGTAGTTTGTACCGGAGAGTAGAGTGGTGGATGAGAGTAAGGATTACACATGAGAAAGAATAACATAGGATGTACAGACGAGATAGAGAGAAAGTAGAGAGTGGGAGTAAATGGAAGGGAAAGGAAGGAAATAACATCAGGGTGAGGAATAAGAGTGTGTGTTAGAGAGAGTTCAAGTGAGACTTGAGCGGTAGTAGTTAATTCTCTGGCGACCATCTTGGGGGTTAGGGAAGACTGGGCTAGGGTGGAGGAAGCTCCCGGAAAGATGAGGCAGTGGGCCGGCCCTTAGATGGACCCCTTTTAAATTGAAAAAAAGTACCTTCTTTGGGACTTGTTGTAATCTTGAGGCCAATTGTGCAGGTGATGTCATTGTGGGATTCATCAAGTCCCAATACAGAGGCTGCCCACGCAAGAGAAAAACTGATGGAAAGTCAAAGGTAAGAGACTTCTGGGTGGCTGCAGGCCCTGAGCCCCTGAAATGAGTGATCGGGGTGGTGGGAATATCGCTGGAATTTCTTACTCTTGACTCCCTACCAGAAGAACCAGGCGACTCCTGAGAATCAGCTAGATCTGATTATACCCCAACCAGAGCAGACATTCCAGAGGAACCCACCACAAGGACCAATGAAGAGTTTGTTAGAACCCAAGCAAGTGAAAGTGGACTGCCAAGACTGGCAGGAATTTCTGCATTCTGGCAGCGGAGAACCCCACAGACCAATAAACAGGCAGAATCCCAGGTTGTAACCACGTAAAAAGGATCCCAGTTCCATGGAAGTAGAATTCGCCCTGACACCTATAGAAGACTTGTTAAGATCTCTAATGGAAGTCCAACTGGCTATTAGCTGTCAACATCAAGAGACCCGAACTGCCCTATGCGGGGCTGTCATTCAAAGACGAGAACAGCCAGCTCTTCCCCTGATAACCCTACAGAAATTGAGTAATGGAGAAGACCCAACCTCCATCTTTGTGAATTCTGAACGAGTGGCTGAGCTCACAGGCTGACATTGAGATTGCTGGCCCCGGTATATCGCCCCACTGCTAACAGGAGAAGTCCAGCAACCCTTTCAAGCAATAAACCCAGACTGTACCACCCGTTATGAAGATCGGAAGCAGGATATTAAGAGCACTGTAGGATCAGATTGTGGACAATGCATTGCTGCTGATTGAAATTGTGAGTTGCTCAAATAGTGCAATAGCTTGGATCAGAGCTTTGCTTGGCCCCCAGTCGGCAAGGGTGTCAACTGGTGAATTTAAAAGCTCTCCTATTCCACTGCTCAGTGGTGTGCCACAGGGTTTGTGCCTCTCTCCTATGCTGTTTAACATATATACATGCCTGTTGTTTGACCTGTTGGACAGCTCTGGAGTCAAATACACACACTACGCAGATGATACCCAGCTAATCTTTGAATTATCGGGCAATTATGATCAAGATCGAATATTCTAGACTTTCATGCTGTAAGAGTGTGGAATGAGGAGACTGACACACAGGTGGCATGATTTTGGGCAAATACTTTTATTCTCAAAGATATCAAGAGGCAAACCTATCTTTCCCTAACTCTAAGAGGGGGTTCCCTGCCTTAACTAAACACTAAGGAAAATGTCTGAATGTCCAAAAACAGAGTCCACCATCCAGCATAAAAATTCTACTTCTATTCCTTACACTCGAAAGGAAACTTCAATGGTTGGCTGTCCTCTGGATCCAGAAGAATGACTCCTTCTTCTGGCAGGCACAGTTCTGTATACCTGGGGGAATGCCTCCCTCCCCCTGGCCTTTCTCATGCTTTTCTTTCCAGTTCAACAAAGGTGGGGACATTTCTCCCTTCCCCGGGCCTTTTTTAGGCTTCTCTTGGCAGTTCAACAAAGGTGGGGGAATTTCTCCCTTCCCCTTGCCTTTCTCAGGCTTTTCTTCTGAGCCCTTTCAGTGGCCTGGTGTTCAGGCCTAGTATACTCACCTGCCAGGTACTGCCTTCGGTCCAAGACCCCTTCAACTTGGTTTCTCGTGCTTTGGTCCCAGACCCCTTCACAGACCCAGGCAGCCCCATACCTTATTGTCGGGCTACTTGTCCGTGGTGTCGGTCTCTGGCTTCTCTGAGTCTGCTGAGGGCTTTTCTCAGCCTCCTATGTTTGTGCTGCCCTCGCCGGCTCCACCGCACTTCCTCAGAGCCGGGGTGTCTCTCTCTGCTCGTCGTCATCACACACAGCGTTCTCCCACACGTGGACTTCCTTCTCCTGCTTGCGTCTGTCTGCTGGTTCTCGGCAGAGCAGATGGGGACGTCGGGTTACCATTGTCCACATTTTGCTCAGCTGTTTCTCTCTCAGCCTCGCCGTCTGCGGTGGTAGGACTTCACCCTAGGTGCATCCGGGGAGGGACTGCCCATTCTGTTAGTCCTTCCATCTTTAAACTGCTTGAGGTCTGATGACTGTTCAATCCAGTTCTCAGAGCGTTTGTTTTGGTCTCTGTGCCTCTTCTTCGTCAAAGTCTCTTGACATAGATATTCGGTATAGTCAACCCTGTTCTTCTTCGTCCCAGTACTATAGGTATTAAAGTTTTGGTATAAGTGCACAGGGAAGTTGGTGGTAGTAGAGGAAGGTAAGGGAGGAGGTGGGAAAGAGGTGGGTGAGTGGTGGGAATACCGCGTTGGCCCATGATGTGCTCCCTGTATCCCAGAGCCGGAATCCCTCCCCATGAGATCGTCCCGCTGAGTACCACCCGCAGGGGGACTACCGGGTAGGGGCCTCACCTCCCTGGCCTCATGAAAACGGTCTCCCCCCTCGGAAAGAAGGGATGAAAACATAGGATTCTTCACACCTTGAACTCCTTAGCACTCAATGATAATAAGACTGAGGTTGCTTATTGTATTTAGTATTTATTAAATTTTATATAGCGCTTTACGCCAAAGCGCTTTACAAGAGGAACAAGCAAAATACAACAAGCATTACATAACAATTGAATCCAAACCAGAAAACAGTACAAGGAACAGTTTACATTATTGATGAGGTGAGTGAGTGGAGAGGGACCAGAGTGAGAGAGGGAGTAGGAGGTGTGAGTAGTGGTAGAAACAAAAGTAAGAGAGGAAGCAAAAAGGTGTAAGGGAGGTGAATGGAAGAGATAAGATATTAGAGAAGTGTAGAAAGTAGTGTAAGAGGTAGAAGAGCGGATGGGGAGGGGGAGTCGGTTCAGTGCAAAGAGCGAGTAGTTGGAAAGAGCGGAAGCGGGAAGGGGCGCAGGGTGGAGGAAGAGGAGAGAGTAGGAAAATATCAGCAGAGCGGAGTGAACGAGAAGGAGTATAGAAAGTGAGAAGGGAGGATAGGTAGGGAGGGGCAAGACCATAGTGGGATTTGAAGACTAGACAGAGGAACTTGAATTTGAGCTGGGAATGAAATGAGAGCCAACATAGTGAGGTGATAGAAGAGGAGATGGAGTCGTGAGGTGAGAGAAGGCAGAGGGAGCGGATGGCAGACTGGTAGACAGATTTGAGGGGGGAGATGTGATTGGAGGGGAGTCCAAAGAAAAGAGTGGAGCAGTAGAAAAGTCTGGAAAGGATGAGGGAGGTGATTAAGAGTTTAGTCGTGTGAAAGGTTAGGAAGGGTCACATTTTACGGATGTTATAAAGGTGAAAGCGGCAAGATCTGGCAATAAGAGAAATGTGGTGAGATAGAGAGAGATGGGGGTTAATGTGAAGACCAAGGTTACGGGCATGAGGAGAGAAGGGGAGTTAGGAGGGGGAAAAGAGAATGAAAGGAGGTTGGGAGGGAGGCGGAAGTGTGTTGGAAGAGAAGAATAGGTTTTGTCTGCGTTAAGAGTAAGGAAGTGAGAGGACATCGAGGATTTAATAGCAGAGAGGCAAGAAGAAAGCTTATGGTGGATGTCAGGAGAGAAAGAGGAGAAGGAGAGGAACAGCTGGGTATTATCAGCATAGAAATGGTGTGAGATACCAAAGGAGGAGATAATAGGAGCTAAGAAGGCAGTGTAAAGTGAGAAGAGAAAGGGGCCAAGGACAGAACCTTGGGGGTGGGGGTGCCGTGGTTGAGAGGATAGGCAGGGGAGGTGCAGCCACAGCAGGAGACTGAAAAGGTGTGGTTGGAAAGATGGGAGGAGAACCAGTTGAGGACATAGTATTTTAAGGCCAAACGAAGAGAGAGAATTAAGGAGAAGAGGGTGTTCAACAGTATCAAAGGCAGCAGAGAGTTCATGGAGGATAAGAATAGAGGAGTGCTTAGAATGGCGTGCAGAAAGGAGAGAGTTGAGAACAGAGATGAGAGCAGTTTCAGTGAAGTGTTGAGGGCGGAAACCGGATTGGGTAGAGGAGAGGAGAGAATGGTTGGAGATGAAGGTAGAGAGTTGAGAATAGACAATACGTTTGAGAAGTTTAGAAAGGAAGGGTAGGAGAGAGATGGGGCGATAATTGGATGCAAGGTGGTGATTAGCAGAAGGTTTTTTGAGAATGGGGATGATAGTCGAATGCTCAAAAGGAGTAGGAAAGGTGGATGTCGATAGACAGGTGTTATAAAGGAGGTGAGATAGGGTATGAGAAAGGGGTAGATTTTAGGAATGAGGGAGGTAGGAATGGGGTTGGTGGGATGTTAGGCAGAAACCTGTGCAGTTCCCTTGGGGAACACTGCAAAAGATTTAAGACTACAGGTAGAGCAGTAAACCCCTTTGGTAGCAGTCCGCACCACCCAGATTTACCTGGTAGCTGTGGCTGAGCAGTCAGACTTCTCTCAAGAAGAGTTAGGCAGTATGCAAAGTATACACAATATGTACCAAAACACAATAGCACAAGCAAACACTGACCAGAGCTTGGTTTCAAAAGTATATAGTTATTTATTTAAAATACACATAAGTTAAAAACACTCTAGCAAAAATATAGTAAAAACTTCAAACACAGTTAAAATGAAAGTAGATTCAATCCTTTCTCCTATCTAGACAACTCTAGGTTAACACCACTTAATTAAAACAGAGGTGAGTGCTTAACGTTAGATGACACTCTAGTAGTTTCCAAGAAAGGGAGAGAAAAAGCAGAAATGGGTTAAACACACCACTCTCAGGTCCAGAACACTTGCAATAGGCTTAAAGAAGCACAAAGTCACAGGTGAGCAAAAGTCACTAGGCAGGGCCCACTCTTAGAGTAGCCGGAGCGAAAATGTGCTCAAGATCACACTGTTAGTTAGAGATTCAAAGTCTTGCAAAGAGTCAAAAAGAGTTTAGAGTGGCTCAGAAAGTTTAGCAAAAGTGTCCCAGGCACTCCCAGGTTCGAAAGCCGGGGACTAAATCTACCCCGTACAGTCGGTAGCAAGGGAAGCCAGGCGGAACACAGTACCTTAAGCGGAAGGGATCCTCCAGCGGGGGCAGTTGTTCCAGGCAGTGGCAGCAGGGCTCGACGTCGGTCAGGGGAGAAGAAGTTCTCGCTGAAGCGCAGAAGAAGAGGGTCGTTGCACTGCCCGGGAAGAAACCAGCCGCGGAGTCCTCCGGTTAAAGGGTTGGTACCGACTTTCGCGGTATGGGGGTAAAGTGTGGTATTCCGGTTGCCGGGGTGCTTGGCACAGGCAAGGCGGCCACGAGATACCTCAAAGAACGGAAAGAAGGCGAAAACTGGTTGTCCCCACCAGTCAAGGGAAGGAGCCACTCCGTTAAGAGTTCTCCTCGGTCGTCGGGAAAAAGTGGTGAGACGGTTCAGCAGGGCTCCACCGGGTGGTGTCGTCGAAGCAGGTCGGCTCAGCTCTTCCCTCGTCGGATTCTTGGTCCTGTGGCGACTTCTGAAGTCCCAGTCCCCAAAGCCCTGCTTTTATGCAGCAAACCCCCATTCACCCAGCCTAGCTGTCACTCAAACATGCTAAGTGGTGAGCCGGGCGGCTCACCACTTGGGCCAATCAGGACGGAGTGCGACTTGAGTTACCAAGGTAACTCAGTCCAGGGTGCCTAAATCCCCCTCCACCCCTCCTAAGTACCCCAGACAGAGTGGCACCACTTTGGAGGGCTTCTGTGGAGAAGCCCGCCAAAAGTGGAACAAAGGGCTCCACTTTGGGTCAGAGTTACAGAGGCGAACACCAACGCCATTTTAGAATCAAGTTTTGGCAAAAAGTCCCAACCGGAGTTATAAAAATAAATATATAAACCGGCGGTATGTTTAAGGCTACCGTAAATAAATAATTAAATGTGTTAGCCTAAAACAATGGGAAATCCCATAGGGAAATATTCGCGGTCGAATATAAAAAGTAGTTTCCACTGCCACCAGCCAAAACTCGATCAGGGGGGACGGAGACGTGCCCCCTCGACTAACAGACCCTGGGGCAATCGAATTGCCCCAGCCAGTACGTCCACAATATGATGGTTTGTACTGGTTCTGTTCAGGATTCAAGACTAGCAAAGTCTTTGGTGACTTTACATGCCCTGGGAGACAGTAGTCAGTCCCAGGGTATGGAGTCTATGTTGGGGAGTCCCTAGGACACCCCTGGGTCACGGCACAGAGGGTGCTGTGTGACCCACATCACAAAAATACATGAGGCCCTATGGAGTAAAAGACCCCATAGCCCATTCAACACAAGGTTTGTCCAAGATAACACACTTCAACATGTCCAAGAGTGAGGGTAAAAGAGTCTCACTCTTGGCAGGAGGAAAAAATTAAACCCCAGAAATCCAGCAAAGCTGCTGGGGGACTCACTAGGTAGGGAAATTCAGCCTAAACAGAGAATTCTCCCTAACACTCGCCCCCCCCAGACTAAGGGACAGGAGGATTTAATCCACTCCTGGATGAACCTCATACCTCTAGTCGATGATATACATCCTAGAGAGTCCATCAGCATTTTGATGGTGACACCTTGACCTATGTTCAATGGAGAACTCAAAGGTTTTCTTCTGCAAGCTAACGGACCTACAGACCCTTTGAGGAACATCAGTCTTTTTGTTATAGGGGATCTGGTTGACCAGTCCCTCAGAAGTTGGTACAACTTCTGAACCTAGGTTAGGCTTTTTGAAGGGGTCCTTATAAAGGATTCCCTTAGATCTAGAGGGGCCTCCAAGGTTCCTCACCACCTCTCTTGTGGGAGCAGGTTGGGTCTTAGGCCTCTTGGTTGGAGGGGTTGGGGTTAGGCAATGTACCTGCTTCCCCTTCCTCTTAGATCTACCCTTACCTATTTTAGGAGGTTCCCCCCTAATATTAGGATTTGAGTTGGGGTCTTCAGTAGAAGGTCCAACAGTCTGAAGGTTTTTGGCCTTAGACTTTTCTTTTCTGGTTTTCCACCAGCACTGAGAATTACCAGTTCTCTCAGGTCCAGATAGGGGCCTAGTTGGTCTATCCACCTCTTCCTCAGAAGCAGGGGGAGTCAGAGACTCTGAGACTAGGGGAACAATGATGGAGCTTGGTTGGGGCGCCCATGTTCCTAGCATACTATCCTGAAATGGGCCTGGGTTAGAGGTCAACTTACTAACACCAGGGCTTGTAGTGGGGTTCTCAGTAGAGGGTCCCACAGGCTTAGAAGGGTCCTTCAAGGTAGCCTGTCTAGCCAATTTGGTTAAGTTCTGCTTCTCCATACTGGGAGGCCTGGGGGTATGTGACACTACTCCTAGAGTTCTTAGGTCATTCCCTAACAGGACCTTCCCAGGTACCTCAGTCTGAACACTGACAGGGATCCTCACTGTCATGTTGTTACACTGAATGAGGGCTGGTAGGATAGGAACCATTTGGACAGGGCCTCCAGACATCTTAGTGGGACCTTTGGGTGCTTTGGCCACATCCTCAGGTTGAAAGAAGCTTTCATCCACTACTGTTCTGCTGGCCCCAGTGTCTCTCCTGGCAGGAGTATCCTGGCCATTGACAAGAACACTGTCCACATAATACACCTTAGAGTTAACAGGTAGGGAGTTATACACAACCCTATTCTGGGGACTAACCAGACCCATAGGCTCTAAGTTTACAGTTGCTTGAAGACCCAAGGGTTCTTCAGCAAAGAGTTCAAAGTGGGCACTAGCCATCTGTACTTCATCCTCAGGAGTGAAGGCTAAGGAGACTGTGCTGATCCCTGCAGGTTTACCCTTGCACTTGGGATCTCCTTTGATATGGTCAGTACCCTGACAGACATAACATTGTCCAAATGCTCTCTGGAAGGGTGGCTTGTTCTGACCTCCTTCTGGCTTGTGGCCAGAAGGTACAGTAGCCTGACTAGGTTTCCCATGTGGCTTACCCTGGTTATTTTGTGGTTTGGGGCCCTCTTTGGGATAGGAATTATTAGAATTCTCTTTGGAGTCCTTTTTGGGCTGTTTCTCCCCATCCTTCTTCTGAGTGACCCCAGAATCCTTGTGAGTGGCCCTATTGGCAACCCACAAGTCAGCAGCCTTAGCTAGCCTCCGGGAATCTAATTCCCTGGAATCAGCCAAGTGTTGTCTGAGCTCAGGAGAGCAGGCATCATAAATAGTCTCCAACATAAACAAATTCTTCATACCTTCATAAGTGTTCACCTTGTAACCCTTAATCCATCCCTCTAAGTTTTTCAAACATTCATTCACCCAGGTAGCCCAAGGGGTACCATCATGCTTTTTGAGGCTCCTAAACCTCTTAAGATACTGGGAAGGGGTCTTCCCAAACCTAGCTATCAAAGCTAGTTTCACACATTCATAGTCCTTCCTATCCTCCTCCCCCATCTCCATTACCACATCAGTTGCAACAGGGGGAAGCCTAGAGAACAACCAGGTGAGTAAGTCATTTCCTGTGATGTTCTGGAGCCCATGATTATATTCAAACAGAGACAACCAATCCAACACATCCAACTTAGGCTCATACATACCAACCAATTCTTTAGGCATCCGGGGTCTTTTAGGACTGGAACTTCTAGAGGAGCCAGAGAGAGAAACATTCTCAACAGATAATTTCTTCATTTCTAAGTCATACTTGAGCTCCATTTCCCTTAGCCTTAGTTCTTTGTCAGTTTGAGCATTCAGTTTCTTATACTCCAATTCTAGCTTCATTTTCTCTAGTTCAAAGTACTGAGGACTAAATGTGGGACCTGGTAAAGGTCCAGTAGGCACAGCAGGTAGAGCAGGCAGAGGCCTAGGGGGGACAGTTACAACAGCCTCACCCTCCTCTTCTGACTCTTCCTCAGAATCATCAACATTTTGCTCCATGTTAATTTCAACACTGTCATCTACAGTTGCTGGAGTGGTAGGTTCCTCTGAACCATCACCCAGACTTTGGTTAGCTAACAATCTTTCAATCAGCTCCATTTTCTTGCCCTTAGTCAGGAGATCCTTATGTTTACAGAGCACTCTTAAACAATCAGCAGTTTTGGCTGCAAGGGACTCTTGACTATAGCTTTCTATAACTGACATGTTAGAGGTTTTACTTTTTCAGTGCTAAGCTTTGTGGTTAGTTGCACTAAGGTATCTAAAGCACAATAAAATGTATACTCAATACAAATCCCACCGCTGTACACCAGTGTTAGGCAGAAACCTGTGCAGTTCCCTTGGGGAACACTGCAAAAGATTTAAGACTACAGGTAGAGCAGTAAACCCCTTTGGTAGCAGTCCGCACCACCCAGATTTACCTGGTAGCTGTGGCTGAGCAGTCAGACTTCTCTCAAGAAGAGTTAGGCAGTATGCAAAGTATACACAATATGTACCAAAACACAATAGCACAAGCAAACACTGACCAGAGCTTGGTTTCAAAAGTATATAGTTATTTATTTAAAATACACATAAGTTAAAAACACTCTAGCAAAAATATAGTAAAAACTTCAAACACAGTTAAAATGAAAGTAGATTCAATCCTTTCTCCTATCTAGACAACTCTAGGTTAACACCACTTAATTAAAACAGAGGTGAGTGCTTAACGTTAGATGACACTCTAGTAGTTTCCAAGAAAGGGAGAGAAAAAGCAGAAATGGGTTAAACACACCACTCTCAGGTCCAGAACACTTGCAATAGGCTTAAAGAAGCACAAAGTCACAGGTGAGCAAAAGTCACTAGGCAGGGCCCACTCTTAGAGTAGCCGGAGCGAAAATGTGCTCAAGATCACACTGTTAGTTAGAGATTCAAAGTCTTGCAAAGAGTCAAAAAGAGTTTAGAGTGGCTCAGAAAGTTTAGCAAAAGTGTCCCAGGCACTCCCAGGTTCGAAAGCCGGGGACTAAATCTACCCCGTACAGTCGGTAGCAAGGGAAGCCAGGCGGAACACAGTACCTTAAGCGGAAGGGATCCTCCAGCGGGGGCAGTTGTTCCAGGCAGTGGCAGCAGGGCTCGACGTCGGTCAGGGGAGAAGAAGTTCTCGCTGAAGCGCAGAAGAAGAGGGTCGTTGCACTGCCCGGGAAGAAACCAGCCGCGGAGTCCTCCGGTTAAAGGGTTGGTACCGACTTTCGCGGTATGGGGGTAAAGTGTGGTATTCCGGTTGCCGGGGTGCTTGGCACAGGCAAGGCGGCCACGAGATACCTCAAAGAACGGAAAGAAGGCGAAAACTGGTTGTCCCCACCAGTCAAGGGAAGGAGCCACTCCGTTAAGAGTTCTCCTCGGTCGTCGGGAAAAAGTGGTGAGACGGTTCAGCAGGGCTCCACCGGGTGGTGTCGTCGAAGCAGGTCGGCTCAGCTCTTCCCTCGTCGGATTCTTGGTCCTGTGGCGACTTCTGAAGTCCCAGTCCCCAAAGCCCTGCTTTTATGCAGCAAACCCCCATTCACCCAGCCTAGCTGTCACTCAAACATGCTAAGTGGTGAGCCGGGCGGCTCACCACTTGGGCCAATCAGGACGGAGTGCGACTTGAGTTACCAAGGTAACTCAGTCCAGGGTGCCTAAATCCCCCTCCACCCCTCCTAAGTACCCCAGACAGAGTGGCACCACTTTGGAGGGCTTCTGTGGAGAAGCCCGCCAAAAGTGGAACAAAGGGCTCCACTTTGGGTCAGAGTTACAGAGGCGAACACCAACGCCATTTTAGAATCAAGTTTTGGCAAAAAGTCCCAACCGGAGTTATAAAAATAAATATATAAACCGGCGGTATGTTTAAGGCTACCGTAAATAAATAATTAAATGTGTTAGCCTAAAACAATGGGAAATCCCATAGGGAAATATTCGCGGTCGAATATAAAAAGTAGTTTCCACTGCCACCAGCCAAAACTCGATCAGGGGGGACGGAGACGTGCCCCCTCGACTAACAGACCCTGGGGCAATCGAATTGCCCCAGCCAGTACGTCCACAATATGATGGTTTGTACTGGTTCTGTTCAGGATTCAAGACTAGCAAAGTCTTTGGTGACTTTACATGCCCTGGGAGACAGTAGTCAGTCCCAGGGTATGGAGTCTATGTTGGGGAGTCCCTAGGACACCCCTGGGTCACGGCACAGAGGGTGCTGTGTGACCCACATCACAAAAATACATGAGGCCCTATGGAGTAAAAGACCCCATAGCCCATTCAACACAAGGTTTGTCCAAGATAACACACTTCAACATGTCCAAGAGTGAGGGTAAAAGAGTCTCACTCTTGGCAGGAGGAAAAAATTAAACCCCAGAAATCCAGCAAAGCTGCTGGGGGACTCACTAGGTAGGGAAATTCAGCCTAAACAGAGAATTCTCCCTAACATGGGAGAAGCAGTAGGATGAGTTTTAGATGGGAGGAGGGTAACTTCAGATTGAGTAATAGGAGTGAATGAGGACATGGAGGAGAGTAAGAAGGGGAGGATAGGATAGTTTGGCGGAGATTTAGGACTTTGTTAGAAAAGAACGTGGCAAGATCAGAAGCAAAGAGAGGAGAGGCGATGGAATGATCGGGGATAGCTGGAGAGAGAAGTCGAGTTAAGGTTTGAAAGATATGGCGAGGGTGAGAGGACTGAGAATGGAGAATGTCAAAGAAGTAGCTGCGTTTAGCAGAGTTGAGACAGGAGTCGTAGAGGGTATGATAGGATAAGCAGTTTTGTTGGAGGGGGTGGGGTGTTTGAGCCAGTGTCGTTCAAGGCACCTGAGAAGGTGGCGCATGGAGGAAAGATGAGCTGAGAGCCAGGGTTGAGCAGGTCGGCAAGAAGGGCGGAATGAGGAGAGAGGGTAAAGAAGATCAAGAGTAGAGGTGAGGGAGGAAGTTAAGATGGAAGAGGCTTCGATGGCTGAGAGAGAAGAGAAGTGGGAGAGGGGGGCGAGAGGAGCAGGATGCGAGGAAAAGAGAAGGGTTGACGTTGCGTAGGTCACGTCGGAAGAAGAGGAAGGAGGAGAGGGAGGAAAAGGGGAGGGGAGGGAGGAGAAAGGAAGGGGGAGGGGGTTAAGGGAAAGGAGAGTAAGGATTGGTCAGATAGATAGTTGGGTAGAGTAGATATTGGAGAAGCAGTGAAAGAGGAGGTAAAGATGAGGTCGATGGTAAGTAGGGGGGGAGGAGAGAGTGGTGAAAAGGTAGGAGTCAAGGATGGACAAGAGAGGAGAGGTGGGAGGGTTAGAGGAGATATGGAGATTGAAGTCGCCAAGTACAAGTAGTAGGGGGCAATGAGGCTGAGGAGATGGTCAATGTCCTCATAGAAGGGGGCAGGGGGGCGGTGGATGATGAGGAATGAAGTAGCATGAGGAGAATTAAAGATTTTATACATGAATTCAAAGGAAGGAAGAGTAGGTAGAGGAGCAGGAGAGGGAGAGGAGGTAAAGTGAGGACCACCTCCAAGGCCTGAGGATCGAGGGACATGTTCGAAAGAAGATGAGGACGAGGTGAGGGATGCAGGAACAGAGGTGTTGTGAGGCGGGATCTAGGTTTCCTTGATACAGAGAAATTGGAGGTTGAGGCGTAAGAATAGGTCAAGAACTGCCGTGGTTTTGTTGCAAATAGATCTGGTGTTCCAGAGGGCAACATCAAAGGCATTGGAAGTATTGGAGATTTGCAGGTAGATGAGGTTGCAGCGTTGGAATGAGGTGTTGGGAGCGGTGTAGAGTGGGTGTGGGGGGTGCAGGGGAGGTTGAGAGAGGAGATGTCCATGATGAAAAGGCAGAGAATTTTGAGGGGGAGGCCAGGGGGAAGAAGGGGAGGGAAGGGGAAAGGGGCGGGACTGAAAGGAGGAACAGAGCATGACGAGGAGCAAAAGTCAATGTGGAAGTGGTCAGTAAGTCAGAAAGCCACCTGTGGGAGTATTCCTGAGGAGGGAGGAGACTGGTAGGTACCGGAGGGCGGGGCCACTGTGGATATTGAGGCAGCATGTTCGAAGTATTCCACGTTGCCAATGAGGAAGTAAGAGGCAGAAGGCAAGAAGTGTCTAGTAAGGCTGGTCAGGAGGAAGAAGCAGCCAGTTAGCGTAGGAAACAGCTGATGGGAGTAGCCGTCGAGTGGAGCCGCAATGTGGAAGCTGTAAGTTTAGAGCAGGGGTTAGGGCGGCTTCATCTTCAAGGTAAATCTGTAGCAGAGGTTGCTGGAGGAATTGGTGATGGCAAGGGGGTACAAGTGGGCCAAGATGGTGTCAAAAGGATCCTAGTACGTTCAGATCCAGAGAGCCGTTATGGGTGGCTGGGAGGAGGATGCAGTCAGGTAGAGGTTACGAGTGAGGTAGGGAGGAGGAGACGGTGAGAGAAAGCGCCAGGGCGGACCGGGGCCCAGGGTGGTTCGTCCAGGCTGTCGCAGCAGATATGCAGGAGGAGCTGGTGGTGGCCAGGTGGAGTAGCCTCTTAGGCAGGAGGCTACAGGATCCAGAGAAAGCACATATAGTGTAGAGACAGGATGATGGAGCAGCCTGAAATGCAGGAGGAGCTGGTGGTGGCCAGGCGGAGCAGCCTTTTAGGCAGGACACAGATGGAGGGCAGGACCAGAGGTTGGTTGTAGAATGAAGAAGGACGAGGGGCAAGATGTCCAAAGCGCTGGTGCGGGGAGCTGGAGAGGACGCCGAGGTCGGGTGGCCCAGGCTCCACAGTCCGTAGCACACAAGGGCAAGAAGTCCAAAGCACTGGTGCGGGGAGCTGGAGAGGACGCCAAAGATCGGATTGATCAGGCACTGCAGACCGGAGCACTCTGGGGCAAGAAGTTCAAAGGGCTGGTGCAGGGAGCTGGCGAGGACGCCGAAGGTCGGGTGAATCAGGTTCCACCGTCCGGAGCACTCAGGATGAAGGCATCACTCCCACAGAAAGCAGCAGAGGGGAAAGCTGTAGGGTTGCTTGTAGCTGTATTGTGGGCTCAGGCCCGTGACTGAAGAAGTTGGAGTCGCAGAATCACCAATTCAATATCACAAATTGCGTCATACTTTAGCTCCATTTGTAAAAATTCTTGGAGTGTACTTAGACTCTGATCTGTCAATGAAAAAGCATGTAGCACACTTTCTATCCTCATGCGCATACACCACTAATCTCTTGAAGTAGAGCAGTCCATACCTATCAGTGGAAAATGGAGCACTACTAGCCTGTGCCCTTCCTAACTCAAAACTCGACTTTTGTAATACCCTGTTGGCAGGGAAATCAAAGACCAACCTGAAATCCATGCAGATAGTTCAAAATGGTGCAGTAAGAGCAGTTCAAGGGCTGGGAAAATCAGAACATGTATCCGAAGCAAGGATGTCCCTTCACTGGCTGCCTATTTATTTTATAGTCTGTTTATTGGCATTTTGGTTATCACATTGCATCAGGATTCAAATACTCCTTATTCCACATCAACAAAACGAATACAAACAGTAATACATAAACATGTAACTAAGGCTTGAGTGTACAATACAATAGCAAATAATCTCTGAAGTATGGGGAAGGGTGTCGGGGAGGCTGTGATGCGATGGAATCCTTCACGCGACCTTAATTGAGAGGTAAAGCTCAAGAGCACTACTACATGCATATTAAGCAAAGTATCTCAAACGACAATGGTGACGCATTCAGGGTGGGTTATCGTCAGATGGGTGAAACATTTCTGAGGTGAGCTGCCTCCAGAGCGTCCATGGAGTTATCGTGGCATTGCACTGCACTGCGCCACATCTTTATTTTGGAAAGTCAAGAAGCCATAGTGTATACTGCGGCCCTGTTTTGAGTTTCCAAGCCATGGCTATCCGTCTTTTCACCAGGACGCACGTCAGGTCCATAAACCTAACAACATGCTTATATTTACTAGGCCTACGATACACACTCAGCAAGCATTCCAGTGGACTCCAATGGTGCCTTGTGACTCCAGATGCAGTGCAAGCCCCTTTGATCTGTGCCCAGAACCCCTGCAACTTCACACAGTTCCAAAACATGTGGATCATGTCAGCACCCTCCCGTTCACACCATGGGCAAGTCGATGTTGAATTCAGGTTGAATCTTGCCACCCTGCAAGTGGTTTTATAGGTACAATGCAACACATTTATCTGGAGCAATTGGAATCTAGCATTTCGGGAGACATGTTTGGTAAAAATAAGCGCTCTGTCCCACTGCGTGTCAGATATTTCGGACTTAACATCTACCCCCCCAGTGTGATTTTATTGCGCTACTTCTAATGCTTGCCCCTCTTAACAAACATTCATAAAGTCTAGTGACAGGTCTCCAGCCGTCTTCAAGGCTGTACAGGAGGGCCAGGAGCGGATTACCTCTGGTTCACTCGGCCATAACTCCCACTGACATTTTGCAATCCTCCTCACCCGCCTGTACCTCAAGAACTGACCCCAGGGAAGATGTTCCAATCAGAGCAGGCTGTCTAGCTCTCTGTACTTCCCGTCAACATACATATCCCCCCAGGTGGATATAGCTAAGGCCTCCAAGGACTGCATGACCTGCAGCTCGTGCACATCTAAGTTTTCGCCCACTATGATCAGGGGCATTAGGTGAACAGGGGCGATGAACCCACAATATCTTCAGGGCTCTGGCCCAAACCCGTCTGCCCAGGTCCACCAGTAGAGGGTAAGGATTGGAAATACTTATCGGAATCCAGAGGACCTCCCGGAGCCAGGTAGGTCTCACTAGTGGCAGCTACAGTTCGAACTTAGTGGTAAGGTCGCCAGACAGCCACTTTAAAACAAAGCTCAGTTGAGCGGTCAGGAAATATAATTCAAATTTCGGCAACTGCACCCCACCATCGCCATTGGGCAAACACAACACTTTCAGTGCCATTTTATGACGTATCGCACCCCACAGGAATTCTCTCAGAAGAGCATCTAGGGAGCGAAAGAAAGCATCCTCAATGTAATGATGGACATTGGTAAAAAAATACAGCAACCTGGGGAGAATGATCATTTTAACAATAGCTACCCTGCCCATAAGGGAGAGCAGTAATTTGGACCAAAACGCCACAGAGCTCCTAACCCCATCTACTGCTCTGAGGGTATTGCAGGTGTGTGTTACCCAGGGACTGTGTGTGATGTAGACACCCAAATATCGAATGGAATACTGCTCCCAAGGCAGACCCAAATCAGGGGAAGTCCCCTCCTCAAACCAGCGCTAACAGGTTTAGGGAAAGAGGTAGGATTTATTCTTGTTTTATTATTTTTTTTTAAAAAAATTTATTTATTCCATCTGAACATAAATCCTTTACATCACCAGCAGTATCATTTTGTAAATTTGCTTCATGAAATCATGCTTTGAACACATCTGGTATCCTGTCCTGCAATTGTAGTGTCCATGAGTTTTCTATATTACAACATAAGATTATCAACATTAACTTAAAGACTGTTCCCCAATCCCCCTACCCATTCCCCTCTCTAACCCCAACATGTATGCCTTAGTTTTCTTTCTTCGGATATAGAGTCTCATAGTCCTTCCTACAGGGGACAGTCCATTGCCTTCCTTTCCTTTAGCTCACGGTACGTGAACATTCCTAAGTAGCACGGGTTTGTAAAATCGATTTTCCCTGTCTTTTACATGTTCATGGAAGGGCTTCCATAGAGCCAAAAATGTCTGATACGTTCCCGCTTTCGAGGCGCATACTTTCTCCATAGACATCACTCCCCAGATCTTAGCCCACCACCAGGCTATTATAGGGCCTTCCACCGCTTTCCACCCCTGTGCCAAGGTCATACGTGCTGCCATCAGCAGGTGAGTGATGAGAGCAGCGTTGTATCCAGTTGCCCCATAGGCCCCTTCCACCTCTTCCCCCATCAATATCACCTTCGGCGAGTCTGACAGTTGCTGCCCCGTGATCTCCTTTATATGCCCAAGGATCTCTTTCCAATGTATTGTAGCTTTAGGGCATGACCACCACTTGTGGTATAAGTCTCTTTTCCCTCTATATTGTCTCCAGCATCCGGGAGGATACTTCACATTTCTCCAGCATGGGGTCTGGCATGGATTCACATGCTCATGAATATTCCCCGTCGTCAGGCTGGGAATCCTCGGTAAAGAAAAAATCAGTATCAGTTTCGTTTCTGATCTGTCTTTCGTAATAGTAACCAATCACTGATCTCTGCGTCATACTGACCACAGCCAATGACTGCCATCTCCCTAAGCCCCGCCTCTGGCAGCCATCTTCAGATTTTTACCGCACGTTCAAGTGTTGGGAGTCCTCGTGCTTAGCTCTCGAGCTTTTACTGCGTGTTTCGTCCTTTTTCAGGTGAATTTTCACATTTTTTCGGTTAATCGAGCCTCAAGCTCCACCGTTTCTACTCCCGTTAACGGGTAGCCGTAGCAGGATTTTCCTACGCCCCTCAAGGGTGAAGATTTCGTCGAATTAACCTCTTGGAGGATTCCAGAAGATTCGCGGCCTACTTCGAAATGGCCCAGGACGCGAGTTCGTCACCCGGACCGAAGCTGTTTCGCAGCTGCCCTGGATGCGGGCTGCAGAATGTGTTTAAGGAGGACGAACATTCGCAATGCCTCTACTGTCTTCATGGGGACAAGACTCATGTAGAGAAGGACTGCCAGTTCTGCAAGAACTTGTCGGAGCGGACCATGAGGGACCGTCGATCTCGTCTCGCCAGCTGGTTGGAGAAGGGCTCGACGGGTGAGAAGAAGAAGAAAGGGTCCGAGCGGGCTTCTAAGTCCTGTGCGGGCGCCCTGGCTACGGGGGCCCAACACCAGGCCAAGCGCCGCGAGTCCGCTGGCTCCGGGAGCGCCGAAAGGTCGGGCTCTTCGGTCGCCAGGCAGGGCGCACCTTCCCCGGCACCGTCAACCACGAGCCAGCGCTCCGGTTCGGGGAAGAGGAAGTCCGAGACCCCGGGTAAGCTTCGGGAGACGCCCCGTCCGATCTCAGGAGAGGGGGAGCGAGGCGTTGCCCCTCCCCCTAAGGAGAAGGCCCAGGACGCACCTAAGGTGGTGAAGGCCCCTACCCAGCAGGCAAAGGCCTCTATCGAGGCGATCGCGGCGATTCTGGCCAAGCCGGCAAAGACCCCGCCAGCGGAGACTGCCTCCGGGTCTAAAGTTTCCCTGCCGCCAAGGAGGGAATCCTCTTTTCAGCCCATCGTCATGGCCCCCATGATGGAACAAGGGGGGGGTGTCATGATCTCTGCTCCCAAAAGGTCAGGGTTTTCCCAACTCCCTTGGAAGCAGATCCATAACCCAGGTTCCGAGTGCCAACCAGTCCCAATTGGGACCTTTTGGACCCAGTCCTGGCGCCAGTGGCACCAGGCTCATAAATATGCCCAGTCCCAGTGCTGGAAGCGCCGGGCTCATAATGCTTGGGTGGACTTACCTGCAGCAGACCATGCTGCTTACTTGCCTGCCAGTTGAGCCTCTGATCCTCTTCTGTTTGGAACTACTTTTCCTGTTGGGTGGGACAGGAGCCACTCCCTAGATTCAGAACACTGGAACTCTTCTGGAAAGCAGGAACTCTTTTCTTACCTAGGCGTGGCTGTGGAAGGAGACCTCTAAGCACTACAGGAGGCTATTTAAACCACACCCGATGGATGAATCTTGCTTTGCGTTATTCTGCATCCTCTGCAGCAGAACGCTCATCGTGTCTTCTGCATCTGATCCTGGGCCTAAGGAAAAAGGCTTACCATCCTGAATCCAGTCTTCAGCAACACCTATAAAGACAAGAAAGAACAGGTTAGCATTACGGTCTTCAGTGACAGCTCTTCACTTACCTGGTCCATCGGCTGTCACCAACGCCTCGCGCTGCATTCCGGCATCTGAAAGACAAAGGCTTACCTACTCTTCGTGCGCTCCGGAGGTCTTCACACTGCATTCCGGCATCTGAAAGACAAAAGCTTACCAACTCTTTGCACGCTCCGGAGGCCTTCGGCGCTGCATCCCGCATCTGAAAGACAAAACGAGGTGCGTTTAAAGACATTGGGGAACTTTAATACTCACGTGCCATTACTCCTTTCCACATCTAACCCAGTGGGTATTCCGGCACCCTGCAGCCGCTCCGAACTTGTACCTGCAAAATAAAAAGACAGTTAGAGCGCATTGTGAAGCAGGCAACAAGCGCTTACTTACGTGCTTCCAGGCGCTTCTATTCATCACACGGGCTCCATCTTCAACTCACTTCAGCCCGTCATCCGCCATCGCCGGAACCCTGCAAAACAAGAAACATCATTACTAAAGACTTTAAAGACATTAGAATTACTCGAAACTTACCGTTCGTGCAGTAAACGACGGACAGCAGTCCTCTGAAGTCAAGAGGCCTGCTCCCCTTATCCAGTGAAGAAACTGGTTACAGCACCCTGCCCTGAGGCAGATGGAGAGCACGGCGTTCACTTACCTAAGGTGAGAGCGTTAACCTTTGGGGTTCTACAGGAGAAGAGAAAGGGAAGAAGAGAGAGACATTCAATAACCCAGTTCCTTAATCCCATATTTTCTATCTGCAGACATCTTACCCTTCGAGTCAGACATACAGTGCACAGAGGTCCAGCCCAAAGAGCCAGCCGTGTGTTACACATCACCTTTAAAGATACGGTATACGCCCAGTCAAGACCGGCGCCTCTACGGGAATCAGGTGAGCGTTACAGGGGGGGGCACGGTAGCCTCCTCGAGCTCGGAGTCAGCCTCGGAGGGGGAACTGACCGAGGTCGCGAGGAATCTCGAAGTACATTTCGAGAAGGTTCGGTCCCGCAAGGAAGATCCTCGGGAGATAACCGAGGAAGACGACGATGGCGAGGAAGAGCAGCCTTCCCTTCCGGCGCAGCCGGAACCAAGGCCTCAGGATAGCTCGGCGGCCATTTTGTTTGCGATCCAGTCCTTATGCTCTGAGATAAGGAAGAGATTACCACGGCCCAGGCCGGAGGACCCGCAACCTGGCCCGTCGGGAAGTCCTCAGAACAAACGACGGAGGACCCAACCCTCTCCTCCGCTCGCCCCCGTAAGGCCTGCAGTTCCCTCCTCATCCTCCCACGAGTCGGGAGATGAGGGTGCGGTGGGCTCGACGACGGGTTCTGAGGGCGACGACGACGGAACGGGTCTCCCGTCTCCCGGGCATCTCCGCCCGACGAGATTGGCTCATTCCACGCCATGATCGCCAGGGCGTCTGAATCTGAATTGTTCCAGCTCTGCCCGGAGGAGCAGAAAAAGGAAGGTTTCCTCTGTCAGCGCCGGGAGGCCAAGAGGAAGACTGTCATCGCGGTGCCTCTAATCGATGACATCTGGGAGGAGGGCCTGTCGGTACTCAAGAACCCCTCCACGGCACCAGCCAAACGGGACCGGTACGAAAAGAAGTACCGGGTCCCTGAGACCGCTCCCCTGTGCCTCAGGGCCCAGCCAACTCCAGACTCGGTCGTCTCGGCAGCGGCGAAGAAGAAAGCGGCGGGGTCAGGAGCCTCAACGTCGAATTCCCCTCTGGACGGCGAGGGAAAGAAGTTGGACGCCATGGGGCGACGGGTCATTTCGTCGGCGGCGACGACGATCAAAGCGGCCAACGCCCTGGTGATCGTGGCCCGTTACGACAGGGAGCTCTGGTTTAAGCTGGCCCCCAAATTGGACTTCCTACCGGACGACAAGAGGTCCGAGGCCCTGGAAATACTTCAAGAAGGCGAGGTGGCGTCGGACCACGCCATAACGGTGGCAACCGATATTGCCGATACCGGGTTCCGCCAGCTGGGCAATGGAGTTTGCCTACGATGACGGGGTTGGTTCCGGGCGATCGACTTCGGTCAGGACGTCCAGACCAGGGTGTTGGACATGCCGTTCGACGGCAGCAACTTGTTCGGGAAGGCGGTGGACGAATCCCTCCAAGCCATAAAGACGGACACGGAGACGGCCCGCGCCCTAGGAGCCCTTCAGCAACGACGGCCCTTTCGGAGCTCTGGAGGCACACAGGGGGCCTCCAAGGGATCCAGCGGTGGCTCGTCGTCCTACCGCCAGGCGGCACGCTCCTCGTCTCAGGAGGCCTACAGGGGTCGCGGCAAGCAGGGAGCGCCTCGCTGCCGTCGGCAAGGTGGCCTGGGCGGCAAGGCCACCACCTCCAAGCAGGACTGAACCGGCCGTGGCCTCGGGCCCCCACCGAAGCACCCCGGTGGGAGGCCGGCTGACGAAGTTCGTCGGTGTGTGGGAGTCCATCTCCACCGATCGTTGGGTGCTGGATACCCTGGCAAGAGGACACTCTATCGAATTCCTGAAGAAGTGCCCTCACATTCCACCTGTGGCCAGGAAGGAAAATCACGTCCCGCAGCTGCTGTTGGAAGTACGGGCGATGCTCAGGAAAGGCGCCATCGAGCCCGTCCCGAAGAGGCTCCGGGGTGTACTCAAGGTACTTCCTTGTCAGGAAGAAGACGGGCGGCTGGCGCCCCATCCTGGACCTTCGTCGTTTGAACAAATACATTGGGTCACAAAAGTTCAGGATGGTCACCCTCCAGCACGTGCTGGGACAGCTGGAGGAAGGCGACTTTCTATCGTCGCTGGACCTTGAGGATGCATACTTCCACGTTCCCATCCTCAGAAGTCACCGAAAGTTCCTCAGGTTCGTCGTCCAGGGACGCCACTACCAATTCAGAGCACTGCCGTTCGGATTGAAGTCGGCCCCCAGGGTCTTTACCAAGTGCTTAGCACATGTGGCGGCGCGGCTGCGCCTGCAGGGGATTCACGTCTACCCCTACCTGGACGACTGGCTCATCCGCTCAAGGACGAGGGAACTCGCCGTCGAACACACTGCGAGGACCGTCCATTTACTCACAGACCTGGGATTTGCCATAAATTACCCAAAGTCCCACCTGGTGCCGTCGCAGGTGGCCCTCTTTCTGGGAGCGAAGCTCGATACAGTGAGGCGCCTGGCGGCACCGTCGGAAGAATGGACAAAGACCATTCTGGGCAAAGTGCAGCGCCTGCTAGCCACGGACGTGGCCAGGGTGACGTCCATCAAGTCCCTCCTGGGGATGATGTCCTCTTGCATCTACCTGGTGCGCCTATGCAGATTACGGATGCGCCCTCTTCAAGAATTTCTCGACGCCCGTTGGATGCAGGCGACGGGCACCTTCGAAGACAGGGTCCCCCTCAACGAGGTGTTCCGGCGGGCGATTCAGTGGTGGGGCGTTCGAGCACACCTCACGGCGGGCAAGGACTTTCAGACGCCGGCGTACCAGGAGACGGTGACGACGGACGCCTCCCTGGAAGGTTGGGGCGCCCACACCGGAGATCTCCACGCAAGAGGCCTCTGGCTCCCGGAGGAGAAGCTCCTGCACATCAACATCCTGGAACTCCGAGCCGTGTTCTGGGCTCTCAAATCGTTCCTCCCGCCGCTCAAGGGCAAGGTGTTGCGGATCTTCACGGACAACACCACGACAATGTTTTACATACGGAAGCAGGGAGGTACCAGATCCCCAGCCCTATCCAAGGAGGCACAGGATCTGTGGCACTGGGCGGTCGCCCAGGGGATGTTCCTGGTTCCCTTCCACCTGGCAGGAGAAAGAAACACCATCGCCAACTCGCTCAGCAGGGAGCTGCGCCAGGATCAGGTGGATCAACACTTCCGACGATGGGGCAAACCCCAAATCGACCTGTTCGCAACAGCGACAAACTCGAAGTGCCAGAGGTTCGCCAGCAGGTTTCCTGAGCCGAGAAGCATGGGCGATGCGTTCTCGTTCCCCTGGGACGGCCTATACCTGTATGTGTTCCCTCCGTTGCCGTTGCTGCTTTGACTCATCAACCAGCTCAAGAGGTCCCGGTGCAGGATGATCCTCGTTGCACTGGCGTGGCCGAGGCAGATCTGGTTCCCAGACCTTCTGGACTTGTCAACGTCCCCATCCATCAAGCTGTCGGCGGACGTGGATCTTCTCTCCAGAGAAGGAGGTGCCAACTTCCACCACGACCCGGCGTCGCTGAACCTGCAGGCTTGGCTCCTGCACCGCTAGAGTTTAGAGGGTACGATATACCGGCCGACTGCAGAGAGGTTCTTGCAAAGGCCAGGGCGTCCTCGACTCTCAAATGCTACGTTCACAAGTGGAAGAGGTTCTCTATCTGGTGCCGAGCACAGAAGATCAACCCCCTACGGATTACGGCCCTTGAGGTGCTGCCTTACCTGCTATCGCTGGCAAAGGCTGGGCTAGCCCATGCCTCCATTAAGATTCATCTGGCGGCGATCTCCAGATATACCAGAACCACAGGACGGACGTCCCTGTGGTCCCATCGACTGGTGAAAGAGTTTATGAAAGGACTGTTCCGGTCGTTCCCGCCGGTGAAGGCCCCGGCCCCGGCGTGGGAACTTAACGTGGTGCTGACTAGGCTCATGGGGGCCCCCATTCGAGCCGATGCACTCCGCACCGATGAAGTTTGTGTCGTGGAAGACTGCATTCCTGGTGGCCATTACCTCCGCACGATGAGTGGGAGAGATCCAGGCCCTATCCTGCAAAGCACCGTACTTGACTTTCCATGCCTCGAGGGTGGTGCTTAGGACGCACCCCTCCTTTATGCCTAAGGTGCCGTCGGACTTCCATCTTAACGAGCCCCTGGTGTTACCTGTTTTCTTTCCGTCTCCTTCGTTGCCGGCCGAGAGGACTTTGCACTCGCTGGATGTGGCTAGAGCGCTGAAGTTCTACATGGACCACACAAAGAGTTTTCGGAGGACATCACAGCTGTTTGTGAACTTTGGACCTGTGAATCAAGGCAAGGCTCTCTCGAAGTCTTCTATTTCCAGATGGCTCTCCGGCTGCATCATGCACTGCCACCGGTTGGCTAACCGACCGCTGCCAGGCCGTCCGAGAGCCCATTCGACCAGAGCAATCGCTGCTACTACGGCGTTCTTATCTGGTGTGCCCCTGCTGGACATCTGCAGGGCTGCTACGTGGAGGTCGACACACACCATCACGAGATTCTACTGCGTCGATCGGGATTCCAGGGAGGAGTCCAGGGTCGGCCAAGCAGTGCTGCACAACCTGTTCGCTTAAGGTGAGCCTGGTGAGGAGGTAAGAGATGCTTAGTGTTGAGCCTTTGCCACCTCCCGTGGTTGTGCATGTGTGTACTTCTATGTATTCTTGTATTCTTATATTCATGAGCATGTGAATCCATGCCAGACCCCATGCTGGAGAAGGAACACGTTACTTACCTGTAACTGTTGTTCTCCAGCATGGGTCTGGCATGGATTCACATGCGAATCCTCCCGCCTACCCCTCTGCGGCTCTTCATTTGGTCATACTGCCACTTCACGTGCTACCAAATCTGAAGATGGCTGCCAGAGGCGGGGCTTAGGGAGATGGCAGTCATTGGCTGTGGTCAGTATGACGCAGAGATCAGTGATTGGTTACTACTACGAAAGACAGATCAGAAACGAAACTGATACTGATTTTTTCTTTACCGAGGATTTCCAGCCTGACGACGGGGAATATTAATGAGCATGTGAATCCATGCCAGACCCATGCTGGAGAACAACAGTTACAGGTAAGTAACTTGTTCCTTATTCCGTGTAGTTGAAGGGGGAGGGGGGCAGGTACCATCTCTAACAGATTTTATATACTGGGCCTCATTACACGGTAGGAGGTAACCATGCCACTATTAGTGGCATGGCTACTCCCTTACCGCATACCGGGTCTGGTTAGGCGGTATGGGGATTTACAGAGTCATTCCGACCCTGGAGGACCCGGTAAATCCCCATGCCAAATACCATTCCCCATTCAATTTGCGGTGCCGTTATTAGCTCTGAAGTCCCTTAGCGTGTCCCGTCCTTAACACCTGGTCAGACCAGGCGTTAAGGACGGGACCCGCTGAGGGACCTCGTAGTAGGGCGCTAAGGGATTACCGGCACCGGTGACCTTACCAGTAATCCCTTAGCACCTACCGTGTAATGAGGCCCACTGTCTTCTTGATAGCCATGCTTTTAGAGGTTTTGTGCACCCTTCTCCAAATCTGCCCTATTCCTCTTCCGTAATTGGCTCACCAAAGTCCTTTTCCCATCTATCCTTGTACGAAAGCTTGTCTCCCATTTGTGCACCATCCAGAAACCTGTAAAATCTTGCTAACCCTCTACTGGTCGTACCTTCCTGTATGGTCATTTCTAGCTCCACCAGAGCCCTTGTGCCCGCCTCCCTAACCTGCTTCTGGGAGATCCAATGCCTAATTTGTATATATTTATGCCTTTCTTTCTCTCCTATACCAAATTTTTGTTTACATTCTTCAAAAAGGAAGGGGGACCCACCTTTTGAAACAATTCACTTAGGAAGATGGATTCCGTTCCCTTCCAGCATCCCAAAATTTAGTTTGCTGACCTGGGGTGAAATCCGCATTGTGGGCTATCGTGGTGTATGGGCCTAAACCGCACTGTATTTTCTTCCTTCTAATGCTTGATCCCATCCCTGCAATGTCACCTTAGTAGCTTCTAGCAGTTGTCCCCCCTACTCACCGGGCCCCTATACGGACAGCATGTAGCCCCTTAGTGGAATGGTTGTAACCACCTATTCTATCCAACACCAACCTTTTGGTCTATCTTGCCTCTGCCCATTTCAGCATCAGTGCTATATGCGCTGCTAAGACATCTCTCTACACCTGGAATTCCCAGTCCACCCAGAAGTGTTGGGCGCATCAGAATTTGTTTTTGCATTCTCAGCTTCTTTCCATGCCATATAAAGGAGATTATCGCAGCTTGTAATTCCTTGATCATTCGGGGTGGGATATTTACCAGGGGGAGAGGGGGGGGTGGGGGAGCCCACCATGTATAGTAATCTGGGAAGCAGGGTCTCTGACTGCTGCGATTCGTGCAAACCAAGAGTTCCTGGGCCTCCCATCTATGCAAGTCGTCCTGCATTTGTTTTCAGAGCGGTATTATATTTGCCCCAAACAGCCCCTTGTATTCCCTCATCAATTTTATCCCCAAATATTCTATGCTCTCCTCTTCCCAAGTTAGGGGATACATTTTACCCAGCTTTGTTATCTCATCTCGCTCCTCTGTTATATTTAGCGCCTTAGATTTCGTGTAGTTTATAGTCAATCCCGAAATTGTGGCAAACTCTTGTAGCCTCTCCATTATTCTAGTTAATGTATCCTTTGTTTTCTTTAGAAACAACAATATATCATCCGCATACATCGCGATTTTATGTGTTTCCTTTCCACAAGTTAGTCCAAGAATGTCCTGGTCCTGTCTGACCGCCACTGCTAAGGGCACCATAGCCATTGCAAATATTAAGGAAGATAGAGGGCATCCCTGATGCGTACCTCTCTGTATATTAATCATCGCCAAGCTCTGCCCATTAACCAAAAAATGTGTTGTAGGTATTTGAAAAGTCGCTAGAACCATCCTGGTAAATTCGGGTCCACATCCAAACCTTTCAAGGACCAATCGCAGTATCCCCTAAGCTCTCGAAAGCCCTCCGTGCTGCGTCTAACGCTGCTACAGCGAACCGCTGTTCTGATCTTGTCCCCAGATCTATTATATCTATGGCACTTCTTATATTGTCCTTTGTATGTCTCCCAGCTATGAAGCCCGCCTGGTCCTCATGTACGATCCTCGGTAGTACCTTCATTAATCTCGCAGCCAAAACCTTAGTGTAGATCTTGGCATCACTATTTAGCAGTGCTATGGGGCGATAGCTGGCACAATCTGTGGGGTCTGTTCCTGGTGTAAGTATAAGTATTGTGGTAGATTTCCCCATGTCCTCTGTAATCCTGCCGTTCTCCCTAATGTAATTAAAGAGTCGTGTTAATGGTTCCAGCAGCTGCGACCTAAAGGTTTTGTAATACCCATTTCCTAGCCCGTCCGGGCCAGGAGTTTTATTGGTCGGTAAGGCGGTTATCGCCTCACTAACCTCTTGTGCTGTTATCGGGCCTTTCAATGTGTCCCTGCCTTCCTCAGATATTTGGGGTAGTGGCAGTACTGACATATATGTAATAAGGGGTTTAAGGCTCTATGTTTCAGCAGCCCTTCGTGAAACCTTTCCATTATTTCCTTTTTCCCTTCTTGCGCAGTGCATAATATCCCCTGTTCATTTTTAAGTTGGTGTTAGGCAAGATTGTATGCAGTACCCTTTGGGTGCACTACAATAACTTTGACCTCCTGACAATAGGAATCCAACCTTTGCTATAATAATGTCATTGTGTTAAAGCTGAACTTAGAAAGCGCACCCTTGTAGCATCTGTGTTAATGTTGAACCTAGACGGTATTCCCAACATCATTGAGTGTGCGCCAATAGCGTCACTGTGTTAAAGTTCAACCTAGAAGCATCCCCTATTAGAGTCACTGTATTAGAGTTGAATTAAGATAGTATCACCAACAACATTGAATGTACCCTAATAGCGTCACTGTGTTAAAAGTTAAATTTAGTAGGTAGATTGTGCCTGGTTGCATACACTTCACTGATTACCACAATATCACACTACTACGCTTACTCTCTCCTGTACACCACCATTCAACTAGAACACAGCAGTACTATGACACATTCGGTAAAGCTGTTCTCATACTAACATGACCCATCAAACCACCCATCATCCTAATAAAACACAGCTAGCTAGCACACACCGGCTAGCTTAGGCATCTCCTCAGGCCTAACGCAGACATAACTCAGTCTGGTTGTCAACCCTCCAGACTGAACACATTCAACTGATCTCCTCAGCACCACACCTACGGCTAAGAAGCAGCTATTATGCAACAACCACACCGGCTGCACACATACCTGGTGCGCCCACGCACTTTACGACTCTCTCTCTCAACTAACTTGCGGTTCCCGAGGGTGTTCAACCTACCAGCACCTTGAGATCATACCAATGGTACATAAGGCGCTATACAAATGCAAAATAACATAACATAACATACGTCTGTACTACACATGTTGGTGTAGTAGAGCAACCAGGCTTATCTCAATACACTTCAAAACACACACTGTTAATATTCTTAAATCAGTAAAGACCCTTTTGGGATGGCCCACAGTCACAACCTACACCCTCGGGTGACTTCAATAGCTAGGTTGCTGGGGACATTAATATCTTACTGTTGCATTTAGAATACTTTTAGGAATTGGTTAAAGGAAAAGGTTATTAGAACAAACGAGAGATCACAAATATTCTTAAGCAGGCAAATACTTTTGGATCCCCTAAGCAGTCATTCAGTTATAACAGGTTAAGCCAAAGTCAATGGGCAAAAGTATTATATGGGCTAAAGCAATTCTGGTAGGTAAATAGAAAAAGTATTTGCACAATGTTTTAGAAGTCTTTGAAGAAAAGAATCAATGTAGGGCCACAAACTGTTTAGGCTTGTGAGTAGTAGAAGATGCAAGCAACTCTGCAATTAGAGGTAAGTTCTCTCCGACTTTACAGTACCTTTTGTATTGAAGAAAAAGTGCAGCAGATTACGTCTGTTCCTGTGCAGATCTCACTGTTCCTGGGCCTTAGTCGTGGGGACAAGAGGGTGGACTTCTGGGGACTCCTGCACTGCAATGGGACGATCACCGCTCGCAACCAGCAATCTTTCCAAAAGTGGCACTTCAGTGTTTCAGCTCCTCGCAACTACCGCAAATAGCAACACTGCGGTTTCTGGCTGTCGAGATGTACGTTCCTTGCTTCTAGCCTCCCGCATTCTGTTGAAGGGGCTCAGGCTCGGTCAGTCCTGCTTCCTGGGAGTCCGGAGGTTTTTCCTGGAGCTCTTGGCCAACTTAAAAGCAACGCACACAATCTGGTTGTTCCTCTGCCTGGCATTTCGGTTTCCAGCAGCAACTCTGTGGAAATGCAACCAGCTCCGAGAGACTGTCCAGGTGGCTTACTTTGGAGTGCATTGGTCCCACCAACTCAAGGGGAAGTCATCCTTGCAGGGGCTTTTCTGT
Organism: Ambystoma mexicanum; assembly: GCF_040938575.1. NCBI lineage: Eukaryota > Metazoa > Chordata > Amphibia > Caudata > Ambystomatidae > Ambystoma > Ambystoma mexicanum. Next base: position 351,733,608 of record NC_090926.1, read on the forward strand.
CGATATGAATTTGGAGTTTCAGCACAGCAGCAGAGCTTCACCGGGCAAACCAATGGTCCAGGAGTTGCAGCAGGCGTCCCATTCAAGTTCTTCTTCGGTTCCTTCGTCCAGTGGTCGACTCTGCCTTCCAAGCCAAAAGCCTCACCTTTTATTCAGTTCTCTCCCATTCATTCCAGCCTAGCTGTCAGTCACCCAGCAGGGTGGCTTTCCTTGCCGGACAGTCAGCCGGCCTATCACTACAGATTGCATTTGGTTCTCCTAGGAGACTAAGTACAGGGAGTTTCAGGCACCTCCCTCCCTTCCTGCCTACCCCAGACACCCTGGAGCCTTCCCTCATGAATCCTGCCAAAGGCAAAGCGAAGCAAGGCACCAAACCTGGTTTGGTGCAGAGTAAGAAGGACCTTTCCACAAAGAAATGCTGAAAAAAGAAGACCGGGCCAATTTGAGAACAATGGCGCCCATGGGTGCTTTACGGCAGCTGTGAACGCAGACCGCGGTAAATGCACATCACGGTAGTTAAAAATAAACGGATCTATGTGATCACTGCGCCGCCCGCAACTGTGATGCGGAAAATGCCAACGGCAGTTACGGCGCAGCGCAGTGATCATATGGATCACTGTGCCCATAAAAACCCCCACCCACCCCCAAACCCAACACAAACACACTTACCTTTACGGCACCACACTTCTGCGTGTGCCGCCCGCACTCTGCGATCCCTCGGTGTCAGCTCCTCCCACTAACGTGGGTTGGAGCTGACGCCTCAGGGTGCTTTTTTAAAAAAAGTGTTATTATTATTTTATTTTTTTATGTGTCCCCCGCTTTCCGAAATGGTAAGTGGGGGACACCCCCGACCCCCATTACTGCGCCCAGGAAGAGCGGGGGACACCCCCGCAACCCCTGCTCTGTTTGGGCGCAGTAAATGTCACCCTCATTTTGTGCGCCTCCAAAGTCGCAGTGACTGCGGGGGCGCACAACTGAGGGCGACATTTTTGTACAATAGCAAAGTAAACCACTGCCACCAGTCATTCAGTGAGGAAGGGGTAACATAAAAATGTTACATGAGAAGCTGGACAAAGGGGATACTAAGTAACCTCTCCAGCACCCCACTGTAAGATAGTGTGTGTTGGGTCTAGAAAGTTACAAATGTAAGTAAAGTCAATTTCACTTTACTGCTCTGGGAAACAGTAGTTATCCCAGAGAAGGTATTTAAACCTTTGGGAAATCTGAAAGACTTCCCTGTGTCACTGCACCGAAGGTGCTGTGTGACACAATGTAAAATATGGTGCCTATGGAGTTTGTCAGACTCCACAACCAAAAGAAACACAGAATTAAAAATCACATTAAAATACATGAGAGAGGGGGAAAAAGGGTCTCAAAATCAAGTCCTCAAAATCCAGCAAAGTTGCTGGGGGTATCTAAGGTGGAGGGAATTAGCACATTTCTGAGAATTCTCCCTAACAGATGGGCTAAGTAATTACGGGATCTTTCCTCAATTTGGCTGCTAAGAATCGGTTAGCTAAAAGCTAACACCATGTATGTAATATGTTTGTTTAGTGTTTAGTAGTGTCTGTGGCATGTGGTCTGCGCCATGTGCTTCCAACTGGGCTCTAACTTGCCGTATCCGGGTCTGTGGCAAGGTGGACTAATGCATGCACTACAGGGGCCTGTGTTTGACCTCATGGTCACAGGTTCGAATCCGAGCAGGTCACCTCAGCCCTTCATCCTTCCGAGGTCGATAAAATGAGTACCATTAAGTTGGGTAACAATAAATATCTGTTATTTGCACCAAGATGCCCCTCTGGGGGTGTACGTGCGCTTTACAAATACGCCTGTTATGTTATGTAGTGCCTTCAACGATTTTTGTGTCTGGCATTTTTTGTGCTGTGTCTCAGCTTCCTTTACCTCCCCCTCCAGTTTCTTTGTAATGAGTCCTTTCGAAGGGATTGTGTCCTCCGACGTATTCCTCATCTTAGATATCTCCTTTCAGCTCTGCTGGCCTCGGAAAATTTTTTCTCTAGAGGGCGCTGCGCGTCGACGTCCTCCGAGTCGATGTCCTTCGACAGCCGCCGTGTCGACGTCATCCTGCCTATAAAGGCCGCGTGCAGCGTCCGTTGATCAGTTCCGTTTTTCCGCGCTTACTCAGTGCCTCGGAATACTGTTGCTCAGTTTTGTCAGGTTAAACCTATTTACCTCGAGTTATTCGATCCGTACTCGATGGCTTCTTCGTCGGAACTGACAACTCCTTGATCCGGCTTCAAAAAATGCAGAGATTGTGGTAAAAAGATGTCGCTGACTGACCCTCACAGAGTTTGTCTGTGGTGTTTGGGAGCTGAACACCATTGTTCGGAGTGCGAGGACTGTATGTCCATGACAGCTAAGGCCCTGAAGGAGCATAGGGGGAAGCTGGAGAAAGGTAAGACTTTTAAAGCTTCTTCTTCGTCGACGAAGTCGAGACATTCGTCTCCTCGTCACCATTGGCGCTCCAGGTCTCGGAGTGGGTCCCATCACTCCTCGAGATCGAAGCACTCGAAGAGGAGACGTCGAAGATCCCCTTCTCTGTCTTCCTCTTCCTCTGTTTCGCCAAAAAGAATCCCTTGCCCCACGAAACATAGTTCCCGGGCTGAATGGGAGGAATTCCGCAAAAATATGATGAGCGTCTTCGAGAAAGCGGCCTCGACCCCCTCGAAGACTGCCGAGAGCGATGCTCTGGTCGAAAGACCCGAAGGTCAAAAACGCCGCGAGTCGCAGTACCCGGCGAAGGAAAACTCTCGAGCGCGTCTCAAACCCTCGAGTAGGACTATGACCTCCAAACCTTCCTCGAAGGTTCGGTCGACGCCGTCGACGAAGGTTCCGTCGACGCCGAGGTCGGTGTCTTCGACGCCGTTGTCGAAGGGACCTTCGACACACGGGTCTGTCGACTTGACGCCAGCCTCGACACCGGCGTCGACGCCAAGAAAAGTCACGGTCACGACACACCCAGTGACTATCCCCAGGTCCTCGATGACGATGGCTTCGAGATTGTCGAGTAGAATCCCAATTCTGTCGAGGTCATCGAGGCCTCCGCCTTTGTTTTCGACGCCACGCTCGAAGCCTTCGACGTCGACGACATCGACGTTTTCGAGGCCGATTATGACAAGTTCGGCACCCTCTGCCTTGGAAATGGGATTTACACCCTTTATGAGTTCAGAACAATTGAGAACTATGTCCTCAATTTTGGAAGAGGGTGAATTGTCTGAACAGGAAGACACATTTGAGTTGCAGGGACCTGTAACCCCAATTAGAGAGGAATTTTCCTCTGAAGAACGCAGGTTAAAGGATCTTCATGATTCCTTACATGAGGCAAGTGGGTTAGACACTTCCCCTGAGGTGGAGTTTGCTAGGCCAGACCCGGGGGAGCATGCTGAAACCCCCTATAGAGCCTTAATGGCCAGGATCACAGAGTTTATGGGGTGGTCTGCACCTTCACAATCTTTCCAACAAGATGACCTCACAGATATTCTTGACAAAGGCCCACAGGAGGATCCTGTGGTGCCTTTTCATAAAGCTCTTCAGAGGAAGATTATGACGAACTGGGAAACCCCAGATGTCATCCCGGCAGTAAATAAAAAACTGTCTACAAAATACAGGGTATCTTCTACAGACCCGGAGTTTTTGTCAAAACACCCATCCCCAGAAAGTCTGGTGGTACAGGCAGCATCTTCTACCGATGTCAAGACGGCTTATCCTACCGTCCCACAGGACAGGGACGATAAAAAATATGATGCTATGGCAAAGAAAGTTTTTTCGGCATGTAGCATGGCGTTAAAATCTGTGAATGCTACTTGCACCCTTGCTAGATTCAGCCATACACTTTGGGAGTGTGCTTCTACAGCGGCTGACTGCATCCCGGAGGGAGAAGAAATGGAGGCGTTCCTGAATATCACACAGGACGGTAAAGACGCTATGTGCGAATCCCTCCAGACGGGCATTGATTCGGCTGACAGTATCAGCAGAGCAATGGTGGCAAGCACAACAACCAGGAGATTTGCTTGCTTGAGAAAGTCTGGTTTTGCCCCTGATGTGCAAGCCAGGCTCTTGAACATGCCATTCGATGGCTCTTCTTTGTTCGGGAAAAAGGCGAATGACAGTTTAGAGAAATTGCAAACTTCAAAAGCAGCAGCAAAATCCCTAGGCGCTGCAATCCGTCAGACACCTTTTCGTCCCACAGGAACCTCTGCGAGGGGCAAGTCCTTTCGCTTCTACTCCGCATTCGGAAGAGGTAGAGGACGACCGGCTCAAAGGGGACAAAGAAGAACTACCCGAGGTGGACGGGGTAGATATTCAAAAGCCGCAGCAACAGCAGGTGCCTCTTTACCATCGGCATCCGCATCAGCCCCCCCAAAACCACTCTGAGGACTTCCCTCACAGGACACCTGTAGGAGGCAGGTTGACTCAACATCTGGCGGAATGGCAGGCTATCACGTCAGATGCTTGGGCATTGGAAACAGTTGCCCAAGGTTACTGCCTGCCTCTCCTATGCATACCTCAGAGTCATCCACCGGGGATCAGCTCTCAGAAAGCTCCAGATCCACTCCTCTTGCAGGAAATTTTGGACCTGCTAGAGAAAGGTGCCATAGAACCGGTACCTGTAGCAGAGAGGAACAAGGGCTGGTACTCCCCTTATTTTCTCATTCCAAAGAAAGACGGAGGACTGAGACCCATCTTGGACTTGCGAGAATTGAACAAATTCCTCAGAAAAGACAAATTCAAGATGGTCACTCGTTCTCAGATCCTCCAGACCCTTCAGTTCCAGGACTGGTTGGTATCTCTGGACCTTCAGGATGCTTATTTCCATGTACCTATCCATCTCAAACACAGGAAATAGCTGAGGTTCGCATTTGGCAACTCTCACTATCAATTTCGAGTGCTGCCATTTGGACTGACCTCCGCCCGAGGGTCTTCACCAAGTTAATGTCGGTAGTGGCGGCAAGTCTAAGGAGGGAAGGGATTCACGTCTACCCCTACCTGGACGATTGGTTGATCAGGGCTGTCTCTTCGGAACAAGCTCAGATCCAGCTAAATCACGTGTGCCACTCCCTTCACAGACTGGGCTTCTCCCTCAATTTAAAGAAGTCAGAAATGATACCATCGCAGAGACTCCAGTTCATAGAAGCGATCCTGGACACTTCCCTGGGAAACGCCTCGCCACCAGAGTTGAGGGCTCAAGATATTCTACAGATGGTTACCAAGTTCCAAGATGCCCAACGTCTCCCAGCCTTCGACTTTTTGAGGTTGCTCGGCCTCATGGCATCCTGCATTTTCCTAGTGCCAGAGGCTCGCCTGAGAATGAGATCCGTCCAGTGGGCACTGAGGACTTAGTGGTCACAATTCTCAGGGAGAATGACAGATCTTCTTCAGGTTCCCGACAGGGTAGCTCGAGACCTTCAGTGGTGGGCCTGTCAGGAGAACATTCTGAAAGGAGAACATTTTTGGAAACCCTGGCCGGAGATAACAGTAGTCACGGATGCCTCACTCACGGGGTGGGGAGCCCACACCAACGACTTGACCATCAGCGGTCGTTGGTCTCCATCGGAGTCCAGACTACATATCAACCTGTTAGAGCTGAGAGCCATCAGACTTGCGCTGAAGGCGTTCCTGCCAGCTGTACAGGGGAAAAACGTCCTGATAATGACAGACAACACAATGGCCATGCATTACCTCAACAAAAGAGGAGGCGTAGGATCACTACCCCTGTGGAGAGAGGCGATGCAGCTCTGGTTTTGGGCAATCCAAGAAGGAATCTCTCTATCGGCAGTTCACCTAGCCGGAGAGAAGAACTTGACAGCGGATGCTCTGAGCAGGCAGAGCACAGTCTCCCACGAGTGGGAACTAGCTCAGGAAGTCCTTCAAGAGATCTTCGCCCTTTGGGGAACCCCTCAGGTGGATCTGTTCGCCACCAGCGTCAACAGGAAATGCGATCTGTTCTGCTCAAGGGAATTTCCCCCGAGAGGAGCTCTGGGAGACGCGTTCATAGTGGACTGGGACTTTCCGCTTCTGTACGCGTTCCCACCGGTCCCTGTCATTCCTCAAATGATCAGGAGGTTGAGAAGATTCCGGAGAACCATGATCCTAATTGCCCCGGATTGGGCCAGGAGAAAGTGGTACCCGGACCTTCTAGACTTGTCCATCTGCCCTCCAATTCGACTTCCACTCAGAGAGAATCTGCTCTCACAGAAGGGAGGTCAGGTTCTCCATCCAGACATCAAAACCCTCAACCTTCACACGTGGCTTCTGAAAGGTTGAGGTACAAGGATTGGGACCTCCCTGATGATGTTATGGAGGTTTTGCTTTCGGCAAGGAGGCCAGCAACAAAGTCTTTATACCGCTGCCGTTGGAACAGATTTTGCAGCTGGTGTAGAGAACAGAATATCGACCCTTTTTCATGTGGTACACCAATGGTTTTGTCCTTCCTTCTATATTTGGCGAATTCAGGCCTTCAAGTTGGCACCATTAAGGGCTATCTCGTAGTGCTATTCATCTTTAAGCGCACTGCGGAAGAACCATCCTATTTCAAGTTACCCTTGGTAATACAGTTTCTAAAGGGGTTAACCAATGTTTATCCCCCAAGACCATTCCAAGTTCCCCTATGGGATTTAAACTTAGTACTAACTTTCCTGATGGGCACACCTTTTGAACCACTCCATTCTTGTTCGTTAAGATTCCTTACCCTTAAAACTGTTTTATTAATAGCACTTACATCTGCTAGAAGGGTGAGCGAATTACAAGCTCTTTCTTGTAAACCCCCTCACACAATATTTCACAAAGACAAAGTTGTCCTGAGGGTGAAGCCTAATTTCCTCCCAAAGGTGGTTTAGGAATTCCATATCACTCAGACGATTACCCTACCATCTTTCTATCCTCCTCCTCATCCGGTGAAAGAGGAAGAGAGGTTACACAGGCTAGACCCTAGAAGGGCTTTAAGTTTTTACATCAGTAGACTAGCCAGGATAAGACGGGCAGACCAGCTGTTTGTAGGTTACACAGGTCACAAGCTGGGGTTACCAATAACTAAGCAGACCATTTCCAGATGGATCATTCTAGCCATTCTGGAATGTTATAAACTGGCAGGGAAAGAGCCCCCTCAAAACCTTAGGGCTCATTCGACCACAGGTATTGCAGCTTCATCGGCCCTCAAAAGAGGCGTGCCGGTTAAAGACATCTGTGCGGCCGCTACATGGTCGTCTGTCCATACCTTTACACGATTTTACAATTTGGATTCCTCCTCCAGTCAAGAGACTAGGTTTGGAAGGGCTGTACTGCATTCTATTCATTAATAGAAGACAGCGTGAAGTCAGTACTCCCTACTCCAATAATAGAATACTGCTGTGGGAGCCTATCTAAGATGAGGAATACGTCGGAGGACACAATCCCTTCAAAGAACAAGTTACTTCTTACCTTGTAACGTTCTTTCGACGGGATGTTCCTCCGACGTATTCCTCATCGACCCTCCCATCCATCCCCGCAGTTCATCTTCCCTTGTTGTTGCAGCTTACGCTCCTTCAGGGTGATTAGTCTAGTCCAGAAAGTATTATTGTGGGCTACAAAACGGAACTGAGCAACCGACGCTGCGCACGGCCTTTATAGGCAGGATGACGTCGACATCGATACTGCAGCTGTCGAGGGACATCGACTGGGAGGTCGTCGACGCGCAGCGCCCTCTAGAGAAAAAAATTTCCGAGGCCAGCAGAGCTGGAAGGAGATATCTAAGATGAGGAATACGTCGGAGGAACATCCCGTCGAAAGAACGTTACAAGGTAAGAAGTAACTTGTTCTTCTCCCTGTTATGTGCTGCAGATTGTGAAATAAATTCTCCCCGGACCACTGCTTTCCCTGCGTCCCACACTATCCTCCAATCTTTTCCCCTTTATCGTTGTCCTTGAAGTAATTATTTATTGTTATCCATATGTTCTCTGAGTGTTGTGTCTTGCAATATCATCTCATTCAGTCTCCAGTATTTCTGAGTTTTCCCCTTGACTTTTGCCACTTCAGAGTGTATTATCACTGTGGCATGATCGGACAGATATTTAACTCCTATTTCTACTTTTAACACTTGAGGGATCAGTGTTGCGGCGACTAGGACCATGTCAATCCTTGAGTACCTTTTCTGTACCGCTGAATAGTGTGTATAGTCCTTATCTTGCTTGTGGAAGAATTTCCATGTTTCAATTACCCCTAGGTCTCTAAAGAATTTCCCCAATGCCTGCCTTTTTTCCCCATCCGCTACGGAGGCCATGAGTGTTTTATCTAATGTAGGGTCCATCAGGCAGTTAAAATCTCCTCCAATCACCACCTATCCCTCACACCAACCTCCCAGTTTCTGCAGTATCTCCCTCAAATAAAGGTCCTGTTTCTTGTTGGGCACATATAACACAATCAGCATGTACAGTTGTTCCCTTATTGTACCCTTAAACACTATATATTTACGTTCAGTATCCTTGTACAAGAATTGCTTTTTAAATCCCAAACTGGCACTCAGCATGATTGCAACCCCTTTCGTCTTTTTCCCGCTTGATGCATGAAATTGCTTAGGGAATGCCTTATGAGACATCCTCTGTTCATTTTCAGATAGGAGATGTGTCTTCTGCAAAAATACTATTGAGGCCTGTAGTTCCACCAGTCTCCCCATTATCGCTCTTCATTTAGCTGGTGAGTTCAAGCCCTGTACGTTCCAGGTTATAATCGTCACCTCAGCCATCTGCTATGTCTTTGGGTCTGTATACCCTTGTTTTAAGGCCTCTATCCCCTCCCCCCGCCCCGCACAGGGCCCTAAACCATGCAATAACCCCTTACCAACTCCTGCCCCAACTTCCCTTCCACCTCCAACCCTGCCCTTGCCCCTGAATCTCCCTTTTCCCTTTACCCCAAAGTGGCCAGGATTCTGTCACGACCCTCGCCCAAAACCCCCTCCCGAAACCCTTTGGCCAGGTGGAGTCAGGACTCGGGCCTTTAGAGCCTGGCATCCTCTTCAAAAGCCCTCATGGGGCCAGTGCTGGCCCCTATGGTGCCAGGCTCATCCACCATGAAAAACAATGTGCTTAGGAACTGCTTTATTGTATTGTCAGCCAACATGGAGGCATCCACATAGCTTGGTTCCTAGGAACTAAGCTATGCGGTCTAGTGTTTTGGGTGTGGTAGCCTAGGGACTACTTTACCTGGACTATTTTGTTGGGGCTATTTAAACCACACCCAAGCAAGACAACACGCTTCGCGTTACTTTGCAGCTTGCAAAGTGACGCTCACCATGTCCAGCTATTCCCCCCGAACCTCTGAGAAGCAGAACCTGCAAGGAGACAAAAGGAACATCATTAGCAGCAGCATCTTACCTGCAGCCTTCATCTTTAGCCACTCGCAGCTCCTGAGAACAGCTTCCTCGAATCTGCACGCCTCCCGGACAGAACGACCTGAAAGAGGAAGATGGAGGCAACATTAAAGAAAGCAGCAGAGACATTTGCAAATTACAAACTGCTGAAAAGGCTTACCTGGCTGGTCGCCTGTCGGCTGGCACCACTCCGGACATTCCACTCGCGCTGAAGAACACCGCAACCTACAAGGAAGGAAAACACAGGTTAGCAAAGGCAAGACTTTGCAGCGCTGTGCATAGCGCTTACTTACCGCATCATAGCGCTCTTAATGCGCCATCATTTACCAGCGGGGCTCAACCAAGCCAGTTCGCCACGCTGAAGCTCTGCATACCTCAGAGAGAAAAAGAGACATTTTAAACAGAGAAAGGCATGCAGGATAGCAACAATACTAAAGAACAGCAATAAAGACCTACCTGAACAATATCAAACAGGCATCAGTGAAGTAACTGGACCACACACGCCCACGAAAGACAACGCGCTCCTGCAAAGAAGGCAGGACGGAGAGCACGCCTAACTCTACCACAAGGTGAGGAGAGGGCCCCAGAGGGGCGGATTCATACAGGGGGCTGGAGGGAGGATACTTACCCCGGTCGGTCAGTCTTAAACACAGTCCTCCTGTATTTGCAGTCAGAACCTTCCCTGCAGACCACATCTGGGCAAAGCTGAGAAGTATACCAGCGAGTAACCCGGCTGGGTGGCGTCCCTGTGGATACCAGGTGAGCGTAACAGAACGCAACGCCTACCATAAAAAATCCACCTGGGCACCATGGAGACATCAGAAATGGACCAATTGGCCCAATTAGTAGGAGAGCTTCGTGCTGAGGTTCATTCTGCCCGACAAGAGACTAATACCCTCCGGAGAGACCTAATAGTGACCAAAGAACGCACTGAAGAGATTAGCAGGCAATACTTGCAATCACAGGCAGGACAGACGCCTCTACCTGGAAGCAATCCAACGATGCAAAACCCCACCATACCATCCACTACCTCCACTCCGGTACAGGTAACTTTACCTGGAACAGTTCCCCTGGCACCACCAGAAAGGTTCTCGGGCAACCCATGGAAGTATGCGGCATTCATCAATCAGTGTCGCCTTCATTTTCTTTGTAGGCCTGGAACATTTCCAAACGACCAAACTCGGGTAGCTTTCGTATTATCATAACTTAGTGGTAGTGCAGCAGATTGGTCGGTGCTGTTGGTGACCCATGACGATCCTCTATTACAGGACTTTGGGGGGTTCCAGAGAGAAATGGAAAAACTTTTTGCTCGCCATACCCAGGAACAAGCAGTAGACAATGAACTCTTATCCCTCCGACAGGGGAATCAGGACTTGTTAACGTACATTGCTACCTTCAACAGACTGGTTGCCAAAGCTAGGTGGCGAGAAAACAAAAGAACCACGTTATTCCATCAAGGCTTACGAGGCGAATTAAAGGACGTCTTAGCCCAGGTGGTTGATCCGCCCAGAGACTGTGACGAATTCATAAATCTGGTCGTGCAGCTAGACCACCGGTTGCAGGACCGAAAAGCAGACCGGTCTAAAACGGACCCTCGGACCGTGTATGTTCAACCAAGGGAAAATACATCCTGTGTACCTGAGAATGATGTAGAACCCATGCAGATTGGAGGGATACGGCCTCCATTAACAAAACAAGAGTGGGACAAAAGAAGACGACAACAACTTTGTTTGTATTGTGGGAAACCAGGACATTTCCTGAAAGACTGTCCAGTAAAACCCCCAAGAAGAACAGTCGGGCCACAGAGAAGGATGAAGCTAAGGAATCGGAAAACTACCAAGCTCGACAAACGTAGAGGTCAGTTTGTCGAGTGAGAAGAAAGAGTTGCTGACCTCGCACTTTGCAATACCAGTGATCTCAATCAACCACCAACGGTCGTCAAGAATGCATGCCGTTGAAGCATACATCGACAGCGGAGCAGTTGGAAATTATATTGATCAAGAACTGGCAGCAGAAATGGGGCTTCATTTGTGTTCTAAACCAGCTATGGACAAGGTAACCACAGTGGATGGGACAGAAATCGCTTCCGGACCAGTAACCCAATGCACAGCCAGGTTAACCTTGCTGTGCCAGGACGGACATCGGGAGTCTATTTCGTTTGATCTCATCAGGGCACCTCAGTTCAGGCTAATAATAGGGATGCCAGGGTTGGTTGCTCACAACCCTTTGATAGACTGGCGGGCACGAAAATTAACCTGCCCCGATCACTGCTCCCCTGCCTGCTATTATCGAGAGGAGAAACCCAATGTCTGTATCCCCATGACTCCCGGAGCGACAGTAACAACCCTGGGAGTAACTAATACCTTGCTGAGTGAATACCATGATTTCCAGGATGTATCCCGAAAGGACCAAGCCAATACATTGCCGCCACACAGGCCCTATGATTGTCAGATCAACCTTGTAACTTGTGCACAAATCCCTTGCGGCAGGATCTACGCTCTCACAGATCCAGAAAACCTTCATTTGAAATTCTATTTAGACCAGTACTTTGCAAACGGATGTATCCGTCCTTCGAAGTCTCCCGCAGCCAGTCTTTTGTTCTTCGTACCGAAAAAGGAAGGGGACTTGAGAACCTGGATTGACTACCGCATATTGAACCAGATCACCGTGGAGAACCGCTACCCCTTGCCACTTATCCCTGAGATGCTAGACCAAGTTAAAGATGACCAGATTTATACTAAATTGGACCTTCGAGGAGCGTACCACCTGGTCCGAGTCAGAAACGGAGATGAATGGAAAACCGCCTTCCTTACTAAGTACGGCTTGTTTGAATATCAAGTCATGCCCTTCGGGTTATGCAACGCTCCTGCGGCAATCCAATATTTCATGAATGACGTCTTGAGAGAGTTAATTGACGTGTGCGCCTTAGTGTACATAGACGACATCTTAGTATACTCAGCCTCGAAACAAGATCATGTCAGGCACGTTCGTTCAGTCCTCACCAAGCTCCGTCAACATCGCTTGTTTGCAAAGCTTGAAAAATGCTTTTTTCTCGTTACCGAAGTAGAGTTTCTTGGTTTTATCCTTACTCCAGGAGGCATCACAATGGACGTGCACAAGGTAGATGCCATTCTGAAATTGCCTTCACCGACGTCTCTGAAAGGGGTACAAAGCATGCTGGGATTTGCGAACTTCTACCGCCGGTTCATCCCAGATGTCTCTCAGGTTGTGCACCCAATTACAGTACTGTTACGAAAAAACAATAAAAAGTTTGCTTGGACAGAAGAAGCCTTTCAGGGACTTAAATGAAGTTTTACCTCCGCTCCAATCCTGCGACACCCTCGTCCAGACCTCCCTTATGTCGTTGAAACTGAAGCGTCGAGTCTCGCAATGGGGGCTGTCCTTTCACAGAGAGGCCTGGAAACCGGCCAACTATATCCTGTGGCCTTCTGGTCAAAAAAGTTCTCACCTCCAGAGATTAATTATGCCATCACGGACAAGGAACTCCTGGCTATTAAATACGCCTTTAAAGCCTGGAGGCACTACCTTCTGGGGGCCAGACACACCATTACAGTCATCACAGACCACCGAAACCTGCAATATCTCAAAACAGCCAAAGCCCAGTCCTCGCGCCAATTACGGTGGGCCCTTTTCTTCGCCGAATATGATTACGTAATCACATTTCGACCAGGGGTCAGAAACGGAAAGGCGGATGCCTTATCTCGCATGGGCATAGATGAAATGGTATATACAAGTCCAGATCCAGTACCTATTATACCTGAAGACAAACTCTTGGGTATCACAACAGCCTTAACACAAGCAGAACTGCAAAAAGAAATTCAACGGACAATGAATCCTGATGTTTTCCTCGCATGGCAAACTCAAGGCGAACAATATACCATCAAGGACCATCTACCCTTTTTTAGTGATCGCCTATATGTACCCAAGAAGGAATTACAACAGCATATTATTTCAAATTATCAAGATTCACTGATTGAAGGGCATCCTGGAATCGCCAAAACCCTAGCTAAGGTGAAGGAGAACTTTTGGTGGCCTACCTGGCATAAGGACATCATTCAGTATATTCAGTCCTGTGGTGTCTGCGCACAAAATAAATCACAGAAACAAAAACCATCTTGTCTCCTACAACCATTGGACATTCCTCCAGTTCCATGGAACACTCTTTCCCTTGACTTCATCACTGATCTACCTCCCAGCCAAAGGTTCAACACCATCCTTGTAGTTGTGGACTTATTCTCGAAAATGGCACATTTTATTCCTCTCCAAGGCCTCCCAGACGCAGCCACTTTAGCAAAAGTATTCCTTGAGGGCGTTGTTAAGCTACATGGCTTCCCTTCGGTTCTGGTCTCTGATCGAGGCAGCCAGTTTGTTTGTAACTTCTGGAAGAAATGTTGTGCTATGGCGCAGATCGACGTTCGGCTATCTATCAGTCACCATCCCCAAACAGACGGCCAAACCGAGAGAACCAATAAGAAGCTCGAGCAATATTTACGGTGCATGCTGCACCATGAACAAAGGAATTGGAAAGACTTACTATGGATAGCCGAATATGCATATAACAATTCCTTGCATTCAAGCACAGGATAAACGCCCTTCTATACCCTTTATGGCAGACATCCACGTACCTCTGAACTAGACCTTCCAACCAGCTTGAAAATGCCAGCGTTAAAGACTCTACACACAACCATTACTCAGGCTTTCAAGAAGGCGAAGGAACATTTTATTCATGCCAAAGAAAAACAACATATTCGCCGACCAACACTGGAAAAAGGGCCCTGATTATCAAGTAGGAGACAAAGTTTGGTTAGCCGCTAAATTCGTACCCATCAAGGGAACTCGGACCTTTCATCCCAGGTCCTTAGGACCCTATACCATTAAGGCAATTATCAACCCAGTAGCCGTGAAACTGGATTTACCACCTAATCTACAAATCCACCCGGTATTTCATGTGTCCCTCTTGAAACCAATGTAACCCGGCACACGGATTGGGACACCACCTAAGCCCATACTTGTTGACGGAGAACCAGAATTCGAAGTCAAAGATATCTTGGACTCTAAATGCTCTAGGTCCAAGCTATATTATCTCGTCGATTGGAAAGGATTTGGACCACATGATAGATCCTGGGAGCCCAGTGAGAACATCCGCGCACTGCGTCTAATCAGGAAATTCCATCAGAACTTCCCAACTAAACCTGGGCCAAACAGAAGGAACACTGTGAGAGGGGCCTTGGGGGGGGGGGGGGAGTGCTGTCACGACCCTCGCCCAAAACCCCCTCTGGCAAACCCATTGGCCAGGTGGAGTCAGGACTCGGGCCTCTAGAGTCTGGCATCCTCTTCAAAAGCCCTCAGGGGGCCAGTCCTGCACCTATGGCGCCAGGCTCCTACACCATGAAAAACAAAATTGCTTGGGAACTGCTTTATTGTATTGTCAACCAAAATGGAGGCATCCACATAGCTTGGTTCCTGGGAACCAAACTATGCGGTCTAGTGTTTTGGGTGTGGTAGCCTAGGGACTACTTTACCTGGACTATTTTGTTGGGGCTATTTAAACCACACCCGAGCAAGACAACACGCTTCGCGTTACTTTGCAGCTTGCAACGTGACACTCACTGGGTCCAGCTATTCCCCCCGAACCTCGGAGAAGCAGAGCCTGCAAGCAGACAAAAGGAACATCATTAGCAGCAGCATCTTACCTGCAGTCTTCATCTTTAGCCACTTGCAGCTCCTGAGAACAGCTTCCTCGAATTTGCACGCCTCCCGGACAGAACGACCTGAAAGAGGAAGATAGAGGCAACATTAGAGCAGAGACATTTGCAATTTACGAACTGCTCAAAAGGCTTACCTGGCTGGTCGCCTGTCGGCTGGCACCACTCCGGACATTCCACTCGCGCTGAAGAACACCGCGACCTACAAGGAAGGAAAACACAGGTTAGCAAAGGCAAGACTTCGCAGCGCTGCGCATAGCGCTTACCGCATCATAGCGCTCTTAATGCGCCATCATTTACCAGCGGGGCTCAACCAAGCCTGTTCGCCACGCTGAAGCTCTGCATACCTAAGAGAGAAAAAGAGACATTTTAAACAAAGAAAGGCATGCAGGATAGCAACAATACTAAAGAACAGCAATAAGACCTATCTGAACAGTATCAAACGGGCTGGCGTCAGTGAAGTAACTGGACCGCACACACCCACGAAAGACAACGCGCCCCAGCAAAGAAGGCAGGACGGAGAGCACGCCTAACTCTACCACACGGTGAGCAGAGGGCCCCAGAGGGGCTGAAATCATATGGGGGGTGGAGGGAGGATACTTACCCCGGTCGGTCAGTCTTGAACACAGTCCTCCTGTATTTGCAGGCCGAACCTTCCCCGCAGATCACATCTGGGCAAAGCTGAGAAGTATACCAGCGAGTAACATGGCTGGGTGGCGTCCCTGTGGATACCAGGTGAGCGGAACAGATTCTCTCGAACACCCCTTGATGACCCCTTAGGGCATTGGGCCTTGTACAACCCAGGGTATTCCCTCCGCCAGGATATTTCAATACCCTGATTTGGGTCCCAAGCGGCCCGACTTCCATCCTCCGTCCAGGCTCACACATTTCCCCAGGCTGTTGCATTGTTATTCCCTCCTCCCTGCACCCCCCCCCCCCTCCCGATCCACATTATATTGGCTCAAACCTGTAGCTTTACATCATATATAGTCTATCCACACATCTTTCATTTCTTATGAGGGCCAGACAATTTAACTTCCCTCCACGCTTCGTTCTCTTGTCCGTTGACCATTCCCATGATCTGGCAGCTTCGCTTCAGGTGTTTTACTTTGATCCCTGCTCCGCTTGGTCTTTGTCCCCGTCCATCTTCAACAGCGATAGTCCTTCCTCACACGTGGTAATCCGTTGCTGTTTACCTTCCCATGTAAAGAGCAGACCAAACGGAAATGTCCATTTGTAGACAATGTTTTTTGCAATTAATGCACTCGTGGCAGGCAGCATCAGTCTTCTTTTATGTAATGTTGATAAAGCCAGATCCTGGTATAGCTGAATTCGAGCTCCAATGATTGTCAAGTCTTGTTGCATTCTTGCTGCTCGAAGTATCTTGTGTATGAGGTCACAGCTATTAAAACGTCCCAGGGTCTTGCCCCTGGGTCCTTTCTCTTTGGGCCTGTTCTATGCACCCTGTCTATCAGCACATCTTAAGATTGCATTCCAGTCAAGAGGCTGCTAAAGCAATGTTGCATAGCGTCTTTTAGGTCATTGTCCATTACTGACTCAACCAGTCCCTTGACTCTTATATTAGACTTGCAAGACCTATTCTCAAGGTCCTCCGCTTGAATTTCCAGGTTATGCGTTGCTCTGGCAACCTGTTCAAGTAGGTTGCTGCTCTTTCACTTCCTCTGCCATTTCGGATAGGCCGTCCTCCTACACATCCACTCTGTGGCCCAGCTCATTGATTTCTCTTCTGACCACCTGAAGCGATGACTTGAGTTCCTCCTTCATTTTCCATTCCTCTCAAACAGTCTTGCAGCTCCTCTTTATTTAGTGCCATCTGGAGTGAAGTTTCTTGCTGTCCTTTCCCCCTGTTTCTTTTGCTGGTTCAGCTATTTGCATGTCTGCCTGATGTTGCTGCCTCCAGCACCACTCCAGTTGCCCACCTTACAGTCTCATTGACCCTTTCGCTCTTGCTGGGGTGCTCCTGTGTTTGGTCTCTGGGATCTGGGAGCTATCACGACAGCTCACACGTAGTATGCCCCTTGCTATGTGTTTTGGGAGGAAGCCCAGTGCTAAATTGTCGCTCTTTGACAGTTGTGCTGGTACTGAAAGGTTCTCTCAACTTCCAGGTAATCTCCTCTTTTCAGTCCTGCCTCCACCTACCGCCTAATCCTCCTCACCACCTCCTCTGGGCAGTCCTGGGGTGGATCAGGGACTCCCAGCAACGATATTTCCCCTTTCTTGGTCACCTATTCTGCAGCTCTCCCCCAAGCTGCTTCAAGTTTTGGGTGGGGCAGGCTCCTTTATCTCCTCTCTCCTCAGCTTGCCCTTCTCCTTGCTTCTAACAGCACATGTGAGCTTGATTTCTCCCCCACCAGAGTTTTTTCTGCTTCAGACCTCCCTCAGGGCCTTGCCCCTCATACCCCTCTTCTCTCTTCTTGCTGCAGCTACTTTTGCCTTCGGTCTTAAGGAGCTTTGCTTCCTTGAATTCTGCTTTCCCCCTCTTATAGCATGCTCTTTTATACTGTGACGATTCTGTGCTTGCTCTTTCGCCTCCACCCCCCTCTCCTTTGCAGTTCCTCACCTCTTGCTCACCCGCCGTGTACACTTATGACAGCGGCCTTTTCTCCTTATGCCTTTGTCCTGGAGGGATCCCGTCCTTCAGCCCGTGGCAGACCTCCGTATATCCCTCTTCGTGGGTTTCTTCAATTTGATGCCGGGTCCTTGGGGTGAATGCTCCTTGTATGCTGTATTCTGCCCTTCATTCTATATGGGCAGGGCACTCACTCTGGCCTCCATAATTCGTTATACTGGACTGCTCCACGGTCTGTTTTCCCTCCTGTCTCCTGGCCGGCAGGCTCCTCCCCCATGCATTGCGGTGCTTGCCGGTCATCCTCGCGACCCACCGTCTCTCCTCCTTCTGTTGGCTTGCCGCAGACTGCCGTTTCCTTTATCCCTCGCCAACCTGTTTGAAGTTACCCCGGGTCCCGTTGTGCAGCTCCCACTGCGGTCCGGGTCCTGTTCCGCAGCTGGTCTCTGATCCACAACCGCTTATGACAGAGGCGTACACGTCTCGTCGATGGTTTTCCCCTGCTCGCTGCCGTCCCCAGCAGGCTGATGTTTCTCTGCTCCGGGCTCCGCTGGCCTTATTATGCTGCTTCCCTTGCGGTCCGGGTCTGCTCTTCGATCCAGGCCAGGCACCGTGCTGCCACCCGAAAAAAAAACTTTCCAGACGTATACCTCGCCTCCTGTACTTTCCGGGGAACAAGGGAAGGGTTATCCGCTCCAAAACTTTGCTATGTTGTATTGCTAATGCCACCTTAATCGGTCGCCCGGACGGAGGGGCACGGATGCACACCCTCACGGTCCTGCGGCCATCTTGGAATCCCCGGCAGGATTTATTCTTATTAAATAAGATCCCAGACAACGCAGCAATCTCATCTAAGACGTCCAGCACAACAGACAGGTTATGCTGGGGTTCACACAGGTAGAGGAGAACAAAGCCCTCCCCAAATCCAAAGCCTCTCAAGGCTGCAACCATCCACTCCCAATAGACTGAATCAAAAGCCTTGATAGCATCTAGAGACGCAACTGCAAGGCACTCTTTCTGGGAGTTAATCTGGTCTATGACATGCTGTAAACGGCGGAGATTCAGGGCGGTGTTGAAGCCAGGTACAAACCCGGTTCGGTTCACTTGTATTAGGGAGTCAATGTCCTTGCACAACCGGGTGGCCAGTATTGTCGTGTGCAGCTTCACGTCACAGTTTAGCATAGCAATGGGGTGATAGGAGTCACATTGTTTTGCAGGTTTCCCTTGTTTAAGAATGGGTATTACTAATGTTTCTCTCATGCTAAGCAGGGGTAATTGGTTTTCAAATGCCTCTTCAAAAACATTCAATATGGCCGGAGTCAAGGCAGAGCCAAACTCTTTGTAAACCAGTGGCGAGGGAGGCAATCGCATCACCAATTTCTGCCACTGCGAGAGGTTGGTCTACCGAGGCACTCTGATCTGTGGTAAGTTTCGGGAGACGGATCAAGGCAAGGGCTTCAGATATTCTATCCAGGGGCACCTGTTTGCCTTGCGTGTACAGCCGTGCATAAAAGGTCATGAAGGCGTCATTAATCGCTGCTTCAGCGCTCCATAGCACACCACAGTCATCTTCCAATAGCATTGTCTGGATTCTAGGTCTTTTGTGTCTGCACAGCCAGGCCAGAGTCTTCCGAGATGTATCCCCTTCCATATGAGAACGCCCCATCTTAGTGGCGTAGTCGAATTTAGATAGTATCACCCAAGCCTGTAGGCATTGGGATCGCACTAGAGCTAGTTCCCTCTCCGTTGATCGACAACTGAGGTGCCCAGTCTCCAACGTCTTAATCGTATCTTCCATGGTTTCCAGTCCCCCCTACTCCCCTTATCACCACCTTCATGGTTTCCCAGACCGTTCCCCAGCTGCTCACACTGCCAGTGTTTTCATTAAAGAAATTAACTATAATCTCCCGCAAGGTGTCCATAAAGAGCACATCTCCCATGGCCTCTGCACGCATGCCCCATATCGGGATGGGGGGCCAGGGTCCCCTAAGGTCGCCTAAACTCCCACAGTACCACTAATGGGGAATGATCCGAAATAGTACGGGCCATGTATTGCACACTAACAAATTTGTCCAGTTGCTCCGCACCAACAAACAAGTAATCCAATCTGCTGTGTAATTTATGGGTGGAGGAGTAAAAGGAGTATGCCCTTGTCTTGTGCTATTCTCTCCACACATCTACCAAATTAAGTTCAGACAGTGCCTCATTTAAAGCAAAGGAAGCCGGTGAGGGACCAGAGCAGCTAGTGTGGGTTCTATCAAGTACATAATCTTTCACACAAATAAAATCTATACCCCATATAAGAAAGGTTCCCGTCTTGGAGCAACTTGACCGCATAGTATACGCATATGGTCCATATTTTCTGGTTTGGGAAGTAAGAGTTCACTATGCATACTTCTATATGATCTAGGTGACCGTGCAGTATCAAGAATGAAGCCCCATAGCCAGACTCTTCCCCACCACCCCCACCCAGCGGGCAATAATAGCGTCTTGGTCTTCAGCCAGCCAGTGTGTGTCTTGAAGTAGGACTATGTTAATCTTCCTGTGGGTGGGGTAGGATTTTACTCTATTCCTTTCCATGTACCTTGATTTGAATCATGGTCGGGGCACCCTCACAACCACCCCACCCATCCCAGTTCAGCTCACCCTATGGGGTCCACAGACCCACCAGGAACACCAGTCTCCCATCCCTCTTGCCGCTGGAGACAGCGCATGCCAAACTAATACACAGTCCCACCTCAGGCACATTCCTCCCGTCGCAGCCATAATGTATCGTAAACCTTTCAACAGTAACCAAAACACAATCAAACAAAAGCATCTCGAACTAAGGGACAGCAGTATAGCCGTTGGTAACCCAACATTAACTTGTGGCTCAACAACAGTTAGTCGTTCGGACCATCCCATATCTCCAAGGTCGTGGTCAACCATTGTGCACCAGGAAGGGGTGCTGGCAACAGGCCAACGTCCAGTATCAACTCTGAGTGGGCTAGAGACCAAGTGCAGGCAGCTGGGTTTCACTCCCGCTGTACTTTATAGGATGCAGTCTGCAGCAGTTTGTGCTTTATCCAGCAATGGCTGAAGTGACGACCCTTGGGGTACCAGCCCTCCCCTGCTGATAGTTCAGCAGTAGTATCTACGTCATCTTAGTGTGACCCCCAGGCGGCTTTTGGAGGTTGCCGTTAGCTCGGGCCCAGGGTTATGGCAGGGACAAGTAACCCCCAATAGATTATGTAGCGATGGCAATGAATCACCTGAACATAACGGGCTGCTATGTCAAATTACAAACCAACCCTAAACTGAAAATAATATCGGAACTAAAGGATGCCATCACTGCTTGCCACAGACAAGGGCTCATTACGGACAAAGAGAAACACTTTTTGGACATGAAACAACCAATCATGCCCACCTATATTTTTTGCCGGAAATCCACAAGACGTATGAAACCTTCCCTGAGGGAAGACCCATTCTGAGTGGAATAGGGTGGGGCACCATGAACATGGCAGACTACATTGACAATGTTTTAAGACCTCTGGTAACTACAACTAAATCCTACTTGAGAGACTCAACTTCAGCAATTAACAAATTGACTGCAGTAAAATGGCACAAGGACTACATACTTTCGATGTCAAATCCTTATACACGTCCATTAGACATGATACAGCTATTGAAACAATTGAAAATTGGATGCAGTTCCCTTAGAGAACACATAATCAATCAGTGAGCATACTTAAAGAAATGCTACTACTAACCCTACAAAACAACTATTTCATCTTCAATGGGGACTTTTATAAACAAACCAGAGGGGTAGCGATGGGGAGTAAATATGCCCCGGCCCTTGCAAATTTAGTAATGGCCATGTATGAGGACAGATATATTTACGCAGATGAAACATAGGAACAGAATGTAGTACTATGGACGAGATATATAGACAACATTTTGCTAATCTGGAAAGGAGAAGGATTGGAACTTGAGAATTTCAGAAAGAGAGCTAATCAGAATTCAATGGGAATAGAGTTCACTGGAACTTCAAGTGTAAATGACATCAATTTCCTGGATCTAAATATATATGTTTCACAGGACTTGCTCAAGACCAAAACCTTTAGAAAGCTACTGAGGCGAACACATCTCTGTTTGCCACGAGCTGTCATTACAACCCAGTAATTAGGAACATACCAAAGGGAGAATTTGTCAGAGCTCGCAGAAATTGCTCAGAACAAGGAGACTTTGAAAAGGAATGCAAACTATGTACCAGCAGGTTCGAGGCGAGAGGATATGGCAAGAAAACCATTGCCAGAGCTCAGGAGAAAGCAACAAAACTGAACAGAGAGAATACCTTAATCTCCAACAAAGTGGGGACAGATGGAATGGACAAGTAACTGTGGAAGGGCTACGTTGCTAGGCAACGTGAACAATGCAACAACAAAATGGAGCCGGGCTTGCGTAGTACGAGGACACTTCTGTACGCTAAAGAGATATGGAGGTAAGCGGATTAAATCAGCTCCCCATATCGGTATTTTGAATTTAGACTCACGTGTTAACTAGTGCAACATTACCCATAGCGCCATGGCATCGTAAGATGCAGGTATTTTTAGATCGTTTTGGAAACGAAACCATCAGTAATATTTAGTGCCATGACACGCAAATCATGGACACTCCCCACGTGTATGGAGAATAATAGAAGTCCCAGCCACGATTATGTGAACTAAACTAATCATATGCATTTAAGAAATTTAGATTTAACCTGCAATTATGGAATGGATATTTGCCGTTCAAGATAATCTGGAACGTCCTATGTACATGATTATTTTTGAAACGAACAGGAGCGCAGATTTGTGATTATGATTTATTATTTATTACCTAATGCCAGGGCGAATGAACAGTTTCAAAGTGCTAAAATATGAGTGGACCAAAATTAAGGGGACACTGGAATAGAAGTAGTGGCAATTTGTAATCTAAAATAGCTATGAACCACTACTAACATATGTCTATCATACGAGCAACATACACCTTGTTGTAGCACTACGTATAAATATGTGGTTTTTTCCTCAATTAGGATGGGATTTAACCCGAGACTTGCAACAAAGACTTAAAGCAATACATACAAGTAATCGGTATTTGGGTAACCTCAAGCAAATTAGCTATTATTACCATACATTCTACAATTTGCAAAAATCTGAGTATCGATCAAAACATTAATGTAATATATTTTCTTTGTTCTTTTGTCCTTTTATTTCATTTCATCATCATTTTTTGTTTTTACTTTGATGTTCTTTTACCATCCCCTAACACTCCTACCCTTTACCCCTCCCATAAAGGCCACTTAACACATATATTTATGTTGCAAAAATGTTTTTTATATATATGTTTTTCAATCATTGTGTAACCAAATTGCAATTATCTCACTCAAATGGCTTGTCAATTCATATGGACAATGGGCACTGTCACCAATAACTGTTCACCACAACCAGCCCTGATTTGAGAAAGACAGGTTGTCCGTCGAAACACGTGTAATCACAGAGGGCAATTGCAATATCTATTAAAATACACATTGGAACACTGAGAAAGGGGCCATTGGTCGTCTTTTTTCAGTAAACCTTGGGCACCTGGGTGATTTGTTAACGCAGCAACCTACATGTCTGTTCAATTAAACGGAGTTGAGGAGCCAAACACTCCGTTGTTACTTTCTCATGCGACCCTGAAAAGAAGGTATCATCCAGCCAAAATAAGGGCGCTGAGGTCTGCCAAAAGTACCCCCCATAAAAAGGCCAATAGAGCTGCTAGTCAGGATCATCTTTTCTGGATAGGTTATTGTTGTCCATCCACATGGATGCAGCTTCTGGGCTGTCCTGCCATTGTGTATAATCTTCAATCTCGCTGGGTATAGAAGCATATACTTGACCCCCAACTGCCGGAGTTGCGCCTTTATAGTATCATATGTGTACCTAGCTCTTTGAACCGCCGGAGTGTAGTCCGGGTATATGGCAATCCTGGAGCTTCCCCAGAGTATCTCACCGCCCTCTCTCAAGTGTTATAGTATTACCTCCCTGTCACGGAAGTTGAGGATCCTGGCAATCACAGGTCTAGGGTGTGGCCCGGCATATGTTTCTTCTGTAAGGACCGATGGGCCCTTTCGACAGCAAATCCCTGTGACAGATTACCAGGACGATCTCCTATAGCAGTAAATTGTCAATGTAAGTGGTCGGATCATGAACTTCAGCGCCTTTGGGTAGGCCCAGCACTCTCATGTTGTTTCTGCACAAACTGCCTGTGGTGTCCTCTGCCCGCAGCACCGCCCGCAGCTCCAGGGATGCGTTCCGTTGTTCTAGTGACTTGACTCTTGCCTCCAGACCCCTGGTGGTAGTCGCAGTTTCCGTCAATAGGCCTTCGGCGGTGGTGACCTAATTGTCTGACGTCCTGTCTAAGCAGCTGTACGTCCACCATGACTTCATCTGTTTTAGTTTAAGCGAGGAGCGGAGGGCCACAATCGCTGATAGGACTCGGTCTTCACGTGGGTACTGCATGGGCTCCATCAGTTGCTCTTCACTTCCGGCTAGCAGAGTATTGCCTTGCTTGACCTTTGCAGCAAAAGAGTCCATGATTGTGGGCTTCCCTTTATTTTTGGTGGGCGACAGGATATATGATGATGGTGTATGCCAGGCAAGATACCCAATCTACCTCACCCAACAGGCTCTGACCCAGTTATGCCTGGAAAGTACAGCTCCTTGGGCCACCTGTAGGGCGCAGTTTCCAAGTGCTGTGGTGTCTCTGTGTTGCTCGCTCCAGGGTCGGGGGAAGCCAGGCAGGTCCAGCTATTTCAGAGATGCGCTGCTATCCCCCATGCACCGCAATATCGGGTCCCCACAGGAGACACTGGGCTGTCGCGGTGGCCATCTTGGAGCACTGGAAGTCTGCTCCCGACACGAGATACCAACCGAGCTGGGTCTTGATAGCAGCCAGGTTGTGAACCGGAGTGCAGGCAATAGGTGTACCTGCCCAGGAAGGCGGCTGGAGTATGCAGACACTAAATATTGCAGCTGCTAGAAGGTTCACATCAAGGATCGCAGCAGGAGCTCCTCTCAGCCGCTACCTACTTCCTGAGCTCAGGCCAAGCCCCCAACGTGGCTGCCTATTACACACAGAGAATTTCACATCAAATTCTCACACTGACACACAAATGGGCTGGAAATGCCCCACGCTATTTAGCTGATCGGCTTCAAGATTCTCCCAGACCAAGACTTTTGCAATCTATTTATTTATTTTTAAAATTTGTTTATTGGCATTTGTGGTTATATGCATTACACATTTTCATTGGTCAGGCCTTTAGCTCAGGCTGACTGACTTACTTGCAGGTAACATGCCATTACATTCACAAAAGTTAACAACATTAATACAACATAAAAACATTAACTGTCTCCTTATGGGGGTTAGCTGGAGGTTAGTCCGTCTTCGGAGGGGGGGATGGGCGGTTGGCACGGCTTTGGGGGGGCCATCGGGAATCCTTCTGGGATGGCCTGGTTGTCGGGGGGCCGTATTCCAATGTTTATTCGTTTCAGTGGGTCGGTAGGGTGTTCGAGTTCATTATTCAAGGGGGTTTATCATCGGAGGATCGAAATATTTTAGCCATAGTGTCTTTCCATGCCTCCAGTGCCGTGCTTGATTCTTCGGTGGATCTGGCTATGCTGTCCTCCCAGGCTTTGGTTTCAGCATTTGCCCACCTTTCCAGTTCGATGCGCCAGGCTTTACAGCTCGGGCCCGCAGGTTTTTTCCATGCCATGGCGATGGTCCTCTTGGCTGTTATACACAACAGGTCCATCAATTTCACAGCATGTTTAAGTTTGGCTAGCCTGGGGTAGCTACCCAGGAGACATTCCGCTGGGGTCCATTTGTATCTCGTGACTTCAGCTACTTCGCAAGTCTGCTTCACTTTTGCCCAGAGAGTTTGTGTCTTAACGCAGTTCCATAGCATATGGATCAGATCTGCTCCTTCCGTCCCGCACCAGTTACACTGTGCTTGGTTGGTCTTATTAAACTTTGCTAGTTTTCTTGGAGTCAGGTAGGTGCGGTAGAGCACATTGATTTGTATTAATCGGAATCTCTGGTTCCTTGACACTTCCTTCGGGAACGACAGTGCCCTGAGCCATTCGTTGTCGGACATTTCCTGCCTCATGTCCATTTGCCAGCGGGCCCTCATTGCTTCGCTTCGAGGGTTGGGGATGTTGCGCATGATGCTGTATAACTGCGATACTACCTTCCCGCCATCGTTCAGGTTGTATATCAATGTCAGAAAGGGATCTGCCTCCGGTTCCTCGGGCCAGGTGGCCCATCTAGATCGGGCTATGTTCCGGAGCTTTTGGTACCACAAGAATTGTCCGGCGTGGATATCCTCCATCTCCCGTATTTCGGCAAATTCTCTAAATATGCCGTCCATGTAGAGGTCGCCCCAGGTGTATAGCCCTTTCCTTTCCCACGATCTGATGTTGTTCAGGTTAACGTGTGTTTCGCCCAGGCCAGCCAATATCGGCACTTCTTGGTAGTATGGTTGTTTCAGATGCTGGATCATCATAGCTCTGTGCCATATTCTCTTGCCTAGGTCTGCCAGGAATGGTGGTTTGCACATAAGGTTTTTAGGGGCCCAGATCAATTCTTTCAGCCGAAGCGGCTTTATCAGCCCTTGCAGCAGAGGGGACTCGGAAGTGACATCGTCTGCTAGCCATTTGGATACATGGCTCAGTTGGGCCGCCAGGTAGTATTTTTCTAAGTTGGGTAGTTGAATTCCGCCCTGCTCATACGGCAGGACCAGCGTAGATAAGGCCACCCGGTGTCTGCCGTTTCCCCACAGAAATTCCCTGATTATCGCGTCAAGGAGTTGGAAAAAGGGTTTTGTAATGTCGAAGTGCACGTTTTGAAATCCGTACAGGAATCTGGGGAGGATGATCATTTTAACTATTGAGGCCCTGCCTAGCATAGACAATGGAAGCTTTGCCCAGAATTTTATGGATTTCCTAAGTATGGGAACCGCTGCCTTCGTGTTATGCTCATGCATCAGCTCCGGGGTATGCATTACTTGGATCCCAAGGTAACGGAAAGCCGTCGTCCGCCACTCGACGCCCACCTTGGGGAGTTCATCGGTGCTTCTATTTTTTAATCCTGCTAGTGGGAACAAGCAGGATTTAGTTTTGCTAAACTTAATGCCAGAGTATTTGGCATAGTTGTCAAGGACGTCCAATATTGTCGGGACATTTTTATGGGGGTTGTTTACGTATATCAGGACGTCGTCGGCATATAATGAGATGATGTGGTCTATTCCTGCCAGCCTGATCCCTGCATCAAAGAACTGGTTTCTAAGGTAAATTGCTATGGGTTCTAGTCCCAGAACGTAAAGCATGGGAGAGAGTGGGCAGCCCTGCCTAGTGCCCCTTTGGATGTCCCAGGCTTCCGACACGTATTTCCCAGTTTTGAGCCTAGCCCTCGGATTATTGTATAGGATCTTAACCCATCTGATGAACCTTTGGCCAATTCCAAATCCCTCCATAACCGCTATGAGCCACTCCCAGTATATGGAGTCAAACGCCTTAATGGCATCTAGAGACAGTAGTGCTAGTTGTTCGTCACATGCGTTGGTTTGGGCTATGATATGTTGGAGCCTTCGCAAGTTCAAGGACGTGCTTCGGCCGGGTATAAAACCATTCTGGTCTATGTGTATGACGTCTCCAATCACTTTGGAGAGTCGGTTTGCTAGGACCGTCGTCAATATTTTGACGTCATAATTCAGCATAGCGAGCGGTCGGTAGGAGTCGCATTTATCGGGAGGTTTATCGGGCTTGAGCATTGGTATCACCAGGGTTTCTCTCATGCTGTCTGGTAGGATGCCTTCTTCGTAGGCTTCTAAGAAGACCTGGTGTAGTAGGGGGGTCAGGGAAGGTTCAAATGCTTTATAAAACTCGGGGGGGAGCCCATCTGTCCCCGGGGTTTTACATGTGGCTAGGGAGCGAATGGCTTCTGATATGTCCTCTTGTGTGATGTCAGAGTCTAGGGTCTCGGATCGTGTTGGCGATAGTCTGGGTAGCCCTATTTCTTCTATGGTGTCCAAGATTTGTTCTTGCGGGACTTTTTCTGTATGGGAGTATAGTCTGGCATAGTAAGCTTTGAAGGCATCGTTGATGCCCTGTTGGGTACCATGCACTGCACCATGTTCATCCTGTAGTGTCGTGGTTATGTGTTTAGGGTGCTCTCTTTTGCAAAGCCAGGCTAGTAGCCGGCCAGGTTTGTCCGCTTCTGAGTGTGTTCTGTTTGTTCTGGTTATGAAATCAAATTTGGCTAGTCTGTCCCATGCCCCTGAGCAGTCCTCCCTAAGAGTTCTGAGGTCATTCTCCCTCCCGGGGGTATCCACTGGCGTGGATTCAAGTGATAATATCTCACATTCTTTCTGTTCAAGGGCGGTTTTTAGGGTTCTCCTGATTCCTCCGGCTTTCGCTATAACTTCCCCTCTCGTAACTACTTTTAGGGCGTCCCATAATGTCCTGGCATGTTCGACGCTACCTGAGTTTTCAGTTATGTAGTTCTCTATAACTTCATGTAGTTCCTCCCTGAAAGCTGGATCTATTAGGGCCTCGGTGGGCATTCTCCACATGGGGATGGGTGGTCTGGGGCTATTGTGTCGCCAGTCTAGCAGTAGGGGGGAGTGATCGGAGATAGTCCTCCCTAGGTATTGCGTGTCACTTACTTGGGGTAGGTGTTCTCTGCTTATGAAGAAGTAATCAAGCCTGGTGTGGAGTTTGTGGGGTGATGAGTAGTATGAGTAGGTCCTTTCGACTGGGTGTAATTCCCTCCACGTGTCGGTCAGATCCAGTTCCTTTAATAAGGTGACTAGGGATAGAGTGGCTGCGGAGGGACCCTTCTGTGGGGACCAGGATCTGTCCAGTTCTGGGTCATGAACACAGTTAAAGTCGCCTCCCCACAAAAAGAGGCCCTCCCTGTACTGCACCATCTTGGAACCCAGTGTTTTCAGGTGGTTGGGGATGTTGTTATTGGGGAAGTATGAGTTAACTATGCAAATCTCTTTGTGCTCAAGGGTGCCCCATATTATGAGGTATCTGCCCTCTGGGTCTATTTCCGTTTTATGCAGGTGGATTGGTGTTCGTGGGTTGATCCAAGTGTAAACTCCTCTGGCGTATTTAGAGTAAGGTGCTCCGAAGCCCTGTCCCCCCCAGTACTCATCAAGCTTTGCGTTTGCTTCCTTGTCACAGTGTGTCTCTTGTATCAGGGCTATGTCCACTTTCTTCCTGCTTAGGTAGGATTTGATTCTATTTCTACGAAGGTAGGTGCCCAGGCCCCTTACGTTCCAGGTCAGTATCTTAATGTGCGTTGCCATCTGGGTTATGTTGGAGGTGCGGGAGGGTCTTGCTTCTCCCTGGTGTGTCTGCGTTCTCATCTGGGGCCTCAAGGTCAACCCTTGCTCGTGGACTTCTGCCCCTCCCAGCCACCGTTCTGGCCCCCTGGCCCTCCAGTTGTGCTTCTTCATTTGGAGACTGACTAACTACTTCAACTACCATTCCGGGGAATGGATTAACATTACAAAACAACAAGAAGAAACTGCCCCCAGCAGTTGTTTCAAACTCACAACGCTCGGGGGCTCCCAAGCCTTCCATACCTCTCCAGGTCTTCAGGTTCGGGCGGTGTGTAGCTGCGTTGACTACACCTTGTCTGTTGGGGGGGTTCAGCAGCTGTCTTGTGATTGGGGCTCCTGCTTCCTGCCCAATCTTTCTGTTTCCTTGATGCGGATCTGGGTTCAATCATTGCGTTCTATTTCGCTTGCGTTGGACTCTTGCGGAGTCAGCTTTTGCTGCTTTTCGCCTGTTCCTCTGTGTCTTCCGCTAGGTTATTATGTTCGAGCCATAAGTTTGCCGCGTCCGGGGTTTCCAAGAAGATCGCCTTCCCTTTGTGTATTATTTTAAGTCTTGCTGGGTACAGCAGCATGTATTTAAGATTTAGTTTGCGTAGTCTGGCCTTTATGGGTACAAAGGAATTTCTTGCTCGCTGCACCACCGGCGTGTAATCAGGGTACATGACTACTAATGCATCGTTTCTTTTAATCTCTCCCCCTTCTCTGGAGAACCTCAGTATAGTTTCTCGGTCCCTGAAATTCAAAATTTTTGCAATCATAGGTCTCGGGTAAGACCCTGGGGGTGGGCGTTTCTGGAGAGATCTGTGGGCACGTTCCACGGAGAACCCCTGGGTGAGGTTGCCTGCCCCAATTTCCTGTAGTAGCAATGATTCTATGAATTCTGTGGGGTCTGAGCCCTCCATGCCCTCCGGAATTCCCAAGATTCGAACGTTGTTCCGTCGTGCCCGGCCCTCTGCTTCCTCGGATCTTGCTTCTAGTCTTGCCACCGTTGTTTCTAGCGCTTTGACCTTCGCTTGTAGTCCCTGCGTCGCCTCTGAGGTCTCACGTGTGGTGGCTTCTGTGGCGGTGACTCTTTCAGCCAGGTTTCGGGCATCTTGCCTTATTAATTGGAGGTCTGATATTATCTCCCCCCTCATGTCCTCTACCGTTGTTCTCAGTGCCGCGATTGCCTGAAGGATCTGTAAGTCACGAGGGTCTGCCTTCGGTGTTGGCGCCTCGGCCATGTTGTTCTCCGCGTGTGATATCTGTTGTTTCGGTTTGGGGGTAGTAAATGCGTCCATCGTTATGTTTTTTGATCTGCCTTTGGGAGGAGACATTACACCGCCTGATGGTTCTGGTTTTACCGGTGCCAGTTTATGGATAGTGGCCACGTTGAGTTATGAGGATCTCTCCTCTGGGGATCGTTTCAGAGCTGAGTCACACCCTGGCTTGGTGCTCGTGTTCACCCCCGTTGGCCGTGGGGGGTGGTTAGATGGTTCCACAGTCCCGCTATAACCGCGTCATCGGCCGTCCGTGGCGCCCCCCGCGGCGCGACCCTCAGCGGATTGTCCGTGGGCTTGCAGTTCGGGTAGCTGGGTGAATGATAACTCCCCCCGGGGTTAGGTGGTGTGAAGCAGTTCCGAGCGTTGGTCGCCGCCGCACCCTGCAGTTGATGGGACGGTCGACGGCCCCCGCCGGTGGGTGGCCGTGTATCCGCTCGCAATGGCAGGCACTTACTTCTGGTGTGCTGGTCGGGGATGCGGTTGCCTCTCCTGATCCGGGCCTTGACCCGGGCTGGGTGATCCGTGGGTTTCCAGCTGGGGCCCACACCGATGCTCGGGTGTGTTGCTTCCGCGTGTGCTCTCGCCGGCGGGCCGGCAGGGACAGCTAGCGGCGGTGCCGGGTCCCCTCGCTCTCTGGCTGTCGTAAGGTTCTCCGCTTTCTCCCTCCTCCTTCTCCTCGGGGCGATGCAGACAATCGTCCGCTTCCTGTGCTTGGTGGAGGAGTGTGGTTATGGCCGCAGTCCGCCCTTCGATCCTACGCTCTCGGCAGGCCGTAGCGTCGTGGGTCCCTTGGTCTGGCCGCCATCTTGGACGTCTTGGGGGGAGTTTCGGGACGCTTCGTTCTCGGTGTTACCCGCTCCGATTTTCTCCGGTATTTTCGCCGGTCCCCCAGAGGTGGTTCATCTGTGGCTCAGCTGAGTTTCAGCGTCAAAAGTGCATTATTTCGGCCGCGATTGATCGCGCTTCAGGATCATGGGCAGGAGCTTCGTGGAGAGCAGTCCTCACTCCATGCGTGCTGGCCACGCCCCCAAGACTTTTGCAATCTAATGATGGCAAAAAACTCCACCAGCAATGGATTAAATTGAAAAACTTTGGCGGAAAAAGTTTTGATGTATTTGCACCAAGAGTGTGGAATAATCTGCCGCTTACACTTCGCGCAATACCTTGTCTCCTCAAATTTAAGAAGGCAATTAAAACATACTTCTATAACTCCAAGAACTGAGCACCTTAACAGTCTCTCGCTTTCATGCTGATTGAACCTTGATTGACCTTTCCGTTATGTGTTTATCCTCTTGGCTTTCACTTGTCTGTTAGTTTTGTTTTTTGTGTTTTTGTGTGCACTTTTAGTTTTTTGTGTGCACTGAGGCCCCTGGGTGTGCTCCGCATAATAAGTACTCAATAATACATTATAATAATCCACGGCTTTAACAAGGTAGAATTCCCCTCCAAAGGTTGTATAGAGTTAAGGCCCTATTAAATAAATGGTTGAGCTAAATAAACTATGAAGAGGCCAGATCTAGGAGCAGTTTGTGAGTTCCTTCCCCCTATATTTGCACACAATAGTTTACCAGCTACACAATCCTATGTCAGAAGAAGCCATCCAAATGCTCATCAGCAAGTCATGTGCTGCTGGGGGTGTGGTGTGGTGGGGGGGTTTGGGAGGAGAGAGAGACCGACCCTCTGCTGGCAGAACACTTGGAAATATTGTTAACTTCAAAATAACCTTCCTATGAAATCACACTTGAATTCAGGATTCAGTCCACAGATATGGAATTTCACCCCAAACTTTTCCTGGAAGACGAAGATGTGCCTGATTGTCCAGCCTGGACAGTTTACACTGTCGAGGCGGACCACAAATGTCCCCTTCCTATGATTGTGCAGGGGAGACCAGCCAGAACGTTTTTAGACTCACGGAGTAGACGGACTGCCATCAGGTCTGACCTGATTACTTTAGAGGAGCTTAACCCAGAGCTCTCCTGTCCCAAACAATCTGTGTGCATGGGGACACTGACTTATACCTACAAGCAACTGTAGGAATTCAGGTGCTGGGGAAAAGGTTCTCTATGTCCATTTATAGTGATGCCAGGACTCCTGGAATAACAGACTTGACTCTTTCTGATAAAATCAACCAAAGATAGTGTATTCACGTATAAAAAAAGTATCTTTTAATACATTTCATAACAATCAATCTTTTCTATTTTCATTGTGAGCACAACCCCAATAAATATAAACATCTTTTTAGTACAAATAACCCTTACCCCCTACCGTCCTTCCACTGCCTGGCCTGCCTCCCACTCCATGACCTCACCCAAACAACTCACAATCTACCGTTCTGCTTGTTCCATTTTATCCTCCTTTCATTGTTATGAAACGTATTAAAAGCAACTTTTTTTTATACAGGAATACACATTTTTGGTTGGTTTGGTACAAGCTGGAAAAGTGTATTCTTGATCCCAGCTCCCCCAATTGTTTCACAGGACTTTTTGATCAATTCCTAATAAAATGACAAGGGGAGAAAATGTCTAACATAGAATTTGTTTCCGGGACCCACAGGTAGCCAGGGTGGATGTGTGTGACAGGGCCAGAGATATGATCCTCTCAAGGGGTTATGGGGACACTTTGCAACCTGGGGCGAGTGGCCTACCAGGATGTTTGCCAGTGCTAGTCCTGCCCCAGAGGCTGGGTGATGAAGTGGGAAGGGCCCCAGTCCCTGTCCCCCTTTTTGTGCCTGGTTGCACATGTGAAGTACCACTTTTAATCATCCCATAACTTCCACACAACATAATAGCCAGCCAGTGTGCCAGTAAACTACCAAGCCAAGTAATCCTTGCACGAAGGAGAGAACATTCAACCCACTGGCGAGAGATGCAGTGATGAACACAGAGCCAGCATACTATTGCTTGCTATATGCCGGCAATTGGGATGCTCAGTTACAACGAACTACAAACTCCGAAATTGGCATTTGCTGTGCCTGTCCGCTACCCTGAAACGCTGGCGGACCTACGTTTGAATGTGGGCAGGGTTTAAAGGACACTGTGTGTCTTCACATCTGTCTAACCAAACCCCAGGAGGATAGCAAAGCAGAGATTGATTGGCCTATATAACCAGATGCGCCTGAGAGCCAATGTAAGGGGGAGGAGGAGGATAAAAATGGAACAAGAAGAATGGGAGATTGTGGGTTTGCTCAGGTGAGGTCATGGGGTGGGCAGGTAGACCAAGAGACCAGGCAGTTGAAGGACAGTAGGGGGTGAGTGTGGAGGAAATTGGAATGCACAGTGTTGCAGGTGACATATTGGTTGGTATGAGAAAGTGGTAGAGTAGGGGAGTAAGTGAGACCGAGTGCAGAAGGTGACTGGGAGAGTGGATGAGTGTGAGAGTGGAAAAGCGGAGCGTGGAGAGTAGTGGCAGTGAAGAGTAGTAGAAGCAGAGTATAAGAGTAAGGAGTGGACATGATAAAGACACCAGAGGAACAGACGAGAGAGAGGGAGCAGAAATTGAGGGTGAATGTAAGGCAAAGGAAGGATAGAACATCATGTTGAGGACCACAAGAGCAAAAGAGGGAGAATTATTGAGGCTAGATTGTTAAAGAAAGACACGGTACAATCCAAGGTTAATTTGCAACTTAACCCTTTCACCCTGTGTTCAGAACTATGTGGGTTTTAATTAAAATTATTCCTAATATCGCTAAGGAGTTACAAGATGGGGTGAATGAAAGAATGGCGCTAACACTATGAGATCACAGACAAGATGCACAAAGAATTCTGACAGTTGGACAAATTACCAATGCATGGATAGGGTTGCTTAAAGAGTGGAACAAAGACGACAGGTAAAGATGGGGTAGGCTATGTGTTTCTGTGGGATGAGGAAATACTCGCAGTCCACTCTTGAATCTGGGATTTTCGGACAGTCAACCGGGTTCTGGTCACCGCCCAGTGGGCACCCCTTACAGCAAACAGCTGGGCAAGTCTGGTCACCGGATGCTAAAGGTACATCGGGTATTCAGTTTGTGGGCAAGAAGCCGGTCTGATCATGGATGCTCCCCAATAGGGTACCACAGCTTTTCCCCTGGTTATAGTTTTTTTTGGTGGTATTTCTGGATCAAGGCCTTGCTGGGATAGGGTCAGGTATGCTTTGGCCTTGCTGAGATAGGGTCAGCAATGCTTTGGCCTTGCAGTGGAATCTGGCAAGATTAATGTAGAATATCAGGAACGCAGGCGCTGGAAATTCAGGAGAGAGTCTGTCCAGAGTTCTGTCAGCCACCCTTATTTATAAAGTATGGTGACACAATCGGTTTATTGTTGGGCAGAACTGAGCTAGGCCTACCCCCAAGACCCAGATAGGTCAGCCAATGTTGGTTGCCTCCTCTAGGAGGTGACTCAGTGTATGGGGTTGTACTTTATGATGTGCAAAGCCTTCCCACAGTCCTTTTTTGCCAACAATCATTCTTAACATAAATTACACATTTGTACAGTTGTGGGACTTCAACAAATTACATAGGCAGATTACATATTTCACGTAGAGCATGGCAATCAAATATGTTTGTACGCCATTGTTTTTCCCTTCTAATAGTATTTTGCGATTTTAGTAAGAACCGTTTCACCCCAAAATCCCACAATTTTAGGTGTGTGTGCATATTATCATAGGGCATATTTCTATTGATTTTTAACGTTCCCCCATATGTACTTTCCACGTGATTTATATTCTCCTGGCGTTTGGGTCCCATATATGCCATGGACGGCTGCAATATCTTGTTTAGAAGCCATGAAAATCATATTTAAACTGTACAACTTTTACATGTCTGCGCTGTCCGGTTACAGAATTAACAGTATTAAAAGTTTATTCCTCAAATAGTATTTTGAGACAGATGGTCAGCCTTTGTCTTTCCACAGGGACCAAATCTTTTCTTCAGCTACCACCAACTGTCAGTTTCAGCCCAGGGTGGCCATGGGGGTTTCCCAGTTCGATTGAATGTTTATTGCCACTTCCCCCACTTCCGACCTAGGTGTCCCAGAATCTCTATTGTAAGAGGCTGAAGCCCAGACAAATGTCTGAGGAGCATGTGACATTTCTTTGTTTTGGTGTCTTCAAAGTTTTCAAAGGTAGCGGTTACCAGGTAGGTGTCCTAGAAGTTTATGGTGGCTCCTTTTGGGGGAAGGCCTCAGCTTAGCCAGCAGAAAACCCTGTTCTGGAGCTCTCAAAGCAGCCAGCTAATGCATTTCATTCTTTAATTTATTTTATTTTGTTATGAATCAAAAGCAATCCTGTTGAATAAAACATCACATATATGTTTCCCAGCACAAACTCCTTTACATTGTTAGACAAGGGCTGGGCATTATCCAACATACACTTTTAAAACAGGTATTTTTCTTATTTGCAAAAGTACATTTAAACACAGTGAGAGGCCTTTTGGCATGTTCTTTTCAAACGGTTCCATCTGAATTTCCCACATTGTTCTGCAGTCATAGTCTGTTTCTTTTATACAGAAATTTGTTTAAAACACAGATCCACTGAAACTGACATAGGCCCAGAGAGCCAGGGCCTCTTTGAAGCATTGATTTTTGACATTTGTAGCCCAAAAGTAAAGCGTTTTTCCCTGTGTAGCTGGAAATAAAGCTTCTTTTGATTTCTCAGATTTGGCTGATGTAGCCTGTCATTCAGGAATAATGCTCTTTTCTGATGGAGCACAATATGAATATGGATGGGCACGGCAGGGTCTCACTGATGAAAATTAGTGTGATGAGGCACAGAGGAAAAGAGCATCAGAGCGGCATCATTTTAAATGTAAAATATTTCCCTTTTCCAATGGGAAACCTTGGACTAGCAGCAAAGCAGCAGTGCCTTTTCACTCTGCCTCTTTAGTACAAACAAGAACACACCCTAGCAGCCTTTCTCGGGGTGCTCCCTTTTCCATCTTGCCCAGTGGTGCTTGGCAAAACAGTGCAGCCATCCTTTTGCAGCTGCAAAATGCAGTTTTGATGCAAGGTTGTGGGGCTCACAGGAGCCAGCACAGCCATTTTGCTGTTTCTGCTGAAGTGGAGCTTGGTTATGGATGGGATTACTGCTGAGTGGGTAAATATAGCCCACAAATCCCCTCCCCCCAACGCTTCTGAGATTCCTTGTCGAGGGAGAGTGGGGCAAAGTGGGATTCATCAATGGGGCAAAGTGGGGTTCATCCGGTGGAGTCCTTCGTCCATCATGGAGCGGTACTCCACAATCCTCCCGTTGTTTCTCGTTGGAATGTGGAGTGACACCCACAGCTTTCCCTTAGGTCTTTCTTTGTGGTGTGGAGCGACACTTCCAGATTTTCCTTTGCTCTTTCCTTTCCCGGTCCTCCTTGTTTATGAAGGGCGAAACCAGCACGATTAGTGAATAAATAAGAACCAGTTACTACATTTTCACACTGACTGCCTTCCGGAAGGTTGACAGCAGTGGGACACACATACATCATAATTATTACAGAATGGAGACAACAACAACACATAATCCTTCACAAAAAAAGCTTATTGTTGACGTTCACCATAATTTCTGGTGATATAAAAGAAAATATACTCCCTCTTAGATACAAATACTTATGAACGTACCTGCTCCCTTCTGTTTCTTGTTCTTATGCTTCAGATGTCTCCTCTATTTGACTTTCTCTGGGCTCCTCAATTAGCTGCAACATATGCCTAGGGTGACAACTTTTTAACTGATTAATATGGACCCATTTCTCTTCTGTCAGCTCTCCTTTGGGCATGCAGATTCTGTAGGCGACAGGTGAAACTTTATCTACAATTTCAAAAGGACCAAGCCAGCTCGGTAAAAATTTCCGGTCCTTGGTCTGGTTCCTTTGGAAATTGTACAA
This sequence comes from Ambystoma mexicanum, assembly GCF_040938575.1. Classification (NCBI taxonomy): domain Eukaryota; kingdom Metazoa; phylum Chordata; class Amphibia; order Caudata; family Ambystomatidae; genus Ambystoma; species Ambystoma mexicanum. Next base: position 351,770,789 of record NC_090926.1, read on the forward strand.
GTAGACCTTGTCTCCTACTTGGTATTCCTTTTTGGTTGTTTTTAAGTCATATTGAGTCTTCATCCCCGCATATTTTTCCAAATTCCGCTGAGCGTACGCAAAGGCATGTTGAAGGTGTTAGATTCTCAACATACTCATGAGTTGTGAAGGCGTTTATCAGTGTCTGGTCTTGTGTTCTGTAGAGCAGATGCTGAGGTAGCACCATCCTTCGCCCAGTCATTAGCTCAAATGGAGACATCTTGGTCGCAGAAGAAGGTGTAGATCTGATGGCCATCAGGACAAGCGGTAATCGGATGTCCCAACTTGCCACAAAAGTTTTTAGAATGCTCACAATTGTTTTGTTGTACCTCTCAACTCCCCCACTAGAGGACAGGCGGTAAGCAATGTGAAGTTTCCTTTTTACCCCAAATATCGCCCACATCTTTGTCATCACTTCGCTGGTGAAGTGACTACCTCGGTCTGACTCAATCTTTTGGGGTAGGCCAAAATGCGAGAAGATGTGGTTGACCATCAGGGCAGCTGCTGTTTCTGCCTTGCAATTTGGGGCCAGGAGACATTCCACCCATTTGGTAAACAGGCATGTTACTGTTAACATGTACTTATTCCCCCTAGAGGAGTGAATCACGGGCCCAATCAAATCTACTTGTAAATCTGACCAAAGCAGTGTCATCCCCCTCTTCTGGAGGGGAGCTCAGTGTGTGAGTGATGTTGGCTGAAATTGTGCACACACAAGACACCCCTTCAAGTATTGGTCGAGGTCCTGCCCCATGTGTGGCTAGTATGTAACCTCCCACAAGATTTCTTGAGTAGTGTGGAACCCCCGATGACCGACTGTGGCCGCGTCATGGGCGTGACTAAGCATCAGGCTTCGGAATGAGGTAGGTACCACCCATTGGTCACAGCCAGAGATGGATCTCCTTACCAACAAACCGTCTTGGATTCGGAACATTTTTGGACACTTCATCAACACCCTGAGGTCCTCTTTCTCAATGTAATCGGTATCCGTCAGGGGAAAGTTCTCAGGGTCCTCAATGTGTTGATAAAATCTTCAAATAAATCTTCCAATAATCTGATCCCCTTTTTGTGCCGTGATTACATCGGCATCTGGGGTCTCCTTACTCCACTGTACAGTTGAGAGTTCATTGTGAGCATTTGTCTGGGACCTCGTGACAGCAGTGACCTGGATTTTCCCCAACAGGGACTCGATCTCAAGGAGATCCCCCTGGATGGCTCCAGTTTTGGCCAGCTGATCAGATAGGTCGTTTCCAGTTTTGCCTGGCCCCTCTGTTCTGGAATGACCCTTGATCTTCTTCCAATAGATGGTCATCCCATTAGAGGTGACCAGATCATCAATATTCTTTATTAGCTTGCCATGTTTGAGTGGTTTGTTATTAGCACACAGCATGCCTCTGGTTTTCCGATTAACCAGGTGCTCCACAAACCCGTTCCGGACATAATCTGAATGTCATGACCCTTGCCCCTGGCCTTCACTGGCGAGTCAGCCTTCCAGTAAGAGCCAGGTCAAAGGCCTTAAAACCTCATCCAAGACTCTCTTTGAGTCAGTCCTGGTGCCTTTGGCTCATAACCATCATGAAGTCCAACATTAGAATGGGACTATTTACTTGGGACTATTTAACTTTGGGGTGGGGGTTATGGAGGCAATAGCTATGGAGGCACACACATAGCTCAGTCACAAGGCACTGAGCTATGCGGTCTAGTCTTTTGGGTGTGGCAGGCCTGAGACTACTTTACCTGGACTACGTTGGGTGTGGCAGGCCTGGGACTATTTTACCTGGACTGCTTTACCTGAGACTAATTAAACCGCACCGAAACAGCAGAACATGCTTTGTGTTATTCTGCTGTGGGAAGCGTAACGCTCACCGTGTCCAGTTCTTTCATGCCAGCTCACCTGAAACCAAGGACCTGCAGAGAGAGAAAGAACACTACGAAACTTACCTGGAACAGTATCCTGTCTTCAATCCATCGCCGACTTCATTTCCACTCACCTGAAGGTACGAACTCCATCATCCGGCATGCATCCTGGAATACCATAACCTGGAAAGAGGAGAAAGGAAGTCAGCATTAGCAAGCGTTTACTTGCGTTTCCTCCCGAATGAAGAAAGCCACACAATTCTTACCTGGGTAGTCATCTCCTGGTCCGTATCATTGCTGGAACATTACGGCGCTCAGCGAGGAACATCGCAACAAGGAGTGAAAAGACACAGGTTAGCAATATAAAAGGCGAAACAGCGCAGCGCATCGCGCATTACTCACCGGACAGCATCGCGCACACCGTGCTTTCGCCTACTGGCCCATGCTCATCTTCAAACTGCATGACAACACCAAAATACCTTTCCATACCTAAAAGGAAAGAAGCAAGACATTATTATTCGAACTGAGAGGAACATAAGAACTGCATATAAAGACTGTAAAGCAGCAAACCTACGGAGTCGCAGCAGGCCTGAATTCCCACAGGGGGGCTTGCACCAGTGAAGTAACTTGGTCACTGCTCAGCCCCCACATCTACGCGCACCTGCCATGAGGAGCAGGACGGAGACTCCACCTTTTAAAATATTAAGGTGAGGAGAGGGCCCAAGGGGGAGGAAGGAGTTGAGGCCAAGGAAGGTGGGAAAACATAAAGACAATTCTGGTATTGAATCCAACTCTGCCACCTGACTACTTCGGAGACCGATTTTGTACCCAGCGGAGGGTTCCGGGGCATCATTCACCCTGTTATTCCCAACCCCGGCCACCAGTTCCTTTTCCCCGTTGTTATCAGCATGGTAGGAGCACCCGTCCACATAAACTGTGGGCATTCCCTCGCACCTGTCTTCTTCATAGACTTTGTGGGGGGAATTCAGGTAGGCCTCCATGTTGTCCTGGGTTTTAAGACTTTCGTCCTCGAGACAGTTTTCTCTGGCACAATCATGCAAGTCAGCCAGACCTTGCGGGAGGGGGCTCTTCTTGTTTTGGCCACATCTGACCTCCACAGGAAAGCCTTGCATTGACAGAATTCAGGAAGTAATTCTGGAATTACTCACATTTCCGGCACAGATTCTGTCACTTTGGAGGTATTGCAACGGCTGGTTTGGAGTCTCCACTGTTAGGCAGAAACCTGTGCAGTTCCCTTAGGGACCACTGCAAAAGATTTAAGACTACAGGTGTTGGCAGTAAACCCACTTGGTAGCAGTCTGCACCACCCAGATTTACCTGGTAGCTGTGGCTGAGCAGTCAGACTTCCCTCAAGAAGAGTTAGGCAGTATGCAGAGTATACACAATAGGCACTCAGGTACAATACTACAAGCAAACACTGACCAGAGCTTTGGTATCAAAGTATATAATTATTTATTTAAAAACACAAAGTTGAAACACTCCAGCACTCTTATTGTAAAATATTCTAAACACAGTTACCATTGTAATATATACACCCCTTTTTCCTTATCAGATAAGTCACTGTAAAACACCACTTATTTTCATACAGAGGTGAGCGCTTGACTAGATTGCACTCCAATAAGTTTGTGAGAAAGCCCCTCTAAGATTCAAGAATACGGTTAGCAAGGCAGAGAGCAAAAAGTCACTGGTGAGCCAAAGTCCAAAGGCTGGGCCCACTCTTAGAGAGAGCAGAGCACAAATGCGCCCAAGATCACACAGTTACACTATGCTTAGAAAGTCTTGCAGAGGGTCCGAAAAGGGTTTAGAGAGGCTTTAAGAAAGTTTAGCCAGGGTGTCCCAGACTAACCCAGGTTCGAAAGCCGGGGGCTAAATCTACCCCGTACAGTCGGTAGCAAGGGAAGCCAGGCGGGACACGGTACCTTAAGTGGGAAGGATCCTCCAGCGGTGGCAGTTGTTCCTGGTAGTGGGTGCAAGTCGCGTCGTCGTCCAGGGGAAGAGAAGATCTCGACTTGGAGGAAAGATGAAGGTCGTTGCACTACCAGGGAAGAAACCAGCCGCGGAGTCTTCCGGTTAAAGGTGGTACCTTTGATTCGCGGTCGTGGTAAAACGTGGTATCCCGGTTGCCGGGGTGCTTGGCACGGGCAAGGCGGCCACGAGATACGTCGGGAAAGCGAAAAGACGGTGAAACTGGTTATCCCCACCAGTCAAAGGAAGAAGACTCTCCGGCGGGAGATCTCCTCTGTCGTTGGGAAAAGTGGTGAGGCAGTCCAGCAGGGCTCCACCGGTGGTGGTGTCGTGGCAGGTCGGCTCAGCTTCTCCCTCATCGGATTCTTAGGTCCTGTGGTGACCTCTGAAGTTCCAGTCCCCAAAGCCCTGCTTTTATGCAGCAAACCCCAATTCACTCAGCCTAGCTGTCACTCAAACATGCTAAGTGGTGAGCCGGCCGGCTCACCACTTGGGCCAATCAGGATGGAGTGCGACTTGAGTTGCCTAGGCAACTCAGTCCAGGGTGCCTACATTTCCCTCCACCCCTCCTAAGTACCCCAGACAGAGTGGCCATAGGAAAATATTTGCGGTTGAATGTAAACAGTAGTATCCACTGCCACCAGCCAAAACTCGATCAGGGGGGACGGAGATGTGCCCCCTCGACTAACAGACCCTGGGGCAATCGAATTGCCCCAGCCAGTACGTCCACAATATGATGGTTTGTACTGGTTCTGTTCAGAATTTAAGACTAGTAAAGCCAATGGTGACTTTACATGCCCTGGGAGACAGTAGTCAGTAGTATACTGGGGGGTCACTATGACACCCCTGTGTCACTGCACTGAGGGTGCTGTCTAACACACATCACAAAAACACATGAAGCCCTATGATGTGTTCCCCCTGGATGAACGGGCGGTAATTCTTCAATGCCCACACTGTTGCCAGGAGTACTTCCTCACAATCGTTGAATATTTCCTCCATAGAGTCTTGCTTGCATAGAAGATGACTTTATTGACCTTGTCATGGTTTTGATATAATACTGCTGTCAAGCATGTATTCAAGAACCCTGTCTCCAAGAAGAACTCCTTGTTTTTGACAGGCTAAGCTAGACAAGGCACTTGTGAGAGGCTTCATTTTAGTTGTTTTACTGCTTCAGCTTGTTCTGGCCCCCTCTCCTACTACCTTCAACAGATGGATCAGGGGTCTTGTGATCTCTGAGTAATCCTCAATGAACTTCCTACTGTAATAAGTCAGTCCAAGGAGGCTTCTTGGCTCACACAGAGTTGTGGGGTCTTTCAGTTTTAGGAATGCTTCCACTTTCTTCTCCTGGGGACAGAGACCCTCAGGAGTTATCTCATGCCCCAAGAAGTTGACAAGGGTCCTGCACCACTGTGCCTTTTGGAAGGGCAGTTTTGCTCCGGCAACCCTCAACTGGGTCAGAACATAACGGATTTCCGCTATGTGTTCCTCCACAGTTGAGCTTTTTACAAGACATCATCCACATAGGCCAGGTTACCCCTTTCACCCAAGTCAGACATGGCCTTATGTAGGAAGATGTTACATTCGTTGCCAGAGTTTATGTATCCGAAGGGACTCCGGGTCCACGTGTACTGCTGCTCCCGGAAGGTAAAGGCCAGCTTGTATTGGTCCTCCCTACTGACACGCACGGTCCAGTACCCATTTGTCAGGTCAATGACAGTGTATACCTTTGACCCCTGGATCTGGGCCAGTCCTTGGTCAATGTATAGGAGAGGACATCGGGACATGTGGACCCGTTTATTTAGCTCCCTAAGGTCTGCGCAGAGTCTCCATTGGCCATTTGGTTTATAAATCCCCAGCACCGGATTATCAAAGGTGCTGTTGATTGGACAAATTATCCCACGGGACTCAAGGTTTTTGATGATTTCCGTCAGGGTCTCCATGCATGGGAGAGGTAAGCGATATTGCTTCACAAACGCAGGAGTCCTTCCAGGGTCCGTGGGAGTTATTGTAGTATGGATTTCGGTGCGACCACAGTCGTACAAGTCCACAGCAAAGCGATCTTGAACATCTAAGAACACCTGTTTCAACTTTTGCTTTTGCTCCGAAGTCTCACAGGCATCAGCTAGGTTGACCTGCTTTTCATCCATTTGCCTGAAGCCTGGAAAGACTTCCGGTTTTGCTAGCTCAGCGGCCTCCTCCAGCTGAGTGGAGATGTCCCTGGTTAGAGTATTGACCTGGCCAGAGGGTTTCAGGTAGGAGAGGCAGTCATTGTGGACCTGGAATATCACCTCATCCTGCCTGATGTCACAGGTCCCCTCTTCCTCCCCGTAAGGGCAGGAAGAGTACACCAGGAAATTCCCCCCTTACCGGGTGAAGATCCTGTCTGATGGTAAGTCATTGTCATTGTCACTGTCATTGTCAAAACAGTCATTGGGGATTGGTCCTATGAGTTAATTTCCTAGATCCATGGAACAATGTCTGTCATCAACCGCCATTCCAATAATGGTGCCTGCGCCCAGAGTGATACTCCTGAGGTCGCTGTTATCCTCCATTATTGGAATGGTGTTGTGTTCTACATTGATTAATGGTGTTGGGTTTAACCCCAACCCCTGCACTGAGGTGTACATATGCGTCAGGATTTTGCAGTTTCTGTCCTCTTTTCATTTTTTATTCAAGTGGGAATTGTCGGGTCCGTCCTGGGATGGTGACCTCCTCTCCAAGTTGAACTTCAACTGCATACGGCAGCAATTGGGCTGACCGAAATGCTTTTTCAGAATCATCAAAGGCCATGAGGTTGCCCCCTAGTCGGGACCAGGCTTTGTAATTTATCAGGTCCAAATTAATGGGCAACCGATTGAGAATGTCAATGCCTAAATAAATGCAGCAGGGACATCGCCCAACCCAACAATTTTATGTTCTATGCTTCTTTTGTTACCTGTAGAAATTTTGAGCCTACACCTGCTAGGCAGGAGATGTTTGGAATTAGGAGTTTCCAGGCCCACTTCCCACTTATCGATCAATTTAAATGTGGAAATGGCTGGATCTTTTGGGAGCTTTCTGAACGTGCCTTTGCTGATTAAGATCTTTCCGTTGTTCGCGCACACTCGGGCGAGAACAGACTCCTACCCCTCATTTAACTGAATAGGGATGAAAAACTGTTCTCTAATTTCCTGAATGTCAGCTAAACTTTGAGCTGGTTTCTCCTCACTTTTGACGATAGAATTAAGATTTTCAGATTGGGGATCAGTATAAAATGTCAATGTATTTCCTTCCAGTGTGGAAGGAAGGTTGATTTTCAGGAATGGAGAGGAGTTCCCTTCACCAGTTTGTTGTACTACAGCAATTACTGTCACGTCAGGTATTTGATTATTCTGAAAATGAAACTCCGTATGATCAGATTTTTGTTCAACCATGTGGCATGTGCCCTTTAAACTAACGTGGTTGACACTCTATTTTAATTTTATTGGCATGTTAGTCTGAGTCCAGAGGACCTTGTTCACACAGTCTATTAGGGGTGACAACCTGCGCAGGATGTCATTGCCTAGTAGACAGGGTGTTCTCTAGAGTCACGACTATGACCGGGTGTTTCACTTTGTGTCGTCCAATTTTTATGTCCAAATCCGCAGTTCCCTCAACAGGAATTTCATTCCCGTCGAAGTTCTGGAGTTGTCCGGGAGGAGGGGTGAGAGGGATGTGGTATCTCTCCCCACTTCCTGAATTTATCTGATCAAAGTCCCTTTTTGACAAGAGTGGCTTGGGATCCAGTGTCCACCAGTGCTGAAATTGCACATTGCCCTTGCACTTGGACGGGGGCTTAAAATCTCCACTCCTTCTCCTCAAGAGGGCAAAAGTAATGAACATTTCAGGCAAGCTGGGTGGTCAATTTCTTTATTTTGGACTCCGACACAGTGGGGTTTTGGACAATTTTCTGTGCTGGAGTCGGGGAATCTGTAATAAAAATGTTGCATTCTGAAATAGATGGGGTTGAGGAATCCCCTTTTTTCCATAGCTCTGCGCAGCCCCCTTTTACCTGGGGGCATTCACTAGGACCAGTTTGTGGGGAGGATCCCTCCTTTACTATTTTTTTCTCAGGATAGCAATTCTGGGGTTCAGGGATGGGTGGCTCTGAATCAGTCCCCACACCCACCCAGTCTTCATTTAGATCTCTCGGGACCCATTTTTCTTTGGGAGTAATTCCCCTGTCCCTGAAGGAGAAGATTGTCTTCCCAGAATCCTCTAAGGATTCTTCCCCTTCAAATTGGAGGACACTAACTTCCTCCCCAAAATGGGCCTTTTTGAGGTCTTTATTTCTCCTACCCACCCTCTGTTCCCTCTGTTGCAGATTGTCGGGGGCAATAGATTTTTGTCCCAGTTTCTGGGTGTCCAGGGCCTTTTCACGGGTGAGGAAGGAAGCTTCCTCTAGGGGATTTACACCTCCCTTCCCCCCGTGCCGCCTCCTCTGGAACCGGTGAGTTGTCGGGGTTCTCTCCCCGTCATTGTTCTGGGTTGCCAGACGCTGGGTTTGCCGGGTTCTGAGCCGCCATGTTCATCTGAGGGTTCTGCTGAGCCCTCAACATGGGACCCAGATCCTGTGTGAGGTTCTGGACCTGGCACTCCAGTTGGGACACCCGTTCCAGCTGGTACGGGGTTCTTCCTTCGTACCTACGGGGTTCACAGGAAGGGTAACATCCCTTCTCCCGGAGTACCCTGGGTACTGGGGATTTTGCTAACCCTCCATCCTTGGCCTCAACACTCCTGGTTTGTGTTGTCTGGGCGCCTGATGCCGGAGAAAAAAAAGGAGGGTTGTCCTGCAGGTTGGGGTTTTGTGGATATCGGGGAAAGAAACTTAACCCAGGATTTGGGGGGATTACTGCCCTCCTGAGGGAAGTTAGGAGAGAAGTTTCCTGGGGGAGTACTTACCTGGTGGGACCCCCACCCCTTGGGCTGGGGTAGTCCACACATACCTCATGATAGGTTGGTTGCCCTTGTATCTGGGACTTATATAATCAGAAGAGTTAGGGGTCCCATTGGTGGGATTGCCTCCCTGACCGCCACCTGTTTGTGATTGGCCAGAAGTGTCATGATCTCTGCTTCCAAAAGGTCAGGGTTTTCCCAACTCCCTTGGAAGCAGATCCATAACCCAGGTTCCGAGTGCCAACCAGTCCCAATTGGGACCTTTTGGACTCAGTCCTGGCGCCAGTGGCACCAGGCTCATAAATATGCCCAGTCCCAGCGCTGGAAGCACCGGGCTCATAATGCTTGGGTGGACTTACCTGCAGCAGACCATGCTGCTTACTTGCCTGCCAGTTGAGCCTCTGATCCTCTTCTGTTTGGAACTACTTTTCCTGTTGGGTGGGGCAGGAGCCACTCCCTAGATTCAGAACACTGGAACTCTTTTGGAAAGCAGGAACTCTTTTCTTACCTAGGCGTGGCTGTGGAAGGAGACACCTAAGCACTACAGGAGGCTATTTAAACCACACCCGATGGATGAATCTTGCTTTGCGTTATTCTGCATCGTCTGCAGCAGAACGCTCATCGTGTCTTCTGCATCTGATCCTGGGCCTAAGGAAAAAGGCTTACCATCCTGAATCCAGTCTTCAGCAACACCTATAAAGACAAGAAAGAACAGGTTAGCATTACGGTCTTCAGTGACAGCTCTTCACTTACCTGGTCCATCGGCTGTCACCAACGCCTCGCGCTGCATTCCGGCATCTGAAAGACAAAGGCTTACCTACTCTTCGTGCGCTCCGGAGGTCTTCACACTGCATTCCGGCATCTGAAAGACAAAAGCTTACCAACTCTTCGCACGCTCCGGAGGCCTTCGGCGCTGCATCCCGCATCTGAAAGACAAAACAAGGTGCGTTTAAAGACATTGGGGAACTTTAATACTCACGTGCCATTACTCCTTTCCACATCTAACCCAGTGGGTATTCCGGCAGCCGCTCCGAATTTGTACCTGCAAAATAAAAAGACAGTTAGAGCGCATCGTGAAGCAGGCAACAAGCGCTTACTTACGTGCTTCCAGGCGCTTCTATTCATCACACGGGCTCCATCTTCAACTCACTTCAGCCCGTCATCCGCCATCGCCGGAACCCTGCAAAACAAGAAACATCATTACTAAAGACATTAGAATTACTCGAAACTTAACGTTCGTGCAGTAAACGACGGACAGCAGTCCTCTGAAGTCAAGAGGCCTGCTCCCCTTATCCAGTGAAGAAACCGGTTACAGCACCCTGCCCCGAGGCAGATGGAGAGCACGGCGTTCACTTACCTAAGGTGAGAGCGTTAACCTTTGGGGTTCTACAGGAGAAGAGAAAGGGAAGAAGAGAGAGACATTCAATAACCCAGTTCCTTAATCCCATATTTTCTATCTGCAGACATCTTACCCTTCGAGTCAGACATACAGTGCACAGAGGTCCAGCCCAAAGAGCCAGCCGTGTGTTACACATCACCTTTGAAGATACGGTATACGCCCAGTCAAGACCGGCTCCTCTACGGGAATCAGGTGAGCGTTACAAGAAGGCCTTCTAGATCTCTGGTTTTGCTGGTTTGGGATTGGTGCCTTTTTAGGCTCCCCCATTTCTAGGTCCAAAATGGGGGCAACCTTCACCTCCACCACCTTAGCAGCAGCAGGGGTGTTGGTTGGTTTGGAGTTTTTGGTCTGGTTTTTATTTTCTGCCGGTTTTTGTACTTCATAAATGTGGGTGGCCTGCTCTATTACCCAGTCCAGAGATCTTTTATCATGGAAATCCCTCACCAGCTGGGTCATAATGTATTTTGGGAGCGCATGAAAGTAGGTAGTGATACATTCTCTGCTTTCCGTACGCACCCTCCTGGTGGTTTGGGAAAAGGCGCGTTTTAATTCCTGCACAAACTCTCGTGGGACCTGATCTTCTCCACATTGTAGATTGTAGGCTGCTTTGCGAGCCTCTTGGAGGTTTCTATGGGTAGAAAAGTGCTTCAAGGTGGCTGCCTTGTAGGTGGACCATCTTGAATGTTTTTGGTCTTCCAGTCCAGCAAAGAAGCTTGAGTATTCTGGAGAGAATGTCCATTTGGCATAATCTATACAGTTCTGGCTATCTTTTTTGTGAAATGTGTCCATCATTTGTTCATAGAGTTCCAAGGGGGCGTGGCATGGCAGCCATGGAGTAGGCTGTATTTTCTGTCTATTCCATTGATCCTATAGAGATCCTGTCGTGTGCAACAGTCCCGACCCGGCGGAATCAAGATGGCAGAACCCTGGAGACAAAGGAAGACACCGGATCGGGTCTCTGAGGCTGTCCTACGAGAAGTCCTGTGAAAGCAGGGGTGGATGGCAGGAATGACTGAGTGCCTCTCATGTATAGAAGCAGCCTGCCTTCAGCGAGCTTGAGAGCTGTGCGCCCAAGCAGATATCTTATTGCAGATTGGGCCCAACGAGAAACATTCTTGCAAGATCTGCAACACGAAGCCCTGTCCGGCCCTGCTGCAGCCCGGGGATTGCGGGTGCCCGCAGTGCATTGCGGGGAATACGAGATCGAAAGACGCCGGGAACGTGCTGCAGCGGTTCCTCTATAGGAGTGCAGCAGTGGCACAGCAAAGCTCCACTGCTCGCGCACAGCGGGAAGCTGATTGCGTGAAATTCGGAGACAGGCCGCGGTCTCCAAGATAGCGGGGGCACGGGCTGCAAACTGCGAGCGGCTGCAGTGGATGAGCCGAGCACCCACAGCCCGGTGAGCGAGAGGTGGTGCAGCGGAGATCCCCCCCCAGGCCAGGTCAATTTGCATGCGCCCTGGCGCACTGAGAGGAAACGCCGCTGGGGCCAGGTTCTTTTCTGGTGTTTGACCGACAGAGAGGCGGCGACACAGCCAAGGGGCCATTGTGGACATATGAACATCAGGTGGGAGCCTGGAAGGGAGAAGGCCACCACCTGTTGATGCGGCCCGAAGGTTGGCTGCTGGCCACTGATAGAGCTGCTTGGGATACCGTGCGGGAGGTGGAGCCCGCAATTAATAAGGAGGGAGCTGGGGGCAGACAACATCGCCAAAATCAACAGATGTGCAGAGACAGTGCCCAGCTGGCAATGAGGTAATAGGAAAAATCAGGCCAGAGAGGAGCGGTGAACCCCACTGGAAATTAAGAACAGCACAAGCTACCAAACCAAAAGACTGGTGATGCGGACCCCATATATAGTGAATGCTCCTCTGAGAAACAGGAGCAAGTGGTAGACCGCACCATTGTGGTCCCCATACACTTGGGACGCGTAGCTGATACCCAATATAAGAACTTCTACCGCATTGTCGCCACACGATTGAGGACAGTACGCAGATTGAGCTGGAGACTGCGGGGACAATGGCGCGCAAGGGTGGGAAAGTTAAGGCTAAGCAGCCTACAATGGACATCTTCACTTAACCACTGGAGTCCCCGTCCATGCCTTCACAGGCCAAGAATATCGTACAGGAAACAACGACCCCACCACGAGATGATCAATTGATCCTGGACACCATAATGGAACTGAAATCCTTGTGGGGGACCACGATAGCAGAGTTAAAGGAGGAACTAGAATTCAAGATCGATGCATTGGGAGTAGATGTCAACCACCTGCGACAGGATGTGAGAGCATTGGCAGAACGTACAAGTGGTCTGGAGAGTGCTGTGAAACTGAACACCGAAGTCGGCACCGCCAACGCCGAGGAAGTTCATATCTTGAAACAACAATTGCGCCACTTGGAAAACCGAGCGGAGGAGGCGGAAGGAAGAGTGAGATGCAACAACATCCGCATAGTGGCCTTGCCAGAAGGGGAAGAGGGCCCGGACCCCATGAACTATGTGGAGAATATGCTGATCCAAGAGATAAGCGCGGGCAAGCTCTCCCAGGGATTTGCGATTGAACGGGTGCACAGGGCCCAGACAAGGAAGCCTCAACCGGGAGCTCCTCCCGCGCGATCATTGCAAAAATGTTGAGACCGGGAAAAAGTCCTGGAATACTTTCGGAAATGTGGGACAATAACCCGAGCATCGGCGATGGTCACTGGATACCCAGATTAAACCATGCTGGTGCAGAGACAACGTCTCAGCTATGTGGCCATGAAGAGACGACTGAGCAGCTGGCTTCAAATATATGCTCTTGTACTCTGTGAAGCTCAAGGTCCTACACAAGGGCAAGACACACTTCTTTGAGGAGGCGGAGGATGCCACAAACTGGTTGGACGCACATGGATGCCCAGAGGACACGGCTGGTTTGGGTCTAGAAGGACAAGATAAGTGAACCTGCACCATATTATTGATTATTAAGGCGGGGTGAATGTAGATTATTGTAAGAAGATGCTGAGGGCAGCTTGAAAAGAGAGCTGATGCTGGCAGTTGGCACATTCATCATGTGGACATGTTGGACTGGAATATAGCAGAGGGTAACATTTGACAGGGCTAGCAGAGCACATCATACCATAGCTTTATACGGCAGACATTGGAAGATCAGATCTACCCCCGGTAGTTAGAGTAATTGAATCGTCAGTAGGGCGATAACCCCCGCTGTGTCCTGAGTATCGGCAACGGCCAGCAAAGGGGCTAGATGCAGGGGTTGCCTGAGATCCAGGGATGGAGCTGAGCATCAGTTGGGGTCGAGGGTGGGCTGGGAGGGAGGGGAGTTGGTAGCTGGGGGGCTTGAGTTTGAGTTGGGCAGGGTGGGGGGGGGAAGCGAGTTGAGGAGGGAGTTAAGTTATTAGTTAGTGAACAAGCTTACACACTTGCGCTGCCGCGCTTGAAGTGGATGAGGAGGTGGGTCAGAGTATGGTTGAAATATGGGAGACCTTTGGATAATAACCTGGAATGTGAGGGGGCTCAACAGCTATTTGAAGAGAAAAAAGATCATGCTGTATTTAAGGAGGCAGAAGATTGATATTGCCCTTATACAAGAAACACATCTCACGGAAGAAAAACAAAGGGTGATGGAAAGGAAATGGAAGGAGACCTGCATAGGTGCAGCGTATTCGGCTTATGCTAGAGGAGTGATCACCTGAGTGGCACCACATGTCCCCTTTCAGCTGTTGCAGTCCATGGTTGAGCCTGACGGGAGGATGGTGGCAATACGGGGATTGATAGAAAATAGAGAAGTATGCATTGTCAATTCATATGCCCTGAACCACGACACAGTGGCTTATTTTAAGAACCTATACAGTAAAATAAGCCAGTACCTGGGGGGCGCGGTCATATGGGGTGGCAATTTTTTAAATTTTTTTTTAACTTGTTTATTTTTGGTTAGCGCACAGGAAAACAAATTAGCAAATTAGCATATCATTTCAACACTTTGTAACAGCCTTAATATACTGTTGTATATCCCCAGACACCCGCTCCGACCCTTTAGTTCCGGCAGTCTTCTGTGGACTGTCTCTTCGCCCATTAGGTCCAATTCCTGACTCGTTCGCTCCTGTCTTCCCCTACATCGCTTCGTCTTCCTCCCTCCTTTCCGAGCTTACGTCATCAAGTCCTGATTCTGGCTATCCCCCGGGGCCTGCTCCTCTATCGAATGAGTCTGTTCCCTATCTGCCGCCCGCAGGGCATATGTCACTAGGCGCGGTTTGTATGTCAGCGCCGGGAAGCGCAGGTCATAGTCTATCACCGGCGACCAAAGGTTTGTGAAACGGTGGATGCGGCCTCTATTTGCTGCCATGATTTTCTCAGCGATGAAGATGTCCCATATCTTCAACCACCACAACACCCTTAAGGGGCCTTCCGGTGTCTTCCATGTCCGAGCTATTGTGATTTTAGCGGCCAAGAGCAATTGTGTGATGAGAGATGCAAGCACGCCCGATTTTGGGTAGATGTCTGGAATCGGGGTCCCCAGCAGGAGTGGCTCTGGTTCCAGTGGCAACGAGATCTGGGTTATGTCTGTGATGATCGCTATACATTGGGCCCAAAAGCCCGTTACCACCGGGCATGACCACCACATGTGTAGATAGGAGCCTGGCGAGCCACAGCGACGCCAGCACTGTGGGTCCAGCGACTGGTTGAAGTGGTGTAGTTGCAGCGGTGGGAAGTACCATCTCATGTGCAGTTTATGTGCGCATTCTCGGTTAGTGATGCAGAAAGAAGATGAGTGCGTGCGGGACCAGATATCGGTCCAGTCTTGATCCAGGATTGGATGTCTTAGGTCTTTTTCCCACTGCGACATGTATGTCGCTCTATTTGACAATAGGTTCACTTGGAGTAATCGATGCAGCGCCGAGATCCGCCCTCGGGCTGGAGGGTCTGCCACCGTTAATTCCAAGGCATCCAGGTCCCGGGTGGCCGCCTCTCACGTCTGGGGATGTGAGCACCAGTGCTTAATTTGGCAGTATGAAAATCTGTCTGACTCCGAGAGATTAAACGCACTTTTGCATTGGGCGAATGTCAGCGGCTGGGTTCCTTCAAACAGTTGGCTTAAGGAGCTGAAGTTCGAGGGGGGAGATCCAGGGGAGAACGCCGGATTGTGGAAGACCGGAGCTGAAGGGCCCAGGTCTCTCGGAATACCTCTGGATTTGCAGGCCCAATCCCATGCCTTCAACGTTTGCTTGGTCGAGGACAAAATAGCTGGCCACGACCGCCGCAGTGAGGTTGGCAGGTGCAAAAGAAAGCGCAGAGGCAGCGGTAATCGGGATTGTTCTATGTCCATCCATTTGGGGCGCCCTGACGCTATAGTCCAAGCCCGGGTGTGAGCTATCTGCGCCGCCATTTGGTATTTTTGGAGGTCAGGGACCCCCAAGCCTCCCTGGTTCGGGGCACACAGCATGGTCCTCCGTGGGATGCGAGCTTTCTTCCCCCTCCATATGAATCCAAATATCTTCCTCTGAAATCTCTGCAGCTGGGGGCGCGGGACTATGATGGGAAGAGCTGAGCAGGCTATAGAAACCGTGGCAGCAAATTCATCTTGCATGTCGTGATCCGGCCTATTAGGGATATTTCCTGCTTGAGCCAGGCGTCTAGGTCTTTTTCCAACATTTTCATCAGAGGGCGGGAAGTTTATCCGATAGGTGTCTCCAGGGTTAGCGGGGATCCGCACCCCGAGGTAGGGGATGGATGTGTCACTTAGTGGGATCGCGCACTGGGAGCTGAAGGATGCCTTGTCTCTCTGATCTAAGCCTATCCCCAACGCTGTTGATTTCACAAAATTGATGGCAAATCCGGACACCTTCCCGAATCTGTGGATTTCCGCTAGGGCGGCTCTTAAGGACTGGGAGGTGTCTGTAATGGTTAGCATCACGTCATCAGCGTAGAGTGCGATCTTGTGCTGGGCGGGGCTCACTTGAAGGCCTTTGATTCTGGTGTTGAGGCGGATCCGCTGGGCCAGAGATTACATAACCATAGCAAACAGTAGGGGAGAGAAGGGGCAGCCCTGTCTGGTGCCGCATGTTAGGGAGATCGGGTTAGTTAGCAGGCCGTTCACTCGGAGAAGGGTGGTCGGGGTTTGATAGTTTGCTAAGATTAGCTTTAAGAAGGTGGGCCCCATGCCAAACGATTCCAGGGTGAGACGGAGGAACGACCAGTCCACTTTGTCGAAAGCCTTGGTCGCGTCTAAGGCTAGTAAGGCGAGTTTCTTCGAGCCTTGCCTAGCTATATCAATCAGGTTGAGGACTCTGCGAGTATTATCCGTGGTGGCTCTGTTCAGAATAAATCCCGTCTGGTCTGGGTCTATAATGTCCGGGAGAAGCTTCGCTAATCGGTTTGCCAAGACCTTTGAATAAATGTTCGCATCCAGATTTAATAAGGAGATGGGTCAATATGCTGCTATATCTCTGGGGTCTTTTCCTGGTTTCAGCGCTAATACTGTTATCGACTCTTTCATCGATGGGGTTGTTGATCCAGAAGTGGCAAAGGAATTAAAGAGGGTTGTCATTGGGGCTAGTAGATGGGGCCGAAAGAGTTTGAAAAATCGGGACGAGAAACCATCCGGACCCGGGCTCTAGTTCTTAAGCTCTTAACAGCCTCGTCGATCTCTTCGCTAGTAATCGGGGCCTCCAACTCTTCTCTACTTGTAGTTGAGAGCTTGGGTAAGGCGGCTTCCCCCAGGTAGGACTGCTGCTCTCCATGGGGTTTTTGGGTAGCTGACATAGTTTCGGTCACGTGAGCCTCTGCAATTCTCAGCTTATCTCGATCAGCGAATTGGACTGCACCCTGGGGGTCTTGGAGGCCCATTATAGTGTTCCTTCTCTTGATTCTTGCTAGTTTTTCCACCAGGAATTTATTCGCCTTGTTTCCTCTGGCATAGTAGCTTTGCTTAGTTTTGGTTAGCAGCTGGGCTGTATCCTCAGCGTAATGGGCCTCTAGTTTCTTTCGGGCAGTCTGCAAGGCTCGGTAGGTTCTCGGGGACCAGTTTCTGGCCTTACACGCCGTCTCCGCCTCCAGGAACTTGTCTTCTAGGATGCGGCGGAACTGTTGTTTTTGTTTATGGTAGGCCGCTCCTCAGGAGATCAGTACCCCTCTCACCACGGCCTTCATTGCGTCCCACGTATTCGCTGGTGAGGTATCTTCGTTTTTATTATCTTCGAAGAACTGCTTTATTGTTTTGGCTACCACGTCTCTGGTGGCCATATCATTCAGGATTGGGTCATAAAGAGACCATCTGCGTCTTGGGGACGGGTCCGGATTATGAGCTCTTAGTGTTAGTATTATGGGTGCATGGTCTGAATGGATTCTGGGGCCTATGAGGACGTCATCTGTGTGTGACAGGATCTGCGTGGATGCCAACAGGAGGTCGATGCGTGAGTAAGTTCTATGCACATAGGAGTAGCACGAGTAGTCGCGCTCCTCTGGGTGGAAGATGCTCCAGGAATCCACCACATCGAAGGTTCGGAACAGTTTAAGCAGAGCAATCGCCAAGCCGAAGTCTCCGCGGGCTGGGGGGCGTGATCTGTCTACTAATGGGTTGGGGACTCCGTTGAAATCTCCCCCGATGATGGTCTGACCCTCAACAAACGGTAAGAGGGTGCTTTCCAGGGCTGAGTAGAATGCCTCCTGCTCTTCATTCGGGGCATATACTGAGATCAACGTGTATAGTTGGCCGAGCATTCGGCACTTCACCGCCACGAAGCGGCCATCGGGGCCCCGCTTAGAGTCCAGGATTTGCGGCTTCAAGTCTTTGGCGATTAAGATTGCTGTGCCACACTTCTTTGTTCCATTCGATGCCAGGAACTGTAGTGGGAATTGCCGATCTCTGAGCCTTGTGAAGTCCGCCGGAATCAGGTGTGTCTCTTGTAGGAAGACAATGGAGGCCTTGTCATTCTGGATGCGTTTTAGGATAGCTTTCCGCTTCTGTGGGGCGTTGAGGCCTCTAACATTCAACGTTAGAAACCTTAGTTTCTGGAGCGGCTGGGGGCCTCCTGAATGTCCTCTGGGGTGGGATACTGCTCCTCGTGGGGGGGCTGCGGGCATTCAGTCTTCATTTCGTGACTCCGGGTTAGCTAAGTTTTCCTGCGGCTGGGTTTTTTGTGTCCTCCAACGGGAGGGTGACTTTTAATCTGCATAGGCCAGCCAACGGGCGGGCGAACTTAAACGAGAGGGAGAACTCCCGAATGTGTGGGGGGCCAGGGTTTTCTGCGCAGCCACCACCACGGACAACAGGGCCCAAACAATTTTCCTCGCCAGCGCGGCGTTGCCATGCCTTGTTTTGGCTCCGGGTTCAGACTTAGCACCATAGAAGAAAACATCTAGATCATTTCATCTTCCGGCGTCTCTGTGCTTTAGACCAGGGTTGTTGCTGCTGTCTTTGGGGTGATTGATCTGGTTCCTCTGGCGGGAGGTGTGGACTGGAGGTGAGTGAGGTCTCTGGGGAGCTCGGGTGTAAGTTAGATTTTGCGTCTTCCAGGTGGCTGATTTTACGCAGGGTTCCTTAGTACGAGAATTGTAAAGTAGCGGGGAAGAGCCATTGGTAGCGGATCTGCTGGCTCTGGATGAACAGGGTCAAGGGCTTGAGAGCTCTCCGTTTCTGTATGGTGATCGGGGAGAGATGTTGGTATATCTGTAGGGGGTGCTCATGAACGAAAGTTCATCTTTGGTGCGGCTTATAGCCGAGATGGCCTCCTTGGTAGAATAGAAGTGGACCCTCGTGATCACATCCGGGGGGCCGTCCGAATCTGCTCCTCGTCTCGGGCGCAATCTGTGAGTTCGGTCCAGGACAAGTTGGACTTTGTCCATAAGCGGGAGGAAGGCCTGGAAAAAGTTGCTTATATATTCCGGAAGCTCTTTGTCTTGGATAGTTAATGGGACCCCTCGGATGCGCAGATTATTTCGTCGAGCCCTATTTTCTAAGTCCTCTTGCTTAAACGCGAGGATCTCGTTAATGGACTGGAGCGCTTGGATCTCGCGTCGCATTTCTATTATCATTGCTTCGTGGCTCTGGGTCAGGTCTTCCACCTCTCCTATCCTCTGTTCCGCTTCAGTGAGTCGTTGGTCTGTTTGTTCTAGCCGTGTGGTGAGTTCGGTCATGCAGGACCGGAACTCGGCTTTAATGTCCGCATGAAGGCCACCCAGTCATCTTTGGTGGCGAGATTACCTTGCTCTTCCGGGGGCTTCTGCAGGGTGAGTTTAGGAGGGGGGTCCGGTTTCCTTGTCTTTTCTGTTGCCAGGAGCATGGTAGAAATGTCTGCGGTTTTGGCTGGTTTGGGGAGTTTCGACATTTTGCTAGGGCTGGGACCCAGGGGATCCTCCTCCGGCTGGGTCGCTGGGGGTGGTCGAGACGTGGCGATCTTTTTGTCTGGGAGCACCTGGGGACGTTTGAGGGAGAAGGATAGGCCACGACCGGATCTGCTATAGCTAGGGTCTCCTGGGCGGGTGAGGGCTGAGGCCGCCCCAAGTGATGTCTTTCGGGGGAGAGGTTGATTTGCCAGCCGTATTTATATTAAGGGTTGCTGTGTCTATATCCAGGTATTGCCGCTCTTGAGTGTTGTAGTGGGTTGGTTCAGCTTGAGGCGGTTGTAATCACTACCCGGAGGCAGCAGCCATCCAGGATAGTAGCTGTCGTGGGTAGAGTGGGCAGGGGCACCCCAGGAGGTTATGGAGGCAGGAAACGTGGGAATGCCTTCAGCAGGAGGTCGAGGAGTGGTATTGTGAAGCCGGAGGGGGGCGGTAGGAGAGATATGCGGCCCGCTTAGGGCAACCAGGATCCCAGCTGGTAGAGGCCACTTTTCTCAGCTGGCGAGGTATCTGGTGGGCAGGGGCGCCCCAGGAAGCTGGAGGGAGGCACTAGATCCAGCACCAGGGGGACCGTAGGAAGGGTTCCAGGGAATTAGGCCAGCAGAGAGTAGAGATGTAGAGATCCTTCGATGGAGAGAGGGGACGGGCGCCCACCCGGCATGTCCCCCGACACCACCTCCAGAGCGGCGGGCCGCAGAGCCGAGGACAGGTGGGAAGCACTGGGAGCCCTCCTCACGGAGGGGTTCTGGGAGGCAGATGGGGGCCCCGCAGAGGCACAGGCCGCAGGCGGAGCCACCTCAGTGGGAGACTCCGTCGGCCCGACTCTTGGCGTCGGCAGTTATAGGCAAGAGAGATGGGGGTGGGGGTGGCGGATGATGAGCCCTCGCCCCCGCACCGGGTCCGGAATCAAGAGGGCTCCGGGGCCCCGGTCGTCCCTCCCGGGAGCCGGGCCTACGAGCGGATGAGTGCTGGGGAGCTCTGGAGGCTCTCCTCCAGGAGGGTCTCCCTTCGATATGGACTCGTCGGGTCAGGCAGGCAGGAGAGTTGGAAGGCGGGAAGTGGCTCCGCTGGAGCTCAAGCTGCGGGCGGAGCCATCCGGGGGAAGGAGGGAGACGCCGCCGCTTCGAGCCTCTGCTCCAGCAAATACAGGCGAGGAGGGGGGGAGGGGCGGATGGAGAGGTCCCGCACCCGCGCCCAGGCTCCAGGCAGGCGGGCCTCAGGGTCCGGAGCGGCCGCCTCCCCAGCAGCCTCCGACAGCGAGATCCGGGGCCGCAGCGGAGCGGGGTGGGGAGGGAGCAGGAGGCCCTATGGGCGTCTGGACACTGGGCGCCGGAGGAAATGAGGGGCCTGGGTCACGGCCGCCATCTTGGCTCGCTGTAGGGGGGAGCCATCTTGGCTCGCTATGTTCCCCAGCCGCGGTTTTGTTATTCCGGCAGCGCTGAGCTCCAGGATCGAAGCGATGGATGCGGGAGTGGTTCCACCAGCCTCCCCCGCCAGAGGAACAGCAGCAGCTTTGCCGGTGCCGGCTAAATCTTAGTGGAGGCCGCGGGTCCCTACGGAGGCCATCAACGGAGCAGCCTCATCAGTGGCGCTCCAGGCCACGCCCCCGGGGTGGCAATTTTAACTGTACTCTAGACACGAGGGTGGATAGGTCGGACAGGAAATTTGACAATCCCACCCTACTGCTAGGGCGCTAAGGACCCTGTTGGGAGACCTTCAGCTGGAAGATGTGTGGAGGTTACACCACCCACATGATAGACATTACTCACATTACTCGGCCCCACAAAACTTGTACACACGATTGGATTATGTCTTCGCCTCACAGGAGTTGACAGGAGAAATAGTGCGATCAGAATATAAAGCGGGAGTCCAGTCGGATCACTCGCCATTGGTTATAACATGGCAATATGGATTCCACCGTGGCGGCTCAGAGCCGAGTCGTTGAAAGATACAGTGTTCAGGGAGAACCTCAGAGAATATATATGTATAATATTTTGAAAATAACACTGGGAGTGTGGAGTCGGCCGGTACCCTATGGGAAGCGTTTAAAGTGGTGGTGAGAGGAGCAGCTATAGCCAAATCCAAAGGGCTGCAGGGAGGAATACTACAGATGCTACAGAAAGCAAAGGCGGAATTAGAGACAGTCCTGGGCAGAGGGGGTAACTCCCGGGAGAATGCCGAGACCATTAATCAATTGCAGCGGGAATGTGTAGGGCATTGGGAGAGATTATGTAATTTAAATGATAAGAAATACACAGAAAGGCAGCATGCTGGAGGAGATAAACCCGGGAGATTGCTGGCATGGCTGGACAAAAGTGAGACCCCCAAGCAGACGATTAGAGCAGTACGTGGAGAAACTGGACAAATGTTAGATACCCAAGAGGGCATGGACGGGGAGTTCCTTGAATTCTTTAAACGATTGTATGGTAATGTAGAAGGTGGTGAAGGGGGCGAGATAGCGGAAATGTTGGAAGATATTGGTTTACCAAAAGTAAGCGCTGAAGAGCGTGAAAACTTAGATGACCCGATTACGTTGGAAGAACTGGAAGCTGTGATTGTGCAACTACCCATCAGTAAGACCCTGGGAACGAATGGACTCCCCAGTGAGTTATACAAAATGTATAGGAAGGGGGTGCTCCCCCCACTATTGGCAATGCTAAATGAGGCATTTGAAACAGGGACATTGCCGGAATCCCTAAGAGAGGCGGTCATTATCCCACTTCTCAAACCTAATAAGCCGAGTACGGAATGTGGATCGCACAGAACACTATCGATGCTGAACCAGGACAGCAAGATACTTACGGCTGTGCTACCGAATAGAATGAAACAGGTCATAGGCAAACTAATACATCCAGATCAGACCGGATATGTCCCACACAGAAGCATATCCGACAATCTCAGACGGCTCCACCGTGTCATGGAACAAACGAAAGAAGACTCGAGTGAGATGGCGATTATATAATTAGACGCAGTGAAGGCCTTTGACTCTGTCAAATGGCCTTGGCTGATAGCGGCCCTGGATGAATATGGAATGGGTCCCGGGTACCTAAGGTGCGTGAAATTACTATATAGCTCACCATTGGCCAGAGTCAAGACGGGAGCGATTATCTCGGAAAGATGGCAACTCCATAGGGGCACTAGACAAGGATGTCCCTCGTCCCCTATGTTGTACATTCTTGCGTTGGAACCCCTAGCGATCTACCTGAGGCAGCAATATGAGTCAGTAGGGGTCTATACAAAAGGAGGGACGCACTTAATATCGTTATATGCAGATGACATGCTGTTATACTTGAGGTACCCGGAAGAAAATCTGCAATACATCTTGAAAGTGATGGAGCGATTTACGTTGCTCTCTGGCATTGCTGTCAATCCTAGGAAGTCATGCATATTTCCCCAGGGTAGGTATGTAGGGGCCCCGCGGGAGCAACTGCCAAAACTACAAATACCTTGGGAGACCAGCACCTTTAGATACCTGGGGATTGACATCTATCACACGGTGGAGGCAGAATATGAACATAACACAGAGAAAGCAGTTCCAAACATTGAGAATAGCATGAAGTTCTGGACTAGGCTCCCTTTAGCCATGATGGGAAGGGGGGCACTACTGAAGATGGTTGTCTTACCCAGGCTACTACACTTTTTTGGGAATGTACCATACATGATACCCAGGTGATTATTTGTCAAACTTCAGAGCTTGTGCAGGGGCTTTATTTGGAATGGAACTAGGAATAGGATAGCCCTATGGAAATTACAAAATACGTATGACAAAGGGGGTATTAAGCTACCTAACTTCGAGGTTTACTATGTGGCCAGTCAACTACAATATGTGGCTAGATGGTTGGCGGATGATTCAACATCAGAGTCCAGACTGTTAGGATTTGAATGTGCCCCGTTTTTCCTGAAAGAATGGTTATGGTTGCCCAAACCAGTGATAAAAGGAAGCCTGGGGATGTTGGAACTGGGATAGAAAATATGGTGTAAGGCTTGTCAGGCCATGCAAAACCCAATCCCGTGTTCCCTGCAAGCGCCGCTAGTGGCATTGACAGGTGGAGATGTGCAATTGGGGAAGATGATTCGTAGGCATTGGGAACCGATGGGAATTGCAACATTGGGAGATATATGGCAAGAGGGAGAAATAAAGGAATGTAATGAGCTGGTGGAAGGATCTGGTCTACACTTGGGGCAAAATATTACCTATACCAGATTAGTACGACAGGTAAGGAAGACATGGGCTGGGGAAATACTGGACGAACAACCGCACACAGCCATTGAGACATTATACGATAATGCAGAGAGAGGGCACAAGGTTTCTCGAATCCATGAATTACTGATGTCCAGGATGGGGAAGGAAGTGACCCAGTTGAGACGGGATTGGGAGGAGGAAGCAGGGGAACTCATGACTGATGGGTTGTGGGAGCGGGCACAAGGGTACCATAAAGTGTCCAGGAACGCGAGGTTACAACAAATACAGCTATATGTAACCCACAGAGCATACATGACCCCCCAAAGAATTGCCGATTCCCAAACGCAGACAGACAAACCTGCCCCAAATGTGGGGAGGAAAATGAAGGGATGATACACATGTTCTGGGCATGCCATGAAATTGAGAAGTTTTGGGGAGAAGTAGCCCACCGATTAAACGAGAAAGGGATCAAGTTGAACATAGAATCAGTGTGGGCGTGCATGGTTGGTGGGTTCCCTAGACCGCGTCAATTGAAACATATGAGCAAACTTAAAGATTTGGCTTACATACTAGCCAAGCCCAGAATTGCTATGGGGTGAAAAGCATGTAACAGACCCAATATAGAAGTTTGGTGGAACTATCTCCAGAAATGGACCGAAACAGAAACGATAGTGTGGGGAGAAGCGGGCAATAGGGGGCGGGGTGAGAAGCAGAGACCCTAACGGCCTGGAAACACTTAGTGGCCACACTGTTGGGGTCCACCCAGGTTTTTTCAAGCGATGACACTTCTGAGAACGCTGATGGGGAGATAGCCCCAGAGATATAGTAGGCGGAAAGCGAGACTGTGTAGGCTCAAGTTGGGGGGAGGGTTAAGGGTAAGCAGTAGATAATTAAAGGTATTTTTATGATGTTCCAAATGGTGTGACAAATACTGCTGGGGTTGTTTATCGTTGACTGTTTGTTGTAAAAATAAATAAAAATTATTTAAAGAAAAGAGAGTTCCAATTGCTCCCAGACAGAATATTTTGCGCTTTTATTGTACAGTGTCGTGAAATTCCTGATTGCCTTGATCTGCCTAATGGGGTCTTTCACCATTCGCCCTCAGACACAGAGGCGCTGCTGTTTCAGATCCCCTCGTGATCATCTAGGCGCTCACTGATTCTATGAGCTTGAGAGGGGCTTGCAGAATGGTGGGGCCTAGTTTCTTCTCCCCTGTGGCGCACAGGAGAGGTTTCTTCTGACTCCTCCCTGGTTGACGGAGTATCCCCCTCACTGCCCTGATTGGGTGGAGGTCTTCAGGATGCTCTTTTGGGGCCTCTTTTTCTGTTGTTTTTGTGCAAATCTGGTCCCTTTGAAGGTAGTGATTCTGCAGATAGAATTCCCTGACTTTCTCCTCATAGGAGGTTTCCTGGTCAGAGACATCCGCCGTTATATTTTTGTATCTACACAGGGACGCCCTTCTGTCAATTTCTGTGGGTGCTGACCTGTCAGCTCCATCATGCTAGGCTTATTTAATTCTGATGGCCTCATGGTTTCGGGCTCATGTGAACCGGTAGCCATGAAGTCAGCAGTGCACAAAGTATTAAATGGGTTGGAGTTCCTTAGTACAGAGGTCATCATACTGTAATCAGGGGTTGCCCTGTCCCTCTCTACCTGTTCGGGTCCCTCCAGTTTGGGTTAGATCTGGGATACTCTTTCTCCAACCTCGCTAGTTTTTCCTTCTCAGCCCCTACCGCTTGACAATAGGCAAAGATCTGAGCCTTCTGCTCGGCTAGCAGGGCTTTACTGGCTTCTAAGATCTGCTCTTGATCTGCCACTTGCTTGTGATGCCCATCTTTCTCCTCACAGAGGGCCCCATTATCTCTTTGTGCTGCCTGTATAGTTTGGGAACACTGAGCCAATTTTTGTTGCAGGAGATTCACCTCCTAAATCTGTGCATTTTTAGTTTGGGTGTTGTCTTCAGAGCGCCTTCTACCCATCTGGTGTGCTCCAGTAACTTTCCATATTCAGTTTTGAGTTCATTTAGTTTCTGGAGCCCCAAAGCACTTTCCTGTAACTCTGTTTTTAAATGGCTTACTTTCTCACATAGGGCATCTTTCTCCTGATTTAGGGTTCCCCTCTGTTCAGCCAGGTCATCCCTTTGTTGTTTGATGGTATTTAATTTCTGGCGCTCTTGATCAAATTCTGCTTGGGAGTGGAGTTCTTTATGATGAATTTGTGATTCTCCTCTTCCAACCTTTTGACCTGATCAACCAGCATGGTTATTTGTCCTGACAAGCCCTGTTATATGTTAATTGTTGAGTCAGCTTCTGTTGACTCTCTTGAAGAGAGTCAACCTTTTCCCTACACTCCTCTTTCAACGAATCTAATTGGGCCAATTGGTCTACATTATTCTGCTGTTGGAGAGCCAAGTCCTCTTTTAATTTTTTAATGTATTTTTTAATGTAATTTCCAGATTCTGTCTCAGAATCTTGGCTCTTTGCAATTTCTGTTCCACTAATTTTAGAGTTGTATTTTCCTCATGCTTTTCCCGCATCACTCCCATATGGAGATACATGTAGGCCGCGATTCTGACAATTTTAATCTGCTCCTCTTTAATTTTCGGAGTCATGTATAACTCGCTCAAAGCTTGATGTAATAGGCCACTGTCCTGCCACGTGTCCATGTTCATGGCGGTGACCTGTTGCACCATTTCTTCTAGCCAGACTTTTTCATCTTGTTCTGGCCGTTCACCCCTGACAAATCATGTGTGCAGAATGTGTTCCCTAGCTATATTGATCTCCACTGTGGCCATTTTGGAAAATGTTCTTACTTTATTAATTTATTTATGTAAGGGTAATCTGTATTCTGTTGCTTTTTGTCTATTTTTGGGGTTGATTTAGCTTTAATTTTATACACAGGCCTGGTACTTAGAATATTTGTTTTGGGCAGGCGCTTCTACAGTGTAATCCAGTGTTCCAACCACAGAAAGCATCACTAGCTTGCAGGTTAGTCTGCTGTGTTAAGCTGTCACGGGTGGCAACACAAACCCCAAATCCCAGCTATGAGCCCCCAAGTTTATGGATTTCAGTTGAGCGTCACACACCGGACCAGGACCCTCGCCCTTAGCCTTGTATGTAGCGCTCAATTGAGATGCCTTTTTTCTTTATTTTCTGCTAATTCAAATTGAGCCGATACCCAACACGTCTCACTCCCCTTTTACAAATACCCCAGGTCACAATGGACCATGAACCAGGCCGGTTGGTGGAAACACAATATTTATTTATTTTAATTTCAAAGAAAATCGCACAATTTTTATATTGGGCAGCAATCACCACAGGGTGATAATTAAAATTATAACTACTAAAATACACTTGGGTAACCTTCTACAAGAACGTATCCAAAGCACAAATGAATAGGAACACTTTTTCAATTAGGATAGATAGCACCCGAGGTAAGGATTCTCCTTGCAATGTTCCATCAACCCACAAGTAATTGAATTCTGAGGGGATAGAAAGAAGCAGCAGGTAGTTAGGGATGTGAGGCAGCAAACAGAATCAAAATCCAACCTTCCCTCACAAAAGAAGAGGCAAAACCGGATTTTAAACCCTTTGCAATGGCCTAAAATAACGCTTGGATTTTGACAAAATAATTAATTATATGTGTGGTTAAATAATGATATGCATATGTTTTATCACAATAGCAGGAATATATATACACTGGCAATCACAAGGCAAGTTCTCAACAAAAGGCATACAGATCAAAAACAAGTGAAAGTAAGAGCATGATGCAGCTGAAATCGCACGTTGGAAAGTTGCATTTTACACGGATGCAGTTTTAAATGACACACATGGTTTTTAAGAAAAACGGGTGAAATGCTTGAAATCGGAATGCAGTTTTTGGGCTGTGGTATAGATGCACATCACAGGGACAATATAGAGGTGAAAGGATGTTTCTAGCTAAATAACTGGATGAGATTTGCAAGATAAAAGGAGGTTCGATTTTTGTAAAATGAAGACGTGAAAGAGTGAAAATCGGCTGAGAAAAAGGACAGGTTTTACTTAAACTATATTATTGAGACTAGATTGTTAAAGAAAGACACGCAAGTCTGGTCACCGGGTGCTAAAAGTATAATGGGCATGCAGGTAGTGGGCAAGAAACTGGTCTGGTCAAGGATGCCCCCCTTAAAGGGTACCACAGCTTTTCCCCTGATTATTGTTTTTTTTTTTGTTTTAGTGGGATTTCTGGATCAAGGCCTTGCTGGGATAGGGTCAGCTATGCTTTGGCCTTGCAGTGGAATCTGGCAAGATGAATGTAGAATATCAGGAACGCGGGCGCTGGAAGTTCAGGAGAGAGTCTGTGCAGAGTTCTGTCAGCCGCCCTTATTTATAAGGCATGGTTGTCATGATGCCTACCCCCGGGGATCCAGACCAAGTCCAGCAACCCCGGAAGCAGGCATAAAGTTACCCCAAGCAAGCCCAACAACCCCCGCTAGGGGATTTTTGGGTGCAGTCCTGGCGCCAGGCTCATATGGAGAGTCAGTCCTGGCTCATAGATTAAAACTTACCTGATGTAGACCATGCTGCAAACGTACCTGATGCAGACCATGCTGCAAGGGCTCCAAGCCAAGCGAGGCTTGGAAGGGACTATTTTACCTAGGGACTATTTTTTTACTCGGGTGGGGCTGGGGAGGAATACTTACCTGGGATTACTTTGGAGGCTATTTAAACCACGCCCGAAGAGCAGCACACGCTTCGCGTTATTCTGCATCCAGCAGCGTAACGCTCACCGTGCCTGCAAGCCTGCATCCAGTCTTCTGCCACGCCTGCCTCGAGTTTGGAGCTCCTAGAAAAAGGGAGAAAGAAGGAGAAAAGGTTAGAACAAGAGCAATACCTTTGATCCTTACCTGAATTCCCGATCCATCGCGCCTTCGATCTGGAAGAAAGAAGTTATTTTATGCGCATCGCCTCACCTGCTGCAGCGCGGCGATGAACTCACTGGCCTTCGCCGCATCTTCACATTTCACTGCATCCTCCTGCACGTTCCCGCCGCACTCCGGCACCAATGGAGAAGAAAAGAACAGCAAGGTGAGCCAAGGGAATACACAGAGGAATACCCCCATAGACTTACCTGATTTTACCACTGGGGGTACTATTCATCACGGGTCGGCGCAGCTTCCACTGCATCCTAGCCGAACCCTGGCCCCTTAAGGGGAAACAAAAGGACAGCAAGGTGAAACAAGGGACTAACAAGGGGAACCCTCCTCACCACAAAAGACTTACCTGATTTTACAGCCGGAGGCATTATTCCCCGAGACTTCATACTTTCTCTCGGCGCCTGAATAAGGGAGAAAGCAACAGGTTACATATGGACATTATTATTTCGAACTGTGTTGGATAATACAAATCCTTACCAGAACATTACCGGTTGCCACGAGGAACTCTTCAGTAGGGTCAAGCTGCAACCTGCAAGGAATCGGACAAGAGTGAAAGTCAGACATTTGAACTCTTACGAACTACATACATACGGCGTCTTGCCGGGAATATCGGAGTCAATATTGTCCTGGAACTCACCAATTCCTTCGAGCCAGTGAAGCAACTAGTTATCTGTGCGCCCCTGCGCTCAATGCAGGATGGAGAGCTCATCTTTTCAAATCATCAGGTGAGACTATAAGAGGGGACATCCAAGGTGATCAGTGGGGAGAACAGCACGGTAGGGGGATTTACGATCAACTCCACGGGTGGTTAATTCCCTTTCTCCATTTGCAGAAGGATATTCCTATGGGCCAAGCAAACGCAGCTAGGTGGGCCAGTCCAGTCCGTCATCTCGGCCCTACACGTCACATTGGTGGAGGCCGCAGCAGTCCAGTCCAGATCGACGCCTCTGTGGGAGCCAGGTGAGCGTAACAATAGTGACATCATCGGTTTATTGTTGGGCAGAACTGAGCTAGGCCTACCCCCAAAACCCAGATAGGTCAGCCAATGTTGGTTGCATCCTCTAGGAGGTGACTCATTTTATGTGGTTGTACTTTATGATGTGCAAAGCCTTCCCACAGTCATTTTTGGCAACAATCATTCTTAACATAAATTACACATTTGTACAGTTGTGGGATTTCAACACATTGCATAGGTAGATTACATATTTCACACAGAGCATGACAGTCCAATTCTCATGTTTGCAGACGATTGTTTCGGCCTTCTAATAGTATTTCACGATTTTAGTAAGAACAGCTTCACCCCAAAATCCCACATTTTGAGGTGTGTGTGCATATTATCATAGGGCATATTTCTATTGATTTTTAATGTTCCACCATATGTACTTTCCCCATGATTTACATTCTCCTGGCGTTTGGGTCCCATACATGCCATGGACAGCCGCAATATCTTGTTTAGAAGCCACGAAAATATTTAAACTGTACAACTTTTACATTTCTGCGCTGTCCAGTCACAGAATTAAGTCTTAAAAGTTTATTGCTCAAATAGTATTTTGGGACGGATGGTCAGCCTTTGTCCTTCCACTGGGACAATTTTTTTTCTTCTGCTACCACCAACTGTCAGTTTCAGCCCAGGTTGGCCATGGGGGTTTCCCAGTTTGATTGAATGTTTATTGCCACTTCCCCCAATTCGCAGGTAGGTGTCCCAGAATCTCTATCGTGAGAGGCTGAAGCCCAGACAAATGTCTGACGAGCGTGTGACATTTCTTTGTCTTGGTCCATTCAAAGTTTTCAAAGGTAGTGGTTACCAGGCAGGTGTCCTAGAAGTTTATGTTGGTTCCTTTTGGGTGAAGGCCTCATCTTAGTCAGCAGAGAAACCTGTTCTGGAGCTCCCAAAGCAGCCAGCTAATGCATTTAATTCTTTATTTTATTTTGTTCTGAATCAAAGCCAATCCTGTTGAATAGAACATCCCATATATGTTTCTCAACACAAACCCCTTTACATTATTAGACAAGGGCAGAGCCTTATCCAACATACACTTTTAAAACAGGTATTTTTCGTATTTGCAAAAGTACATTAAAAAAAGGGGGAGAGGCCTGCTGGCATGTTCATTGTGAGCATTTGTCTGGGACCTAGTGACAGCAGTGACCTGGATTTCGCCCAACAGGGACTCGATCTCAAGGAGAACCCCCTGGATGGCTCTGGTTTTGGCCAGCTGATCAGCTAGGTTGTTTCCAGTTTTGTCTGGCTCCTCTATTCTGGAATGACCCTTGATCTTCTTCCAATAGATGGTCATCCCATTAGAGGTGACCAGATCATCAATATTCTGTATTAGCTTGCTGTGTTTGAGTGGTTTGTTATTAGCACACAGCATGCCCCTGGTTTTCCAATTAACCAGGTGCTTCACGAACCCGTTCCGGACATAATCTGAATCATTGATTATGACCAATTTGTGGAGTTGGTGTTGGACGGCAGTGAGGATGGCCTGATGAACTGACATCAACTCCGCCACCTGACTACTTCGGGGACTGATTTTGTACCCAATGGAGGGTTCCGGGGCATCATTCACCCAAGTATTCCCAACGCCGGCCACCAGTTCCTTTTCCCTGTTGTTATCAACATGGTAGGAACACCCGTCCACATAAACCGTGGGCATTCCCTCGCACTTGTCTTCTTCATAGACTTTGTGGGGGGGAAAGGGGACTTCTATGAGCAGCAACAGGCTCAGAGGGGTAGGCACTGGGATGTGGGGGCTGGTCTTCTGACATATTTCCCAGGTTTGTATGAAAGTTTTTATATTGGTGTGAATGCCAGGCCAGTAAACATTTCCACTAAAATGCACCTGGTTTTTAACGTGTCCCAAATGCCCTCCTGTTAGATGGGAATGTGCAATCTCTAGCACTACCTTTCAGTGGCTTTTCTGGTATTGCCAGTTGGATTTTTATAAAGCCTTCTGGGCAGGTTTCTCTTTGGAAAAGTAACCCAAGTTTTAAGAAGAAAAAAGGACTTCCCTTCTCTTTGTCTTTCTCTTCTGGAATTGCTTATAAGAAAGCTTCAGCAAGGGCTGGATCATTTCGCTGGGCAAAGGCTAGGTCAGGATAGATGGTGGGTTCTTCTCCTTTCTTCTCTTCGGTATTAAGAGATGTATCAGCTTCCCCAAAGCCTAAGTTACCTCTTTATGTTTTATCTGGTTGATTTTCTTTGAATTGAGAAAACCGAGCCCTTTTCAGAATTTCCTGCACAATTTGGTCTCCCCGGCGTAGCTCAAAAGGGACATGGCCCTATTTTGTAAGAGAACCTTCACGTGTCCCCCCGGAAGTCGGGGTTAATAACGCCCACTAAGACATCTATCCCAAACTTTCATGCTAAGCCAGATTTTGGGGCTAATCCTATATAGCAACCTGGAGATGGTATCAAGACCAAGTCTGTAGGAATCATTCCTCTTTTCTCAGCGGGTACAATAGCTTCCCTACGGCTACAGATATCAAACCCTATTGATTTCTTGGTGGCAATGGAAGGGTTAGAGGCTCTCTGACTAAGTTTTTGAAATTGTAGAGTCCCCCAATTTGTTTCAATTGAGTCAAATCCCATGCCTGACGCCATATGTAAGGAACACATGGTGGCAACAGTATAGACAGACACAAGTGTTTACAGTTCAAGGGTGTTTATTAAACTGTATGCAGGTTGGAAAAACGCCTATTCTAAACCTAAATCTAAGATGGGAGCAAGCGTCAACCATCAAATAAAATAAGGCAGTCCTTGTGGCGCTTATCGGCATTGCTACGCTCTGTGTACGGCTCTCATCTGCTGCAGCACACTTGGGCTATTGTCCTTGGCCTTACGTGTCTCTTAGTGGAGGGTTCGCTGGGTTTTGTCGAAAAGGGCAAGGTCGCATCTCTCCTCATCAGCCTCTCGATATTTGCCACCTTTCTCCTCTTCTTGAACTGCCGGACATGGATAGCTGTCTCGTGCGGTCTGCCTTGAACTGTGCTCTCTTTCTCCACGTTTTTATCCCTGTGGGGGGGAAGGGAAAGGGCTGTCAGGTGTGTGTGATTCTGATCCATTGCCTGACTTTGCCAGACCTTGCCAGACCCTTGTATTGGGACATGTCAGTAAAATGGCTCTGGTGTTAGTTTGTACTCTGGTGTGTCGTGCAAAAGTGTTTGTCGAAAAGGGGGGGAAGGGGCAGTGGTTTTGTGGTTTTGAATGTCCTACGTTGAAGAATGAGGAAAAGGTGTTGAAAGAAGGGGGATACCTCACCTGTCGGTGTCCCACTCCCCGAGGACCCCCTATCCAGGTGATCCTCCTTCACTGGTCCACCCTCAAAAACTGGATCAAATAGCGATGGCCGTGTCCTGGTCACCTGGATGAGAGTTCCCCGGGACTGGCTAGGGAGACACCTTCAGGTTTCTCACACTTCACAGACCAAAGACCAAGGCAGAAGAGGCAAGTACCCCTTTGTTTTCTAGCAGACCCCAGCAGGGGCTTGTCAGCTGGTAGGTGTAAGGAACTCATGGTGGCAACAGTAAAAACAGACACAAGTGATCACAGTTCAAGGGTGTTTGTTAAACAGTATAGGCAAGTTGGAAAAACGTCTAATCTAAACTTAAATCTAAGATGAGAGCAAGCTTCGACCATCAGAAAATAATAAGGCAGTCAGAGTGACTTCTTGTCAAAATAAGGGCCTATACTATAAAAACCTATCGCCAATCCTTACGCTAAATTATAAAAAGTGTGGGATAATGTTCATTAGAAAGAAGGAAGTGTTCTTAAATAAAGTCAAGATGCGGTAGTCCGGTCTCCTCATCCCACTTTTTCAACATGGGATAAGGTAAGATTCTGGAGCACAGCACACGCTCAAGCATTCCCCAGCACAAGCGTACAATTCCGCTCTCAGCAATCAGGGCCTTCGGTGGTTAAGTCTCTTTTTCTACAAAAAGTCTCCTGCCGCCGTGGACCTGATATAATCAAAGTAATAAACCAAAGTTCTTTTCTGTTTGCACGTTGGGTGATGCCTTTCACCCTTGGATCCCCCTCTTCCGGGCTCTGACCCTTCTCTATTGTTAGCCTCCCTCCGCCGGGTTCACTATGGCTATCAATACAATCTTCTTTGTGTCATTCACAAATCTTAATGTCTTTTTAAACAGTTCGCTGTGGACATCCCTCAGCCGGGTTCACTCTTTTCAACACACTGTATTTGGGGACTTTAGAGTTCGCCCCCTTTTATTGGAATCCCTCCTTCGGGTTCACTCTTGCTAATCTTGTCAATCGTGGTTCTCTCATTCAACTCTTACGATGTGGGATTCATTTCCCTTAGCTTCACAATCATCTGGCGGTCAAAGTCTTTCGACTGTACAGGGCATGGCTAAGCAGCCATGCAGTAGGGACACGTTTCTTGCCGATCCAACATGATCCTGGCCTAGAACACCAGCTAAAGCGCGTGTGGATGCCAGACAACGCTCCACCCGTAGGATGAATAGGGCTGGGACAGTTGTGTGGAAATAAGGAAGTGGTTGGAGCGCGTGTAGCAGAACACAAGCTTGTGCAAAATAAGCCCCGGCCAGCGGCGGTGTAAACAAGATGGCGGGCGCGAGGTAGTACCCAGCGCACACAAAGGAACAATGTGGTACTCGACGAACAGAGCATCAACAAAGGATCCTAGAGGCTCAACTGCACCCCGCTTTGGGTCTATGGTGGGTCTGGTCCTATTGGGTGAAGAGTTGAAGGCGTGAGAAGCGATCGCTTTGACACAGACAGCTGCACCGCATGGAGGAGGGCAGAAGAGCCCAAGAGCGTGGTGCTGTACGAAGAACGCATTGCGACTGCCGGAAGACTAGCAATAGGCACTGGTTAATAAGCCGTAGGTCGTGCAGAGGCGGTTGCGGCCCCGTGGACATGATGCCTTGTGTATGGCTGCAAAGGCGCATATTACTTTATACGCTGTGCAAGCTCGAGGGTGGCGACAAGCCGAGCGACGCCCGGTACAGTAACGCGCTCCAGTGAACACATTCATGCTTGTGTGAACGCTGGCAATTGCCAACCGCCTGGAACGGATTTTATCAGGCCTCATTACAAGTACAGCACAAGTGGCTACTTTTAGAAAGACTATACTGACACTAACCAACACAGCAAGACTGAGAGTCGCCCACTGGCGTAGCACGTAGAAGGCACCCTGGATACGGCATGCAGCTCTGGAATAGAAAAAGCAGCATCCATCCAATACCAGCTGACGACCAATGGAGCAAACTAAAAGCAGGAGCGTACTAAGAGAGGGCGGAAAAGCTGATATTGAAAAAACTAACCATGGCATCTAACGGTCAAAATAACAAGTCTAAACAGCCCACATTGGATACTTTCATGAAATCCACAAGCTACACTGAAAATACCATGCCAGTGACTCCTTCCCAAGGAGAGCAGACACAAGTCAAGGGGGACCAGCAGGTCCTGGAAGCTATAGCTGCCTTGAGGATTGCACTAGAATCCAAAATGGAGGCCATTTGTTTGGACTTAAGGCAAGATGGACGGTCACTCGCAGAACGCACAGGAATGCTTGAAAAGTAAGTTGCAGCAAATAAAGCCAGCTCGAAGGACAACTCAAGAGATCTACTGATACTACCACAACAATTGCGGAATCTAGAGAGTAGAGTTGAAGATGCAGCAGGGTGGGCCAGATGAAATAATGTAAGAATCTTTGGACTCTCTGAAGGGGAAGGGGCGGTGAACCCCACTAACTATAGAAGACAGCTGTTACAAGAAATCGGCCTGGGCACCCTCACCCAGGGCTTCACAGTAGAAGGGGCACACAGGTCCCTGATGAGGAAACCGTAACCAGGAGCCCCGCCACGCCCATTATAATCCAGATATTAAATTACAAAGACAGAGATCCTCGAGCAATTCCGGTAAGGAGGCACGATACAGCGACTGTCAGCCAATATTACCGCATATCTGGATTACACCTTGCAGGTGCAAAAACAGAGGATACACTTCACATTGGTTAAGAGGAGGCTGTAGGTGGGAACCTTAAGTATATGTTACAAGTCAAGGCACAACTGAAAATAATAAGCAAAGGCAGAGCCATCTTCTTTGACAACCCTGAGGATGCGCATACTTGGATGGATGCAGAAAACTTGACAACTGGAGGGGTCAATCAGACGACGGACACGACGGACACGAGGGACACGTGCTGAAGAACCTACAGGGATCTGTACAGACGGGGTCGGACGCGGCCGACCGACTGCAATGGGGCGTGACCTTATTGCATATTCTCAGGCATTGACACCTCGTTGGACTGCAGGAGCCAGCAGTGTAGTCTCCATCAGGGAGCTCACAGTTGGGAAATGTCCTTCACCTATGTGTGGATTGGTCCACGGATAATAGCGGTCAAGTATCCGCCTGCTGCACTCCGGGCACCAGGAAAAGCAACTGGAGCGGGGGTGAGAAGCAGGGATGCCTGAGCACAAGCTATTGAGCTGGGCAATTGTTGGGTGTGGGGGTATGGGAGTTGGGGTAGTTAGTGGGGAGTTAGCCTATAGATCCACTCAAGAAATGTACAATATACGTAGTAGACTGTCGAGGTATGAGGGAAAGCCTGTGTGTGATGGGGGAACTTAGGATAGCCTCGTGGAATGTCAGGGGGCTAAACAGTTATATTAAACGCAATAGGATAATTACATACTTGCGATGCCAAAAAATGGACATAGCTCTCCTTCA
Source organism: Ambystoma mexicanum (assembly GCF_040938575.1). Taxonomy (NCBI): domain Eukaryota; kingdom Metazoa; phylum Chordata; class Amphibia; order Caudata; family Ambystomatidae; genus Ambystoma; species Ambystoma mexicanum. The sequence goes on from NC_090926.1 coordinate 351,807,098, forward strand.
GGAAACACACCTCACAGGGTAGAAATTAACTGCCCTAGCCAGAAAAATCGAGTGGTACAACTCTGGCCTCACCATATTCGGCGTATGCAAGAGGGGCCTTGATATGGGTGGTGCCATCAGTGCCATTCAAGATCCTCAAGACTGTTAAAGATGCAGATGGTAAGATTATAGTACAGGGACGTGTCGAGCAGAGAGTGCTCTGTATTGTCAACACTTACACACCAAACCACGATACAGCAGCCTACTTCCGTTCACTATACTCACAAATTGGTACATATAGAGATGGTACATTAGCATGGGGGTGGAGACTTAAATTGCATGCTGAACTCAGAACTTGATAGATCAGATGATAAATCCGCACATCCAGGCCCTTTCGGCCAAAGCTTTGAATACACTGCTTCGAGCATTCAAATTGACGGACGTATGGAGGGCCCTACACCCGCAAGCCTGGGGATATTCTCATTACACCGCCCCCGAAGATCTATACACCAGATTGGACTATGTCTTCACAGGTGAGGAGACCCTAGGAGAATTCACAGTGGCCAAATATAAAGCACACGTCTATCAGACCATGCTCCCTTAGTGGTCACATGGCAGAACTTCCTGCATCCCGACCTGGAAACTTAGAAGTGAATCCCTTAGAGATATGGTGTTCCAGGAACAACTAAGAGAGGTGTTGAAGGACTACCTTAAAAACAACACAGGGAATGCAAAACCAAGTTAGAGGCCATAGATGGCATGGGTGACATGTCCAAGGAACAGGCCCAAGAAGTTATCCAGTTGCAGGAGGAATGTTAGGAACACTGGGAAAGACTTGGCAAGCTGAGTTATAAGAAATATGTCGAAAGTCAGCACGCTGAAGGGGATAAAACGGGGCACTTGCAGGCCTGGCTATACAAAGGTCAGTCTAAGTGGGATATGATCCAAGCTATTGCAAGGGTGGATGGGGAGGTTTGTTTGACACAAGATCGCATAAACATGTGCTTCCACAATTATTATAAAGAGTTATATGCAGAGACATCAGTGACACAGGCCCTGGCACAGATAGACCTCCCCAAGCTGGATGCAGAAGCAGCGAGCAGGCTGGAGGCTCCCATAACTAGAGGAGTTGGAAGCCACTATAAAAGGGTTGCCGACTGGCAAAGCTCCGGGGGCAGATGGACTACCCAGGTAATTCTATAAGGAATTCATTGCGGATGTCGTACCCCTGTTGCTAGCAATGCTGAACAAAGCTCTAGATATAGGCACTCTACCAATGTCGATTAGATAGTCAATTATAGTCCCACTATTGAAGCCCAAGAAGCCGACACTGACTGTGGATCGCACAGACCCCTGTCGCTGCTTGATCAGGATGGAAAATACTCACGGCCCTAAAGGCCAACAGGCTTAAGCCGGCAATATCCAAGCTTATACACCTGGACTAGTCGGGATACGTTTCCCGACAGGAATATCACATATAACCTAAGGAGGTTACACCATATTATCGATCATACTCATGACAGTACACAACAATATGCCGTGGCCTCACTCAATGCGATCAAAGTGGTTGATTCGGTTAAATCGCCATGGCTGCTGGCAGTGCTGAAGAGTTTTGGCATGGGGCCCACGTACATAAAATGGGTACGGCTACTATGTAGCAATCCAACAGCGAGAGTCAAGACAGGCACCCGCGTTTCGGATCAATGGTTGTTGGGGAAAGGTACAAAGAAGGGCTGCCCATGGTCACCGGTGTTATTTATACTGGCCTTAGAGCCCTTGAAGGTGTATCTCAGGAAGGAATATCGAGATACGGGCATAGTTATACAGGGCAGTAGTAACTTGATTTCCCTATATGCTGATGATATGCTTTTATACCTACAGCACCCAGAGACCGACCTACAATATATTTTAGATGTGCTTCAGCGCTATGCAGACCTGTCTGATATCACGATTAATGCGCAGAAGTCGTGTTTGTTCCCCTTAGCAGGGTTTAGGGGGAAATCCCTAAACACATTGCCCTTGCTGCCAATTCAGTGGGAGGTGAACACATTTAGATACCTCGGCGTAGATATCGTCCATGACCCTAAGACTGCACACTTACAGAACACACAAAAAGCAGTAGACAAAATTGAGAAGTCTGTCTTTCTGGGCCAGATTGATGCTCTCACTGATGGACAGGGCTGTGCTGTTACAGATGGTAGTATTCCTGAGGCTCCTTCATTTTTTCACTAATGTCCCGTACAGCATACCTAAAGGCTTTTTTAAGTGACTTGACGCTATATGTGGTAGCTTCCTGTGGCACAATTCGAGGTGCCACATGGCACTAACGAAATTGCAAAGGCCATACGATCAAGGAGGTATAAGAGCACCCAACTTTGAGGCATAATTCGTGGTGTGCCAATTGCAATTTGTTACAAGCTGGCGGTCGGACGAACAGACCCCAGACACTTTGTTGCTTCAGCCAGCATGCACCTCATTCTTCCTGAGAGAGATGATATGGACAGTGGCACAGCACGTCTGCTGACGTAGGTAAGGCAATATGGCATTGGGCTCGTCGCGTTTTAGAGGAAGAATCACCCTACTCCCCCCAGATCCCATTGGTGACACTAAAGGTGGAAGATCCACAACTCAGACTAAATGTGAGGAAGGATTAGGAGCATATGGGTGTGGGGATGGTGGGTGACTTACTACGGGAAGGTAGACCGATGGACTTCAGTAGACTCACCTCAGAAATGGGCGTACTCAAAGGACAACAGATAATCCACGCTTTAATCCTTAAATGGCTGGGTACAGAATGGGTACTACAGGAAGACAAAATAATAGAAACACTTTATAATATCTCAGAGGGTGGGCATGCAGTGTCTAGAATTTACGAGTTATTGCTATCACGGCGGGGGGATATGCTTGAACAAACCAGGCGTAACTTGGAAACAGACCTTTAGGAGCTGTTACCAGACACAGTATGGGGTAGAGTGTCAGCTTATCACAAAAAAGTGTCCAGAAATGGGAAGCTCCAGGTAATTCAGTTGTACGTAACTCACATAGCGTATTTAACCCCGAATAAGATCGCCAAATTTAGTAAGGCAACGGAACAGGCCTGCCCAAAATGCGGATTGATTAATGGGGACCTGGTACACATGTTCTGGGCATGTACGAAGATCAGACAATACTGGGAAGAGATAGCCTAGGCCCTAGCTAAGGAAGGTATAATTTTTTTTAATGTTTTATTTATTAAGCATTTTAGTTAAATTGATACATTACTTCTTTGCTTTACTCCTCCAAATGTTCAAATGATCATTCTCCTACCTAGCCGAACGAATGAAGACGGGAGATAATCATTACCGTTACTCACTTCTCCATTCAGTGACTACCTGTTGAAGTTATTTTCCATGTCTTACGTTCGGCTCGGTATTAACTGATTTTAAGTTCCATGTGTATTATTTGCCATGTTTGTTATTCTTGTTAACATTTTTTCCAAATACATACCAAGGCCTCTTACAGTTCTCTTATGAAGTTCTACATAGAGAGATTCCCACCATTGATCAGGGTCTTGTCCACACATCGGAGCCAAAATGTTCTGTAGATATTTTTCTCTCTCCTCTTTTAGTTCTCCACAGAACATTAGTAGGTGTTGTAAGGATTCTTCTTTTTTATTGCACAGTCTGCATGAGTCAGACTTTTCCAGGCCATAATTCTTTAAGGTCTGTCGCGTACATAGCACATTTAGTCTGAAACAGAGGATCAGGTCCCTGTGTTTAAGGTTAGCACTCTTCCTTAAGTAAGTAGAGAGCAGATTAGGGAAATTCACTAAAATTCTTGACAAAGTATGGGACTTGGAGGCTAACCGGCTTGCGTCTGTTTGTGCCCAGTCTACTGATAAGAGTAATGTTTTGACTCTCTTGGAATGGTCGCCTAGTGTTTCGACCTGGGTGATTAGATTTTCCAGTATTGTAATGCACTCCTCTCTCCACAGGCCAGTATTCTGGAGCATTGTTTTTGTGTTTCAGTATTTTATATTGGATAGGACACTCCATTAATTCTACCTTTCTGTACGTTGACAGTGTTTTCCAGATCACGTGTTTGTGACAGATCACACCTATTGGCACTGAATTTTCAAGATTTAGTATTCTTCTCCAGTATCTGGCCTCTAATTTATCTCAAGCTGCCCATGGCATTCCTAAGCACGTGTCGCCAGCGTAGGTTATCACGGGGATCACTTTACATTTGTAAAAATCTACAACTGGTCAAAGTGAAAATTTGCCATATCTCTTCTTCACTAAGAGGGCTTGTGCTATCAATTGATCCATTTTAAGTTCCAGGGTTGCAAGCCACAGTTAGTTTCTCTCCATTGTCCACTTATCATGGCACCTAGGTATTTTGTGCTTTTCGTCACTTTAATCAGAGTTTGTTGTAAGGTCCACTTAAATTTTCTTTGATGTTTCTTTTGTCCTTTTTCGAATCAGCATTGATTTGTTGTTTGTTTTCTTCCATGTAATATTGTAGAGCATCAAGCTTATGTTGTAATCCAATCGCGGTCATGTCGAGGAGAATTAAATCGTCCACATATAGTAAGTGCCCCAAGACATTTCCACTCATACGTGGATGCATGCTCTCGCTGGTTCAATCCATTCTGTGATGTCAGATATGTAGAAGTTGTACAAGGTAGCTGCTAATGGGCAGCCTTGTTTCAATCCTCTTTTAGTGGAGAGGGGTTTGCTGAGGGACCCTTGTTGGTTTAATCTAATCTGTTGGCTGTGTGTTGGTATGCAGCGCTATAATAGCTTCACGTAGGTTTTGGGGGGTAACCTTTTTTCTTCAGTTTATACCACAAGATACCTCGGTCAACCCTATCGAAAGCGGCAGCCATATCCACACATGCTAAGTATAACTTCTTGTTCTCATTCATTGTTTTCATCTTTAGCAAGTTGATGTTAAAAGATTTAGGCCGCAGTCTACCTTACCAACAAAACCAGTCTGTCTCTGGACACGATTTCCACTCGTTGTTAGCCATTCATTTAATCTTTTAAGTAGGATACCGGCGTATAGTTTCCCAAGCGCGTCCAATAAGGATATTGGTTGATGATTTCCTGGGTTGGTCCGATCTCCCCGTTTATGGATTGGGTTTACGACTGCTTTCAGCCATGACCCTGGAATTGGCGTGCTAGTACCGATACTACTAAAGAGATTGTCACAAAGGTCAGCCCATAGGTTTGGATTTTGCTTTAGGATGAAACTCATCAGGTCCAGGAGCACAAGACTTGCTTGCTTTCTTAACCCCTTAAGTGGTTATCTCATCCTTGGGATTACCTCCAGGTTGCCAAGGACGAGATAGCTCGTCCTTTTAGGCACTGTGTTTTGTGTGATCCCTGCAAAGCAGGGATCACACAAAACTGTAATCCAACCCCCGGGATATGTGACGGGGTGGTCCCCCCTCACGGCCCGGGGGTTGAATTACATTCAGTTTCACATCGGCGTGCGTAATGCACGCTGACGTGAAAGTGAAAGTAATTTCACTGCGGCAGCCATTTTGGTCTGCCGCAGTGAAAGAGAGATGGTGAGTGCCCTTCTCCCTCTCCCTCGATCTCCAGCTGTATTTCAAGCCGGAGATTGAGGGAGTAGTTGTTGGAAAGGGGAGATTCTCCCCTTTCCAACGACACCTTTTGTGAAAGCATTGCTGGGCGCGGATCGGTCGCACAGCGCTCAATCCGTGCCCAGCAAAGCCCACTAGATCACCAGGGATTTGTTGTGAAAGCAGGCCCTCTTCTCTCCCCCCCCCCCATCACCCAAAGCATGGGGGCACATATATGGATAATCCTGGGGGCAGATGGGTGATCAAATTGGAAAAAAAACAAAAAAACAAAACAAAAGGAGATTTGGATGTGGGTGGGGGGCCACTACCCACCAGGGATTTCCTTTACATAAAAGGGGGGCGGCCCTCTCCCTCTCACCCCAAGGCCCAAGGGGAAATAGGGGTAGCCCTTGTGGCCCTCCCTGGGGGCAGATTTCTGCCACCAGGCAGGAGTACATGAGGTGGCCCCCAATCCAATTGGGGGGGGGGTGAGGCCACCAGGAAAGTGTGGGCAGGCCACCCAAAGGATGGGGCCTGCAGGATAGGGAAATGAAAATTTCATTGATGGTTTTGGGAGCAGTGCCCCCCCACTAGACCAACAGGGAATTGTTTTTATGGAAAGGGCGTGATCCCTCCCCCCACCCAAAATGGACTGGGGGGTCATGTTATGCAGCCCTCCCTTGGGGCAGTTATCTGCTCCTAGGAAGGGGCATCTGACCCCAGGGAGGGCTGCATGAGATGCCCCCCTCTTATCCGCCCGCAGGGAGGGTTGATTGAGATGGCCCCCTCTACCATTTGGTGTGGGGGGGAGGGCCACCCCCCTTTACATTAGAAAATTCCCCCGAGGTTTAGGGTGCCCCTTTCTTTGTTTCCCATACTTCCATTGGCGCAGATGGGCACATTGGTGTGCCAATCTGCCCCCAGGGTGCACAAACCTTACTGCCCCACCCACTGGGGGGCCTGTTCAACGTTTTTTGGTGGTCCTCTCCACCGCATCTCAAATGGAGGGGGGCACCTCATGCAGCCGTTCAACTGAGCCCCAGGGAGGCCCGCATGGGGTGCCCCTCCATACGTTTGGGGTGGGGGATGAGAGGGCCTCCCCACAATGTCAGACATGCCCCCAATAGGTGGGGCAGTAGGTTTAGGGCACCCTTGGGGCAGAATGGCACACTATTGGGAAGGGGTGGTGGCCCCCTCAACCCCCACCCACAATGGAGTGCGGGCCATGTCATGCAGGCCTCCCTGGGGGCAGATATCTGCTCCTAGGAAGGGCCACCTGACCCCAGGGAGGAGTGCATGACAGCCCCCCCTCCATTTGGGGGGGTGGAGAGGTGCACCCCCCCTTTACATTACATTACATTGCACCCCCCCTTATCTGACCCCAGGGAGGGCTACATGAGATGCTCCCCCCCTCCATTTGGGGGGGTGGAGAGGTGCACCCCCCCTTTACATTACAAAATTCCCCAGCGGTTTAGGTTGCCCCTCAGCCGTCCCTAAAGTGCAGCCTGCCATTTTCAATTTTTTCTTGTGTTTACCCAACTTCCATTGGCGCAGATGGGCACATTGGTGGTGAACCCACACATGTGAGCTACCTTTTTCATCGGGACACATGTGGGGACGCAGGAAGGTAGGCCATGTGTTGTTGGCAGCGTGTTTCGGTGGGTGGCCAGAGCGAAATGTCTGAGAATTGTATTTATTTCAAGCCAATTTCAGAGATATTTCCCTCTGTCCACTCACCGAAACACGTGGCCAACAACAGATGTCATACCTTCCCGCATTCCCACAGGTGTCCCGACGAAAACGGTACAGACCTCTGTGGATTACCACGGGTGTACTCTTTTGGGAAATGCATGGGGTTCCCTGTTTTTCTTGCTGGCTTCAATACCCTAGGCCCAAATCTGTAGGTTGCCCACATGAACAAAATGTGCTGTGCCGAAAGGCTCGGGGTTACCAGTGGGTTAGCCTTTTCCTTTTGCGCCCAGGTAGGTGCACCCACACATGTGAGGTACCGTTTTTGTCGGGACACCTGTGGGAACGTAGGCCAGGTGTTGTTGGCGGCGTGTTTCGGTGGGTGAGCCGAGTGAAATGTGTGCAAATTGGTTTTTTTTGCCCCATTTCGTACTTTGTCTGGGTTTCTGGGTAATAAATTCTGGGACAATTTGCACAAGTCAGACCTCTGCGGATTCCCGGACAGTCAGGGATTTGGATGTTTTAATTGTAGTCTTGAAGATTTGAGAGGCTAGAACACCTGTGATTGGTGTAATGACAATCACTCCCCCTTGAGCAAAGACTCTGCTGCCATTAACCATTTATAGTAATGTACCCCATTGGCTGCAAGGTTGAATGGATGTAAACTAGACCTTGCATAATCATCATTTTACACACTGTGTTTATAATTCTATGACAAGACAGGAGGCTCCCATTATGCTTTACTTTCTTTATTACTGCCATAATTAAAACTACAAATTGTGTAATGTTTTTCTGAACTTTCTTGAAAAAGGTGCACATTTTGGGTTTAAAAGTTCTGCAATCCAAGTGAAGTCTCAAAATCTAACTCCAAACCACGACTCCCATGACTCTCCAGGGTTTGGTAGTCCTGACCTCTCCTCCTGCACCTATCCGCATGCAGGTCAGCCCTTAAAAACCCTCAACCCTAGGTCCTTTCCTCTTTCTTTTTTGCTGCCTTGTAGAGATAAGTACCTCAGTTTACTAAGCTGCTATGCTAATTATTTGTTTGGCTTTTCAAGCCGTGTAATATCGTATATCTCGCCTAGTCATAGTGCGCAGCTTAAGCGTTTTATATGGTGGATGCGCTACATATTTAGCGCGATTGTAAAAATAAAAAAAATAATAATGATAAATACCGTCATTTAAAGCGTGTTCGTCTCGTCACGTAGGCAAGAGTATCACGTTCGTTATTGCGCGTGTATACAGTTAGCCAATTAGTTTTTGGTTGTCGGGGAGAGGCGGAGCCGACGCCGCGAGTGAAATTCGCTCTCCTCAGGCAGCCGGCCCCACTCCCCCATGTTACGTGCTGGCGCCGGCAGACGCGACTAGCACTAGGACCCAGGGGAGCGGGAGAAGGAATAATCTCCCGGCTTTCCCTGCGCGTCCAACGCTCGCGCGCACAGTTGGAAGTGCGTGCGCGAAGCGTCATACACACGGCTCCAAGCTTACATAAAAAAAAGGGGATTTATATTTATAATATACAGCTGCTCACGTTGGTATTGAACATACAACAAACAGAGAAAGCTGGGCTTTATACAGCTCGAGTGAGAGTAGCAGCAGATCCAGACCCCTTGGCTGACACACAGATTTGGCTCTGCCAATATTAAACATGGCTCAAAGCAGAAGCCCTGGCCAGACACCATCCACTTCGCCAGAGTGGTCTGAAGAAGAATGGGAGGACAGTCCTTACAATCAGGAGACAGACCTCTCCCAAAGCTTTAAGCAGGTGCTGGGAGACTCGCTTTCTAAAGCAGTCTCGCAGGGAGTACAACCTATTGCTAAGAGGTTAGAAGTACTGGAGGCTATTTTGGCGGAACAGCAAGCAAGGCTTGCCAGGAAGAGGAGAGCAGAGAGCCCCGGAGAGGGACCGTCAGCCAGACACCCCACAGGGGTTGAACTTGAGGGGCGTAAAACAGCTCGGAAGAGCAAGAACTCTTTGACCCCCCTCCCCCAGAGCAATATGGAAAGGGAGGATACTGCTCCCCAAGAAATGAGCGACCCTGTCGCTAGGCTAAAGAGAGATTCCTGGAAAAGAAAAAAGAATGCCAGGATCGACCCCCTACCCCAGGGGTGGAAAATATAGGGGACAACGACGAAGGCTATATGCCTGACGACGAGGGCGAGAATGACACCTTTCAACAGGTGGAAGAAGAGATCGATCCACAGGAGGTGGATAATACCACTGACATGTTTGATCCGGAGACAATCAGGCACCCGAAAACTTCGGAGTGGGTGCCGTCACCTAGAGTGGCAGCGTATATGGCGCAGCACATCCGCAAACCACTGGAACGAGACGTACGATCTCGTATGAGATCAGAATGCCCCAGACCAGACTTACCGGGAAAACTAACAGAAACACCAGATCTAGACCCCAAAATGGTCACTTTTGTGACTAAATCAGCGAAAGATATAAGGAAGGGAGTAGATCGGGCTTGGCGAGGGTGCCAAGACAAGCTCCTCGACCCGGCGGGACCATTAGCCAAAATAATGGACCTGGCAGAAAAGGCAAAAGATACTGGTACCCCGGTGGACGTCTCCGCACTCGCTAATTGGGCCCAACGAGCAGTGTGTCTCTTAAGCAATGCGAATTGTGCAATCTCCTCCGAGAGAAGAAGAGGAGTTCTGCTAAAGATCGATAATAAACTAAGTGATCTCGCCTCCTACGAAGCAGGCGAGAGCGCCAAAGGACTCTTATTCGGCGAAGCATTCGCTAAAGAAATGGTGCAGTTTGTGGGCACCTATTCCGCTCTGGAGAGAGCGCAAAGCTCAATAAAAAAGATCTTCCCGAATCGTGTTTTTTACGGGACCGGACGCCAAAGGGGTCGCCCGTCCGGTCGATTCAACTACCATCGAAGACCCCAAGGGCCGCGCGCCCAATATTGGGAAGGGAAACAACAAGATACCTTCTTTCCGACCAGATCCAGGTTTCCCAGAGGTCGTAGAGGGAGAGGAACCTACCGTCAGCCCAATGTCTCAGGAGGTGAGTGCGATAGGCATAAAAGTAGGAGGGAGAATCCTTCATTGTCTGAGCGCGTGGCAAGCGTTATCGCGCGATGCATGGGTTTTACAAGCAGTAGTAGGCCTGCAGTTAGATTTCGTAGGGAACCCCGTTCAGAGATCAGAGCCTCACCCCATTCACATGGCAGACGAAGAAGCAGCATTGTTGCACAGCGAACTGCTCAAGCTAAGAGAAAAGAAGGCAATAGAAAGAGATGTTCAAGGAGGACCAGGGTTCCTCAGCAACATATTTCTAGTTCACAGAGGGGAAAAAATCCGACCATTCATAAACCTAAAAGGTCTAAACGAATGGCTAGTGTACAATCACTTCAAGATGGAAGGTATCCATCTGCTCCGAGATATCCTGCGTACAGGGGACTGGATAGCCCGGCTCGATCTCAAGGACGCTTACCTTACGATTCCGATAGCTCAGGAGTTTCGGAAATATCTCCGCTTCCGCTGGAACAGGGAGACGTGGCATTTTACATGTCTCCCGTTCGGCCTAGCGTCAGCACCCTGGGCATTCACCAAACTAATGAGACCAGTAGCAGGGGCCATAAGAGAGAGAGGGAAGTGAAGGCAATAAAGAAGGAACTCAGGATAGTGATAGCGAGGAAAGTGATTTCCCTACGGAACCTCGCCAGAGTAGTGGGCTTGCTTGCAGCCTCCATTCAAGCGATTTTCCCAGGGCCCCTCCACTATCGAGCGTTACAGAGGTTAAAGATACGACACCTACAAGGAGGGCTAGGTTACCATCAGGTAGTGACTCTGGATCCAGACGCTGTGACCGAACTACAATGGTGGCTCCAGAATATGGAAGCCTGGAATGGTCGGGCGATTTTCTGGGATTCCCCAGACATCATCATAGAGTCCGATGCGAGCAGATCTGGCTGGGGAGCACGGTGCGAACACATAGAGACAGGAGGGAAATGGTCGGAGCAAGAGTTACACCTTCACATCAACTGTTTCGAGTTATTAGCAGGGTCATTCGCAGTTCGCGCATTTACGAAAGACAAAATCAAATGCTGCGTGCTGCTCAAGATGGACAATATCTCCGCAGTGCGCTACATCAACAAATTAGGTGGCACAAGGTCCAAGATGCTAGCAGAACTAGCGAAAGACTTCTGGCACTACTGCCTTCAGAACCAGATCACAGTCACGGCAGAATACCTGCCGGGCACCCTCAACGAGGTGGCAGACTGGAATTCACGATATCTAGTGGATTCCAGCGACTGGAGACTGCACCCACAAATATTCAAGAAGCTACAAGAACTCTGGGGTCCCCTCCACATAGATCTGTTTGCGTCCAGACTGAACGCGCAGACTCAGAAATATTTCAGCTGGAGGATAGACCCGGGTGCAGCTGATACGGACGCATTCCTCCAATCCTGGAGCAGAGCGCTCCACTATGCATTCCCACCGTTCCTCATGATCACAAGGACGTTAGCGAAAGTTCGGAGGGAGAAAGCAGAGCTTGTAATAATTCTCCCTTTCTGGAAATCCCAGCCCTGGTTTCCAGTAGCGATGGAACTTTCTACAGATTTTCCAAGGATAGTTCCTCACCATCTAGACCTTCTGCTCGACCCGTCCGGGCAGAGACACCCATGAGAATAGCGAACACTTTGCAGTTGATGGCCTGCAGGGTTTCAGGAGAAAGTGGGAATTGCCAGGCATTTCACAGCTCGCTGCAGACTGCATCAGAGATTCCTGGGCGCCTTCCACCATTAGGAGCTATAACACAGCATGGAAGAGCTGGACCTGGTGGTGCTCGGAGCATGGTATGGATCCCGTTTCTGCACCTGTAGTACAAATACTCAACTTCTTAGCAGAGAAATCTCAAGAAGGTAACGCCTTCAGGACGATAGGAGTGCTTAGATCAGCAATCTCAGCAGGACATGACTGAGTAGAAAATGCCGCCATTGGCGAGCACCCCACGGTACTTCGTCTCTTGAGAGGAATGAAAATCAGAAGGCCCCCCGAGCCGAAATACGCGGTTTTGTGGGATGTCAAAGAAGTGTTCCAACTTTTCCTGGCATGGCCGGAGAACGAACATCTTTCTCGTTCTCAGCTTTCAGGAAAGCTAGCAATGTTGTTATGTCTCACAGCGTGCCGGAGAGTGTCAGACGTGAAAGCTCTGGAGATCGATAGAAAGATTTTTTACCCAGACGGAGTAGCTTTCACCATAGCTAAGCGAACAAAGTCAGATTCCAGAGTTATCTCATACCCTTACTTTGTGGACAATAAGAAACTGTGCGTAGCTCAGTGCATTAAGGATTATGAAATGGCGACAGTACACCTAAGGCCTCAGGGAGTAACTCAACTGCTAATAGCGCGTAGAAAGCCTTATCATGCGGTAGCTGCAGCGACAATTGCTCGATGGGTGCGAGAGGTAATGCAATGGGCAGGGATAGACCTAGCTCAGTTTGGCGCGCATTCTGCCAGGGGCGCGATGGCTTCTAGAGCATTTTCAGCAGGAGTATCCCTTCAAGATATCATGAAACCAGCCGATTGGTCATCTGAGTCGACCTTCAAAACATTTTATTTCAAACCTGTATCAAACATACCAAATAGAGTGGTAGCAAGCTTTGAACAAGCATAATGCGAGCCTCCTGTCTTGTCATAGAATAAAGATTGCCCACGCTTACAGCTCAGGAAAGTCTTCATTCTATTAAAGACAAGGAGGCGAGCATTATATCCCATCCAGATTATGGACAAAGATTGTTCTTGCATCGTGTATTAAATGTTCAACTTTGTTGGATACCCGCCCTGATGTGTTGTTTTCCATTTCTCGTAGGAGACGATCAAAAAGCAACCTGATCGTGAACAGGGAGATTAATGTGGACACAAGCACCTTCATCCAAGGAGTTCAAGCTTCAACAGTTCGAAGTCACAGTTACAGTTTGAAGATCGTTTTCTAGTTGGCATTAAGACTGTTGCGGTTCATAGACAAGATCGGAAAAGGAAAAGAAAGAGGAAAGGACCTAGGGTTGAGGGTTCTTAAGGGCTGACCTGCATGCGGATAGGTGCAGGAGGAGAGGTCAGGACTACCAAACCCCGGAGAGTCATGGGAGTCGTGGTTTGGAGTTAGATTTTGAGACTTCACTTGGATTGCAGAACTTTTAAACCCAAAATTTGCACCTTTTTCAAGAAAGTTCAGAAAAACATTACAAAATTTGTAGTTTTAAAAGTTTAATTTGAAAAGCTAATTATGGCAGTAATAAAGAAAGTAAAGCATAATGCTCGTCTCCTTATCTTTAATAGAATGAAGACTTTCCTGAGCTGTAAGCGTGGGCAATCTTTATTGGAGTGTACATTAAATTATAAGTGTAAAAATGATCTGCCTCTGCATGATTATGCACACAGCACCGGAACTCTGAAAAATAAAATTGTGCAATACTAGTTTGCTTTCACTGGAAAAAGGCATAATTTGTTCCAACATATTAATTCTCAATTGCAACTTAGTTTTCCATCTTATTAATTACACAAACCTAAAATTCTAGCAAAATAAATATACAGAGTGCTTCTGTTTGCTCCATGAGCATCAATACAGCAGAAGCTGAATGGAAAGAACCCATTCCTTTTATCACAGTGTGCAGTTTCGTTTTTTGAAAGGCTTCAGAGAAATCCATTCAGTTTCAGGGGTGGCATGCAATTACATCCATGTAGATAAAAATCAAAAGAAGCCTTCTGGTTTCTGTCAAGTAACCTGACCTTTGCACTGCCCTCTGCTCTAAACCTGTGTATAAATGTACACAGAAAAATAATAAAGATGTCGTATTTACAAGATTTTCATGCGTAAAAAGGCCTGGTACGCACCTTATCTGGAGGCCTGGATTCAGCGTCTCACCTACTAGGACCTGAAGCAAGACAGACATGCTGAAGCGAAGCCGCGAGAGAAACTGGAACAACGTGAAAGCAGTGCAGAGTGGAAAGCAGGCAGTAAAGCTTTGCTGTGTTAGCGTGAATGGGACCGAAGACGCCACACAGAGCCGGTGAGTCAGCCCAAGCAAAGTGGGGACCCCGACCACTCCAAATGCAAATTGTGTAAACATTAAAGCTGTAGAAATAGTGACATTAAATAGACTGATTGCAAACCAAGGAGGTATATTGCAAATAAGGACTCCAGCCAAATATGAGTGTATTGAGCCTAGAACGAATGTTGAATCAACCAGATGTACAATACCAAAGAAGATATAGGCATTTGGGGAAGCAAAGCCTGAGCAAGGTCAAGCGGAGAGCAGGAGAAACTCTTATCTTGTGAACTTTGAAAAATCACAAGTAATGAGTCTGTGACTCGCATCCAAGGGAAACAAAGCCTGAGAGAGGTCCAGGGGAAGACATTATGAAACTATCATAAGTGCATGGGAAGTCCTAGCAGGCGAGTAAACGGGAAGGCTAAAGAAAGGATATAAAACTGTGTTTGCTGAACAAGAAGAGAAGGAACTTTTGAAAGAAGGATCTACAAAGCCTAAGTAGCTTTATAACTAACAGGATTGTAATGGGCCAAAAATGGCACAAAGAACAGTTAGATCAAGAATCATTAGCATTAAGGAAGAATCCAGGGGAAGGGAATTAACCTCTGGGACCAAGGCTTGCTACTCTTGGTGAATTCTTATGTTGAAGACTTAATTGCAGTCAGGCAAAATCCTGGAAATGGAATCCCCATGGAACTAAGACCCTTTTGACGTTGGAAAACCTTTATGTTAAAGTAATCTTTGTATTGAGAGAGAACCCATGGGAAGGGAGCCACCCTCTGGAAAAAGGGTTCTTTTACCTTGGAGAACTTTTATGTTGGAGCTGTTCTATTTTCCTTTATGAACAATTTGTGCAATCACCAGGTTTTTTTTTATTTTTTAAACTCTCTTTATTGGTTTTAACAATTAACAATATACCATAAACAAACCACCTCATATACTGCGTATGTTGTATACATCCGTAGTTCTTACCCTTAATACCAACCTCCCAGTTCCCTCCCTCCCAAGACCACGGTCCACTTTCCTTCCTTAACTAAGCCAGTTTAGTGGCCAGGACTGTCCGAGCCGTCTGAGAAGTCCTCTGCTGTTTTCGGGTGAAGCAACGGCACTGTCAGCGCCACCCAGCGGTGCAACTCTTCACTGGAGTCTAGCCTCTGTTCGTGTATGGCGGATTCCCATGCTCCGGTCTCGGCAGTTATCCACCTCTTGAGGTCTGCCCACCAGTGCGCTTCGCTTGGGCCTCTGGGGTCCATAACTATGCGCCTTTTGGCTGTGATATATGCCAAGTCTCTGAGTCTATTTAGGGGATTGTTCTTATGGTTGCGCTTGTATCTGCCCAATATGCAGGCAGCTGGGCTGTGGACTTCCAGTTCGATGTCTGCATTCGCCATCCTTTCTTGTATCTGTGTCCAGAAACTGCGAATAGCTGGGCAGCTCCAAAACATGTGTGACATTCCCGCCTTTGGCTCATTGCATTTGGGGCATAGCTGGATTGCAGCACCCTTGAAATTTGAAATGACTTTGGGTGTTAGGTAAGCTCTGTTGATGATGTAAAATTGTATTAGTTGTAGACGGGCGTTTCTAGATATTTTTTTATGCTAGTGGGATACTTTCTCCCATTCTCCGTCTTCAAATTCCAGGCCCAGTTCCCTTTCCCATTTTGTCCTACTTTTAAGCTCCTTATTAGTTGTGCCCAGCAATAATGCCTCCTAGAGTCTCGAAGTTTCATGGCCTCCTTCAGCTGTGTTCAACATTGTCTCTGTGATCTCATTGTCGGTGTATGGGTTAGCATCTGTGGGCCATCTTCTCCTCAAAGCTTGTATTACTGCTCCATGAAGCAAGAATTGACCCGCTGGCAGCGCCCCAGATTCACTGAGGTATGAAAATGTCAGGATCTCCTGGTCTTGGACCAGGTCTCCTAAGGTGGCTACACCCCATGGTTCCCACCTGGCACGCGTTTCCGTTCGGCCTCATGGGTGGTGGGCCATGACAGCTGCTATGGGGATTTGTGGGGAATACGGGTCCACGGACCCGACTGCTTTACAGGCCCTCTTCCACAGCTGGGTGCCCAACTTGGCCAGGTATGGGAAATGTATCAGGGCTCCCTCCTTGATCCATAATAGGTCTCTGAGTAGCAGGTTGAGTAAAGCCGGAGTCTAGTGTCCATTGTGGTCTCGTCCGCCATCCAGCGGATCACGTGTCTTAGTTGGCTTGCGAGGTAGTACAGTTCGAAGTTGGGAACTTTCATTCCTCCCTTCTCATAGGGTCTTTGGAGTATGTCCAGAGCCACTCTATATCTGCCGCCCTGCCAGAGGAACCCTCTACATATTTTATTAATGTCTCTGAAGAAGGAGGGGGGGACGTTAAAGGGGACATTAGTGAAGTTGTGTAATAGACAGGGGAGTGCTACCATTTTGAGAAGGCCTGCTCTACCAGCCACCGAAAGCGGAAGCTTCCCCCAGAACTCCATGGACTTCACCAAATTATCTTTGGCTCTGACCGTGTTAATGATGTGTTCTGTGTGAGGGTTTCGGTGTATTGTGATTCCGAGGCATTTGAAGGAGGTCTCCTTCAAGGTCTAAGTGGGGCAGGGATCCAAGGTCTTCCCTGTATAGTGCAGCTAGTGGGTATAGACAGGACTTTTCTTTGTTAATTTGGATTCCTGTATGTTGGTAGAATCCATCAAGGGTGTCTAGGATGTGAGGCAGTAGGTGCTCAGGGTCGCGCAAATATAGTAGGGTATCGTCGGCATACATGGATACCAGGTGGGACACCCCATCGATTTCTATGCCCCCATCTCCGTATTCCTCTCTGAGATATGCGGCCACGGGCTCGGTGGCGATAATATATAGCATCGGGGACAGTGGGCACCCCTGGCGGGTTCCTCTTTGGAGGGGCCATTTTTCTGAATATGTTTTGTTGGTTCGCACCCTGGCAGTTGGGATGGAGTAAAGTAATTGCGTCCATTTCAGGAAGGCCGGTCCTATCCCCATCTTGACCATGGTAGCATATAACCACTCCCACCGCACCGAGTCGAATGCCTTGGTGGCCACCGCATATTTTTATGGCCTCCATTCTGTACTGTAAAATGACTTGGTGTAACCTACGCGCAAGTTCTCGGTCATTGAACGCCCGGGTACATAGCCCGTTTGGTCTTGGTGAATTAAGTGTGGGATCACCTTGCGTAGTTTATTGGCTAGCAGGGAGGTCAGGATTTTGCTGTCGATGTTTAGTAGGGAGAGAGGCCTGTAGGAGCCGCAGTTCGTTCCCTCTTTCCCAGGCTTGAGGAGTGGGATGATTGTGGCTTCCCTCATGGATTCAGGGAGAGTGCCCCGCTCGTAAGCTTTGTTAAACACCTGAGCAAGCAATGGGGCCAAGGTCTCTTCGTAAGCCTTATAGAACTCCCCCGGGAGCCCATCAGTGCCCGGTGCTTTTCCGGATGGAAGGGATCTGATTGTGACCTTTACTTCGTCAGGGGTGATGGGCTCGTCTAGTGTGTCAGCCATCTGAGCGTCTAATGTAGGCATTTCAATCATGTCTAAGATGTCTTTGATTCCTGCTTCGGCTGTGAGCGGGGTCTCGGAGTATAAGTTGCGATACAACTCTGAGAATACTAAATTGATGCCTGATTGGGTGTGTGCGACAGTGCCATCTGGTTTAAGAATTCGACAGATGGGCGTACGGAGGGTCTCCCTTTTATACAGCCAGGCTAGAAGTTTACCGGGTTTGTCACCCAGGGCATGTGTTCTCTCGATGTGTTTGGCATAACTCAGTTTCCCCAGAGATTCCCTGTGTGCCAGGCAAGTTTGTTTATATTAGTTATCCTATTCAGGAGTTCTGGGGTTAGGTCATCCCTGCCTTCCAGTTCCGCCAGCTCCTTCTCGGAGTGTTCCAAAGTGGATGTGATGGCCTTATGGGCTCCACCTATGGACGCCATCATTTCACCCCTCATGACCACCTTGTACGCTTCCCAGGCTGTGCCTATGTATTCAACGGTGTTTAGATTTCTTTCCCAGTAATCTACAGTGCTATCATGTATGTGTTCCCGAAAGGCTGTATCGTGTAGGGCTTCGGCTCTAAGCCTCCAGGTAGGAACCGGAGGTCTGGCCGGGAAAACTTCCCAGGTGATCACCAATGGGGAGTGATCAGACAGCACCCTGGGCAGGTATTGGGCATCTTTGAACATGGATTGCTGCTCTTGACTCGTGAAAATATAGTCCAGTCTAGTATGGACTGCATGGGGTGGGGAGTAAAAGGAGTATTCTCGCTTATCTGGGTGTTGTTCTCTCCACACGTCTTTAAGTAGTAGCTGGAGAGTCCATTTGGATAGAAGTTTGGCAGGCGGGGATGGGCGTGTATGCTTATTGTCAGACCTATCCTTCAGAGGGTCTAAGGTGCAGTTATGGTCTCCACCCCATATCACAACGCTATCACAGTGAGGGCTAAGTCGAGGATATAAGGAATGGAAGAAAGCCGTAGCATCGTGGTTGGGTGCGTAGGTGCTGATTAGGCATATCCCTCTGCCCTCGATGGTGCCGCACGCCATTACCATCCTACCTTCATCATCCTTTTTAGAGCTTGTCAATCTGAAGGGGATGGTCGGTTCAACCCAAATCAGTACTCCCCTAGCATAATAGGAGTAGGAGGATCCAATCAGAGTCCCACGCCATGTCTTGGCTAGTGCTTCCAATTTGTCCGCTGTGAGGTGCGTTTCTTGGAGCATGGCAATCCCAGTTTTGCATCTTTTCAGGTATGAAAGGATGCGTTGTTGTTTAACGAAGCTGTTCGTGCCTCTGATGATTTTTTTATCGTGTCAGCGATGGGTCTTGGGAGGGGGGGGTCTAGTGTGCGTTTTCGCCCAGTTCATGTTACGTCCACATGTTTTGCCTCTCCACCCACGTGAGATCTCCGGGCTCCGGGGCCATGGTTCATCCATGTACAACGTAGTGGACGTTAGTGGTCTTGGAATTTCCCTTTTCTGGCACCTAACAATCGTGGCAACTCCCGACATCCCTCCCCCCCTTTAAGTTAGAACCCCCCAAACATAAACTAGGTCGAACGAGGTTCCCCTCATTGTGACTGGCCCATTTCCGCTCAGTCAGACCGTCCAATGGTCGCCTGGAGCCCACGGGTGGGTATGTATATACCCCTAAGGATAGCAATGGAAAACCTTCCTGGGGTGGAAGAGTGTCTGTATCTGGTGGCTCGTATTGGCAATATCCTCCCAGCTGTGATAAATTTAGCGATTGCATGGAAGGGTTCCCATAATTCAGTGAACCTGAACATCGGTGTCAAGAAGATCGGTTCAGCGCGGGTATCGTCTTTTTTCGTCGATGTCGGGAATCTGTTCCCTGTCCATCCAGTCCCGGGCCTCAGCCGGGGTGTCAAAGAGGTGGGCTTTGTTGTTGCATATGACTTTCAATCTGGAGGGATATAGAAGCATGTACCGCAGCCCAGCAATCTTCACCCTGGCTTTGGTATGTATGAATTGGGCTCTCTTCATTTGGACCTGAAATGTGTAGTCCGGATAAATGGATATTTTGACTGAGTCCCTCAGGATCTGGCCGCCTGCTCGTGAATAGGCTAGAATGGTTTCCCAGTCTTTGTCATTTATTACCTTAGCTATCATTGGTCTGGGCGGGGTGCCTGGTGGAGGTTTCTTGGTTAAGGATCGATGAGCTCTTTCGATCGTGAAGCCTTGGGAGAATTTACCAGCGCCTATCTCCTGTAGCCGGAGGTTTTCCACGTAGTTCGTGGGGTCGGACCCCTCCATACCCTCCGGCAGGCCAAAAAGGCAAATGTTGTTCCGGCGAGCACGCCCCTCCGCCTCCTCAGCCCTGTCCTCCAAGTTCTTCACTTTTTGTTGCAGTACGTCTACATCTTTGAGGAGCACCGTTTTAGTTTGTGTTTTCGCGAACCTGGGCTTCTAGGGTGTCCGTCCTGCCAGCCAAAGAGCGGACGTCCTGGCATAGGAGACCCAGGTCTATGGCCACCAAGTCGATTTTGTGCTCCATGGTGGTCTGGAGTAGCTTGATGGCTTCAAGGAGTTGGGTATTGCTAGGTTCGGCCTCTGTACCTGTGGGGTTCGGTAAATTCCCTGCAGATGAGTCAATCAGAGTTACGGACTCTGTGGACCCACCCGCAGTGTAAGTATCCATGGTGATTTGGCGTTGCTTAGATCTGGCCCCTTTCGCTGTCATTTCTGCTTGTCTGCTGGCGCTCTGCCTCCTCGGGCGAGGGTCGAGGGATGTCCCAGCTCGATGTGGCAGCTCGACAATATGTTCTTTCCTGCGGCCTTTAACAATTGTTTTTCACAGCTGCTCTACCAGCATGCGTGGCCGTGCCGGTAGCTCCCGCAGCAGTCAGAGGGTTGGGCCCTCCTTGTATAGGGTTGGCCAGCTACCAACCGGCTGGGCCGCTGGCATGCAGGGGTCTGGTAGTTTCTATCGGGGGTCCCCCAGAGCTCTTAGCGTGTAATTTATACAGCGGGTCTGTCCCACACAGTCTACCCCTCGCAGGGGTCCACCGATTGTGTTAGTAGCAGGAGGGTATGGGCCCAACGTGCTCCGCAGCACCAGGCCGGCTCCCTTATATTAGACCCCAGGCTGGCCGCCTACAAGCCGGGGGATGGGCCGTGTTGTCTTGAGTGGTCTTGCAAGCCCCGGGTGAAGCCACTGCTTGGTAGATATGTAGCCTTTCCAGGGGCTGACAGTGTGTAGGCTAGGTGGGGGGGGGGGGTATCACAAGTACTGCGTGATGGTAGGTGTCAGGCTTCCCCCCTCTCACCTCACAAGCGCCCCAACGCTGGAGTTCTCCTCTCCCGGTCCGAGCAGTGGCACATCTGGTTCATCGGACACCCGGCAATGCGCTGCGTGTGGGCCACTCCTCTCTTACGTGCTCCCAGTCGCCTGCACTCCCCTGGTATTCCTATCGGTCGGGCTAGGAGGTTCCAGGCAGGCCACTCAACCCTGCGGTTCAGGCAGCCCAACACCACAGCACACTGCACAGAGCGGTGTGCAGGGGCCGCCACTTAGCTCCCACCCGGGGTTCCGCGGGCAGCGGTATGCTCGAGGGGGACCCGCCTCTAATTGGCTCCCTTCACGGATGGCGTGGGGCATGGGGGGTCCGCCGCCACGGTGACCAGGGATCCGGCGGCCAGTGGGCTATTCCTCCCTACCTGCTCCTTGGGCTCATCGGCGTCCGGGGCCCGCCGCTCCTCCTCTCCTCAGCGGGCGCTTCCCGTGTTGAGGCTCCTCTCCACCTTTGCGCACCCAGCCGCGTATGTCCGCCGTGGGTCCACTTTGCTGATCGGGTGGAGCCACGGGTATGCTGGGGCCTCGCCCGCAGGCACCGGCGTAGGTAGGCCAATTAGATTCACGCTGTGGTCCGGGTGCAGTGCAGGAGCTCCGGCGTAGTTCAATGCGGGGGAGCCGCCATTTTGTTCGGAAACGCGTCATCCTGGCGTGCAGTTTTTCTATTCACAGCGGGGCACCCTCGGGCTCGTAGATCCCCCCTCCCCCGCCCCCCCTCTCCCCCGCAGGCGCCAGAGGGTGTCAGCTCAAGGTGGCAGGTTTTGCAAGCTTCCAGATTGCACAAGTAATAAAGTTACAGTTTATATTGGTTGCATCATACGGAGCTCACACAGAGTGCGACTGCTTCACATGGCGGTTAGCCACGCCCCCGCAATCACCAGGTTAAAGACATTTCCTTTTCACCTTATAGTTTGGTTTTCAGTGGGAGGGTCAGGTAAGAATATTTAGACTTGAGGACAGTTTTGATTTTGACACCCTGACACGGACAGATTCTTAGTTTTTGGTTTTAGGTAGGGAAATTCCTCTTCGTGCAGGGTCAGACAGGCCTTTTCCCCGACTCTTTTTGTGTTAATAAATGTCTTTAACCCAACACATGGCAACTTTGTGTCTGACTTTCAGTTCTGACTCCTCACACATCCCAAACCTCTACTCAGCACTTTGCCTTGGTTTGGGTTGGTTTGGCAGGAAATGGTCTCACTTCTACTTATACTTATGGCCCTGTATGTAATGAGTTCTCGTCATCAGTCAATTTAAAGAGGCCATTGTAGTACAAGCTTCTAATCGAAAATGTCAATTTTCACTTTTATCTGTATAACCTCTTCCAATCATCTGCCATTTTTAAGATGCCCGGTTCATTTCAATTCAATGCACTTAGCCGAATAAGCATACCCGTATTAAAATACTTATTACTCTAAAAACGTGCTCTGCATAACCTGTAAATTGAGTGTTACATTCCTCTAAATCGGTTTAAAGCATTTTGAAACTGTATTCATTGTAAGAAGTACTGTAAAAAATTGGATCATTAAGGCCCATTTTAGGAAAAAATACACTTTTAAATCCTTCTCTTTAGTAGGAGCCCCTAAGGGTTCCTGATTCAAGGTTGCTTTTTCTATAGCACTAAAACAATTGTTTAGTCCGTTACCAACCAAGACATTGTTTTCTATTATGTACTTTTATAAAATAAGCAGGCCACCGCATTGTATGCGTTTTCTAGTGAGCAAGTGAATGTTGCTTCTCAAATTAATATCACTGTCAATACATACCATGGAGGTCATTTTCTAATAAAATGTAAATTGCCCACAAATTTCGTCATTTGCACTGCAGAGTGCACATGAGAAGTGTAAAGAGACTGCAGAAGCCTCTTTACTTTCCTCTATTTGCACTCCGCAGTTCAAATAGAGTAAACGCTGCCTGCCATGTACCCATGGCAGGCAGCATTTACAATGATTTGCTAGGGAATCCGCCTGGTTCAAAAAGCATGCGTTTTCCATGGGAATTTACTGCCATGAAATCAAGTTGTCTTTTAAGGCAGAGGGCAATTGTGTGGCTAAAACGTTACTCACTTTACGCTCCAGCCATCCCCCTTCAAAAACAATGAAAATCCCTGTAGTGTGAATAGAGGTGTTAAGACAGGCGTAACCCAGTTACTCCTGTTTTAGCCCCTCCCTTTGTGCTCTGTGGGCTTAGAAAAGTAGCTCTCATGTGTCTATGTAATCCATTATCATTAACTGTCTCACCATGCCTTTGCAATAGTATGGAACAACACAGTCCAGCTAAAGGCTCCCCTGCTTCATGTTGCACATTGCTGTGCAATTGGTGTGGTGTTTCTTGTCCTGTCTCCATGAATGTTGGAGACATTCAGCACCCATGTCTTTCATATTCCGTTCTCAGTATATATTTACACAAAGATAGGAACCCTGCTATACGTTTCTGAACCGCATTGGCTCTGAAAATGTAGGCTTCAGCATTTTGATTATTCACATTGGGCACTTACCAGGAGCAGCATAAACACAACTTTCTACTTTCCCCAGGCCAGGACTGCTGCCCAGGACTGGATGGTTATTCTGGATGTAGAGCCGACAGCAGAGGATTTGACAGGGGAAGAGCGGTTGGCTGTCTCTGTTAATGCAGACCAGGAGGCAAAGGTGTCTGTGAAGGTAATGTGACATATTACGCCTGTATGAGAAACATGCATAGAGAGGCTGGATCAAGACACAGAAATGAGGCACAGAAGCAAATGCCTTTGAACCACACACATACTGACGTGTTCATACACGATTACACCCCATAAATGTAGGAACAAATCATCTTCATAAATGCATGAAAACACCACATGGACAACAAATGAACAGTAGCATGTAAAGTTTAGCAACAAAAAGCATCATGCAGCATGCGGTGCTGGGTGGGGGTTGGAGAAGCGAAGAAGCCTAAACTACGTTGGGAGTGTCACTGTGGGTAATATGTGAGTTTTTTCGACTGTGGCTGCAGATAAGCGCAAATCAAAGCTTTGCAGCTTTGTTCACTCGGGTCTATTTTTTGATCTTTGTAAGACTTATTCCAAAACCCTTTATTCACAGTGAAGGCTGTTATTTGATGACTGTAACAATCATTCACAGCAGAACCACTGAAAACATGTTGCCTAAATGTTGTTTACATGTCTTTTAGGAGATTCATGTCTTTGCCATCCGAAGTCTGGCTGAGTTTACTGCCTACTCCATCGAGACCTTCCATAAGACAGCTGCCTTGGTTCTTCACGAACAGAAGCAAGAAGTGTCTGCAATGGTCCGAGCCAAAGCCCTGTCACAGTGAGTCCCTTGTTGAGAACCCTTTCCTCGTTTACACTTTTACTCCTTTCTCTGCATGTGGAAGATCAACAAAGTCCAGTGCTGAAGCCCTGCGACAATGGAGTTCCCTGTCACAGAAAATCTTTCATGGTGTGGGCACAACTTCTTTTCATTTCAAACTGATTGCCCTTATGCCTTGAGTTGTTTTCATCTTGACCGTTTTTGCTTGCTCAGTTTTGCAGATCTGTGGTAAAATTATGCTATTTCTCAGCACTCATCACACTTTCTTGCAATTCTAACAGTACCCCTTAATCACTCTTCCTCCTCCCAGTCCAATATATTTGAGGCAGAGCGGCCTGTAGGAGACACCTGCTCAAACCTTTTTTCCTTTTTCTTTGGAAGACTTTTTTGAGCTACTCACCCTAATGAAAGTTTCCTACAAGGGCTTCCCTCACCTCCATCTTGTCCTGTGTTTTTGTCTGCTCACCAGTTGACGCATTTGTAAGCCTCATGATGTCTTTGAATACACGTTGTGGAGATGCTGCTGGCAGATTCCTGGAATGTAAGCTGCTTGGTACTGTAGGTGCCGAGTGGAGTTTGTACTACACATCAGCTGTCCTGTGCATGCAGATGCTGCTACACCACGGAGACCAGAAACACCCTAGGATAAGGTTCTTGGTGTGGTGGCGGGTGGCTACTCTCTGGATAAATACAGGTCAGAATGTCTTTCTGCTTGTTTCAGTGCGCCTTCCTATACACTATGGAGCATGAGGGTAAATGAAAGGAGAAAAGGAAACGCTTAGATGTGTTTCCTTCCTCACAATCTTGCCAAAAGCATATTAAGAAGCATTCTCACAAGTATGCTTCCTCTTTGCCAGAGGCAGCTCTCTTTCCTGATGAAGGAAGCATACCGGGCTGCCTTGGGGTGGAATGGTGCGCCTGCCCCAGACCTCAGTGTTGGTGGGGCTTCCAGTCATCCAGAACGTTGGGGAGGGCCCTTTGAGAGGGTTTAAGAAACCAGACAAGACTGGCATCCCTAGGTTCCTTACCAAGCTATATACACTACAGAACCTCCAGCAGGAATACTCAGCAGAAGGTGGACTCTCTATTACCCATTTTCTCCATCCAAAACATCAGTGGCATCAGAGGATGCTTCTCCTTCGAACTCTATGGACAAGATGGTTGAAGCATAACTAAAGAGAACGTATGCTTCAGCCAACTTTGTTTTGCGAGATAGTTGAAGCATAACTAAAGAGAACTTATGCTTCAGCCAACTTTGTTTTACATTTGTCAACCTATGCCACATGCATGACTAGGTCTTTGTCAGAGGATTTTAATGCACTTTGGACGGCATATGAGGAAGGGCTCAAACTGCACAGAATGCTTGCTTAGTATACTAAACAAGAAGAGTTTCTCTCAAATATTGCATGTGACTCCTTGAAGGCTGCAGCTTCTGCTTCTTCCTTCACATTTGGAGCAAAACGACAATACTGGTAGATATACCTCAAAGTTGATGCCTCCCAGAACCTTTTCTCCTATAGCTGCCTTTCACAAGCCAAAAACTGTTTGGACCCCAACTAGGAGAATCAATGAGGTAGGCAGCAGAAGACAGAAAACATTTCATTCCATTTTGCCCAAGGCCTAAACCCCCCACCTGGAAGTACTGTGAGGAACTCATGGTGGCAACAGTAAAGACAAACACAAGTGATCGCGGTTTAAGGGTTTTTATTGAACAATTTTGCAGGGTGGAAAAACACCTAAACTAAACCTAAATCTAAGATGGCAGCAAGCATCGACCATCAAATGAAAATAAGGCAGTCCTAGTGGCATCGTGTCATAATAAAAGGGCCTATAATAAGAAACATGTTGCCAAACCTCACAGCTAATACAAAAAGGGGTGCAGGATGATAGTGTACAAGAAAAGAAAGAAGTGTTCTCAAATAATATGTCACGATGCAGCAGCTTGGGTCTCCCTTCCCCACATTTTGAGCATTGGGCACCATAGGAGTTTGGAGCAAAGTACAGTCTCAGGCTTCTCCAGCATTAGATGACAGTTCTGTTCCAGCTATCAGGGCCGTCGATGGCCAAGTCTCGTTTCACTTGAAAGTCTCTTTCCTTTGAGGACCTGACGTATTCAGATAACAAAACAAATAAACAGTCTCTTTTCTGGGGGCGTGGCCAAGCAGCCATGGAGTAGGCTGTGATTCTTTGGAGCTCCGTGATCCGACTTATTGATCCGAAGCAAAGCGCATGTGTTGACGGCTGATTCCAGCAGAAAAAAGATACTGTATCTGCGTGAATACCTCAGGCAGCAGATGAGCGAATCAGCGGGAGAGGGTGGACACAGTAGCGAGAGTTAAGCTACTTTGTGTCCTGGTCCGGGAGCGGTTTAACTGACACCAAGATGGCAGCCTGCCAACACAAAGAAACCCTCGGCGGCACTTGAAATCGGGTGTCGGGTGAGTAGTGAATGTGCTGCAGGCGTGCAGCTGCTGCTGGAACAGTGAGCGGCTGACTACCCGAGAGAAGCTCACGAACAGCCCGGGCTGACGAGGGGAAGTGTGCAGTGTTGGGCTAACTGGCCATGTGATCGGCGGCACGTCCTCGGTGCTCCCACTGAACCGGGAACATCGTGTGTACACACGGAACGGACAAGAGGAATGACAACGTACCCACAATAGTTTGAAAGTAACGGGCACGCAGTGATTGCATCCAGGAGCCGCACCGTGGAGTGGAAGAGCAACTACGGACAAAACAAGCGACGCCGAGATCCGTGTCGTCCGAAAACAAAATGGCGACGAACCTGAACAAAGGAATTACACTGATGGACCGTGAAGCAGCCTCATAAGGATTGGGACGCACATGCTGCTTAAGTCAACCACTGCGGCCTGCAAACGCAGCAAGTGGGCATATACACCTTGTATGTACCACCAGCCTCTGATAGACACAGAGATCAGAAAGAGGCACCAGGGACGCAGAAGCCAGCACCCTGCTGACAATAGGCACGGACACTGAGAGGAAATTGTGCCCGACTGAAGACACACTGGTGGCGATCGGGGGCTATAAGCCACAGCAACCCCTGGAACAGGATCGGAAGCGCCGGCTCATATAGACGGTGCTGAGAGAGCAAAGGGCAAGTCATGCGATCATAGGAGAAGATCAGCCGGCACATACCTGTGGCAGCGAAAAAGGGAGACGGAGCAGAAGACGTGTGCGGAGACAAATGGCCCCTACCGAAAATAGCAAGGCGGTGTACTGGCAGCTGAGCCTGCGCTCTGACCGAATGGCCTCAGTGGCGGCACAAAGTCATCTGCTACTATTGCCTCAATGATCGTACGTAATTATGAACCGGTGAGCACTGCATGAGCCCAGACACCCAGGTTTTACGTAACGCAGGCCAGATCGTGAAAGGACCCAGCAGATTCAGGGACACTACACAGGGAGAGATCCAGACACTGGGGGAAGCGCCATGAGGTGCTGTATCCTATGGGACAATGGTACTCCTATGGAAATAGGAGATAACACAGACGCCCATGCAGGATGCCGGAAGCGAGGAAGCAATTCATAGCCTAAGTGGACCCTGCAGAATGGCGGTGGTGTTGGATATTGTTGTGACATAACTAAAATAGGCTCTGAGAACCGGAGCGGCTTGCATCTGTGTGCATAGGTGACCGGACCTTGCCGCTCAAGTGGAACGGAGGACAATAACTGCCGGCAGCCAATATCAAAAGCTTTCTTCCTGACACAGACGAGGCGGCGCTCCTGGGACTCGCTGCAGAGCTCGCTTTGGACTCGACACAATGAAGCAGATGGGAGCGGCTACATGCAGGGTAGCTGCGCTTGCGATGCGAGAACCACGAGATGATGGAAACGGACAGCGGCACTGGGTAAAGCTGTATGTGCTCACGAGCAGGAAGCCCTTACAATACTGACGGCAGAGGTTTTTATTGGCACGGGCTGTGCAAGCATCGGGTGACACTCGGTACTCAGTGACACTGAGGGTAAGCAAAAATCAATGAGCGAGAGTGCTTATTACAAGCTCAAGATGACGCCCAACCTGGCTTACACTGTTTGTGCCTAGGTAACGTGACCACAGGGGGAGGTGTCGGCGAACACGTGTGTTACGAGAATTATGTGCAGAAAGTAATACGTGGGAAGCTAGAATCCACCCGAATAACAATTTCACATGCCATAATAGATGTAGATTGGTATACAGAGACCCCAACGACTCGAACAACAACTAAACAGCACTGAGCCGGAGCCAGACACGTGGGAAAGGTTGCATCATGTCGGTAAAAAGTCTGAGAGCCAAGACCAAACAACCCACAATGGAGGTCTTCGCCAAAACGCAGAGGACTCCTACAACATCGGAGCAGAGCACGGCTGCGACTATTGCGGAAGAAGCCCCAGAAGGAGATGAGCACCAGATCCTGGAGGCTATAACGGAGCGGAGCACTAAATGGGGCGCGGCAATGGCGGACTTACGAACAGCCCTGGAGAACAAAATTGATGCTGTGGGAACTGAACTTACCCTGTTACGGCAAGATGTCAGGGCGCTGGCGGAGAGAACAAGTGGTCTGGAAAGTGCTGTAAAGACCAATACCGATGTCAGCACAAATAATGCAAAGGAAGTTCATGCGCTCAAACAGCAGGTTGCCAACCTTGAAAATTGGGAGGAAGAAGTGGAAGGAAGAGCGAGAAGAAATAATATACGGGTGTTCGGCCTGCCGGAGGGGGAGGAGGGCCAAGACCCTACAAACTACGTGGAGAACATGATCCTACAGGAGATAGGAGCAGACAAGCTTTCGCTGGGATTCACAGTGGAGCGGGCGCACTGCGCCTTAATGAGGAAACCACGACCTGGGGCTCCGCCGAGACCGATCATCGCGAGGATCTTGAATTATAGAGACAGAGAGAAGATTCTGGAATATTTTCGTAAAGGCGGAACAATACTGAAAGCATCTGCCAACATTACAGCGTACCCGGATTACACGATGCTGGTGCAGAGACAGAGATACAGCTATGTGGCCGTCAAGAGGAGGCTGCGAGCAGCAGGCATCAAGTACATGCTTCTGTACCCGGCAAGGCTGAAGGTGCTACATAAGAGCAGAGCGCTTTTTTTTGACACTCCTGAGGAGGTGGTAACGTGGCTGGATCTGCAAGGCTGCCTGGAACAAGAAGTGGACCGTGACCGGCAGGAACAGGACAACTGAAGAACTGGTGCCACGGACATTGAGGGGGTAAGTGGGAGGGGTACTGGATTATACCGGGAAAGTGGGACTGGTTGAACACTGGGTAGCATTCGGGCCTTGTGCTCGGCATGGACTGGAATATAGTGGGTAAAATGCAATTGGAAGCTGCATAGGGTTAACACAAAGCGTAATAAATTCGGAAATGGGAGCAACAGGATGGGAGCAACCCACCCCCGAAATACTAATAGTTAAGTGGCCATTAGGGCGACTTCACCCTACTGAGCCCTGAGCATAAGCTTGTGCTGGACAGGGCTAGATGTGGGGGTGCCTGAGATCCAGGGATGGAGCTGGGCAACAGTTGGGGAGGGTGTTGTTGGGGAAGGGATGGGTGGGGGGAGGGAAGGGAGGTGGGAAGTTTGGGGTGTACATAGTTATGGGGAGTTTAAGTTCAAACATGAGCCTACATGGAAGAGCCAAAGGGTTGTATCTGCATAGTGTGACTGGGAGGGATCGGTTGGAAATAAGAGAGGAAGGTATTAACGCGCTATGGGAGATCTCAAGATAATAACTTGGAATGTCAGGGGACTTAACAGTTATATGAAGAGGAATAAGGTCATGCTCTATTTGAAAAGGTTAAAGATAGATATTGCACGGTTACAAGAGACGCATCTGACGCGAGAGAAGTTGGAGCTAGTGGGGAAAAAATGGAAAGGGATTGTGGTGGGTTCGTCGTACTCTGCTTACGCTAGGGGAGTGCTTGTCTGGGTGGCGCCGCACGTCCCGTTTCAGCTACTACAGAAAGTGGCGGAAACTGATGGGAGGATGGTTATATTGAGAGGGCTGGTGGAGAATAAAGAGGTATGCATCGTAAATACGTATGCCCCCAACCAAAACACGGCGGCATACTTCAGAACTCTGTGCACCAACCTTAGTATGTGTGTGGGAAACGCGGTTATTTGGGGCAGGGATTTCAATTGTGTAATGAACCCCAAGGTGGACAGATCCGATAGCAGGATTTATAGGCCCACCCCAGCGGCTAAAGCAATGCAGGTGTTACTAGATGATTTTGGCTTAGTAGATGTGTGGAGAACAAAACATCCTAATGGAAGGCAATATTCGCACTACTCAGCCCCCCAGCAGCTACACACGAGATTGGATTATGTCTTTGCCACGCCGGATGTAATTACAGACAGCACTCAAATAGAAGATAAGGCGAGGGTCCTCTCAGAACACTCGCCCCTGGTGGCTATACTGCCCCCCGAGGGCGCGGATCCCGACATGGCGCCTCCGAGCAGAGGCACTCAAAGAGCCGGTCTTTAGAGAGGACATAAGAGATGAGATCACTAACTATTTTGAAGCGAATACTGGTAGTGTTGACTCGGCGGGTACACTATTGGAAGCTTTTAAGGTGGTGATGCGCGGGGGTTGCCATAGCTAAGTCAAAGGGCCTGCAGAGTGGGGTTCTGGCTGACCTACAAAGAGCAGAAGATGAACAAGAAAGAACATTAGAAAATGGCAGTGTGGACACAGAGCTAGTACTTAAACTACAGCAGAAGTGTGCGGAACACTGTGAAAGGCTCTGCAACCTCAATTATAAAAAGTATGTAGAAAGACAGCACGCTGGAGGGGATAAAACGGGTAGGCTCTTAGCGTGGCTGTACAAGAGCGAAACCCTTAGACCCCCGATTAGGACAATACCTAGAGAAGATGACGATGTAGTAGACACCCAAGAAGGAGTCAACAAGGAATTTGCGGATTGTTACAGGGTGCTATACGGGGACAAGGAGGGAGGCAGTCAAGAGGAGATAACCGAAACACTAGAAGATATAGGACTGCCCAAGAAAAGTGATGAGGAAAGAGAAGAGCTTGATGCACCAATTACCTTGGAGGAGGTTGTGAGGCAGTTGCCCACCAGTAAGACCCCAGGAGCAGATGGGTTCCCTAGCGAATTTTATAAAGTATATAGAGAAGAAGTTCTCCCCCCAATGCTAGAAATGCTTAACGAAGCGTTTGAGATGGGAAGGTTGCCGGAGTCACTCAGAGAAGCGATCATAATACCGCTCCTTAAACCCAACAAACCAGGGCATAGCTGTAGCTCCTACAGGCCTTTGTCGATGCTGAACCAGGACAGCAAGATATTGACAGCTGTCCTGGCAAACAGATTGCAAAGAGTAATTAGCAAATTAATCCACCCAGACCAAACGGGCTATGTCCCGAATAGGAATATAACCCACAACCATAGGCGACTCCACCGGGTGATCGAATGGGCGGGTAGGAATGAAGGCGAAATGGCGATTGTATCCTTAGACGCAGTAAAAGCTTTCGACTCCGTTAAGTGGCCATGGCTGCTGGTGGCCCTGGAAGGATACGGAGTAGGGCCGGGTTATATCAGGTGGGCGAAAATGCTATACAGTGAGCCGCTAGCCAAAGTTCGAACGGGATCAGTGGTATCCGAGAGATGGCAACTTAGTAGAGGCACCAGGCAGGGGTGCCCCTGGTCCCCGATGCTTTACATTCTAGCCCTGGAGCCCCTAGCAATATACCTCAGGCAACAATATGATACGATAGGAATTGAGGTTGAGGGGGAACGGCACCTAATATCCTTATATGCGGATGATTTGTTACTATACTTGAAATACCCAGAAGAAAATCTTCAATATATCCTGGAAGTGATGGAGAAGTATGCGGGGTTGTCCGGCATAGCAGTGAATCCTCAAAAATCTAGTATATTCCCGCTAGGTAGCTATAAGGGGACCCCTGTGGAAAGGTTACCGGTGATACAGATACCATGGGTGGTTAGTTCTTTCCGTTACCTTGGAATAGATGTGTATCACACAGCAGAAGAGGAACATAAGCACAACACCGAGATAGCTATTGAGGTTGGGAAGGAATTGACACATTTGAGACTGGATTGGGAAGCGGAGGTGGGGGCCACAATTGAAGATGTGATATCCCAGGGCGCGTTCCCACATCCCAAGAAAGTGTCAAGAAACGCCAGACTAAAACAAATACAGCTGTATATAATGCATAGAACATACATGACCCCTCTGAGGATATCCAAGTTCGGAAACGCTGGGCGACAGGCGTGTCCTAAGTGCGACATGGAAAATGCTGACATGACACATGTTTTGGTCATGCCCCTTAATCAAATGTTTCTGGGGTGAAGTGGCACAAAAATTAGCGAAAAAGGGGATCATGCTCATCATGGACATGGTATAGGCTTGCCACGGAAATTTAAACATGTTGAGAAATTGAAAGATTTGGCATACGTGCTAGCAAAACGGAGGATTGCCATGGGATGGAAGAAGTGCCACAAGCCACGGGTGGAGGTATGGTGGAAGGAGTTGCAGAAATGGGTGGAAGCTGAAACGATAGTATGGCAGGAGGCGAGCAACATGAGTGGGGAGGAAGAAGTGTGTACCCTGATGGCATGGAAATTATTAATAGTGGAACTGTTCGGATCTATATCGGACCCAACGGAATCCAAGGGTAGTAAGACCCTGCCACATGTAGCAGATACTGAAAGCGAAGTACAAATAGGCTCATAATGGAGGGTGGGACTAGGGGAGCAGTGGCAAAAATGGAAATACAAATGGTGTTTAATGGAACTGTTGTAAATTGTACTGCGTGTTGGGTTTGTTTGTATTGTTGTTTGGTTTGAATAAAATTAATAAAATCTTTAAAAAAATAAAATAAAAGTCTCTTTTCCATGGGCTTTGGGTGATGAAGTTCACCCTGGGATTCCCCTCTTCTGGCTGCAAATCCCTAGAAAGTTCCTTAATGATATCAAGACCCTGGATAGCTAGGTTCTCTCGCTTTCGAGGGCCTCTCCGGTTCCAAAATAAAGTCTCTTTAAAAATTGAAAGTTTGTTTCCAATGTTCGCTGGGTGATGGATTCACCCCAGGATCCCCCTCTTCTGGGCCCTGACTCTTCTCAATCTCAGCCAGATCTCAGTCGGTCGGGCTTGGACCCTTCTCTTCTCTTTAGCGGGTTTCACTTCCGTTGGTTTCTCAATGTCTTTTCAAACAGTTCATAGTGGACATCCCTCTGCCGGGTTCACCTCCGTCAACACACTGTTTCTCAGGACTTTAGACTTTGCCCCTCTTGTCAGCATCCCTCAGTCAGGCGCACTCTTGCCAACTTCACATTCACTTGAGTCTGCCAGATTCACTTCCCTTGCTTTCACGCAATTCGTAGATCAAAGTCTAAGTCAAAGATTGTACAGGGATTTTACTAGACCTCTTGTATGACCACTTTGACCTCTTTTGGCGACTCTCCTACGACCTTCTGGTACCCGTAGTTTCGCTCCTATGGGGATTGACATGAGTCTTTTGAGTTAGCACCCATGTGGTGCCGGCTTCCCTTTATAGCTGGTCTCCCCTTAATACTTTGTGGGGGTTCATTTACAGTTCATTAAACTTTGTTCAAACTTGCCACTTTGTGATTCTCACTCAACACTGCCCGTTTCTTATCGATTCTCCCCTCGACTCACCGGCTGTGCTGAACCGATTGGCTTTCAGCTTTACTGGAGCCAAAGCTGGTACCACGGTCGCGGGAGCTTCCCTCACTCCTGCCTATTGACGTAGGCTTGCCCCGTGGAGCGTTGACATCTGCTCAAGACACTTGTGTTTTTGTTTGTGGTGTTAGGCTCTACTCCATGATGGTTCTGCAGGCTTGGGACGAAAAGGGCAAGGTCACTTTTCTCCTCGCCACCCTCTCAATTCCTGCCACCTTTCTCTTTCTCTTGAACTGCCGCGCCTGATTATCCTTCTTGTTGTTCTGTCTGCCTTGCCCATCCTGTGCTCTCTTGCTCCACCTTTTAACCCTGTGGGGAAGGGAAAGGGCTGTCGGGTGTGTGTGATTCTGATCAGTTGCCCGACTTTGCCTGACCCTTGTATTGGGACATGTCAGGTAAACGTCTGTCCTCTTGTGTGCGTCGTGCAAAAGTGTTTGTGTTGGAAAGGGGGAGGAACAGTGGTTTTGAATGTCCTACGTGGTAGTGGGGGGAAAAGGTGCTGAAGGAAGGGGGATACTGCCACTACCACTTCCTGAGGAGCCCCCCCATCCAGGTGATCCTTCTTCACTGGTCCACCCAGAGGAACTATATCCAATAGCGATGACCGTGTCCTGGCCACCTGGATGACAGATCCCCGGGGCTAGCCAGGGAGACACCTTCCGGTTTCTCACAGTACCAATTGCGAAGAGTACTAATGTATCTGAACGTTATCATTCAGATTGTAGTCTATCCATTCCATAATGATTGCCCAGGCAATTTTATGGCATCATTAGACCTCCAAGATGCCTACTTCGAATGGATTGTGTCCTCCAACGTATTGCTCATCTTATGATAAATATCTTTCCAGCTTCAGCTGCTTCATAATATTATTTTGACTGGGGGGCGCTGTGTCCCTGGAGGGCCTCAGTTTGACTGTCGATATCATCATTAGTATAAATAGCACACAGAGCGCCCGTTGGCTTCAGTTCCTTTGTTCAA
This sequence comes from Ambystoma mexicanum, assembly GCF_040938575.1. Lineage (NCBI taxonomy): Eukaryota > Metazoa > Chordata > Amphibia > Caudata > Ambystomatidae > Ambystoma > Ambystoma mexicanum. The sequence goes on from NC_090926.1 coordinate 351,842,128, forward strand.
ACAATCACTTTGAAGAATTGCAGTGCACTTTGTTTCTTTACTGAACTTCGTCACAAATTTTCTGTATGAAAATGTCTTCACTCTCGGCTCCATCAACGCCTAATACAGGCTTTCAAGAAATGTCAAGACTGCGTTTCGAAGATGTCGATCACTGACCCCCACGCGTATGCCTGTGGTGACTTGGAACTGATCAGTGTACCTCAGAGTGTAACTCCTTTCAGGCGATGACCCGAAAAGGCTCTGAGGGAGCGTAAAGTAAATTGGTGGTGGGTAGGTTACCTTCGAAGTCTCCTTCAAAGAGTTCCAAAAAAAGAAAAACTGAAGAGCCAAGAGATTCTCCTCGACGGAAAAGGTTCTCCTCGATGGAAAAGGTCTAAAAGATCTCAGTCGAGAAGTCGATTGTGCCATCCTTCTCACAGGTCACTTTCGACCTCTAGTGAGTGCTCGGTTGAGGTAATAAAATGTCGGACTCCCCAGCAAAATGGGATGCATTCAAAAAAGAAATGTTAGAAATCTTCGAGAATGCGGCCCAACCCCCTCGAGGGAGAAGCAGAAAGTCCATGCCCCTGCCGATCTGCATCAAGACTGCAAAGGGAAGTCGAAAACTAAACCTTATAAATCTTTGAGTCCAAAGCATAAACTACATCACAAGAAATCTCAATCCGACGAGAAATCGATGGCTTCGGCAAGCCAGTAATCTAGTTGTTCGAAGGTTCCTTGGAAGAAACATAAAAAGTCGGCAACTCCGATGGCCTCACTACCGCCATTTGCATCGGAGCTGTCGAAAGCCAGTGTCGAAGTCGACTGACAAAATAGACACCAACTTCGAAGTTGTTGTCGACGATTTCTTCGAAGCTGTGGAAGCCCATGGTTACGCAGGAAAAGGAAAAGGTTTCAAACCCTAAAAAAAAAAAAGATAACATCTTTAACTTCAATGTATGAAGACAATGATCCTCAGATGACAATATACCACCATTACCACCATTTGGCTTACAATTGTGCCAGAGGAGTTAATTTCTGAAGCGTCTAGGTTAAAAGACTTGTAAGAAAACCTGCAATAGATTCCTCTCCAGAATTGGAATTTGGGAAACCAGATCCTTCTGACCACGCTGACTACTCATACAGACAACTAATGGACAAGGTGGTGCACGCCTGCACCTTCCTTCGAGCAGAATTACCTAACCGATATACTAGATCAGGGTCACCAGAGAGATCTAATTTTGCCCTTTCATATTGCCCTAGGAATAAGGGTCTCATCTAATTGGGAAACACCAGAAACTGCAGCTGCAGTAAATAACTTTGCAAAAATATATAGGCCATCTAGCAGTGACCCAGAATATTTAACAAAGCACCCAACACCAGAGAGTTTTGTGGTTCGGGCTGCTACGTCTACTAAACAATCTGCATATCCGTCTATCCCTCTCGATAGGGATGACAGGCGAGTGGATGCCTGGGCTAGAAAAATATTTACTGCTGGAAGTATGGCTTTAAAATCAGCAAACACAACTTGTGCCTTGTCAAAATTCACATTTACCCTGTGGGACTCAGTAGCTATGGTGGCTGACCACATCCCAGAAGGAGAAGAGACGGCTTCCCGGCTATCATCAAGGACGGTAAGGAGGCAATTTGTGAATGCCTCCAGTCAGGTCTGGATACTGCTGATAGCATTAGCAGGTTCATGTCAACTAGCCCCGTGCTGCGCAGATTTGCCTGATTGAGGAAGTCCGGATTTGCACTGGATGTGCAGTCTAGACTCCTCAATATGCCCTTTTTGATCGCTGAAGGTTGTTTGGCAGCAAGGCTGATGAAAGTTTGGAAAAGCGCCGACCTTGAAAGCAGTGGCTAAATCTCTTAGTGCTGCCATTAGACAGCCTCAACACTCCTACTCTGGTTCATCATCTTGGGGGGGTAAGTCCTTTCGATTCTACTCCTCATTTGGAAGAGGACAAGCCAATCATAGAGGTCAGAGAAGATTCCCTCGTGGTGGACGAGCGAGAGGTGCTAAGTCAGCCCAAGCAGCAACTGGTTTCCCTCAGCCACCGCTTCAACCGCCTCAAAACCACTCTGAGTCCTTAACCCACAATACCCCTGTGGGAAGCAGACTTTCTCAGCATCTGAAAGAATGTCAGGGCATTACTTCAGATGCTTGGGCACTGGAAACGGTAACCCAGGGTTACTGCCTTCCCTTTCTAAAAAGGCCCAGGATCATCCACCGGGGAATAGCTCTTTCAAAATTCCAGATCCGCTCCTTGTGCATGAAATTGTGACCCTGCTAGAGAAAGGTGCTATAGAACCGGTACTTGTGGCGGAGAGGAACACGAATTGGTACACCCTGTACTTTCTAATTCCCAAAAAGGACAGAGGTTTGAGACCCATCTTGGACTTAAGAAACTTGAACAAGTTCCTCAGAAAGGACTAGTTCAAGATAGTAAGCCTTTCTGCCCTCCAACTCCAGGGTTGGATGGTATCATTGGACCTTCAGGATGCTTACTTTCATGTGCCTATCCCTCACAAGCACAGAAGGTACCTGAGGTTCACGGTTGGCAGCTCTCATTATCAATTTTGAGCTCTGCCCTTTGGGCTGACCTCCACCCTGAGGGTTTAGGCGGTGATGGCAGCAAGTCTCGGGAGGGGAGGGTGGATTCACGTCTATCCCTACCTGGACTATTGGCTGATCAGGGCACGTTCACCCGAACAAGCCTGGGAACTTCTCCGCGTAACCTGCCACTCTCTCCACAGACTGGGCTTCTCCCTCAATTACGGGAAGTCCCGCATGATACCATCTCAAAGACTCCAGTTCATTGGAGCAGTCCTGATGCTTCCTCAGGAAAAGCCTCAACACCTGAGGTGAGGGCTCAGAACATTCTGCAGATGGTCACCAAATTCCAGAGTGCCCAGCATCTTCCAGCCTTTGACTTTTTGAGGTTGCTCTCCCGCATGGCATCCTGCATTTTTCTGGTGCCAGAGGCTTGCCTGAGAAGGAGATCCCTCCAATGGGCTCTCGGGACTCAATGGTCTCAATTCTCAGGCAGGATGTCAGACCCTCTTCAGGTTCCAAGCAGAGTCGAACAGGATCTTCTGTGGTGGGCCTGCGAGGACAACATTCTGAAGGGAGAATTATTTTGGGAGCCATGGCCAGAGATGACAGTAGTGACGGTTGCCTCGCTCACAGGGTGGGGAGCCCAGGCCAACGATCTGACAACCAGTGGTCATTGATCGCCATCGGAGTCCAAACTATCCATCAACCTTTAGGAGCTAAGGGGGGTTCAGACTAGCGCGGAAGGCCTTTCTGCCCCCTGTACGGGGAAAGAATGCCCTGTTAATGACAGACAACACAGTGGCCATTGTAAGGAACTCATGGTGACAACAGTAAAGACAGACACAATTGATCATAGTTCAAGGGTTTTTATTGAACTGGAAATGCAGGGTGGAAAAATGCCTAAACTAAACCTAAATCTAAGATGGGAGCAAGTGTCGACCATCAAATGAAAAATAAGGCAGTCCTAGGGGCGTCGTGCCTATTCTAAGAATAACCTATTGCCAATTCCTTATAAATAATTACAGAAAGAGTGTGGGATAGGGTATCAGAAATAAAGAAAGAAGTGTTCTCAAATCATAAGTCAGGATGTGATTGCCTTGTCTCCTTTTCCCACGTTTTTAGCACGGTACAAGGTGGGACTTTGGAGCACAGCACACGCTCGAGCCTTCCGAGCCTAAGCTAACAGTTCCGTATCAGCTATCAGGTTCTTTGATGGTTAAGTCTCTTTAAAATGCAAAGTCTCTTACCTTCGAGGCCTGATACTCTCAACAAACAAACACAAAGTTCGGTTCTACAAACACTTTGGGTGATGGCTTGACCCCTCGGCCCCCTCTTCTGGGCGCTGACCCTTCAGACTTATTCAACAATTTAACAAGACAGTTCTTTTTTCATCGAGCTTTGGGTGGTAACTTTCCACCCCTACCTCTCCCTCGGCCAGGCTCGAATCCTAGAAAACAAGGGGGACACTTCCCTTCCCCTTGTTTTACAATGTTTCTCGCTTTGACAAATCTCAATGTCTTTTTAAACAGGTTTACGGCCTTTGCCCCTGGTTGTCAGCTTCACTCTGCCTGGTTCCCTCCCGCTGACTTTCATAACACACTGTTTATGTACTCATTTTCAAACATGTGGGGTACACTTCCCTTAACTGTCACAGTTCTCTGTCGGTCAAAGACTGTATGACCACTTTGACCGTTCTTCACCTCTTCCCAAGGCCTTCTAGTTACGGTAGTCTTTTTACCGTTGGGTAATCGCCCAGACTTTCCTGCGTGAACACTCACGTGGGGCCAGACTCCTCTGTATCTGATTTCCCCCTCTTTCTCAATAGTATCTTTTTGCTTTCATAGTTCAATTTTATCCTTCGGCTTCTTTTCATTCAACACAGTTCGGTTTCGTATCGACACTCCCCTCGACTGACCGACTGTGATGAACTGCTTGGCTTTCTGATGTCTTGGAGTCCAGGTTCATACCACTGAGACCAGCATCTCTCCTCGGCTTGGTAACCAGCAGAGGAGGGTCTCGCCTACCGGGAACATCTGTTGCAATACACGTTGGCTATTGTTCGCAGACTTATCGTTCCCACTGCAGAGGTTCCAAGGGCCTTGGTCAGAAAGGGCAAGGTTGCCGCTCTCCTTGTCTCCCTCTCAGTCTGCGCTGCCTTTCTCATCCTCTTGAACTGCTTTGTTGAGTTAGATCTTAAGTCGTGCGATCTGCCTTGCTCGTCCTGTGCTCTTCTGCTTCAACTTTTATCCCTGTGGGGAAGGGAAAGGGCCGTCGGGTGTGTGTGATTCTGGTCAATTGCCTGACCCTGGTATTGGGACACGTCAGGTAAATGGCTCTGGTGTTAGTCTGTTGTCTTTTGTGTTGTGCGAAAGTGTTTGTATGGGAAAAAGGGGGGGCAGTGCTTTGGAATATCCTACGTGGTAGGATAGGGAAAAGGTGTTGAAAGAAGGGGGACACCGTGTCTCACCCGTCGGTGTCTCACTCCCGCTCCCCAAGGACGGTCCAGGTGATCCTCCCTCACTGGTCCACCCCCAGGAACTGGATCCAAAAGCGATGGCCGTGTCCTGGTCAGCTGGTTGACAGATCCCCGGGGACCAGCTAGGGAGACACCGTCAGGTTTCTCACACCATGTACAGCCTCGACAAGAGAGCAGCTTTAGGATCACTACCGCTGTGCAGAGAGCCATTGCAGCTCTGTTTCTGGGTAATTCAAGAAGGAATCTCCCTATGGGCAGTTCACCTAGCTGGAGAGAATGCGGCTGTGGACGCTCTGAGCAGGCAGAGCATAGTCTCCCACCAGGGGGAACTAGCTCAGGGAGTCCTTCAAGAGATATTTGCCTCGTTGTGGAACCCCTGTTCGCAAATAGGGTCAACAGGAAGTGAGAACTGTACTGCTCCAGGCAATTTTCCCCAAGATGAGCTCTAGGGGACTTGTTCATAGTGGACTGGGAGTTTGGACTCCTATATGCGTTTTCTCCAGTCCCTGTCATTCCTCATGTGATCAGGAGGTTGAGAAAGTTCAGGAAATCCATGATCCTAATTGTTCCGGATTGGGACAAGAGGACGTGGTACATGGACCTTCTGGGCATCTGCCCTCCAATGCTTTTTCCACAAAGAGAGGACCTTCTCTCGCGAGAGGAGGGTCATGTTCTCCATTCAGAGGTGAAGACTCTCAACCTTTACGCATGATTTCGAAGAGGTTGAGATATAAGGATTGGGACCTCCCGGATGACGTAATGGAAATCTTGCTTTCAGCTTGAAGGCCAGCAACTAAATCTTTGTACTGCTGCCGTTGGAACAAGTTCAGCATTTGGTGCAGGGATAAGAATGTGGATCCTTTTCTTTGTGATACACCCATGGTGCTTTCTTTTTTGTTACATTTAGCAAATCTGGGGCTAACATGTAACTCAAGCGCTCTTCAGAGGGGGATTCATATTTTAAAGTTCCTCTGATTGTTTTCCTGAAGGATCTTACTTAATGTATTTCCACCAATTCCTTTCCAAGTCCCTATATGGGATCTTAACCTGGTGTTACATTTTCTAACATGCATTCCTTTTGAGCCAATACACTCATGCCCATTAAGAATGTTAACTTTGAAAATTGTTTTGCTAATCGCAATAACGTCAGCCCGCAGGGTAAGCGAGTTGTAGGCACTTTCCTGGAAACCCCCACACACATTTTATAAAAAGACATGGTTCTTCTCAGGGTGAAACCTTCTTTTTTACCAAAGGTAGTCACCAACTTCCACTTGTTGCAAAATATAATTTTGCCAACTTTCTACCCACCTTCTCATCCTGGAAAGGAGGCGGAAAGATTGCATAGTCTGGTCCCAAAAAGGGCTCTCAGCTTTTATATATCAAGAATGTCTAAATTTGTCTAAAGGACTCTAAAGGACCAATTATTAATTGGCTATACAGGTCCTAAATTGGATTTAGCTGTGACAAAATGGACCCTATCCAGATGGATCATCCTGTCTATTGTGGAATGTTACAGGTTCGTGAGCAAAGACCCGCCGGTAGGCTTTAGCGCACATTCCACAAGGGGCATGGCAACCTCTGGGTTTATGGTATTTCCATCTAATTTTTTGCTTCGAGGGACATTTCCATCTAATTTTTTGCATCGGAAAAATTTGCATCTAATGCATTTCTTTTTCTTATTTTATTTTGGGGGGGTCCTCCCTATCCCCCCATTTTTTACCCTTTAAAACCCACCACAACAAAAATTAACCCTTTACCACCCAAAAACATGCATTTGATGCATATTTTTTCGCTGCAAACCCCTCAATGCAAATGCATTTGATGGAAAGGTATTCGATGCAAAGTCCAGATACCCAACCTCTGCTGCTCTTCAGAGAGGTAAGACGTGTTCCAGTCAAAGACATATGTGCAGCAGCCACTTGGTCATCTGTTCATACTTTTGTGAAACATTACTGCTTGGATTCATCTTCCGTTCAAGAACGACAATTTGGGAAAGCGGTCCTTCATCCAGTCCATGATAACAGTTAAGGGCAAAATAAAATTCATACTCCCACCACCAAATTATTACTGCTTTGGGAGTCAATCGTTAGATGAGGAATACATAGAAGGACACAATCCATTCGAAGAACAAGTTACTTACCCGTGGTAACGCTCTTTCGATTGGATGTTCCTCCCACGTATTCCTCATCGCCCCTCCCAGCCTACCCCACCGTAGAATGTATGTGTCTTTACACTTTGCGCTTTCTTGGAGCCGACTGTCTACAGTACGCCTGGTAATTACAGAACTGAAGCCAACGGGCACTGTGTGCTCTATTTATACTAATTATGACATCGACAGTCGAACAAAAGGCCCTTGAGGGACATCGACTCGACGAGAGGACACCTAGCACCCCTGTTGAAAGAATTTCGGAAACAACTGTAGCTAGAAAGATATTTATCATAAGAGGAGGAATACGTGGAAGGAACATCAAATCGAAAGACTTGTTCTTCTACATACCAATGCATGCCGACTCTCAGGTGCTCATTCTGCTCCGGGGCATAACGTAAATGATAGGCGTAAAAGGCTTCTGCGCCTCTCAGTTACGTCAAGCCCCATTTTTATTCATTTGCATGAGGAAGAGGAGGGGTGAATCTCAACTTACAATTCTGCGCCCCCTGTCTCTCTGCCATACAAATACTCCAGCATTTGCGCCAGCATGTATTTTAATGCTGGGAAAGACATTACAGAGGTTACAAAAGAGGTTCGATCTTCTACACATGTTGTTGGTATGCACAGATGACTCTCCACTGGATCAAAGGTGTCCAAAAACTCTATTGTGAAATGGGTGGTTGTTAGGCAGAAACCTGTGCAGTTCCCTCTGGGACCACTGCAAAAGATTTAAGACTACAGGTGTTTGGCACTTGGTAGCAGTCTGTACCACACAGATTCACTTGGTAGCTGTGGCTGAGCAGTCAGACTTCCCTCAAGAAGAGTTAGGCAGTATACAGAGTATTCACAATAGGTCAAAAGAACACAGTAGAACAAGCAAACACTGACCAGAGCTTGGTGTAAAAGAGATATAATTATTTATTTAAAACCACATCTAATAAAACACACAGGCACTAATATTAAGCAGTTCACAAACACGGTCACTAAAAGATATACACTCCCTTAAAAGAATATTAGACAAGTCTTAAGTAAAGCCCCACTTATTTTCAGACAGCGGTGAGCGCTTAACGCAGATGGCACTCTAATAATTCGTTGTAAAAGGGAGAGAAAAGCAGAGTATAATTTGAAACAGATCCCAACACTTTCACAAGAACACAGCAAGAGCGGAAGGCAGAGTCAAACCGTGAAGTTAGAGTTCAGAAGGCCGGATCCACTTTAAGAGGATCAGAACGCAATGTGTCCAAGGTCACACGGTTGAAAAGTGCACAAAAGTCTCGAAAAGGTTCAGAAAGAGTTGGACCAAAAGAAAGGGACCAGTTAGGTGGTCAAGGCGGCCAGCCCAGTCCAGAAGGTTAAGGGATTATTATTACCTTGTAGCAATCTTTAGAAAGGGAGGCCTGCGGACACGGTACCTTAAAGTGGTGAGAATACTCCAGCGGGGGCAGTTGTTCCTGGCAGCGGATGCAAGTCGGTGCTTCGTCCGGGGGAAGAGAGGATCTCGTCGGGGAGGAAGACAGGAGTCCGTTGCACTGCCAGGGAAGAAACCAGCCGCGGAGTTCTCAGTTAAAAGGAGCGGTCCTTTGGTTCGCGGTCCAGTGGTAAGTGGCTATCCGGTTGCCGGGGTGCTTGGAACGGGCAATTCGACCACAAGACGTCCTGGGATGCGAGGAAAAAAAGGTAAACTGGTTGTGCCCACCAGTTAGGGGAAGAAGACTCTCCAGCAGGGCGATCTTCTCTGTCGTTGGGAAGTGGTGAGTCGGTTCCGCAGGGCTCCACCGGTGGTGTCGTCGTAGCAGGTCGGCTCAGCTTCTCCCTCGTCAGATTCTCAGGTCCTGTGGTGACTTCTGAAGTTCCAGTCCCCAAAGCCCTGCTTGCAGCACACCCCCATTCACTCAGCCTAGCTGTCAATCAAACATGCTAAGTGGTGAGCCGGCCGGCTCACCACTTGGGCCAATCACACAAGAGTGCGACTTGAGTTACCAAGGTAACTCATTCCAGGGTGCCTAAACCCCCTCCCACACCCCCTGTGGTACCCAGACAGAGTGGCACCACTTTTGGAGGCTTCTGTGGAGAAGCCCGCCAAAAGTGGAACAAAGGGCTCGACTTGGGTTGGAGTCACAGAAGAGAACACAAACGCCATTTTAGAATCGAGTCCTGGCAAAAAATACCAACCGGCGAATTAATATTAAATAAATAAACCGGCAGTATGTTCGAGGCTATGAGAATTAAATAATTAAAGTTGGTAGCCTCGAATAATGGGAAAATCCCATAGGGATATATTCGCGGTCGAATATAAAAAGTAGTATCCACTGCCACCAGCCAAAACTCGATCAGGGGGGACGGAGACGTGCCCCCTCGACTAACAGACCCCAAGGCAATCGAATTGCCCCGACCAGTACATCCACAATATGATGGTTTGTACTGGTTTCTGTTCATAATTTGGGACTAGTAAAGCCAATGGTGACTTTACATGCCCTGGGAGACAGTAGTCAGTCCCAGGGTATGGAGTCTATGGTGGGGTGTCGCTATGACATCCCTGTGTCTCTGCACGGAGGGTGCTGTGTAACACACATAGTAAAAACACATGAGACCCTATGGAGTAAAGGACCCCATAGCCCATAAAACACATTGACAGTCAAAGGAACACCATAAATCATGTCCAAGAGTGGGAAAAAGAGTCTTACCCTTGGCAGGAGAAAAAAACAAACTCCAGAAATCCAGCAAAGCTGCTGGGGGGACTCACTAGGTTAGGAAATTCAGCCTAAACAGAGAATTCTCCCTAACAGTGGACTTGTGTATCTTTAATGTTTACAAAGTCTGGAGCCTTCCTGCGTCCTCTACCTCTGCAAAGGGATGCATGCTCAATTGTTTTGAGCCAAGGTGCTCATCAGTGACTTTTCAACGATGAATTCCCTTAGAAGAGATCTGAAAGACTGCTCCAGAGGCTAACCACCACTTCTTCTGTAAGTACTATTCTAAGAACACAAGTTCTAGGGCAGATATCCAGTTTTGTCAGGCCAAACTGCAAAAGATTTTTGGCTGGTCAATGGTATATGCATGTCTTGCTATTCTTACTCCTCTCTTGTGTTAGAGGTGGTAAGGAGTCTCCCATAGGTATAGGGAAAATCGGTTTGGATGGAAGTGTAAGAAAAGGCGACTACTGTACACTGCCGCAAAGTTAGATGCTGAAGAATGTGAGTAGGGTGACCATGGGGGTTCGGGGCTTCAACCTGCTCTGGGATGTAGGCCATTAATGTGATATACAGAGGATTCATCAGGTTTCCTACTCATGCCCCTCCTGATATGCAGGACCAAGCCTACAAACAATCTCCATTGCTGCCTAGGAAACATAGCTGTGTTGATAAAAGCATTGAAGGTACGCAATAGAAGAAAGCTGCAGATGCACCCAGCTTGTGATCTAAATGGGAAAATGTGTAATGCCAAGTGACCCAAAAGCATGATGTCCGCTAATGTTTCAAGCAAAATGGCATGCAAACACTGCTACTATCTATCTGCAGAGTCCTGCAAATACCAGCATGTAGCTAGGAAAATTGACATACAAGAATTGAAGTCACACACAATGAGTTGCTGGAACAGGTAAGGGTCTAAATGACTCTTCGATGTCTGATACAGACTGAGACCTAGCCAGTGGAGTGGCATACAGGTTCATTGGCCAGCAAATAACCCCTGGGGAATGTGTAGTTCTCTCAGGCCTTATCTATTCACAGAATGCTCACTTGTACTAGGCCCACAAGTAATCAAACTCAGGCAAGTATACTCTCAGGTCCCAAACCTACTGAACTTTGAAAGAAGGATACCGCAAAGGGAGAGTGTGGGTGTTAGGAGACTAGGTGTGGCACTTTGACAAGGAGGTGGGGAGTGAAGAGAGAGGAGTGGAGGATGTGGATAGATGAGACAAGTGCGGCTGAGGTGGAAAATGGGGACGATATCTGAGGGATTGAATAGGAACAATGGGAGTGGAGGGGGGAGAGAAAAGTACGTACACCGAGAAGAGAAGGAAAATTACAAAGATGGGGAAGATAGAAAGAAGAGTGTGGCGGATAGGCAAGGAAGTGGGTAAGAAGAGGATATGATAGACACAAAGACCTGAGGGTGGAAAGTGGAAGTCACTGGATCCTCTTCCTAGAGAGAGTCAGACTGTATTAGAAGGGCCTCATGTTGCACTTAAGGGGCTAGAAAACAACTAGTTGAGGTTACCCGCCAGTGACAAATGAGGGAAGTCTAGTAACATCTGTGTCCAAAATGTTTAAAAGAGTTACATGCTTGACCAGATTACCCAGGGCACTAGGAACGGGGGTGTCCAGTAAACTACAAAACCCAGTATGACCAATGCGGCATCCTGATAATTTATGGACCAGCAAGAAAGAAGTGTGGACCACTACAAATACCAGTGTCTGTGAGTGACTACTTACTGCAAGGGAGGAATTGTTATTTGTTTTTTGTACTGCATCAGCACACCAATGTAGTAGTCACAAAGCTTGTAAACCTTGTCTAAGTTAGTTAATATGCATTAAGTCCTGCCCAGGGTCAGCAGGACCTTACTCTACTTAGGATGTATTGACCAGCATATTTTGTGATATAAGAAGAGAGATATGTTGAAGTAAAATGTGATGCAGAGGATGAGAAGGTGTGTAAGTAGGTGATAGATGACTGTAGAATTCCGAATTGTAAATATATATGTAAGAACTGGGTGCATGAGGGGCTTGAGATGTGCTCCGGCCACCAAAAGTATATTGTGGGGGTTGACTAGGGTCATCCCAGCTGATGGGCAGTGTCTTTTACAGACTGTAGAGAAATAGGGTGCCCAAATCAGAGGACAAACATCTTAAGTATATATATGATATTTTATTTGTATCGTGCTTATACACAAGTGTTTCAGAGCGCGACAAGGAGGTCAAAACAACGATCTTACTAGGCCCAGTGACATTGAGAACACACAAGTGCAGGGGAGAGGGAAGGGGGAAAGTGCAAGGGAGAGGGAAGAAGTGGAAAGTGCTGAGCAAGGGATAAAAACAACAACTGGTAGTGCAGCCACCCAAGTGGCAAGTGCAAGGTTTAAAGTGCAGACAAAGGGTGTCTGATAAGTGCAGGTAAGGGGACCGTAGGGTTACAGATACAGACCCAAGTGCACAGGTTGCCAGGAGACAGTGCAGGTGTGTGGCTGGGTGGGCAAGGACATGGGCCCGAAGCCAAAGGGTGCCGAAGCAGACAGATAAGCAGGGGAGAGTCAGAGCGAAGGCAGAAGCAAAGAGGAAGGTCTTGAGGTGCCTCCGGGAATGGAGATGGTTCCCCTCAAGTTTCAGAGTGGCAGGGAGGCTGTTCCAGAGGGATGCCCCAGCCGAGGAAAGAGATCTACCCCCCAACTCTTTGCTGGGAGACGCGACTGACCCTGAAGGAATTGGAGGTGGAGGACCGAAGAGCTAGCGTGGGAAGGTATTTACGGAGGGAGAGTTGAAAGTATTTTGGACCAATGCCCGAGAAAGCCTTGTGGACAATGCAAAGGGTCTTGAATTGAATCCTTGCAGCCTCTGGGAACCAATGAAGAGATTTCAGGGCTGGAGAGATACAATCCCAGGGCTTGAGGCCAAGGACAAGTCTTGCAGTCCTGTTCTGTATGAGTTGCAGAGGACAAGAATGGTTCTCTAAAGAACTATCCGAGCTTAGGGGAGCCAAAAGAAAACTGGAAAACACCTGGAAAAATAACCCTACACCTGAAAATAGGGAAAAATGGAAAATTATTGAAACAAAATACAAGAAAGAAATAATAGAGGCAAAGAAACAGTACTTTAACCAACAAATCATGGCAGCAGAAAATGCCTGAAGTAAACTTTTTCATATCTTGAAATCCTTAGACAAACCCCCAGCCATTTCGCCACCTTTCTCACCATCACAACAGGAATGCGACAACACCCAAAAAGCTTTCTTTGAGAAACTAGAAAATGCCAGAGACAAAATCACAAAAGCACAACTAAACAAACCTAATACGATTAAAATGCCAGCAGAAAAACCCCTTGAGAACATAGAACCCTTTCACTTCTCATATATCACCTCAGAAGAGATGAAAAAAACACTTGTCTCTATGAAACCTACCTCATGCGTGGAAAATATCCTACCTGCCAAAATAATCTTAGAAAACCCAGACATCTTCGCCCCTATCCTTGCTAGAATCATCAACACTTCCTTTAAGGACCAACTAGTCCCCCTGGCCATAAAAAAAGTCACAGTTACCCCACTAATAAAAAAACCTGGCTTGGATCCAAGACACCCAAGCAACCTTAGGCCAATACCCAACTGTAACTTCCTGCTTACGATCATGGACAAAGTAGCCACCGCACAATTACAGGCACACATTGAGGCCTCTGATGCACTACACCCACAACAATCTGGGTTCAGACCATCTCATAGCACAGAATCGGCTATGCTGGACTTGCAGACAAAGATGCTCAGCATCTTAGACAAGGGAAAAACAGGACTTCTCATCTTGTTAGACATCAGTGCCGCCTTTGATCTACTACATCATAATCTACTCAAAGTAGCTCTAGGCAAAACGGCAAACTGCTCACAAGCGGCAAAAACATGGATAATGTCCTATTTTTTAAAAAAAGACATCCCGAGTCCACTGGGGAGACAAATTCTCCATGGATAGGGAGATCCTATGCGGGGTTCCCCAGGGAGCCAGCATGTCCCCACTGCTGTTCAACCTCTACATTAGATACTTATGCTACATTTTAGATCAGGCAGATATATTCTTTACCAACTATGCGGATGATACGCAGTTGGTACTGGAACTTAGCGGGGACCATAAAACTGACAATGACAATCTAATCAGAATATAGAACATCATAGAACAATGGATGGATTCCAATTGGATGTGCTTGAACGGCAGGAAAACCGAGCTGATGGTTTTCGGATCTACCCAAGCCAGAAACTCACTGCCCCATGACTACGCAAACTTTAAGATCAAAGACGTCAACATCAAAGTACTTGAGAAGGTAAAAACCCTGGGCATGATGATGGAAGCATCCCTAGGAGCAGAGGCCCAGACTCAGTACATAAAAAAACATGCAATTATTACTTGAGACTCCTCAGAGCCATTAGACCGTACCTTTCAGAGAACAACTGCACCACAGTGGCCAGAGCAACCATCCTCTCTCATTTAGATTACGGGAACACACTCCTGCTAGGAGCCAACAAAAAAAGCATACAGGCGTTCCAGATTATCCAAAATAACGCAGTCAGGATAATCAAAGGCAAATCTAAATCAGACCACATCACTAAATCCAGGAAGGAATTACACTGGCTCAAAGTGGAGAGTAGAACCCAATTCAAGGCACTTACAATAGCCCACAGATGCATCCACGGGAAGGCACCAGGCTACCTAAAATCCAAAGTGCGTCCCTATGTCCCAAGCCGCGCCTTAAGATCCTCGGACCAAAACAGGATCGCAGTGATGCCACACAAACGTAGGTCTGTACTGGGAAAATCCTTCCCATACAGCAGGTATCTGGAACAACCTGCCAGTCCACATAAGGAAAGAACCTAACTGCTTACGCTTTTGTAAGTTAGTGAAAACGTTTCTCTTTAACTGACCTAGCCAACCTTGACCTACTAAACCTTTGATTTCATTAGGAACTGTCTCGTCTCATTTTTGTTTGTCTTCGTGTCCATGTTTATGCCCCCCGAGACTCGCGAGTTACCGGCGCATTACAAATAAATAAATAAATAAAAATAAGAGTAGAAGCTGGCAGATTTAGAAAGAGGCTGTTGCAGTAGTCCAGCCTAGAGAGAACCTGAGCTCTAGAAACAATAAGCTTCTGGTGGAAGAAGAGGAAAGAAAGAATACCTCCGAGGAGGTGCAGATGGTAGTTTGACTTCTGAGAGACGTCAGAGATGTGAGGAGAAAAGGAGAGTGTGGAGTCAAAGTTGACCCTGAGGTTCTTAGCCTTGCAGGTGGGAGCAGGAAGAGGGCCAAGAGAGGCCGGCCATGGAGTGACAGGAAAGGAGGGTGCAGGTGTGCCGATGAGGAGAATCTCCGTCTTACTGGCATTAAGGCAAAGATCATTGGTGGCACACTACTCCTGGATGGCAGATAGACAGTCAGAGATGAGGGAAGGAGAAGAGGTGGCGGAGGGAAGCCTGAAAACAAGCTGAGTGTCATCTGCATAGCACTGAAATTTGGAGCAGAGAGCGTCAATGAGGTGGGCAAGGGGTGCCAGGTATTGGTTGAACAGCCAGGTAGACAGGTTAGACCCCTGAGGAACACCACAGGTAGAGAGTGAGATAGAGGAAAGGAAGGACGCAAGTTGGACCTGGGAGGGTCGATCAGAGAGGAAAGAGGTAATCTAGGCCAGGGCCTTATCAGTGATACCCAGGTTATCAACGGAGACGGTTGAGCAGGATGGCACAGTTGACCATGTCAAAGGCAGAAAAGAGATCGGGTAGGATGAGGACAGAAGGGATGTTCGAGTCAAGGATGGAGAACAGGTCAGCTCTAAAGCCAGACTGATGGTCATGGAGACAATCATCAGAATCAGTGTGAAGATTAAGCTGGGAGATGGCCAGCTTTTTCAGGAGTTTTCCCAGGAAAGGAATGATGGAAATTGGGCGATAGTAAGCTGGGCATGAGGGGTCGGCTGTGGGTTTTTTGCGAAGAGGGTGCACAAGAGAGTACTTCAAAGGGGAGAGGGGAGGCTCCAGAGGAAAGGAGAGGTTGCAGAAGTCAACCAGAGCAGGAGCAAGGGTGTCAATATGGTCTTTGATGGTTTTAGACAAACAGGGAATAACCTGTTTTGACAAGACTTTCATAGATCAGACTTGTCTAGAAACCTTGTCAGGGGAGAACAGAGGAAAGGAAAAGAAAGAGGGAAGGGGGGGCGGCTGAAGGAGGTGCAGAGTTAGCAGATAGAGAAGGGGGAAGAGGACGAGAGGGTGGACAGCATGTCCTGGGTTTGTTACAGGAAATGAGGGGCAAGGGCTCTGCAAAGGGCCTGGGAGGCAATAGGAGAGGCAGAGACTGCAGCAGGGATGGCCAGCTCGTTGCCGATTTGAAAGAGTTCTGCCGAGTCGTTAGATGGCCCAGAGACACGGGCTTGGATGTGAGCTCTCTTCTTAGTTTGGACAAGGAGCCGGCATTGCCTTTGGAGCAGGCGGCAGGCCAGTTTGTCAGAGGATGTACAAGAAGCCCGCCATTTCCTCTCAGCCACCCTATACTCTCCATTAAGGGTAGCTAGGTTGGAGTCGTACCAAGAGTTGCACTTGGCTTTGGGCTTCAAGCGGATCCTCATGACCGGGGCAAGAAGATCCAGCGAATCAGAGATAGAAGAGTAGAGCATAGAAAGGGCTGTGTTAGGATGTGGGTCAGATAGAGGAGGAGGAGGGGGAGAGAAGATGGTGGCGAAAGCCTCAACTGGCACACGTATCATGGGTCAGATAACCGAGAAGGTAGGTTGCAGTGTTGGAGTTGACTTGGCCTGAGGGTAGAGAGGGAGAGATGGGAGGAAAGGATGGAGTGATCACTCCAGGAGAGAAGAGTGGTCAAAAAGATGGAGAGGGGGAGGTCCGAGGAGATCAAAACATCCAGCGTGTTCCCTGCAGAGTGAGTCGGCCAGAGGGGAGGATAGAAAGAGAGAGACAATCGCAGAGGTCATGAAAGAGTCCAGAAGAGGAACAGGGAGCATCCAGATGGCTATTGAGGTCCCCAAGAAGGAGGAGTTCAATGCTGAGGCCAGGAGGGACGAGGAGAGGTCTGCCCACTTAGAGAGGAAGGGGGTAATCTGACCAGGTGGCCGATAGATAGTAGCCATGGTAAGAGAGTGAACAGGAGAGATAGAAAGCCTGCAGACAAGGCATTCGAAAGAGGAATAGGTCTGCGTAAGAATGACAGAGGCAGGAATCCACTCCGGGAAGATCAGGGCTACACCACCTTCGAACTGGGTGGATCTGGGTGCAGAGAGGATCTTGGAGCCGTCCGGGAGGAGAGTGTCAAAGCTTGTGACTGAGCTGGCTGTGAACCATGTCTCGATGAGACCAAGAACATCAAGGTCAAGTTCTTCCAGGAGGCTGCAGATGTCAGAGGAGTGTTTGACGGCAGAGCGAGAGTTGAGAGTGGCAATATGGAGAAGGTTGCCATCCTTAAAGGACTTCCGGGGAGACGTACAAATCAGAGGTACGCCCTGCGGAGGTGTAGAAGAAGATGTAGTCGGAGCCCGAGGTGGTGCGGGTGAGGAATGAGGAGAGGAGTGGGCAAGATAGCCAAGGGGAAGCAGAGGCGGAAGGTAGAGAAGTTGAGGAAGGGAGAGAGGAGACAGCAGAGGATGAAAAGAAATTGATGAGGCGTGGGAAGCGTATATCAAAGAGGAGGAGGTTGGCCTGAGGGCCTTGGAACGAAACGGTGCCATTCAGGTAGACATTAATGATGACTTTAGAGGAGTCGAAGGGGGCCGGGAGGGCCTACCAGCGGGCGCCACCATTAATGGGAGAAGCAGAAGAAGGAGAGAGCACAGAGAGACCATATGGATAGTCCATATGTCTGGCGAGGGAACGACAAAGAGGATGTTGTGATGGTCTGACTGGAGGAAGCGCTCGTGTAAGTGTCAGCGATAGGTAGACCAGAGTTAGAGACCAAGATGTACTTTTTGAACTTCCTCCTGCCAGACTTAGTGAGAAGGAAAGGATAGTTGATGGAGAAACAGTTAGAGAAGATCGAAGAAACAGAGAGTGCCATAGGTGAAGTAGAGAGAGGGGGGAAGCATCAGAGGAGGATAATATAGGAACAGCGGGCAGTGTAGCACAATGCAGTCACTGTGCCAGTCACTGTGCCAACCAAGTTCAAGAGAAACGCACACAGTACAACCACAAGGGCAAAGTAAAATTCAAATTGTCAGCGGCATTTGAAAACACCGCTAAATTGAAATTGGCAGCAGCAGTTGAAAACACAGGTAAATTCAAATTGGCAGTAGAAGTTTGCAAGCACAGCTAAATTGAAATTGGCAGCAGAAGTTTGCAAGCACAGCTAAATTCAAATTGGCAGCAGCAGCTGAAAATACAGCTAAATTCAAATTGGCAGCAGCAGTTTGCAAGCAGAAGCTGTAAGACACAGTCCAGTCACAAACTGTAAGAGTGATAGATCAGGTGGGATGGAGAGAGGAAGGAACAGTCAGTGGGGTAGGAGAGTGTTGAGTAAGAGGAGACTAACCCATAGTTACGGAGGAGAAATTCATATTCCTGTCATGATGCCTACCTCCGGGGACCCAGACCAAGTCCAGCAACCCCGGAAGCAGGCATCAAGTTATTCCAAGCAAGCCCAACAACCCCTGCTAGGGGCTATTTGGGTGCAGTCCTGGAGTCTATGGCGCCAGGCTCATATGGAGAGTCAGTCCTGGCGCCATAGGCACCAGGCTCATAGATTAAAACTTACCTGATGCAGACCATGCTGCAAACTTACCTGATGCAGACCATGCTGCAAGAGCTCCAAGCCAAAAGAGGCTTGGAAGGGACTACTTTACCTAGGGACTATTTTTTACTCGGGTGGGACTGGGGAGGAATACTTACCTGGGACTACTTTGGAGGCTATTTAAACCACGCCCGAAGAGCAGCACACGCTTCGCGTTATTCTGCATCCAGCAGCGTAACGCTCACCGTGCCTGCAAGTCTGCATCCAGTCTTCTGCCACACCCGCCTCGTGTCTGGAGCTCCTAGAAAAAGGGAGAAAGAAGGAGAAAAGGTTAGAACAAGAGCAATACCTTTGATCCTTACCTGAATTCCCGATCCACCGCGCCTTCGAGCTGGAAAAAAGAAGTTATTTTATACGCGTTGCCTCGCCTGCTGAAGCGCCGTGCTGAACTCACCGGCCTTTGCAGCATCTTCACATTCCACCGCATCCTTCTGCATGTTCCCGCTGCACTCCGGCACCTAAGGGGAAGACAAGAACAGCAAGGTGAGCCAAGGGAATGAACAGAGGCAATATTAGTTACCCCCCGTAGACTTACCCGATTTTACCACCGGGGGTACTATTCCTCTTCACGGGTCGGCGCAGCTTCCACTGCATCCTTGCCGAACCCCGGCCCCTAAAGGGAAACAAAAGGACAGCAAGGTGAAACAAAGGGACAAACAAGGGGAAACCTCCTCACCACAATAGACTTACCTGATTTTACCGCCGGAGGCATTATTCCCCGAGACTTCATACTTTCTCTCAGCGCCTGAATAAGGGAGAAAGCAACAGGTTACATACTGACATTATTTTATCGAACTGTGTTGGATTATACAAATCCTTACCTGAATATTACCGGTTGCCATGAGGAGCTCTTCGCTAGTGTCAAGCTGCAACCTACAAGGAATCGGACAAGAGTGAAAATCAGACATTTGAACTCTTATGAACTACATACTTACGGCGTCTTGCCGGAAATCTCAAGAGTCAATATTGTTCTGGAACTCACCAATTCCTTCTAGCCAGTGAAGCAACTGGTTATCTACGCGCTCTGCGGTCAATGCAGGATGGAGAGCTCATCTTTCCAAACCATCAGGTGAGACTATAAGAGGGGACATCAAAGGTGATCAGTGGGGAGAACAGCGGGAGTTGGGGGAGAGGGGGGTTAACGCTCAACTCCACGGGTGGTTAATTCCCTTTCTCCATTTGCAGAAGAATATTCCTAAGGGCCAAGCAAACGAAGCTAGGTGGGCCAGTCCAGTCCGTCATCTCGGCACTACGTGTCATATTGGTGGAGACCGCAGCTGTCCAGTTCAGATCGACGCCCCTGTGGGAGCCAGGTGAGCATAACAATTCCACTGCAAAGTGTGGAAGCGACATCTTCAGTGCATTCGTGAGGGGGAGCAGGAAAGTCCTCACAGTGAACCGGCAGCAGACAGGGGCATTCGTTCTGGGCCTTTGGAGGGGGGCCGGCTAAAGCCTGCCGGTCTCTGATAGGCCAGTAAAAGAACACACTGGCCAATTGGAGGTGCTGAATGTGCTGGAGGAGGACTCAGCCTCCTAGGTGAATGTAGGGTGGTCCATGGCGGCCATCTTCAAGTGGCCACGAGGGCCAGGCAAGGCAGGGCTAGTAAATTGGAAACTCACCCCTGTGGCCGCAAGCACAATGCCCCAGTTGACAAATGGGCAAAAGATTGCAGCGTAAGATCACCGCAATACAGGAGCACAAATAAAAAATGATAATGTTTTTGTGATAACCCGTTTCACCAAAGAAAGGTCACTCTCTGCTGGAAAAATAGAATGTTCATACCTCGCAAAGAGGGGGTGCAGTACAGGCACCAATGTAAGAAGGGCACCCTAGGAGGAATCAGCTGGGCAGGCACTCCGGCAGAGAGGAAAGGAGGAAGTAGGAAGTGATATATATACATATATATATATATATATATATATATATATATATAATTACATGGCCTGCGGTAGCAGCCATGTAGTTATGGTAAAGTTGCTAAACCCATAGGAAGAGCACTTTTTGAGTGGCTTATAACTTTGCTCCCCCTGGACCAATCCTAGCCAAACTTTACAAAAGAAGTATATGGCCCACTCTGAATTGCAAAGTTTGGTGAGGTTTGGTCAAGGGGGGGGCAAAGCTATCGGGGGGGGTCCCAAAATGTCTTTTTTTCCCAAAGACATAATGGGAAAAAATTCTGTTGCACCTATAGCTCAAACCGCTGAGACCAAACCCTAAGGAAAGTACTTTAAGAATATACGACAAGGTTAACATTTTGATATACAGCACCTTTTGAATTTTAATATTCTGATTGTCAGTGAATAAAACAATCTGGCCTAGATTTTTCAGTGAACCAAAATAAGTGAGCCAGATATGTGATGTCATCAGTGATGTCCTCAATGACATTTGTGATGTCTTCTTTGATGTCCCGGGTGTTAGTCTTAGCAGTGCACGGTGGTGGTGCGAGTTATGGTTGCTTAGCTTACCATAACTGGCGAATTTCTGGTGTTTTTTCGGTTTTACCTGAAACCATAACATCCCTGTAAAAATGTTTTCCATTGAATTTTATAGGTTTTTATTAGTGCAACTTAACCATAATGTCCCCTTAACTACGTTTTTTCATTGAATTTCATAGGTTTTTTTAGTGCAACTTAACCATAACGTCCCTTTAACAAAGTTTCAGTGAATTTCATGGGTTTATACGAGTGCATGCTATTTTCCTACAACTTACTAATATCAGATTTCGCCAATAAGCAATATTGTCCAATTTACAAAGTTTCACCTCAAAACTCTGCAATTTCCCACCTTGTAGCATCATTTATAACATGCCTATACACTTTTGCAACTTTTTGAAATAATTTTTCATTCGTTGACGTCTGGGAACGTCTGACGTCATCGCAGACCTTCTGGACAGTGCCACATGACCATACGCTTGCGCGCGGCATGGTGACGTGTTCGCAAAGGCGCCTGCACTTTGTGATCGTATCCGTGCTTCAAAGACAGTTCGGAACTGCATTTTCTACTGATGTACGAACTTTCAACTTCAAAATTTCCCTTACACACCTCCTACACCTTTTCGTACTCATTATCCATTACCAATCTAATACACGGTACATGCTTGGAAGAATTTTATCAAAACTGATATTTATCTTAAAAATGGCATCAGTTATTGCCATCCCTCCTCCCCAAGAGCCACCACCACCACCAGATGGAGGACCTTCAAAACAAAAAAAGCGCAGTACTTTCAAAGACAATGAAGAGGACCAAGAAGTTGAGGTAGAGGAAGTGCCTACTTCTAGCACCAAGATCGAATCATGGGTGTGCCAGTTCTTTGCTACTGTTGGGAGTGTACCAAAGGCTAAAGCTACCGAAGTGAAATGCACTGACTGCAATTTTGTACTCAGTCGCAGACTACCTGGACATGCTCTCAGAAAGGTTGTTCCTTTCCTTGCAAGTAGTAAACTGTCTTCCTCCACCTCATCTTCCCTCAACAAATACTGTAACCACGCAGCCTGATGTCTGTGGGCATTGGTGCATTATAAATAAATAAATAAGGAGGGCTACGGACCATTATCGTCATTTGCAGCCCCTGAAATGGGGGATAAAGGCCATTAGCACCCCTGGTTCACAAAGCGGGAACCCCAGGTGCTAAAACATAGATTCTTCTTCCTATAGCGCTGCGGCGTCCCACTCTAAGAAGAACAAGTTACTTTCTTACCTGGTAACGTTCTTTCGATGGGATTTTCCTCCGACGTATTCCACATCTATGACAGTAATCACCACAGCTGTGCTGCTTCAGAAATGTTTTCGCCTTCTGCGTCGATGACGTCGATACACTGTCCCTCGAGGGCCTCCGTCGAGAGCAGTCACCGGATGTTATAAGTAGGACGCACAACGCCTGTAGCCTCAGTTGTAGTTTTTTCCCAGAACGTGTGGCACCAATCTTCTGCCAGTATGACTACAGAAAGCCTTGCGGAAACGTAAGCTGCAATCGCATAAGAAATTCTGTAGAGGGGCAGGCTGGGAGGGTGCCATGTGAAATACGTCGGAGGAACATCCCATCTAAAGAACTTTACCAGGTAAGAAAGTAACTTGTTCTTTGAAGGGATTGTGTCCTCCGACGTATTCCAGATCTATGACAGACTCGCAAAGCAGTACCAATGTATGGAGGTGAGAAAAGAATTTAGAATTTTAGAATGCCCAATCAAATTGCAGAATAGAGGACCGCCTTGCCAAAGGCCAAATCTAGCCCATGGATAGAATCCAGGGAGTAGTGTTTTACAAAAGTATGGACAGAGGCCCATGTGGCTGCTTCACAAATGATACGAATGGGAACACCACTTTGCAGAGCAGTCGAGGCAGCCACACCCCTAGTAGAATGGGCCCGTAAGCCTACCGGAGGGTCATTACCCGCCAAACGGTAACATTCAGAGATTGTCAAGATAATCCATCTGGACAAGGTCTGCTTAGTAACAGCTTGACCCAAATGCCTTCCAGCGTATCCTACAAAGAGCTGATCGTCCACTCTGACCCGGGACACGCAAGAGATGTAGAAACTTAAAGCTCTCCTAGGATCCAACCTATGGAGCCTCTCCTCTTCCTTACCAGGATGCGGAGGAGGATAGAACGCCAGAAGAATTACCTTCTGGCTCAAATGAAATTCCGACACAACCTTCAGAAGAAAAGAAGGACGAACCCTAAGGACAACCCTGTCCTTATGTAACACCGTGAAAGGTGGCTTGGCGGATAGTGCCTGCAACTCACTCACTCTGCGAGCGGAAGTAACTGCAACTAAAAATACAGTCTTAAATGACAACAGTCTCAATGGACAAGAATGTAAGGGCTCAAACGGAGCTCCCATCAGGAACTTTAAAACTAAGTTCAAGTCCCAACCGGGCACGTGGAAAGGTGACGGTGGAGACACATTAGTTAGCCCTTTCAGAAACTGAGAAATAAAAGGAATCTTAAAATAAGAACACTCCTCAGACGAGCGCTTAAATGTGGACAGCGCCGCCAGGTAACCCATAATGGTACCCACTTGCAGGCCCTTGTGGGCTAACGAAAGCAAAAAAGACAGAACCACAGGAATGGCACATGAAAAAGGATCCACATGCTTTACCCTGCACCAGTCGCAGAACTTTCTCAAATGGCAACGGTACAGGGACTTTGTTGCGGGCCTTCTGGCCGAAAGCTACACCTCCATCATATCTTCAGGTAGATCCCAATCCTTATACCTCAACCTTTCAGAAACAAAGCATGAAGGTGGAGAGACTTGACCTCTGGATGAAGAACTCGACCCCCCTCCCGTGAGAGCAGATCGTCTCGATATGGAAGATAGTGTGGAGGTGCTTGTTCAAACCACGCAAGTCCATGATGGGTCTCAATCCCCCCGTCTTTTTTCGGGATCAAAAAATATGGGGAATACCATCCCTTGTTCCTCTCCGCTACAGGCACTAGTTCTATGGTGCCTTTCTCTAGCAGGGATATGATCTCCTGTGCAAGGAGCAGATCCGGACTCTTCAAAGAGAGATTCCCCAGTAGATTGTCGTGAGGCCTCTGCCGGAAAGGAAGACAGTAGCCGTGGATCTCCAGAACCCACACATGTGAAGTAATGGCACGCCATTCTACAAGATGCTGCACCAGCCTTCCCCCAACTAGCGAACCATGGGATATGGCCTCACGACTGAGCTGAAGCAGCTGCGGCAGTGCCTGAGGGCAAAGAGGCAACTGCCCGAGCAGCTTTGGCACCTTGAGTATCTTGTTTTCCACCTCTGGTACTCCTACGTTGGCCCCTTTGACTGCCAGCTCCCCTCGATCTATCAAAGGAAGAGTATTATCGAAAGGAACCTCCCCTCCTTTGCTGTCCCCCAGGATGAAAAGGCAGAGGTTGACGTACTGCAGCGCTCAACGACTTCGCTGCAGCTTTGGAGGTCTGCAACCTCTCATCAGCCTTGCTGCCAAAAAGATGGTCACCATCAAAATGTTCAGAAGCCGGGAGTGTACATCAGGAGCAAACCCCTACTTCCGCAACCACGCAAACCTGCGCATCACTGTGCTCGCCGCCATGGACCGGCTGACTCAGTCTGCCACGTCCAGACCCGACTCAACGGATTCACACATGGCATCTTTGCCATCCTGAATGAGGGCAAGAAAACCATCCCGTTCCTCCCCTTCGGAAATATGTTCAGCCACCAAAGAAACACAATTTCAACAGAGTGTGAGTGAATCTTGCCAAGGCACAAACGGAGTTGGCTGCTTTTAAAGCCATACCCCCAGATGAAAACACTTTCTTCACCCAACCCTCAAAGCGCTTGTCGTCCCTATCCGGAGGGATGGTAGGGTACGCAGCCTGCTTTGCTCGGGCCGTAGCCGCCTGCACCACCAAACTCTTGAGTGGGGTGCAAAGACAAGTAGCCGAGGTTGCCACTGGCTGGATGGTATTTTTTCGGTAGCGACTTATTCACTGCTGGGAGACTCTCCGGAGCAGTCCAAGCCGCTGCCACCCTTCTTTGTAAGGCCATATGAAATGGCAGCACCGGGTCAGTGGGTGGACCTTTGTCCAAAATATCTGTCAGGTCATCCTGCCGAAAATCCACAGGTGGAGCAGACCCCCCCAAGTTATCCGTCACCCTGGACATAAGATGCCTGTATGACGACTCAGCGTATTTATCAGGCTCAGGACTGCCAAACTAACCTCCGGAGAGGTGTCAAGACCACTGGCGTGTAAGTATTGACGCAGGTCTTCCATCTGGCTATGACCTGATAACAGGTCACCAGGAGCCTCAGGAGGAACAAACCCCTCCACATCTGACCTTTCATCCACCTCTGAGATGTAATCCTAAGGCTGGAATAAATCCCTGGATGAGGGTACAGAAAAAGGCTAAAACACAGGCCTCACTGATGCACTCAGGGCCTTCCTCTGGGTTTCCACCGGTCTCCGGGGTACCTTCGATAAAGCCTCCTCAAAAGGCATCAAGGGTGTCGACGGATTCAGCTTCGACGTCGAGCGAGGCGCTGACGGCTTTGACAACGGCTTCGAGGCCGGAACCCTGAGCGTGTCCTTCAACGGCCTCAGCGCCGATGGCGTCGATGACTTCCTCGGAGGTGGAGCCTCGAGAGAGCCTCTCGACGGACATGGCGCCGACGGCGTTGATGCCTTTTTCGAAGGCTTCACAGGCTCCATCAGTCTCAAGGGCGTCAAGGACCGAGACCTGGAGCGGGCATGGCTAGAGTGATCTATCTTGTCCGATCGTGACCTCGACGGCTCCCGATGAACGTGCCGACCGCCCGAGCCTGGGGGCGTGCGAGTAGTGGCCGTAGCGCGTTCCCTGCCGGCTTCTCTCGATGGCGCGGACGGAATGGAGCCCTGCGTTTCGAAAATTGCCATCATCATCTTGTGAAATGCATCCCATTCCGCCGGAGATGAATGCTTCTTGGGACAAGCTACCCGCCGTCTGGCGGAGTCCTCGGACGAGGACAGGGTAGGCGACCGGTGACACCGCTTCTGAGAGTTCCTAGAAGAGGCAGAGGAATGGCGGGAACCACTCAGGGACCGAGACCCCCTGGACTTACGCCAACGCGAAGATTCACCCCTCGAATCGTCGGTCGAAAGCCCCGCGGATTTCGACTTACGGGGTTTGGAAACCCAACCTACAGATAACTTCTTCCGCTCCCGCGGTCAAAGACTGGCATTCATCGCAGTCATCGGTGGCGTGGTCGTCGCTGAGGCACCAAAGGCAGACGTCGTGCGGGTCCGTAAGAGACATCTTGGAACCGCACTTCTTGAAGCCCGACCTCGGGGTAGAAGAAGACGAAGACATGATTCTCACAAGAAACCAATAACGAAGAACTGATTCAACAGGAGAAAAACCGAGGCACGCCGAGATTCCAAGCGAACACGTTCGTGGAAAAAACGACACTGAGGCTACGGGCATCGTGCGTCCAACTTATAACTTCCCGTGACGTCGGCTCTCGATGTAGGCCCTCGAGGGACAGCGTATCGACGCAGGACGCAGACACCTACATATTTTCCGAAGCAGCATAGCTGTGGTGATTACTCTCATAGATGTGTAATACGTCGGAGGACACAATCCCTTCGAAGGAAGGATTATTCTTGTAGGAAGGAAAATCCTTTTGCAAGACAGCCAACATGGAAAGAGAAGGTGGGGCTCCATACACAGCCTCTCTTCCCTTGCCATGGCAGCATGCAAAACCCTATGAACATATTATCACAAGCACTTTTTTTCCCTTTCAAACCTATCCTACCTTCAAATAACTTTGCCACATAGCCGTCCCAGGTAGACATAGCTACTTTAACCCCATTTTTCATCCCTAGCGGTCATGGCCAGTAGCCAGATTGTCCGTGTCATGACCTTATGCCATGACCCAGACAATCTGGCTACTGCCCACGGCCCACAGGTTATACCTCAGTCGCCAAAGGTATATGACTATTTTTTGTACCTACATTATTACACTTGTCAAAAAATAAAACACAGGCACATTTGCAAAACCATGCTTTAATGTCCTTGCCAATGCTCCTCACAAGTTTGCTCGAAAACCGCCCATGTTTTATTTTTTAAAAAGTGTCAAAATGTATGTACATACAATAGTCATATAACTTAGCCCCCACTTGACAAATTCCATTCAGTCTTTACACAAACATTGAAGGTTGGGTCTATAATCTTTCTCAAAATCTTTGTCCACATTCGTCAAATAGCAACAAAGTTATAGGCCATCTAAAAATGTTGAGACCCCCCTCTTAATTTTGCCCCCTCTTGAGAAAATCCCACCAAACTTTAGAAAACCCTTTACATCTATATCCAAAATCGTTTTGACAAATGTTGTGCAGATTCATCAAATGACACCACATTTATATGCCTTTACAATATTTTGGTACCCCCCTCTAATTTTGCCACCTCTTGACAGAATCCCACAAAACATTGCACAACCATTCAGGATTAGTTCTAGAATAAAATTGCAAAATTACATGCAAATTCATTGAGTGGCGCAAAGGTTATAAGCCATCCAAAAACTGCTTTTCCCCAACCCTGTAATGCAGAAATAGCTACAGATGTCCTAGGACATCTGAAGTGTCTGCGAACACCACAGGACTGCCCCAGGACATCTGGAGTGTTCGCAGACTTTCGGGGGGTGAAACAACCCATTTTAAACGACCCATTTTTTGGCTTCTTATGGCCATATCCAATCCAATCCTCATTCCACCCCACATCCCCAGAGATTGTTTGTTGAGTTTGACAAGTGCAATGCTGCATTTTTTTTTTTTTATGTTTTCACTGCGCTGACCGCGGACCCCAAAAAAGTCTGCGAATCAAAGATGGCGGGCTTTTCAGGAAAACCGTTGCATTTCACGTTTTATCACCACCCAATCAGCGGCCGCGTCCCAATGTCTGCGGACCACGCAAAAGTCTGCACATTTTTCTTGCCAATCAGAGGCCAGTCCGCGGACCGAACAGGGAAGAGAGTCTGCAGAGCGGACATAGATATCACGAATGGTTTTGCCTTACGCTTTGGTCGTGTTAAAAAAAAATTACTGGACGGATTTACACCAAATTAATAAAAGCATGCGTTCTCCGCAAATTTGGTGAAAATCCATCCAGCGGTTTGGGCTGTAGGCGCGACAGAAATTTGTTCCCATTATGTCTATGGGAAAGAAAAGAAATTTTGGGACCCCCCCCCTCCTATAACTTTGCCCCCCCTTGACCAAACCTCACCAAACTTTGCAAAGTTTGGAGAGGATTCGTCCAGGAGGAGCAAATTTATAAGCCACCCAAAAAGTGCTCTTCCTATGGGTTTAGCAACTTAACCATAACTACATGGCCGCTAACACAGGCCATTTAATATATTTCTGAGGCTTGTGGATCTGCTTTCTTTGAATCACATGCTTTTCATAGGCCGACATCTAGTGGAAGTTTTGCAGAGTATTGCTCATGTTGTTTTTCGAAGTTCTAAAAGGAACGTCGGCAGGGCGTGACTGTAATACTATCCCTAGTGTGACGTACCCTGTACCCATGATCCCTCACGCGGCGAGGTACCTCATATTATTTTTTGCTGCCATTGTTGCTAGTTAGATTTACGCAGAGGCCATAGCAGAAAACTACTTTGGGAGTTAATTCCATCCAAACGTCTCTTGTCAGTTACCAATCGACACACTTCGACAGCTGATTTCCGTAGCATCTCGACACTGATTCTGGACACCAAAACAGACATCTGTTCCGAGGGCGGCTTCGGCCTACACCTGGCTTCGGCCTAACCAGTAGGGAGAGCGGGGGGACTGATCCTTTCGGTTTAAGAGAATGCCTGCCCCTGCTGTCTTTGTCTTGCTGCCTCTGTGTCCACCTTCCATTATGTAACATACTTCATTTAAGTTGTGCCCAAAGTGCAATAGAACAATTCCCTGGAAAGACACACACATGGTGTGTAACCTCTGCCTTCCACGTGATCACACTGAGTCCCGCTGCACATTGTGCAGACTCTTTAGGCCCAAGACCCTTAAAGAGCGTAGGATTAAGTAGTGGGTGGCATATGCCATGATGGTGGAGTCAGAGACTGCTGCATGGATCTTCCAAATGATCACGAAGGCCGAGAAAGCCGAGACTCAGAATCAGAGCTTGAAGTCGTTACGGAGGAACCTACCAGATCCTGCACGCCGGTCCCCAACCTCGAAAGGCAGTCGCAGCATGCTGCTATGAGGAAGGCCTCTGACACCGTACACACACTCGCCACTACACATAAACACATACCACCGAGCCGCTGCTCGACGGGCCTGTCGTCGGAGGGCTGCACGCCGACGGTTGGTGCCCCTCGGCCCACTGATCCACCATCGACCAATCCCGCTGTGGTTCTGACTTCATGGTTAACCCAAGGCGCCCGTGCAACCGTTCCGGTGAAAGGCATGCATAAACACTGTTCGACAGCTGAGGGGAAAATGCCGAAACAACCATTGAAAAAACATAAACCCCATTTTCACACAGAAAAACATCATAAAGAGCATCATGCTCTTGGCAAACAGGTCCCTTAGACCTCTGAGGACTATCAGGAAGAATCTTCACCCTTAGCTTCTTCCCTCAAACAAACAACGCCGCAGGGAAAGCACCAAGGGCACAACCAGGTTCGACTGCCCTACAGAGGTACCACCAGTGGCCCCCAAGGCTACCCCTGAGGCCCCAAAGACCATCCTGGCAGAGACTCCTTGGGGAAAATCTCCTTTTTTGTAGACTTCATGAACAGGTTGCCCACTCCACAGAAACCCGTGGAGCTGCACCCAAGGTCTGTAATACCTACTGAGCCCTCACCCACCCCCTTGCCCATGCCTCCTTAGGCCAGGGAGGCTTCACAGTGTTCTCACTAAGGTGATCTGCAGTCCGATCATGCAGACCAAGACATGAGGGTAATCGACCAGGATTATCCCGACCAAGGTTGTGATTACACATATCTACGAGACCAGGATGACCCGGATCTTATTTTCACAGATCCACTGGACCCCTCAGCAGTTGAGAGCAGTCATACTTCTCCTATAGCAGACTAATTACTTTATAATGAGTTGCTTAAAGAGACAGGTCACCCTTTTGGAATACAAACGGAGGAGGCAAGTCCTGGAGGGACCGACTTCGTTGAGGACATCCTCAACAAGTAAAAACCCATTAGCCTGGCTATTTCCCTCCTAGAATCCATTAAAAAGTTGGTCTCTCCATCCCTGTCTACCCCCTCTTCTACTAGAGCGGTCAACCCAAGGTTAGAAAAAACATTCAAGCCATCACTGTCCGATTCTCTTTACATCAGAGGACACATCAAGCCACATTCTCTGGTGTTTACTACTACCAGATAGACAGCTGGTGTTCCTGTTTTTCCACCATCTGGGCGGGTCAGAATTTGCTGCGCTCTGTGAATCCCCCTTTTTCTGGGGTCTTGCCTCTTAGCTGCACATCCCATTTTCCATGCGATTGGTTTCTTTTTTTATACAATGTGTTGCCTCCTTCTGACGGATGCCATTTACTACAGGATTCAAGCAGTGCATCCTTTGTAGGACACAAATTCTCAGTGGCCGATCCACATCATGCCTGCGTCCGATGCCTGGGAATCCATCACCCATTGAGTTCATGTGTCTTCTTTCCATGTTGCAGCTGAGAAGGCGGCTGAAGGCTTCTTAAGGACCAGGAAGGATGCCGACATCGGTAAAATGGGGACTGTACCTACAGATGCGGAATGCGCTTCGGCACCAGCCCTCGGCACCGACGTGAAGACCACCTCTCCAGTTCCGGGGGCTTCACAGGGGTCATCTTCTTATGATAGAATTTCAACTTTGCTACCGGAGAAACAGAATGAGCACATCAGTCTAATTTTGTACTCGGGAGGTTTTGATTCTTCAAAATACTTCACAGTGCCTCCTAAAGAATGTTTAAGTACTTCAGTGAGGCCTAATACTCTGGAAACGTCCCCACATTTTTCTCCTGATACAGAGAACATTTTGGCAGAACCTGTTCGCGATCCAAGAGCTCCTTCAGCGCCACAGTTAATGTTGACCAATACACAGGTACCCAGACCTGTTGTGTTCAATATATACAATCCTGCTCATCTAGGATTGACTCTTCAACATCTCCTTTGAGATTAGAAGAAACACAAAGCGAACCATCAGATATGGCCAACGATATTACCAACACAGTCCTTGAGACTGTTATCTTAGCCTTTTTTTTGGATGTTTTAGCCCAACGCATAATGGATAAAATGGGTCTTCTAGAGCATCATCAGGGAGCGGATCCCAAAGACCCAGGTCCTTTACCAACACCAGTTTCAATTGAGGGAGAGGGCACTGCTCATCCTAACAAGAAACAAACGGTGGCAAAGGACACAGATACAGACTCAGATGATGACACTTCATTTATTTCTCCTACAAAGATTTTCCACGGCATCGTGGCAAAGGCCATGCAGGCCTTAGAAATGACACCAAAAGACAAACCTAAGACTGCAGGAGCCTTTGGAAAACGTCCTTCTCGGCAGACTAAGCCCCCTCTTCCTATGGAACTGTCTGTTTTGGAGCAGGCCTTGGCTCATTGGGGTAAGCCCCACTCTGATCCTTCTATTTCTAAATCCTTGTACATGAAATACAAAGTACCTAAAGAGGAACCTTTTGTGTTCATGGGTAATCTTCTTGTGCAATCTGCTGTGGTGTCGGCAGCTTTGGGTACTTAGGGGAAAGGTCCTGCACCTTCTCCTTCTACCGTTTTGGATACAAACTCTAAAGCCTGGGAGGCACAGAGTAAAAAGTCCTATGCCAATGCTTCTCTCCAACTCAGACAGGTTAACACAGCCACAGATTTGGAAGGTTTCAATATTTTAAATTAAGAAAGCCTGGATCGCTTCACAGAATTGCTTCCTCAAGAGACGGCCAATGAATTTCCCTTCTGGGTCTCAGAAGGAAGAGAGGCAGCCATTCAACAACTTCAGATTGTTAAAGATTTAACAGACACCACAGCAAGGGCAATTATTGGTGCTGTATGCATGCTTAGACAGGCTTATTTGGCAGCCATGTCCCTACACCAAGATATTCAGGACAGGGTTTTACACTCTTTTATGGTAAACGCTGCTTCTACTGATGAGGTTCTTGAAAAATGGAAGGTTGGCATTACTGCGGCTAAATCACTCAGTTGCATCTCACTTGAACAGGCTTAGCAGAAGTTTTAATCCTTTAAGCTGTGTGCTGAGGGAAATAGTGGTTCTTCGGCGACCACTAAATCCTATTCCTCTGTTAAAAAGAGGAGATACAGCCCGAAGTCCAAGTCAGGGATTACCCCCTCAATTACCTCTTCTCAGGAACAAAATAAGTCTGTTTGACTTCCATCCGGGGATGTACATTTCAATTGCTCCAATTACTAACAAAGAGCATACATCCCCATTAGCAGGAAGGATTTAGAGTTTCCTTCATCAATGGGAGAACATCACTCAGGAGGAATGGGTTTTAAATATCATTTGCCACAGCTACTCCCTGGCCCTTCCTGCTACACATCCATCTTTTCCTCCAAAGTTCCAAAAATTATCTCCGGAGCTTTTAAAAGAGATTCAAAAACATCTCTTTTTGGGAGCAAAACAATTGGTTCCAGAAGAAGAATTGGGTCGGTGGGTTTTACTCACGTTATTTTATAATTCCCCAAAAAGGTGGAATTTGTCTAATTCTGGATCTTTCTGATCTGAACCAGTTTTTGCTGGTGTAGACCTTCCACATGGTCACTGTGCCTCAGATTCTCACAGGTCTCCATCTCAACGACTGGATGGCATCCATAGAGCTTCAAGATGCTTATTTTCATATTCCCATATTCAAGGAGCACCACCAGTATCTGAGATTCACTGTGGGAAGTCACATTACCAGTACACTTGCCTCCCTTTCGGACTCAATTTAGCCCCCAGGATCTTCACCAAAATCCTGGGGGCTGTTCAAGCTCAGCTTCGGTTGAAGATGGTGCATTTATATCCCTACCTGGACGATTGTCTTTTAAAAGCACTATCTCCGGAGGAATTGTTGCATAAGATGCAACTGACATGCAACACACTTTATGATCTAGGTTTTGCAGTAAATGTGGCAAAGTCAAAACTCATTCCTTCTCAAAGGATTCAGTTACTTGGAGCGGTACTGGATGCTACTCAAGAAAAGGCCTTCTCGCCATCATAAAGGGTGTCAGAAATAGGGTGTCAGAAATTCATCAGGTCATCTGTGTGTTCAAAACACATCAACTGCTTTCGACATGGTAGTTCCAAAGACTTTTGGGGCTGATGGCTCCTTGTATCAGTCTAGTCCCCTACGCAAGGCTTAGAATGAGGACCATTCAGTGGCATCTTGCCAGCAACTGGAACCATCTATTGGATTCTCAGGATATGAGAATTCCAAAACCGGGTCTTATTCAGGCTTCCCTGATATGGTGAAATGATCCAGAGAACAAGCTGATCGGATTTTCCTTTCGAGTCCCTCATCATCAGATGGTGCTTACAACAGAGTCATCAGAATACGGGTGGGTAGCCCACTGACAGGATCTGATGGCTCATGGTCTTGGTCAGTCCTAGAAAAGAGAGATCACAAAAATGTCATGGAACTAAGGGCAATGTTTTTACGCTCTAAACTCCTTTCTTCCCTCCCTTTAGGGAAAGGTGGTCAAAGTACTTAGGGACAATGCCACTGCAATGTTTTATGTCAACAAATTGGGGAACTCGTTCTCTTCCTCTCTGAGTCCTTGTAGAGAAAGTATGTTATTGGGCCATGGAGAACCACATTTTCCTGTTTGTGTCCCATCTGGAGGGAAAGAAGATTTTAGCGGACTAGCTGAGCAGGCTATAACCCGCTCCATATGAGTGGGAACTGAAAATGTCAGTAGTGAAGATGATATTCCAAAAGTGATGCCATCCAGCGGTGGACCTCTTTGCCACACAGTACAATGCTCTTTGTATTCAGTTGGCTTCGAGGGAGGGCCTGGGTCGTCATTCCTTGGGAGACGCCCTACAGCTGGATTGGTCAAACAAAACACTTTTTGCACTCCCTCCACTTCCCTTGATACACAAGACGTTACTCAAGTTGAGGTTTTCTCAGAATCTGACAATGATTCTTGTAGCCCTCTTCTGGCCACGCCAGATTTGGTTTCCAGATCTCCTGGAACTAGCATGGGCATCCAAGTTAGATCCACCAATTTCATAGGATCTATTTTGGCACCTGCAAACACTTGTGTATAGGTGCCATACAAATGTCCAATAAATAAAATATTCATTCAACAGAAGGGGCAGGTGCTTCACCCCTCCCATGCATTGCTGAATTTGAAGGATTGGTTCCTGAGGAACTGACCTTCCCCATCTTCAATTATCAGAACAAAGTCTAAAGATTATGACAGCTTCCAGGAAAGCTTAAACAAGAAAGCAATATCGCAGTAAATAGGTGTGTTTCTGCCATTGGGCTCTAGAGTGCAGTCTCGACCCTCTAAAAGTGCCAATTGATAACGTTATGTCTTTCATGTCCTATTTAGTATTTAGTACTATTTAAAGTTGATCCTTGCAAACATTATTTGACGGCTATTGGTGCTAATTTGAAAAGGGATAAAAAAAAGATTATCTGTCAAATGAAGCTATTCGGATTGCATCCACCCTTTCATGAACCACTACCTCAGTGGGATCTATACATAGTCCTTTCAGTTCCAATTCACAATCCTCTTGAGCCCATGGCATCCTGAGAAATTGAGCTTTTGACATGGAAGACAGCCTTCTTAATGGAAGGATCAGCTAGGAGGATTGGGGAGCTCCAGGCTCTTCCATCAAAGGAACCTTATTTTGATTTTTCACAAAGATAAGGTAGTCCTTCATACAGTACTATTTTCTTTTTACCAAAGGTGGTTTCTGATTTCCATCTAAATCAGAAAATCTTCCTTCCGGTTTTTCATCCTAGACTACATACTTCCGTGGCTGAGTAAACTTGCATCATCTGGACGTATGAAAAATGCTTGCTTACAGTGCTAGGCCGTTCCGACCTGCAGGGTGTGCTGCTCGCCTACCTGACTTCATCTGCTGCTGGTGCCTGCCCTGAAGCCTGGATTGTGGACTTTCCATCTGCAGTGTAGACACTGCCGCTGCCACGGGCTCCCCTTTGTGGCCCCGCACCTGCACCTGCAGGAGAGGTCATGTGACTATTACCTGACTGCTACTTCCGAAAGTGGCCCTAAGGCATCCTTAGCCCTGGGTATCCCATTCAAAGGGGCGACCCTCTAAGAGCATTGTATTTGCCTGTTTGCGCCTGATAATGTGCCAATTTACCACCCACCTGCTCCTTTTCCTGCTTATGTTTTACATTCTGTTTATGTCTTTCCCTATTCCATCTAGGATAACCCACCATTAATTTCCCCAGGCAGTCTCTGCTTGTTCTTGCCACCATTCCAATCTATGTTCCCTTCAAATTTCTACAGATGCCTCGCCTATTTTTCTCTTCTGTTTTCTCAATGCTTGTTCGGTCTGCAGTAAGTCTCACTCGATTCTTAATATATCTTCTGTTCTAATTTGCACTTTCTTTGTCTTACCAAGACTTGGATTACCTCTTATACCGGCTTAATTTAATACTACTTCTACCCTATTATTTCATAGTCCTCACCTGCTCAGACGCTGCAGGGGTACTGGGGTTCTGTCACAACCCTCGCCCAAAAACCCCCTCTGGCAAACCCATTGGCTAGGTGGAGTCAGAACTCTGGCCTCTAGAGCCTGGCATCCTCTGCAAAAGCCCTCATGGGGCCAGTACTGGTGTCTATGGCGCCAGGCTCATACACCATGAAAAACAATGGGCTTGGGAACTACTTTATTGTATTGTCAGCCAACATGGAGGCATCCACATAGCTTGTTTCTTAACCAAGCTATGTGGTCTAGTGTTTTGGGTGTGGTAGCCTAGGGACTACTTTACCTTGACTATTTTGTTGGTGCTATTTAAACCGTACCCGAGTAAGACAACACACTTCGCGTTACTTTGCAGCTTGCAACGTGACGCGCACCATGTCCAGCTATTCCCTCGAACCTGGGAGAAGCAGAACCTGCAAGGAGACAAAAGGAACATCATTAGTAGCAGCATCTTACCCGCAGTCTTCATCTTTAAACACTCGCAGCTACTAAGAACAGCTTCCTCGAATCTGCACGCCTCCCGGACAGAACGACCTGAAAGACGAAGATGGAGGCAACATTAAAGAAAGCAGTAGAGACGTTTACAAATTACAAACTGCTCAAAAGGCTTACCTGGCTGGTCGCCTCTTGGCTGGCACCACTCCGGACATTCCACTCGCGCTGAAGAACACCGTGACCTACAAGGAAGGAAAACATAGGTTAACAAAGGCAAGATTTTGCAGCGCTGCGCATAGCGCTTACTTACCGCATCATAGCGCTCTTAATGCGCCATCATTTACCAGCGGGGCTCAACCAAGCCAGTTCGCCGCGCTGAAGCTCCACATACCTAAGGGAGAAAAAAGAGACATTTTAAACAAAGAAAGGCATGCAGGATAGCAACAAAACTAAAGAACAGCAATAAGACCTAACTGAACAATATCAAACGGGCCAGCGTCCGTGAAGTAACTGGACCGCACTCACCCATGAAAGACAACGCGCCCCTGCAAAGAAGGCAGGACGGAGAGCACGCCTAATTCTACCACACAGTGAGGAGAGGGCGCCAGAGGGACTGAAATCATACGGGGGTGGAGTGAGGATACTTACCCCAGTCGGTCAGTCTTGAACACAGTCCTCCTGTATTTTCAGGCAGAACCTTCCGCGCAGACCACATCAGGGCAAAGCTGACAAGCATACCAGCGAGTAACCCGGCTGGGTGGCGTCCCTGTGGATACCAGGTGAGCGTAACAGAACGGGAAGCCTACCATAACAAATCCACCTGGGCGCTATGGAGACATCAGAAATGGACCAATTGGCCCAATTACTAGGAGAGCTTCATGCTGAGGTTCATTCTGCCCGACAAGAGACTAATGCCCTCCGGAGAGACCTAGTAGTGACCAAAGAGCGCACTGATGAGATTAGCAGGCAATATTTGCAATCACAGGCAGGACAGACGCCTCTACCTGGAAGCAATCCAACGATGCAAAACCCCGCCATACAACCCACTCCGGTACAGATCATGTTACCTGGAACAGTGCCCCTCGCACCACCAGAAAGGTTCTCAGGCGACCCACTGAAGTATGCAGCATTCATCAATCAGTGCCGCCTTCATTTTCTTTGTAGGCCTGGAGCATTTCCAAACGACCAAGCTCGGGTAGCTTTTGTCTTATCATACCTGAGTGGTAGTGCAGCAAATTGGTCGGTGCCATTGGTAACTTATGACAATCCTCTATTACATGACTTTGGGGGGTTCCAGAGAGAAATGGAAAAACGTTTTGCTCCAAATACACAGGAACAATCAGTAGACAATGAACACTTGCCCCTCTGACAGGGGAATCGGGACTTGTTAACGTACATTGCTACCTTCAACAGACTGGTTGCCGAAGCTAGGTGGCCAGAAAACAAAAGAACCACGTTATTCCATCGAGGCTTACGAGGCGAATTAAAGGACGTCTTAGCCCAGGTGGTTGATCCACCCGGAGACTCTGCAGAATTCATAAATCTGGTTGTGCAGCTAGATCACCGGTTGCAGTACCGAAAGGCAGACCGGTCTAAGACGGACCCTCGGACCCTGTATGTTCGACCAAGGGAAAACGCACCCTGTGCACCTGAGAATGCTGTAGAACCCATGCATATTGGAGGGATACGGCCTCCATTAACAAAACAAGAGCAGGACAAAAGAAGACAACAAAAGCTTTGTTTGTATTGTGGGAAACCAGGACATTTCCTGAAGGACTGTCCAGTAAAACCCCCAAGAAGAACAGTCGGGCCACAGAGAAGGATGAATCTAAGGAATCGGAAAACTACCAAGCTCGACAAACGTAGAGGTCAGTTTGTCGAGTGAGAAGAAAGAGTTGCTGACCTCGCACTTTGCAATACCAGTGATCTTAATTAACCACCAACAGTCGTCAAGAATGCATGCCGTTGAAGCATACATCGATAGCGGAGCTGTTGGAAAGGATATTGATCAACAACTGGCAGCAGAGATGGGGCTTCCTTTATGTTCTAAGCCAGTGCACAGCCAGGGTAACCTTGCTGTGCCAGGACGGACATCGGGAGTTTATTTCATTTGATCTCATCAAGGCACCTCAGTTCAGGCTAATACTAGGGATGCCATGGTTGGTTGCTCACAACCCTTTGATAGACTGGCGGGCACGGAAATTAACCTTCCCCGGTGACTGCTCCCCTGCCTGCTATTACCAAGAGGAGAAACCCGACATCTGTATTCCCATGACTCCCGGAGTGACAGTATCAAACCTGGGAGAAACTAATACCTTGCGAAGTGAATACAATGATTTCCGGGATGTTTTCCGAAAGGACCAAGCCAATACATTGTCGCCGGACAGGCCCTATGACTGTCAGATCGACCTTGTTCCTGGTGCACAAATCCCTTGCGGCAGCATCTACGCTCTCACAGAACCAGAAAACCTTCATTTGAAATCCTATTTAGACCAGTACCTTGCAAACAGATTTATCCGTCCTTCGAAGTCCCCTCCCCCGCAGCCAGTCCTTTGTTCTTCGTACCGAAAAAGGAAGGAGACTTGAGAACCTGTATTGACTACTGCGCATTGAACCAGATCACCGCGAAGAACCGCTACCCCTTGCCACTTATCACTGAGATGCTAGACCAAGTTAAAGATGCCCAGATTTATACCAAATTGGACCTTTGAGGAGCGTAATACCTGGTCCGAGTCAGAAAAGGAGATGAATGGAAAACCGCTTTCTGTACTAACTACGGCTTGTTTGAATATCAAGTCATGCCCTTCGGGTTATGCAACGCTCCTGCGGCATTCCAGTATTTCGTGAATGACAACTTAAGGGAGTTAATTGATGTGTGCGCCTTAGTGTACATAGACGACATCTTAGTATACTCCGCCTCGGAACAAGATCATGTCAGGCACGTTCGTTCAGTCCTCACCAAGCTCCGTCAACATCGCTTGTTTGCAAAGCTTGAAAAATGCTTTTTTCACGTCACCGAAGTAGAATTTCTTGGTTTTATCCTTACTCCAGGAGGCATCAGAATGGACGTGCACAAGGTAGATGCCATTCTGAAATGGCCTTCACCGACGTCTCTGAAAGGGGTACAAAGCATGCTGGGCTTTGCAAACTTCTACCGCCGGCTCATCCCAGACTTCTCTGAGGTTGTGCACCCAATCACAGTACTATTAGGAAAAAACAATAAAAAGTTTGTTTGGACAGAAGAAGCCTTTCAGGAACTTAAACGAAGGTTTACCTCCGCTCCAATCCTGCAACATCCTCGTCATGACCTTCCTTATGTCGTTGAAACTGATGCGTCCAGTCTCACAATGGGGGCTGTCCTTTCGCAGAGAGACCCGCAAACCGGACAGCTACATCCTGTAGCCTTCTGGTCGAAAAAGTTCTCACCTCCAGAGATCAATTATGCCATCACGGACAAGGAACTCCTGGCTATTAAATCCGCCTTTAAAGCCTGGAGGCACTACCTTCTGAGGGCCAGACACACCATTACAGTCATCACAGACCACCGAAACCTGCAATATCTCAAAACAGCCAAAGCCCAGTCCTCGCGCCAATTACGGTGGGCCCTTTTCTTCGCCGAATATGATTATGTAATCACATTTCGACTAGGAGTCAAACGGAAAGGCGGAGGCCTTATCTCGCATGGGCATAGATGAAATAGTATATACAACTCCATACCCAGTACCTATTAAACCTGAAGACAAACTCTTGGGTATCACGACAGCCTTAACACAAGCAGAACTACGAAAAGAAATCCAACGGACAATGAATCCTGATGCCTACCTCGCATCGAAAACCAATGGAGAACAGTGTACCATCAAGGACCATCTAGCCTTTTTTAGGGATCGCCTATATGTACCCAAGAAGGAATTACAAAAGCATATTATTTCAAACTATCACGATTCACTGATCGAAGGGCATCCTGGGATCGCCAAAACCCTAGCTAAGGTGAAAGAGAACTTTTGGTGGCCTACCTGGCGTAAGGACATCATTCAGTATATTCAGTCCTGCAGTGTCTGCGCACAAAATAAATCACAGAAACAAAAACCATCTGGTCTCCTACAACCATTGGACATTCCTCCAGTTCCATGGCACACTCTTTCCCTTGACTTCATCACTGATCTACCTCCAAGCCAAGGGTTCAACACCATCCTTGTAGTTGTGGACTTATTCTCGACGATGGCCCATGTTATTCCTCTCAAAGGCCTCCCAGACGCAGCCACTTTAGCAAAAGTGTTCCTGGAGGGCGTGGTTAAGCTACATGGCTTCCCTTCGGTTCTGGTCTCTGATCGAGGCAGCCAGTTTGTTTCAAACGTCTGGAAAAAATGTTGTGCAATGGCGCAGATCGACGTTCGGCTATCTACCAGTCACCATCCCCAAACGGAAGGCCAAACCGAGAGAACCAATCAAACACTCGAGCAATATTTACGGTGAATGCTGCACCACGAACAAAGGAATTGGAAAGA
This sequence comes from Ambystoma mexicanum, assembly GCF_040938575.1. NCBI lineage: Eukaryota > Metazoa > Chordata > Amphibia > Caudata > Ambystomatidae > Ambystoma > Ambystoma mexicanum. Next base: position 351,882,830 of record NC_090926.1, read on the forward strand.
CCTACTATGGATAGCCGAATATGCATATAACAATTCTTTGCATTCAAGCACGGGACAAACGCCCTTCTATACCCTTTATGGCAGACATCCACGTACCTCTGAACGAGACCAGCGGTACGGGCAAAGGAACACCTTATTCATGCCAAAGAAAAACAAAAGAGATTCGCCAACCAACACCGGAAAAAGGCCCCTGATTATCAAGTAGGAGACAAAGTTTGGTTAGCCGCTAAATTTGTACCCATCAAGGGAACCCGGACCTTTCATCCCAGATTCTTAGGACCCTATACCATTAAGGCAATTATCAACCCAGCAGCCGTGAAACTGGATTTACCACCTAATCTACACATCCACCCGGTATTCCATGTGTCCCTCCTGAAACCAATGCAACCCGGCACACGGATTGGGACACCACCTAAACCCATACTTGTTGACGGAGAACCAGAATTCAAAGTCAAAGATATCTTGGACTCTAAATACTCTAGGTCCAAGCTATATTATCTCGTCGATTGGAAAGGATTTGGACCACAAGATAGATACTGGGAGCTCAGTGAGAATATCCACGCACCACGTCTAATCAGGAAATTCCATCGGAACTTCCCAAACAAACCTGGGCCAGACAGAAGGAACACCATGGGAGGGGCCTTAGGGGGGAGTGCTGTCATGACCCTCGCCCAAAACCCCCTCTGGCAAACCCATTGGCCAGGTTGAGTCAGGACTCTGGCCTCTAGAGCCTGGAATCCTCTTCAAAGGCCCTGATGGGCCCATTCCTGGCGCCTATGGCGCCAGGCTCATACACCATGAAAAACAATGTGCTTGCGAACTACTTTATTGTATTGTCAGTCAACATAGAGGCATCCACATAGCTTGGTTCCTAAGAACCAAGCTATGCGGTCTAGTGTTTTGGGTGTGGTAGCCTACGGACTACTTTACCTGGACTATTTTGTCGGGGCTATTTAAACCACACCCGAGCAAGACAACATGCTTCGCGTTACTTTGCAGCTTGCAACGTGACGCTCCCCATGTCCAGCTATTCCCTCGAACCTCGGAGAAGCGGAACCTGCAAGGAGACAAAAGGAACATCATTAGCAGCAGCATATTACCTGCAGTCTTCATCTTTAAACATTTGCAGCTACTGAGAACAGCTTCCTCGAATCTGCACGCCTCCCGGACAGAACGACCTGAAAGAGGAAGATAGAGGCAACATTAAAGAAAGCAGTAGAGACATTTACAAATTACGAACTGCTCAAAAGGCTTAACTGGCTGGTCGCCTCTCGGCTGGCACCACTCCGGACATTCCACTTGCGCTGAAGAACACTGCGACCTACAAGGAAGGAAAACACAGGTTAGCAAAGGCAAGACTTTGCAGCACTGCACATAGCGCTTACTTACCGCATCATAGCGCTCTTAATGCGCCATCATTTACCAGCGGGACTCAACCTAAGGGAGAAAAAAAGAGACATTTTAAACAAAGAAAGGCATGCAGGATAGCAACAAAACTAGAGAACAGCAATAAGACCTACCTGAACAATATCAAACAGGCCGGCATCAGTGAAGTAACTAGACCGCACTCGCCCATGAAAGACAACGCGCCCCTGCAAAGAAGGCAGGACGGAGAGCACGCCTAATTCTACCACAAGGTGAGGAGATGGCGCCAGAGGGACTGAAATCGTACGGGAGTGGAGTGAGGATACTTACCCCAGTCGGTCAGTCTTGAACACAGTCCTCTTGTATTTTCAGGCAGAACCTTCCCCGCAGACCACATCAGGGCAAAGCTGAGAAGCATACCAGCGAGTAACCCGGCTGGGTGGCGTCCCTGGTCCCTGTGGATACCAGGTGAGCGTAACAGGTTCTCTATAATTTCTCCAGGACTCTTACCATCTTTTTCTGGCCTTCCAATCTTTAATTCTTTTGAATATCATTTTTCTTCCTTCTCTGGCCCCTTTCCAGTCTCGCTTCTTGCGCATCGTCCCCTGTGCCCAGCCGGTGATTTTCTGGACCATCTTGATCTCCTTCTATTCTTTCTTCTTCCTTCTTCATCACCTTTTTTCCTTTTGGGTGACTTTAATCTCCCTTCTTCTAATCCTTCCTGCTCTCAGTTGATCTCATTCACTTACTGACTCCTAATATCATCAACTGTTCCCATCCCCATCCCCTCCCTCCCATCAGTTTGGCTCTTTCTTGACCTAATCTTTTCCTCACTTCCTTCAGCTGAGACTGTGTCTTTTTGTCGTGTCCCTTCTATGCCTCTGATCACTTTTTACTTTCCTTTTCTCTCTCTCCCCTTAATGTTTGTACTACTCCTCCTTCTTCGCCTATTTTTACTCGTAATCTTCGTTCTTTGACTCTGTATCTTTTCTCTCTTCTCTACAAACTTCTCTTCAATCTATTCCTACTTTTTCTTCTTTGGCTCCTGACGAGGCTACTCGTACCCTCCATTCTACTTTGCTGTCTGTGCTTGATTCTGTATCTCCACTTTTTTCTTTTACTCACACTTGCAAAACTCCTTAGCTTTGGCTTACTTCTGATCTTATCTACCGCTGCTGCTGCCGCCTGCGTAAAGCTGAGCGGCACTGGAAAAAATCTAGATCACTGTCTGACCTTGCTGCACTTTCATCTTTACACATTTCTTCTTACTCTGCCTTACTTGGAGCAAAAAATCATACTGTTTCATTTTCTCACCACCCTCGTCGTCTCTTCCAAATTCTCCACAACTTCCAGTCTCCTAAATCTCCTGACCTGTCCCTCCTTTCATCTTTTTTCCTCTGACTTTGCTAGTTACTTCACATCTAAAGTTGTTAATCCTTGTTCTGCTTTTGCTTCTTCTCTTGCTCCTCCTTCCTCTTCTTCCAGTTTACCGTCATACTCGTTATCCTCATTCTTTCCTCTTACCGATTCTGGTACTTCTGCCCTTCTTACCCTTGCTCATCCAACAGAATCTCCTTCTGATCCTCTCCCCTCTTCTTTTTTTCCACATGTCTGTCCCCATTTTCTTCCTTATCTTACTTCACTCATTAATTCTTCTCTTTCTAACTCATGTTTCCCTGCTACCTCCCGATTCTAATAAAAACAACTCTTGACCCTTCCACTCCTGCTAATTTTCACCCAATTTCACTTCTTCCCTTTCTCTCTAAACTGCTTGAGTGGGCTACAAATGCCAGGTTGCTAGTTTTCTAAATCTTAATTTTCTTCTACCACTTCTCCAATCTGGATTCCGTCCTTCTCATTCTACTGCGACTGCTCTTTTGCATGTCTCTAACTCTCTTCTCTCTGCTCGTTATTCTAAGCTCTTCTTTATACTTATTCTTCTCGATCTATCTGCAGAATTCAATGCTGTTGCTCAAACTCTTCTTATTTCTTCTTTGGGTATTACTGGTCCGTCCTTAAATGGTTCCGCTCCTATCTTTTTCAGCAGTCCTGTTTTTTAACTTGTGCTGGACACACTTCTCCCTCACTTCCTCTTCTCTATGATGTCCTTCAAGGTTCTGTACTTGGTCGTCTCTTTTTCTCTCTCTACACTGTCCCACTCCCTGCTCTTATTTCTATATTTAATCTTTCCTTTCATCTGTACTCAGATGATACACAAATCTTTTTCTTCCTGTGACTCTATTCTGCACTCCACTGCATCAACTTGTCTTTCTGCTATCCAAAACTGGATGTCTTCTCATTTTCTACACCTCAATGCTTCTAAGACTGAGGTTCTGTTATTTCCAACTTCAACTATTCCGTCTACTGTTCCTCATCCATCTCTTCTTTCCTCCATCCTCTCTGCCCTTTTCCTTTTCTTCATGCAATTTGGGATTTATCCAGGGACGTTTTTTCACCAAAATGCCAGGGGTAGCAGAAGTGACATCACATGACCCTTGACCTCTGCCAACATCACAGGAAGTGATGTCATTTGATCCCAAACCTCTGACATCACGAGAAGCAATGGACCACGACCGTTTACCCCTGACAAAACAAAATGGCATCACATAGCATTGTTTCTAAGTACACTATGAAAAATATGGTTACAATATAACTGTAATGTGATATACATTTCATACAAGAATGGATCACCATATGTATCGGCATAAAAAAACATGCTATAACTGCAACTTGTGAAAAGCAAAATACATACAGGCCGATTCATGGTACAAACGTGCGCCAAAAATCTTGGCACAAGCTGGCGCGTACGATTCATGGAAGTCCCTGCGCATGTTTCCCTCGGGATGTGCTCCAAACCCGTGCCTGGCGCACACGTCATTGCAACATCCCAAACGCTGTGCGCGACACGCACAGGGAAAGCACACAACGTCCGCGCACACACCAAAAAGGGGGCGGGACACGGGGCGTAACACACGGAATGGGGAACAACGTGTGGTAAAGAAGGCCTAACTGGGGAAGTACTGCAGGGAAATACACGGAACGCCCACACGCACGCGAACAACCCGTATTCATGGATTCGAATACGGGAAACCCACGCATGGCAAAAGACGCGGATAGGCGTCAATGTGTCCGCCACACGAAGGCAGACAGAAGCGTCCCCGCGCAAAGTATAAAAGTGTGCGCAAACAACAAACACGTATATACAGCTACGATGAATGCCCCATTTGTCGCAGCACTGATCGTGGGACACCGCAGGAGGAGAATAGCCAGGGCCCGCATTTTTTTCCCCGGACCAGCCTTTTTGGGATGCCTGACGACCACGTTTATGGCAGGTATAGGTTTCCACCTCGTATCATCCTAGACCTCGTCAGGGAATGGGAAGATGACTTTACATCCCCCATCCTGTACTCCGAAGCATTGAGCCCCTTGGAGAAGGTGCTCATTGTCCTGAATTTTTTGCCACTGGGTCATTTCAGCGGACTACTGCCATAGTGGGGGGGGTCTCACAGGCCACGCAGTCACGCTGCCTACACCAGGTGTTGGCAATCATCACTGCACGCCCCTCAGTCTGCAGGCACAAATACATGCCCAGAACACCCGCAGAAAGGCAGGCCGTGATCCAGGACTTTTACAGGGTGGCACACTTCCCCAAAGTGCTCGGTGCCATAGATTGCACCCATGTGGCCCTACGTCCACCTAGCACATCTATCGAAACCGCAAGCACTGGCATTCCATCAACGTGCAGGTTGTATGCAATGCTAAAGGAATCATCACCTCTGTCTATGCAAACTACCCTGGCTCCACCCATGACAGTTTCATATACAGAATGTCCGCCCTGAGCCGGGCCCTGGAAGCTGGGCAGCATGGCGACACATGGCTCGTAGGTGAGTACAAATGCCTGTGCACATGCATGCAAGTCACACACAGACAAATACCCAAACCCTAATGATCTCAACTGTTATCACCTCCCCAGGGGACAGCGCCTACCCTCTGAGCAACCACATGATGACGCCAATCCGGAGCTCCACCACACCACCCCAGGTAAGATGCAATGATGCCCATATTAGAACCAGGGGCATAGTGGAGCGCACATTCGGTGTGTTCAAGTCACGCTTCCGCTCCCTTGACTGTCTGGTGGGCAGCTACTGTATGCACCCCCAGTAGTGTGCAGGATCATTGTGGCAGCATGTGTTCTGCACAATGTTGCAACATGGCGTGAGGTACCGGTGGACATGGTGGTGTGTCCCCCATCCCCAACCACAGGCACAGGCGCTGCCCATGGGAGGGGACAGGGCACGTGGCGAGGCAGCCCAGACCCAGCTTGTGACCACATTCTTCACCTAAACTCTCACCCCTGCGGAGTGCACACAGTACTTGCACATACCAGGTGACAATCGATGATGACAAAGAGACAGTCAACTGTCACAACCTTACCACCCTGAGAATGTTGCCACGGAAGTGCTACATTGTGTGCATCCCTAGCTACTAAACATAACCAATCCTGTGTGACCAAATGGAACACATGCAAGGTGTGTCTCACACACCCCTGCAAAACAGTCCATCACAATCCCTGGTATGTCACCCAAACCCTCCCAAACCACATCACCCTTGTCTGCCACACCATGACATGGCATGCAATAGCAAAAGGCCAACACATGACCAATAATATACAAAGTGACATGTCATAAATGAAAACTGGCATGAGACAATGATGCCTGACATGGAATCAGATGAAATGACTGACCAACAACCTCACACACATACAAAGTCAGACACAAATGCTTTCCAACAGTCGTACCATGAACACAACACTGAATGCTCGTTCACATGCACATTGTGCATGGCTAAATCCTGACCCCCGAACCCGTGTGCTGTGTGTCTCTCCTGCAACACACTGCTCAGCACACAGCACTTTGAGTAGCCATTGTGTTGCAGATACACCTTGAGCATCACATGAAGAAAACTAATGAAATCTACAACCAAATGACGCATGTACAGGTTACCCAAATGGTAAAAGATCACGTGCTGCATGGACACCGCGGGCCTGAGAATGCAATCTGTGTGCACCTGTGGCCATGGAAGGGTGGATGTACGTGTGGTGGATCATTGTGCAACTGTGTGTGTCATTAGGTGCATGCACTCAATATATGCATGTGAAATCAAGTGACCCTCAGTGTCCTGTACATTCACATGTGAACATTGGCCATGTGAACACCCCAGCATGTCAAACCACACCAATCCCCTGACACCTGAACAGTAATGACAACACAGGAACAGGCATTGAGCAGCACAACACATCATGTACATAGTACCCCACAATTACAATGTCAGAGTGCCCAAAACACTGTAGGCCAAGCCAACTGTCCAACAACAAAAGGCCTTCCCTTACACATCACTGTGACCTTCTGAACAACTGTCTCTGGGGTATGTAGCCTTCTCCCATCCAGTCTACCTGGCTACAGGATCACCCTACCCCTTGGTCTCCATGTTCCTGCTTGCGTGCAAATAGGGTCCAGCCCCCTCAGAGGCCACCTAGACTGGTAAAAATGCTAAATCGCAGAGAACTCCAAGTAGGCAAACCCACAAACCAGGGAAAAAGGCTGTAGGCACCAAAAAACCCTGGAAGAGTCTCCAGTAGATAACTTGAAGTAGCAGGAAATGTCAAGGCACATGTACAAGCACAATGATATAACAACCAAGGTAGCACAGTTGAACAATGGTCCAACAGGATGGGTACCATTTACGGCACATAACATACAATGATGATGCAACAACTGATGGGTACTGTCACAGCTCCGGTGTCCAGGCGCAGGAGTGGCACGAACCAACCACCCCCTCCGTGGTCTGAGCGCCTGCAAGGTCAAACTAACACAGGCCTCTGAGACCCCGGCGGGGGAAGGAGTGTCATGGATATGTTGCATGGACAGGTATTGGTATTCAGGATAACCGGAAAGAGGGGCAGGAGAGTGGATGTGGATTTGCAAGGGAAAGTAGGCAAAATACAACTATTCACAAAAACACATACTCAATTAGAGAAAACATGTTCATCAGGCACATTGTACCAAATTAGTCAAATGCAAGCCAAAGAGAGACTGATCTCTGTGGTGAGTGCTGGCTTCCTGCCTGCGCACTCTCAGGTCCGGTAACAGGAGCACTTCAATGCTGCAAAGAGAGCGTGAGTTACTAATCTGAATGTGTGTTTACAACACACACACACAACCCCATCCATGCCCCAAAGTAAGTGACTTCTCCACAAACAAACACCCCTGTCTGCTGCTATGTACCGATACGTTAGCTTGACCCACCGATGGTACATACACTGTCAACGCAGTAAGACCAGCGCATGTGGCTGCACGGGAAATGGAAGACCAATGGGTCAAGAATCACACATGATACAATGGTCCCTGGGTGAGCTGCTAGATGCGTATAGCAAGGTGCAACTTCCGAGTTTAGGAGTTCTTCTCAGCTTTTTGTGACTTTCGGTAACCCTCAGGGAAAGCAGGTGTCTAAGGCGACTATTTCTTAGTGGATCGCCGCCTGCATTATGGAGTCTTTCACCATCCAAGGGCTGAAACCTCCTAAGGGTATTCATGCACCCTTGGTGCGGGGCAAGGCAGCTGCGGTTGCTTTTCAGATGTATGTCCCCTGGGAGTCCATCGCTAGGGCAGCTACTTGGGCCTCCCCATCTGCTTTTTGTAAGCATTATTGTCTTGACATGAGCTCGAGAGCTGATGCTCAGTTTGGTCAGGCTGTGCTGAAGAACCTTTTTCAATAAGGGGTATTTCCATCCGTAGTTCCAGTTAGGAGTGCTTTGGAATCTCCCATAAGTATGGAGGAAAGGGGATGGGACGTATGAGTATAACCAGGTTACTCACTGTAGTGACCACCTTACTCCTAGTCCATAGTCCCCTTTCCTCCATACGCCCGCCCGCCGTCCCCTCTAATAAGGTTCCTCTGTTATTGCTAATAGGTCTCTGACCTGGCGATAGAAAAGGACTGATGGGCAATGCGCGGGGCGGCGCCAAGGTGGGCAGGGTTTCGGCCGAGTGCCGGGCCCCGCGCAGAAAGAGAGGAAGGACACATTTTTTAAAACATTTTTTTGTATGCTTTCTACAAAGTGCTCCGGTCCCGTTCCACAGGACGGAGAGATGTCCCATAAGTATGGAGGAAAGGGGACTATGGACTAGGAGTAAGGTGGTCACTACGGTGAGTAACCTGGTTATTGCTTGACGCAGAGACAACATTTCAGACTGGTGTGCCCTGTCAGAGGCTGCCATGCCCAGCCTGAGCGGGCGGGCCGTGGACTGCGCCGCCTGCCGCTGGAGAAGCACCTGCCTAGCAGGGGGGAGCACGGATTGGGCCACGCGTTCCATGCTCACAGCGATGTTATCAAGTGCTGCCTCCTGACGTTCTGAATTGGCAGTCATGTCTTGCTCCCACTCAGTATACCTTGGTGGCGCGCGGCCACTGCGTTGCTGGGCTTGACACCTGCGGGCAGTGGTCGAAGTTGGCGTGAGCGGTGCTCCTCTACTTCTTTTAATTCAGTTTTACAGTTCCTATACTTTTATTTTAAAAAGAAACTGTTCCGGAATGGTTTCATTTTAAAATAAAAGTGTAGGAAGAAGCTAAAACTTTCACTTTCAGTGCACTGCACTGAGCGTTCCCCTAAACAGCAGGAACATGTGTTTTGGGGTTTGTATTGTGCATGTGAGGGGGTGTGGCGATGGAATTTGTGGGGAGGGGTGCAGGCCCATAGGGAACATAGTTCCACTACTTCCTTTTGTACACTTCGACCACTGCCTGCGGGACCCAAGGACCGGGCGTCCTTGTTGGGTTGGCACCGCCGGCAGCTGCACGACTACATGCCCCCGTCTACGTGATGCCCCAGGCACATCAGCGACTGGTGTGGAGGTCGACCCTGTGCCCCGATCCACCACAGGCGCAGGTCCCACCACTGTCTGGCCCCTCAGTGCAGGTTTCGCGGACAGAGGAGTGTCCACATCAGAATCACTCACCCCTGACGTATGGACCTGATGCACATCCAACTCGACATGGTCGTCAGAGTGGTCATCTGGGCTGGACTCATTGCCAGCCAAAGGCAAGATGGTCTGTAGTACACGTGGGTTCTCATGGTCTACCACCCCACGACCCCCACTTCTGCCGGGTTGCGGTTGTGATAACAACCCTGTGCCTGGCATGACAACACCATCCTCTGGCTCCATTGTGTCATCATCTGAAAAGAGGAGAGAAAAAAACAACAAAAGCACATAACACACTCACACATGGACATCACACAGACAGCCAACACATGAAGCAGACATGTCACACACAAAAGAGAACCTGCCATGCATGCCTGGTCAATTTGACATTGCATCAGTGAGTATGCATGTAGAACGGTGTTACATGGCTCAGAAGTGGGTTGATGCAGTGCAGAACATGTGTACGTTACTCACTATCTACATGAACAAGTACTTCATGTGTATCAAAAAAGTGAAGGCAGTGCATGGGCAAGTTCAGGCATCACGTGCAATGTGCATGTAATGGGTTGCATGGCTACAAGCAATAACCCCCCCCCCACCCTACCCCCCCCAAGTGAAAATGCAGGGATGCCTTGTAAAAAAGTGACCAGAGACCTGTTTATTGGCAGACAGTGTTGACTAGCACCAATGTCATCAACTGACAACACAGCAGATGATGATGTGACCGTAAGCAGGACACATGACACACCCTCAGTAGTACACCCATGTGTGCAAAGCCCACTACACCAGTTGGAAAGAGTCAGTGGGCCTGAAATTGGGGGAGGACTGTGCCCCACACAGACTGTGACACCCTAAACATGTGTGTGATGCAGGACTGGGCCAGAGTGGGCATGGGATGGCTGAAGATATGCCATGAAATGTTGCTCATCAAAGACACGTACTACAATGATCATCCAGTCAAGGACACATAGGGGCATGCATGGAATGCACATGGAGCATGAATGGGCACTCATGGCCGTGCGGAGCATCTGCCATCTGCACAGTCCAAGTGACACACCCTGCATGAAGGGCAGAGGATGTACCCCACTGCATGTGTCTGGCAAGTTGGCTGGTGGAAGTCAGCATGTACACAGGAGGCTTGAACAGGGCAATGCAGTACGCCAAAATGATGCACACCAGTGCAATGGTGTAATTGGGGTGCAGGGAGGGTGGAGGGGCAAGGGGGCAAGCCTACCTGGAGTTCCTGCATGCAGGCAGACGACACATGCACGTCAGTCATGCAATGACATAGTCCCAGTGGTGAGAGGAAAGACACCCCTGGCTACATGAAGAAGGGCCAGTGAGCTGGAACATGGACCGGAGGGGCCTCTGGTTGACTAGCATGTGAGTAGGGTGCAAGTGTGGTGATGAGGACAGTCCCCGTCTGCTCTACATGTCCACCATCCTGCACAGCATGCACGCATCAGCAGGACTAGCACATGAGAACCATGTGCACATTGCATGTAGTGGCAGTCAAGCACAACACATCACACAGGCAAACCACACATGGGCTGGACATACACGCAACAACACTCACTGGACGGGGCATCAAAGTCCTGCATCTCTCCCACTCCTTCGACCAATTCTTCTGGTATGAACTCCGCAATGAGTGCCTCGCGCGGAGTGAGGTCATCCTCCTCAGGTGGTGGCCCACCGCCAGTCACGAGAGTCATGTAATTTGAGGCACGCTTGTACTTAGTGCTGCGTTTGAGGTCATTCCAACGCTTCTTGCACTCGGCAGCTGTGCGCACCTCATGGCCGAATGCACTCACATTATCCGCGACATGCTTCCAGTGGGTATTCCGATGGGCAGCCGTAGTTTTACAATTCGGCCCCACTAGCATGTCACGGTTGTGGGCCCGCACGTAGTCCACAAGGCAGTCCAGTTCCTGCGCACAGAAAGGCTTCTTCATTGACGTGCAGGAGGCCGTGTCTTTGTCTGGGGTCCCAGCCTGTGCTGCAGATGCAACCTTCCTCCTCTTGGATAGTGGCGCAGACCCTGGCTGGGGAATGCCGCCCTGATCAGTATGGCCAGTGGCACTGGAGGATTGAACCAAGGGAGTGGCAGGTGGAAGGACGACCAAAGCCCTGACTTGCGTCAGTGGCTGCTGGGTGCCCTGGAATGGACCCTGCGCAGCAACATCCGCTGTGCCAGGGTCATTCACCGCGACTGTCCTGGTTGGTAGCCTCACAACCGGGGTGTTGTTGGCTGCATCTGCCCCTGCGCTTGCCAAAACCCGGCTGGTCGGGGCAGCAGATGACATCACTGCCCCAGGGACACGTGTCTCGGTCAGGGCAGCCCTGCGTGCATCTACGGTCTTCCTCCTGATCTGCTGGAAATCCTCCATGGACTCTTGAAGTGCCAACGCAGCTGGCAAACCCTAAGCCTGGGTGGTGGTGTACACAGCTGCACCTGCAGCTACCACTACCCTTGGGCCCGTGGCAGTTGATGACACGGACTGCCGGGTCACACAGGCACCAGTGCCAGATGCAAGAACTGCATCTCCTGGAGCCGCAGGTGGTGGTGGCATGACTGCACCAACATGTGGCACAACATCGTCCCGAGCTGGCGCACCCCTGCCTCGTCCCCCTCTGCAGCCACCCTGGACACCCTGGAGTCCCCCTACTCCCTGGTCCCCTCGGCCACGTCCCTGACCATGCCCGCCATGAGGAGTACGCCCAGCGAAGGCACCCCTCACCTTTGGTGGCCTCCCAACCATGGCGCAGATGGAGTAGTGCCGGCACAGATGGAGAAGTGCCAATGGGAGGTGTACACGACGATTGTCCTGGGCAGTTGGGGTGAAGGGGGTGGGATACAAGATGTTATAAGCACCCCTTCACCTGCAAGGCTGTATGTGACCCCGGTGATGAAGTGACGGGTCACGCAATGCTCAGGCACCCCAAAACTGCAGTAAAACCATGCACGCACCCCGGTAGCCCACGTGTGTGGAATTAACTTCCCGCAGTACGTCGTAGCACCCAGGGACACGAAAAACACGTACGCGTGGGACACGCAGGCTACTATGACCTCGAAAATGGGTATGCGATACACAGGGGCACCCGCAGTGGGAAAAATAGCGTGCGCGACTCACCGTCAGACTAGCGTGATAGTGAAAAACATGCGCAGCCAATACCCCCGCCAAAAGAAGAGATACGTCCTTGATCCGAAGTAGTGATGGTGCGCGAAACAACACGAAGTAGCAACACACACGTCGGTCTCCAAGAAAGGCACGTACAGCGAACTGCCAGGAGCCGCTCACTTTTAACTCGTGCTGAGGGAAACGCCAGTGCGCGTCACGTAAGGCACTTTGCTCGGATTACACGCATGGACACGCGGACGTGCTGTTTTTTCATGTGCTGAATCACTATGCACCCGTCACGAGGGAAACACCTGCGCGCGTAACGTCACAGACGCGCTTACGCATTAAGGTCCTTTCCTCAATTTACACACTGACATGCACTTTTTTCACGTGCCAAATCACTCCGTATCAAACTGGCCACGCGACAACACACGGAAGACCACACTCCTGCTCAAAAGGCCATTTTCCTGCCCCCCAGAGCCCTGAGCACACCTGCCATCTGCTGCTGCCTGCCTGCTGCCCACATGCCCTGCTATTTGGTGCCTGTGTTACGCTCCCCTGGTTCCCACAGGGGCGTCAACCGGACCCGGACAGCTGCAGTCTCCACCAACGTGATGCATAGTGCAGAGATGACAGTCTGGACTGGCCCGCCTAATCTTGCCTGCTGGACTCGTAGAAGTATTCTCCTGTAAGTGGAGAAAGGGATTTAGCCACCCGTGGACTTTAGTGATGGCCCCCCAACTGTTCTCGTTCTCCCCACTAATCACTTCCGATATCCCCTCTTGGTAACCTCACCTTATGTTTTTAAATGATGAGCTCTCCATCCTGCATGGCATGCAGGGGCGCGTAGATACTAGTTACTTCACTGGTTTGAAGGTACTGGAGGAGTTCCATAGGAATATTGACTCCAGTGTCTAGATAATACCTCCGGTGGTAAAGCAGGTAAGCCTATGGTGGCAAGAGATTCTTTGTCGGTTTTCTTGGCTCACCTTGTTATTCATTTTGTTTTCTCCCCAGGTGCTGGGTTTCGACGAAGAAAATGATGGAGACAGCGCCGAGTTGAAAGATGCGGTGGACTGGTGAGTATAACGTGGCGCTGCTGCTGGCGAAGCGACGAGTGCTGAAATAATGTCCTTTCCAGGCTCGGAGATGTGCTGGGTCCGGAATCAGGTAAGGAATCAAATAATATCCGTGATCTAACCTCTTCTCCTTTCTTTTCCTTTTGTCTAGGAGCTCCGGATTCGAGGCGGGCGCGGCAGAAGACTGGATGCTGACTTGCAGACACAGTGAGCGTTACGCTGCTGGATGCAGAATAAAACGAAGCATGGGCTGCTGTTCGGGCGTGGTTTAAATAGCCTGCAAAGTAGTCCCAGGTAAGAAGTTCCCCAGAACCACACCCGAGTGAAAAATAGTCCCTGTAATAAAATAGTCCCATCCAGGCCTCATGTTGGCTTGGACTCATTTGCAGCATGGTCTGCATAAGGTAAGTAAAGTCTATGAGCCTGGCGCCCATGGCGCCATACTGATTTCTAAGATGAGCACGGCGCCTAAGGTGATTTAACCATTTTAGAGTTCAGGATGTTTTTTACCTCAAATTCAGGTTCTCCATCTATTAGGATATCAGGTGGTTTGGTTAATCTTGTCCCGGGTTGAACTGGTTTTAGAAGTGAAACATGAAAGTCAGGATGAATCTGCATATTAGAAGGTAATTCTAATTTGACGGCCACCGGGTTGATAATGGCCTTAATGGTGTAAGGTCCCAAATATCTAGGATTAAAAGTCAGAGTTCCTTTCAGAGGTATATGTCTTGGAGCCAGCCAAACTTGGTCTCCGATTTGATATGGTGGGGTCTCACTTCTATGTTGATCAGCATTTTTCTTGTATTTCTCTTTTGCTTGTTTCAAATGTTTTGTTGCCTCTTTAAAAGCGTGTACAATAGTAGAATGCAGATGAGTTACTGACGGCATTTCTAAATGCTGGGGCGAATCGAGTTCTGAGGTTCGAGGATGATGTCCATATATGGTATAAAAGGGACTTTGTCCGGTTCCTGAATGTACAGAGTTATTGTATGTGTATTCAGAAATCCATAAAATATCCTTCCAATTACTTTCGGTTTGGTGGAGCATACAACGTAGGTATTGTTCAAGAGTCTGGTTGGTTCTCTCCGTCTGACCATCAGTTTGGGGATGGTGACTGGTTGATAACCTTACGTCGATTTTTGTGCCAATTGACAACACTTCTGCCAAAATTGCGAAATTAACTGACTACCTCGGTCAGAGATCAATACGGAAGGAAATCCATGTATTCGAACAATATTTTCGAGAAATTCCTTGGCCAAGATTGAAGCAGAAGGTAATCCTTTTAAAGGAATAAAGTGGGTCATCTTGGAAAAAAGATCCACAATAACTAGAATGGTTTTGAATCCATTACATGGCGGTAGATCTGTAATAAAGTCTAAAGACAAAGTGTGCCATGGTGTGGGTGGAATATCTAAAGGTTGTAAAAGACCAGCTGGTTTCTTCATTTGACTTTTGTTCTGGGTGCAGATGCCACAATTTTGTACAAATGACTTTACATCTTTTCGCCAGGTGGGCCACCAGAATTGTCTTTTAATTTTAGCTTCAGTTTTTGCAATACCTGGGTGCCCTTCCATCAGAGCTTCATGGTAGTTGGAGATGACTTGTTCTTGTAGTTCCTTGTGTGGTAGAAATAGACGCCCTTGATAGTAAGGTAGGTCATTGACAACTGAATAATCTTGGCCCTTTTTAACCCTGTCCTGCAGGGCTGCTGAATCGAAAAGTTGTTGGATCTTTAAATGAATATCTTCTAAGGTCTGTAGAGTAGTTATCCCAAGAATTCTTTGTTCAGGAATTATAGGCACCGGTTCCGGATTCGAATATGCGTCTCCCATCCCAATTCGGGATAAAGCGTCTGCCTTACCATTCTTACAACCTGGTCGATAAGTGATCACAAAATCGAATTCGGCAAGGAATAAGGCCCATCGAAGTTGACGCGATGATTGGGCCTTGGCTGTTTTTAAATACTGCAAGTTTCTGTGATCAGTGATTACAGTAATGGTATGCCTGGCACCGAGAAGATAATGCCGCCAAGCCTTGAAGGCGAACTTGATGGCAGTTCGGGCTGGGCTGCTACCTTCGGTGGCGGCAGCTGCTGACTGATTTGCACATGGCTGGTCCCCTTTTGCAATGGCGCAGACGGGCAAAAAAACAGTGGTGTGGAAGGTTGCCCAGAACAATTGCCAGTGGTTTAGATTCATTCGAAACCTTCCACCCATCACTTTTGTGGTCAGTTTGTTTCTCCTTGTGAAAGAGGGTATGCCCAGACGTGGGTCCCTTGCTCGCTGCGCCACAGGGACCAGGCTGCACCTCACTGAGGAGGTCCAACAAGGCCGAAACATGTCTGGGGTTGTTTGGTTTTCTGTGCAGAGGGGACCTGGCCTAGCAGTTCGGGCTGGGCTGCTACCTTCGGTGGCGGCAGCTGCTGACTGATTTGCACATGGCTGGTCCCCTTTTGCAATGGCGCAGACGGGCAAAAAAACGATGGTGTGGAAGGTTGCCCAGAGCAATTGCCAGTGGTTTAGATTAATTTGAAACCTTCCACCCCTCACTTTTGTGGTCAGGCGAACTTGATGGCTAACAGCTCTTTATCGGTAACCGCATAGTTTAATTCGGGGGCTGAAAGTTTTCTGGAACAAAATGCTACTGGATGAAGTTGACCGGTTTCCGGATCCTTCGGGGACAGGACAGCCCCCATGGCTAAACTGGATGCATCGGTTTCAACTATGTATGGGAGCTCGGGGCGTGGATGCTTTAAGACAGGTGCCGACGTGAATTTCAATTTCAGTTCTTGGAAGGCTTTTTCAGCCTCTTCGGTCCACAAGAAGCGTTTGTTTTTTCGCAAAAGTGCTGTGATGGGGTGTACAACATATGAGAAGTCAGGAATAAATCTGCGGTAGAAATTAGCAAATCCAAGCATGCTTTGCACCCCTTTAACTGAACTGGGTGATTGCCACTTGAGAATTGCGTCCACCTTTCGAGAGTCCATTCGGACTCCTTTTGGAGTCAGGATAAATCCAAGGAATTCAACTTCTGTAGCATGAAAAACACATTTTTCCAATTTTGCATATAACTTGTGCTGGCGTAGTTTCTCAAGGACTGCACAAACGTGCTTAACATGGTCTGATTCTGAGGAGGAGTACACTAGAATATCGTCTATGTATACGACAACACAGACGTCAATGAGTTCACGAAGGACTTCGTTCATAAAATACTGGAAGGCTGCTGGTGCATTGCAGAACCCGAAGGGTATCACCTGTTATTCGAATAATCCGTACTTGGTGCGAAAAGCGGTCTTCCATTCGTCGCCCTTCTTTACACGTACCAGATGATATGCCCCTCGGAGATCTAATTTAGTGTAGATGCAAGCATCCTTTACTTGGTCTAGTAGATCGGGCATCAGAGGTAATGGATATCGGTTCTTCACCGTGATCTGGTTTAATGCGCGGTAGTCTATGCACGTTCTGAGGTCACCTTCCTTTTTGGGCACGAAGAATAAAGCTGAAGATGTGGGGGACTTAGATGGACGAATGAAGCCATTAGCAAGTTATTGGTCCAAGTATTGTCGTAGGTGATGGTTTTCGGGTTCCGTAAGGGCGTAGATCCTGCTGCATGGAGGTTGTGCACCGGGTATGAGGTCGATTTGACAATCGTATGATCTTTGAGGTGGTAAGGTGTTTGCCTGTTCTTTTTGGAAAACATCCTAGAATTCTTGATATTCCTGAGGTAACTGCATGACTGGATTAGCGACTGTGGCCAGGCTTTTGTTCAAGGTTTTTTCCGGGTAACAGGTGTGTGCACACTCCGAGAAGGTTACTCTCTTCTCTCGTCAATCAATACAAGGATTATGTGTTTCCAACCAAGGTATCCCCAGTATTATTTGGAACTGCGGGGCTTTGATTAAGTCAAACACAATAGTCTTTCGATGCCCATCTTGAACCAACAGTGTCATCTCTGTGGTAGAATGAGTTACAGGCCCAGAGGGAATTTCAGTTCCATCGACTGTGGTGATAACATCCGAAGTGGTCTTTTTGCAGAGAGGTAGATTCATCCTAGAAGCCAATTTGTGGTCCACATAGTTTCCTACGGCCCCGCTATCAATGTATCCCCTAACTGCATGCATACGTGCTGGCTGCCTTGGATCAATAAGGACCAATGGTATGATTAGGTGGGAGGTCTGAGTGTCCTTCTTTAAGCTCGGCAAGCGGACCTCTACGCTTGTCGGGCGTGGTCGTTCCCGAATCAGGCCCCGTTTGATATCTATCAGCAACTCCGACTACTTTCTTGGATGGTTTTATTGGGCAATCCCGTAGAAAATGTCCTGAGGCCCCACAGTACAGACACAACTGCATTTGTCATCTCCTATCTTTCTTTTTGAGCTAAGGGTTCCTTAACCCCCCCGATCTGCATTGGTTCTGATGCATCTGTTCCTTTGGGAGTGACATTAGGTTTAACCAATACCCGATTCTCGAACTTAGCTCGATCGGCTTTTCTATTCTGAAGTCGTTGGTCTAGCTGGACCACTAAGTCTATATATTCTGCGCAATCCTGAGGTGGGTTCACAACTTGGACCAAAACATCTTTGAGTTACCCCGAAGTCCACGATGAAATAATGTAATTCGCTTTACCTCTGGCCATCCGGTTTCCACAACCAACCTATTGAAGTTTGCGATATAAGTTAGCAGGTCCTGGTTTCCTTGTCGTAGGGATAGAAGTTCGTTATCCAGGGCCCGTCCCTGTGAATGTCTGGCAAATAGTCTTTCCATGCTCAATTGAAAACCCTTAAAATCCCGAAGAAGAGGGGCATCCTGGTTGACTAATGGAATTGACCAATCCGCTGCGCTGCCTCTAAGGTATGAAAGTACAAAGGCTACTTTGGCTTGGTCGTTGTGAAAAGCTCCTGGTCTGCATAAAAAGTGCAAGCGGCATTGGTTCATGAACACGGCAAACTTTTTCGGGTCCCCAGCAAAACGTTCGGGTGGAGCTAAAGGAATGCTCCCTGGTAGAACCACTTGCACAGGGCTGCTCGATGAAACAGGGATTGAATTCCCCCCAAGTCCAGGTAGTGGTGTTTGCCCGGCTTGGTTTTGCAGCAGTTGTCTGGCAAGATCATCTGTGCGCTGTTTTGACACAATCAATTCTCTCCTGAGGGCGTTAGTTTCTTGGCGCGCGGAGTGCACTTCTGCCCTAAGTTCCCCTAATAATTGGGCTAGTTGGTCGGTTTCTGTGGTCTCCATAACGCCCGGGTGGGGATTTGTAGATAGGCTTTATGTTCTGTTACGCTCCCCTGGTTCCCACAGGGGCGTCGATCGGACCCGGACAGCTGCGGTCTCCACCAACGTGATGCGTAGTGCAGAGATGACAGTCTGGACTGGCCCGCCTAATCTTGTCTGCTGGACTCGTAGAAGTATTCTCCTGCAAGTGGAGAAAGGGATTTAGCCACCCGTGGACTTTAGTGATGGCCCCCCAACTGTTCTCGTTCTCCCCACTAATCACCTCCGATATCCCCTCTTGGTAACCTCACCTTATGTTTTTAAATGATGAGCTCTCCATCCTGCATGGCATGCAGGGGCGCGTAGATACTAGTTACTTCACTGGTTTGAAGGTACTGGAGGAGTTCCGGAGGAATATTGACTCCAGTGTCTATAAAGTTCAAAGAGTTCAATATGTCCGATGTTCACTCTTGTTCCATTCCCTCGTTAGGTTGCAGCTGGGTCCAAAAGAATATTGCCTGGAGGCAGCTGATGGCGTTCAGGTAAGAGTCTGTATTACCAAACACTGTCCGGTAAAAGTTGCATTGGTTTAACTTGCTGTTTTCTCTCCCTTTATATGTTCGGCATAGGAAGATGCGGCAAATTAAAGGATAATACCTCCGGTGGTAAAGCCGGTAAGCCTATGGTAGCAAGAGATTCTTTGTCGGTTTTCTTGGCTCACCTTGTTATTCATTTTGTTTTCTCCCCAGGTGCTGGGTTTCGACGAAGAAAATGATGGAGACAGCGCCGAGTCGAAAGATGCGGTGGACTGGTGAGTATAACGTGGCACTGCTGCTGGTGAAGCGACGCGTGCTGAAATAATGTCCTTTCCAGGCTCGGAGATGTGCTGGGTCCGGAATCAGGTAAGGAATCAAATAATATCCGTGATCTAACCTCTTCTCCTTTCTTTTCCTTTTGTCTAGGAGCTCCGGATTCGAGGCGGGCGCGGCAGAAGACTGGATGCTGACTTGCAGACACAGTGAGCGTTACGCTGCTGGATGCAGAATAAAACGAAGTATGGGCTGCTGTTCGGGCGTGGTCTAAATAGCCTGCAAAGTAGTCCCAGGTAAGAAGTTCCCCAGAACCACACCCGAGTGAAAAATAGTCCCTGTAATAAAATAGTCCCATCCAGGCCTCATGTTGGCTTGGACTTATTTGCAGCATGGTCTGCATAACGTAAGTAAAGTCTATGAGCCTGGTGCCTATGGCGCCATACTGATTTCTATGATGAGCACGGCGCCTAAGGCGCCATGACTGAATCCAAACAGCCCCCAGCCGGGGCTGTTGGGGTTTTAATAAGTATCTGAATGCCTGCTCCCGGGGCTGATGGACTCAATCCGGATGCCCGGGGGTAGGCATCATGACAGCCTGCACATCCGCCATCTGCAGGGGTCCAGTTGCTGTGTCCACCCCTGCTGGAACAGAAGACTCCCGACTGGGATACCATCGCTCCACAGCCCAGCCCCAGGACACAGTTGCCCACCCACACCTGCCTCGGGGGTCGCCATGTCGGGGCAAACACCATCCGAAACCACTGACGACCCCCAGCCAGAGAGGCAGAGAGCCACCAGCTTCCGCAACAAGGAAGTTGGTGTCCTGTTGGAGCAAGTTCTGTGGCATTATTATGCCCTCTTCGCACCATCACGCGCCAACAAGGAAGGACGGCAGAGGATCTGGGAGGACGTAGTGGTTGCCATCAACGCAGAGGGGGTGGCAACCCGAGACATCAAGCACGTCCGGAAGCGCTGGGAAGACTTCAGGTCCAGGACCCTCAGCAAGGCCCGGCGCCTCATGAAGGCAGAGGATGCAGAGGGGTGCCGGGTCAGCCTGAGCAACATCCTGATGAGAGTCCTGGAATGCATTAGCCCAGCGCTCTACGCCCAGGTCCTTGACAGGCAGACCCGTCTGGAGTTGAGCAGTAAGTGGCCATGCATTGCTGTGTGAAAAAGGGCATGTTGTAGTGTGCTGGTAGTCAGCTGCTTGCCTGTATGTGTGACATGGGCCATGTATGGATGTGTGTGTGCAGGGACATTATGGTGCTGCATGTGAGACCAGTCATGCAGGAACCACATGGATGGTGCATGTGTTCCGATGCAACATGGTGAGCTGCATGTGGAATGCACACATGAATGCATGCCTGTCTCTGTTCTTGGACATGGATGGGGGATGGGAGATGGGTGCTGCTCTCATGTACATGTATGGTGTACATGTCTGTGTGTCTG
This sequence comes from Ambystoma mexicanum, assembly GCF_040938575.1. Classification (NCBI taxonomy): domain Eukaryota; kingdom Metazoa; phylum Chordata; class Amphibia; order Caudata; family Ambystomatidae; genus Ambystoma; species Ambystoma mexicanum. The sequence goes on from NC_090926.1 coordinate 351,903,843, forward strand.
AGAAGCGTGTGTGTGACTTTGAAATGCCATGGATGCATGACACATGTCTGTGACGATGTGTTGATTCACTTATGCAGTCTAGTCACGCTTGTATCCACTGTGTCTGTGGTGTACGAGCCCTGATGCATGCATGACCCTCCGGTGATGTGTGTGCATGGGATCAGTATGAGCCATGATGCATGTGAGTTTGAAGCCAAACCTTTATGTCAATAGAGGCCCTTGTACATGGATGCTGATGTTGATTGCATGCGTGTTGCCTGCATTGACCCATGTGTTGTGGAGGGACAGGATGGAAGTGACGTTTGACAGTGCCACTCATGTGTTATTGCTTCCTGTCTAGGGGACTATTGTACAGTACCCTGATGCTTGTGTTCTATGTCTCCTTCTACGCAGCGTCGAGTGAAGAAGAGGGCGGAGACGGCGCTGTGGAGCAAAGCGGCGGGGATGCCTCCACCAGGCGGCGACGCAAGGCCCAGCTACCCTCCCAGGAATTGCCATCATCCGGGAGCGAGGGGACTGGTGCCGCCTCTCCCACTACGGCTGTAGTGGAAGGGCCGGGTGAGCCCCCACAGGGGCTTGCAATGGCGGAAGATGGTGGCGAGACATCCAGGTTGGTGGTCTCCACAGAGGAGGAGGAGGCCGCTACTGAGCCGCACATGGGGCCTGGTGGGGGTGGTACCACTGGTGCAAGTGGTGCAGTCCAGGGCCAGGGGCAGGAGACACCACAGGTTGCTGCGGAGGGGCCTGTGCATGTCGCTGTCCCTGACCCTGTGACTGCACCACCAAGCACCAGCAGGGATGCCCCGTCCCAGGCCTGTCCGCAAGTAGGGGGGAGGCCCACGTCATCTGGCTCTCCACTACCTGCGGACGAGGAGTCCCATGACCGTATGGGCCCCGTCCTGATTGGTGTCCCGTTGCGCACACGTGTCATTCGTGATGACGTGCGTGCTGCCTGGGGGGACCACGCACACCATCACGAAGAGCTGCGTGGCAACTTGGCACAGTTGGGAGGGGCCATGGTCGGAGGGTTCCTACATGTGTCGCGCACTCTGGCGGACCTCTCCTCCTCTGTGGAGACTATGGGCCAGTCTTCTGGCCCATATTCCACCAGAGCCGCCTGTGGACCTGGCCTGACCAACACAGCCAGCTTGGTGGAGATCCCATCCCTGCCACAGTCTGGAGTCAGATGTCCAGCAGGGGTGGACACCCCACCAACTGGCTGATGGAGGATGTGCAGGCATCATCGGACAGGGCACATGGACAGCAGCAGCAGCAGGCTCAAGGTGGGAGAGATGATGGCTCGGGGCCATCAACATCAGAGGGGCAGGCATCGGCCAGAGGGCAGGAGGACCCTGGAATGGGAGTGTCTTCCGTGTCGCTGCGGTTGGGCCACCGGATAGATGCGGAGCGGCAGCGGGTGGAAGAGGCGTGGCTCACCATGGGCAGGGCAGAGTTCTCCATGCGCCGGGCGTTGAGGCGGGCTGAGTGCCTCGAGACAACTCGCAGGGAGTTGGAACAGGCCATGACTGCATCCCTGCGAGACCTCAGGGCCAGGGCAGAGGCCCGCCTCTGGGACATCGACATGGAGTTCGATGATGCCCTGGCCCGGAACATCACAGAGTGAGCCGTAGGACTTGCCCGCCGCCATTGTATATAGTTAGTTAGTGTTAGGTTTCCTTTCTGTTTTTATTTGTTTTGGGACGCTTGGACAATACCCCACGTTTTTGTATATAGTTCTTCATTAGGTAGGGTTTTCTTGATAGGTTTCATTTCATTCTTTGGGCTCATGGACCCTGGAATCAATATTTGTACATAGTTGAACTGTGGATTTATGACAAACATTTTTTTTTTTAAATCACCATGGATCAGTAGATTTTAAAATTTACGTTTCATTTGGATTTGCTTTGGTGGACGGAGAGTTTGGACTAACTTTCTTTTCGATTACTTTGGATTGAGACTTCATTTTTTTTTCATTTTTGGACATGCATTTCTTTTCTTGTTTAAAATATTTTTCATGTTTTCATTCCATTTACTTCAATTTGTGCAAAATACATTTTGATTTATTACTTCCATGTGTGGTATTCACTAATTGGTTTACTGCATGTCACAATGTGGGTTTACACAATCACTGGCACCCAGTGTGTGTGTGTGTGATGGACATGTGTTGATGTACATAGTTGACTTTTGGTTTGTGTCATGAAATATGCCTTTCAGTGTGGGGTGGATGGGAAACTTGATTGGGTCTCAAGACTGGGGTGGCGTGCAGTGGTATTTTGGTGGACATGAGGCCCATGAATGTGCATCTTTATGACATGTTGGGGGGGGACATGAGTCGGGCCTGCTGGCAGGTCCCCGTCAATGCTGGATGAGTGGGGGTGCTGGGGAACATGAGTCGGATCCTGCTGGCATGTTCCCGTCAATGCTGGATTGGTGGTGGTGCTGGGGGACATGAGTCGGGGCCTGCTGGCAGGTGCTCGTCAATGCTGGATGGGTGGGAGTGCTGGGGGACATGAGTCGGTACTCACTAGTGCATGGTGACATGTGGGCTGGCTGGGGGGCATGCCCAGGGTGGATGGGCTGCCTACGGGACATGACCAGGGGTGCAGAGTAGTCCCTTGTGATGTGGGCTGCCTGCAGGGCTGGGGAGGGGGTAGAGGGAATACCTGGGAGGACCCACACTGCCAATTCACGTGCGAAAGTCCCTGCGCACCCCTCAGAATAGTCGTATCCTGCTCTGCAAGCGGAATCGCGTGTGACACTCCCCGCGCACCCCCGAAATACACGTACCCAGCTCGCACAGGGCCTATCGTGTGTGATTCTCCATGCGCACCCCTCAGAATACACGTACCCAGCTCGCACAGGGCCTATCGTGTGTGATTCTCCATGCGCACCCCTCAGAATACACTTACCCCGCGCACACACGGCCTATCCCGTGTGAAACATCACGCGCACCCCAGAAATACACGTACCCTGCTCCCCAAGGCCTATTGCGTGTGATTCTCCCCGCGCACCTCCCAAATACACATACCCCGCTCGCACAGGGCCTACACGTGTGATTCTCCACCCGCACCCCCCAAATACACGTACCCCGCTCGCACAGGGCCTACGCGTGTGATTCTCTGCAAGCAACCCCCAAATACACGTACCCCACTCGCAAAAGGCCTATCGCTTGTGATTCTCCACGTGCACACCCGAAATACACGTACCCCGCTTGCACGAGCCCTGTCGCATGTGACAATTCCAGCGCACCCCAGAAATACACATTCCCCGCTCGCGTGATTGCAGTGTAGCGGACCTGTAAGCTGGTCCAGGGTTAGCGTGGCCCTTTGCGCTGCATTGGGGATTTCAATGGCTTTTCCTTGCGCAAGGGGCGTTCTTCGGGATTTAACTGGCGCTGCGGGATGTTCTCTGCGCCAGCGCTCATTATGACTTGGGAATTCCATTAATACGTGGTGCTGTTTAGCGCACATGGCTGGCGCACGCTGGCACACGATCCCTCTCTGCGCTGCTCACGTGCGCTGCCTCTGTGCTGAAATCTATGAATTACCCCGATAGTCTGAAGTGGATGCTTATTCTACTCTAAATGCTTTTTGGAGGATTTTGTCTGCATTGTGAATTTGAGGTGTTTTAAAACAGATTAAATCAGTGACTCACCCCCTGAAGTGTGCCTGAAATAAACCTTTAATGAGTCTAACAATTATAGTATAGAATTCCAGAAAGACAAATTATTTATTATTCCTATTCTTTCTTATTTGGGGTCACTGCTCAAAATGTTATACTTGTGGAACCCCTGTTTTTGCAAGAAGCCTGAAAAAGAAAGAAACAAAGAGGGGCGTCATTTTGGGAAAAAAAAAGAAAACTTTTTTTAGTTTAGGCGCTAGCAAGGGAGTCCACAGCGGTAGCAAGTGAGACATCTCTGGGTTTATCTTTGACCCCTCGCTTTTCTTTAAACTGCATATCTCTTCTATTGCTTGCTCCTGTGACTATGCCCGTCATAACATCCGTTGTGCTTGCCCATGTATCTCATTTCATGCTACTAAACTTTTTCTGGTCTGCCTTGTCTTTTCTCTTATCAACTACTGCTCTTCTCTTCTTGGCCTTCCTGCCTCAGATCTTCTTCCTCTGCAATCTGTTTATAATTCTTCGGTTCATCTTCTTTTTACCTATTCGCTTCTCTATCACATCTTCTTTACTGTCTATTTCACTGCTTTCCTTTGAATCCCATCTTCTCTAACATTTAATTTCCATTGTTTTTAAATAGTTTATAGTCATAGCATCGAATGCCTTACCATCTATGCATTTTATTTCTTTTTTTTTTAATGGGTGGTCCCCCCAACACCACTTTTTTTAACCTTTAAAAACCAATACAATTAAAATAAACCCTTTACCTTAAAAAAACTGCATTAGATGCCTTTTTTGTGGACGCTTTTTTTTAGATGGTAAGGCATTCGATGCTTTGGCATTCGATGCTATGACTAGATACCTTTTTTAATATATTCACGGCTTGGCTCCTCCTTATCTTTCTTCACTATTCTTGTTCTATTCTCCCTCACTGACTCTCCGAACACAAACTCTGCTTCTTCTCACTATCTCCAAACCACCCTGTGCTTGTTCCTGTTTCTGATCTTTTGCCCTATTAGCCCCTAAACACTTGAACCCTCTCCCTCTCTCATCCGCTTTTTTTCATCTGTTCTTATTTTTCAATCTAACCTAAAAGCTTTTCTTCTCTTCCTACTTTCTACTTAGTGACTGTTGCTCTCCCCCTACTTCTGTTTTTAGTCGTTTTTTGCATTATAATGTAAATTGTACTGTTTTCTAATATTTAGTAATATCGCTTTTGGCGAAAGGCACATTTTATAAATTCAATAATTTAAATTAAATGAAACTCAAATTTTATTTAGAGAGAACTCAACCTTCTCCAGCATGGGGTCTGGCATGGATTCACATACTCATGAATAGAGTCATTAAGTTTGCTCTGCTAGCTACTTCTGCGTTTTTTCATGGTTTTGTTTGGGAAAAAGGTTCTATTTTTGTTCCAAAAGAGCCTTTGTGCTCTTCTCTCCATCGCCTGACAGCTGGAATCCGTTGTCAGTGAAGTACAGCGAAGGGCGAAGATCGCCGAAGTTTCCAGAAGGTCATCGGGCCTACATTGCGCTATCCGACCATGACGGAGGAGAAGAAAGACTGAAAGATCCCTCTTCAAGTCCTGCACCAAGTGCAAGCTCCGAAATGTGTTTGTGGAGGACAAGCATCTGCAATGTCTCTACTGCCTTCGTCCGGACCACAAGGAAGGCGATTGCGAGATATATCCAAGAAGACGATAAAGGACAGGCACAGTAGACTGATGGTGTGGCTGAATGCCAAGGCCTCTGCCCCGTGCTCCGAGCAGGGGCAGAGGCCTTGGCATTCAGCCAAGTCCGAGGAGCGGGCTTCTAAGTCCTGTGAGGGCCCCAGACAAGGCCAAGCACTGCAGGTCTGGGTCCACTGGGGTCACTGCGGAAGTGGGTCCCACGGCAGACAGGCCGCGATCAACATCACCCTCCGCCTCCATTGCCAGCTGGCAATCAAGCTCCTCCTCGAAGAGAAAGTCGTACAACCCGGCTAAACTGCAGGAGAAGCCAGAGAAAGCACAGACGGAGAAGAAGGCCGAGCTACGCAAGATGGCCCAGGTGGCACAGGTTAACTCTTTGTCGATGATAGAGCTGGTGGCGGCTGCTCTCTCGAAAGCTAAAGGGGCTGACCCTGAGAAGGTTGCCCCCACAGCGCTGAAGTTATCCCTCCCTCTGAGGCGCAAGGCCATCGTGGTGTCTTTGACCAGGTCTGCTAGCATGCCGGAGAAGGGGACACCGCCTCAGAACAAAAGGGTGGGGGCAAGGAGTCCGCGGATCAGTCCCAGGCCGTGGCCCATGCCATGGAAATGTCATCCATGAACGACGAGGACTTGGATTCCCTACACACGGTCCACAAGGACGTGGAACAGGTGGACGGCGGCGACAACGGGGCAGGGCCTAGTGTTCTGATGCCAGTTACGCCGAGGGATGTGTCTCTAGACATCCTATCAACCCTTCACATCTTGGTGTCAGAGATCCAGAATAGGATGCCACAAGGGCCTGTTCCAACAGTCCCCCAGGCCTCCGACCAACCGCTGATGAAGAAAAGAAAGCGCCATCCGACGCCCCCATTTCAGGCTCCACATCTGCGTCGGTTCCCATCTCCCCCAGCATACCAAGACACGAGTACGGGGATGGATACGGCCACGACAGCATACGACGACTCAACTTTCTGGCTCAAACTCGAAGGCAAGTACTGGAAGATTGTCTTAAGACTTCCTGTAAGTGAACCAATGCATATCGTTAGATATGAGTTAGATTTGTTATCCTTATATGCTATGTACACCTAGAAGCTGTGCTCCTTCTATCGGAAATGCTTACTTGCAACTGGTACCACCGCCCTATTAGTCATACTCTCTACATATGTAAAATCATCAAACCACCAGTTCATTAACCAATGGAGATCCAAAATACAAAGCGTCTTCGAAGAGGCCAATATACCACTTAGTCTCCTACTGGCAAATTAAGATTGTGCCAAAGAGAAATTATGGCAGCGAGACTGGATCAACACAAGGGACAAATGTCTATTATACAAAGCTTTCAAGCAAAATCCATTCCATCATAAGAAGTCTGGTAAATTGGCCTCATATCTGGTTAAATCCCCTGACCCTATCCATAGAGGCTCCTCCATGCGCTTTAGATTCAACTTATGGCGCACTGAAGAAGTTCTAGCTAAATGGCAACTGATCTCGCACTTGGACACCTTATGTTGATTCTGTTTCGAAGACTGTGAAACTCTAAGGCACTTGATCATTGAATGCCCCAAATTATCACCCACAAGAATTCATCATTTTAAATCTCACTTTAATGATTTTGTAATTATGAATACAGATGTATTTTTGCAGAAATCTTTTTGCACTGTCAACGTGTTAGAATTGCAATGGTTAACTTTCTTTCAGGTCTAGCCTTAGATCATGTGGGAATGGATGGGTGAATCGTCATTTTAAATTAGATAATTGATCAATTGTATACCTCATTTTAAATATTCGGTAATTAAGAATATATATGCATCTCAGAAGGAACTCTACTGTACGGAAAACGTACATGTCAGAAATGCAATTGTCAACTTCTGTCCATAATAAATATAGATTATGTACGGATGATTAGTTGAATAATAATCTTAGACATGATAGTTAAATCCCGATACCTTCTGTAGAACGTTGATAAGTTTGTAACTTTGTTTTTTTTTGCTTTCACATGTTGGTTTTTATTTTAGGACTTGATTTTAGCACATCCTGCTTTGTTCGGAAATGCCTATTCTGTAATCAAATTCAGTCACAGAAATAACTTATTGCTTGTTTAGAATTGTACTTTATATGTATGTTGTGTATTATCCTATGCGAATTGTTATTGAAAGGTTAAAATTGTTAAATCAACCATATCAACAAAGAAAAAAGGAAAAGAAAGTACCATCCGACACCCACATTTCAGCCTCCACATCCGCACCGGGTCCCATCTCCCCCAGCATATCCAGACACGGGTACAGGGACGGATACGGCCACGACAACGGACGACATCGATAACGTCGGAACGGGCAGTTGGGTCCCCGCATCCTAGGGTGTCTCCACTGGACGAGATGGGATCGTTCCACCCTATGATCGCCAGTCTCTGAGCTGTTCCAGCTCATGCCCGAAGAAACCAGGAAGGAGGGTTTCCTGTACCAGAGGCGCAAGGCCAAGAGCAAGACAATCATGGTGGTGCCCCTCCTGGACAACATGTGGGAGGAGGGCCTAGTCCTCTTGAAGAACGCTTGCACGGCTCCAGCCAAGCGGGATAGGCTGGAGAAGTAGTACCAGGTACCAGAATCAGCACCCAAGTGCCTGAGGCTGAAACCATCACCGGATTCAGTGGTTTTGTCAAACCGTGAGGAAGCGATCATCTAACCCGTCCTCGTCATCTTCAGTCCCTCCGGACAGCGAGGGTAAGAAGTTGGACGCCATGGGGTGAAGGTGATTTACATCGCAGGTCCACCATCAACGCGGCCAAAGCACTGGAGATCCTAGCCAGATACGACAGGGAGCTGTGGTACAAGTTGGGTCCAATTCTGGAGTAACTCCCCGACGACAAGAGGATGGAGGCGATCGCCCTCTTCCAGGAGGGAGAGGTAGCGTCGGATCACACCATCACAGTGGCATTGGACGTTGGCGAAACAGGGTTCTTGCAGATGGGGAATGGTGTCTGCTATCGTCACCAAGACTGGATGAAGGCCAAGAAATTCCACCAGGAGGTCCAAAAGAAGGTACTGGACATGCCTTTCGACGGAGATAACCTTTTCGGGAACATCTTCAACGAGTCCCTTCAGGCCTTCAAGGTGGATACGGAGACGGCCCGTGCCCTGGCCCCCTCCAACAGCACCGCTCTTTTGTTCGTTCCTCCAGAGGAAAGTTGAGCACGTCTTCAAAAGGTTTCTCCTCCTTGTAGCGTCAGCCTTCCAGATCCACGACCCATGAAGCCCAGAGAGGCCGTTCCCAGGTCTACGGGGGAGGAGGGCAGCGTCATCGTCGCCAGCAGGGCAGGGCGCTGAAGCAAGCCTGAACCGGCCAAGACGTCAGGCCCCCACCCCTGCACACCGGTGGGAAGCCGGCTGACGAGGTTTGTCAGGCAGTGGGAAAAGATCACCACCGACAGATGGGTGCTGGACGTTCTTGCCCAAGAACATACCCTGGAATTTCAGCACAGGTGTCTGCAGTTCCCACCGGCGGCCCGTCGGGAGCAGCATGGAGGAAGTGCGGGCCATGCTACGAAAAGGGGTGATGGAGCTGGTTCCCCAGCGAATCCGGGGCTCCGGAGTCTACTCCAGATACTTCTTGGTAAGAAAGAAGACGTGGAGGTGGGGGAACTGGAGGCCCATTCTAGACCTGCGATGTCTGAACAAGTAACTCAAGTCTCAGAAATTCAGGATGGTCACTTTGTAGCACGTGCTCGGCCAACTGGAAAGAGGGGATTTCTTGACGTCACTGGACCTGGAGGACGCCTACTTCCACGTCCCCATTCACAGGAAACATCAGATGTTTCTACGCTTCCTAGTGCAGGGACAGCACTACCAGTTCAAGGCCCTACCTTTCGGCTTGAAGTAGTGTTCCCGAAGTGCTTGGCATCAGTGGCGGTCCATCTGCGTCTATGGAGGAAATTGACGTTTACCTGTCCCTCAGCGCTTGCGGGAGTCGGCCGTCAGACACACGGAAACGGCCGTCATGCTGCTGGCGGATCTGGGATTCTCCATCAACTATCCAAAGTCCTGCTTGACACCATCGCAGAACGCACTGTTCCTGGGGGCAAGACTTGATACAGTGTGCTGCCTCACATCACCCTCGGAGGAGAGGGTAGCAGCCATTCAGGGGAAGGTGCAGCAGCTGTTGTCAATGAAGATGGCCACGGTGGGGACCATCAAGTCATTGCTCGACATGATGTCGTCCTGCATCTACCTCATCCGGCTCTGCATGTTGAAGATGTGACCTCTTCAGGAGTTCCTGGACACTCGCTGGGTGCAAGTGTCCAGGAACTTCGTGGACAAGATCACTCTGGACGGCGGATTCAGTTGGGCGATAAGGTGGTGGGGCGACTGCTCCAACATTGTCTGTGGCATGGGGTATCAGAACCCTCCATTCCATGAAACGGTCACGACGGACGCTTCCCTGGAATGCAGGGGAGCCCACACCGGACGTCTCCATATCAACATCTTGGAGCTATGGGCAGTGTTCTGGGCCCTCAAGTTGTTACTTCCGTCTCTGAAGGGCAGGGTGGTAAGGATCTTCATGGACAACACCATCACAATGTTCCACATCAGGAAAGAAGGGGGCACTCCATTTCCGGCGCTCTCCACGGAATTACAGGATTTGTGACGCTGGGCTGAGTCAAGAACACCATTGCGGACTCCCTTAGCAGGGAGTTGTGCTCCTGTCGGGAGTGGGAACTTCGGCAGAACCAGGTGGGCCGCATCTTCACCAAGTGGGGCCGGCCCAGATCGATCTGTTTACAACATCAGCAAACTCCAAGTGCCAGAAATTCACCAGCAGATTCCACCAAGCGAGGAGCCTGGGGTATGCGTTCTCCTTTCCGTGGGGGATGCGTTCTCCTTCCCGTGGGAAGGGATTTTGCTGTACACGTTTCCTCCCTTGCCTCTCCTGCTATGAGTCATCAACACACTTAGACGGTGTCAGTGCAGGATGATACTCATCGCCCTAGCGGGGCCGAGGCAGATTTGGTACCCGGACCTTCTCAGCCTGTCAGCGTCCCTGCCGGTCAAGCTACCAGCGGTCCCGGATATGAGATTTCTAAACACTGTAATTCAAACAAAGTACAGTATCTGAGTTTCAAAATTGCAAGGTAAGATTTTTTTTGCGCATATCATACACTCAAGCGGACTTCAGGTTCATCTGTGACCAGTATTTCATGGAGAGTGGAGAAGTGAAGTGCCTGAGTAGTACACAGCTTCTCCTTTTATACAAAAAACAAAGCCTCCCTCAGCTTAGGTCATTTGTTATTCACTTGCAAGAGATAACAACACAAATATGTTCATACTACATATATAATAATGCCCTAATCCCCAGAAGGCAGAACAAAATGCATATTAAACAGATGTTATTGTTATATTATGAGTTTCCACTTTACTTATGACTTTAATGACAAACTCTTTCTGCCAGTTCACGGGCGGTGACTTATGTTTGAGGCCTTAAATACAGAATCAACTTGCCCTCCGTTCCAACAATGCTCACCCTATTTTCAAAACCTTAAAAAAATACCTTTTGTGTGTTTAACAAAGTGGAAGGGCTGAATACTATGACTCAATATGTAACTAACCTCTGCTTGTTGCAGTCAGCGTTTACATAGCATTTAGAGAAGATAATAGGGCTATATTTGGACAGCCTAACCTACTTTGCAGATTAGGAGGTCCTATCCTTAATGTTATTTAATCTAGGTATATCAGTGAAGACCAGGCGACAGATACATGCCCTCTGGAAGCCATGAACGCATTTCTATTTTGTTTCTACTCTATGACTGACAAATGCAACTCCATTTTGAATATTACTAAAAGAACGGGATTTTGATGAAAAAGGGATTTGCTTAGGGCTAAGAAAGATGCATATTGTTATATTCTAACAGATCTTCTCACCAGAGAAGGAGGCGCAATCCTGCATCACGACCCAGGATCGCCCAACCTGAGCGCTTGGCTCCTGCAGCCCTAGATTTTGGAGGATATGAGTTGCCGGCGGACTGCAGGGAGGTCCTCGCCAGGGCAGAGGATTGTTGACTCTGAATTGCAACGGTCACAAGTGGAAGCGTTTCGCTATGTGGTGCCGGTTGCATAAAATTACTCCTCTGATGGTCACGGCCACGCAGATTCTTCCATACTTGCTATCCTTGGCCAGGGCTGAAGTGGTGCATGCCTCGATCAAAGTGCATCTTGTGGCTATCTCCCGCTACTCCAGGTCTCCAGGCAGGTCTTCACTTTGGTCTCATCGACCCTTCGAGGACTTCCTCAAAGGATTTTTCTGATCTTTCCCACCGGTGAATTCACCTGCCCTGGCATGGGAACTCAACGTGGTTCTGACAAGCCTCATTGGGGCCCCCTTCGAGCCTATGCTACAGGCCCCCTCTCAAGCTCCTTTTGTGGAAAACAGCTTTCCTGGTGGCCATCACCTCCGCCAGGGTGAGTGGGATACAGGCCCTATCCTGCAAACAGCCAAACCTGACTTTCCGCGAATCAAGGGTGGTGCTGCGGACGCACCCCTCTTTCATGCCGAAGGTTCCGTCGGAATTCCACCTCAATGAACCTTTGTTTTTTTCCCGAAATCTTTGTCTCTGGCTGAGAGGGCCTTGCACTCCCTAGACGTTGCTCATGCTCTGAAGTTCTACGTGGCACACAAGCAGAGATTTTGAAAGACTTCACAGCTGTTTGAGAACTTTGGTCCTGTGAACCATGGGAGGCCTTGTCCAAGGCTTCCATCTCAAGGTGGCCCTCCAGCTGCATCATGCACTGTCATTGGTTGGCGAACCGACCGCTACCCGGCCGTACGAAAGCCCACTCCACCAGAGCGATAGTTGCAAAGACGGCGTTCCTGGCTGGTGTGACCCTGCTGGACATCTGCAGGGCTGCTACGTGGAGGTCCACGCACACCTTCATGAAGTTCTACAGCGTCGACAGGAATTCCAGGGAGGAGTCCAAAGCCGGCTAAGTAGTCCTATGCAACCTGTTCGCTTGAGGTGAGTCGGTTTCAGAGGTAAGAGTGAATTGCTTCTGTTGAGTCTTGCCACCTCTGCTGGTTGTGTAATGTTGTACTGCTGTGTATTCGTTATTCATGAGCATGTGAATCCATGCCAGACCCCATGCTGGAGAAGGAACAAGTTACTTACTGGTAACTATTGTACTCCAGCATGGGTCTGGCATGGATTCAAATGCAAACCCTCCCTCCTTCCCCTCTGCGGCTCTTCTTGGTCATACTGCCACTTTACATGCTTACCAAATCTGAAAATGGCTGCCAGAGGAGGGGCATGGGGAGAGGTCTGTCATTGGCTGGGGGCAGGATGACCCAGAGGACAGTGATTGGTTTATGGGAGAAATACAGTTTGTAAGTGAAAGTGAAACTGTTTTTCTTTTACCGAGGATCCCCAGCCTGACGACAGGGAATATTCATGAGCATGTGAAACCATGCCAGACCCATGCTGGAGAACAATAGGTACAGGTAAGTGACTTGTTTGATTCAGGAAATCAGATCCACTTTGTATTCCTTATGGCAGTCTTTCCCCTAGTAATAAGGCTTTCAAAACTTCTATTGCCAGGTGGGTTGTTTCTTGCATCACAAATGTTAATGACGTGAAGGGGCTTGCGGTTCTGCATTGACTTCCGGCTCATTCCACAAGAGCCAAGGCAGCATCAGTAGCCTTTATTAGGCATGTACCCATCACAGAAATGTGTAGGGCTGCTAGTTGGGCTACTCAACTTGTTTTTTGCAAGCACTACGCTATGGATGCATCCTCCAGGAAAGATGCCAAATTTGGCCAAGAGGTGCTCCGCAACTTTTTTGCTTGAATCGCATTTATGCTGTCTCCTGCACCCTCATATTAAGGCTTTTTAGTCTGGTCCCAACCAGTTGGGAAGGAGGGAGAGTCCATGCCCTCCCCTCCTTCACAACACCCACCCATAGATTAGTTATGGACCATATTTTGTTTGTGTTCGTATGGCAAACTTACTACATATCTTAAGTTGGAATGTAAGAGGAGTAAATAGTGAAATTAAGAGAAAGGGTGTACTTAACTTCTTAAATAAGAAAATACCTGACATTGTTTTACTCCAGGAAACCCATCTGCACCATGATAGAGTTGTTTCTATTTAGAATAGTATGTATGTGAAAGAATACTCAAGTAATTTTGCTAGAAATTCTAGGGGAGTGGCTATCTTATTCAAGAAAACAGTGGAAAAAATCAGCATTGATTCGTACGGAAGATTAGTGGCGCTTAAACTGTTAGTGGAAAATAGAGGCTTAATTATTTTAATTATTTTCAATGTACCCCAAACTGAGTTTTTGGGAAAACTGGAAGATGTGCTCAAAGATATGGTTAATGGGCCTATACTTCTCAGAGGTGACTATAACACCATCATAGGTAAAATCATGGATACATCTGAAATGTCGCATTCTCATACGGAAGAGAGGGCTAGAAAGGGTCTCGCGCAATTCATGCAGTCTTGGGACTTGCATGATATTTGGCGAAAACTGAACCCTCTTAAAAAGTAACATAGTTTATATTCAGCTCGACATGGTACTTCCTCTCAAATTGATCTCGTCCTGGTAAGTGGAGATTTATTTGGCGATGTGACTGCATCTGATATAGGTGATATTGTAATTTCTGATCATGCTTGCGTGAATTTTAAATTAGATTGCTCTCCAGATGGTAGACCGCATAATAGTCAATGGAGATTTAACACTAGATTTCTGACGGATAAAGAATATATTAAACAAATCGAGAGTGAAATTTCTTTTTTTCATTGTACAAAACGCTGGAACAGTTGATAGATTGTCCACACTTTGGGATGCGTTGAAGGCCTTCTTGCGGGGTAGGATAAATAGTTATTCCTCAGACAAAAAAAAGAACAATGAGGCCGAGCTTGTGCGCCTGGAAACTACTTATAAACAGTTAGTGATTGTTCATACGGCCTGCCCTTCAAAGACTAGCCTTTCTGATATGCTGAATGGGAAACAGGCCCTTGATAAAGTAATATGTGCTTAGGATGAAAAAGATTTGTTTTATACAAGAAGACATTTTGAGAGTGTGGGGATAGATCAGGGGCTTTGTTAGCTAATAGACTGAAAGGTAGAGATAAGGGAAGGCATGCGCTTTTTGTTTCTGAAAGTGAGGGGCAACTGTTGAGGAAGAATGAGGATTTTTATGGCGCATTTAGAATATTTTATGAGTCACTATTGTAGAGAAGGAGCCAAGTACCCCCACCTCAAGCATCTCGCCCATATTGCCTATATGTTGGGAGCCAGAGTATGAAACATGTGCAGTACCAGTGAAAATACTGAGGAGAATCCTGGAGGCAAGGTTTCCTGTTAGAAAGCCATACCTGCTTACATGACAGTATGATGGCCATTTGAATGGAATCCCAGAAGAAGCATGAAAAGAGAGGAAAAGAGCAAACTGGTGACGTCATGCAAAGTAATACTGACGCACCTAGAAGAGATGCAGAGACACAAAAGTGAAAATAGTCTATAAGGCATCAAGAAGGCATCGAAAATAAGCAACATTTCAGGCTTGAAATGAAGACGCCTATGCTACAGAAACGATGGAGATATCAAGTTATTTTACACGTGTACAGATGCAAAGAAACGCAAGCAGACGAAGTACTCTTGAGGCTAGCTATGCAGTGAATAGATTGCGGCATGCGCCAACATATATATATAGGAGCAAATAAAGAATTAATGATTCCACTAACTGTTATAGCAGAGCTGGATCAAAATAAGGAGGTATTTTCCAGTGTGTCACAGTTGAAAAGCAATTGAATTAAACAAGTGAATCCTAGAAAGTCGAGGCTGGATCAGCCTCAAGAAGCCAAGGTCTTATCGGACAGAGATGAGCAGACATTAGTTACAATCGTGTGAAAGAATGACACTCCTGTTCAGAAGACATGGACGAAAACAAGGAAGAAGTCAGAGTTTCATTAAATAGCAGTATTTTAAATACACCCGGCTCAAATTTGTGGTCTTCAGTCATGTGGAGGGATGAGACTGGGCAAACATGACGAACCTCACCTACGCAGAGAGGCACAGTGTGCCTCTACTCCCTTGTATTCTCCAGAGCAAAGAACATTTCCAAGGCTAAGTTCAAAGCCTTAATTGACATGCAGACCACTGAGGTGATGATAGATGATATGCTGATTGGTGGGAAGCTATGGTTATGACCAGCTCACAAGCACCTGGAAGTCCAGCCTGCGTGCTGCTAACGTGGATGGAAAAGTACTGACCGATGTAAGAGTGCCAACCAATTGTAGCAGGCCGCATAATTAAGTGTGTATAGTTTGTGGAACCAATGGGACGTTGTGTATTTAGTGACTTTCATAGTGACCTGTTTGAGGGGTGGGTTTAGTTGCCCCACCTGACGTGAAGGAGCCTATCACTTTCTTAAACTAGTATGGAACGTATACCTAGATGTTCCCCTTAAGCCGATTACATTTGCCACTAGGTTTTTGTAGCTTGCCATGTAGGATGACGTTGGCAACCACGTAGGTTGACGTCGGTAATGGCAAGTTTTTGCTATATAATTCATGTTTTTTATAACTTGCTTTGAGATCATGCGAGACGTCCGTTTAGATAATTGACATTAAAGCAGTCTACTTTGACAACTTCCTGAGTCGATTTGATTTGCTACATCGTCTTAAAGGGCTGGGTCGACTGTCCCGGTTCACTATATAGCGAAGAAAAGCCATTGGCTGATTATGAGATAATTGAGTTTCTTGAACATATTGATATCCCCAAATTAAGTGGCAACAACAATCGGGGTGAATGTCACCAGGTAAATGTCCGGGGCCAAATGGTTGCCCAATTGAATTCTATACCGCTTTTAGTTAATCTCTTGCTCCAATTTTGGTAGAACTTTTCACTGAAATTATCAAATTCAAGGAAGTGGCCGACTCAATGAGGAGTGCAGTAATATCTGTGATACCTAAACCTGGAATGGACCATTCGATCTCTGGCAATTACAGACCCATATCCTTACTAAATGCGGACGTCAAACTCCTAGCAAAGATTTATTCAATGCAATTTAATCCGATGCTGCCGAAACGAATTCACAAAAATCAAATGGGTTTTGTATATGTTAGAAACAGTTTTGATATTAAAAGGGAATTATTGGATTTTTAACACCTTAGGAGTACCTCACTTGACCGATATGGTGCAAACAGTATTTATGTTGAGAAGACATTTGATAGGGTCAGTTGGACATTCCCCCGACAAGTATTGATGAAGCGGGTTGTGGATCGCAAATTCTGAAGCTCTTCAGGGCACTTTATAGAGACACAGAAGCAAAGGTATTAGTAAATCGCTGTCTATCGAAGAGTTTCCCTGTCCACCGGAGGTACACGACAGAGTTGCCTCCTGTCCCCACTCTTTTATGACCTCTATTGGACCCTTGGAAATCATTATTAGGGAAAATGCTGAAATTAAGGGCATCCAGATTAATGGCAGATGACATTTTAGTCTTTCTTTTGGATCCGAAACATTCAACATTCATTTCGGGAACTGCTCTCAACTTTACAGACATTCGGTCGAGTGTCAAATTATAAAGTTAATGTTTCAAATTCATTGATCTTTCCAATCTCACCGACATGTCATAGAGGTCTTCTTGGAGTTGATCAGGATGTTTGGGCAGAGAATGGATTTAAATATCTAGGTATTCAGAATTCCAGGAATATAAATGGCCATTTCGCTCAAAATATCCAAATTAAGCTTATTGAAATAAAGGCATTATGCTTGAAGTGGGGAAAGCTAAACCTGACGTTATGAGGAAAGATCAATGCAATTAAGATGACTTTACTTCCAAAGGTGCTTTATGTCTTCTGTATGCTGCCCCTTCCCCTTACGGGTATTTTTTTGCATAATATCAATAGTCTTTCAGAACATTCTGTGAGGAGAAGGGTGGGGGGAGATCTAAAATTCCTAGAGACGTACTTATGAAACCAGTGAGATTAGGAGGTTTTGGTTTTCTTAATGTTTCTTTGTACCATAGGACCTTTACTTTGCACACCCTACACTTTTGATTGCAGGATGATGATGCTAGTTGCCCGAACTGGGTTAAAATAGAGAGGGCCGTCGTTATCGTAAATTCTGTGAGGTATTTGCATTATTGTTTGCTCCTCTGAACGCGACCTTGCATGCTGTCCCCAATATATTACATTTATCTAGAAGTGCACCTCTTTCAGCTTCTACTTCTTGCGCCGGCTGACATCACTTCGGCTTCAAATCAAGATAGGGAGACATGGTGTTCGGATTGGAACTTTATTCTTTCAGACAGGGAATGAAACCAAATTTGCGCAGGACTAACTAGGTATAAAATAGATTTAGATCTACGATTTACTCAATGAGTCGTGCATTGTATCTATTTGGACGCCCTCTAAGATGTAGCGGTGTGATCTCTTAGATGTTTATACATGTTGGAATTGTAAATCGGATATTGGCACTGGTTTACGTATGTTTTAGTGTTGTCAAAAAATTAGTGATTTCTGGGAGGCTGTATTGCAGCGCATGGATCTTGTGTTGGATCTTCCGCTTTCACAGACTCCATTGTTGTGTGTGTTGGTTCTGTTTCGTGTTAATCTGGATTTATCGGTTGACTCCTTCTTGTGGGCATGTAGAGCATTGATGGTGGCAAAGAAACAAGTATTAAAATGGTGGAAAAATGTAACTAAGCCTTCTGTTGATGACTGGTTACATTACCTTTCTACTCTTTCAAGTAGGGAGTTTACTTATCATCATGTGCTTGGTGCATCGTACCTTTTATAAACTAGGAGCTGAATATCTTCAAGAAAAGTGTGTCCATTATGTTCCTGCTTGCTGCCTCTGGTCCCAGGCTGCCCTATTATTATCCGTCCCCCGCGTTAGACAGACCAGGACAGGCGGCCGTGCCTTCTCTGTGGCTGCCGCTATTGCATGGAACCAACTGCCTTGGGCAGTGCGTGCGACTTCCAACCATCTAGCCTTCCGGCGGGCCCTGAAGACCCTTCTTTTCTGCGGTTCTCATGTTGATTTGTCTGTTCTGGGCCACCTGCCTCTACTCGGCACCAAGATGCCCTAGCGCGTGCTTGCGCTTTATAAGAACAGATAACATAACATAGCAGAGATTGGAAAGAATTGACAAATACTCTGCAATTTGGAATATGTTTAATGAGTTATATACTTATGGATTCTCCCTCCCCTTTTTTATTTGTATTTTTTTCTTCTCTTCTCTTCTACTTTCTTTCTCTTTGCTTCCTCTCTCTTTCTCGCTGTTTTCTGTTATCTGTCCTTTACTTGTAAATACTACTTGCCTATTTTTAGGATGAATTGACTTGATTATATTTTTTACTTGTTTAACTTTTACTATACTTGTTCTGCTTGAAAATATTAATAAAATAAAAAAATAAAAAAACACCTACCCAGCCATCCCCATTTAAGCATATACTTGATTTCAACCAGCAGTAGGCGAAATCAGGAACTTGGTGTGGACATCTGGTGACGTAGTGGTGAGGGGTGGGGCTGGCTTGCAGAGGGACAACGTGCAACGTAGCCTCACCAACTTGAAGGTTCTTAACCCCTTAGCTGCTGGGGGTTTTCCCTCTCAGTGCTGAGCCCTTTTTTAGGAGATTTCAGTATGTCGCATTCAATCCCTTGTAACTTTTTTGTTTCAAAATATATCTCCGCCAAATCTGGCCACTTTTCTTCCCACATGTATGCGGTCATAGCTCTAACAAGGTTTGCTGTAGAGGGGTGAGAGAAAATAACAAAAAAGAGTATATTTTGTGTTTTTCTCTAAAAATGCCAATAAAATGATGCACAAAGAAGCCTGTGGTTTTTTTCTTGTATGAGCTAGGAACAAAGGGTTTGCAGTTCTATATTTGCCATTTTCCAAGCTTTCAAGAACAGGTTGAGTGGAAACAAAAAAAACATTTTTAATAAGGTTGCTATCTGTTTTGTGCAAGGTAGGCGATTTTTCTCTTTTACACTTTTTTCTTTTTTTTTTTAAATAGAACCTGCTTGGAAGGAATTGAAGGGGAGGGTAGGAAAGCTCGATGTGAACCCAGAAGGGCATAGATTTCTGAACAGTAAACACACCTCTAAGTTTAGGAAGGTGTGATTTGTGCTCTATAATTTGGGAAAAAATTGGAAAATGTAGTGATAAAAAAGTATGAGCTGGACAAGTTTGGACTGGTAACGTAATGGCTTCTGCCAATATTGAGAAAAGCAATGCACAGCTACATTTCCCCCGACTCATCGAGCTAGAAAATCACACATTTTTGGTAATGTTTCACGAAACAAGCAATACCACGAGCCATGGTACACAGGATATTGATGCTGACGGACTAAACAGACTTACTTAGCATTTGAAAATAAGGAAAACAAATGTGGTGAAGAATGGCAGGCATTCATTTTTGAAGGAGCACAGGCAGACCTTTTGAAGGATAGGTGACTTGTGCAGTTTACAAAAGCACAGTTGGCCTATAGCAGCGACTATATCGCATTTGGGAAATGAAAGGGCTGTCTAACAAAGTGCAGTAGGAAATG
The DNA here is from genome assembly GCF_040938575.1 of Ambystoma mexicanum. NCBI lineage: Eukaryota > Metazoa > Chordata > Amphibia > Caudata > Ambystomatidae > Ambystoma > Ambystoma mexicanum. The sequence continues at coordinate 351,923,704 of NC_090926.1, forward strand.
TGTGAAAACGTGTGAAAACCAAGAGAAAACAACTGCATTCCCACGTTCCCACAGGTGTCCCGATGAATACGGTACCTCACATGTGTCGGTGCACTGACCGGGATGCAAAGGGAATAGGCTAAACCACTGGTACATTAGACGCCCTAGGGGATAGTGGTTTTGGCCGTCTGGACAACCCACAGATTTGGGCCTGGGCTGTAGCAGACACCAAGGAAAAAGGGGAAGGCCATACATTTCTGAAAAGAAGACACCTGGGGGAATCCAAAGAGGTCTGACTTTCACCAATCGCCCTAGAATGTATTACACACAAGGCCTGCCAAACTCCAAAAAGTGACAAAAAAACACAATTTGCAGACATTTGCCACTAGGAAACCACCGAAGCATGCCGGTAACAACATATGTCCTACCTTGCCACGTTTCCACAGGTGTCCCTACGGAAATGGTACCTCACATGTATCGGTGCACTTACCTGGGTGCAAAGGGAAAAGGCTAAACCACTGGTGCACCAAAGGGGAACAATTTATGGTATTTGGTGTTGTGGACAACCCACAGATTTGAGCCTGGGATGTCGCAACCACCAAGAAAACGGGGAACCCCATACATTTCTGAAAAGAAGACACCTGGGCGAATCCAAAGAGGTCTGAATTTCACCAATCGCCCTCGAATGTATTACACACAAGGCATGGCAAATTCCAAAAAGTAGTGAAAAAAACACAATTTGCAGACATTTGCCACCAGGAAACCACTGAAACATGCCGGCAACAACACATGTCCTACCTTCCCATGTTCCTATAAGTGTCCCGATGAAAACGGTACCTTACATGTGTCAGCGCACTTACCTGGGCACAAAAGTAAAAGGCTAAACCACTGGTACACCCAAGGGCCTAGGAAGAGGAAATTCTTATGGTTGGGGGTGATGTCCCTGGGCGGCCCTCTCCCATGTGGGTTGGCCGTCCCCAAGGACAACCTGGAGCGTTGGCTGGGCTGTGTTGCAGCTTTTTCCTCTGGGAAAGGACAGGGACCCTGCCAGGGCTCACTGGGGCTGCCTCTGGGCTTGGGGATGGTCCACCCACATGGGAGACAGCCGCCCAAAGCCATGGACATCCCTCCCGACCATCCTGGAGCTCTGGCTGGGCTGCTTTACAGAATTTCCCCCTGGGAATGGATGGGGACCCTGCTGGGGCCCCCTGGGACTGCTGCTGTGCTTGGGGATGGTCGACCTACATGGTGTTAGACCATATATGGAATAAAGGCACAATAACCATATACTAATGACACGCCAGTTGTGAGGTTCATTTCCCAAAGAAGTCTGGTTTATTCTCAGAGTATCTCAGTCGGCTGACCGGATCTCAGTGCCTCACGACGTGTGTTCACAGACACCGTGAGATTTGAGAGAGTGGGCAGCGGTAAAGCAGTAATGTTATATATATATATATATAATACATCATCATTCTACAGCATTATTTGGTCTGCTCCTATACGTGACAAGCTAGGGTTTGGTAATTGACAGTTATGCACGTAACTTCATTCAGTCTAAACATTAGTATTTCTAGCCGAGGCTGCAGAGACAGCTTTCTGTTATGGGGAACACGGGGCATCGGCACAGGGAAGGATATCATGTTCTAGCAGGGAGACATTCCAACTAACGTTATCTGTTCGCTGCGCTCATGGGCTAAGGGTCAGACAGTTCTGAAGCAGAAAATGCCATCCTTCGTGAAGGAGCACCGTTAGTTGCATATAATTCTCATTTATCTGCCTTTTACAACAGCGCCTGCAAGACAGACTGGCACCTGGGCTTCTGACTAGTTGCGGCTTTTGCACAGCTTCAAGGCTTTACCGAATAAGAAAAACAATGGGGGGTCATTCTGACCCTGGCGGTAAGGGGTTAACGGCGCTGGTAAAGGTGCCAGAGCCGTCAACCCCTTACCGCCTCATTACAAGTTCTGCTCTCGGGACCCGCTAAGGATGCCTGGTTTTACCAGGCATCCTTAGCGGGTCCCGCGAGCAGCCCAGCATACTAACGGGCCCGTTGTTAGCATGCTCCCCATTCCCATTGAGCTCTATGGGGGCTCGAATGGGGATGGGTTCCTTGAATGAGAAATTACCGGGCCCTCCAAGGTCGGAATGGCCCGGTAATTCCTCATTCAAGGAACCCGGTACCCGGTAAGGGGGTAGCCATGCCGCTAATTGCGGCATGGTTACCTCCTACCTCGTAATGACCCCCAATGTATTTCTGCAGGGTTTCACATTCCTGTCTACGTTAGCATTCAGAGTTCAAGCTGTGGCCTCGCACTGTGTGGGGATCTGAAGCACAGAATATATTTGCAAAGCGTTACAGAAGAGAAAATGGCAGGCAATTACAAAATGGACTCCCAATGGTCACATTCAGGTTTCTTGGTTTGCAATGTTCGTCATATGATGTGATTCGCTTCTGGCGAACATACTATTCATATTATTCGGGCAATGCGATTACATTTACGGTTTCACAAACCCTCCTTTTGGACTTAAGCCAATAGCATCATCATCCGAACATTGCTTCCTCATCAGACCAAGTGTCACTTTCCGAACTACCCATGTCGCTATCATAGTCATTGTCAGAAATATTGATTGCCATAAACTCTTTGATTATTTCATTTTCATGTTTGAGACCACCATTTATCATATGAGGTATGGGCTTCACAATCTTTGTACTAATTATCTGTACACATTCATTTGTAATTATGGAACAAATGGCTGACAAACATTTTATGCAACAACAACAGAATATGAGGATACTAAATACCATGACCAAAATAGCAATCAGTTTCCATCCCCAGGATTGTAACAGTTTCCAGCACAATGTACTCAATTTTTGATTCAAGCCACCTGTGGGAACATGGATTTCAGAACGTAGGACGTGTACGTTCTTAATTGCTTCAAATATTGTAGAGGAGGAGTCACTTACAAAAACACAGCACGCTGATGCCACTAATTTGCATACACCTCCACGGTCAGCCAAATAATGTCAAGAGCCATTCTATTCTGAGATGCAACTAGCCTGATTGCTTTTTGTTCCAGTGTCATGTTGTATAGTATGTCAATGGTTCCATTAATAGTTTTTTTCTAACACCCTGGACAGTCTTCTAATATTCCATGAATGTATTGCCTGTCCCCAAAAAGGTATAAAGGATTTAGCTATGTCCCCAAAAATTTGCCCTGGAGTATCATCTGGTTGTGGCCGGGATCTGGATAGTTTTGCTATTTCAGAGGTTGTGGCGAGAAATACACCAAGTAAAAGTATCCCTAAATAACAGATACCTTCCCAGTTTCTAGGTAACCATGGATAAGTTTGGTCCCCGCACACAAAATAGACAGAACCTCCTAAATATAATGGTTTCTCTTCGTGCTCAAGTACAGCAGTATTCATACATCTGGCAAATGTTCCCACCGGGTTGGAACCATTTTTCCGCTAACAAAATGGAACAGAATGCGGACTATGGTTAATAGTATAGGAGGGAGGCATGGCATCTTTGTTTCCTACAGGAGCCATTTTGAAAGTAATTAGGGACTGGTAAGGCCTAGAGAGTCTATCAATGGGACTGGGCGATACAGTGTTCATTTTGCTTCTATTTGTAAACACGGAACAACCCAATGGTGTCAATACCAATCTTTCAAATTCATTTATATTCGTTCCATCAAAGTTTCCAGTGACACCATCATTCCATTTCCCAAAAAATAGAGCTCTTAATGATGCATAGCAGGCAATACTAAGGGGTAGAGGATGTATATACCAACCCATTCCTCGCACACCCAGCAATTGGATTGATTCAAGCTTGCATGTGTCATATTCATAATCAGTAATAGAGCATTGTTATCGTAACCTTTTCTGTGTTTAACATCTCGTGGAGGAAGAGTGTAAGAAAGCACATGAGCTGGGGTCTTCTTAATGGGAGCATTGACAGTGGGCAATAGGGTGTTCATGGGATGTATAGCTTCCAAGTACCAAAACATTGGAATTAGTGTAGGTACGATACAGATGGGTATGATGACCAAGAGCAGTTTAGTCTTTGTAGACCAAGTCTTTCTCGGAGCAGATTCAATGTCAGTGTCTATAGTTCTATTAATGTCTTCATCAGCACAAGCGGCAGCAGGAGCGAGTACAGGCATTATCTATAAAGGCTTATTTCAAACAGTTTTCAATGTTCGTCGGAAAAAGGTCTCCCACAGCAACGCACGTTTAATCAGCAGAGTTCAAGCAAGTTTAGTTTGGACTGCTTAAGATGGCAGCAAGCTGGTGTTTACCTCAAAGGCTCCGAAAGGCAGGAGCAAGTATCAATACCAATTTTTCATAGTGTCGCTACCTTTGCCCCCGCTTGTCCACGCTAGGTTGCAAAGCCCTTCACTTTCAATGATAGCACCGGGAAATCGCGTGTCAGAGCTCTCATCCGATACAGCTAATACGCTCCCTTTCCCTAGGCCTCAATTTCCAGCTCCATCCGTGGGCCATAAACAAAGGCTGTTTACAATTACTTCTGAATTTGTGGATGCAAATTGTACCTTACAGTTCCAGGTACAGTGTGATCAATGAATAGTGCACTATTGTTTGCAGCAGATGCAGAAACAGTGCCATTCGGCGATGTAATTGGTGATGATGAGGCATCAGACAAACAAAGTTGAGGTAACACTGATGTTTCAATTTTTGTTGCAATCTCCCCAGGCCCCTTCTTGGGCTCAGGAAGTAGTTCTGGCTGAATTTTGGTGATGTCTTTGTGATCAAGCAAGGCTGGTTTACTCTGGAAGTCAGGATCATCAGTCTCTTTCTCATGTGGCAAAGGAAACGGGATTCTTTTTGTGTGTGTGGCATGAATCCATTATTTCCGACTGTCTACTTGAACCGCAGTCTGTGTGGCCAGGAGTATCTGGTACGGTCCCTTCCACCGTGGTGCAAGCAAAGATTTTCTCTCAAAGTTCTTCACTAAGACCCAGTCCCCTTGTTGCAGACAGTGGCCTGGGCCCGTGTATCTGACAGGAAGAGCCTCCTGCACCTGCTGATGAATCAAACGCAAGGTTTGAGTCATCTGTTTACAATATTCAGTAAGTAGCGGATACTCTATATCTTTAAACTTTTTCGGACGTGGCACATTCCATACATTGGCCGGTCTTCCCATAATGATTTCATAGGGGGATAGACCAGTCCTTGCTTGCACAGACTAGGCTAGCAGTAATGCATCGGGCCATTTCAAATTACTTTCGGAGCATATTTTTGCCAGCTTATTTTTCAAGATACTGTTTCGCCGTTCCACAAGACTGGCAGTCATCGGATGTCTGGCTGAATGGAATCGTTAATCAATTTGGAGGCCTGCACAAATCTGTAGCATCACGGCTGCTATAAAATGTGGGCCATTGTCTGACCATATGACACGGGGTAGCCCAAAACCCAGAAAATATTCCTTTAACATGGATTTTGCTGTTGACATAGCTGAACAATCTTTCAGGGGATAGGCCTCCACCCATTTGCTAAATGCACAGACCACTACTAGGACATATTTAAAGTTGTGGCATCTCTCCATTTCTATCAAGTCAAAATGAATGACTTCAAAAGGCATTGAGGGAGGACCAAAATTTCCCACTGGTGTCAATGCCCCCTTCCCAATGTTGTGTTGTAAACAAGTCATGCAATTTTGAACCAATCTCTCTGCAGTTTTCATAATGTTGTCATTGTACCATATAGAATTAAGGTGCTGATAAATCTTTTTCGCACATATATGTGTTGGACCATGGGAGATAGTAACCATTGCCATAACATATGCATTCGGCAACATCCATCTACTGTTTTCTTTGTCTACCCAACAACCCTTGGGATCTAATTCTGCTGGGCCCTCGGACCATTGTTTAATTTCCTCAGGAGTGGTTTCTGCTTCTATTTCTTTAACAGTCCCAATTCCATCCGCTATCATACAGGACACCCTCTCTGTTGTTTCGGCATACATTTTTGTCTGCAAATCAGTGGCAGTTTGTTTTCGCTATTCTGTCCCCAAATGCGTTTCCTTTCCCCACATTACATGTTACTTGTTTATGAGTGTTGCATTTTATTATTGCTAATCGCTTGGGAAGCGCAAGTGCTGACAACAGTCTCGCTATTAAAGTGCCATGTTGAATCTTCGTTCCATGTGACGTCAGGAAACCCCTTTCAGCCCATAATCGGACAAAATTGTGGACCACCCCGAAAGCGTATTGACTGTCAGTGTATATGTTCACACTAAGGCTTTCAGAAATTTCACATGCTCGGGCTAAAGCTATTATTTACGCAGCTTGTGCAGAATTATGTGGAATTCGTTGGCTCTCTATAATAGTTTTCAGTGTAGTAATGGCATAAGCAACAGTTGATATGCCATTCGTTAATTTAAAACAAGAGCCATCACAAAACAGTTCTCAATCTAGCTCTTTCAGGGATACATCAGTTAAATCAATTCTTCCTTTCGTCTCTTGCTCAGTAATTATCAAGCAATCATGTGATAATTGTTTCTCACTCCCTTTTTCACTTGGAGGGGGCAATAACTCGGCCGGATTCAAAGAGCAACATCTCTTACTTTGGATATGTGTTGCAAATAGGATTAATTCATACCTTGTTAGTCGGGCGGATGTGAAATGTTGCGCCTGCGTTTCATTTAAAAGAACGTCTACTGAATGTGGTACCATCACGGTTAAAGAGTGACCTGAAACTATCCCCTCGGTTTGTTTCGATAACGTGGCAGCAGCAGCAACAGTTCACAAGCAACGTGGCAAAGCACATGCAACAGGATCCAACGTGGAAGAAAAATAACTGCATGGTGTATTTCGGCCCCCATGTTCCTGAGTCAAAACAGCCAAAGCACATCCATCATTTTCATGTACAAACAACATAAAACACTTCTCATAATTTGGCGTGCCCAAAACCGGAACTGAGCATACCAGAGCTCTGAGCAGGTCCAAAGCTTTTTGACACTTCATGTTCTATGGCAGAGGTAAGGTAACATCCTTCCTTGTCAATGCCACTATGGGTTTCACGATCATAGAGAAATTGGGAATCCACTGCCTACAATATGAAGCCATGCCAATTAAAGCCCTGGCTTCCTTCTGCGTATTTGGAGTGGGCATATCAGAGATGCTTTTTATACGTTCCAGTGTCAATGTTCTTCCCTCCTTCGATAGGAGGTAGCCCAAATGGCCACCTCCACTCGACAATACTGGAATGTCTTTAATGATGCCATGTGACCGCGTGCCGCTAAATGTGTTAATAATAAGACAGTGCCTTCTTTGCAAACGTCCTCTGAATCTGCTGCAATAAGCAGATCGTCAATATACTGTAATAATATACAGCCTGTCGGTAACTCAAGCATATCTAGCTGTTCCTTTAATGCTCCACTCTAAATACTTGTACTTTCTGTGTGAACGTGAATGAGCGCCCTCCTAATGTAAATGCAAACAAATATCTACTGTCTGGATGAACGGAAATTCTAAAGAATGCGTTTTTCAAATCAACTACACTACAATGTGATTCAGAAGCTGGAATCATAGTCAAAATTGTGGTGACATCTGGGACTAGCGGGAATTGTGGGGCAACAATTTTGTTAAATGCGCGTAAATCAATTATAAAACGGTAAGGGATTTCATTACCTCCTTTCTTGTATACTGGAAGAATCGGACTATTGAAAATACTACCAGTAATCTCCTCAATCACCTTTCTGGAAATTAAATCAGTCACAATGCATTTCAAAGCTTGCTCACCTTCAATTGAGATTTTGTATTGCGGAATACACGGTAACGTAATTCCTTCTTTCAAAAATGTTTTACTGGTTTTACTTTCAAACATACTACATCGTTATCATTTACTGCCCATATAACGAGTCCGTACTTCACTCAATTCAGTCGGTAATGGCAGAGACACAAATTGCGATACAGTAGTTTGTTGTGGCAAAATCGTCAAGTACACCATCAGGAGAACAATAAATTACAGCATTCAATTTCTTCAATAGATTCAATCCCAACAAATTCTCACCGCAGTTTGTCGCCAAGAGGAATGGACAAGATTCAGTGAATGGACCTAGTGTGATTGGCACTGGTTGTGAAACTGGACTAATTACTGATGTACCTGAGAACCCTACTGAACCATTTCTATGCCCTGACAGTGGTATATTTGGAACCCGCTGATGGTCGATGGAACATTTCTGTGCACCGCTGTCCACTAGAAAAATGTGCTCCTTATTCCCAACCTTCATTTCTATGTACGACCCTTTCGGATCAACGGGAATAGGTACTGTTTCCAAACCCTGCTTCGGGCTGTCCTAGTGGAACAGTACATCATCAGATGTAAAGTCTCCAGAGTAATATGCATTGGAGTGATTATCAAAACAAAAACATGTGCACCATTCATAGTGTTCTGTTGCTGATTCTGATTAACCTGATTATCCTGAAATTTTGGCTGCATCTGACTTCTGTTCTAGCCCGCTATTCCTGGACAACCTCTAAACCGTCTTCTTGAAATAGTCCCATTTAACCTCTGTAATTGCGGGAACTGTGCTGGCCAATGGCCTTCTTGTCTGCAAGAGGCACATTGATTTATACCTGTTGGACCTGATTTTGCTTGCCATGCGCTTTCAGATGTCATTGTCAATGTCTGGTAACAATCCTCGCACAAATTTATCAGCAAATGATCTCTTCCCAGGTTCAGGACTTAGATCTTGACCACTAAAATCTGCAAATACATCTTTAAACCGGTTGAAAAAGTCAGTCGCTCCTTCCGATTTGCCCTGTAGGCAAGCAGTACATTTATCCCAAACAATTCTCTTTTCAGGCACTAAACTTTTCAATTTCGCTACTGTTCGTGAGGGCAAAGTTAAAATTACTTGCAGAGGTTTCTCCCCAGCCTTTCTCTCACTATCAATTCCGATCAAAGTTTCTCATGTATCGCCTAGCATCGGTACATGATTTATACTTCTAATTTGCTTCCATATGTCAGCAGGAAGAATCACAGGGAACAATAGATCAATGTCACTCAGTGTAAAAACAGATGAATTTAAAATGGATTCAATATCCTTATAAAAACCCGCAGGATTTTTCCAAATATCAGGGACCGTCTGTTTTATAGTATTCACTTCTTGTCTAGAAACGGGGAAATGTGCAAATTGTGCGATATAATGGGCTTCTACCGTTCGCGCTGGAGTTTGTCCTACGGCAGCAATTTCTACTTTCGGGACGAACGTGGGAGGCACCTCCCTCATAGGTAATTGCAGAGTAGGGGATTCTGTATCTGAGCGTCTATTAAGCAGCAAAGCCAAATCAAGGGAAAGAGCAGCAATTCCGTTGTCAGACGAAAATGCTCTTTTATAAATGGTCATCAAATCAGCAGGACAACAAACCTTCTTCATGCATTCATGGTCATCAAATCAGCAGGACAACAAACCTTCTTCATACATTCATCCTGTAAATATTCCACCATAACCTGTAACACCTTTCTCTGCATTTCTGGTGTGTGTGAACTGACTAAACGTATCATGCACTTCAATCGGGGAAATGGCAGCATCCGTAATCCATCGAAGCGCATCTCGCGTACAAATTTGCATCTCTTCACTAACAGGTTTCAACAGCGGAAGAAATCGTTTCTGGATATATGATGTATGCGGTTCATGCTTGCTCATTATATCTTATTCAATCGATCAAGTTCTCGCTTAAACACAAATATTCGCCCTACATGTCCTTGTATTTTTGCTGCATTATCTCGCTAATTGGAAAGGACAATCAAATCACGCAACTCTTGTGGTATCACCGTATCAGATAAATCACTCCATACCTTAACAAGATAATCTCCCATATATTCTAACAATACCTGTTTCACCAAGGCCTCTATGATCGGATATGGAACTTTGCACAGCCACTTCATTGCCATCATCAATATACGTCTCAGCCCACTGTTTTAGTTCGTCTTTTCGTTCCTTACTAATCGTACTATGAGTCGTTCTAATACTTCCTCTTTCAGGCCCCATTGATGCAGAACTACCAGCTAGTGCGTATACCTCATGCTCTGTAGGAGGTGGAGGAAATGATGTCATTGGCGTAGATGGGACGGTTACTGCAGGTGCAGATGCAAGCGTGGGAGTAACAGCAGAAGGAGATACATAGGGAGGCGGTGCAACTGGGTCAGTACTTGGATGATCTTTACTTCGCTCATTCATTATCTTATTTATCAATTCGTCTGATGTATGCAAATCTTGTGTAGGATATATTTTCTGTATGTCTAATTGGAATGCCCTATCCATGTTCCTAATGGCGTCTGTCTGCTTCTGTTGATCATGCTCACCCTTTCTCTATGTTTGACATGTCTACGTGAGGGTTTCTCTCTACTTCTCAAGTGTTGATTCGCTTCCATCCTCCAGTCCCTTACAACGTCGAATGCTGCAGGTCTGACCTTTTTCTGTAGCAAAACTGATTCCATGTGTTCTATACGCGCTAGTTCGAAGCTCACATTATTCGCCCACTGATACACATCTGGTCTGCCTATGCTACATTGCATTAAACACTATTGCACCTATACCGCATTTAATGTACATTTCGTATGCAGGCGACTCCTCGGGTGGCACAGCCTGGCCAGTTTCCAAAAACTGTCAACCGAAGTGAAAAAATCTCACTAGACAGGAAGACAATGTCCCAGGCATGGTTAACTCTTACCTCTTTCACCTGGGCGTTTGTACTTGCAAGTGCAACACTCAACCAATATCAGGACGTTTAAGAATCGGGGCACAACTCACCTGATCGGTCAATCCGTCTCTCAGGACGCAATTCGCCCATATACAGACGCAACCAAGAATCGTCACAACCACGTGTCTGGCACAATTTGCTTAGCTTCCAGGACCCTCGCCTTGATGCTCTCTGGGCGCCGCTCGTAGATCAGGGATCGGCTGTGTACAGATCTGCGGAAGAGTCTCTAATCACTTCGGCAGGGGCGCCCCAAACACCTTCCGATCCCGGTCCGACAGCTTCATCCTCGACTCGTCCTTGCCTTCAACGTACGCAATGGAGCATCACACGGAGGGTCCCTGTTCGGGCGCCATTTTGTAAGACCATACATGAAATAAAGGCACAATAACCATATACTAATGACACGCCAGTCATGAGGTTCGTTTCCCAAACAAGTCTGGTTTATTCTCAGAGTATCTCAGTCGGCCGCCCGGGTCTCAGCGCCTCACGACGTGTGTTCACAGACACCATGAGATGAGAGAGAGCAGGCAGCGGTAAAGCAGTAATATATATACATAATACATCATCATTCTACAGCATTATTCGGACCGCCCCTATACGTGACATACAAGCTAGGGTTCGGTAATTGACAGTTATGCACGTAACTTCATTCAGTCTAAACATTAGTATTTCTAGCCGAGGCTGCAGAGACAGTTTTCTGTTATGGGGAACACGGGGCATCGGCACAGGGAAGGATATCATGTTCTAGCAGGGAGACATTCCAACTAACGGTATCTGTTCGCTGCGCTCATGGGCTAAGGGTCTGAGCACTTTTAGTTGCATATCATTCATATTTAACTGCCTTTTACAACAGCGCCTGCAAGACAGGCTGACACCTGGACTGCTGATTAGTCTCGGCTTTTGCTCAGCTTCAAGGCTTTACTGAATAAGAAAAACAATGTATTTCTGCAGGGTTTCACATTCCTGTCTACGTTAGCATTCAGAGTTCAAGCTGTGGCCTCGCACCATGTGTGGGTCTGAAGCACAGAATATATTTGCAAAGCGTTACAGAACGGAAATTGCAAGCAATTACAAAATGGACTCCCAATGGTCACATTCAGGTTTCTTGGTTTGCAATGTTCGTCACATGATGCGATTCGCTTCTGGCCAACATACTATTCATACTATTCGGGCAATGCGATTGCATTTACGGTTTCACAGTGGGAGACAGATGCCCAAGGACAGGAACATCATCCTCGACTATCCTGGAGCTTTGGCTGGCCTGTGTTACAGCTTTTGCCTCCATGAAAGGATGGGGACCCTGCTGTGGCTCGCTAGGACTGCTGCTGTGCCTACGGACGGTAGACTCACATGGAAGATGGATGCCCAAGGCCATGGGCATCACCTCCAACCGTCCTGGAGTTCTGGCTGGGCTGCATTAAAGCTTTTCCCCCTGGGGGAGGTATTGGCACGCAGACGGGGCTCACTGGTGGGTAAAAGCTGTAACACAGGCTAGCCAGAGCTTCAGGACGGCCGGCGGCGCTGACCCCTGCAAGCCTTTGAAAGCTTTGCCTCAGCAGTCCTATAGCGCATGTCCATTTTATGGAGCTCCCGGGGCAGGAATTGCCATAAGCCAATGAGTGGTGATTTCCCTATCCATTGTCTGCAACTATAGAAATAACATATGTAATAAGAAATAAGACTACAAGTATCTAAAACAATTCCCAGATTCTTCCCATATTGTGGTTTATTATCCTTCATGATCATAGTTGTCGTCTCACTACCTTTATGATGCTAGTAAAACATGAATATTATTCCCCCCAGTGTTCACAGACCCCCCCCCTTTTGCGCTTGCTGTGAAACTAATCTAGCTCATCTTCCTGTCCTCCACCTGTTTTCATTTGCACAGGGAATTGATATTTATTTCTATCGTGCTCGTACACAAGTGTTTCAGAACGCGACAAGACAATGGAGGGGAACGGGGAGAACAAAACAACGATATTACTAGGTCCAGTGACATTGAGAACACACAAGTTCATGGAAGAGGGGGAGGGGAAAAGTGCATGGAAGGGGGAGAAGTGGAAAGTGCGGAGCTAAGGAGAAACCGATAAATAATAATAAATAAATAAATAATAAAAGCAACAAACAGTGATCACAGATCAGGTGTCATCCCCGGGACAGAGATCAGGTATCTAGAGGCATTGTTGGGTAGTTTAATTTCCCAAACTTCAGGGTGCGAAACCCATTCCCAGTTGCATCCTGCCAATGTCCCGGAAGTATTCTGCAGGCCAGCACCCAAAGTCATTTTACTGGCCCGTGTGCTATAAACAAGCACTCTATATCTTCACAGTACCAACCACTGTACTTCCAAAAGTTCCTCCATGGCCATAGGTGGTCAGGTATCCCAGAGTCGTTCTTCAACAACAGTGGCCAGCTATTGTGTTGCACTTCTCCTCTGATCATATCAGTTGTGTATTCAGATAATATTGCACCTCTTCACATGCCATTCCCATTGCAAGTTTCTTCCAGCTTTCATTACACTGTCCATTCTGTTTTTGCATCTGTTTGGTAAACTGACTCAAGGACCCTATCACATGGAGCTCACAGATCCGTGCTTCACTACCTGTCAGTTGTGCCCCAGATCTGACCCTGTGGTCTTCTGAAGTCGATCAAATCAACCCTCTAAATTTGTGCCTTTATAGATAGCCCAGGTTGCAAGTGCAGTATTCTCACCACTACACATTTTATCGACTACTTCCCTTTTCTGCCGATCATCCGACAAGCCCTCTTGTTGCAGAGCCAATTTGCGGCCCTGGTTTATGTTAGGGAGAATTCTCGCTTTAGGCTGAATTTCCTAACCTAGTGAGTCCCCCAGCAGCTTTGCTGGGTTTCTGGAGTCTGTTTTTTTCTCCTGCCAAGAGTGAGACTCTTTTTCTCCCACTCTTGGACATGATTTATGATGTTCCTTTGACTGTTAATGTGTTTTATGGGCTATGGGGTCCTTAACTCCATAGGGTCTCATGTGTTTTTACTATGTGTGTTACACAGCACCCTCCGTGCAGTGACACAGGGGTGTCATAGTGACACCCCACCATAGACTCCATACCCTGGGACTGACTACTGTCTCCCAGGGCATGTAAAGTCACCATTGGCTTTACTAGTCCCAAATTATTAACAGAAATCGATACAAACCATCATATTGTGGACGTACTTGTCGGGGCAATTCGATTGCCCCGGGGTCTGTTAGTCGAGGGGGCACGTCTCCGTCCCCCCTGATCGAGTTTTGGCTGGTGGCAGTGGATACTACTTTTTATATTCGACCGCGAATATATCCCTATGGGATTTTCCCATTGTTCGAGGCTACCAACTTTAATTATTTAATTCTCATAGCCTCGAACATACCGCCGGTTTATTTAAGTAATATTAATTCGCCGGTTGGTATTTTTTGCCAGGACTCGATTCTAAAATGGCGTTTGTGTTCTCTTCTGTGACTCCAACACAAGTCGAGCCCTTTGTTCCACTTTTTGGCGGGCTTCTCCACAGAAGCCTCCAAAAGTGGTGCCACTCTGTCTGGGTACCACAGGGGGTTTGTGAGGGGGTTTAGGCACCCTGGACTGAGTTACCTTGGTAACTCAAGTCGCACTCTTGTGTGATTGGCCCAAGTGGTGAGCCGGCCGGCTCACCACTTAGCATGTTTGATTGACAGCTAGGCTGAGTGAATGGGGGTGTGCTGCATAAAAGCAGGGTTTTGGGGACTGGAACTTCAGAAGTCGCCACAGGACCTGAGAATCCGACGAGGGAGAAGCTGAGCCGACCTACCACGACGACACCACCGGTGGAGCCCTGCGGAACCGACTCACCACTTCCCGACAACAGAGAAGATCTCCCGACTGGAGAGGCTTCTTCCCCTGACTGGTGGGCACAACCAGTTTACCTTCTTCTCTTCGCATCCCAGGCCGTCTTGTGGTCGAATTGCCCGTGCCAAGCACCCCGGCAACCGGATAGCCACTTATCACTGGACCGCGAATAAAAGGACCGCTCCTTTTACCTGAGAACTCCGTGGCTGGTTTCTTCCCTGGCAGTGCAACGGACTCCTGTCTTCCTCCCCGACGAGATCCTCTCTTCCCCCGGACGAAGCACCGACTTGCATCCGCTGCCAGGAACAACTGCCCCCGCTGGAGTCTTCTCACCACTTTAAGGTACCGTGTCCGCCAGGCCTCCCTTTCTAAAGATTGCTACAAGGTAATAATAATCCCTTAACCTTCTGGACTGGGTTGGCCGCCTTGACCTTCTAACGGGTCCCTTTCTTTTGGTCCAACTCTTTTTTGAACATTTGCAAGACTCTTCGGCACCTCAACCGTGTGACCTTGGACACATTCCGTTCTGATCCTCTTAAAGTGGATCCGGCCTTCTGAACTCTAACTTCACGGTTTTACTTGCCTCCCTCTCTTGTTTTGTTCTTATGAAAATGTTGGGATCTGTTTCAATTTGTACTCTGCTTTTCTCTCCCTTTTAAAAACGAATTATTAGAGTGCCATCTACGTTAAGCGCTCACCGCTGTCTGAAAATAAGTGGGTCTTTACTTAAGACTTGTCTAAAATTCCTCTAAGGGAGTGTATATCTTTTAGTGACCGTGTTTTTGAATTGCTTTCTATTAGTGCCTGTGTGTTTTTCTAGATGTGGTTTTAAATAAATAATTATATCTCTTTTACACCAAGCTCTGATCAGTGTTTACTTGCTCTACTGTGCTCTTCTGACTGATTGTGAATACTCTGTATACTGCCTAACTCTTCTTGAGCGAAGTCTGACTGCTCAGCCACAGCTACCAAGTAAATCTGTGTGGTACAGACTGCTACCAAGTGGGTTTACTGCCAAACACCTGTAGTCTTAAATCTTTTGCAGTGGTCCCAGAGGGAAATGCACAGGTTTCTGCCTAACAGTTTAGTTAGGGTAATGGGTAGTCATCTGGAAAGCAGACAAAGGAACAGTGAAAGAACTGTACACAAAGTTGCATTTAATACTATATATCTGTATCTGGCTCTATCCGGATTCGACAGTGTTATACAACAACCGCTGATTATACACCTTGGTGCATTTCATAAATTCTCCTATCTCCATCTACAGTGACTGCAAATGTTGTATCATAATAAAGGTTCTATTGTCTAAGCTGTCTGAAAAATGTGTCATGACTTACCGACTTTGGTCTCGCTTCTTGCTCGACAGCCGACCCTCGCGTCTCAATGCCTGGTATGTGGTTTTACCCTACCTGACGCATTGAAGTTTTCCTCATTCCCTGTTCCTTTGCTGTATGCTGCCTTGTGCTCCTTTCTTTCCTTCTCTGACCCTCCCTCCTTCGTTGGTACTCTGTTTACCTTTTCTGCTTCCCCTGCTCCTTGTAGCTTCATGTCTGATGTCCTTGCCTTGCACTGGAGCGCTTTTGTTGCTGGATTTGGATTTCCTTGTACTAGAACTACAGCATAGTCTGTCTGCCTTCAGGTCCTCATCTACAGTACTACAGCTTCTTAAGCCATCACAGATCTCAGGTTTTTTCCATCCTGTTGGGAAGGTTTTTGCTCCTGGTTTTTGGCGTTCTATCCGGACTCCACCCCATCAAGCATAGTGGCGTCCAGAAAGTCTCGCCCCTATCTTCATGATACCCGCACCCAACAGAAGTCTCACGAGGGATTGTCTACAGCCAAAATATCACACAAGAAGAATCAGGTGAGCCAATCCATTGATGATACTGACAGTTTCAGATGCCAAGCGACCATTACAGCTGGAGCGGTGGATCTCGTTCAATTTCTTTTACCTGGCATGTAAGATCTGTCCACAGAAATGCAGAATTTAAAGGCAGAAAATGCTCCCCTTCAACAAATGATGTTGACCCGTAATGTGCTCGCACTGGAAAGCCCTGGAAAAATTGCCTCTCATAGGACAAAGGTTGGCTTTATTGTATACCATTTGATTGGTAACTCTTTGTCCTGGGCTACACCTGTGGTTACCAATGAGAATCCTCTCTTGGACAACTACACTGCCTTTCATGTCTCTTTTAAGGCAATGTTTGATCGACAAGAGGTGGTGTTTTTGGCCCAAGAAAAACCATGAGATTTCCAGCAAGGATCACAAGACATGTTAACCTATGTTTCAAAATTCAGACAACTGGCCAAAGAAGCTGATTGGTCTCCAAGTGGCTGTTTCACGCTTTTCAGGCATTGATTAAACGAGGAGGTGAAAGATGAACTAGCAAGAGTTGCTAGACCTGATAGCTTTCAAGCTCTTCTAGATATATCAGTACAAATAGACTTCTGCATTCAAGAAAGAAAAGCAGAGAAAGGGAAATATCGCCCTTCTTTACCCAGGACACCACTGGCAGTTACTCCGTTTACAGGTGCTAGTTCTTCACCGACACAAGAACGCAATCCTATGTAGTTGGGATACCTCGGCGGACCCCTAACCAAGGAAGAAAGGAACCAGAGAATTGAAAGAGGATTATGTTTATATTGTGCTTCTCCCAATCATATTGTCCGTAACGGCCCTATCGTGCCACCTCAACGGACGGGAAACACCAGCTCCCATTCCTAAATGCAGCATGGAAACAGGAGTACAAAAAAGGCTCCTGTTCATCTTTCTCATTGGAGTCCTCTGCACGTACATCTCTTGTGGTTTTGAAAGTTATGTTAATGACCAAAGACAAGGAACCAATTTCAGTTCCTGCCTTGGTGGACTGTGGTGCTATGGGCCTATTTCTGGATGTTACCTGGGCTACCCTACACAGAATCCCTCGGGAAGCCAAAGAATTGGTTCAAACTGTAGAGAGAATTGATGGGGAACCTCCGTCTTATTGTCCCATAACCGAACATTCCAAACCTCTAATGCTGAAGAGCAATCATCACACTGAATTTCTGTCCTTTGGTATAATAAAGGCAGCCCATTATCCCGTTGTCCTGGGGATGCCTTTGTTGCAACACCACAACCTGTATATAAATTGGGCAGCAGGAAATCTCGTTTTGGGCTCAGAGTATTGTATATCCAAGTGCCTGCAGGAATCCACAGGATTTGTACTAGACACCTCTGAAGGTATTTTGGAAGAAACTACCAAGTCTCTGTGCCATGTTCAGGATGTACCTCCTGAATACCTAGATTTTCACAACGCTTTTTCAGATGCACAAGTAAATAACCTACCTCCACATCACCCGGAGGACTGTGCTATTGAGACCTTGCCGGAAGCTATAATACCGTTTGGCCGGATCTTTATCTGATTAGCTCCAGAAAAGCTGTCTCTGAAACAATTCTTGGAGGACACTCTAAAGAACAGGCTCATCTGACCATCTAAGTCACCGGTTGGAGCGTCTTTGTTTTTTGTTCCAAAAAAAGAGACCACTGAACTATAACCTTGTCTGGATTATCGTGGTTTAAATCAAGTTATGCAAAAGGACAAGTACCCTTTAACACTCATTGCGTCTATATTAGAGGTCCTACACTGAGCTGTGTTTTTTCCAATTTGGATCTTCAAGGCGCTTACCACCTAATACGTATAAGGTCCGGTGATGAGTGGAAAATGGCACTTTCAGCCACTATGAATATCTAGTAATGCTGTTTGGCCTGATGAATGCGCCAGCTGTTTTCTAGCGCTTCATTGACTGCGTCTTCTCTGACATGTTTCAATATGTGATAATTTACCTGGATGATATCCTTATTTATTCCAATCCGGTAAAAGAACACTACAACAATGTAAGGAAGGTATTTACTTGCCTACGTGAAAACCACCTGCTAGCGAAACCAGAGAAGTGTGAAATTCATGTCTCAACCATCCATTATCTGGGTTACATCAGCTCACAAACTGGTATTTCTATGGATCCACGTAAGGTCACAGCAATCACAACTTGGCCATCACCTACGTCCGTGAAACAAGTTCTGTCATTTTTAGGGTTAGCAAACTCATCAAAAATTCATCCCTGGATTGTCGAACATTGTCTTACCCATTACTTGCCTTCTAAATAAAGTCATTTTCTCTTGTTTACAGAAGATCCTATACTTCAACAACCACATACCTCCACAATATCCTATTGTGGAGACCGATGCCTCAGAAGCTGCAATCAGAGCTGTCTTAAAACAGTCCCAAGAAAACATTGTAGAACACCCTATAGCCTGCCTCTCAAGGACACTTTGGCAGAAAGACATTATTCAGTCCTAGAAAAAGAATTGCTTTTCATTCGACAAGCCTTCCTAGAATGGAGACATCTTTTGCTGGGCGCAGCTCATCCCGTGCAAATTAGAACTGGCCACCGAAACCTACAGGTGCTTCAAACAATGGAGTGTCGGAACAGTCGACAAGCCCGTTGGGCTTATTTCTTTGCCCAGTTTCATTTTCACTTGATTTATATTCCGGGCTCCCAGAACGACCTTGCAGATGCTTTGTCTAGAATGCCGGATCACCTGCTCCTGACTCCTATTTCATGCCCTACAGTGTTCCAGAAGAGAGTGTTCTTGAATCATGTGGATGCGTTTCTGCGGCAAATAGGACAGGATACTCTGCAATCTCAGGAGTGGCAGCAATTGATACATTCTAATCCCTGGGGATTGAGCAAGAAGGAAAGCCTTTTGTTTAAGGATGGACGTCTTTATCTCCCTTCGACTACATTACAAAGATCAGCATTACAGATGTGTAATGACTCCCTGCCTGCTTACCACCGAGGCATTTCCGCCACCTTACAGACTCTTCAACGACAATTTTGGTGGCCCGGAATGGCAAACTTGGTACAGGAGTATGTTAAGTCATGCATAATATGAGCTCAAAATAAGATACCTAAAGGGAAACCTTTTGGTGTATTATATCAACCTCCTCTTCAAAATAGACCCTGGAAAATCATAGCCACAGACTTCATAGTCGATCTGCCACCTTCCAGGGGATGTTATACTCTCATGGTTACGATTGATGCTTTTTCTAGATTAGCCCATTTCACCCCGTTGTCCAAGCTACCTTTGGTCGCTGAAATGGCATCAGTATTCCTCACAGACATCTTTTGTTTACACAGACTCCCTTCTTCCATCATATCTGACCGCAGTACTCCGTATTTGTCCAGATTCTGGACACAGCTCTTTAAGCTGCTAGGCATAAAAAGAGCCTTGTCTTCAGGTTACCACCCTCAGAGTAATGGAATCACTGAGATAGTGAATCAAACTGTCGAAAAATATCTTTGCTGTTTTTCCACCCAGGTGGACGAGGATTGGGTATCTTTTTGCCTGTAGCGGAATTCGCATATAATAACGCAGTTCATTCCTCTTTACGACCAACCCTTTCAACTTCACTTATGGATTCGACCCTGCTGTGTTTCCCTCAGAGTTACCAGATCAATCCAACATACCATCAGTGGATAAGTGGATCACAGATGTAACCTCTTGGCATAAAAGGGCTAAAGAGCATCTGGAATTAGCCAGAGAGTCAATCAAAAGGTTAGCTGACAAAAAACAGATAGGCAGTCATTTGTTTGATGTTGGAGATAAGGTTTGGCTTTCAGCAGACCCACAACAGGAGTATGAAGTCTGCCGAGATTGTGATTCACGCTACTGTAGAGGACGTCTACAATATCTGGTGGAATGGAAGGGTCATCCACCCAGTGAGCGCTCATGGGAACCAGTGTCTCATGTGCATGCGCCCATTCTTATCCGACAATTCCATCGTATTCAGCCTGGTAAACCGGGAGTTGCCAGCTTTTGGAAGGGGCATGCTGTCTTGACTTACCGACCTTGGTCTCTCTGGTCGTCCTGGAGGATGTGTGCCATTTTCCCTACCAAGATGGCAGACGGCGTGACTTTGAGTATTGCATCCTTCTGCTCTAGTGTTTCCGTGCTGGGGAACAGAACTGTTTCCACTTCTTGCATGATACATGCTATTCACAGACAGCAGACCCTTGCTCAGGGCATTGAAGATTTCCTTGTTCCCTGTTCATTTGCTGTATGCTTCCTTGCGCTCCTTTTTTCCTTGTCTGACCCTCCCTCCTTCGTTGGTACAATTTGGATTTCCTTGTACTGGAACTACAGCATAGCCTGTCTGCCTTCAGGTCGTCATCTACAGTACTGCAGCTTCTTAAGCCATTGCAGATCTCAGTTTTTTCCATCCTGTTGCAAATGTTTTTTCTCCTGGTTTTTGGCTTTCTACTCCAGACTCCACCTCTCCTGGGAATCCCATCTACCGGGAAGGGTGGTGTCCGGAGAGTCTCACCCTATCTTCACGATACCCGCACCCGGCAGAAGTCTCACCAGGGATTGTCTACAGCCACGGTATTACGCAAGAAGAGTAAGGTGAGCCGATCCATTGATGATACTGACAAAATGGTATTGGGCATCAGTAGAATTCAAACAGACCTTCACTGACCTTCTACTCATTTTCCCATCCACTATTGTTAGTGAATAACACTCCAATTATACTGGTTGTTCCTTTCCTTTAACTTGAACAACACTGAGATCTTCCATCTCACAATTGCTTCGCACCATCTTTCTGCGCATAACGGTGGGCAGATTTACCTAGCCGGGAACTATACTGCCTTTACCACTAAGTTCTATTTGTGCTGTCACCACCGTAGTTCCTGTCCATTGCTTATACCAATTGATGATTTTACAAATCATTTTATTTCTCTTCCAAGTAAAAAGAACAGTGACAGTAACATATTAGACCAGAGACACGTGAAGGCTCTGGATACAACACAATTGTGTTTTCAGCTACAGTAGTAGGTATGTTAGGGGTTTCACTAGTTACTCTGTTTTAAAGGTTAGGTTGGAGCCTCGCTGTGGGATCTTCCCATTTGGAGTTCAGAATTTTCAAGTAATCTTCATCACTCATCCAATTCGGTAGAGCAT
This sequence comes from Ambystoma mexicanum, assembly GCF_040938575.1. Taxonomy (NCBI): domain Eukaryota; kingdom Metazoa; phylum Chordata; class Amphibia; order Caudata; family Ambystomatidae; genus Ambystoma; species Ambystoma mexicanum. Next base: position 351,945,253 of record NC_090926.1, read on the forward strand.
CACATGGTGATGGGACTACCTACCCTGACTGGGGATTCGGCTGTCTGTGGTATAAATCCCAACCAAAGGGTGATGGTATTTTAATGCTTAAGTTGCCTCCCAGGAGCATGACCCGTTCAGTCAATACTCCTACGTCCCATCCACTTATCCCTTGTGACAAGGCCCTCTGCTAGGATTCCTGTGTGACATGCGGGATGACCCTAAAACCCTCAGTAACCATCACAGCACCCCCTTTCACTTAGCAGAGGCAGCCCCATGGATAACGGGAATGCCGCAACCCCACAACCCCACATGAGAGAACCCATTCCAAATTTGCTAGGTAAGTGGGGGAAAGAATAGTAGAGCACACTATCCCTCCCCGAATTACCCATTGACTCCAATTCAAAATATTGACTGGGTCCAGATAAGAGGATTAGGTATAATTGGGAGAGACCACAATGGGGATTGCCCAGCTAAGCCCCAAGAAGCCAATAGAGCACTAAGGGTGACTACTACCCAGTCAACCAAGGGTTTCTGCAGCGTTTAGGTAGGGGACAACATCTCCCATAATCCCTCTGTTTTTTTGAAGAAACATCTGGATTTGTTTTCTTGCCACAGGGATAGGAGAACAGAGGATGGGAAAACCCACAGAGGTGCTGTTGAAACTCCAGGACAGACAACACAGGAGAACCCACAGCCATTGTCTATAAGCGGGCAGAAAGTGTGCTGCCTCCCCTTCTTGAAAACCAAAGAATGGAAAACAAATTGAATCCTATGTCCTTTTCCAAAGGGGCAGATACTATTCACGCTGACCTGAGAAAAACAGGGGAAGGCAATTGGACAGCGTCAGTGAGAGAGAAACTTGCAGCAACAGCCATGGTTTGAGAGCAGTAGAGCGCTTGAAGGCAGAGAGTGGCAGGGCACACTAATGAAATTCAGAATGGTTGTCCCACCTGTTATGGATTCTATCCCATTGAGCCTACCGCTGGGGGACTTGCCAGAAGGAAGTGCGCATCTGCAACCTATCACTTAGAGAGACAGTCCGGGGAAGGGGTTGCGACATGTGGCAGATCAGAATCATTGGACAAATAGGGTGATATTTGGGTTGAATGTTTCTCTATTATAAATCAAACAGCCTAAGCTGTCCCTAAGCCTAGGTTGCTTTGCCCTACTCTATACAGGAAAACATAAAAAGGGTGCTCTCCAGGATGTCTTATAAAACAAGAAAAGCCTCTGTCCAGAATCATATGCTAACCATAGTTCTGTCCCTACCATTACAAACAGTCCCTACCATTACAAACAAAAAGCATACATTCAACAAATGATATACTTGGGGCACTGCCCCAAGGAAAAGAACGATGGTTGGTTTCTGGCCCCCGCCCTACTGTGCCTGTATCAATAGGGACTCCTCACACTGAGGCAGAGTCCAAGCAAGTACAATGAATGTCTCTTCAATCTTTCTCTCCTCTGCACAGCTCATACAATTACAAAAAATGTCTCTTGTCCTCTCTCTCACTTGGGGGCCCCTGGCTTCTGCCCCCACTCTTGAGTGTTATTCTTGTGTTCCCTTCCAGAAAACAGCAGGCGTTCTATCCACCTGGGTATTTCCTGATGTTCACCTTGCCTTGGGTTATGGTACTTTCACCACACCGCTTTGGGGTCTTGTTCCTCTCACCCCATCTTGGGGGCTTGCTCCTCTCACCCTGCCTTGGGATCGGGTTTCTCTCACACCACCAAAACATTGTGTAGCAACAACAGAACATAAGGTCTTATCTAATGAATACCGCCTCTTCAATTTAATGTTTTTATATCACAATTTACCAATATGACATCTCTAATTATATGGTTTTCCTCTCTACAGAATGCCAACAGGTATTTCCCTCAATGGGATCTTAAGTATTTTAAGATCTGTAGTGAGCTTCGTCAGGGCATTTCACATCTGTTTCCACATACACTTCCTATGTACACATAACACTGTGTTCATATATAGGCTTAACTAGTGCCCATCATAAAATACAAATAACAATGATTTTGTCAGAACATGTGAACAGGGAGCATCTAAAAATTAAAAAACTCATTTAGACACTGAAAAAAGAGATTGAAGAGATGCCAGCCCCAGAAACTACCAAAGAGAATAATTGCAAAACCATGTACGACATTCTCAAAAATCACCATAACAAACTTTTTATAGCCAACAAAGACTACAGGAAGGCTAGGGTATATACATTCCAGACAAATATGATGACACAGCACATAAAAGTTCCAGCGACAGTGCACCATCCTCATCACCAGGCAGTTCAGATGTAGACAGCGCTACTGATAAAGACCCCAACAATCAAGCAGGGACTATGAGTACTAATATCACTGAAACTGACACTGGCAACAAGAAGAGTTTTCTTTAGGACAAATAAAGAGGTGCAGGAAGGAGAGCCTCAGGTCCAGTACCAAACATGTAACATTTCAAGAACCTCTAATATCAGATATTTCAACGTAAGATATAGAGGGATGGGTAATAGAGGGGGGTAAGCCAGAACAAGAACAAAGGTGCAACACAAGAATCACCACCAGAGCAGGATACAAGAGACTCCAAAGACAATACAGACATTTAATTTGGTATTGCACCTTTCAGACAGGACAGTCACAACACTGGAACTGAAACTTCTAAACAGATGGCTATCTTTTGCAGAGAGCACCCCTGCGAGCAGGCTGACAATGACAGACATAGCAAATACACTACTTCTACTTTCTTTAGAAGAAGAACCAGTAAAGACGGCTAGCAGTTATTGCAGGAGTTTAGCATACATTCTAGTAATTTGGACATGCTGTAGCTTAAGAATAGATCCAAATTTGTTCCCACACTACCATCAGATAGCCTCGTTGACATCTTTCATAGAGCTGTCACAGCAGACATACACAAAAATGCTAATAGCAAAAGCTCAAAGAGGAGTCATTTTAATCTTAATAAAGATGAGAAGGAAACATTTAGAAATCTTACTGGGGACAATAACATTGTCATCAAAGAGACAGATAAAGAAGGCAACATGGTCATTCTCAATAAGCTTGACTATATCATGATGGGGAGACTACATCTGAATATGCCAGGGTGCTACACGCAATACCAAACACTGCCAGTCATATATTTATTCCCTAAAGTGCACAGGGAGTATAGACACTACCAGAAGTTGATTGTCAGCGGGATAGGCCGGATCACTCAGAATATGATGAATATATTGACATAGCCATCAAACCGAAAGTATTAAAGCTTCCCTCCTTTCTCTGGGACTCAATGGATATTTTGCATATATTGGATGCAGTGACTTCGCATCCAGGACTTCATTAGTAATTCTGGATGTCACGGCATTATATTCTTCCATTCACCTGGCCCTTGAGGCTAGACTAAACCTTTGCAGAGACATCAGCATCCTACATGAAACATCTTGAAATGAGCAAAGAACTTAAAATTTACTCTTCACAATAATATCTTTATCTATGATGATATCTTTTATAGACAAACCAAAGGGGTAGCTATGGTTACCAAGCACTCACCTGCTTTCGCAAACCTCATTATGGGTCCTTTTGAAGACACTGTGGCACTCTGTGACAGCATGTATGTCCCTCTTCTCCAGCATGGGGTCTTGCATGGATTCACATGCTTGTGAATATTCCCCATCATCAGGCTGGGGATTATGATGAATGGACAATGATTCCCCCAGAACACCTGGCATGCGATCCTTCTCATGTGGCCAGGGAAAGGCAGGCACTTTTTGACCCCGGCACTGGGGGTGGTGTTCTGCAGGAGGATCATATGAGGGGGGAAAGCAGGTCAGAAGGAATGGGAAAACCCCTTGTTTAACTTTCCCCAAAGCCCCACTCTTCTAATGTCTTATTGCAAAACATCAGAATTAAGAAAACCTAATTTGCCTATTAGGGACTTCAAGTCCCATAATCCCTGTTGCAACAGTGGTTAGTACATTAGAGCAGATGACGCACATCTCAGGGCACTGAGAGGCTTAAAAGGCCCCCTAAGGTGCAGGCCATAGGAGAGTTGGTCTTGTTGGCGGAGAGTAGCAGAAGTCAGCAGCAGAAACAGCGTGGTCCATGCCGGCAGCCCAGGGGGAAGCTCTAGGAGAGGGAAGACACTGGGACCATTGCTTTGCAGATATTACCTACCAGGCCTGAGAGGGTCTGTGCCCCCAGAAATCTGAAGTGTAGAGGTTGTGCAGCGCAAAGCATGCAGGAAGAAAGCTTTCCCCTTGTGACCTGTTTTGCAGAGGCTGTGCAGCGGGAAGCCTGCAGGAGGCTGTCTCAGATGGCTGGTGTGCACCCGAGGGACTTAAAGTTCTCTCCAGTGGCGGGCGTGCACCGGAGAACCTCAGGAGCAGAAGAAGCTCTAACTGGAAGTGGCGTGGACAAAGGCAGACTTAGCGGAGCAATTTGCCGTCACCAGTGGAGCCACAACCGTTGAAGTCCTGTGAGCGGCGAAGGGAACAGAAGCGTGCGTCATAACCAGTGACTTCACAGTTTGTTTGTGACCCCCAGAGCGCTCTGTCCGCGCTCCCATATTAGAAGCAGGCACCCTGCAGGTAAACAGTGCTCGCATAGAAGCAGAATTACTATAAAGGAGCAGAAGAGGCACGCGCGTGTGAATGAAAGTGATTTGTACATTACTTGTTCATATCGAACTATTGTTAAACAGCAGCGGCAGGAGCGCTCCCTTGTGAGTAAAGGTGGTTCTCAAGATGGTTGCAAGCATCAAACCAGGGAAAAGCAGCAAAACCTTTGTGAATCAAAGCCAAATGACTGTAACGTTGAAAGTGTGAGTCTGTGGAGAACCCAAACACCCGTGGGGGCAACTTTTAAGAGTTGACCAGCATTGTCTAAGCCAAGACAAACTGAAACTAAGAAGAACACCAGTTAAAAAATATTGCCAAAAGCAGAAGGGAGTTAAGACAAAGTATGTAAACTCTGAAACTGGTTGCCCATATAGTATACAATATCTAGTACAGCTTGGGATGCACACACATTGCCAAAACCAAGGGAGAGACAAGAAGAGACCCTATCCCTAACAGGCTTTGGTTGTTGGTATAGTGGGGAACCAAGAGAGGCAAAAATGGCTGCCCTTCTGAGGGCAGATATGCAGAAGGAGAGGAGCATCATTTGCAGAACAGTATTAAAGAGCATAAATTTAAATCTTGGTTTCCCTGGAAACTTGACAGTTTTGAAGTTGCACATTGTTGAATGCTGTCATCTATTATTAGTTGCCATTGACAACAAAAGCACTTATAGTAGTGAAAAGCTGTTCGAGCAGAGAAATATACCCGGATGGCTAACATTTTAGGCCTGTTGGGAAAGCAGGACAAGTGCGGGAGAGGTATGGGGTGGTCTTGACACTTTGTTTGTGGAATCGGAGGAAGAGCTGTGCCAGGCTATTACAAAGATGTTGTATTTCGTTAAGTTGTTAAAGTGGCAAATCATCCTGACTGAGACAATCATTGTTACTATTGAAGAACTGAGAACCTGTTCAAAGAAGAAGAGACTTGTATCCACTGTTTTGGAACTTTCTGATGACCGTTGTTTGCGAATCAGGATTTTCTTGTGTCCTTTCTTGAACTGTGAAGCAGAGTCACGTATATACCTGGGGAAGGGGAATTAACTCAGTCAATAAAGAGAGACTGTGGTCACATTTTGAACTCAATCATTATTGTTTTGAACTGCCATATATTTCCTTGTTTATTTGATATATGTATGAGCGTGAGGACAGATATCCTTTGGTAGAATGTCTCCTTTAGTTTATTTTAGGCAGGGAAATCCTCATCAGGTTGGGGATAGTGAGGTGTTCCTCCAACCTTATACTATGATAAAATGGCATTTGTTGAGAAAAATTCACAACGTTGTCTGCCTCACATTTCTGACCCATCACAGAATCCTTGGTAAAAAGAAAGCAGTTTAGCTCTAAACTCAAACTGTTTGTCTCCTCTATAGCCTATTTGTGTCCTTTTGGGTAATACTGCCCCCAGCCAATGGCACTGGTCCTTCTAAGCTCCACCACTGGTGGCCATCTTCAGATTTTACCACATATTTCTAGTCTTGGGAGTCCTCTTGCTTCGCTCCTCGAAAATCGTTTGTTCTTTGATATTTTTGATGAAATTCTCCATCTCTTCATCGTCAAGTGCCGTGCAGCAACGACTGGCAGTGGGGCCCGTTGTTGGTGAAGGTCTTCAATCTATCGTCAGATCTTTGTCGTGGTGCAGCAGGGCCAGGCTTAGGCCTACACCTCGCAATCTTGAGCATGACGGATGCCATGAAGAAAAGCCTCTTCAGGACCCGTGAATGCTGCAGCCTGAAAAATATCTTCATTGAGGATCTGCAACTCAAGTGCCTTTCTCATCTTTACCCCAACCACTACGTGAACGGATGTGCTATCTGCCAATCCTTCTCGAGAGGTTAGTGGCATGGATCCAGGAAGGGAAGGCCTCTGACGTGGCTTCTGGGTGCAGGCATGCCTCTTCCAGGGCCGGCAGGTCCACTAAGCATAATCCCTCTGGTTAGAAAAGGTTTAGGTCCTTTGAGGATGCTTCCTCTGAGAAGATTCAAAAGAAAGCTAAATCCCACGCTTTGACTTCCTCGTCAACAGATGCTGCAGGACGAAGTTCTGAGAATGATCGGTTGGTGTCACCAATGGTTAGCCAACGGCTGGTGGGTTACCTCCGTTGTGGAGGAAATCGCTGTCCTCGTCGTCGAGGCACAAGTCATCGAAGAGCAGATCTTCAAAGAACCCGTTGCCAGCTCCACTTTCATCGACACAAACCTTGTTGACAACTTCCATCAAGACTGTCGACCGTCCTGTCGTCAAAATCCAAGAAAACAAGTCCAAGTCTTCCATCAGTGACCGCTGCTCCGAAAAAGGCTCATCAAAGACCGTCACCTTTACCTCTGCGATGGTCACTACCCCCAGGGTTTCCCTGCCTCCTAGACCCCTGTTGGCGGTCCCTACAATGATCCCGTTGACTGCAGCACCTGTTCTGTCACCGCAGGCTGCGGTCATGACATCTTTTTCAAGGTTCTCAGATATGGTGAGAATACTTGCTTCACCAGCCATTTATACTAGTTCAGCGGAGGACCTGTCTGAAGATTTTTATTTGCATCAGGAAGGGGGCCATGGGGGACCCAACCCCATTCTTCCCTCCCAGAATTCACCCTCCAAGGGGCTCAGGCCTAGTGCCTGCTTCGACTGTGCCGGCTGCACCTGCTCCAGCTGCACCTGCTCCTGCTCCAAGAGACATGCCCCTGAACATCCTTTCCACTCTGCACACCCATGTGGCTGAGATTCAGCAGCGGCTGCCCACTGCTCCTATTCCTGGACCAGCCAGGAGTCCTCCAAGGCCTCCACTGCCTCGTAAGGCATAAACCTTCACTGGACTCTGTGGTATCGGCCGCCACCAGGAAGTGGTCCTCCAGCCCCTCGTCCATGGTGCCTCCTGACAAGGAAGGCAAGAAGCTTGATGCTGCAAGGAAGCACTTCATTACCACAGCAACCTCCACCATCAAGGCCGCCAAACGCCCCTGCCATCCTGTCAAGGTACAACAAGGATCTGTGGTACAAGCTGGGGCCAATCCTTGACTTCTTCCCTGACTAGAAGGCCGAAGCTTCACCCCTATTTCAGGAAGGAGAAGTTCCATCCGACCATGCCATCACTTTCGCTCTCGACATAGTGGGCTCTGGCTTCTGCCAGATGTGCAATGGCGTGGCTCTACAATGCCATGGTTGGCTGAAGGCCATGAATTTCCACAGATGTGTACACCAAGGTTGTCAACATGCTGTTTGATGGGGACAACCTATTTGGCAAAAAGGTTGATGATACTCTCCAGGCCATCAAGACTGACACAGAGATGGCACGCTCTCTGGGGAACCTGCACCAGAGATGACCGTCCTTTCGTTCCCCAAAGTCCTGCATGGCGCCATCTCAGAACGTGGTGTTTCTCGGTGCCCGACTCAGCACAGTCTTGTATCTGGTGACTCCCTCGGAAGAGAGGGTGAAGGCCATCCTTGGAAAGGTTCAACGGCTGTCGACAGCGGTCCATCAAATCCCTGCCAGGAATGATGTCTTCCTGGATCCAGCTGGTCCCTCTTTGCAGGCTTCAGATGAGACATCTCCAAGAATTTCTGAATGCCAGGTGGCATCCAGTAACTGGCACATGGACAGACAAGATTGCCCTCAATCAGGTGTTTCGCCAAGCCCTGCAATGGTGGTCAGTGCGTCCAAAACTCACTCAGGGAGCCTGCTTTCAGATCCCTCCGCACAAGGCTACTGTCTGAACTGACCCCTCTATAGAGGGTTAGGGGTCCACTCAGGACATCCTTATGCCAGAGGCCTCTGGCTCCAAGAGGAAAAGGAGTTGCACATAAACTTACCAGAACTACGGGTAGTCTTTTGGGCCCACACGTCCTTCCAGCTTCAGCTCCAGGGGTAGGTGGTGCGGGTCTTCAAGGACCACAACACCATTATCCTTTACATAAAGAAAAAGGGTGGGACGCGCTCCTCTGCTCTTCCTGGAAGCTGAGTCTCTATGGCACTAGCCCATTCTTCAATGCCTGTTTCTCGTCCCGTTTCACTTGGCAGGCGGACCCCATCAGCAGGGAGTTCCGGTCCACAAATGGGAGCCTTAGCAAGCACAAGTGTCGCACCTCTTCAGTGAATGGGGTCTTCCTCAGATCCACCTCTTCGTGACAGCTGCCAACGTTTTCCAGCAGGCATCCTCAGCCGAGGAGTCTGGGGGACGCCGTCTTGTTCCCTTGCAAGGGCCTCGTCATGTACTCATTCCCACTGATTCCGCTGTTGCTACGAGTGATCAGCACACTCAGATGTTGCCACTGTAAGATGATCCTCATTGCACCGACATGGCCAAGGCAGATGTGGTACTCGGACCTTCTCCATATGTCAGTGGTTCCGGCCATCCAACTGCCTCCACTTCCTGACCTCCAGAGAAGGAGGGTCAATCCTGCACCACGACCCAGCATCGCTGAACCTCACGGCCTGGCTCCTGCAGCCTTAGAATTTGGATACTATCCGCTGCCTGAGAAATGCAAGAAAATTCTGACCAGGGCTCCCTCTAAGCTCAATTGCTGCAGGCACAAATGGAAGCACTTTACAGTGTGGTGCAGGCCACGGAGAAGTTCTCTGCTGCATGTGAATGCCCTGCAGCTCCTTCCATAACTGCTCTCGTTGGCCAGCGCTGGTCTTGCCCATGCCTCTATCAAGGTTGACCTATCCACCATATCCCAGTACACACAGGCTTTGGGCAAGCTCTCCCTGTGGTCGCATAGGCTTGTTAAGGAATTCCTCAAGGGTCTCTTCAGGACATTTCTGCCAGTGAAAACACCTGCCCCTGCTTGGGAGCTGAACGTGGCACTGTCTAAGCTCACAGGGCCTCCCTTTGAATCAATGCAACATGCCCTTTTAAGTTCCTGTCAATCAAAAAATCCTTCCTGGTGACCTCGGCCAGACGGGTCGGGAGATACAGGCCCTCTGCTATAAACCTCTGTATTAGTTTTTCCATGCCACTAAAGTCGTTATACAAACTCATTCTTCCTTCATGACAAAGGTTCCATCAGCCTTTCATCTCAACAAGCCTTTGGAGCTACCAGCTTTCTTTGCAAACCCTTCTTCGCCTGCTGAAAGGACGTTGCATTCGCTGTACTTTGCTTGTGCCTTGAAGTTCTAGGTGGCACGCAGGAAAGACTTTCGAAGACATCTCAGCTGTTTATCAATTTTGGACTTGTGGGACATGGGAAGACCCTGTCTAAAGCTTCCATCTCCAGATGGCTGTATCATGCATTGCCATCATTTGGCCAACAGACTGCTTCCAGGCCAGCGGAGAGCCCACTCCACCAGAGCCATTGCTGCAACAACAGCGTTTCTCTGCTCAACATCTGCAGGGCTACTACGTGGAGGTCTACCCACACCTAATGAAATTCTACTGTGTCGACTGGGATTTCAGGGAGGAGTGTCGGGTTGGCCAAGTAGTGCCACTGTTTGTTTGAGGTGATTCTGTTCCAGGGGTAAGTGTATTGCTTCTATGAGCCTTGTCACCTCGCTGGTTGTGTATATGTACTGCTGTATAATCAAATTCATGAGCATGTGAATCCATGCAAGACCCCATGCTGGAGAAGGAACAAATTGCTTACCTGTAACTTTTGTTCTCCAGCATGGGTCTTGCATGGATTCACATTCAAACCCTCCCTCCTTCCTTTCTCTGGTTCTTCTTGGTTCATACTGCCACTTTACGTGTGCTACCAAATCTAAAGATGGCCACCAGGGGTGGACCTTAGAAGGACCAGTGTCATTGGCTGGGGCATTATGGCCCAAAAGGACACTGATAGGCTATAGAGGAGACAATTAGTTTAACTTTAAAGCTAAACTGCTTTCTTTTTACTGAGGATTCCCAGCCTGACGACGGGAAATATTCCTGAGCATGTGAATATATGCAACACCCATGCTGGAGAATGAGAGTTACAAGTAATTTACTTGCTCCCTATCATAACATGCCTTGGGTATATAGACGATATCCTAATGATTTGGAATGGGAATCGGAAGGAATTCCTAGGATTTGTGATGTTTTTGAACAAGAACAAGTTGGGGATAGATTCACATATTCCACTAGCCCCCAAAAAATAGATTTCTTAGACCTTAAATTCTATATCAAAGACAACAGCATTCAGGCCAGAATATTCCAGAAAGAAACAAATGTTAATTCCACACTGCAGGCAAGTAGTTGCCATTGCAAGAATGCAATTGAGAAGAGAATGTCCCCATGGGGGAATTCACAAGGACTTTCAAAAACTGCAGTGAAGAAACTGATTTTATCCAAGAGTGTGAAACCCTTAAACAGAGGTTCAGCGAACGTGGATACTGCAATAGTTCGTTAGACAAAGCAGTGAACAGAGTGAAGACGGATACAAAGGAAAGAGCTACTTAGTCCCAGAAACAAAAATAATAATCAATAGAAGAAGTGAGAATGATCACCCAGTATAGTACAGACAATTATCACTTCCACACATTGTTTGCCAAACATTAGCATCTTTTAATGATGGATACTGATTTAAAGTTCATTCTGGGCAGTAAACCTAAAATTATTTATACAAAGACACCCTTCCTCAGATCCTTGCTTTCTCCGTTGTACATGAGTAACCCAGCACCTACCACCACTGAGCTCTGTTGGCTCAACAGTAATAGAACTGGATTTCACAAATGGGGCACGTGCACCATGTGTGCCCATGCCGTGGGAAACACGCGTTTTTGCCAATGATGATCAATACATTTATTAATTTTAGTACCCAAGTATGTGGTGTATTCAGTCATTTGTGTGTGCCACAGGGTGTATATTGGGAGTACCATTAGGGAATTGAGAGTGAGAATACCCGAACAAATTGGGCTACTGGCAGCTAGGACCCATGACTACCACTAGCCATGCACTGGCAGGAGCAACTCAACTCAGTTAAATTAATTGGCATTAAACGCCTTCACCTTGGGAAGAGAGATGGTAACAATTAATTGAAGCTGAGCCAGATTTGAGCCAGACTGATATGAAGAATGAGGACTGTGACAGAGGGTCTCAATACAGGAAATGAAATGCATGTGTTTTTGTTTTTTATTGTGTGTTATAGTAGACAGAGCCAATTTCCGACGCAATCTGCACTGAGGTACACTTATTCAAACTGGAACACGTTTATGAAGCCAGTCAGGAGACTATTCTGAACGTATTATACAGAACCATTTGCTTTTGCCATTGACACCATTCGTAGGTGCTCTTTTCACTTTTACATACCGGCACACGACAGTTGCTAAGAACCACTAGTTTATTTTGCCATCTAATATGTTTTGTCACATATCCCAGCTGGAACTCGTTTTTAAAGCCTAACAGGAGAATATGCATAACATATTATATGGAACAATTTGTTTTTGCCATTCACACCACTCCTAGGTGCTCTTTCGACTCTTACATACAAGCACGCTGCAGTTCCTAACTCCCTATGTGCAGACAAACTTTCAGCCGGCATCATGTATGAGCTACATAATTCTCAAAAGCAAAGCTGGAATTATTATGTATAGGCAGTATTCACTAGAACATCACACAACAGATGGCTCAGTTATTATCTAACCCCAACACGATTTGTCGTGCTGCTGACTTGCTTACCAACTTGGTTCCTGCACACGTCTTGCAAGGTAACACATTCCTTATTACCCATGGACTTGGCACATTTACAAGCAATTTGTCCAGATATATTTTGGCTTTGTACTTTTTAACGTTTAACTGCTCTGTATTGTCTAAATGATAACATGGATACTAAGATTTTAAACGGCATTATTACACACACTGTGCAAAGTTTCATTCGAGATGTCACAGAAATAGATGAAGTAGCACGTGTGATGACACAAAACATTTAAATATATAAACATTGCCACAAAATGTTGCTGGTTCCATTAACACTGACCAGTTGTCAGTGGAACGTGGCATTCTATTGCAGTTTCAGGCATTGCTTTAATCTTGTGCCTTTTATTAAACGCACGCGTCGGCCTCGGTCAGGAGAACGTGTTTTAGCCTGCTAATTGACGAACACTGTAATCTACGAGGATCTCACGTAATGTTCTTATCTCGCACAATTATAAAGCACACGGTTCAGCCTCATGTAATAGAGATCAAACAAATTAGGTTTTCAATTTCCACATCTCCCTTCTTGCGCAACGGCACTAAATGACTACTTGCTATTAATTTATAAACTGTCCTTTATCCACCCACACTCCGGCCTAACTGCTCGCATAAGCGTCCTTCAGGCCTAACGCAGCCAAACCCAGTCTGGCTGTAGAACCACCAGACTGCAAACACATTCAACTATTACCTACAACACCCCACCTAACGCTATAAGGCAGCTACCATCTGACAATTACACCAGCTGCACACATAACTGGTGCACCCACACACCCTATGACACCATCTATCTCTACTGACCTGAACTGCGGTTCCAGAGGGTGTTCACCCCACCAGCGCTTTGAGGTCATGCCAATGATATATAGAGCGCTATATAAATGCCAAGTAACATAACATAACATATGATATGGCACCTTGTGTCACTGCAACACGTTATTCCAATACGAGTATGGCTTTTATCGTGTCCCATTAATTAACGTATTGGCTGGCCTCTTGGCCAGAAGTAAAAGATTTTTAGGTTACCAAGTGACAAACACGGTAGTCCACTGGGGTCTCATGTATTCTTTTTCTTGCGCAATTACTAAGCGTGTGGTTCAGCCACATGTCATATACATAAAACGCATCAGGTTGATAATTCCCATATTACCTTGGGGGCTCAGCAGCAATCAAGGAGGGCTTGTAATAAACGTACAAGCTTCCCTTCATCCATCTACACGATACGGCACCTCGTACCACTGCAATACGATATTCCAATCTGGCAGAGGGTACATTGTGACCTTTTTTCACAGATTGCATAGAACCAAGGAGCCATTAAATTGACATCGATTGTGGCTTGCAATACTGCACATCTAAGATATTTCTGAAGACGCTTAGAGGTAAGACAATTGATGGTCTACAACTCCCCATAGGGTCAAATGTATATTAGCCGGAAGCTTTGACTAATATTCATATCTATATAAACCAAATGCACCCAAGCGTGTCCAAGCATAACATAACACCTAGTTAGAGAAAGGTAGTTGCTTTAAGTAGTGTAGAAATAAAATGCTTTGCAACACTACAGAGCTTATGCCAAAGCCAATACTTGCCAAAACTACATTCCTTATGCTCAAGCCAACAGGTGTTTCAACCATTCCCAGTCTTTATCAAGGCTGTCTAATGGCAAGCATTCTCCTTAAAATGCAAAAAGATAATAATTTTAATACATTCGAAAAATGTAGACGCTATTGCTCATAACTTCTAATTCTCCAGCATGGGGTCTGGCATGGATTCACATGCTCATGAATATTCCCCGTCGTCAGGCTGGGAATCCTCAGTAAAGAAAAAATCGGTATCAGTTTCGTTTTTGATCTCTTTCTTAGTAGTAACCAATCACTGGTCTCTGGGTCATACTGTCCCCAGCCAATGACTGCCCTCTCCCTAAGCCCCGCCCCTGGCAGCCATCCTCAGATTTTTACTGCACGTTCAAGTGTTGGAAGTCCTTGTGCTATAGCTCTAGAGCTTTTACTGCGTTTTGCGATTTTTCAAGGAGTTTAATCTCATTTTTTTGGTCAATCGAGCCTCAAGCTCCACCGTTTCTACTTCCGACCAACGGGGACCCGTTCGGAATTTTCTACGCCCCTCAAGGGGAAGTTTTCATCGAGTTATGCTTCTTGGAGGATTCAATAAGTTTCTGAGGCCTACCACGTGGACATGGCCTAGGAGAAAGGAAGCTCGACGCCCGGATCCAAGATGTTCAGGAACTGTCCCGGATGCGGATTACAGAATGTGTACAAGGAGGACGAGCACTCGAGGTGCCTCTACTGTCTTCACGAGGACAAAATGCACGTGGAGAAGGACCATCGTTCTTCGCCTGCCAAGCCATTACAGAAGGGGAAAGACCACATGCAAATCAGGCTTGGCCCCACCCCAAAAGGGGTAGTCCAGCCCGAACGCTTTGTTTTTGCTTTGTCACCCTGAGTGCGACCGGTATGCCCAGACGTGGGTCCTGTGCCTGCTGGGCCTAGAGACCCAAGCTACTCCTCACTGATGAGCCCCAACAAGGGCGAAACATGTTTGGGGATGCTTGTGGTCTCGTGCAGAAGGGATGTGGCCTAGCAGTTCAGGCTGGACTGCCCCTTTTGGGGTGGGGCCAAGCCTGATTTGCATATGGTCTTTCCCCTTCTGTAATGGCTTGGCAGACGAAGAACGGTGGTCTGGAGGGTTGCTCAGAGCATTGCCAGTGGTTAAGATTCATTCTAAACCTTCCAGCCATCACCTCTTTGTTTTTGCTTTGTCACCCCGAGTGGGACGGGTATGCCCAGACGTGGGTCCCGTGCCTGCTGGCCCTAGAGACCCAAGCTACTCCTCACTGATGAGCCCCAACAAGGGCGAAACATGTTTGGGGATGCTTGTGGTCTCGTGCAGAAGGGATGTGGCCTAGCAGTTCGGGCTGGACTGCCCCTTTTGGGGTGGGGCCAAGCCTGATTTGCATATGGTCTTTCCCTTTCTGTAATGGCTTGGCAGGCGAAGAACGGTGGTCTGGAGGGTTGCCCAGAGCATTGCCAGTGGTTAGGATTCATTCTAAACCTTCCAGCCATCACCTCTTTGTTTTTGCTTTGTCACCCCGAGTGGGACGGGTATGCCCAGGCGTGGGTCCCGTGCCTGCTGGGCCCTGAGACCCAAGCTACTCCTCACTGATGACCCCCAACAAGGGTGAAACATGTTTGGGGATGCTTGTGGTCTCGTGCAGAAGGGATGTGGCCTAGCAGTTCGGGCTGGACTGCCCCTTTTGGGGTGGGGCCAAGCCTGATTTGCATATGGTCTTTCCCCTTCTGTAATGGCTTGGCAGGCGAAGAACGGTGGTCTGGAGGGTTGCCCAGAGCATTGCCAGTGGTTAAGATTCATTCTAAACCTTCCAGCCATCACCTCTTTGTTTTTGATATTGATAGCGACTTGATATTGATAGCGACATGTAATACTGCACTTCTAAGACCTTTCTGAAGACGCTTAGAGATTGACCGCACCCCATTACCAGAATCCCACTACGGATTCACTCAAGATACAAACACTTTTGTGTAAGAATCTTTAAGAAATGCAGCCTTCAAAAAGACCTACAATGGTCAAAACACGTGTCGGCAACAACTCAATCATCAATGTGCTTAAGTCTATATATGAATAAGACTTTAGGTATACATAGGGAGTTTGCACAAGCCTCATACAACTGTTCATTTCTACACTACGCATGCTGCAGTTGCAGGTGGCATAGCTGCTGAACCTGTTGGTACGCATTGTTGAACAAAAATGCTTCATTAAAATTCAGCAATTTATACTTTTGGTTGTTATGCAACACTACACACCAGATATAGGCATGGTTTAACCAAGGCATCTGAGGAACTAAAATAGGTTCCTTGGATATAAAGTCGTTGAAAAACAAAAGACCTTTGAGATGTTTATCAACTATGATTTATGAAAATGGAATTCATTAATATACTGGCAATTTACTGGAATTATGAAAATGTTACAACCAACAACATTTTGAATACTTGAAATACATTCAAAAGATTATGCAAGAGTGTGAACTGGTTGCGCGGCTGTTGATGTTACTTTTCAAGAAAATAATGTTGTTTCTGTGTTGCTTGTGGAAGCAAAACTTTAGTAATACTGTTGCAGCAACCACATTCATGAAAAAGAAGTTGATTTGATATTATATAAACATTAACTAGTTAAGAAAGGACTGTAGCATACTTTTTCCACAAAGTTTTGAGCAATAACCCAAATGTAACAAATGATATTCAACGAAACATGGCTTTCACCAGTGAGAAATGTATGCCTATGGCTCTAGGTTAACTCCATCTTTTCTAGTGTAGTAGACAGTGTATAAGACCAGTCTATCAGGCCACTGCATTTTACAAGGCTGCTCACTCAAATTGAGCATTCACTTTCAAGGAACATCCAGCATCTTGGAATTCCTAGATCTGTCAGACAGGGAGAAGCTCTTACACATTCTGGCAGCTCTGAATCATGAATGAAAAGCTTGCGCCGGTAGACTGGTCATGCATTCAATATAATTATTCTTTGAGCCTCTATGTAGAGGTTAAAATCCCTGTAAATTGAGAAATCTATCTAGAAGCAATAGTCTCTGCCCAGCTATGGAATCGTAATATACTTGGTCAAAGGGATTGTGCCTATGCATGGAATAAGAGTGGGAAGGGCAGGTTCTGCGAAAAATTATGGCGATGAAAAGCACTTGCTGGATGTTCCTTGAAAGTGAATGCTCACTTTGAGTGAGCAGCCTTGCAAAATGCAGTGGCCTGATAGACTGATCTTATACACTGTCTACTACACTACCTGCATTGTCTTCTTTGTAATCCCTTCCCAAAAATGGCAATGAAGGGAGGTGGGAGCCATTACACCTATTTGGGTACTCCTGTGTAAGAACTTTAGTTCTTCAATTCCTTGTAGGTCCTCGATCAAAACTACCTTCCTCGATCAAAACTACCTTTCAGTGATTACATCTGCAAGTGAAGCGGTAGATGTGGAACAATGAAGGCAATCCTTGCAGTGCCATGAGCTCTTGGGGACGTAGAGGGGGGGAAATACATCATGTCTTCTGGCCTTACTTTTAGTAAGATAGCCACTCTTTTTTCCCACATTTGGTAGCTGCACATCTTTTATACGAAGGGGCGTACTAAGGGTAATATGCTTGAGTAAAATATCCCTTTCATTGCCTAACTTTTGCACTCTTCTTCTCCCAGACTGACCATGCTCCTGTGCAAAGAACTGTCCTTTCTATCGAAGCAGATCACGGCAAAGCTGACATTGGCAGGGGTAAGGAAAGGGCAGTGCAAAAAAGCTGCCAGGAAGGGGTGAATCAGTAGGCTCTGCTAGAAGAACTACTGGGTTGAGGTGAGGGTGGAGGAGCTGGTGTTCTCTTGGCCTGCTTATGTGTGTAGGAAATTGTTTTCTGTGTGTCACTGCTACTTGAAATAGGAGTTCCATGGGTAGCTTGCGCCCCCGCTTACCTTTGGGCATCTCCAACTGCTATAAAAGTGTTCAGTGAGAATGAAGTGGTTAGTTTAGGGTGCTTTTCACCAAACATTTGCTTCATTTGTAGTATTGTCATGGTATGAAATTATAGACTTCTCCATTGCCATTGCTTCCCATCTAACTTTGCGGTTTGTATATACATAGATACATCATTTGACAGCTGTTACGATTCATGGGATTTGTCACTTCTCCCCAGAAGGGAGCCCTTTCCTGTGAGGCTAGGGAGGTTAGCCCGCTAAGCAACATTTTCCCCTATGGGTGGTGGGAAGCGGGACCTCACAGGGAAAGACTCCCCTCTTCCGTCCAGGAACTACCTATAACCTCTTCTGAGGACATAACTGGAACATCAAATAAGCAAAACCTCCCCTCCAAACCTGTCACTATTTGCTTCTGCAATATTATCAATAAACAACCTTCAACTACCACTCGTACTGTGTAAAAGAACATTGAGGACCATAAAGAGTAATCAGTGGTTGGCAGTCAACCACACTGAGACGAAGGAGAGTGAATGAGGCATAATGAATATGCCCTGGAAGGAAACAAAGGACTATGTGCTTACTCTGGGGAGGGACCAACACTGCCTCATAATAACCTAAAACGGACCAATGAAAGAGGTTCTCGTCTTCGGAGCCCGGGAAGTTCAAACTAGGGCAGTGAAAGCAGTTGGGGGATGTGGAGCAGTCTGCGGTCGGACAGACTCTCAATATCTGGAGAAGAAAGAAGCACCTAGGAGATTGGAGCTCAACTTGATTGCTGGAAGAAGACTTGGAGGCGGTGGAGTGAGCCAGAGAGGGTGGACCGTGTGGTCTTCTAATGACGCCAAGATCGTACCAGGACAGGCTCTGTGGGGCCTCAAGCTGAAGGAGGAAGGAAAGGAAGCCCACGCATGTTGTGTCATTCGGACAAACCTGACCCCGTGAGAATAACCAGTGATGCCAGCTTAGTAAAAGAGAGGTAACAGGAGCGGCCGGAGACCTAAGGAAGGGAAAGGGGCGAGAAGCTAATGAAAAGTACCAAGGAACCACTCATACTCGTCGCGGTATAAGTGAAGGTTGGAAAGATGGGCAAGATTACTAGCAAACCCCTCAAACACGTCCCTACATAACAAAATGAGTATTTGTGAAACTAAACAAACAGGCCAGAGGAGGACACCAGGCAGGGCAGAAGTTGGGAAACAACATAGAGACATTGCAGACTTGGAGGAAAGGAAAGCCCAGAGTCATTGGTCGTCGAAACAAGGAACTGTATCAACAGTAGCAAAGGGAAGGCCCCAGAGGGACAAGAGCCCCTTTGATGAACTAAAGGAACATATTCAGAATATCGCCTGAAGCCATCACAAGAGAGACTGCTTGAGGCTATACAAGCCTGTCCAGGAGAAGGGAGTCCTTCTCCTGGACCTAGTTTTATTTTTGAGCCTTTTTGAATTGTGGTAGGAACAGAACTGGGTTGTTTTGGACAGAGGACAGACTACAACTTTGGACAATCTCTTTGACAACGAGCACCCTAGTTATTTTGTGTTAGGTAGTGCAAACACCATACTGTTAAGGATAGATAGGCCTTCTTCTTTATTATTTAAATAATCTACTTGTGAAAATGCCACCAGTTACTCCATCTCCTCCTTCTGACCTACCACACAGCGCCCAGGTTCGTTGATGGAGAGAGGAGGCATCCAATGGTTGTTTCAAATGTTTACGTGAACACATATACAATCTTCCCTTTAGAAATAATCAACATTTCTAATTGTAAAAGCGGTGGGAATGTATAACACAATTGCATGATACCACCCACATGACGCACAGACACCTTATGCACACATCCTTACCCACACAAACACGCACACCCCACACATATCCTCTCTTGTTCTCTCTCTCTCACCCTCACCTCCAAAATCAATTTAACGATACCTTTGTATGAGAAGAGTTGAACAGATCAATGAACAGTAAAAAGGCTTCAGTCTGGGAGTTGTAGTTTAGAGAGAGAGAGAGAGCGAGAGACTTGAACACGTCCAACCACCCACACCTGGATAGCTCATTCTGGAAATCATAGAGTGGGCCTTTTCACCCACTTTGCCATCAGCATGTTTTTTTCCATTCACGTTTTGCCTTTATCATCATGGTTTATTTACATCAGCTCTTTATTCTTTACAGGCCAAAGAGAAGGCTGATGTCCTTAACCCATTGATCACTGGAGTGTTTTTAGAGGTAAGTTAATGTTTTTCATGTGCGCCCTTTTACTCCCGGGTCCGGAGCGCTATAGAAATAAATAAACAAAGCTGCAGATGGGCTACAGCTGGAGACGATATACAGGGGTGGGGTTGGGAAGAGGATGGCAGTGTATGATGATGTACAGATACGGCATATGTAATGGTCTAAAATCATCTTTTCCTCTACCACTCACCCTTATCAGACATGTAACTGAGAATGAGGTTCACTTCAGTAAATTCCGTAGTATGTTTGTGTATTTTAGTAAATGAAGTGGCTATAACCTTATGAACAATTCACTTTGTATGAACATGTTTCCACTTTGCCAGTGTATCTTCCCCCTCCCCCATGGAAGTAATTCTTTGTTTGGGATCCTTCCTTAATTTCTATCACCAGGCCAACAAGGTGTAAGGTGTTTATGCTAAGGTTCCCAACTCTTTGCCTTTCTCACCCTCATAACACAGTGGATGCTGTTGACCAGGTACTCTGAATTCTACTTCATTCACCTCCAGCACCATGTGGCATACATACTACAAACATTGTGTACTACCCACTCATCATCTAAAACATTTTGGTCACTACCGGTTGACTTCATAAAATTTGTAATCACTATGGGCCTGAATTCATTTTTTTTTTGTGTGCACATTTAGCTTTATTTTGTTTTGCGGGAGAATATAGTATCATAACTGGGGTGTATACAAAGGGGGTCAATTTCTTCCTCACGTCCATGTGCCGCCGTCCCACTCCTCCCCCTTTCTGCTAACATGTTCCCATGGACGGGGCCCTCAGTACCCTGTAGGCTGTCTTGTTGAGTTAGGCCGGAGTGAGGCGGTCACACGCCCCAGTACAAGTCCAGGGAACCCACATCTCACCCCTGCGTTGGGGTTGCTATATAGCTCTGTCCCCTACCTCCTCAGCAGCCAGTGCGCCCCATTAGCTTCATACCTCCTTGCGCTGGGGGATGGTGGAGGGAACCATGGCAGCCAACCACCTGGGGGACTGGCACTCCAACCTCCTATTGTGATGGGCACTTGCCTGGTGTTCCCAGTCCAAGTTCTCTGTATACTCCCTCTGCTGGTGCGTTATCCTCTGACCCCAACCCTCAAAGGAGGGGGGTTCCAATGTCAACCAGCCAACCCCACTCCACCGCTGGCACCCTCGGCCTCCCCCCTGCCGGGGTGCAGCTCGCTCCTTTTGTCCCACTGTGTGGGAGGCCCGGGTGACTGCTGGGTGCCCGTAGGGGGCCTCTGATCCAAACCGCCTGCTTCACTGTGCCAAGCCCAGATTCCTCCTCCCCTGGGCTCCACTGTATTCCATGGGCCCCTCCGGTGTTCTGCTTCCCCGCAGCCGAGGGGCCCCTGCAGGTCTGACCTAGTCTGAGTCTGTGTGTGCCAGGGGGAGGGGGTGGTGCTCTCCCCCGGGGCCTCCGCGGCTCAGAGGGCAAAGGGGGGGGGGATCAGCATCCCTACATGGGCCAGGTGGCCCCAGCCCATGTCACGCAGCGCAGCAGTTCTGCCGCCCAGCTCCTGCTCGCCACTGCGTTCCAGTCCGCAACAACCCCGCTCAGGCTGCAGTCAAATTGCCTTTCTCCCTCCAATTCAAGAGTAGGACGAGGGGTGTCACGGATTCTCCCTCATCCCGTACCTCATCAACGGCAGGGATAGGGGAGGGGTGCGGGTATCATCAGTCGAGCCGGGCCGCCCAGCTCTTTCGTCCTGGTGCCCAACTCCGGTTGCCAACTGCGTGGCAGTCCGTGGGCTGCTTTCTCGTTTTCCTGCACCCTCCGATCCGGGGGGTGCCGCCATCCTTCGTACGTCCCGTGTGGGGGGCAAACTCCTCCAGTGGGAGCCTCCAGGATGCAGGGGGGGGCCTCAGTCCACAAAGAGGCCATGTTGAGAGGAGGTCTTCACGGAGACATCCTCATCTCCGCACCCCCTGGTGGCCGTCCCCAAATTAATTTTTTGATTGCTGTGACACTGTCTTACTTTTTTTTGTTACAGGTCTATCAGGTCATTTATTGGTTGCTACTGGCTGTGGTGAGCCATGAGTAAGAGTCGCACCACTGGACATGCCTTAACAGGATTAATTTAATGAAACCTACCTAACCTGGCTTCACTGCTAAAATGAGCTCCCTGTCTTCACCAAAAAACCTAAGGTTCTCATCAGGATGTCTATTTAACACAGAAAGTCTGTCCTCGGTCCGAAACCTAATATAACCAACTGGCCCTACCACTAGACACAATTCATTACAACTTAAGTAAAGGACTACTAAGGTTTAGGGTCTTGTGGCTGACCCCCTCTTGTAACAGTTCTTGAAAGAAAAATGTACATCACAGTTCTTCATTTTTATGCCTTTGCTAATCGTTCTGTGAAAAAATCAGTCAGTCAGTTTGTTGAAAACACAAAATCGCTTCTCAAAATTAATGTGCTCTCCAGTCCTCCATAACTTGGTCTTCTTATTGAAACACACATAATGAAAATGTTCTCATCCCCTTCCAAATACTCAGGATATATCTTGACAAACCCTTTTTCAGAGCAATGCTGCCTCTTCTTAGGCTTGTCAATATTTGTACTATGCTTGGCTGTCTCATGTTGACCTTTTGGTCCTCCTCATTGTCCTGAACTTCAACTCTCGACCTTCATCGGGCCCTACAGTATCCAGGTGTGTACCCAGCGCGTGTTTCCTCGCTCTGACTGGACTCACTTGGCGTTTCAAGGTATCTCTTAAGGGACTTGGTTACTAGAAAAGTCATGGACTTCGCCTCACTTGGATATCGTCGGCTTTGCTATTTCTTAGGGTTTGTTATGGAGTTTGGCAACCCACCTCACCTTCTTGTGCCGAAACCGTGTATCTGTTTCTCTGCCGTCCTCTCTCCAGAGAGGATTGGTGACTGTGGTGGTGGTGGGCTCCCTCGAGCTGGACTGCTTTCTGGTGCTCTTCAACGGCAAACATCTCTGGGGCTCGCTGGTGTTACTTTCTCTGGTGTACTCTGGCGATGGTCCTCTCATAAACTCACTGGTTTCTTGTCTCTCTCTTTTTGGCATCTCTCCAAACATGAATGGAACAGTTGGTTGGCTCAGCGTTCGTGGGCTCTGCGTAGTTCTGTGGGCTACTTGCCCACCATGTACACTGTGTGGTCTTGCCTCCAAGCAGCACTGGTTCCGTGAGGTAGTGGCTACGTCCAGTCTGTGCGTTTCCACCCCTGCTGGTTGACTCTAAGCTAGATATTCTCTCTCACCTCCAAGAAAGATTCAAAGGGTCTTTATGGGGTTCTCTGTAATGAGAGACAAAGTTACGTTGGTTACAAGACTTCAGAGTTGAGTTGGGGTCACCATTAGAGATAACGGGATGTGGCAGAGATCTGGATAGAGACTGGAACTCCTTGTCCCCTAAGGGGGAGTCACTCCCACTGCGATCCCGCTTGTCACAACCCCTACAGAGGGTCTTGCATAGAAGGCTTGCTTCCCTATTCTCAATGGGGGTGGCTCCCCCTGGGAGGTGGGGGTGGAGAACAAATTATCTGAATTAGTCACATGGCCTATTTCATAGTTACATTGGTACTGGCCTTCTGAATTGGATTGTTGGTCCCTAAAAGTCAAATATTTACGGTCGCTATTAGAATTATATTTAATGTATGGGTTGATACTGGCCTACTGTATTCCATTGTTGGTTGTCTATTAGTTAATTTTGTGGTCACTAACTGACTGCTGTTTTGCATTGCTGTTTGCTGCCCACCTTTTAGTTACATATTGCTTGACACTGGCCGATTTGTATTTTATGGTAGGTCACTACCAGCCTATCGTTTACTTTTGTTTGGTTACTACTAGACTGCTGTATTGCACTCTAGTTCCTTATCAGCTTATTTCTTTGTTGGTAGTTATTGGCCTATTGTATTGCATTTTCGGTTGCTATCTGCCTACTATTTATATTTTTAGTACTTTCCTGATCTCCTGTACCTAGTGGCTGGAACCCTGCTCTACCTCCTGAGCTACTTGCACAACTTTCCTTCACATTCCCAAGCACCTTATGGGTAATCCATGCATTCGCCCGCATCACCCACCCCTACTTCTCCTCATCTGCCCACCCCATTCCCATCCTTCTGTTCACTCACAAAAGACACTCTACTGAATCTCACCAATACACCTTAAAACTCCAGCTTTTGAAAAGAGGCATATCAAAAACGTGCTAAAACATCAATCTGGTGATATATTTACAAGTATAGAACATGTTTTAACTAATATGCGTGTGTGTTAAGTATTGTTCTTTCTTATGGGATAAAAAAAGGCTTATCTTATAAAAAAAACAAAATAAATCAAGCTCCTCATTCAGACCTTGAGGAAAGACTGTGTCGAGTTTGTCAATCCAGAAAGTTTCCCCTTGTTGAAGTCCTTTAGCATTAGTCATGTTGCGAGTCTTTAAATTGATGACTTCCAGAATTTGAAATTTGATTTGTGAAAGTTGATGTCTCTCTTTTTTAAAGTGTCTGGCATCCCCAGATTGTTGGTTTTTGGTCCTGATGTTAGTCTTGTGTTTGTTCTATAATAGACCACAGGGACACTTGATGGAATATATCAGACATTCAGTGTTACATGTTGCATAGTTGTGAAGTTTGATTTTTCTTTGCACCTGTTCTGGGGTGCGTGACTGTGTCTCCTTTAATGATGTTATTGCAATTATAACAGGTCATACACAGCAATGTTCCTTTCTTGTTTGTTGGATATCAATTTTCTTGGGAAAAGTTCTGACCAACAAATCTCTGAGATTGTTACTCCTTTGAAAAGCAAAGATGGGTTTGTCCTTAAAGAAGTCCTGTAGTTTGTTGTCACACTGTAAAATCCCCCAATGTTTCAGTGGAATCTTTTTAATTCTGGGTGTCTGTGTACTGTACTTGCTCCCAAAACGAGTTGTTTTCCATCCAAGTTAGTTTTGGTTTTGGTGTCAGCAGAGTCATATGTTCCTTAGTGGCAACTTTGTCTCTCCCCCCCCACTTCTCCTCACCTACCCATCCCATTCCCATCCTTCTGTTCACTCACAAAATGCACTCTACTGAATCTCACCACTACAGCTTAACATTCCTGCTTCTTCTCCACCTAAGAGCTTTTCCTCTGCTCTCAACTCTCTTTTATTGCTCACTACTCTTGAGCTTTGGCTTCCCAAACACTGCAACAACTATTTTCAACCTAATTACTTTGACAATTACAAACCCATTTCTCAGTTATGACAATCACTGAGACAGCAATCACCCTCCACAATCTCCGCTCTCTACTTTACTTTATTTTTTGTAATGTGCCACATGCACGGAGGCCTCAGGACGCACATAAAATCGGCACAACCAAACAGCACATAAAAGTGGATCACAACGTAAGAGGGCAAGAACAGATCTAAAAGGTTAGTGAGTTGCCCATGATAATTAGAACTAATCTACTCCTTTATCAAAGAGATATGTCTTCAGTGTTTTTTTAAAGTGCCAAACAAGGGATGGATCTTAGAGCCAATGGAAATTCATGTTACAATTGAGGGGCCCAAGAGTCAAAGCTGACAAACCCCACCCCATATTTCTGAAGTTTATATTGTGGAAGGGCTAAAAGATGAGTATTATTGGATTGCAGGACTCTTGACAGGTGCTTTTGTGAGTCGAACTGCCAGATATTTAGGAGCAGAACCACTAAGGCATTTGGGAGTTAAGGTCAGGGACATGTAGAGGATTCTGTTCTTCACTGGAAGCCAGTGTAAGTACTGTCTGGCTTCATAGATGTGATAGTACTTTCCCAGCCCACATACCGCCCGGACGGCACCATTCTGAGAGACTTGTAGTTTGTTAACGCTGGCGGCAGACATGTCGGCCAAAAGGCTGTTACGATAATAGAGCTTGAAATTAACCAAGGCTGAGATGTTTCTAGCTCAGTTCATCTCTGAAAGACATGGCAAATTTTCCTGATCAAGGAATTCAGGTAGGCACAAGAGGATGGTAAATATGTGGGGTGCTTGTTGAAAGTAAGCTGGGAATCGAGGAATAAGCCCAAGGCTTTTATGCAGAGAACTACTGGAATTTAACAATCCGCAATGAGGAAGCAGCTGTTCGAAGGGTCTAACTTCTTTAGTGTGGGCCCTGAGCCAACAATCAACAATTTGGTCTTATTATTATTGAGTGCCAAGGAATTTCCTGTCATCCAAGATTGAATTGAGGCAACGATTTTATTCACCATCCAAGTATCCTTGGTATAGTCACCAGAGAGTTCCATCAAGATCTGGGTAGCAGACACCCAAACTATCAAGTAGATCGAAGAAGGGCCTGGAATAAAGTTTGAACAAAGTAGGGGAGAGACATGCACCTTGGGTACGCCATAGGTCAGGTGGACAGAGGATGCTTGAAAGTCTTCTACAGCCACACCAATCATGCAGGGCCAGGAAAGACTCCATCCAAGAGGTTGGCACTTTTGTAGAAGTGACCCAAATCGATCAGCATTTTCATAAGCACAGAGTGATCTATAAGATTGAACGGGGCGGACAGACCCAGGAACATTAGAAGAGCTACTCACTCACCGTCAATTATGCTCAATATGTTGGACTTTAAATCAAGGAGTGCTGTCACCGTCTCATGCCTAGCACGAGAACCTGACTGGCGGGCACCGAGCAGATCGTGTGTCTCCAGGAACCCCTGCAGCTGCATATAGGCAATTTTATCCAAGATCTTAAGTAAGAAAAGGGCAGTTGCAGGGTGTAGCTCGTCCTTTTTCAGGAGTGGGGTGAACCAGGCCTCTTTCAGTGTGGCTGGGACACATGGTTTAGCAAAGGAGGTGTTAAACTTTCCTAGTGATCCATGGAATGAGGGAGACGGACTCTCCAATCACCGAGGCTCGACAGATGTCATCCAAACAGAAGGTGGGTTTAATTCAAGCCAGGATAGTCTGAACCTCACTCTCAGAAACCTACGAGGAGAACAGCAGATGGTCCTCCAAAGATTGATTAGATGGTTTTGCTGATGGTAAATCATCGCAAGAGCAGTCCAAGCTCAGTTGGCGGGCACTTATAGATTGATGATGGCTTGATATTTTTTTTTTATCAATTTGTCCTGAATTTCTTGACACCAGGAGTCACTTTTGATGATTTTGTGTCTCTTATTTTTTCCTTCCAACTCACGTAAAATGGTGAAAACTCCCTTGAGCTGGATTTGGCTCTGCAGATTCTGGCATTATAGCTGGCTTGTTTGGCTGCCAAGATTGCTCACTTATATACATAAACAGATTCCTTATATTTTAAAAAAGATATTGAAGCACAGGTTTTTTTCACAATAGTCGTTCTCTAGATCACTTATGTTTTCTAGCCGCAATAATCTCTGTATGAAACCAAGTTTTTTTCTTGTTCTTATCTTATATGTTGTTTTTTTTGCCACAGGACGAGTGAGTCTACTGCCTTACTGATTGTCTGTCGAAAGGTTGACACCAGGCAGTCAACACCCGCAGAGGGTGAAGCATTAGAAAGATAAGGAGTGACAGTATCCGCCAGGGACTCAGGAGTAACCTTCTTACGATTTCTGGCCAATGTAGTTCTTTTGGTCGACTTAGATGGATGCAGTGGACTTACTGGAAGTAATAAATCGAAAGAGATTATATGATGATCAGGCCAAGGACAAAAATCAAACACCTGAAGAGATTTTAATAACATGCTGGCTGAAGCCCAGTCCTTCAACGGCATTGATAAGAGACATGGCATCAGAGTCGTAGTCATTTTCAGCCCATAGATTAAAATCCCCCATCAATAGCAGATGACATGAGGATTTCAATATTTAATTACAACAATCTAGTAGTTCCTCGAAATGGGGCATTTTATGTGGAGGTCTGTATAAAATCAAATAGCTAAAGGACTTATGAAAGTCTAAACTAAGTTTTACCAGAAGAACCTTGCAGTTATCTGGTGCCAGCACATTAGAAGTATGCACATTAAGAGTATTTTTAAAGAGGAGTGCCACTCCATACCCCCTGTGGCTCCAGCCCTATCGACCCTAAATAGATTATGGCCCTCGGGGGTAGCGATGGTGGATGCATGAGAGGCCGCCTCATGGAGCAAGGTTTCGGTAACTGCGAAAAAGTCTAAGTTAGAGTCAACAATGAGGTCAAGAAGCTCAACTGCTTGTTTCACGAGGGTGCTAGTATTTAGTAGGGCAACCTTCAGAGTAGCTGAATTTGTGGGCTTATGCGTAATAGTAAGTAAGGAATAGAATCTTCGAGGAGGAGGCAAAACTAAAGAGCTTGTCATAAGGCTATGATTAGTATTGACCAGGGGACTAGCAGCATCAGATGTCAAAGAGTGAGCCTCATCATGTCCTGCAGTGGATGAAGGAACCAAGTAGGGCCCAGCTGGAGTAGAAATACATGCTGCTGATGGCCCTGATAGCTCAAAGCAATGTATGGCCCTTTTTTGCAAGGCTTATCATTGGTAAAGGATGTGAAAACCAGATCCGCAAGGGAGGAAACAGTCACAACTTTAGGCAGAGGCATCAAATTAATTCAAATGTCTTGATCTAATGAAATTGTTGCGGTCAAGTCCTCTAGCCCTTCCCCAAGTTTGCTTGTAGACACGTTAATGAGTCATGGGCCAACCAAGATGGGGCATTTACTTATATTGGTTTAGGACTAGAGCAATCACCGAAATTCATGGCAAGATATTGGGCTAAAATCTCAGCCCATCTAGAAGCTCCCACACATGGCCCCATTCATCCCACAGTCTGCGTAATAATAGCAGAAAGCAAAAGTTCTCAACCGCACCAAAGAGTGTGAAAGGTGCCAGTGCTCAAACGGAAATTAAAGTAATACAATGGAACCGTATTCAGAAACACAACAAGCCTTGAGTGAGGAAAGTAGCTGTCAGTGGTCCAAGTGGCCCCAGCACAAACCAGCGCAAACCGGCCACACGCGTCGGTGATCACGGGCCTGCGCTCTACACTAACGCTGCCACATTTTTCCCACACTCCTCAAATGGTGAAGAGAGTTGGGGGCAACACACATGATCAGCCAGACTTGCCTAGCTGCCTCTCTTGACTTCCTCCCATCTTCCTCAGAGCTTATAACACATTGCTGTTCAACTCCTCAGTACTGGCCCTTACTGGTCTTTTACGGGGTCCCCCGACACTCAAGTCTTTCTTTCCTGAAGAGCCCATAGCCAAAAAAGACCCACATCAGCCACCAAAGTGACTTCAACCATTCAAACATCTTCACTCCCCATCCCCTGGACCTCAACTCCTATCCTCTACAAATATTGTCATCACCCTTCACAACCAACCCACCTGCAATGAAGGCTACTCTTTCAACTTCCACTTCCTCTCCTTGTCCCACTCTACTCACCCCTCCATGGATTCTTCATTCTTGTATGACCACTTTCACCCTTTTCTCGACCCGTTCCCAAGGCCTTCTGGTAACGGTAGTTTCAACACTAGGGTATTTGGCCAGAGTGTCTCGAGTGAGCACCCACATGGTGCAAGACTCCTCTGCAGCTGGTTCTTCCTTCTCGTATTGGCAGGTCTTTGTACTTTTCTTCAATTAGCCATTTGCTACTTTTGTTCAGACACAGTGCATTTTCTTAACAGCTCTCACCGCGACTCACAGGATGTGATGAACCGCTTGGCTTTTCTTATTTTATTTCTGGAGTCAAGGCCGGTACCACAGGGGCAAGTGTCTGCCCTCAGCTTGGTTGTCACAGGAGGAGGGCCCTGTGTACCGTCTACATCTGCTGCAACACACGCTGGCTATTGTTTGCGCTCTTACGAATCATTCTGTGGTGGTTTCACGAGCTTGACTTGGAAAGGGCAAGGTCGCTTTTCTCCTTGTCACCCTCTCGGTTTGCGCCGTCTCCTCCTCTTGAACTGCCGTGTTGAGTTAGCTCTTTCGTCGTGCGGTCTGCCTTGCTCGTACTGTGATCTCATGCTCCACCTTTTAACCCTGTGGGGAAGGGAAAGGGCTCTCAGGTATGAGTGGTTCTGGTCAATTGCCTGTCTTTGCCTGACCCTTGTGTGGGGACATGTCAGGTAAATGGCTCTAGTGTTAGTCCTTTGTCTTTTGTGGTTTGCGAAAGTGTTCATGCGGAAAAAGGGGGGGCAGTGTTTCTGAATATCCTATGTGGTTGGAAGACAGGGATACCGCGTCTCACCCGTCGGTGTCCCACTTCAACTCCCCGAGCACCCCCCATCCAGGTGATCCTCCCTCACTGGTTCACCCCCAGGAACTGGATCCAATAGCGATGGCCGTGTCCTGCCACCTGGATGACAGATTAGTTAGGGGGACACCTTCAGGTTTCTCACAGCACCCACTCTGTGATCTAGCCAACCCTTCTTGCACTTTTGAGTACCCATCTGCCCCGCAGACAATTGAGGACCTAGCACCTCTGATATGTTAATTCCATTCCTTCATTTCTGTCATGTCTCTGTGGTTTTCCCTGGTTGCCACACAACAGCTGTTCCCTTATCCACCTTGTAAGTACTATCTGTGGACCCAAAGTTCACTGCCAACAATTGGCATGTCTTGCATCTCCTCCACTACTCAGAAATTCTTGTGCATGTAATATTCAACTGAACTATGTATCATCTGGAGACCAACTGACTCCCTTTATTTTAGTTCTGCAGCAGGTACCCCATATAAGGGCACTACTCAAATCCCCAATTTACTCCCCTCTGCATTCCAAACTCTGCTCCATTTGTATCATCCTCAATCTCACTGCTGACCTCCACACTTTTCATCATGCATTTCTCTTACTTTCTGTCCTTGGTGCTTGCAACTCTGCCCGTGACTCTTTCAACTCCTGCCTATCAGAGAGATCATTTGGCATCTCATGTAATTTTGCCACCCCACTCCCATTGGGGGTTACCTATGAGTTTGCTTTTGGCCCACTTCTCTTCATACTATACACCTCCTGGCTGCGTAGCCTAATTTCCTCCTTTAGCCTCACCTACTACCTATTCGCAGATGAAAATTGTAACAAAGGATCAACAGAACGCATGACAAAATTGAGATGAACACTTTTATCAAGATACACAATAGGAGCGTTTGGACAAACATCTATTAAGAGCAAGGGGACACAACATAACAAAATATTCTTCTTTGAGAGTGGTCTTTATACATTGTGTTTGCTTTGGGTAAACTAAATGTCAGGTTATTAGATCAACAGATCTACTAGTTTCCCCTTAGTTCTCCGGGTTAGTTTTTAGACAGCCCTTGACTCTAATCTACATGTGGGAATGGGTTGGGTTGAAAACTATTCAGCGTAGGGATTCTACCTAAAAATAAATAAAGATAAGCATACTAAAGCTGTCAGGATGGGTAAACTCCTAGTGTGCAAAGACCTGTTTAAAGGAACACTTCTCCTTGTTAGAATCACTAATCTGCCATAAAGTGCCTGGCATTTAGTGCCCATTTTGCTTCTTGGTTCAATTGCACGGCCCTGCACCGTTCTTGACTTTTTAGTGCCAGGGCAATAATGCTTATTGACTTCTCAGTAACAGCAATACAAACTTAGCACTCTTCTTGACCAACTCCTACCAGCAAGTATTTGCTACGCCCTTGCATTGGGGTATTATTTTGGACACACTCCTACCAACAATTATTTCCCCTTTCATGCTTAGGGTCCTCTCTTTTCCCATGTAGTATCACCATCTGGTTGCAGGTCAACTTCCTGAGCTACTCAGTGACAGGACTTGAATGGATTGCTTTTCTCCCGCAGATTCCTCATCCTGATATATATCCAGCTGTGCTGCTCGAAAGGGCTTAGTGGACCTCGACTCGATTGTCGATCCGTCTTGCCTGGCTCTCCATCGTCGGCTCCGGAAGTGACACCAGGCGTCATATATACAGCACGTCAATACCCATGCTTCAGTTGCTTTTTTCCACACGCTTGCGCGCTGCATCAGGAACATGACTTCGAGGTTTCTCAAGGTTTTTTAAAGTAAGTGTCGATGTCGTCTCGCTGTATTTCGGGCTTCAAGCGATGCAATGCCAAAATATCCATAACCAACCCTCACAATGTGTGTCTTTGGTGTCTAGGTTTTGGTCACGAAAAAAAGGCATGCGTGTCGTGCTCGAAAATGCAGCTGAATTCCCTACGTGAGAGGGCCTGGAAGCTGGCCTTGGGTCGACGGTCCGCAAAATCTTCGGCACCGTCTGGTCTTCTGAGGCAGAGACTGAGGATCCCACCCCTGAGAAGGGGGAAGAAAGACATTGCAAAAAGACCAATAAACTGTCCCATTCTAGTAGCCATTCCTGGTCTTCCTCACAGAAGAAGTCGTCCAGCTCATCGTCGGAGCGAGGTAAGCCCTCGACGGGGTAGGCCACTCGGGAAGAGTGGGAACGTTTTAAAACTTCCATGCTTGAAATGTTTAGACCACAAACAGCTGTAGGTGTGGCTCTGGCTCCCAACCAGCAAGCTTTGGCGGCGAAAGCAGCGCCCGGTGCTCCTGGCCCCAAGCCAGCCACTCCCTCAACAACGTCGAAAACACCTTCGGGCGCCACGCCTACTAGACATAAATCGCTGGAAGGCAGTCAAGCCCTCAGCGCCGGCAGTTGGCAATGGTTTGTTTGTACCGCTGTGAAGAGTGGGGTTCTTTGACTCGATGCAGTCCATTTTTGGCATCGATGACCCCGATGATCAAGTCACCCCGTTTACATGGGAGCCGGCGGCGTCGATTATTTCGATGACCAGACCGATTTATTGGCCCTGCCTCAAGGTCTACAGTTTACTATTGACCTAGATACTTCCCCAGACCTTGTGTTGCAGCAAAACCAGCCCTATACTCATGCTAATTTCAAGTTCAGTGCTCTGGTTAACAGGGTTGTTGACACCCTTGGGGGGAAGTCGTCTGCCACACCTCTACAGGAGTATGAGCTCACTAATATCTTGGACGAGGGTCCCACAGTTGAGCATTACATGCCATTTAACCCAGCCATTGTGGACCCTTTATCCTCATTATGGCAGCACCGTTGCACTATTACCCCTGTAAATGCCAATTTTACAGGGAAGTATTTGCCAGCAAGAGGAGACCCTTATATCCTCACCACACATCCTTCACCGGAGGTGCTGGTTATACAGGCTGGCACTATTTCCACCAGACCAGCGGCATCCACTTCAATCTGCCTCCGGACCAGAAGGAAAGGGGTCGGAAGCATTGGCCAGAAAGGTGTACATCCTTGGCAGCATGGCGCTCAAAGGCACAGATATAGCCTGCGGATTTGCAAAATACTCCTTTCGGCTTGTAGAAAGTTGTGGAACATGCTGCTGTATATGTCCCTGAGGGTGCCATGCGGGACAGAATTTTACAGCTGGTGGAGGATGGGAATGAGGTAGCCCAGCAGTAATTGCAAACGGGTCTGGACGTAGCGGACTGCGTTGGCCGATCAATGGATTCAGCAGTAGTAATGAGGCGGCAGGCCTACCTGAAAACCTCTGGCTTCTCCCCGAAGGTTCAGAACAGATTGCTGGACATGCCCTTTAAGGGAGACATGCTTTGCGATCAGAAAGCGGGTGAATCCTTAGAAAAGTTCAAAGAATCCAAGTTGGCTACTAAATCACCGGGCCTAGTGGCGCAGCCGGCCAAACCTGCCTTCAGCTTTGCCTCCAGAGGTTGGGGCTAAAGGCTTTACGTACCCTATGGCATGAAGGTGCAGCTCCAGCAAACCAGGGAGGGGCAGAGGCTCTTCTCGGGGCCTGGAAGGGGCAGAGGGGCTTCTAGAGACCAACAAGCAGCAACAGCGGCATGGGCGCCTGCACCCTCTAAGCCGCTTTGATTTCCCCACCCACAATGCACCGGTTGGTGGATGGTTGGCAGGGCATTGGCCCCAGTGGCAGGAGATAACCTCTGACACCTGGGTCCTGCAGTTGTTTCGGTGGGGTTATTGTTGGCCCTTTCTAAAAAAGACCACCAGACAGACCCCCACTGCCCCCAATCCAACCGGTACAGGAGCTCCAGGAAGAACTGAGAGCCCTGTTGTCAAAGGGTGCAGTGGAAGAAGTACCCCCCGGACAGAGAGAATCGGGCTGGTATTCCCGGTATTTCCTGGTACCGAAGAAGGGAGGAGGTGTCCGTCACCATCATGGACCTCAGCGCTCGAAAAAGGTTCCTCAGGAAAGACAAATTCAGGATGGTGACGTTATGAGAAATTCTCCATGCTCTTGAATTTCAGTACTAGCTGGTGTCAATAGACCTGCAGGACGCTTATTTCCATGTGCCAATACACCAAAAGCACAGGAAATTCCTAAGGTTCCTCATAGGGGACAAGCACTACCAGTTCAAGCTGCTGCCCTTTGGGTTGACCTCAGTTACAAGGGTCTTCACCAAGCTCATGGCAGTAGTTGCGGCTCACCTCAGGAGATCCAGAGTCCATGTATTCCTGTACCTGGACGACTGGCTGATCCGCAGGGAGTCGGCAGGGCAAGTCTTGTCTCATCTGGAAGACACCTGCCTACTACTGCACAGGCTGGTCTTCTCCCTCAACTTGAAGAAGTCCTATTTGACACCAGTTCAGCGGCTCTAGTTCATCGGAGCAGTCCTAGACAATTGGGTAGGGAAGGCTATTCCTCCCGAAGAGAGATTCGGCAACATAGCCCAGTAGTGCATTTGTTTCAGAACCATGCCACCCTACCAGCACCTTCTTTGCTTGCCTTTTGGGTCTCATGGCCTTCTGTATTTTTCTAGTGTCAGAGTCCAGGCTGCGCATGAGATCCCTTCAGTGGCTCCTGAGGGACCAGTGGTCTCAGTATCTGGGAGCACTCAGAGATCACCACTGTGTCCAGCCAGGTAGTCCTCGATCTTGGCTGGTGGAACATGCACAACAATATCATGGCAGGGGAATCCTTCTGGCCTCCGTGGCCTCAGGCATGAGGAGTCAAGGATGCGCCTCTGAAGGTTTGGATCACCCACTGCCAGGATTTGCAGGTGAACGGCCTCTGGTCTCCATCAGGTGGCACATCAGCAGGCTGGCGTTGCAGGCTATCAGGTTAGCCCTGAGGGCTTTTGCCCGGTCTCTCAGAGGGAGGCATGTCCTCGTCCTGACGGACAACATGGTTGCCATGCACTACCTCAACAAGCCGGGTGGTGTGCACTCCCGCCCCCTCTGCAAAGAGGCGGTACAGCTGTGGTTCTGGTTACGGGTTCTGGTTACGGGAGAACCAAATCTCGGGCTTGGCAGTTCATCTGGCGTCGACGGAGAACACCTTGGCGGATGCTCTGAGCAGGCAGAGCATGGTCTCAAATGAGTGGAAAGTGTGCCAGAAAGTCCTAGTGGAGGTATTTGCTCTCTGGGGTGCCCCAGCAGTGGATCTGCTTGCCACAGAGTCCAACAGGAAGTGCAAACAGTTTTGGTCAAGGGAATTCCCAGCAAACGATGCACTGGGGGACACGTTTCTGGTGAATTGGATCTTCCCTCTCCACTACGCATCCTCTCTGCAATTCCTGGCATCCCTTGGGTTCTCAGGAGGTTGAAGAGATTTTGAGCGGCCATGATCTTGATTGTCCCGGATTGAGGAGGACGTGGTACTCCAGTCTCTTGGATCTGACAATCTGTCCGCCTCACAGGTTGCCTCGGCGTCCGGATCTCCTGAGCCAGTCAGAGGCTCGAGTGCTCCACCAGACCTACATGCATGGCTCTTGAGAGGATGAGGTATGATGACTGGGACCACTCAGAGGAGGTACTTGAGGTGTTGCTGGCTGCACACAGACCTTCTACAAGATCTCTGTACGAGTACAGGTGGATAAGATTTGAGGCATGGTCCAGGGAATGTGAGATTGACCCTATCTCTTGCCCCACCTCTGCAGTGATGGAGTTCTTTCTGTTACTGGCCTTGTCAGGTCTTCAGGTTACCACAGTCAAAGGGTATTTGGAGGCCCTGTCTGAGTTCAAGAGGTTCCTGACCAAAGTTTCTTCTTTACTATTCCGGTCATGGGCCCAATTCCTGAAGGGCCTTCTAAATATATTTCAGCCAACCCCTTTTGTGGTCCCAGATTGGGATCTTAATCTGGTATTGACCTATTTGTTGGCGGCTCCGTTTGAGCCTATGCACTCATGTCCTTTACAGCTGTGATCCCTTAAAACAGCCTTCTCGGTTGGAATCACTTCTGCCAGGAGGGTTAGCGAGCTGCAAACCTTGTGCTGCAAACCTCCTTTCAAAGGGTCTTTCATGAGAAAGTCTCACTCAAAGTCAGGCCCGGGTTCCTTCCTAAGGTGGTTTCAGAGTTTCACCTGTCCCAGTCTATCGATTTGCCTGTCTTTTACCCTCCTCCACATCCCTCGAAGGAGGAAAAGCAGTTCCACCGCCTTGACCCCAAGAGAGTGTTTAGCTTCTATGCTGCTCGCACATCCGAGTTTCGGAATTCAGACCAGTTGTTTGTGGCCCACTGTGTCTCGAAAGGATCTTGCCATAACCAAACACACCCTGTCACTTTGGCTTATTTTGTGCAAGTCCGAGTGTTGCGAATCGGCAGGCACTGAGCTTCCAGTGGGCATCACGGCTCACTTAACCAGACAGGGTTCAGCCTCTACAGCCCTCCAAAGAGGGGTTCCTGTTAGGTACATATGTCGGCCAGCCACTTGGTCATCCTTACATGCAGCTGATGCACGGTTTGGTAAGGCAGTTCTACAGAATCTACTTGTTTTAAACTTTCTGCCCTCCTCTGTTATTCTTTTTTTTAATTATTATTTTATTTTTGTTGGCAGAGGTTTACAACAGAGACACACAAGCTAGAGCCATGAATTATATATCAAGTGCATGATAACAGTACACAGACTCACAGAGACAATAGTATAATGAGTGGGGGGGGGGGCGGATATGACGGTACAGAGTGGTCAAGCATTCATGGGTGGGGGGGAGATGGGTTTCGCTCGGTTGACTCCTCCTCTCGGCTGTTAAGATAGCTACTGAATGCAGTCCATATGTCCTTAGGGCGGAAGTGGGTAGGGAGCTTCGTAATGTACTCTCCTTCACAGTTTTGGGACCATTTAAGTAAGTTCAACCATTTTTGAAACGTCGGAGGGGGGGGGGGGGGGGAGTTCTTCCCGTTCTGAAGTATGCATTTCTTGGCCACTATGCAGCTGATATTGAGGAATTTAGCCATGCATTTGACATTGTCGGCTTCCCAAGCCCCAAACAAAACCCCCAACGGGTCAGGATCTATTGTAATGCCAATTATCTCGGCGAGTGTCTCTAGA
The DNA here is from genome assembly GCF_040938575.1 of Ambystoma mexicanum. NCBI lineage: Eukaryota > Metazoa > Chordata > Amphibia > Caudata > Ambystomatidae > Ambystoma > Ambystoma mexicanum. The sequence continues at coordinate 351,982,350 of NC_090926.1, forward strand.
ATTGTGCTCCAGAATTCCTGCAGTTTGTGGCAGGTCCAGAACATGTGCAGGTGGTCCACACCCTCCGCTCTGCAACGGGGCCAGGATTGTGGATTAGTATGAGCAAACCTGGAGATCCTGCAGGGGGTGTAATACAGCCTGTTCACTAGCTTGTATTGCATGGCCCGGTATCGGAAATTAAGAGAAACCTTTTCAGTGTGTAAGCACATTTTCTCCCACAGTTGGTTGGGGATGTCCTGGCCCAGTTCCTCCATCCACTCCTCCCGTGCCCTGAGAGCCTGAGTTGGGGTATTACTTTGTGACATCTTGTATAAAGAGGAGACGACGCCACGAGCACCACCCGAGTTAGCAATGTATGCAAGTATTGGGGTGTCAGGGGGTTTGGCGGGAAAGGAGGGCCAAGCGGCACGGAATGCAGCTTGGAGCCTGTAGAATTGTAATATCTCCAGGGTGGACCCAGAGTGACCCGGTTTCCACGTCTGGGGGTCGATAAACCTGCCCTCAGGGTAAAATTCTGATAAGGCCTGGTAGCCTAGAGTCTCCCAGTGTCAGGCTAGGGCAGTATCATGTGTGGGCTCTGGTCCAGGGAAGGCCCACACGGGGAACCATTTATAGTAAGGAGGAGGTTCTCCTGTTTGGCGTAGCAGTCGCTTCCAGACGCGCAAGGTGGCGCTGATCGGGTCGATGGGAGAGTTGGGCAAGTAATGTTGGTGTAGTATGAGGGTCATTATGTTGACGCCGGTTGCTGCTAGGATTTCTAGTTTAACGTGCGGGTGAACTGGGGAACCGGGGTACCAGTGGGTGGCATGTTGGGCTTGAGCTGTTGTCCAGTAAAGAATTAAGTTGGTAGCGGTGAACCCCCCCTTGTTTGGATGGGAGCCCCATATCGGACCATTTCTTGCGCACTGCGCGGGAATGCCACAAACTGTGCGCATGATTTGTGCAGTCTGACAAAGTATTTCTCCCCTGGCCATATAGGCACATTGCTAAAGATATAGAGTAGCTTGGGGAGTAGGACCATCTTGATAAGAGAGAGCCTACCGGCCAGTGACAGAGGAAGGGGGCGCCAGCGTGTCATTTTCGTCTCGGCTAGCTGTGCTGCGGCCAGATAGTGGTCTACAAGCAGGGTGGGCTTGGTTAGAGACACCTGGACTCTGAGGTATTTAATTCCCCCAGGGGACCATCGGAGTGGATATTCGGTGACAGTTTGTTGGGTAGAGGCGGTGAGCGGGAACACTTCGGACTTAGAATAGTTAATTGTAAAACCTGAGTGGGTGCCTATGCGCGTGATGTCCGGTAGTATGGGGTCAAGGTGGGTGTCTGGATCTCGAATGTACACTAATACGTCATCTGCATAGAGGGATATGATTTCAGGAGAATCTTTCAGCCTTATCCCCCTGTGAGAGTGGCGTGCTCGAGTGTGGTCAGCCATTGGCTCTATCACTAGAGCGAATAGGATCGGGGAGAATGGGCAACCCTGGCGGGTGCCCCTGCAAAGTGTAAACAGAGCAGATGTGAGGGAATTAACCCGGACCCTAGCCACTAGGGAAGTATATAATAATTTAATATATCCTATCATGTTGGGGCCAACGCCCATCGTCTCCAACACCAGCCACATGTACTTCCAGGAGACCATGTCAAACGCTTTCTGAGCGTCGAGTGTGACCGCGACCACGTGCGTGGCATGGTCAATGCGGGACATCACGTTAAACACGCACCTGATGTTATGTGATGTGGATCTTCCCGGTACGAAGCCTGCCTGGTCTTCATGGACCAGATGCGTCATGAGAGGAAGGAAACGGTTTGCTATTACCTTGGCGAAAATCTTAGTATCAAGGTTCATAAGGGAAAGTGGCCTACATGAGCCACAATCATAGTCAGGCTTTCCAGGCTTCAACAAAACCGTTATGACGGCTTCATGTAGAGACGGGGGGGTGGGGGGGAGAATGGACGAGCGGAGCGACTCATCCCATAAGTCCAAGAGCTTAGGGGCTACTATAGCTATATGTTCCTGATAGAATTCCGCTGTTAGCCCGTCAGGACCTGGTGCCTTGCCCTTGGGTAGGTCCGAGATGGCCTCAACCAGCTCGCCCAGGGTGATCAGGGATTCAAGCTGGTCCCTGCTGGGAGCGGAGATGCACGTTGTAGGTATTTGATCGAGTAGTTCTCGCATGTGTTGTTTGGTATGCTCGGGAGGTTGAGAGTATAGGGTCGTGTAAAATTTAGCAATGCGTCCAATATCTGGTGGTCTGACCATTGTGGGATGCCCGGGCCATCTTTAATAGAGGCTATATGGGCCTGACCCCATTCCCTTTTTATAAGGGTTGCGAGTGTTTTCCCTGGTCTATCACCCTCGCCATATTTACGAGCAGCTTGGGGCTGGCTAAAGTATTGGATCTCACTGGTTGCAAGTGTGTTGTATGTTTGGAGTTCATCTGTAATTACGACAAGTTTGGCGGGGTCAACTGTGGTTGAGGGCTCCTGTTCCAGCTTACGCATTTTGGCTTTGGATCGCTCGAGTGCGGCCCTAATCGTTTTTAGCACACCTGCTTCTCTGGATATGGACATCCCCCTGATATACGCCTTGAAGGCTTCCCACCTGACACAGAGAGGGGTGGCCTGGGGGGTATTGTGTTCGAAGAAGGACTCGATATCAGCAAGTATATCTGCCTTCAACACGCCGTCCCTGAGGGCTGGGGATTTAAAACGCCATGTACTGAGTGTTGGGACAGTCGTTCCCAGTTGCACTTATATAGTGATCGGGGCATGGTCAGACAGTGTGCGAGTCAGGATCTGTGCCCGCTCCACCCTGCCCATTACTTCACTGGATACTAGAAACAAGTCAATTCTGGAGGAGCTTTCGTGTACAGTGGAGTAATAGGTGTATTCGCGCCGTTGAGGGTGTAGTGTCCTCCAGGCGTTGCGGATGTTGAGTGTTTCACCGTAGCTGAGTTGCCTTAGTGCGGCCCTGGTCAGGGGTCGGGCGGCAGTTCCAGTCCTGTCCAGGTCAGTGTCTTAACACGAGATTCATATCCCCCCCCCCATATAATCTGAACACCCACGTAGCGATTCTTCTCCCGCGATTCCTCATCAACCATCCCATCCATCCCCGCTCAGAAAGTTGTGACTTGTCGCTTCTGTCCAAACGAGAAGACATCTGGTGATGGCTCTTATATGACCGCTTCTGTCTCATTCAATTCAATCTTTCTTGTATGTGATCACCCTGTTGGGATGTATCCTTGTCAACTTTTTTACCGGCTGATTATCCTCCTCCTGTGGTTTTTCCTTCTGCAGCGTTCATGCACGGGGCGAAAAAGGGAGGAACTGAATGTGTGTAGTGACGTGCTATATATACGATGCCTGACGTTACTACCGGAGCCGACGATCGAGTGCTGTGCCAGATGGATCGACGGCCGAGTCAAGATCCACTACACCCCCTGGCGAAAAGGTTCCGAGCAGCAGAGCTGGATGACGGATATCTATCAAGATGAGGAATGTACAGGAGAAGAATCCATAGAAGGATCATTACGGTGAGTAATTTATACTTCGAGGGGATTGGGTCCTCCGACATATTCCATATCTATGACAGTAATCACAGCTGTGCTGCTTCGGAAAATCTTTGGCGTCTGCGTCCTGCGTCAATGACGTCAATACGCCGCCCTCGAGGACCTCCTCCGACGGCCGACATCACTGGATATTAAAAGTAGGACGCACAACGCCCGTAGCCTCGGTTCCTTTTTTTCAGCGAACGTGTTCACTTCGGGAATCTCGGTGCGCCTCGACTCTTTGGAGTTTCTGTTGTTTTCTCGGTTCTTCAAACCTGTTTGGTGTTTGTGAGATATTTCTTCGCGAAGATGTCTACCTCGTCTTCCACACCGCGTCCGGGCTTTAAGAAGTGCAGGGACTGTGGGTCCAAGATGCCGGTCACAGACTCGCACGACACCTGCCTCTGGTGCCTCGGGGAGGCCCATGACACGGATGACTGTGTCGACTGCCAGTCGCTCACGTCGAAAGCCTTGCCGGAGCACAAGAAGAGGTTATCGGTAGGTAAGGTGTCCAAGCCCCGCAAGTCGAGGTCTGCGGGGCTTTTGACGGACGACTCGTGGGGTGACTCTCCGCGTCGTCGTCAGAAGTCCATTGGGTCTCGGTCCCGGAGTCGGTCTCGCCAATCCTCTGCCTCTTCGAGGCACTCCCGGAAGCACCGTCATCGGTCGCCTTCCCCGTCCTCATCTGAGGACTCCGCCTGTCGGCAGGTCGCTTACCCCACCAAGCATGCGACACCGGAGGAATGGGCTTCCTTCGGGAAGAAAATGTTGGCGATTCTCGAATCACAGGGCACTGGTCCGTCCGCACCTCCGAGTGGGGTCGGTCGTGATCAGCCGAGAGACACCGCTCGCATGCCTTCGGGCTCAGGTGGTCGTCACGATTTGCGGAAAAGGTCCCGCTCAGACAAGCGGAATCGTTCTCGGCATGCCCGGTCCTCGATGCGCTCGAGACCGCGTGAACCTGTGAAGTCTTCGAGGAAGACATCAACGTCTGTGGCGCCGAGGTCGTCAACGGACTCTCTCGTGGCTCTGCCTCCGAGGAAGTCGTCGACGCTGTCGGCGCCCAGGATGTCGAGGGACACGCTCCGCCTTCGAGGCCTGTGTTGACGCCGTAGATGCTGTCGGCGCTGCGTCTGTCGTTGACACCGATTCTCTCGACGCCGGCGCTGATTCACTTTCGTGGCTGTGTCGACGGGGGTACCCCGTGGCTCAGGGGAACCACCTAGAAAGGCTCTGGCCAAGGTCAAGCATGGCTTTGGTTCCAGTTCTGTGCCTTCTTACCGCCATCTGGAGTTCATTTCAGAGGTGGATGAGGGCTCTGATGATGGCATGGTGCCTGACACGGTGCCTGACGAGATACTCTCGGGCCATAGCCAGTTTGAGGACCTGAGGCAGTCCCTGCATGATGCTAGTGGGCTGGACACCTCTCCGGAGGTGGAGTTTTGTAGGTCTGAGCCTGGCTCTCATGCCGATTCTTCGTACCGGCGCCTTATGTCAAGGGTCGCCGAGTACTTAGGATTGTCTGCTCCCCCAGGGGAGTTTGTTCAGGATGACCTTACGGATATCCTCGACATTGGTCCACCAACTGACCCGGTACTGCTGTTCCATATGGCTCTACAGAGGAGGGTGGCAGCGGCTTGGACTGCTCCGGAGAGTCTCCCGGCAGTGAGCAAGTCTTTGCTGCGAAAATACCGCCCAGCCAGTAGTGACCCCTGCTACTTGTCCAAGCACCCTACTCCAGAGAGTTTGGTGTTGCAGGCGGCTACGGCCCCGGCAAAGCAGGCGTCATACCCTACCATCCCTCCTGATGGGGACGACAAGCGTTTTGACGGCTGGGCGAAGAAAGTGTTTTCTGCAGGGGGTATGGTGCTTCAGGCGGCCAATTCCATATGTGCCTTGTCTCGTTTCACGCACACTCTGTGGAACTTTGTTTCCTTGGCGGCTGAACATATTCCCAAAGGGAACGAACAGGATGGTTTCCTTGCCATGGTTCAGGATAGCAAGGATGCCATGTGTGAGGCCGTTCAGTCGGGTTTGGACATGGCAGATTGCGTCAGCCGGTCCATGGTGGCGAGCACCGTGATACGCAGGTTTGCGTGGTTGAGGAAGTCGGGGTTTGCTCCTGATGTGCAGGCCCAGCTCATCAACATGCCCTTTGACGGGGAACATCTTTTTGGCAGCAAGGCTGACGAGAGCCTTATGAGGTTGCAGACCTCAAAAGCTGCAGCGAAGTCGTTCGGCGCTGCAGTTCGACAACCTCCGCCTTTTCGTCCTAGGGGACAGCAATGGAGGGGAGGTTCCATTCGTTATTACTCATCCTTTGGTAAAGCGAGAGGAGCTGCAGGTCAAAGGAGCCACCGTAGGAGTGCCAAAGGTGGAAAACAAGGTACTCGAGGTGCCAAGGCCGCTCGAGCTGTTGCCTCTTTGCCCTCAGGCAACGCCGCAGCCGCCCCAGCTCAGTCATGAGGCCGTGTCCCATGGTTCGCCGGTTGGGGGAAGGCTGGCGCAGCATCTTGCAGAGTGGCGCGCCATTACTTCAGATGTGTGGGTTCTGGAGATCATAACCCACGGCTACTGTCTTCCTTTCCGGCAGAGGCCTCAAGACAATCCACCGGGGAATCTCTCTTTAAAGAATCCAGATCTGCTCCTTGCGCAGGAAATTCAATCCCTGCTGGAGAAAGGCGCCATAGAACTGGTGCCTGTAGCGGAGAGGAACAAGGGATGGTATTCCCCTTATATTTTTATTTCCAAGAAAGACGGGGGATTGAGACCCATCATGGACTTGCGCGGTTTTAACAAACTCCTCAGGAAGGACAAGTTCAAGATGGTTACTCTTTCTCAAGTCCTCCAGGCCCTTCAACTTCAGGACTGGTTGGTGTCTCTCGACTTCAAGGACGCTTTTTTTCATTTGCCGATCCATCCAAAGCACAAGAAGTACCTGAGGTTTGCGGTTGGCGACTCGCAATTTCAGTTTCGGGTCCTGCCGTTCAGATTGACCTCCGCCCGAGGGTCTTCACCAAGCTCATGGTAGTGGTGGCAGTGCACCTCAGGAAAAGGGGGGATTCACGTCTACCCCTACCTGGACGATTGGTTGATCAGGGCGCGCTCTCCCGAGCAAGTCCTGATTCATCTGTCAGTCACCTGCCACTCCCTCCACAAGCTGGGCTTCTCCCTCAACTTAAAGAAGTCCCATTTGACACCAACTCAGAGGCTCCAGTACATCGGAGCAGTGCTCGACACGTCCCTGGGGCAGTGTTTTCCTCCCCAGGTGAGCGCTCATCACATTCAGCAGATGGTGCACAAGTTTCAACTTGCCCAGACTCTCCCAGTGTTCGAGTTCTTGAGACTGCTCGGCCTCATGGCATCCAGCATTCTTCTGGTGCCAGAGGCCAGGGTGCGGATGAGATCTTTGCAATGGGCACTCAAGCTCCAGTGGTCTCAGTCCTCGGGCAGGATGTCGGACCCTTTTCAGATGCCGTCTTTGGTCGCCCGGGACCTTCTGTGGTGGGCCGACGAAGGCAATCTGATAAGGGGGGCTCCATTTTGGCTGCCTTGGCCAGAGGTGACGATTGTGACGGTCGCATCCCTCACGGGATGAGGAGCTTATGCCAACGAGTTGACAGTCAGCGGTCGTTGGTCTCCGTCGGAGTCCAGACTCCATATCTATCTGTTGGAGCTGAGGGCCGTCAGGCTAGCACTAAAGGCTTTTCTGCCGACTGTGCGAGGAAAGAATGTCCAGATCCCGACAGACAACACGGTGGCCATGCACTACCTCAACAAAAAGGGATGGGGGGGGGGGCAGGGTCACTTCCTCTGTGCAGGGAGGCGATGCAGCTCTGGTTCTGGGCAATCCAGCAGGAAGTTTCGATCTCTGCAGTTCATCTGGCAGGAGACGAAAACGAGACGGCGGACGCTCTGAGCAGGCAGAGCACGATCTCTCACGAGTGGAAGTTGGCTCAGGAGATTCTCCTGGAGATCTTCGCCCTTTGGGGGACCCCTCAAGTGGATCTCTTCGTCTCCAGTGTCAACCGAAAGTGCGAGAGGTTCTGCTCGGGGGAATTTCCTCCAAACGGAGCCTTCGGAGACACGTTTGTGGGGAGTGGTCATTCCCACTGCTGTACGCGTTTCCTCCAGTCCCCGTCATCCCAAAAGCACTGCGGAGGTTACGGAGGTTCGGTTCCCGGATGATCCTCATTTGTCCGGCGTGGTACCCGGACCTTCTCGACTTGTCCATCTGCCCTCCACGTCGTCTTCCCTACCGAGACGATCTGCTCTCACGGGAGGGGGGTCAGGTTCTCCATCCAGAGGTCAGGTCCCTTAACCTTCACGCTTGGTTTCTGAAAGGTTGAGGCATAAGGATTGGGACCTCCCTGAAGACGTGATGGAGGTGTTGCTTTTGGCCAGAAGGCCCGCAACAAAGTCTTTGTGCCGTTGGAGAAAGTTCTGCGACTGGTGCAGGGTTAAGAATGTGGATCCTTTTGCATGTGAAATTCACATGGTTCTGTCTTTTTTGCTTTCTTTGGCCCACAGGGGCCTTCAAGTGGGTACCATTAAAGGTTATCTGGCAGCGCTGTCCATATTTAAGCGCTCTTCTGAAGAGTGTTCCTATTTTAAAATTACGTTAATTTCTCAGTTTCTGAAAGGGCTCACTAATCTGTTCCCTCCGTCGCCTTTCTAGGTGCCTGGTTGGGATTTGAACCTTGTTCTCAAGTTTCTGATGGGTGCTCCGTTTGAGCCTTTGCATACATGCCCTTTGAGACTGTTAACTCTTAAAACTGTATTTTTAGTTGCGGTCACTTCCGCTCGCAGAGTGAGTGAGTTACAGGCACTTTCAGTTAAGCCACCCTTCACTGTGTTTCATAAGGACAGGGTTGTCCTTAGAGTTCGTCCTTCTTTTCTTCCGAAGGTGGTATCAAAATTTCATTTAGCCCAGAAGGTTGTTCTTCTGGCATTTTATCCTCCTCCACATCCTGATAAGGAAGAGGAGAGGCTCCATATGCTTGATCCTAGGAGAGCATTCAGCATTTATATTTCACACATGTCCCGGGTCAGAGTGGACGATCAGCTCTTCATTGGTTATGCTGGTAAGCGTTTGGGACAGGCTGTGATGAAACAGACTTTGTCTCGCTGGATTATTTTGGCTATCTTTGAGTGTTACCGCTTGGCGGGTAAGGACCCACCGGTCGGCTTACGGGCCTATTCTACCAGGGGTATGGCTGCCTCTACTGCCCTGCAGAGGGTTGTTCCTATTTGAAACATCTGTGATGCAGCCACCTGAGCTTCAGTACATACTTTTGTACGTCACTATTCCCTCGATTCCATCCGGGGGCAGGATCTGGCCTTTGGCAAGGTGGTCCTTTACTCTGCAATTTGATTGGGCATGCTAAATTTGTTTTCTAAATTATTTTCCCACCTCCTTGCATTGGTACTGCTTTGGGAGTCTGTCATAGATATGGAATACGTCGGAGGACCCAATCCCCTCGAAGAACAAGTTACTCTCTTACCTGGTAACGTTCTTTCGATGGGATGGTCCGACAATGTATTCCATATTGCTCCCTCCCTACCTTCCCCGCTACAGAATTTCTTATGCGATTGCAGCTTAGTTTTCCTGCAAGGCTTTGTGTATCAGACTGGCAGAAGACTGGTGGCACACGTTCTGGGAAAAAACTACAACTGAGGCTACGGGCGTTGTGCGTCCTACTTATAACATCCAGTGACATCGGCTGTTGGAGGAGGTCCTCGAGGGCGGCGTATCGACGTCATCGACGTCATCGACGCAGGACGCAGACGCCGAAGATTTTCCGAAGCAGCACAGCTGTGGTGATTACTGTCATAGATATGGAATACGTCGTCGGACCATCCCATCGAAAGAACGTTACCAGGTAAGAGAGTCACTTTTTCTTCTACCAGCAAGTAATCTCTTGATTAGGGTATTACCTTTAGGACTCTCCTACCTTCAGTATTTTTTCACACTGGGCAGAAACTTTAGCATTCACTGGCTCTTGGTTTTTTCGCCTTTTGTTATGATCTGAGCTAGTGTCTGTGGTATAGCTCTCAGGAGACGTGTTGCTCTCTCACTTCCTAGCACCTTTTTACCGCCTCCAACCTCTCCTACGTTGGAATTTTCAACTGTGTCAGTTTGTGCGGAAAACTCCAGGCTTTTATAGACCCTATGATTAATCTGATTAGTCCCTGATTGGTGTTCCCTGGCCTTGCTCTATCCTGGCCACAGGACTTTCTTACGCCTTTCTTTGTCAGCTATTTTTGTTCTCCCTTTTAGCACTTTCAACTGGCAATGATTCTTTCCCTTCCCTTAGTAATTAATTTCACCTGAGTCTCTAGCAGTGACCAAGTGTTTTAAAGACCTCTTTTTCAAAAAGCATTTTGAAATCAGACAGAACAGTTTCAGTGCCATGCTCGGTTGTATCGGTTGCTCACCGGTGAGTGGTGGCAACTCTTCTGATCAGTGAGTTCCAATGAGGAATTTGCTTGTGCCAGGGCTGTGACAGAAGGATGTGCACTGAAAAAGTGCATCCCAACAAAGCAAGCTCCCATTGCCTGCTTCTCGCCTCTCTCTTCCCCACAGACAAGTGTGTGTTGTGAGTGTGTGCGCATGTAACCATGAAGGAGCATCAGGGGTTGCATGGATGATTAACACCACCCTATACCGATGAACTCGACTGGCAAGTGTGGAAGCTCCAGTGGGATGCATGGGGCATCGTGCTTTCATAACCTGCCCTGATGTGCCTAAGGTCTGTGTGGGATATAAAGGCAGCTCATCTTTTCTCTCCTTCTCCTGGTTGGGAACTACACAGTGTATGGTATTTTGAGACCACAAACAGTATGATGGCTTGGAGCATGTGGAGAGACTTGAAGGGATAACCAGTATGGGTTACGAGGGAAGGTGGGCCAAGGTAACCCCCTGGGATATCATGAAGGAAAGCCTTGTTCAGACCTGCTTTCCTGAACAGTGGGAAGGTGGGGCTTGCACTGCTTTGATTATCAAACCAGTGGATGACCCACAGAGCTTCGAAGGTCTTCTACGGGGGATGGCTAGCCATGGTGACTGCAGTAAACACTCAGACCTTCTTTTCATTTGCATTTTTCACCCCTGATATATCCTGTTATATATTCAGCTGTCTTTCTAGCATCCATTCCTGGATGGCGCTTCAGTGCCTAATGATCAATTAATCGAACAATAGAGTTTTCTACATTTCTTTTCCCTGTCACATCATCTCACCATCCCCAAACCTACGAAATATGTTATATTATGTTATTTGATATTTGCACAGCGCCTACTGCCATTGGTATGGCTTGAAAGTGCTGAATAATAAATGCAGAATTCATCAACATCTCACTTCCCATGCAACTAAAACTTTGATTTCTTTTCCTGTCCTCACCTGCCTTAACTGGTTGCATGTCAGAAATGTGAATTTCCTATTTTCGCTACTCACTGAAAAATGTGCTGCTCTTTTGATTGTTTTTTCTTTATAGGTTTTCCACCTCCTATGGCCCCATTTGCCCCTACCCCCTCTCCTCTTCCTTTGCCTTCCACACCATTTTTACCCCTTTTTATACCTTTCCAAATCGACAATATATAATCGATCAGCCAGTGGATGTATATCTCCAATGTCTGACGCCCCTCCCCTCTTCATTACCAAGCTAACTCTGTCATAATACTCCCCACGTCTCATTCTACGATTTAAAGCCCTGCACAGTATTTCGGCTCCTCACATCGCCTGCCTGTCTCCTGCTCTTTAGATGCATCATCTTAAAGGTGACCTCCAGTATTATTTTCACCTGTACAAACATCTATAAATAATATATAGTATGACCAGCAGCAACCACCTTATTTGCCAGCCCTTTCCAACTTGAAAGAATCGCAATACAAATTATTTTTTGTACTGTCCTGTTGCTCTCCTCTAGCCCATTCAATGGCTGGCTCATGTTGTGGTCTACTACTACTCTTCACACCACTGGGTAAGGAGCCCTGAAATTAGAATGCTCTGCTCCCGGTTCCTGCCCATTCATACAGTCTCTGTTAGAAGCAGTCTCATCTCTTCATATTAAATACAAACATAAAGTACAGATGGGCATATGTTGTTTGCCTGAGGATACTTTGTGGAATGTCTGGTCTGCCAAGACGTGCCTTGAAGGAGACTTAGTGAAAGAGAGTTGAAGATGTTTGATCTGATTATGGGCTTGCTGGGCAATCTAGATTGAAGTCTTCAAGCTCTCATACCGGCCACACGTTATAAATCTTTCTTACTGACCAGGGGAATCCCCATCCAGCACCTCCCTGAGGTCCCCCAGGTGGCCTTGAATTCTCATATGGCCGTTCACAGTTTCAGATGTCAAGCAGTTTGCCTGTAAAGTTGTTCCAGTTGTCAAGGATTTTGTTGACATTGTTTGATAAAGACCTCAAACTCCTGTGCACTTGCCATCGGAAACTTTGGCACCAAGGCATTCGCCATTGGAAGCTTCAAAACTGACGCAGTCTGCATTGTAAACTCAAACGTCAAAGCACTCCCTATCTGAAACTTCAACATCAAAGGGTTTGTAATGTAATGTAATGTAATTAAATGTATTAAGTGCATACCAAGGACAAAAGGAATCGGGGTGCTAGCAGCAATAGTAAGAATACTACAAAGAACGTCCCTCCTCAAAACAAAAACATCTTAAGAGCTCTTCGTAAACACAAGTGACCCGGAATCTCCTGATGGTAGGCAGGAAGCGAGTTCCACAGCATAGGGGCTAGGACCGAGAAGGAGCACCCTCCCAATCGCATTTCACAAAAACACGGCACTTGCAACAGATTTGTAGAGGCTGAACACAAGGAGCGTCAGGGTACATAACGAATCAGCTTAGACTGAAGGTAAATTGGCCTGGAGGAAAAAAAGCATGATGTGCAATACAGAGTATTTTAAATATTATGTGGCTTTTCACTGGAAGCCAATAAAATGCTACGAGTAAAGTAGAGGCAGAAGACCACCTGGAAGTATTTAAAGCCAGCCATGCTGCCAAATTTGGCAGAATCTGGAGCCTTTGGACCAAGAAATCTGATTTACGCAAGTAAATGCCATTGCAATAGTCCAGCAGGCCCATAATAGAGGCAGTGACTACAGTCGCACGAAACAGCGATGGAATGAAAGGAAGTACCCTCCTTAAGAGTCTCAGTTTGAAAAAGCCCAAGTGCTTCTCTCGAGCCGGAACAGAAGAGCTAGGGGCTGGACAAGGTCCCTAAGAATCCGGCCAAAAATCTAAGTGCCAAAAAGAATGGACGTTCGACGGACCAACCGCTAATATCTGTTTTCTCGCCATCGAGCCTCAACCAATTTCGTGACGTCCAATGGCCTTTCTCTGACAAACACATTTTTAATTTTGAAGGCGGATCAGATACAGCAGAATTCAACCTGAAAATGTATTGCATGTTATGTTATGTTATGTTGACATTTATATAGTGCTTTATGTATCATTGGTATGATCTCAAAGCGCTGCTAGGTTGAACGCCCTCGGGAACCGTAGTTCAGGTCAGTAGAAAGAGAGAGAGAGAGAGAGAGAGAGAGAGAGAGAGAGAGAGAGAGAGAGAGAGAGAGAGAGAGAGAGAGAGAGAGAGTCCTAAGGTGCGTGGGTGCACCGGATATGTGTGCAGCTGGTGTGGCAGTTGCATGATAGCTGCTTCTTAGCGGTAGGTGTGGTGGGGCGGTCAGTTGTATGTGTTCGTTCTGGAGGGTGGACACCCAGACTGATTTCTGGCTGCATTAGGCCTGAGGAGACTCTTAAGCTAGCGGTGTGTGCTCAGCTAGCTGTGTTTGATTAGGATGATGGGGAGTATGTGGCGGGTGTTAGTATGAGAACAGCTATACCGAATGTGTCACATTATCGCTGTGTTCTAGTTGAGTGGTGGTGTATAGGAGAGAGTAAGCGTGGTAGTGTGATATGGTAGTTATCAGTAAAGCGCTTGAGATTGAGCACTCCATCTGTACCATCTATTCTATCCGTTTTATTTACTCTGTCCGTTCATTCCACTCTGTCTGTTCATCCATTTCGTCTGATTACATCCTTTTAATCTACTAGTCCTTCTATCCATTCCATCCACTCGACCCTTCATCCACCTGATCTACTCCATCCATTCCGTACATCCATTCCATCCTTCCCATCCGTTTAATGTGTTCAATCCGTTCCATCCTTCCTATTCCTTCGATCCACTCCATGTGTTCCGCCCACTCATCTGTTCCATCCACTCAGCCCGTTCCATCCGCTCTATCCGTTGCATCCACTCTGTGTTCTATCCACTCCATCTGTTCCATCCACTCCATCTGTTCCATTCGCTCCATCCGCTCTATTCGCTCCATCTGCTCCATCTGTTCATCCGCTCCATCTGTTCCATCCGCTCCATCTGTTCCATCCGCTCCATCTGTTCCATCCGCTCCATCTGTTCCATCCGCTCCATCTGTTCCATCCGCTCCATCTGTTCCATCCGCTCCATCTGTTCCATCCGCTCCATCTGTTCCATCCGCTCCATCTGTTCCATCCGCTCCATCTGTTCCATCCACTCCATCTGTTCCATTCAAGCCACCTGTTCTATCCACTTCATCTGTTCCATCCACTCCAATTGTTTCATCAACTCCATCTGTCCATCTATAAAAACATATGCCTAAAGCAGCAATAAGGTTAGCCAGTGGACGCAGGTATAAATTAAAAACTAAAGGGGATAAAGATGACCTTTGAGAACACCGCACAAGATTGGAGTGGGTGCTGCTTGAAAGGTTAACAACGATACAGTCTGCATACGATCTGACAAAAAAGAAAACCATGCCTAGACCAGACCTGACAGTCCAGCCTGCTCCAGGTGCTGCACATGAATCTAATGATCAATAGTATCGAAAGCCGCAGAGTGCTCCAGGAGGATCAGAACTCTGACCTCCTCACGGTACTGAAACAGCGCCAAGTCATCAAGTATCAATATCATTACAGGTTCTGCCCCCATCACAGGCCGAACCCAGATTGAAAAGGGTGCAGAATACCATTTTCTTCAAGAAACCTTGAAAGTTGAGTGGTTACAATGGTTTCCACGAGAGTGATAGAGCAGAAACTGGTAGGAGAGTCCAGTTGTGGCTTCTTCAAAAATGGAGTGACCTTTGCATGTTTCAAAGAAGCCAGAATCACACTGCTCGTAAATGAATAATGAAGAGCAGCGGTAAAAAGTGCAATGGCATCCATAGAGAGAGATTGAATGAGATGCAATGGAATCAGATCAGGTGGAGATGCTTGTTTGAACTTGCAGATTGCAGTCTGAAGAATTGCATCAGTAACAGGCTCAAACTTAGAAAAAAAATGAATTGCCCCCGATAGGAGCTTCCTGGGAGGCAAAAACTACTATGCCCAGACTAGTCAACATAATTGAATTCCTAATAATGTTAATCTTATGTGCAAAGAAAGTACTGTACTGATTACATTACGAGTGTCCTGGGAATGAGAAGAGTCAAACCAGGGAGGAGATGGTGCAGAGAGTTCCTTTGTGACTCTAAACAGCTCTCTAGAAGCACAGGGAGTAGAAATTATGCGTTCCGTATAATGCTGAGATTTAGCTTACTTCACAGTCAGTTTATACTGAAGTTAGATCTGTTTATACATCTCTTTGGCCTCTGGATCGTAACAGATACGCCATTTCCACTCCACGCGGCGACATGCCTGCTTCAGGGCTCTAAGGTCAGGAGAGAGCCAGGGAGCTGAGGGTTTTATGCCACATACAGCATGCTTGAAAGGAGCTAGGAAGTTGGCTGTAAAATTTATGACATCTATTAAAACTACACAAGGATCAACCTGATTTTGCTTAAGGATAGTCTGCGTGCTGTGTTTTAAAGACTGCTAATTGCACAAGGGATACTTTAGCACAATGACGTTGACTTGTACAGACTTTATGATAGATCTCCTGACGTGTGGGAATAAAAACAATAAAAGCGGGAAGAAAATGATCCGACCAGGTAACTGGCAATGGATTAAAAGTCACAGTAAGTGCTATGTCAGAGAAAATCATATCAAGTGTGTTGCCTCTATTATATGTTGGGAGGTGATTACGCAGATACAGATGGCAATCAAAGTCTATCAATTAGATTAGTCATATGGACATCAGTCATATCATTAGGACAGATATTAAAATCACCTAGCAGAATCAAGTTGGTATGAGAGAGCGCAAGATCAGCTACCAATTGAGTAACACTATTAATAAAATCATTAGTCAGGTAGGGAGGTGGACGATACACAAGCAATACATGCACTGACAAGTTGCTTGAAGGTTGAAGCCGTACCAGTAGCAGTTCACATGACAGAGCATGAATTAGGGGGATAGTAAAGCACTCCAATGACGCTCCATGAATTGGAGCAAGACTACCACCCGGAGAGGAGCTGGGCCTGTCAAGCGAGTCGTCGCATATATGGATGGCAGAAGCTAAACGATGTCGAAATGAGATGAATCTGAAAACCAAGTTTGTCAGCCCTAAAATATCAGGTTGAGGCTCTGTCGGCAGGGCGAAGATCTCTTCACAATGTGCCACCGCTGAGCATTTATCAGAAAACCAGTTGGAGAAAATAAGTCAGTTAGCGTTTCCATATGCCACGACTCAGACCCCTTATACACGTTAGAGACCAATGCGGGTAAATGTTGCGGCAGGCTGCTAGGCAGGCAAGTGAACTCCGGGACTAACGCCGGCAGCTCAGCCTGCACATAAACAATATTGCAGTTGAAATAATGACCTCCACAAATGAGCTTCAGGTCACATGGAAATTCATGCAGATTATTTTGACAGTCTCAGACATGCTTACCTTTGGTGCACCACAGGCACGTCCACTTCGCAGTCGCCCGACCTTGCACAGACATGCAGACGTTCCCAAGAACGGTACCGTGACCAAATAAAAAAAATGGAAGAAAGATTTCCAAAAAGCAGTGAACAGCAACTACACCTAATAACAAAAAGAAAAATCAGTTTGAATGCTAGAAGAGAAGACTTGTAATATGTCCCTAGCGATCCCTACTGTAATCAGAGCGGCTTCAAGTCACTACAATACACTCAATTAAATAAAAACAATTATACATTCAGCAGCGACATAGAATACAAAGCAGCCTTACTAGCTACCCATGGAAACTTCAACATTGAGACAGACAGTGTTGAAAATCTCGACATCGATGACAACAACATTGGAAAGTGGATGTTGAAGCAGTCATCTAAAACAGTGTCAAGGGATTAGGTGTTGAGGCATTGGCTGTCCAGTCGAATGATCGAAAACATTTGATCGAATGACCATTTGATCGACAGTCAAATGGTTGGAAAAAAAAGGTCGATTTTTTTTATTTATTTATTTATTTATATATATTTTTTGTTTGGGTTGGTAAAACAATGTTTTTAATAAAGAAAACAGAGGGTTCGGGGGGGGGGCCATAAAAAACAAACAAAAAAACCCAAAAACGACCCTTTTTTTCGACCATTTGACTGTCGATCAAAAGGCATTCGATCCTTTTGTTTTCGACCAGATGATCTACAACCGAGGCATTGCACTAGACTTTGAGACTTTCCAACACATTCTCAACATTGAGGAAACTGTGGGATGCTAGCTCGCCATAGACCTCTATTTAAGAATGGGATCACTGCTTCTGATACTAGAGATACGAGGTACAACCTCACCTGTCATTACCCTGTAACATCTATGGACATACAACCAACTCTACCACCATTGGCACCAAAATACAGCTGCAAGAACCTCAGAGATCAGTGGCATTTAAAAAACAGAGGGATATCCCAAAACGGTTCCAATAAAGGTAGCACATTTTCTAGACCTAAGACACCACCTATAGCAAAACTAACTACACCTCCACCTAGATGATGACCAACTACACCATCAGGGTTACTTCTCTTGGAAGGGTATCAAAGTGGGCAGATACAGATTCAGAGATGTACACGTTCAAGAACCGAGGAGTCAGTACACCAGTGACTGGAGGAGAAAAAGTCCCCTGAATCAAATCGACTGGTTTCCTGCTTCCTGCACGGGAAAGGTGTCTTATCTCTGCACCCTCTATGAAGAGATTGTGAGTCTACACCCTGATTCAGTGGGTGGAAAGTAGGCCACCGGTCTGAAACTGTAGGGGGGACAACAAAATCAGAGTTAGGGTAAGGAATTCATAAGTATCCATATTAGTAAACCCCTGTGACCTTTACCTTAAATAAGTAGTCTTAAATAGGAACTAATCAAGATCTCCTATAAACTCGGATTAGATTGTTTTGATTTGATATGTTTTTGCAAGCCCCTTTAAATCTTGGATCTTTGCCTAATCAATGTCTGAGCTCAAAAAAAAGAAACGAAAAAGAACACCTGATTACCTTATCAAGAACAGGTTTTGGGTGGCCAGTTTGCTGCCTTTATCCAACATGTGGCTGCCGGTACTCCTTTGCTAGAGAGCGGGATTCAGTTGATGTTCCATTTTATCGACGCTCACATCTCAGGACCATACACCGCATCATTGCATCATTATTGTGCTAATGTGTTTCTACCTTTGGTACTCGTCTATCCACAATCTTGGATGGATAATGATAATACTCTGTGATTTATGACAGCCCAGGTCCACTAGGGCTGCCAGCCTCAGCATGGTAAGAGGTGGGTCCTTGCCCTGATGTCAGGTATGGGAATCCGGACAAAAGGTGATGCCTACGCTACCTAGTCCGAATACTTCAACTGAATCCGACTACTTTATCTACATACCCTCACAGACCCAGCTTCTAAAGTCAAGTTCTTCACCTAGTGACGATGTGAATGCATTGAACTAGGTCTACATTTGGGCAGTTAAGAAGTTAAATATTCTAACATTTGTTACAACAGAAGTCAACAATTTTCTTGTTTTCCTATCACCCCAGCACACGAAAGCAGGAAAACAAATGGGGCCTGAAGAAGTATTTAATGCATGTGAATCTACTGAAGAGCCAGTGCTTCCTTGCTTCTCCAATAAACCTAAATTACTGTGTCTGTGATGAGACCCTGCATTGCCTGCAACCAGCCTACCTTAATGTCCCATTGAGAAATTGTGATCTTTAGATTTTTTTTTTTTTAATTATGATTTAGAAGCATGTAAAGGCCCCCATTGTTAAATATTTGAGTTGCAAAACTGGGGCTGCAAAACTAACTTATTTCTTTTGCAGCGTGAGCCTGTACTAGATTCACTTGTTTTGCATAGAAGTTATGTTTAAACCCTTGTGGGAGGAGAGTACGGTTGAAACAATGTGAACTAATTTATTATTTGCCAGTCATACCTGCGTTTCTACTCACTTTTGAGCATCGGTACAAACACGCTTGGTAAAATTACGTACCGACGGCCATGTTCTACATGTTCAATGATATCATAACTCAAAATGATAATTTAACTCTAGTAGAATGTGCAGCGTGTGTATGTGTGTGTGCGCCCCCAAGTGTTTTGCATAGTAACTTGAAACGTTGCTGAACTTGTTAAGATGGATTTCTAGAATTTGGCCTAGTGCACAGAGTTTAAGAGGCCATCCTAGTTATAGTGAACAGGTAACTCTGAGAGGTTAGCCAAAACCTAATCAAAGTAGCAATGGAGAACAGTTGAGGCTTATTCTCAGGAGAGTGTGAGTGGAGTCAGGGGCCCTCAATGAGTCCACACAGTATGGCACACAATTATTCAATTTAGACAGTCATGTGTAAAAATAGTTATTTATTATAGGCCTTCTGAACACACTGGAAAATTGATCTAATAGGTAGTATTATCACACAACACTCTGATACAAATATATACATTCACTATAGATTTGAATATACATCAAATAACTTAACAGAAAAACAGGTAATTATTTCAGATGCAGTCAATGATGGAACCAGATATGGAGGACAGGGGGGACAGATACACTGTGCTTGCTTACCCCGTTACTTCGATTTTCCCAGATGACTTTGCAGATCTTCTGGGGATTGCTGAGGACTCGGTCTTTTGCTGTTGGTTCCGGTGAGAGGTGCTCAGGAGTTGCAGGTTCAAGGATTCTTGAGGTTGGGTGGAGTTGCAAGATGCAATCTCTGTCCATGAAGAAATGCAGGAACCACTCATGCAGGACTCTTCAAGACACTGCACAGGTGAGGTGAGTTCCAATGATGGTCTCCTCACACATGCGTCCTTCCAGTGATGATCACAGGAGCTGCTCCAGGACAGGATCCCTTGATGCTGGGATGCTGAAACTCAGGGAGAAGGAAACTTCTCCACAAGCTGGCGACCACCGAAGTTTCAGACTCAAATGCAGAACAGCTACGCTTCTGGCGAGGTCATCCCACTAGAGAGCTGGTCAGTCCACGGGACACTTCCGAAGGCTCAGAAGGGCAGGATCCTTGAGAAGGCATTGAGACTAGTTGATACACTTGTTCCAAGGTCTGAAGTGCGGCTTAGGGTCTTAAGAAATCAGGTAGGTCAAGCAGGACTTCACCAGGCCGGATGTTCGGATCTTCAGTCGGCTGTTCTTTTACGAGGGATTCTTAGCTCTAAGGGTGATTTAAAGAAATGGCTTCAGAGGTCCTCTTCTTATAGAAAATCTGAGCTGGAAGCAAGTCCAGGCCTACCTATGGTAATGGTAAGGAGGATATGCATCATTCAAACTGCTAGTAGTTGTTCAGTCAGGGATAGCCACTGATTTCACATTTCTCCCACACCCATACTTTCTGACACCACGGTTGTGGAGTGGGACTCTAGACTGTACCATCGCCTTCCTGGGCCACACACACACACACACAAAGGCATCACTAGCCCGCAAAAGCAGCAGCTTTCCCAGGCAAATGCATGACCTTATAAGGGATTTCCTGATCTGGCAAGGCAAGAAGATCTGCTTAAAGACAATGGCCAAGCAGCTCTCCTCCTCCTCCTAGACCTCTCTGCAGCATTTGACCTGGTCGACCACTCGGTCCTCTGCACTCACCTACACACGGCCGCCCACTTCTCCCCCGAGGCCATTACATAGATTAGATCCTTCCTCGACGACAGAACCATGAGGGTTTTTTCGCCTACAGATGCTGCAGACCCCATACCCATCACCAGTGCCGTACCTCAGGGCTCCTGTGTCCCCCCACACCGTATGACATATTTACCAAGCCCCTTTTCGATGATCTGGATCATCTCGGTATTACCTACACTAACTATGCAGATGATACACAGATCCTCCTTCCGCTTTCTGGAGATTATGGAAAGGATTTGGCCTTGGTGAATAGGGTTTACATCATCATCCAGGCATGGATGGCTACTCACGGTCTATGCCTGAATGATGATAAAACTGAACTCATCACCTTAGGTACCACTGCCATCCTAAAGAAATTAAGCCCAGCTTACTCATCCTTCTTAATTGATGGCAACACGATCAAAGTGGGACACAAAGTCAAAACATTGGGCTTCTTCCATGGACTCGCTTCACCTTTAACAGACAGCTGAACTCACTAGCCTTTTCCACGGCCTACACGTGTAAATTGATCCGTACAGCCAAACCCTTTCTATCCGACACCAGCTGCCTCACCCTGGCCAGAGCCCTCATACTATCCCGTCTAGACTACTGTAACGCCCTCTATCTTGGGTCCTCCAAAGCCACCACTAGCAAGTTACAAACCCTCCAGAACAATGCACTCAGAGCGGCCCTGGGCATCTCAAGAAGCGAACACATCACAGCACACTGCCAGCAGAACAACTGGACCCTTATCATAGATAAAATCTCCCTAAAAACTGCCTCACTCACCCACAAGTCCCTCAATAACGCGGCCCCCATCTACCTAATCAACAGATTTCACAGACTGACATCCTTGAGACCGACAAGGACAGCATATAGAGACTCCCTCTCCGTCCCTATCTACAAACGCTCTACCATAGGAGGTAACAGCTTCCCAGTGAAAGCGGCTAAACTGTGGAACTCCCTACCACCCACTCTCAGAATGGACCTACCCTACCAAAACTTCCGCTCCAAGATGATGTCTTGGCTGAAGACAGCCGTGGTCTAAACATACTGAGCCAGGCTCCGTACGGACATACTGGACACATAGCTGTCAACTGTATATATGTAAATATTCCTGCCTACCTCATTATTATTGTGTTTATGCCTTGTATATATTATATTGTCTGCAACTAAGCTTCGCATATTCCTGCATCTGCTGCGCCCTGTTACCCTAGGGTATTCCGGCGCATTACAAATAATAAACAAACAAACAAACAAACAAGAATGCCAAACAACAATATGGCCAAAGAAGCAAGCAAAATATTGTGGCATGGCCATTTTAGGGCAATCGCCACGTTTAGTAGTCATACACGGTAAACGCTAATGTGCACACTACAAATAATGCAAAAATGGTAAAAATATATCTGCTTCTACCAGCCTGTCTTTAGGCACATATAAAAGTAACCATAAATCCCATTTGTAAAAAGCTAGAGTGATATAAAAGTATCCCCGTTGCACTGCACTGTAAGGTGCTATGAGCAATGTTAAAAAGTACAAGAATTCAAAACGGAAACAAAGTTCCCCAGTACTAATAGTCTGAAGGACTGATCAGTTTCCCCATAACAATAAGAAAAAGGCAAAGGAAGTGAAGCAGAAGGCTTTACTTCCCTTCAAAAAGTAAGAACAGATTGAAAAAAGAGCAAAAAGAATAGCAGTCCATAGAAACTATGGCGGAAAAGTTGCAAAAAGAGAAATCTTTCCTAACACTGAATGTGTTACCTAATTACCAGATGCTAACGGCCTGCTACCCAAGTTAATGGGTGAAAGCGAGAACATTCTGGAAAGAAGTCTGTAGGATGTTATATTGGTGCTAGGGGGAAACTTGCATAGTACATGACAAAGGAGGAGGGTAGAAAAAGGTGACATTCTGGGATATATTGCATGCCAGGGTAGGGTGCAATGGAAGGCAGTACATTGAACGTAGCACCACCAAGATGGAAAAAGGAATGTGTACTTCTCCAGCATTGGATCTTTCATGGATTCACATGCTGTGAATATTTCCCGTCGTCAGGCTGGGAGGCCTCAGTAATTTTAACCTATGGAAAACTTCGACACCTTAGTGTCCTATCGACGTCTTTTTGGGTGCTTTAGGCTACACCAGTAGGATGACTGGTATAAATAGCCCCGCCCTGCGGCTTCCCTTCAAATTTCAACCATCTCTAAACTGTTGGGATCACCTCGTGTTTACTCTTCGTGTTCTACACGTGCTTTTCGTACTTCGGCTATAATGTCATCTGCGGCCCAGAAAAAAATCGCTGTTTAGGCCTTGTGCAACCTGCGGCCTAAAGAAGGTCTTCGAGGGGGACAGCCATGCAGATTATCTGTATTGTCTGTACCCCAATCATTCTGCAGACGCCTGTGAGATCTGTCGTGGATTTTCTCAGAAAACACTGAAGGACCACAACAGCCGGCTAATTTGTTGGCTCAACGATGGCACTTAACCGGGTTTGGAGGTTTCGTCCGGGGGAGCAGGTCTTCGGCTCCGGCGGAGAAGTTGATGACTATGCAGCGAAGGGCCGTGTCCGCGGAACCCCCTGTCAAAAAGCAGCGCATGAAGGTGCCAGTGTCGGAGGTGGGTAAAGGTGGCGCTTCAAATAGATCCAGGTCGCATCATTCTAAAGGGGCGAGTGGCTCTTTGCTTTCCAAGTCGGCGAGACCGGACAAGTTCAAGGTGTCGAGTGCTAGGCCTGAGAAGTCTGGGGTGAAGTCCGCGTCGATAGAGAGAGAGAAATCGAAGTCGCAGGAGTCTTCCTCCTCGAAGCACTCTTCGTCTAAGGACCGTCATAGGTCATCTTCCAGCCGGTACTCATCGAAACACCGTTCCGGCGCTTCATCCAAGTGGTCCGCTTCGCCGGAGAAGTACCACCAACGAGGTCATCGACGGAGGTTCCGTCGTTGACGGTTGTGGTACAATCCTCACTTCCGTCGTCGACGGTGGTCTCGTCGGCTCTGTCTACGGCCATGACTGTCAGTGGGCAGCAGTTGCTGCCGGTGGCTCAGCTGGAGACGGATGGTAGTTTGTTGCCGACAGGGAATCAGTGGCAGTCTGGGGCCGGCTTCGGGCCATTGTTCCTGGTGGACATTCTTCAACAGGATCCGGCTCCATATTCTGTGTCCTCTCCTCGGGTGTGAAGGAGGAGCATGAGCCAGGTTTCTATCCATTGGCGGTAGGACTGCGGGAGGCAGTTCTGTCTACGTCTAGTGGGGTTGGGGCTGGGGCGCCCCTATACCCGTTGGTGAAGCCACACTCTCTGCTGTCCATGCAGGTGTTGAGTACGCTCCCGTCATTGTTGGGACAATTGGATGCGAGACTTCCAGCGGCTCTTAGCCCGGTGGCTCCAGTGGTGCGTAGTGTGCCTGTTGAGGCCCCTCGACCAAGTCTTCCCAGGAATTCACCTCGGTTGCTGCTGCCATTTCAGTTGCCAGTGGGATTGAGCCCTCCCCGAAGTCATCCAGAGGAAGGCGAGCTAGTCAATTTGGATCCGGAGAGCAGGCTTCGTGACACGCTGTCGACAGTGTCCTCGTCGCCAAGGAGAGATGATACCTGGGATACGGACCCTGAGGTACAACCGCCTCGTAGCCCGGCTCAGCCGTCTCCACCGGATGATGTTGGTGCTTTTTGCGCTATGATGGCGAAGGCGTGCCAAGAATTTGGCCTTGCTCCTGAGGAGGAACGAAAGGACTGTTTTCTCTTCGATCACATGGGGAAGTGACAGAAGGCAGTCTTCTTGGTTCCCATTTTGGACCACCTGTGGCAGGAGGGCCTGCGCACGATGCGCCACCCGTTTACGGAACCAGCTGTGAAGGGGCATCTGGAGAAGAAGTTTAAGGCACCGGATTTGACCCCCAAGTGCCTCATGTGTCAGCCCACGCCAGAGTCAGTGGTTTCGGCGGTAGCTAGTCAGAAGGCGAGGAGCCAGCACAAGTGTGTTACGCCCCCGGACAGACCAGAAAGCAGGATTCATTCGGGATGAAAGTCCTCACGGTGGGTGCTACAACGGTGAAATCGGCTAATTCCTTGGCCATTATGGTGCGGTATGACAGGGAGATGTGGCACCGGTTGCCCCACTCTTAGATTATCTCCTGGAGCAACAACGCAAGGAGGCTATGCTGCTGGTTCGAGAGGGGGAGGAGGCCTCCAACCACAGCATCAACATTGCAGTGGACTTGGCGGAGTCAGGCTTCAAACAAAAAAATAATGGTGTTGTTCTCCAGAGGCTGGCATGCCCTATGAGGGTGAGCAGCTCTTTGGCGACAAAATTGACGTGGCGCTGAAGGGGATGAAGGAAGACTCTGAGACGGTGAAGTCCCTGGGGGCTCTGCAAACTGGCTGTTCTTTTCACCCCTTTTGGGCATTTCGAGGGGCCTCTGGTAAAGCCAGATTCGCAGCTTCCCGCGACAGAGGTTACAGTCGCTCCAGTTACTCTTCCCAAGGCTTCAGCAGGGACTATCAGGCGCACCGTAAGAAGGGTGCTACTGCCTCGGCTGCTAACAGACGGCAGTCTAAGGGCCTCATTACACGGATGGCGGTAAGGATTTACCGGTACCGGTAAAATACTGGTACCGGTAAATCCTTACCGCCTTACTACGAGGTCCCTTTGCAGGTTAGGGGATTTAACGCCTGCTTTTTGCAGGCGTTAAAAACCAACCCGCAAAGGGACCCAGGGAGCTAATTTTAGCGCCTTCCCCATTCCCATTAGGCCTATGGGGCAAAAATGGGAATGGGGAAGGGCAATGGTGGAAGGGGGAATTACCGCCCCTCCAACCTTGGAATGGGGTGGTAATTCCCCTTTCAGCCAAGGCGGTGCCGGTATTTTACGGCATGAACCATGGCGCTAATAGCGCCATGGTTCTCCGCCATCCGTGTAATGAGGCCCATAGTCTCAGCAATGACTGCCATGCGGGCAGTCAACTGGGGGCAGAGTGTCGCGACACGTCGATGAGTGGCATCTTATTACTATGGACCACTGGGTGCTGGATGTGGTACGTCTTGCCCACTCGTTGGAGTTTCTGCATCCTCAACTTCCAATTCCAAATGTGCAGGAGGTGCAGCCGCACCTACCAGTCTTGAGGCAGGAAGTGGAACTCATATTGGCGAAGGGGGCAATAGTACCAGTCCTGGTGTCGGAACAGGGCCAGGGGGGTGTACTCCCGGTATTTTGTCATCAAAAAGCCCAATTGAAAGTGGAGGCCTATTCGAGATCTTCGGCCATTGAACAAGAATCTACAACGCCTGAAGTTCAAGGTGCTCACACTGCAAGATGTAATCCAGTCGGTGCAGCCGGGAGAGTTCCTGGCATTTTTGGATTTGGAGGATGCTTACTTCCACATCCCGATGCTGCAAAACCATTGCTAGTTCCTGCGCTTTATGGTCTGGGACAATCATTACCAGTTCTGTGTCCTCCCGTTTGGGCTGAAGTCGGCTCCCAGGACGTTCACAAGGTGCCTCACTCCAGTGGCTGCCTTCCACCGCAGGGGGGGCATCATGTGTACCCATATCTGGACGACTGGTTGGTACCGGGGCTGTCGCCGGAAAGGGCAATGGAGTCTCTCCAGGCGTCCATGGACCGGTTACAATGACTGGGGTTCGCCATCAACTTCACAAAATCCTATCTAACTCCATCAGTGCTCAGTTTCTCACACAGGAAAATCTGGTGAAGCCTTCAGACCGAAAGAGTGGTGAAATTGCAGTTCAGGGTGGGCGAATGGGGGCAGGGAACTTCGTCTCGGTCCGCAGTTATATGTCGGCAGTTCCATGGTGTCCTGCATTCCGCTTATCCCGAATTGTCGTCTGTTCAGGAATTTCTTGCAGACAGGTGGTTGCAGAGTCGGGGATTATAGTCAGAAAAGGTGGTCATCTCCCATGGCTGGTGGAAGCCCTTAGATGGTGGGATTGCACACACAATCTTGTGCGGGGCATGCCCCTGCTGGAGCCAAACTTTCAGTTCACAATAGTGACGGACGCCTCCCAGGTGGGTTGGGGGCCTGTGGTCTCGGGAAGGGGCGTTATTGCACAGTGCAGTGGTTTGCCTGTTGATGGACAATACCACCACAATGTTCTATTTGAGGTAGCAGGGAGGCACGCATTCTTGGCTCCTGTCCAGGGAGGCTCAGGAGGTGTGGCATTGGGCCATTGCTCAGGGAATTCACATTACGGCTTACCATGTGCCGGGGGTCCAGAATGTTCAGGCAGACGTTCCCAGTAGAGACGGGGAGCAGTTGCACGAGTGGAATTGAAGGAAGAGCAGATAATGAGGATCTTCCAGAAATGGGGGTTGTTCCCGCCCCCCCTCCCTCTCGGCTTGTTTGCCACGCCGGAGAACAAGCAGTGCCCATTGTTTGCCAGCAGAGTGGCTCATCCAGAGTTAAAGAGGGACACGTTCTTGTTCCCGTGGACGGGCCTATTCGGGTATGCGTTCCCTCTGTTTCCGCTGATTCAGAGGACAATCCAGTTGGTGCGCAAGTACCCGTGCAAAGTGATCTTGGTTGCACCATTCTGGCCCAGGCAGACCTGGTTCTCGAATCTCCTTCATCTCGCGGTGGAAGAGCCGGTTCGTCTGGGAGTAGAGCAGGATCTGCTATTGCAGGACAATGGGAAAGTGTGGCATCACGATCCGGTATCTCTCAGCCTGGCTGCGTGGCTCCTGACCACTCCGAGTTCGGGCATTTAGGTATCTCACAGGTTTGTTGTCGGATGCTGGAGGCGCAAAGGACGTCTTCCACCTATAAATCTTACGGTAGAAAATGGGCGAGATTCTGTGCCTGGTGTGAGCAGCAACCGGACGTGCGGCCGTTGGAAGTTTATCCGGCACAGGTTCTCCCTTAACTGCTGCATCTAGTGCAGGGCGGCCTGGCGTTGTCTTCAAAGCACATTTGGCGGCCATTTCCAGATTCACCAGACGGCACCATGCTACTCCTCTGTTTAGTGACAGATTGGTTAAGCACTTTCTGAAAGGACTTTTTCTGACATTTCCCCCGGAGAAAAGGTTTGCTCCGGTATGGAGTCTCAATGTGGTTCTCTCTGTTCTCATGAAACTGCCATTTGAGCCCATGTCAACGGCGTCCTTGAAGTTCCTCTCGTGGAAAGTCGCTTTTCTGGTTGCAATCACATCTGCCAGGAGGATTTCGGAGCTTCAGGCACTGGTCATTGACCCGCCATAGTCTGTGATTCAGGAGAGGTAAGGTTCTCCTGTCTACTAATCCGCACTTTATACTGAAAGTGCCTTCAGCATTTCACAAACACGCTACGATTGCCTTGCCCTCGTTCTTCACTAAGGCGACCATGCTGGCGGAAAGAGCCCTGCATTCCCTGGACGTCAAGAGGGTGCTGAAGTTTTTTCTGGACCATACTCAGGACTTCAGGAAGTCGAAATAGCTGTGTGTGGCTTTTGGTCCCTCCAGCAAGGGACACTCCATCTCCAAGCAAGGACTTTCCCGTTGGGTCTCATTCACAATTTCATTTTGTCACGGGAAGGCTGGCAAGCCCGTGAGGGGCCCTCTTAAGGCCCATTCTACCAGGTCAACGGCGTCATAGGCGGAATACCGCTCAGTGACATTTGCCAGGCGGCTTCTTGGGCAGTGCTGCATTCCTTCACCAGACACTACTGTCTGGGACAGCAACATGTGGAAGATGTGCAGGTGGGACGGGCGGTCCTCCAACACCTGTTTCAATAAGGTAAGCCCCACAGCTTCTGGGGTTTTGTTTTACTCTATCACTTGCTGGTTCTGTTATCATGCATGTTGTTGGATGTTTGTCTTTGTGTTTGTGGTTATGGCCTGGGAGCATGGTGTTGGTTTGCCTGTCATGTACCGCCAGTGGTTGCTCATACTGCTATGTAATCTACTCACAGTATGTGAATCAATGAAAGATCCAATGCTGGATAAGGGAGTAGTTTCTTACCTGTAACTCCATTTCTCCAGCGTTGGTATCTTTCCTGGATTCATATGCGCCCGCTGGCCGCCCCTGCATGCAAACCTTGGTTCGGTTTCCTCTACTTTGAGGGTTAAAATCGGTAGGGAAGCTACTGGGGCGGGGCTGTTTATACCAGACCTCCTATTGGTGTAGCCTAAAGCACCCAAAAAGACGTTGATAGGACACTGAGGTGTCAGTGTTCCATAGGAAAACGCTAGGTTAAAGTTACCAAGGTTTCCCAGCCTGACAAATGGAAATATTCACAGCATGTGAATCCATGAAAGATACCAACGCTGGAGAAATGGAGTTACAGGTAAGAAACAACTCCCTTTGCAGGGAGAGAAGGTGATACAGTATGGCATGGGAACCCAGGAGTGGAGTGGGAAGCACCAATCTTGAAAGGGGGACTGGTGCGAGGAAGGGAAACAAGGAATTGGGCACAGTGAGGGGCATAGACAAAATACATAGCTGGCAAGAGGGCTGTGGAATGCAGTGTTTTGACAATGGCCACCGTAAGTGCAAGCAGGTAACAGTAAGTCAGCTGTGGCCCATGAAACAAGGGCTTCATACAGGAGATAAAAACCTATTTACTACCCTTTCTGAAATTTCTTCTGAGCAATTTAGTACATGACTGCTGCCCTCTGCCCTAATTTTCGTTTTCCTAAAACTCAAAGCTCTTTGGATTAATAGGGATAAATGACACCAGTGTAGGTGTGACTCTTTTTCCTTGTGTATTAATTGAACATGCCTATCCACTGATAATGCTTGCAATTTATGAACTGTTCTGATTTATTCAATCTTAATGAAAAATTCATCCTTAAATTATATGTTTCTAATCGTCGTTTTGCATGGACTTAGACGATTGTAGCACAACGCACCGAAGTACACCATTAAAATGCTAGACCAGGGCTTGCCTGAAATTAGGGGGCAGGATTGTTGTGATGCTTTCAATTAGTGCCTTAACCACTGATGCCTTCCCCCATGATAATTTGTCTTGCAATGGAGTATTTGTATGACATGCTGGTAAATGCAGCTAATTGTGAGCTAGGAGTACAAGTAACTTTTCCATCTCATTCAAGAGTTTCTCTATTCAATGTGTAAACACTGAATACCTCTACATGAATGTAGGAGCTGAGAACACGCCACCAGAGACACATTGCTCCCTTCATCAGGAATCAATTGCAAAATGCAGAAATCCCATCCACCTCACCTCCATCTCAACAAACAATAACAACTCCCAGAAGACACACAAACTGCCCCATACAAATTCTCCTCCCTCAAAGGTCGGTGTGATGGATAGGAAGCCTTATAAAAAACAAAAACAGCACACCGCTATCTCCTGGCAACCAGGCCACTCGAGCCTCTTCATGATGAACTGGAGCGGCTGCTAGAGCTCAGTGCATTCTGATACATTGCCATGGAAGAATGTCCTTCCGTTTTTCTACATCTACTTCTGCTAATGACAGTCCCATGGTGCAGAAGGTAAAAGTACTCATAATCACAAACCGTCTTCCTTCCTGTTTGATCATAGAGGAAAACATTAGGAACATCGTTCCTACTTTGTCACTGTCCGAGTTATCTGCCACTGCACTGCATGAAGGTGGTCTCTCACCGGTGGCTCTGAAGGTATATAATTCAACTTTTATTAAAAAACCTGCGCCATGCTTTGATTCCAATTCTTATTTTTTTCTTTTAATTCTAAGAAAATAAAACGGTCGAAAACAGTATATTTTTCCCTTTTTATCTTTGATGTTAAAGTTTTTTTTTTTAAAATATTTTTATTTTATTTTGAAGTCAAACACACACACTACAACTGTTTCAATACATAGAAAGCATCATTAGACCAACACATTTTTATTAGAACTCCCCAACTCCCCCCCCCTTGAACTAGAGCCGGTTCTCACATGTCATTTACAGGAGCATCATCGGGTAGCACAATACTTAGGCAGTCATCATCCGGGTCCTCTGTTCCGTTGTTACCCTTTGAGGGTTTGCCATAGAGGCCACCAATTGCCGCCAGGCCTGCAAGGGCCCTACTTCCTCCTCACCCCCCCTAGTGACCGCTTCAAACCAGACTACAGATTCAGCTTCCGCCCACCTCAAGAGGTCCGCCCACCATAGCTCCACCCTAGGTCTGAGGGCCGCCTTCCAGCCCATGGCAATCCTGCGCTTGGCCAAAACACAAGCCAGGTCCTTCATCTTGCTTATGTGTTTTGAATGTCGGGGTCTTGGAAAAAACCCAAGCATGCATGACCAGGCCGATTCCACATCCAGCACCCCTCCCCGCCCACCAGCCAGTTTCGTCTTAACCTCGTCCCAAAATCTGTGCACTTATGGGCAATCCCAAAACATGTGTAGCAGTCCCGCATTCACCTCCCCACACCTGGGGCATTGCTGCGTAGCCGGTCCCCCAAACTTTGCAATCTTCCCGGGAGTCAAATAAGCCCTGTGGGTAACGTACAATTGAAGTTGTTGGAATCTCGCGTTCCGGGACACCTTTTTATGGTACCTCTGGGCCCATTCCCATTGCCCGTCTGTCATGGGTCCTCCCACCTCTTCTTCCCAATCTTGTCTCAATTGAAGCAACTCCTTCCCTGCCCTTACTCGCAGGAGCTCGTACATCCTCGATATTTCATGCCCGCCCTCCGATACAACATACATAGTTTCCAGGGAGGCATCAGGGTCTTCCGCTAGCACTGTCTCGGGCCATCTTTCTCTAGTCTTTTTCACAAGCCTAGTGTAGGTTATATATTGGCCACCATGCACCCCCGTCTCTTACTGCAACCTCTGAAAGTCCAATGCCTCCCCTTCCTGCCATATGTCCCCGAGGGTGGCCAGGCCTACCTGTTCCCAGTATCTACGGACCGACTCAAGTAGTTGAGAGTCGCTCCCGCACAGCGCCGCCAAAGGGGCCTGCAGAGAGTACGGCTCCGAATCCCCCCCAATCTTCCATGTCCTGTACCAGATCTCCCAGCCCAGCCTCAGTAGCCGCCCCCTGCCCACCAGTTTGTCTCTGCGCAACCACTTCCATCAGAAAGTATGGGGCTCAGTCTCCACGCAGAAGCCTAGCTTCCGCCGAGTCTTCAGCCGAAAGCCACCTGGCCACATACTGCAGCTGCCCCGTCAGGTAATAGAGTTCAAAATTAGTCAGGCCTATCCACCCCCTTGTCACATGGGTTCTGGAGCTTCCACAGAGCAACCCTATTCCTAGAGCTGCCCCACACGAAACCCCTACACACGCTGTGAAGTTTTGCAAATAGGATCCTAGGTATCAAAAACGGGACATTCACGAAAAAGTGCAAGAGTCTGGGCAGGACCACCATCTTGAGCAAGGCCGCCCTCCCCATCATGGTCAGGGGAAATCTAGACCAAAATACCATGCTGTTCTTGATCCCCTCTATCACTTTTTCCGTGTTATGCTTGTGTTCTGCCTCGACCCTGTGGTAAATATTTATTCCCAAATACCTAAATGTCACAGGCTGCCATGGTATTGGCAGGACAGGTAGCCTCTGCACCGGGACATTCCTGTATCTGCCCAAAGGAAACAGCCTAGACTTTCTAGGGTTCACCGATATGCCCGAAAGGGTGGCGTACCGTTCTATTACCTCCAGCACATACTGCAGATTTTCTTCTGGATAACGCAAATAAAGGAGCATATCATCCGCATATAGTGTTATCAGGTGCCCTCCACTGACAGTGCTTATGCCCACCTCCCCATATTGTTGTCGCAGGCATATTGCCAGCGGCTCTAATGCCAGTATATATAGCATGGGTGACCAGGGGCATCCCTGTCTGGTCCCCCTGCAAAGTTGTCAGGTATCTGAGACTGTGGACCCAGTTTTGACTCTCGCCATCGGGGTGCTGTAAAACAACTGGACTCATCTGAGGTATCCAGGTCCCATCTTTGATGTTAAAGTTAAGATAAATAAATAGGTATAAAATGTTTTTAAAAAAATGTTTCTCTTTATAAAAGTGTTTCATGAGCCTACTCATCGATAGACCTAGTCGGTTGGTTATGACTACAGTACAGTTTCCTTTGGTGGAAAAACAGAATTACAAATAGGTACATTTTTGTCCTTTTTGCTGTGTTCAATTTGTAAACATCATATTTGCAGGTAACGTTGTTCTTCTCATCTTTTATTCTTACAGGCTTCTAACAGTGCTTCCTATGTGCAGGATGCCTTCCAGCTTCTCCTGCCAGTGCTCCAGGTGTCTCATATCCAAGCTCAGACAGAATTCCTGCAATAAGAAATGGTAGCATCTGGAGGCCGCTGTACAAACCTCATCCCTGGCGCTATCCATCTGCTGAATATGGGTTCAGGTGGAGGTTTGGGGGCAAAGGGACATACTCGGTGAGATGGATCGTGTCTTCATATCATTAGCGACCCAGGGGGTAGAGCATCTGGTTGGGTTCAGAGCGTGTGACAGCTAAGCTGGTAACCCAGTCGAAATAAGAGGAGAAAAAGAAGATGCTGCCTGCCGAGACTTTGTGAAATTGAACATTTGCTGCTACAGAAACCAATCTTTACCCAATTCTTATCCAGTGCAATTAAGTACTGACATTGAATGCCCCTGCATTGCTTGTGACGATGTGCAGGTGCAGAGGAGCTAGTAACTGATCAACGAAGGCTTGTTCCCATCATACATCAATCTTCCCTGAGCTGTGCCAATCATCTCTTCAGTATCCTGGTGATGTATGACAAGCGCGCATGGTGAAAGATGTTCTATGTCATAATACCACACACTGAAAATGATGTGGATTCCTTTCTGCCAAATTAAAGTTTATTTCCTAGGACTGTGATGTTTTACAGGTTGGCCATGTAAGCCAGTACAGTTGTGCTGAGTGGAAGCCCTGCAGCTCAAGACCTTAACTGCTCCCTTTTCTTGCGTGGCATCCCTACTGCAGGGGTTCCCCTCCTTTCTCCAAGGCATTGTTGAGTGGGCGTATTGCGATCCAGTGTTGTATGGCCAACTAGGGCGGAATGTCTGCCATAGTAGGCAGAGCATCAGACCAGGTTCAGGTGAGAAGTTCCATTTTGAGGTAGGAATGGTCCCTCTGTTTGCACATCGCTTTTCCTTTCTACAAGACAAAAGCTGGTATATTTATTATAATACAAGCAGACATTCTGTTTTTCACCTTGAAGTGAATGCACATTTTACAGCATTGATTTCTCTATTGAAGGATGCATTGTCTTCTCCATGTACCAACCTGCAATCTTAAAATCTTCACTTTTATTGGTTTCACACTGGACAAGAACCGGTCAGAAGTGTCACACTGTGCACCCCCTTAGCGTCATTTTCGTACTCCACTGTCTCTGAATGCTTACTCTGGAAGTTCACTTTGCACTCCCGAATTACACTCTGCTTGCTACCTTTGGAGAAGTCATGGGGCAGTATTCTTGTACTGTGTGTTCTTTATATATGTTTGTCTTACCACTTTGGCAAGGGTCTATATCTCACACTGTTTACCTGCCCCTCCCTAAAATGTATCTGATCTTGCTTCTCTTGGTAGCGCAGGCACGTAACTCTCACTCCATTGCCTTCACATTTCTATCTTGGCATGCTTTGGCAGATGGGTTTCATTGCTCCAAACATCATTTTGCCCGCGCAATTATGTGTCCAAAAATGCTAGGATTTGGAGGGGCCACTTTCTTTGCATGTTGTCAGCACATCGCTTTCCCAATCAAAGGCAGGTCACTCAGCTCCCATATCACCAGCTTCATAGGCAGATCCTTAGGTTCCTGGTCTCTGTTTTCTATGGTGTGACTGTGTACCCTTCACTGATGTTGCATGGAGCCACCACCCCAGCTTTGTGCCAAATGGGTTTTATCTTCAGTGTCTGTTTTTACGGGCAACCTTTTGTACTCTTGTTGTATCTGTTTAATGCCGTTAAATATACGTTTTTTCTGTATTGCAATTGGATAAGCGATCAGTTCATATCTTTCTATTCCCAGCTCCTTGTGTATCCCGGTTAACATCTGCAATAAACTGAACTCGTTTTGTGTGATTTTTATTGTGCTTTTTTAATGCTGTGTCTTTCCAATCATTGGCTTTGTTTAGTGTTGACGATATATAGTTGCAGCTCTTTACCACACCCAGCAGAGCTGCTTACAGCAGTACAAGCACAGCATCTATATTTTCATTTCAAACACTTAATTTTAAGGTTGGCAAGTCTCTGGAATCTCTAT
Source organism: Ambystoma mexicanum (assembly GCF_040938575.1). Classification (NCBI taxonomy): domain Eukaryota; kingdom Metazoa; phylum Chordata; class Amphibia; order Caudata; family Ambystomatidae; genus Ambystoma; species Ambystoma mexicanum. Next base: position 352,017,013 of record NC_090926.1, read on the forward strand.
AGGAGAACTCCAAACTAGGGCCACAACTGGGAAATGAACTCTTGATGTCTGGCTCTTCCAACATTCTAGAAGGTGAAGACTGTGTTGTGCTCTAGCCACATGAAGCGTCTCTTGTGCTAGATCAAATTACCAATAAAGATCTCAGACCAATTAACCGGACAGACTCAGGAAATATGGCAAAATACTACTTAATTCTCAATTTAATAAAGCAGGGCAAACTGGCGAACAACGGAATGATGCTCGCACACTCACACACAAACTTGATTATACAGAGGCTTTATGCCCAAATATGCGTGATCTATGACATCCTACCTGGCAAACTGCAAAACCTATTGACAGGAAGGATTGGTTAAGGGAACAGATGTGACATAAATATGGGTTAGTACTTCATTGGCTGCACCTTATCTGTAAGGAACACCTCGAACTAAATAGGTATAATACTGATTATAGCGGACAATGGCAGCAAATTGGTCTATGTAACGTATAGCACGTTACCCCATATATCCTATGATTGGTTGGCATGCTCACCCAACCTTGGACTTTTGGCTAGTTAGCTGCACGTAAGCAAAACAAAACCTAGGTGCTTTAGTCACGTCAGATTACTCCCCACTTTCCCAATTAGTCTATCATTTTTCATCAGTCCAACCATAGGCCAATGTTTCTTGTCTGTAGTTGACCTTGTAGCCTTCTCTCTGTTCTGGGACATTCGAGGGAGTTTAAGCACATCACTATCATCATCCGGAGCTTAATGAATAGCCCTTGTCTTCAACTTCTGAATCATGTGTGAAGAGACTGCAAATTTGTCAATTTCGACCTTTAGTGCTATTTGATTTACATATACTGGGTGTTCTTGCTCCTCTTGGCCTCTAGAGACTTGCTCACTCCATTTTGTCTAGACCTTATTCATTGTTAATTATCCAATACTTGGCTCTTTAAAGTGTTTTCTTCTTCTTTAATCTAAGAGACATATACCTTACATTTATGGCTTATCTGTTTGCCTCCCTTTGTGCCTTACAATTATTCCTTAAAATAGCACCCTTGATCCCAGGCCAACACAGACTCCTCTTTATTCTGTACACAAAGCCATTTCTCCATTGTCTCCTGACTCTGCATCCCTGGTCTGTCTCTGAGCTAGCTGGATTGAGTCTTGACACAAGCCAACATTCATCTTCCTATCTTGGCCGCCTTAGTCACGTTATATTTTCCTCTATAGCAAGCTTCTATATGTCTCATCTACCTTGCGTTACTGCGTATTTACACTTATTGGTCAGCAAGTTACTTTATCTTCTTTGTATGCATGATTACTTTATCATTCTCCAGCATGGGGTCTGGCATGGATTCACATGCTCATGAATATTCCCCGTCGTCAGGCTGGGAATCCTCGGTAAAGAAAAAACCAGTATCAGTTTCGTTTCTGATCTGTCTTTCGCAGTAGTAACCAATCACTGATCTCTGCGTCATACTGACCACAGCCAATGACTGCCCTCTACCTAATCCCCGCCTCTGGCAGCCATCTTCAGATTTTTACCGCACGTTCAAGTGTTGGGATCCTTGTGCTATTGCTCTCGAGCGTTAGTGCTATTTTTCACATTTTTTTCTCAAAAACTTCGATTTTTCGGTCAAAAAGAGCCTCAAGCTCCACCGTTTCTTCATCCGATCAACGGGGACCCCTGTCGGATTTGTCTACGCCCCTCAAGGGTGAAGATTTCGTCGAGCCACGCTTTTGGAGGACTCCAGAAGTTTCTCAGGCCCATCTCGGACATGGCCCAGGAGAAGGGAAGCTCGACGCCCGGAAAGCTGTTCAGGGTCTGCCCTGGATGCCAGCTTCAGAATGTCTTTAAGGAGGACGAACACTCCTTTTGTCTTTACTGCCTACATGAGGACAAGACGCACGTGGAGAAGGACTGTGCGTTTTGCGGCAATATGTCGGAGCGGACCATGAAGGACCGGCATCAACGTCTCGCCAACTGGGTGGAAGGGAAGAGCCCGTCAGGCGAGAAGAAGAAGAAGAAATCCGAGCGGTCTTCTAAGACCTTTGAGGACGCCCCGGCGACGGGGGTCCAACACAAGGCCAAGCACCGCGAGTCCGCTGGCACCGGGAGCGCCGAACGGTCGGGCTCTACGGGCGCCAGGCAGGGCGCATCCTCCCCGGCACCATCAACCACGAGCCAACGCTCTGGTTCGGGTAAGAGGAAGGCCGAGCACCCGGCGAAGCTCCTGGAGAGGCCCCGGTCGAGCTCGAAGGCCCCATCGGAGGGAGAGCGAGGCAGTTTCCCTCCCCCCAAGGAGAAGGCGGTGAGCGCACCTAAGGTGGTGAAAGCCTTAATTCATCCGGCCAAGGCCTCTATCGAGACAGTCGCGGCGGCCCTGGCTCAGCCTGTCGAGGCTACACCAGTGGTGGCGACCTCGGGGCTCAGAGTCTCCCTGCCACCGCGGAGGGAGTCCTCCTTTATGCCCATCGACAGGACCCCCTTGAAACTTCCGACGGAGAAGAAAAAGGGGGGGCAGGAGGTCGTCGTGGATTCGGCCTCAACCTCTGAGGAAGAGCTGATCGAAGTCTTAAGCCACGGCATTGGCGTGGAAGAAGACCAGCCCGTCGGGAGGGATCCCGACGTAAGAGACGACGATAACGTCGAGGGTGCCGACGGGGCCCCTGACCGCCCGTCGGACTCCCCTCAACCAGCGCCGCAAGACAACTCGGCGGCCATTTTGTTGGCTATACAGTCCTTATGCTCGGAGATAAGGATGAGACTGCCGTTACCACCAGCGGAGGAACCGCTCCCGACGGGGGACCCGGAGCCAGGCCCTTCTGGGAGCCCTCCCCCTAAGAGAAGAAGGATTCATCCTCCACCTCCTTTTCAGCCATCGCGCCCTGTTCAGCCCTCCTCCCCGTCCACGACTCGTGGGGATGATACGGGGACTGACACGGCCGCAACGAGGTTTACGACGAGGATCTGCCGTCGTCACCTCCCACCCGGGCTTCCCCGCCCGACGAGATTGGATCGTTTCACTCCATGATCGCCAGGGAATCCGAGCTTTTCCAGCTCTGCCCGGAAGAGAAGAAGAAGGAAGGTTTCTTTTATCAACGGCACGAGGCCAAGAGGAAGACGGTCCTCTCCGTGCCTCTACTGGACGATATTTGGGATGAGGGCCTTGCCCTCCTCAAGAACCCATCCACGACGCCGGCTAGAAGGGATCGGTACGAGAAGAAGTACCGGGTCCCGGACGCGGCCTCCTTGTGCCTTCGGGCACAGCCGACCCCAGACTCCGTCGTCTCTGCGGCAGCCAGGAAGAAAGCGGGGGGGCGCGGCCTCTACGCCGACTTCCCCGCCGGACGGCGAGGGAAAGAAATTGGATATGGGACGCAGGGTCATCTCGTCTGCAGCGACGACGATTAAGGCGGCCAATGCCTTGGCTATCGTAGCCCGCTACGACAGGGAGTTGTGGTACAAACTGGCCCCCCTGCTGGACTTCCTACCGGACGACAAGAGGGCGGATGCCCTAGAGATCTTGCAGGAAGGAGAGGTGGCGTCGGACCACGCCATTACGATTGCGACGGTCATCGCTGACACTGGATTTCGCCAGTTGGGCAACGGCGTGTGCCTTAGGCGGCGTGGATGGCTCAAGGCTACTGACTTCTGTCAGGACGTGCAGACCAGAGTCTGGGACATGCCGTTCGACGGAAACAACCTGTTTGGGAAAACAGTGGACGATTCCCTTCAAGCCATCAAGGCAGACACGGAGATGGCCCGGGCTCTTGGGGTTCTCCAGCAACGGCGGCCGCCCTTTCGGAGCGGCAGAGGCAAACAGGGTGCCTCCAAAGGTTCTGGCGGCGGATTTTCTGCCTACCGTCAAGCGGCCCGTTCGTCGTCGCAGGAAGCTTACAGGGGACGAGGCAAGTCAGGCGGACCCCGCCGTCGTCGCCAAGGAGGTCAAGGCGGCAAAGCCTCGTCGAAGCAGGACTGAACCGGCCGTGGGGTCGCGCCCCCACCGAAGCACCCCGGTGGGAGGCCGGCTGGCGAGCTTCGTCAGCGTGTGGGAGTCCATCTCCACCGACCGTTGGGTGCTGGACGCCCTAGCCCAGGGTCACGCGCTCGAGTTTCTAAAGAGGAACCCGCGCGTCCCCCCTGTTGCCAGGAAAGAACATCACGTCCCTCAACTTCTCTTGGAGGTTAAGGCGATGCTCAAGAAGGGCGCCATCGAGCTCGTCCCAAAGAGGCTTCGGGGCTCCGGAGTTTACTCAAGATACTTCCTCGTGAAGAAGAAGACGGGAGGATGGCGTCCCATCCTGGACCTACGACGACTGAACAAATTCATCAAGGCACAAAAGTTCCGGATGGTCACCCTCCAACACGTCCTGGGTCAGCTGGAGGAGGGCGATATCCTGTCGTCGTTGGATTTGGAGGATGCCTACTTCCATATTCCCATCCTAAAGGGACACCGAAAGTTTCTCAGGTTCGTGGTCCAAGGGCGTCACTATCAGTTCAGAGCCCTTCCCTTCGGACTGAGGTCGGCACCCAGGGTGTTCACCAAGTGCCCCGCACCGGTGGCGGCGCAGCTGCGCCGAAAGGGGATCCACGTCTACCCCTACCTGGACGACTGGCTCATCCGAGCCAAGACGAAGGAGCTTGCCGTGGAGCATACGGCAAGGACCGTCCAACTTCGCACGGACCTGGGATTCTCCATAAACTACGCCAAGTCCCACCTGGTGCCCGCGCAAGACGCACTGTTTCTGGGAGCGAAGCTCGACACAGTGTCGCTTCTGGCCTCTCCGTCGGAGGAAAGGACGAGAGCCATTTTGGGCAAGGTGCAGCGGATGCTGGTTGCGGACGCGGCCAGAGTGAGGTCCATCAAGTCCCTCCTCGGAATGATGTCTTCTTGCATTTACCTCATCCCCCTGTGCAGGCTCCGGATGCGCCCGTTGCAGGAGTTCCTGGACGCGCGCTGGATCCAGACGACAGGCAGCTTCGAGGAGAGGATCACACTCGACGAGAGTTTCCGGCGAGCGATCCGGTGGTGGGGCACCCGCGCACATCTGACGGCGGGCATGGACTTCCAGACCCCCGGCCACCAGGAGACAGTGATCACGGATGCCTCCCTGGAAGGGTGGGGAGCGCACACCGAAAATCTGCACGCGAGAGGCCTTTGGCTTCCCGATGGAGAAGTCCCTCCATATCAATGTCCTGGAGCTCCGTGCAGTGTTTTGGGCCCTCAGGTCCTTCCTTCCGTCCCTCAAGGGCAAGGTGGTGAGGATCTTCACCGACAACACCACCACCATGTTCTACATCAGGAAACAGGGCGGAACCAGGTCCCCAGCCCTGTCCAGGGAGGCGCAGGATCTGTGGCATTGGGCCGTCGCCCAAGGGATGTTTCTGGTGCCGTTTCATCTGGCAGGGATAAAAAACACCATCGCCGACTCACTCAGCAGGGAGCTGCGCTCGTGCCACGAGTGGGAACTACGACAGGATCTAGTGGACCGCCTCTTCCGACGGTGGGGCACACCCCAGATCGATCTGTTCGCGACAGCGACAAACTCCTAGTGCTGGAGGTTCGCCAGCAGGTTTCCCCAGCCGAGGAGCATGGGCGATGCTTTCTCGTTCCCCTGGGAGGGCCTGTTTCTATACGCGTTCCCTCCATTGCCATTGCTGATCCGGCTCATCAACCAGCTCAAGAGGTCACGGTGCATGATGATCCTCGTTGCACCTGTGTGGCCGAGGCAGATATGGTTCCCGGACCTTCTGGACTTGTCAGCGTCCCCGTCAATCAAGCTGCCAGTGGACGCGGATCTTCTCTCCAGGGAAGGAGGCGCCATCCTCCATCACGACCCGAAGTCGCTGAACTTGCAGGCCTGGCTCCTGCAGCGCTAGAGTTTGGAGGATACGACATACCGGCCGACTGCAGAGAGGTTCTTGCAAAGGCCAGGGTGTCCTCAACTCTTAAATGCTACGGACACAAATGGAAGAGGTTCTCTGTCTGGTGCCACGCACAGAAGATTAACCCTCTGCGGATTACGGCTCCCCAAGTACTGCCGTACCTACTGACGCTGGCCAAAGCTGGACTGGCGCACGCGTCCATCAAGATTCATCTTGCTGCGATCTCCCGATACACCAGAACCACGGGGCTGACGTCTTTGTGGTCTCATCGTCTGGTGAAAGAGTTCATGAAGGGACTGTTCAGATCGTTCCCGCCGGTGAAGGCTCCGGCCCCGGCGTGGGAGCTCAACGTGGTGCTGACCAAGCTCATGGGACCTCCGTTCGAGCCTCTGCACTCGGCTCCGTTGAAGTTCTTGTCGTGGAAAACAGCGTTTCTTGTGGCCATCACCTCCGCACGACGGGTGGGAGAGATCCAGGCCCTTTCCTGCAAGGCCCCGTACTTGACTTTTCATGACACGAGGGTAGTGCTCAGGACGCACCCCTCCTTCATGCCCAAGGTGCCGTCTGACTGCCACCTCAACGAACCCTTGGTGTTGCCTGTTTTCTTCCCATCGCCTTCGTCGCCGGCTGAAAGGACTTTGCACTCGCTGGATGTGGCTAGAGCGCTGAAGTTCTACGTGGACCGCACAAAGAGTTTTCGGAAGACGTCACAACTCTTTGTGAACTTTGGACCTGTCAATCAGGGGAAGGCTCTCTCGAAGGCTTCCATTTCCAGATGGCTCTCCGGCTGTATCATGTACTGTCATCGGTTGGCAAACCGACCGCTGCCTGGCCGTCCGAGAGCCCATTCCACCAGAGCGATCGCAGCTACCACGGCGTTGCTATCTGTTGTGCCCTTGCTGGACATCTGCAGGGCTGCTACGTGGAGGTCGACGCACACCTTCACGAAATTCTACTGCGTCGATCGGGATTCCAGGGAGGAGTCCAGGGTCGGCCAAGCAGTGCTGCGCAACCTGTTTGCCTAAGGTGAGCCTGGTGAGGAGGTAAGATTTGCTTAATGTTGAGTTTGATGTGATGCTTAATGTTGAGCCTTTGCCACCTCCCGTGGTTGTGCATGTGTGTACTGCTATGTATTCTTTATTCATGAGCATGTGAATCCATGCCAGACCCCATGCTGGAGAAGGAACAAGTTACTTACCTGTAACTGTTGTTCTCCAGCATGGGTCTGGCATGGATTCACATGCGAACCCTCAAGCCTACTCCTCTGCGGCTCTTCACTTGGTCATAATGCCACTTCACGTGCTACCAAATCTGAAGATGGCTGCCAGAGGCGGGGCTTAGGTAGAGGGCAGTCATTGGCTGTGTTCAGTATGGCGCAGAGATCAGAAAGACAGATCAGAAACGAAACTGATACTGGTTTTTTCTTTACCGAGGATTCCCAGCCTGACAACGGGGAATATTCATGAGCATGTGAATCCATGCCAGACCCATGCTGGAGAACAACAGTTGCAGGTAAGTAACTTGTTCCTTTTGTACATGTTTCTCTTGTTACTTCTGTTACATCGTTACTCTTAAGCATTTTCATATCGTTTCAGTATGTCCTCGAAATATTTTCTTCATGCCATCTGTAAGGAAGACATGGTATCACACATTGAAGACGGACACAAGTGATCACAGTTCAAGGGTGTTTATTAAACTTAAATGGGTTGGTTGAACGCCAATCGAAATCTAAGTATGGGAGCAAGCTACGCCCATCAAATAATAGTAACGCAGTCTTAGTGGAGTCTCTGTTAAAATAAAAGGGCCTATACTAATAAACCTATTGCCAATCCTTACTTCTAAATACAAATGGTGTGGGACAATGTATGCAAAAAGAAAAGTGATCAAGAAATTATATGTCAGATTAGTTGAGCAGTTGGCTTCTCTTCCCCACGTTTTCAGCACGGGACAAGGCGGCATGCTCGAGCTTTGCACACACTCTGGCTTCTCTGCCACGAGGATACAGTTCAAAGCATATACAAGGGCCTTCTGCCAAAGTCTCTTTCTCAATAACAGTCTTTTATTTCAGAGGTCCTGACGTAATAAACAAGCACCAAAGTTCCTTTCTCATCAGGATTTTCACATTCACAAGTTCTCTGTTCACCATTGGTCTCCCTCCTTCAGGCTCGGACCCCTTTTAACGCAATATTCAAATTGGTCTCCTTCGATAGGGCTCGGACCACAGATCTCCCTCGTTCGGACTCAGGCCCGTTTAACACAATTTTCACAATTGGTCTGCCTCCTTCGGGTCCGACCATGTAATCTCACTTTCTAATCTTTCCACTTTGTATAAAAAATGGAAAACTTTCGATTGTCCGATGGATTTGGCTTAAACCGTTGCAGGACCACTTTGATTCACTTCTCATCTTTTACTTTTGCTTCTGCCACTTCTTGTCTTGAGACCTTCGATTGAGCACACATGCGGTGCTGGACCACTCTGTCACTGGTATTGTATCTTTCTCTGTTAAATTTCAAACATCCATCAGCAATTAAACTTTCCCTGCGTCTTTCATCACACGCGTTACCAATCTTCGTTCTTGCACTCTTTATACAATTTTGCCGCTTGCAACCTTGACTTCAACACAGAGTGGCCTGGCATCGATCTCCCCAACTCACAGGCAGTGTTGATCTCTTTGGCGCTGCTTTGATCCTGGAGCCAAGGATGGTACCACAGTGGCGGCTGCTCCTCCCCGACTCGGCCAGCCATGCAGGAGGGCCCCCGGGTATCCCTGACACACATTGCAAGATCCTTCAGTCTGATTCTTTTGGTCTTACACTTTTTAATCTGAAGGAATCTGGAAATTAACGGTTTCTCGCTGGAAAGGTCAATGGTAGCTCCCTCCTTGTGCACCCTTCGTGGTTTGTCATCTTTCTTCCCTCATTCAGCTGCCATCTGGAAAATTCTGCTCCCTCGAGTGCTTTGACTCGCTCAGAGTGTGCCCTCATGCTCTGCCTTTTTATACGTGTGGGAAAGCTTAATGGAAGTCAGGTGTGAGTGATTACAAGTAATTGCCTGACCAAAGTAGTGGGACATGTCGGGTACAATGCTCAGGTGTGAGTCTGTTTTCTCCCAGAGCGAGCTGTCTGTGTGAAAGTGGTCCTTAAGGGAAAGGGGCGCGGGGGATAAAGTTCCCAAATATTCTCCCGAGTAGGATGGGTTAAAGGTGTTACAGGGAGGGGGATACTGCGTCTCGCCATCATGTGTCCCACTCCCCAAAGACCCCTTACCCAGGTGTTTCTCCCACACTGATCCACTCCCAGGGTCTGGATCCAAAGGCTATGGCCATGCCCTGGCCACCTGAGAGTGAGACCCCCGGGGACTAGCGGGTGAAACACTTTCTGGTTTCTCACACATCACTCTATCCTGTGCATAACGGTGCATGCTGACATCCTTCCACTCTTTCAGTACGAAGGTATATTCAGTATGGTTGCCTCAGTGCATATCGTCTCTCATGCACTCAATGCGGTATAGGGACAACACATAGGGCCCCACATAGAGCTCTTCTCCTGCTGTTCCAATATGACAACGGTGAGGCGGCGGGAGCTAGGGAAAATGCATCCACCTGCTCCTCTACATTCCCCCTCTCGGGTCGATTCCTTGACCACATTCTCCTCTATAGTCTCCTTCATCTTCTCTTCATAATGCCGTTTCCTTGGGATCCATATCTTTGTCATCCCCCCACCCCCTCAGTTCAGCTGCATTCTTTATATGTTCATCCACACTCCAGCAGCCACACTCCAGGTCATGTGACGGCATTCTCCAGATGGTAGATAGAATATCCAACTGCCTACTTATTTTTATGATCCTTAGGATAGTAAAACTTCGGCCCTAGAGGTGCTAGGGGACTTTTTTTTTATGTTCGCAAGGGTACTTTCATCATATTGCATCTTCTTACCAACTGCAGCATCTATATCAATCATTATCTTTACCCCAGTAGCTTTCTTGGCTATCTTCTGGCACTGTCTGAAGATGATCCTTATGAGACAAAATCCTAGCAATACCAACACTAGAATTGTTCCAAGTATTTTGAAATGTAACAAAAAAGGAGGTCCTGCCACTTGTAAATTAAACATACCATGGGTTGCGTATGTAATACTAGTCCGAAATATTGGCTGAAGTCACTCTGCCTGTCAGACCCATACGCAGACTAATACTGGGTGTATGGAGTTGTAGGAAAAATGAAGTAAACTACAACAAATACTAGTCGGAGCAGCCTTTTCAAATTGGCTGTGCCATTGACATTATTCCTATTTTTGATGGCAAAAGAGAAAACATCATGGTGCTGAGCCTACCATTCACATCAGCTTAACTAAACATACTTAAAAAAAAGAGCACAGAGTAAAACTGCAACAATTTTAGACAGTGCATTATGTAAGTCCCGCAGATTTCCTCAAAAGCAGTACTTATGTGCATTGTTATGGAGACACAATTAATATTGAAACACAAAACAATACAATCTTGCCATGATTATGAACAGAAACAAAAGCATAATCTAATAATGCAGCATCAAAAAATTGTTCATATACGTGTCCTCATAAGTGACCTAACATAGGTCTGGCTGCAGGCAAAAGGTGACCAATCCTGGGTCTACGTCGGGGGGAGATTCCTTAGGTGTTAAATGGACTAAGCAGCTGGGTGTTTGCTCTGTGGCAGAAAAAGATTGAATTATAAGAAATGCTTCCAACTGCAAGACCATGAATGTCATTTATGCCATTGAATGTCCATGTGGGCTTAGGTATGTGGGCCAGACTAAGAGACCAGTTAACAAGCGCATTGGTGAACACCGTACCAGGATACGCTGCAGGATACAAACTGCGCCCCTGGTATCACACTTCATTGAGTACCAACACAGCCAAGACGACCTTAAATGGTGGGTCATTGATAAAGTCCAAGATAATACAAATGTCAGCAATGCCCTTAATCATGAGGAAGCATGGTGGATGTTCAAACTCCAATCTATCTCCCTAGGTCTCAGTGAGGCCCAGCCTGTGTGCCCATATAGCTGAATTGCATTGTGTTATTTAGATAGCCCTTCACACATCTTTCAGAGGGTCCACTAGTTCATCTAGTCCCCTTCCGATGTGTCCTGCCAGCTAGCCTGTCCATGCTTTCCCCCTTCCCCTTCACACCAGGGGTACATCCATGCCAGAGTTTACCTAGCCAGCTCAATTTTACCTTTACATCAATCCTATCTAGCATGACAGCTCTGTCTAGTGGGGCTGCGTATCCATGGCTATACCTGCAAATACGGTGTGGGCGTACTAATCGTCCATGCATGCGCGCCTTCCCGGTAAAGCAGACCCTATCCCAACACGCATGCATTTTGTCCACAGTGAGCAGCTCCGTCCCAGCGGTTCACGCTTGACGCCGCCTGCACTCCAGGTCCCATAGCTGCTGCTCGTAGCTTAGGTAAGCTCCCTCCTGCCATTCTTGCCGACCCACAGAGCCTATTGAGCTCCCAGACCTTAACTCCATTGATAGGACATATTCATATTCTTGCAAAGTGCACCGATTCTGGATGCGCTCTACATCTGTATGGTCCCAGCCTGCACCCGCTCGGAGCTTTCATACACCCAGCAACGCGCGACCTAAGGTAAGCTTGGTGCGCAGTACAGTGTAGGCAGTGCCACCCATCTGCGCCCATGAAACCACATTTTCAGGTCTCCTATACACTCCATGCTCTGTTCTTTCATCGCTTTCTCCCTCCCCACCTTGCAAACTAACCATCTGAGGGATATGGGTTTTCTGATGCTCCCCCTTCACTAAGCTCATTTGTTCCACTCCTACAGAGCTCTTCCGACAACCAGGACCACAGCCATACCCCAGACGGCCCCACATGTCCATCTCTTGGCTTGATTACTTCCCTCTGATGACGCACTGTCACCTTTCTACAGTGGTGCATTTGCAGTCCCCTTGCCCAACCGAACCTACTCAGCCGGCTACTCCTACCCCCAGGACATTAGCACAAGGTTAGTGGTACCTACCCAGGAAGCCATGCCTTCCTCACCTTCATTTATTGGTTCGCCCATCCCCCCAGAGCCCATGTTGTGGGTGTCTTTTTATCCCATTTTTATCCTCATTAAAGTCACCACGTGTGTTCTTTCTACAGAGAGACACGATCCACTGCCCAGTAGAAGGCGTCATGAATTGTAGCCGAAACGTGTATAGACCCAGCAAACAACCAGCTGCTTAGTCCATTTAACAACCAAGGAATCTCACTGCAACGTAAACCCAAGTTTGGTCACCATTTGCCTGCAGCCAGACCTATGTTAGGTCACTTTTGAGGACACTATATGAACATTTTTTTGGTGAGGCTTTATTAGATTATGCTTTAGTTTCCATTCATAATCATGTCAAGATACGTCTTGTATTGTTTTGTGTTTCAATAACTATTGTGTCTCCATAACAATGAACATACATACTGCTTTTGAGGCAATCTGCAGTACTTACATAATGCACTGTCTAAAATTGTTGCAGTTTTACTCTGTGCTCTTTTTTAAGTATGTTTAGTAAAGCATATGCTAAACTGATGTGAATGGTAGACTCAGCACCATGGTGTTTTCTCTTTTGCCATCAAAAATAGGAATAAAGTCAATTGCAGAGCCAATTTGAAAAGGCTTCTGCGACTGGTATATGTTATAGTTTACTTCATTTTTCCTATAACTGCTTACACCCAGTATTAGAGTTTGGATGGGTCTTACAGGCAGATTGACTTCAGCCAATACTTTGTGCTAGTATTACATACACAATCCATGGTATGTTAAATTTACAAGTGGCAGGACCTCCTTGTTTTTTACATTTCTAATTTTTGCCCACAGTCCTCCCACATAGGGCCTTCCCTCAAGTTAGCTTTGTTCCAAGTATTTTGAAAGCATTCGCCTGCCAGATTGGAATCCATGATAATAGAAATTAAAACCAGTCATCTCTTGCTGTCTCATCAACTTCGTCTTCCATCTTCATCAGCATAGTTGGGTTCCATTTCCTCCATCGTGAGATGGTATGAATGTAAATCAAGAAGGCCCGACCTTGGCGCACATGCCTCCTTCTATTGCTGTAATTATGTCCCGGACATACCTGTTCTTGGGAGTCATCAGTCTGATGGCTCTCCATTGTTCTCTGATTGCACTGAATCCTTTTACTGGTGCATTGATCATCTGTAACAGCTCCCATCTGGTGATTTGCATCCACTTGGCGTTCACGGCGGGATGGAGTCAAGGCATGAATATAGATGTCATTATCAGTGATGTCTTGCTAAACAGTTTCTGCTCATCTGGAATGTCCTCATAGGCCTTTATGGATTTTGATGAGAAGTAGTTCTCCCTCTTCAGCCTCACAGATTGAGCAACCTCTTCCTCCTCTGGTGATCATTCATTTTTGGGAATTCATCGATATTGAGGTCACTTTAAGGAATCACTAATGCTGGAACATGTATTACAACAATGAGACATACTGCTTCTCAATTTTTAGGCAACTGCATGTAAGCTCTGGATCAACAGACCCAATATCGGTCCATCAATACTGCAGTTCCTCCATTCATCCCTGGGACCTCGATTGGGACCTCGATTGTCTGCCCAAATCCTATGTTTTATTCAACCAGAACCAAGCCTTCATTCTTAAAGCATGTTGTTGTATTCTTTAGGGGTATTATGGATACTGGTCCTGCTTTTTTGTCGACCTATGTTAGTAACTTAGAGTATTTGGCCCATGACTCTAGGAATCTGTCATTCACTATGTTTACTGGTTCCTTCTTCAATAAGTGGGCAGGGCAAGATAGTAGTCCTTCTTCCCATCCGGTACTAGTGGCAACAAGCCCATACAGCAATAGCTGAGGTCTCTCCCGCATCCTTGTTCTCTTGATCTTTCAGTCATATCTGAGCAGCCCATCCTTCTCATCTCGACGATTTTTAATCGTTCTCCAATCTGGGATGGATACATACATTTTTTGCTTGTCACCCCATCCCACTTTCCATCTTACATGTTTTCACATAAGTGTCTTCATATGGAAATGTTGCTCTTGATCGCCCTCGTAAAGTTGCCCATTTTTCTTTGAATTGCCCTCTGGTCGTACATACTGCTAGAACACTGAGGCATTTTGCATCAAGTGCAGGCATTTCTTTGGCAATAAATGTCCTTGCTGCGTTCATGGCATAAAATATTAAGGAACAGACGCAGCTTTCATCTGACATTCTCTCTCCCACCTCCTTCATGTGCTGATACCATAAATTATTTTTCAAATGAGCCAAATTATTAAGATAGGTATTTATATCTTCATGGTCTTCCTCAACACCCCTTTTAAATCAAAATAGGTGCCTCATAAGATTACAAATATGCTGTCCGTACTTTTATTGTGGACAATATTAAATGCTTCATTGTCAGCACCATGTCTGTATCGTTTTTTGTAACATGTCTAAATGCCTTCATAATCAGGAGGAACACACAAATCGTAATGCAAAATTATATCACAATTATTATTCCATGAAAACCTATCGATTTTCTTGATGGCAATGAGCCTCTTATACTATGCAACCTCCTCATTTTGTTTTGATCTGAATATATAACTCTGTAATTCTTTATGGGTCACACCTTTAGATCAAGAACTGCAAGATAATTGCTATAATTACTCGGAAAATGATACGATTGTTCTTGGGATTAACGAGCAACATCACAATATTCACAGGTCTTCTTACTAAAGCTGGATAGGACTATAATATATAAACAGCATACAAGAATGTGTGTATTATTACAATGGGTTACATAAGAGATGAAGTGTGCTTCTTTTCTTTCCGCTCTGGTACATTAACACATTGTCACTTGATATGATATGATGTGGCATTTATAACACGCCTGCACACAAGTGTTTTAGCCGATCTAAAAAGTTCCAGGAGAACGGAAAGTCTGTTTATTCTTTATCAAATGTTGAAAGATGTTGGTCCTCAATTTAAAGTGTGTTTGTGCTCTTCCTTTTCCTTGTATTTACTCCTAGCCATTGAACAAATCTGCATGTGCAGAACTTCATCTCTTGTTTCACTGTCGGTAGTTGGAGGAGGGGTCTGGGTTTCTCCTTTATATGGTTTAATGTTGTGCAAGTGCAGCCAAGCTCTTCTTACTTTTAACTTAGCAGCTGTGTGGGTAACAATTTCTCCACCTCATACGGTCCTTCAAAACGGGGTGTACTCCAATTGTGTACAAACTTTCATACCAGCACCTGGTCCCCTGGGTATAGACTGCTTCAATAAATCCTGTGAATCAAGGGGTTGATTGTCTGTGTCACTTCTCTTTTACTCCGCCCTCGGGTTCTTGACCTTTTGAGACATGAAAGAAACACTTGCAGTCATTGTTGTTAGGTAATCATGCATCTCGTCACCTAATGTCTTCGCTACACTATGGGCATTCGTTTTTAACCTAATTGGAAGATCAAGGGAAGTTCTTCTACAGCGTGCAGCCACCAATGCATGAGGGGTTAGATGGTGATCTGAGCCAGTCTGATTTCTTAGAGCATACAAGGCAAGCATACAAGGCAAGGGTAGGCAATGTAGCCATCCCTTCTTTAAAGTAATTTTTATTTTTGCAATCCTCTCTTTTAATAGACCAGGCCATTCGCCTGTGGATGGTAAACTGAGGAAAATGTATGCTTAAGCCCTAATAAAATAACTATTTCTTGAAACAATTCATTTATAAAATGCTGTCCATTATCAGACTGCAAGACCTTGCACACACCCCTTCTTGGAAACACCTCATGCACAAGGAACTTATCGGCTCATGTAGTATCAGGGTGCATGCATTGACCTGCCTCGATCTATCTGGAAAAAGGACATACCACGACCAGCATATATCTGTAACCGTTGCATGTCTGCAGCATATCCACATAATCTATATGTAGATGCTGAAATGGGCCATTGGGTCTAGGGATTGCTCCTCTTACTGTTCGCAAAATGTGCCCTGCTGTACATTTCTGGCACACAATGTAATTTACAATAAAATGTGCCACATGCTCCAACATGTTTGGGGAAAACCAATCTTCTGCAATTGTAGCAGCAAGACTCTCTTGAGTCGTATTTGTGGGATAGTGAAGCTGCTCCAGTGCTACTCTCAATACTGCTAGTGGCATAATTGGCTTTACAGTGCTATCCTGCCTCCAAATGGCCTCTTTGGGGGATAAAGAACACCCCTGTTTCTTCCATAAGTCCTGCTCTTCTTGTGGAGCTTGTCCTTGTATCTGAATTAACTAGGCAATAGACAGCATGTTAAAGCCCTCCTTTACCAACATGCATCCTCCTGTCATCTGTTTTAACACACTCTATTTCCAAATTAGAAATTGTTGGGAAATAGGCTGCTTTTTTGGTTTCTAAATCAGTGTCCTTGTTTCCGCAAGAGATTACGTCTGTCCTTTTAGTATGCGCTGCGCATTTTACGACTGCGAGCATCAATGGGAGTCCTAATGCTTCAATAAGTTTATCCAACAAGGGCGAATGTTGCACTGGAGTGCTGTCTGTGCAGAGGAAGCCCCACCTTTTCCAGCTTGACAAACCTGTGTGGATGGTTGACATCACATAGGGGGAGTCGGAGTACACCGTCACTTCCTCATCTTCAAATCTTTGAAGTGCAGCAATAAGCGCCACTAATTCTGCAGCCTGTGCTGAGTAATGCAAAGGCAACCTCGCACTTGTCACTACCTCAAATTCACCCTCTCAGTTCAGCTTCAATACCGCTGATCCAGTATGCCTTGCGCCAGTTGTTTGATCCATTTTTGAAGAACCATCAATAAAGAGAACTTCCCCTCTCCCAAGAGCATTTTCTCTAGCTTGGGGAATATCATCATAGTTTTCAGTATACGTTGTGCAATCATGTACATAATCATCCTCCCCTACTGGTTCTGCTATAAACGTTGCTGGGATTACTGTCTTGCATCTGACAATTTTGATTGCAGGATTCAAAATTATTACCTCGTATCCTGGTGCGCTTTGTGTTGTAAGTGTACTTTTGGGTTTCTCCAAAATCGTAAATAATGCATGCTTTACAAATAGTGTTACTGAACACCCCATTGTTATTCTTGAAGCTTTTTCAATCGTGAATGCAGCAGCAGATAAAGATTGCTCACAGGGATAATGCCCTTTCAAAACTGGATCTAAAATCCCACTATATTAAGCCAATGTTTTTTGTCCATATCCTAATGTTGTTTTCTGTGTAAGGACTGCTGTCATAACTTCTCCTTTTGAATGAAAAAATAAGTAGACTTCTTCATGATAATTTGGAATTCCTGACATAGGGGCCGTACGGGATGCTTTTTTTAATTATTCAAATCCTTCAGTTATCTCATCTGGCCATATTGTTTTACTCTTGTCCCTCTGTGATGCTTTGAGTCCTTTTAAAAGAGGTCGAATATATGTACTATAATCGAAAACCCAAGCCCTACAATAGTTACATAGGCCTAAAAACGGTTGCATTGCTCTTGCTGTTTTAGGTTCTGAAGTCTTCATAATTGCTTCTGCTCTGTGAGGCGTCACTTTCCTCCCTTCCTAAGAAATCAACTGTCCTTTATAAAAGACCTCTTTCTGACATTATTGTAACTTTTCTTTATCCAGCTTATACCCTTTCTCTCAGAGTATGTTCATAGGTTTAACTGAATCTTCTCTGCATCTTTCTTCTGTCCCACTACACCTCTCTTTGCTTCTGCCTTCTCTCTTTCTCTCCCCTGCTGATCACTTGCCTGATCCACCCAGGCACTGGTCACCTGGTCACCCTCTAAATTCGGACCCAGGTCCCTGCCTGTCCAGCTGCAATCCTGCACTGCCCCGGCTCCCCTGCACTTGTGGTCTGTATCTTTAATCCTACAGTCCCCTTCCTTGCACTTATTGCCATCCGCTGGCTGCACTTATGACTTCCTGCACTTGCCACCCCTGGCTGCACTCTTGTTTTTCTCTTTTGTCCTGCACTTCTCCATCCTCCCCCTACCACGTCCACCCTCCTCCCTTCCCTGCTCTTGCATGATCTCAAAGACACAAGGCCTCGTAAGATCGTTGTTTTGTCCTCCTTTCGTTTCCCCCTCCTTGTCTTGTAGCACCTAGAAACACTTGTGTACAGGCGAATTATAAATGCCATATCATATCATACACACCAAAATGTCATCCACATATGGAATTATCGCACTTTCGAACTGAACCTCCACCTGGAGGACTCTATTAAAGATTGAAGGGTACTCACAGTGCCCCTGGGGCAAACAAGTATGTTTCAGGCGAATATTTCTATACGAAGAGGAAGTCAAACCTTGAGTCTTGTGAAATATCTGGCCTCAGAATGGATATTGCACAATATTGTCACAGGATTTGGAACTAAAGGAAACTCAGCTTTGACTATATTGTTTAGTGGGGGTGGGTCCTGTATGAATATCCACGACCCCCTGTTGATTTATTCACTGGGTACACAGCCGTGTTACATAGAGAATCAAATGGCACCAATATGCTTTGCTTCATTAAAGCAGAAAGGTCTCAAATATACCTTCTTAACCACTTCTCTAGACATTGGGTATTGCTTTGCTCGTGGCAAAAGAGCTCCTGGTTTGTTTATTTCAACTGTTCCTAATCCTTTTAATAGACCCACATCATATGGACTTGTCCATAAAATATTTGGAACTTTCTCTAAATCTTCCTGGAAAAATGACGGTTTCTTTTTTACCAGCGCCATTCTCTGCATATTTCTCTATTCTCTACTTTAATCCAATAAGTGAGACTTATAAAAAATACCAATTCATCGTTTTAATATTCATCCCTAAACAGCTATTAATCTGTCAAATCTGTCAACCTGTATCCTTCACTGAGGGCTATCACTGTTCTCCATCATGTTCCATCATTTGTCCCATGAAGAACCACCCTTTCGTCTCTGACCACTGCAGCCTCTAACTCCAAATGAATTATCTGCCCTTCTTCATCATCCATGGGAATTTCTAGTCTAAACAAAAACTCATCAGGTATTCTTAATAGTTTACCTATCAACCCGGACAACCACAATAATAAAACAGTCACCCCCTACAAGAATACTTCTTTATCTATGGTAACTCCTCGTAATGACTTCTGATCTGTGAAGCCTAATATAAGCTCCCTCACATTCATATAATTCATCCCTGGAGTTGAACACACTATTAGTTCATCAGTAAAAGATATTGGCCCTCATTAGGACTCCGGCGGAAAACCATGATGCTATTAGCACCATGGTCGATGCCGGAGTCCGCCATGGCGGAATGGGGAATTACCACCCCATTCCAAGGTTGGCGGGGCGGTAATTCCCCATGCCACCATGGCCCTTCCCCATTCCCATTTTTGCCCCATAGGGCATAATGGGAATGGGGAAGGCGGTAAATACGGTACCGCAAATTGCGGTACCGTACTTACCTCGAGAGTCCCTTTGCGGGCCCCTACTTTAACAGCTGGTCTAGAGCAGACGTTAAGGTAGGGTCCCGCAAAGGGACCTCGTAGTAAGGCGTTAAGGGTTTAATGGCGCTGAAACCTTTTACGGCGCCGTTAACCCCTTAACGCCAGTGTCCTAATGAGGGCCATTGTCATGTTAAATTTTGTCATCAAGTCACACCCTAATATGTTAACTAGCGTCTGCCTAGAATATAGTAATGGCATAGACACATCATGTTCTCCTATAGAGATTGCTAATTTGTCTGTAAAAGGAACTAAGTTCATCACCCCCAGAGAATCCCTGCACGTTCATCGCAATATCTGACATTGGTTATTTTCCTCAGGGACGCAAGAGCAAGTTGATCCAGTGTCTACAAGAAATGAAAATGTGTTGCCTCTTATTGTCACCTTGACCCTTGGTTCCTTTTCGGGTCTGGTGTCACAGATAGTACTCAACACATCAGGTTGCTCTGTGGGCTATCCTATTGTGGATATAAATTTCCTCCTACCACGGTCACACTCCCTAATATGGATGCAGGTGCTTGGTGGACTCCTGTATTCATATTCAATTGTGATATCATGGACTGTTGTGTCTGCGACTGCTAAGTATGTACTTGTGTTTGCTTAGTTACTTGCTGAAGTTGCCCTTGTGGCGTTTTGCTGTATCTGCTGTGACTGCAGCGCACGTGTCTTGAGTCTGCGTGTGATCTTGAGCATAATACTCCTGTGGTTCTGTATTATATTGTGGAACATAACCCATCCCCCCTATTGGAGTTTGCCAATTTTGCTGCATGCCTTCTCTGCTTCTACATGTTCTGGCTATGTGTCCTATTCTCCCACAATTCCAGCACTGTTGTGCTTGTCAACCATTAAATCCTCTCCTCCCTCAGGTTTCTGAAATCCACCTCATTTCCACTTCCTCTTGGTCAAGAATTGTAACCACTCTGATCTGGAAAACCTTATTACTTGTCAATTCTGCTCCCTCTATGGCTAATTTTGATAACTTTTTCTGAACTAACTTCAACTCCTCCTGCTCTCTGCTTTCTTCTTATTCTTCCCAGGGAACAATCGGCAGTGATGCACAATCGTCAATTGTATTTGTGGCCATGGTTTTGCTTCAATACCCACGTGTTTCTTCATCTGCCGCTGCACGGGCTCGGGCAGTCCCTGACACAAAATGTGGTAAAACATTCTACCATTTTATCCCACGGTTCTTGTCGCAAGGCACCATCTCTCTTGAATAACTTAAATAAAGGCAACATGGTGTTCCCCTTCCCCCATTTTCCTAGTCATAATCACACCCAAATCTGATGTATCGAGATATTACACTCTAAGTGCTAGCCATACATCTGCTCTGCAATTATTAAATTGCGCTCCATCGTGTGTCGTGTTTTGTACAGTCACAGCTGCGTATTCTGCTCGTTTCCAAATGTCGTCAGCCCTCTCCCCTAGAATGGCTGCTAGCGGGCCTTTTACGTCACCTACAGCTAACGTCATTCCTGATGTCATTCTCTCTAACTTATAAATCCATTTTCCCACACCGGATGTTAAACTCAGTAATTTACATTTTAAATTGTCTTTATCCATTTGTGGCCGTGGAATATATTGTTGCCGTCCTCCCCCTTTCTCTAACATTGGGAATTGTGAAAATCCTGATCCATAATCATACCTGCCTACGCTTATTGTTTTCCAGGTGGGGTTAGTCTGACCTGATTGTCTCTGTCCATGTAGTGCCCTTTAATTTGCTTAGATATGGCCGGGATATATCCCCTGTACTGCGTCATTGTGCTTGGGGTCGCTCAGTGTATGGTGTCGATTCTGATGTTCTTTCTTTGGTGTCCTCTAGATCTGGCCATTTTACCCCTTTCTCTACACTCGATTCTTGTAAAAATCTGCATGCGCTATCTCCCTTTGCGCTCACTAATTTTCTTTCCATTCCCTTGGGTTTTATACCATTCTTTATCCCTCATTTGCCTATATAAATCTCCAATTCTTTCCCCTACATTTTCTGTGTCTTTTCCTTCCACCCATGTTGGTATTCTTGGTATCCCTCTGTGGGGCTGTTGTGATCCTCTCCCTTCCTCAAGTTGTTCCTTTGCTTCAATCGGCACTATGCTTCTATGACATAGATAATCTATCCCCTCATCTTTTAATCCTGTACTTCTGTTAATTTCTTCTTCTCCTCATCTCCCTTAATTCATCTTCCTCTCGCCTTCTTTGCAATATATGTACTTTCAATCTTTGTGCTCCTACCTCCTCTCATCTCTTCTGTGCTTGTCCCTCCTTTTCTTTCTGCACCTCATATCTTCTTCGTTCTTCCCTTTGCTTGCTTTCTCTTTCCTTTTCTTCTTTATATGCTGTTCTTCCTTTTCTTTCTGTTCCCGCTCTTCTCTCTTCTCTTTCTCGAACCCCATCAATGCCCTCATCGTCCAGCTTAAGTAGTATTTGTCCTCCCATCCATTCATTCTGTACCATTGTTATTCCCTTAGCTTTGTCCTTTATTTCTTTGTTTCCTCTATCTCCATCTGTCTATCTTGTATGTCCTTCCTCTCATCATGCTGTTTACTTTCATTGTGTGTTAATATAAATTTGCATTCTCTGTTTTTGCTCCCTTCCGCATTGTCCTCACTGTTACAAGTGGGGGTTTGTATGTCGGATTAACATACCCCGCCGCTGCTTTCAATTCCTTTAAGGGATAAAATCCCTTCTCTTCTGGGCCTACGCTCATATTTTTGTAGGGGAAAGTGGAGCTGAAGGAGTTACATCCTCCCCTTTATGCTGATTAAGCATCCACTCCTTCTCGGCTGGATCTTCTTTCTCACTCTGTGATCAGGGTTTCCCTGCTCAGGCGGGACGACCCTTGAAGAGGCGCTCTGCCAACAGCAGCTCAGATCCTAATGCGGATGTAACCCAACCCGACTAGTTGACTACCGAAGTCCTTAGGAAAGACTACCAGGAAGAGATGTCCCTATGGTCACAAAGTCATGTCGTCAAACAAACCTCTCGATACCGGCGTTCACCACTCTTCAACCCTCATGGGGACAGCAACTCCGAGACATGTCCCTAATTTGCCGCCCACCTTTTCTCAGCACTACCAGACAGCAAAACGTAAGGCCTGGATGCTTCCCCACTGTCCTGATCGGTAACACAGGAAGGGAACAATGACCAAGGACTATGGCGGACCCATGATGAGAACAGAGGGGGCGCGGTTACAGAGTGCACCAGGGCATTGGACAACAAGAATATTGCTGATTGGCCCTTAACAATGGCATCCTCTATAAAACTGAGATGTTCTGCTGGTTGCAGGAAACCCACAGATTCGTGAAGGAGGGGTACGTTTGACAGCATTGGGCCTGCGACTACTGATTGTGCGGCTGAGCGGAGAAGCCATCTCTACCGCCGAAAATAGCCTAACACCTGAACAGAACTCATCTTGAAAAGTGACGGGGGACTGAAGCAAGTTTCCCTGGTAATTTACTTTATATCAAACTTTTAAGCCCTGAATAAAAGGGTAAACTTTGTTGTCACAATTGGCCTCTCGTGTCATTTCACACGCTCTGATACATTTTACATAACTCTAAAATAGCCAACCTTTTCTCCAGCATGGGGTCTGGCATGGATTCACATGCTCATGAATATTCCCCGTCGTCAGGCTGGGAATCCTCGGTAAAGAAAAAACCAGTATCAGTTTTGTTTCTGATCTGTCTTTCGTAGTAGTAACCAATCACTGATCTCTGCGTCATACTGACCACAGCCAATGACTGCCCTCTACCCAAGCCCCGCCTCTGGCAGCCATCTTCAGATTTTTACGGCACGTTCAAGTGTTGGGATCCTCGTGCTATTGCTCTCGAGCGTTAGTGCTATTTTTTCACGTTTTTTTCTCAAAAACTTCGATTTTTCGGTCAAAAGAGCCTCAAGCTCCACTGTTTCTTCATCCGATCAACGGGGACCCGTGTCGGATTCGTCTACGCCCCTCAAGGGTGAAGATTCCGTCGAGCTACGCTTTTGGAGGACTCCAGAAGTTTCTCAGGCCCATCTCGGACATGGCCCAGGAGAAGGGAAGCTCGACGCCCGGAAAGCTGTTCAGGGTCTGCCCTGGATGCCAGCTTCAGAATGTCTTTAAGGAGGACGAACACTCCTTTTGTCTGTACTGCCTACATGAGGACAAGACGCACGTGGAGAAGGACTGTGCGTTTTGCGGCAATATGTCGGAGCGGACCATGAAGGACCGCCATCAACGTCTCGCCAACTGGCTGGAAGGGAAGAGCCCGTCAGGCGAGAAGAAGAAGAAGAAATCAGAGCGGTCTTCTAAGACCTTTGAGGACGCCCCGGCGACGGGGGTCCAACACAAGGCCAAGCACTGCGAGTCCGCTGGCACCGGGAGGGCCGAACGGTCGGGCTCTACGGGCGCCAGGCAGGGCGCATCCTCCCCGGCACCATCAACCACGAGCCAACGCTCTGGTTCGGGTAAGAGGAAGGCCGAGCACCCGGCGAAGCTCCTGGAGCGGCCCCGGTCGAGCTCGAAGGCCCCATCGGTGGGAGAGTGAGGCAGTGACCCTCCCCCCAAGGAGAAGGCGGTGAGCGCACCTAAGGTGGTGAAAGCCTTAATCCATCCGGCCAAGGCCTCTATCGAGACAGTCGCGGCGGCCCTGGCTCAGCCTGTGGAGGCTACACCAGTGGTGGCGACCTCGGGGCTCAGAGTCTCCCTGCCACCGCGGAGGGAGTCCTCTTTTATGCCCATCGACAGGACCCCGTGAAACCTCCGACGGAGAAGGAAAAGGGGGGGGGCGGGAGGTCATCGTGGATTCGGCCTCAACCTCTGAGGAAGAGCTGATCGAAGTCTTAAGCCACGGCGTTGGCGTGGAAGAAGACCAGCCCGTCGGGAGGGACCCGACGTGGGAGACGACGATAACGTCGAGGGCGCCGACGGGGCCCCTGACCGCCCGTCGGAAACCCCTCAACCAGTGCCGCAAGACAACTCGGCGGCCATTTTGTTGGCTATACAGTCCTTATGCTCGGAGATAAGGACGAGACTGCCGTTACCACCAGCGGAGGAACCGCTCCCGACGGGGGACCCGGAGCCAGGCCCTTCTGGGAGCCCTCCCCCTAAGAGAAGAAGGATTCATCCTCCACCTCATTTTCAGTCATCAGGCCCTGTTCAGCCCTCCTCCCCGTCCACGACTCGTGGAGATGATACGGGGACTGACACGGCCGCGACGGGTACGGACGACGAGGTTTACGATGAGGATCTGTCGTCGTCACCTCCCACCCGGGCTTCCCCGCCCGACGAGATTGGATCGTTTCACTCCATGATCACCAGGGCATCCGAGCTTTTCCAGCTCTGCCCGGAAGAGAAGAAGAAGGAAGGTTTCCTTTATCAACGGCGCGAGGCCAAGAGGAAGACGGTCCTCTCTGTACCTCTACTGGACGATATTTGGGATGAGGGCCTCGCCCTCCTCAAGAACCCATCCACGACGCCGGCTAGAAGGGATCGGTACGAGAAGAAGTACCGGGTCCCGAACACGGGCCCCTTGTGCCTTTGGGCACAGCCGACCCCGGACTCGGTCGTCTCCGCGGCGGCCAGGAAGAAAGCGGGGGGGGGCGCGGCCTCTACGTCGACCTCCCCGCCGGACGGCGAGGGAAAGAAATTGGATACGATGGGACGCAGGGTCATCTCGTCTGCAGCAACGACGATTAAGGCGGCCAACGCCTTGGCTATCGTAGCCCGCTACGACAGGGAGTTGTGGTACAAACTGGCCCCCCTGCTGGACTTCCTACCGGACGACAAGAGAGCGGATGCCCTAGAGATCTTGCAGGAAGGAGAGGTGGCGTCGGACCACGGCATTACGATTGCGACGGACATCGCTGACACTGGATTTCGCCAGTTGGGCAACGGCGTGTGCCTTAGGCGGCGTGGATGGCTCAAGGCTACTGACTTCCGTCAGGACGTGCAGACTAGAGTCTTGGACATGCCGTTCGACGGAAACAACCTGTTTGGGAAAACAGTGGACGATTCCCTTCAAGCCATCAAGGCAGACACAGAGACGGCCCGGGCTCTTGGGGTTCTCCAGCAACGGCGGCCGCCCTTTCGGAGCGGCGGAGGCAAACAAGGTGCCTCCAAAGGTTCCGGCGGCGGATTTTCCACCTACCGTCAAGCGGCCCGTTCGTCGTCGCAGGAAGCTTACAGGGGACGAGGCAAGTCAGGCGGACCCCGCCGTCGTCGCCAAGGAGGTCAAGGCAGCAAAGCCTCGTCGAAGCAGGACTGAACCGGCCGTGGGGTCGAAGCACCCCGGTGGGAGGCCGGCTGGCGAACTTCGTCAGCGTGTGGGAGTCCATCTCCACCGACCGTTGGGTGCTGGACGCCCTAGCCCAGGGTCACGTGCTCGAGTTTCTAAAGAGGTGCCCGCGCGTCACCCCTGTGGCCAGGAAAGAACATCACGTCCCTCAACTTCTCTTGGAGGTAAAGGCGATGCTCAGGAAGGGCGCCATCGAGCTCGTCCCAAAGAGGCTTCGGGGCTCCGGAGTTTACTCAAGATACTTCCTCGTGAAGAAGAAGATGGGAGGATGGCGTCCCATCCTGGACCTACGACGACTGAACAAATTCATCAAGGCACAGAAGTTCCGGATGGTCACCCTCCAACACGTCCTGGGTCAGCTGGAGGAGGGCGATTTCCTGTTGTTGGATTTGGAGGATGCCTACTTCCATATTCCCATCCTAAAGGGACACCGAAAGTTTCTCAGGTTCGTGGTCCAAGGGCGTCACTATCAGTTCAGAGCCCTTCCCTTCGGACTGAGGTCGGCACCCAGGGTGTTCACCAAGTGCCTCGCACCGGTGGCGGCGCAGCTGCGCCGAAAGGGGATCCACGTCTACCCCTACCTGGACGACTGGCTCATCCGAGCGAAGACGAAGAAGCTCACCGTGGAGCACACGGCAAGGACCGTCCAACTTCTCACGGACCTGGGATTCTCCATAAACTACGCGAAAGTCCCACCTGGTGCCCGCGCAAGACGCACTGTTTCTGGGAGCGAAGCTCGACACAGTGTCGCTTCTGGCCTATCCGTCGGAGGAAAGGACGAGGGCCATTTTGGGCAAGGTGCAGCGGATGCTGGTTGCGGACGCGGCCAGAGTGAGGTCCATCAAGTCACTCCTCGGAATGATGTCTTCTTGCATTTACCTCATCCCCCTGTGCAGGCTCCGGATGCGCCCGTTGCAGGAGTTCCTGGACGTGCGCTGGATCCAGACGACGGGCAGCTTCGAGGAGAGGATCACACTCGACGAGAGTTTCCGATGAGCGATCCGGTGGTGGGGCACCCGCGCGCATCTGACGGCGGGCATGGACTTCCAGACCCCCGGCCACCAGGAGACAGTGACCACGGATGCCTCCCTGGAAGGGTGGGGAGCGCACACTGAAAATCTGCACGCGAGAGGCCTATGGCTCCCGACGGAGAAGTCCCTCCATATCAACGTCCTGGAGCTCCGTGCAGTGTTTTGGGCCCTCAGGTCCTTCCTTCCGTCCCTCAAGGGCAAGGTGGTGAGGATCTTCACCGACAACACCACCACCATGTTCTACATCAGGAAACAGGGCGGAACCAGGTCCCCAGCCCTGTCCAGGGTGGCGCAGGATCTGTGGCATTGGGCCGTCGCCCAAGGGATGTTTCTGGTGCCGTTTCATCTGGCAGGGATAAAAAACACCATCGCCGACTCACTCAGCAGGGAGCTGCACTCGTGCCATGAGTGGGAACTACGTCAGGATCTAGTTGACCGCCTCTTCCGACGGTGGGGCACAAACCAGATCGATCTGCTCGCAACGGCGACAAACTCCAAGTGCCGGAGGTTCGCCAGCAGGTTTCCCCAGCCGAGGAGCATGGGCAATGCTTTCTCGTTCCCCTGGGAGGGCCTGTTTCTATACGCGTTCCCTCCATTGCCATTGCTGATCCGGCTCATCAACCAGCTCAAGAGGTCACGGTGCAGGATGATCCTTGTCGCACCTGCGTGGCCGAGGCAGATATGGTTCCCGGACCTTCTGGACTTGTCAGCGTCCCCGTCAATCAAGCTGCCGGTGGACGCGGATCTTCTCTCCATGGAAGGAGGCGCCATCCTCCATCACGACCCGAAGTCGCTGAACTTGCAGGCCTGGCTCCTGCAGCGTTAGAGTTTGGAGGATACGACATACCGGCCGACTGCAGAGAGGTTCTTGCAAAGGCCAGGGCGTCCTCAACTCTTAAATGCTACGGACACAAATGGAAGAGGTTCTTTGTCTGGTGCCACGCACAGAAGATTAACCCTCTACGGATTACGGCTCCCCAAGTACTGCCGTACCTACTGACGCTGGCCAAAGCTGGACTGGCGCACGCGTCCATCAAGATTCATCTTGCTGCGATTTACCGATACACCAGAACCACGGGGCAGACGTCTTTGTGGTCTCATCGTCTGGTGAAAGAGTTCATGAAGGGACTGTTTAGATCGTTCCCGCCGGTGAAGGCTCTGGCCCCGGCGTGGGAGATCAACGTGGTGCTGACCAAGCTCATGGGACCTCCGTTCGAGCCTCTGCACTCGGCTCTGTTGAAGTTCTTGTCGTGGAAAACGGCGTTACTGATGGCTATCACCTCCGCACGACGGGTGGGAGAGATCCAGGCCCTTTCCTGCAAGGCCCCGTACTTGACTTTTCACGACACAAGGGTAGTGCTCAGGACGCACCCCTCCTTCATGCCCAAGATGCCGTCGGACTTCCACCTCAACGAACCCTTGGTGTTGCCTGTTTTCTTCCCGTCGCCTTCGTCGCCGGCTGAAAGGACTTTGCACTCGCTGGATGTGGCTAGAGCACTGAAGTTCTACGTGGACCGCACGAAGTGTTTTCGGAAGACGTCACAACTCTTTGTGAACTTTGGACCTGTCAATCAGGGGAAGGCTCTCTTGAAGGCTTCCATTTCCAGATGGCTCTCCGGCTGTATCATGTACTGTCATCGGTTGGCAAACCGACCGCTGCCTGGCCGTCCGAGAGCCCATTCCACCAGAGCGATCGCAGCTACCTGTAACTGTTGTTCTCCAGCATGGGTCTGGCATGGATTCACATGCGAACCCTCAAGCCTACTCCTCTGCGGCTCTTCACTTGGTCATACTGCCACTTCACGTGCTACCAAATCAGAAGATGGCTGCCAGATGCGGGGCTTGGGTAGAGGGCAGTCATTGGCTGTGGTCAGTATGACGCAGAGATCAGTGATTGGTTATTACTACGAAAGACAGATCAGAAACAAAACTGATACTGGTTTTTTCTTTACCGAGGATTCCCAGCCTGACGACGGGGAATATTCATGAGCATGTGAATCCATGCCAGACCCATGCTGGAGAACAAGAGTTACAGGTAAGTAACTTGTTCCTTCTGTAACTTCTTTCCCTTAAATGTGGCATGCAAATATGTCATATGTCGCAATAGTGTTTTTGACAATGAAGCCTCCTGCAGCCACTGCATAAGTATCGACTTGCCACCATGGGGGACACTCCCTTCTACAGTTATGCAGAACACAGCCAAAATAAGGAAATATCATTGAGTGGATTCGAGGCACGGCCAATAAGAAACTTATTGTCATGCATTCACTGTCCCAGAATGCACCTACTCCGCTCCCGAAGCACCACCTACAGGTCTCACTCCCTTACATTGCAGCAGCGGGGGGACGTCCTGTCGGCTCCTCAGCAAACAGGCTCAAACACTCAGAGAGCTCAACAGGACCTACATTGTTTCGGGCGGCTGCGGCCGCTTCTACACTGGAAGCTACCTTGGCTCTGTCAAGACTCGAGAGTCGCGTGGATTAGGTTGACCTCTGTCCCTAAGTAACTAACAGGGAGATACCAACAACTCACTGTTCAGTCTTTAGGGCCACAGGTGGCAGGAACAGGAACATCAGAACCCCCGACCGACTGCAAGGGAAACAAGCAATTAGGCAATTGGCACAATAGGGTCCAGATAACAATGCAACTACAATGGGTGTAAGTATCAAAGGATGGCACCTACCCGAGTGATGGAGGGGGTTGGTAACAAAGGAGAACCAAGGAAGCTGGTGTCATCTATGACATCATCCTACGTGGGAAACTGCAAAACCTATTGACGACAAGTATTGGTTAAGGGAATATATGGAGTAAAATAAGGAGGCCAATAAGAGTGCGTATCAAACTCCAAAATGGAGTCAAAATGAGATGAGATACATTCACTAAAGGTAGTAAAGGAAGGTGTACGCAGAAGATTTATTTAAGTGCACTTGTGTATGGGGTTATGATATGTCAGTATAAAGTTTGTGTTGTGTTTAGATTAATAGAAATAAACTGATAGTAAAAATCAAGGTAAATGGCATATACATGGGTTAGTACTTCATTGGCTGCCCCTTATCTATAAGGTACGCCTCAAACTACCTCTAAATACGTATAATAGTGATTATAGCAAAGAAAATGTTAGTGGGTTGGTCTATGCAACATTGTATAGCACGTTACCCCATAGACCCTCTGATAGGTTGGCATGCTCTCCCAACCTTGGACTTTAGGCTCGTTAGCGGCATGTAAGCAAAACGAAACCCAGGTGCTTGAGTCACGTCAAATTACACCCATTTTTCCAATTAGTCCATCATCCCTCATCAGTCCAATGTTTCTCGCCTGTAGTTGACCTTCTAGCCTGCTCTCTGTTCAGGGACATTTGAGGGAGTGTAAGCACATCACCATCTTCATATCTTCATCCAAAGCTTAATGAATAGCCCTTGTTTTCAAATTCTGAATCATGTGTGAAGAGACCGCACAGTTGTCCATTTCGACCTTATTTACTGCTATTTGATCTACTTATACTGGGTGTTCTTGCTCCTTGTTGCCTCTAGAGCCTTGCTCACTCCATCTTGTTTAGACCATAGTCACTGTTAATTTTCCAATACTTGGCTCTTGCAAATGTTTTCTTCTTCTTTAATCTAAGAGAAATATGTCTTACATACATGGCTTATCCGTCTGCCTCCTTTTGTGCCTTGCAATTATTCTTTAAAAATAGCACCCTTGATCCCAGGCCAACACAGACTCTTTATTCTGTACACAAAGCCATTTCTCCAACATCTCCTAACTCTGCGTCCCTGGTCTGTCTCAGCTGCCACTGGATGGGGTCTTGGCACGAGCCAACGTGCATCTTCCTATCATGGCCGCCCTAGCCACGTTATATTTTTCTCTATAGCAAGCTTCTATATGTATCATCTACCTTGCGTTACTGCGTATTTACACTTATTGGTCAGCAAGTTACTTTATCTTCTTTGTATACATGATTACTTTATCATTTCGTACATGTTACTCTTGTCACTTCAGTTACATCGTTGCTCTTAAGTATTTTCATATCGTTGCAGTATGTCCTTGTATATGATATGGCATTTATAACGCGCCTATACACAAGTGTTTCAAGGCGCGACGAGGCAAGGGAGGGGGAACAGAGGGAAGACAGAGAAAGATCCTACTAGGCCAAGTGTCATTCAGATCGCGCAAGTACATCGGAAGGGAAAGTGCAGGGGAAAGGGGGAAGGGGACAGTGCAATACATGGGATAATAGAATAAATAACAAAGTAAAGTATGGCCAGCAGGTGGCAAGTGCAAGGGAGAAGGGTAAGTGCAGGCATTAGGTGTCAAGTGCTAGTGGTAGGACTGTAGGGATACAGAGAACAGTCCCAAGTGCAGGGGTTTCCAGGAGGGCAGTGCAGGTGTGCGACTGGCGGAGGGGGGGGGGGGGGGTTCTGGGCCTGAGATCAGAGGGTGGCCAGGTGAACCAGTGCAGTTTCAGTATAAACCAGGAAATCAGCAGGGGAGAGGAGGAGAAAAAGCAGAAGCAAAGAGAAAGGTTTTGAGGTGCTTCCGGAACCGGAGATGGTTCTCCTCAAGTTTCAGGGGGCAGGGAGGCTGTTCCAGAGGGAGGCCGCGGCCGAAGAAAGTGATCTACCACCAACTCGTTGCTTGGAGAAGCGACTGACCCTGAGGGAGTTGGAGGTGGATGAGCGAATAGCTCGAGAAGGGAGATATTTGGGAAGAGAGAGTTGAAGGTATTGAGGCCCTTGGTCCCAGAAGGCCTTGTGGCGGATGCAGAGGGTTTTGAACTTAATCCTCGCAACCACTGGGAGCCAGTGCAGAGATTTCAGTCCTGGAGAGATACGATCACTGGGCTTGAGGCCAAGGACAAGCCTCGCAGTCCGGTTCTGGATGAGCTGCAGAGGGCAGAGGGTAGAATCAGGCAGATCTAGAAAGAGGCTGTTGCAACAGTCCAGCTTAGAGAGAACCAGAACTCTGGAGACAGTGAACTTCTGGGTGAAGGATAGGAAAGGTAGAATACCTCCGAGGGGGTGCAGCTGGTAGTGTGACTTCTTAGTTATCAGAGATGCAAGGAGAAAAGGAGAGTGTGGAGTCGAAGATGTCCCTGAGGTTTTTAGCCTCACAGGTGGGAGCAGGGAGAGGGCCAAGAGAGGCTGGCCAGAGAGTGACAGGAAAGGAGGGTATGGGTGTGCCGATGAGGAGAATCTCTGCATTCAGGCAGAGATCATTGGCGGCACACCACTCCTGGATGGTGGACAGGCAGTCAGAGATGAGAGACGGAGAAGTGGCTGAGGGTAGCCTGAAAATGAGCTGAGTATCATCCGCATAGCACTGAACAGCCAGGGAGAAAGGTTAGACCCCTGGGGAACACCACAGGTAGAGATAGAGATGGAGGAGAGGAAGGACCCGAGTTGGACCTGGGATGGTAGATCGAAGAGAAAAGAGGTCAGCCACGCCAGGGCCTGACCCGTGATGCCCAGGTTATCACGGAGATGGTTGAGCAGGATGGCATGGTTGACCGTGTCGAAGGCAGACGAGAGATCAAGTAAGATAAGGACACAGGGGGTGTTGGAATCAAGGTTAGAGAGCAGGTCTTTGCAGATTTTCAGAAGAGCTGTTTCTGTGCTTCTGGCAGCCCTGAAGCCAGACTGATGGTCGTGGAGACAACCAACAGATTCAGTGTGAAGATTAAGCTGGGAGATGGCCAGCTGTTCCAGGAGTTTGCCCAGGAAAGGAGTGATGGAGATTGGGCAATAGTTAGCAGGGCAGGAAGGGTTGGCAGAGGGTTTCTTAAGAAGAGGGTGCACCAGGGAGTGCTTCAAGGGTGAGGGGAAGACTCCAGTGGTGAAGGAGCAGTTACAGAAATCAGCACGGGCAGGAGCCAGGGAGTTAATGTGGTCCTTGATGGTTTTGGAGGAACAGGGTTGAGCCTGTTTTGACGAGACTTTCATAGATCGGATTTGTTTAGAAACCTCATCTGGGGAAAACAGGGGAAAGGCAGACAAGGAGGGAGGAGAGGTGGCCGCAGAAGGGCCAGAGGAAGCGCAGGGAATAGAGGGGGAAAGAGAGGACAAGATGTCCTGAGTTTTAGAGATGAAGTGAGTAGCCAGGGCCGTGCAGAGGGCCTGGGAAGGGACAAGAGAGGCAGAGACTGCGGCAGGATTGGCCAGTCCCTTTCAGATTTCAAAGAGTTCGACCGAGTTGTTGGATGCCTCAGAGACGCAGGCTTGGATGTGAGCTCTCTTCTTAGTGCAATCAGAGAGCCGGTATTGCCTTTGGAGCAGCCGGCAGGCAAGTTTGTCAGAGGATGTATGTGAAGCAAGCCATTTCCTCTCCACCACCCTGCACTTGCATTTAAGGGTGACGAGGACGGAGTCATACCAGGAATTGCACTTGGCTTTCAGCTTCAGGTGGATCCTCATGACAGAGGCAAGAGAGTGTCTGATATAGCAGAGTGGAGCACAGAAACGGCTGTGTAAGGATGTGAGTCAGCCAAGGGGGGGGGGGAGAGAAAGTGGCGGCGAAAGCCTCCAATGACACACGCTTCATGGGTATGATGACCGAGAAGGTGGGTGGCAATGATGGAGAGGGTTTGGCCTGGCGAGTAGAGAGGGTGAGCTGGGAGGAAAGGTGAAAGTGATCACTCCAGGAGAGAGGAGTGGTGAGAGGAATAGAAAGGGGAAAGTCAGAGGAGATCAGAACATCAAGCGTATGCCCTGCAGAGTGAGTCAGGCCAGAGGGGAGAATGGAGAGAGAGAGAGTCGCAAAGGTTGCGAAAGAGTCCAGAGGAAGGGCAGGAAGCATCCAGGTAGATGTTGAAGTCTCCAAGAAGGAGGAGTTGAGTGGTCGAGACCAGGAGGGAAGAGGAGAGGTCTGACCACTCAGAGAGGAAGGAGGAGATCTGACCAGGTGGCCGATAGATGGTAGTCACAATAAGGGAATGGCTAGGAGAGAGAGAGAGCCTGTAGACAAGGCATTCGAAGGATGAGTAGGCCTGCGTAGGAATGACAGAGGCAGGAATCCACTCAGGGAAGATCAGGGCTACACCCCCTCCGGAACGGTTGAGCCTAGGCGCAGGGAGGATCTTGTAGCCGTCAGGGAGGAGAGTGTCAAAGCTCGTGACATAGCTGGCCGTGAACCATGTCTCAGTGAGACCGAGGACGTCAAGGTCCAGTTCCTCCAGAAGGTGGCAGATGTCAGAGGAGTGTTTGACCGCTGAGCGAGAATTTAGAGTGGCAATATGGAGAAGGTTGCTGCCCTTGAAAGACTTCCGGGGAGGGGTACAAATCGGAGGTACGGCCTGAGGAGGTGTAGAAGAAGCCTGATGGGGGACAGAAAGGGAAGGAGGAGAGGTCAAGGTAGCCGAGGAGGAGACAGCAGGGGACAGCAGGGGAGGCCCTGGAAGGAAGAAAAGGGACAGCAGGAGAGGAAGTTGATGAGGTGCGGGAAGTGTCTATCAAAGAGGAGAAGATTGGCTTGCGGGC
This sequence comes from Ambystoma mexicanum, assembly GCF_040938575.1. Lineage (NCBI taxonomy): Eukaryota > Metazoa > Chordata > Amphibia > Caudata > Ambystomatidae > Ambystoma > Ambystoma mexicanum. The sequence goes on from NC_090926.1 coordinate 352,051,125, forward strand.
CTTGGACCAGGACCGTACCATTCAGATAAACATTAATGATGACCTTAGAGGAGTGGAAGGAAGCCAGGAGGGCCTCCCACCGAGTGCCACCATTAATGGGAGGGGAAGAGAAGGGAGAGAGCACAGAGACCATATGTAGGGTCCATAGGTCTGGTGAGGGAACGACAAAGAGGATGTCGGTGACAGTTTGCCTGGAGGAGGCACTGGTATAGGTGTCAGCGATAGGGAGGCCTGAGTTGGAGACCAGGATGTCCTTTTTAAACTTCTTCCTACCAGATTTAGTGAGGAGAGCAGGATAGTCGATAGAGAAACAATTAGAAAAGATAGGGGAGACAGAGAGCACCATAGAGAAGGAAGGAAGGGAGAGGTGAGAAGAGAGAGCGAGTGGGAAGGGGTAGGGAAGAACACTAGGTAAGGACACAGGGCAGGGTGCACGCAGACGAGACAGAATGACAAATGGACAGGACGCCAGGTGCTAAGAAAGTGGCAGAAGGTTTGCTGGATGCATGCTAATGCAAGGAGGCAAGCCACAGAACGGCACTACTTTCAATGCAATATGGAATACAGGAGGAAAACACACATAGTTTTGAGAGTCCTGAATAGTGGGAAGAAGGTCTAGGTTTCACAATGCAGTTTAAAACACATTCACAATGCAGTATTGAGTACAGGAGAAAAACACACCTAGATTTGAGAGTCCTGAATAGTGGGAAGAAGGCCTAGGTTTCACAATGCAGTTTAGAACACTTTCAGAGTGCAGTATTGAGTACAGGAGTAAAAACACCCCTAGGTTTTTATAAGAGTCAGCTATAAGGTTGCAAGGGTAGAGTGTCAACAAGGGCCACACCAGCCTTCCCTAGCTGATGCAGGTTGAAGGCTGGCAACAGGTGGCCCCTGCAGACACCTACAGACCCAACAGGAGCCGCTACTGTGGGAGTCGCCCTTTGCCTTAGGGGCTGCCAGGCAGGGGCTGCCGTGGTAATGCCTGTAATGAGGAGGGCGTGGGGGTACGTGCCAATCGGGGTGCGTGGGAGGCTAGAGGGGACAGGGGGAGGGAACAGCAACAGAGGATCACGGAAAGGGAGACGGGGCATGGGAGCAAACGGGCTTAAAAGGAACAACAGGCACTAAACACTTGTCAGATTTCACTCAGCGCTAGATGATGTCCAATGGTGCGTGCTGACATTCTTCCACTCTTTTAGTACGAGGGTACATTTGGTATGGTTGCCTGAGTGCATATCGTCTCTCATACACTCAATGTGGTATAGGGACAACACATGGGGTCCCACATAGAGCTCTTCCCCTGCTGTTCCAATATGACAGTGGTGAGGGGGCGGGAGCTAGGGAAAACGCATCCACCTGCTCCTGTACAGTTTTGTGTTGTGGATGATGTGGCTCAGTCCTTAGAGTTTCCATGATAACTCTTGCCTGCGTAAGCACACAGAGGAAGTGTGAATCTCTGGAGGACATACAGGTCATCATTAGGAGGCTGGTTCAATTAGTGCCACCAAGCATTCAACCCTGGATGGGCTAGAGATACAGGTGTAGTGTTAGGAAATGGGATGACCACTAAAGATAGAAATGGTCTGGCAACATGAATTCATAAGTGATGCTTCATAGGGGAATTCATTGTAACACATTTTATTTAACTTCCTAGAGGATGCATAGAGCATTTAAATTAAGAAAAGGAAATGGGTAACCATTCCTTTCATAATGTAAACTTGATGCCCATTGTTTACTTTCTGCCTGCTCCCTACCTCTCTTACCTATGTGCCTGTTGCCTTGTACCCATGACTGTGGACATCACGGCTTCATACTTCTTCAAACACTGCTTTTGTATCTCCCACTCTGCCACTGTCTCTATAAATGCTACTACATAAAAACAAAAACTGTTGTTCAAAGCCATTCAAGGGGTTCTTGCTGATATGTATACCAACATGACCTCAAGGCACACTGTCATACACAGCCTTCTTTCCACCACATGGCATTCCTTTTTGGCAACATGCCATTAGTTCAAGATACATCATCTTTTTCGCTGCTTCCATGAATGTAAGGACAAGGTTGAACATGGCCCACCATCAAAACCCCAACACCACCCTGGTCTTTAATTATTATGACAATGGAACTATGAAGGGAACTACAGACCCCCCCTATCCTGCGATTCCTTTATAGGGGATCCCGTAAGCTTGATGTCCAACCCACTGCTACTTCCACGGCTGACACAAGCAGGGTCTCTGACATGAATCGGGCCATGTCCACCTCTAATGTTCACACCGATGCCCAGGCTATGGTCCAAAATAGTGCTCCTACTGCCAAGAGAGGACCCCCCACAGCGCCTGTCCTTGCTCCTCTCGCCTCGCTTTCAACAGCTTCCACATTTTTGTTAATTGAACTCTCAGCCGTGAAAAATGGATGTGCAGTTAAACATTCAGTCTAATATTTTAAAGCATTGCAAATAAAGTATGGTAATTAGCTCAGTGCGCCAACTACTGTTTGTTACCCTGCTTGGGTCGTTTCCTCATTCAGAAATTTCCAAAACACCACTTTCACAATTGTTATTTTTTTATTAAGATGTTTGGGTGAGTAACTGGTGGGTAAAAGGGGATGAATGTGATTGTATGTGTGCTCTGGGAGGAGGGGGATAACTGGAGCATTTCTGACATTTCCTTCAGTGACATTGCATGTTTTTCTAGCATATTTAGGCAAAAGCCAACTTCATGTATGTTATGTGGCTAAACTGGCATGTTGGTGCAGCCAGTCTAGCCATTGCTTACTGTGGCATGACATTTATTACTGGGCATCTTTGATAAAGCAAGCATGATAAGTGGTATTACATTGCTAGACTGGCATTGTGGTGCAGCAAGCCTAGCTATTTCTTACAGTGGCATGACTTTTTTTTTACTGAGTATCTGTGATAAAGCAAGCGTGATAAGTGTTCTTACATGTCTAAACTGGTCTAGATCGGAACCAGTTTTGGCATGTTTTCTTATTGTGACATGGCACTTATAATGGCCAATACAACAGGAGTGTGCTCTTACACAGGGGTATCAGTATATATTGGCAGAGCCAGCTCTGGCATGTTTTTTTAATAGCATAATTACTGGCATTATGCACAAAGCGAACACGGGTATGCTCTTGTATGGGAATAGTGGCATATATTGGTGGAGCCAGCATGGAAATATATGGGCACAGCCAGCCTGAAAATGTTTTTTGCACTGGCATATATTGCAGGGAAAGGCATGGAAATGCATTAGGAAATGCTCCTGTGCACTATGGTGACATGCATTTATAGAATTGTTTCATGAGTTACCCTACAAAATGGATGGCAAACTGTCTGGCCATTTAACCAATTTTTCACAGAAAGTTATGTATGATGCACAATTTTAACAGAGTATTCAAAATAAATTCTCGAGGGTGGGGTAGTGGAGAATTCAACCCCCGCCACCTTTCTCCCTCTGGCCCCTCAAACCATTTCATTGGTTTGGGCTCCCCCAGTCGCAATCGCATACTTGTGGTAATATTTAAACCCTCCAATAAAAATAAAACAACTCATCAGCCACCACTGGTGTCTGGTACATTAGGGGGCCAGACACTGTCCCCTTCATTCTATGCTAGGTAAAACATTTAAGCTTTGATTAAAACACATACTTACATCTTTCACCTGGAGCACTGCGTGCCCCTGCAGCAGCAGGATCATCATGTGCATTGCGCCCACGTGGTGGTCTGGGCCGGCCCAGAGTGAGGCGTGCCCTGTGCTTTAAGGATCTTAGGGGGGTCGTCAGCATTACTCACATGGGGGCCCAAAATTTTGTGCTACGCAACTGCTCGTCTCATTTTCTTTTTTTTTTGCATTACTAACCTATCAAAACAATGAGGTGTCATTCAAAATGAGTAGTGTGAGGATCCCCTCGTGAACAGATCTCTTGAAAGATCTTATTGAGGGTTGTGTGAGAAACCAAAGGGTGTCTCACCCGCTAGTCCTCAGGGACTTGTCATCCAGGTGGCCAGGACATGGCCATCACTTTTGGATCCAGTTCCTGGGGTTGGACCAGTGCGGGAGGATCACCTGGATGAGGGGTCTTCAGGGAGTGGGGGTGAGGGAGCCGATGGTGAGACGCAGTATTCCCCCCTATTTTGTTTATCCAACCCGTCCTATGTTTTAGGATGCTCCGAGGTACCAACTCCTCCCGCCCCCTCTTTTTACACAAACACTGGGCTAAGGAAGAGGGTGACTGAGAGTAACAACATTAACTTTCACACATCGTACTGGACATGCCCGCCAATCGGATCACGCAAAGTCAGGCCCATGATTCTAATTGCATACACCTGATGCCAATTAGCTCTCCTCACACGAAGAAAAGGCAGAACCCAAAGACACACTCTAAGCAAGGTGGAACACGAGTACGAGCAGGGCTTCCGGGAGAAAGGCGAACTTACTGGAGCAGAGCGACAGACTGAGGGACGAGAGCAGTGGGTCGAAAACCCAAAAGGTTCCCTACTGGAGGTCGTTGCCACCGACAGGCCGCAAAAGACATGCAGAGAAGGCCAGATCCCACAAGTGAAGACTTCACTGTGTTTGAAGGATGCCAGCGACCCTCCCGGGTGAACGGCAGAGTTGGGGAGGTGAGGGCAAGCTTGTGGTACTAACCTTGACTCATGAATTGGGAATCGCAAAACCAAGAAGAGACGCACACTGCCGGTGATTTGGCAAACGGTGTGTGTTACAGTTTGAGGTAGTAACATTATAATCGCAAGTGAAGGATGCATGCGTGTGAATGAGACGTGAGGAAAGGCAGACCTGTGAATGAACTTTGAAGTGAAAGGCAGCTTTGAAAATCAGCGATACTATCTAACTGTTACGCTCACCTAGTCTCTGCGGGGACGTTGGGGCACGGTTGCAGCCCTCCCTGGAAGTGGATCATCCCTATCTGGCTTCTTCCTCTGCAAATATGCTGTGGGCTGCGACAATTGGTGACACGTGGATATGAGAGCACGTGATGATGCTAATCTGTGGCTGTTGTCTCTCTCGAACCCTTCTTCCCAAAGCGTGGTGAGCGTGCACCGACCCATATAGGCTCACCTGTTGATTCAAGATAATGAGCTCTCTGCCCTGCTACTCTCTGCAGGGGCGCTTCTTGATGGGACCGAGTTTCTTCACTGGCCCCTTGTAAGTGGTAGCCCAGTCCAGCTGCGACTATGCCACTTCTTATGGTAAGTGTCTTTCAGTTCTATTGTCTCTTCTCGCTGTTGAAATGTTTTGTATTGTTAATGCCTCTCTTCTTATTTCTTCCTTTAGGTGGCGTTGCGGCCCAGCAGCGGCCTTGGAGCACGAGGTGAAGCCGGATGGAAGAGGAGAGGATCCATGATGGTCCGACAACAGGTAAGTGATGGTTTAAGGTTAAGCGCGAGATTAGATGGCGGCGCAACCTTAAAGTGAATGTCTTTAATGTCTAACCTTGTCTTGCGTATTTCTTGCAGGTGCTGTCTTCATGAATGAGGAGCGCGTCATGCTGCGGTGTCAAGAACAAGATTTCGGCGGGGCTGAAGCTGGAATGCTGGATGCCAGATTCGACGAGAGGCACATGTAGGCGAGAACAGGTAGGTAAGTATGAAGCTGGAGTCCAAGAGGTGAGTCTGCAGTCAGGCGGCGATGAGCGTTACGCTGCATGCAAGTGCAGAATAACGCGAAGCGTTCGCATGAAGGCTGGGTGGGCTTATATAGTCGAGTTCCCAGCCACGCCCACTAGCTCTGGTTTACCAGCCACACCCTGCCACTCCTAGATAATGCTGCACATGCAACCCAGTTCCCCAGCAGCCACGCCCAAACCGAATGCACATGAAAAGTTCCTGTGCTCATGAATAAAGCACTCCTGCACCAAATAAACGTCTGTTTACATTTGTTCATGAGCCTGGCACCAAAGGTGCCAGGACTGTATCCAACTGGGCCCCCTGTGCTTGATTGTCCCAAAGGGACGAATAAGAGCTGTGTTACTCCTTGCCCCCATCCCCTGATGGTGCGGGGCCTGTGTTCTTGGGCCAGTGGCCATGACACTAACAAAGTGGTCCGGTGAAAGGAAGTAGCCCACTCGAAAGTCTCAGTGAAAAGTAATTTGTTTGAAGCAATAAGGCGAAGGAACAGCAAAAGTGAAATAAAGAAGTATGACTCCTAGAGAAGGGGGGAAGTGAAAGTTGAACTGTAAACTTTTGAGTTGAAGTGGTTGTGCAGTGGTCTGTAAAGAAAGCCACGCACATTCAATAGTCTTCGACATCCGAAAGTGGTCCAAACCCAGGAGAGGGAGACCCGAAGTGAAATAAGCTTGGGGATGGGAGTCCCTCTTGCAGGTTTGTTGGACTCTATCGTGAGAGGTCTGAGCCCGGCAGAGGGGGACCTAGAAGAACTGTGGTGAAAGGTCTGAACCCGACAGAGGGGAACCTTTGTGAACATTTTGGTTGAAACATTATTTTGGAAGTTGAGAAAAGAGACTTAAACTTGGCAAGCCAGACAGGCCACGATCCACGTTTTGAACAGTTTATTGTGTTGGAAGCCGAGCCAGAGTGTGTTATCCTGCCTAAAGGGACAGCCTTACGCCGTGAGGTCTAACGTGGAGAGGAGAGCTGGTTCAACCACATTTATTAATTTGAACACTGATTTTTCCTTTTGCATACATTTCTCCTTTTTACACTTTTTTGTACAAGAGATAGGGCAGGCATTAGGTTTTGTTAGCATAGGCCATTTTGATTTGACAGACTACACTAGGACTGCGTTATTTATTATTTGATGGTCGAGACTACTCCCATCCGAGTTATAGGGCAAAATAGGAGTTTCTCCAACCCCAACAATTTCAATATAGGTTTTACAAATTGTACACATTGTGTCAATGTCCTACTTGTGATACCATGCCTCCCCTAAAGTTGTTATGTCGTTTTTGAGATACCATGGATGGAGGACAGATAAACTAAGCTTTTTTTGCAAAATATTCAGCACTTAGCCTTGGACAATGTAACTATTTTTCCATTATTAATAAGTAAGAAATCCAGCTGAATATCCAAATTATAATGGTTAAAACATACATTTAGAGACAGCATAAGGCATGCATGGTCACTTGACTCTGCAAATTTTCTACTTGGGGACTCACATCTTTCTAACATAGCTTCTGAGAGAAATACATAATCAAATGATTTGGATGCCCTCCTCCTCCAAGCACATGATGCGGGGATATCCCCAAAAATAGGTTCCCATTTAGTTAATGCATGTTCTGGTCGTGCAGGAACCATTCTCATATTGAGCTTGTATTCCCTACAAGTTTATCATCTGATCTGACACACCACCCGTTTGATCAGGACACTGAGTATTAAAGTCCCCTATCTGTAGTATATTGGTGTTCCCCTGTAACACCCAATCAGTCAGTAAGTCTTCCAAATCATCCAAAACCTCTCCTAGATTTTTTGTTTAGCGGGGTTCATCACTGGACTGGCCCTGATATGTGTCTACCTTGATGCAAGCAAGGCCTTAGAATTCGTTTAAGCTCAACACAGGCACATTTGAGGTAATTAGCAACAGTTATTAGCAGCCCACCAAATGGTCCACTGACCGGGACTTTTTCTTACTGGTTTTGAATAGACCACTGTCATGGGTCGGAAGAATGAGTCTGACATGATTCAATTTCTTTAATGAAAATTAGAAGTAGAAGGCCTAATTTGCCCTATCACTAAAGGGAGTACCCTACCTTTCTAAAGAAACTAAAGGTGCTTGTCTGTTGTCATTAAGTCCAAAAGAAAATATGTCCTCCGTCCAAACTACCCTATCTGGCCTTGCCACTAATATTAAGTAACTTAAATAGAGCAAGGCAATGATTTTTCTTCTCCTGGTTTCTCCTTCAGTTTATTCAATAACTCCTTGAATTGTATTCCTTCTTGGTAGACCAGATAGCCTCTGCAATCAACAAATGTAGTTTCTCAAGAACTCTTTTCTTTTTCATGCTTTCAGTTGTCTTCTTTGTAGAATGTCCTCCATGGTAACCTTTCTTAATACTCAGATTGTTATTTGTAGTTTCTTCACAGGCTTTCCCTCCTGGAGTATTTGCTCAGGATTTTTCTCTGCCCCTTTCTAATCTTCTATTAACATTAACACAAAGTCTTACAATGTCTGGTCTGACTGGGTATATACCAGCTGAATTGATTCAGCACCTCTCTTCTAGGCTGTTCACCTCTGGGTTGAATATCGCTTTGCTTATTGGTTATACAATACTTGTGTGGATTCGGCCCTTCTCTTCTAGGCTTTTTACTCTTACTTGACTTTGTTAGCCCTGCTTTCTCATTCGTGTGACTGGGGCAATTTTTCTTTTTTAAGTGATGGCGGTATAGCACGGGCCTCCTGCTTCTCCTGGTCCCCAAGGTACCTTTTACTTTGTAGGGGCCGGTTGTTCGGTTCGGCTCGGCTCTCGCTCTGGACTGTTCTCTCTCAGCTTCTCCCCTTGACCTTTTCGGGTCCATGTCGAACTCAAGGTTCGCACTGGTGCTGCTCATTAGAAGCATTCCTCACTTCCTTCATGGGCAGTATCAATATTGTTCTTCGGGCGTCCTGCCCACCATGCCCAGCCCGTGGACAGCCACCACCGGGTTGCTTGCTTCTCTATTGGTTGACCCAAGACCCTTCCTGTATCTGCATCAGCCGGTTCTCTGGCGTCTTGTCCTCACGTTCTCTCCCTCTCACATGTCACAGTCTCTGCAATTAGCTTGTGGTCTGCCTCTTGCTTGCGTAATAATGTCCAGAGGCTTGCCCTGCGCATCAGGTTCCTCTCTCCTCTTTCTCCTTGGCACAGTTAAATATGTGTCTCACATTAAAGAGACAACCACCTTTTCTCTTTCCATTGGGTTTACTCTTGCATTGCCTGCAACCAAAGACAAGGATGCCACATTCTTAGGCTTATCAGGCAGTCCCATGTATGCCATTAAATTCGTTGGTGTACAGAGTTCCTCCCAGGAACCGGAGTCCTTGTACCCAAAGGTGGAGTCTCTCTCGGTGAGGACCCACTTGTCTTGAACTTTTAGGGAGGGTTTTGCAGAGCAGGCTCGCCTCGCTAGACTCACATGGTGTGGAGGGGCTCCCCCTTGGGGGGAAGGGGTAAATACCTGCGATTCGTCACACCACAAAACCGCCATTTGAAGCTTTCTTCACAATCCAAGTCCTTGCAACATTAAAAAAAATCATATGCATTTAAACAAATGTCAGGGTGCCCCACATATTGTATTTGTACCCCCTGCAATTCCAAGGTAGCCATACTATTTTCCAACCTTGACACCTCGAGAGCATAACTAACTCCTCTTCCATACTCTAACCATATCCTCATCTCAGCTAAGCTACTCACAATTAATGTGTCTTTATCCACAGTCCCTATTACTGTGCTCTGGCAATGCTTCTATTAACCTCAATAATAAAGTTGCATATGGTACTATGTATCATTTTATTCCTTTTAACCTGTTAGCTGCTGGGCTATTATGCATGTGTATGCAATAGGACATGCATACCCGCCCCCACCCCCTATCTACCCTTTAACACAGCTTAGTAAATATTCTACCCTACTCTGACCCAGGGCAAATGTCACCATTTGTCTAAGGAGGCCTACTCCTCTTCTCTAACCTTCCAAATCATGCACGAATGACATCCTCTGCACTTTGAACACAGACATCATCAGAGTCCTAGTGTCAAGCTGTGCCTCCCTCTGCGCCGGGTATCTATTACTTGGGTTGCTGTCTTCTTGGTGGCATCCAGGGTGAGGTTGCTGAAGCTAGTCATGATATGTAGTGCAGGGGGCTAAGCCCACACTGCTACCCGACTGCTGGTAACATGAATTGGTGGAGCCCACCTCCCTATACCACTGGACAGCCTCCTAGTGATTGGTGTGGTACAGGGACAGTGCAAGAGCTTTAACTGGGAGGCGATGTTATAGTGGTATAGTGCCTGATAATAGCACTGAATGGGAACCAGGCAAATGGCAAGGCAATATAGGAACTAGAATGGACAAGGCAGGGTAGAAACTGAGTGAAGGGGCAAGAACCTCGACCGGCAGAGCAGGGAAGAAGGTCGGAGGCAGGGGGCGATGGCACCGCAGAAGACTGTGCAGCACTGAGTGGGGCTACGAGCAGCACAACACAAGCCACCAGAACGGATGCCACAGGGGCTCTTCAAATCATCACAATGCCCATGAATGGAGACTGCACAGGACAACAACCCACTAAACTACCAGGTATTGGCCTTATTAAACCAATCCGCTAAACCACCAGGGCTTGTAATGGACAGAGGCCTAAAAGAGTGACTGGCCCCTGTGAGCCACTACAGGCTCTGAACTAGAAATGCAGTCGGACTGCCTGTGAAAGGGGGCAGGGGCTTACAAGCCCTTGAGAAGCCTCCACGGCCCTTACCATGACACACTGCCTGGAACACAGGTAATTGATTGAACAGGGTAAGTATCCAGTCCTGGGAGGTGGAGGGGTATTTAGGTAAGTGTGTGTGAATGGTTAAGTGTGTGTTAGTTGGGTGAGGACAGACGATGGAGGAGGACATTCGAGAGACCAGAGCAGGAGAGTTCGACAGGAGTGTGGAAGTAAAGAGTGGGTGGAGTAGGAGTAGAGAAGGGGAGTAGTGGTGGGAGTGAGAGGTAGTAGTGGTAGGCAGTGGTCATAGTAGTGGCAGTAGAGAGAAGGGGCAGCAACAGTAGTAATAGAAGGTAGTGGAAGTGGTAGAGAAGTGGTAGTATTAGTAGTAGCAGCAGCGGAGCAGTAGGGGCAAGGAGGTAGCATAGGAGGAAGGTGGAAAGAGAGCATAATAACAAAGGTAGTAAGAGGTAGCAACAGTGAAGGAATTGAGTAGCAGGTGCAGACTTAACATCAAAGGGTGGAGGTAGGAAATGAGGTATAACAGAGTAATAGGAGGAAAACTGCTTGGACTCCAATGCAGAAGAGGGCCGGGAGAGGGGGGAGGGGAGAGGAGAGAGGAGGAGGGACAGGAGAGAGGGGAGAAAACATAAGAAAATAAATGCCAGGATCAGGTAGCCAGCGCCTTTGGTAAGTCACACTTAGTCTTAAAAAGAACAAGAGACAGTAGGGGCCACCTGGTGCTAGCTACTAATCTACCTTTGTGGACGCCTCGGTTATGGAGGTGGGTAAGATAAGGGAAGTTGAGAAAGAGGGATGGCCCTAGCGCCAAGCTCCCACCCCACTAAGAGGCCAGTAAACCCTAGAGGTACCTTTTTATAGGAACCTACAGCCATTCCAACTGCTGCATCAGCTCAATAAATACCCTTGCACTATCAGACAGCATGAGCGTGGGTGGTGGACACCCCATCACAAGAGGCAGGGAAAAGAAGGCAGGGCAAGATTCTGGGAACCAGGCCAGAAGGCAGGTTTCAAGCAAATGGGGAAAGCCGAAAAAAGGTCCTGGAAACTGCAACATGGGTCGGAAACAACCACGTTAAGACATGGCACCTAGCAAACGTGCGTGGATTAATGTAGGAACGCCTCAGTGAAAATGAGGTTCTGGGATGGTGACCTTTGTTGCCATGGTGATGGGGTCTTCCAGGGCTTCGGGGATTTGCAATGATGCGTCACCACGATGTGAATACATCAGCGCCAAGATTGCGGGGCCCATGTTGATTATGGCGTGCCATTCAGGTGCCCTGCTGGGTGCTTGCCTGCCACCGCCAATTCCTGTGTACATCTTCGCGGCCCACAGCCCTCTCTACACCACCATGGATAGAGGCTTCAGCCTCAGCAGATAACAGCTAAGTGAGACAGGGGGCCAGGTGGGTGATGCAGCAGGACACCTAGACGCAATGGCACCTATGATTTGAAAATCCTTTCCAAAATCTATCGCTAAGTGGCTTGATGGTGTGCTTACCCTTCTCAAAAGGACAGGAAGAATTCTGAAAAGAAAATGATGCAATACTAAAGACAACAAAGGGTAAGATGCCAAACAAAGGAAGGCCTTCTCTGAACAAATCCCACCTTGCCCCACCTTCAAAATCAAGGAAACATCCTCACCTTAGCTCCTGCACTCGCCTCACTTGTCAACCGCTCCCTTGCCTCAGAAGTGGTACCTACTGGGCTCAAGGCTTCCACTATGCCCCTGCTCATGAAAAGGCCTTAGGTGACGCCGGAATTCTGACCAATTACCAAAATAACTTTCATAGGGAAGTTTCTAGAAAAAGTGGCAGCTAAACAACTCCTTCATTATTTAGAAATATCACTCTTGCACACATAGAACACTTGTCGTTATCTCCCTCGTCATTTCAAGAATAGACTATGCCAACAGCATCTGTACTGGAATGCAAGACCACCTCCCCAAAAAACTAGAAAGAATTCAGAATGCAGCAGCAAGACTACTGTCGCCTACCCCCGGGGATCCAGACCAGGTCCAGCAACCCCGGAAGCAGGCATCAAGTTATTTTGGGCAAGCCCAAAAACCCCAGCTAGGGGCTGTTTGGGTGCGGTCCTGGCGCCTATGGCGCCAGGCTCATATGGAGAGTCAGTACTGGCGCCTATAGCGCCAGGCTCATAGAGTAAAACTTACCTGTTGCAGACCATGCTGCAAGAGCTCCAAGCCAAATGAGGCTTGGAAGGGACTATTTTACCTAGGGACTATTTTTTACTCGGCGGGGCTGGGGAGGAATACTTACCTGGGACTACTTTGGTGGCTATTTAAACCACGCCCAAAGAGCAGCACATGCTTCGTGTTATTCTGCATCCAGCAGCGTAACGCTCACCGTGCCTGCAAGTCTGCATCCAGCCTTCTGCCACGCCCGCCTCGAGTTTGGAGCTCTTAGAAAAAGGGAGAAAGTAGGAGAAAAGGTTAGAAAAAGAGCAATACCTTTGATCCTTACCTGAATACCCGATCCATCGCGCCTTTCGAGCTTGAAGAAAGACGTTATTTTAGGCACGCCGCCTCGCCTGCTGCAGCGCCGCGCTGAACTCACCGGCCTTCGCAGCATCTTCACATTCCACTGCATCCTCCTGCATGTTCCCGCCGCATTCCGGCACCTAAGGAGTACACAAGAACAGCAAGGTGAGCCAAGGGAATACACAGAGGAATATTAGTAACCCCCCCATAGACTTACCTGATTTTACCACCGGAGGTACTATTCCTCTTCACAGGTCGGCGCAGTTTCCACTGCATCTTCGCCGAACCCCGGCCCCTAAGGGGAAACAAAAGGACAGCAAGGTGAAACAAAGGGACTATCAAGGGGAACCCTCCTCACCACATTAGACTTACCTGATTTTACCACTGGAGGTATTATTCCCAGAGACTTCATACTTTCTCTCGGTGCCTGAATGAGGGAGAAAGCAACAGGTTACATATTGACATTATTTATCGAACTGTGCTGGAAATACAAATCCTTACCAGAATATTACCGGTTGCCACGAGGAACTCTTCGCTAGGGTCAAGCTGCAATCTGCAATGTATCGGACAAGAGTGAAAGTCAGGCATTTGAACTCTTATGAACTACATACTTTTCGGAGCCAATATTGTTCTGGAACTCACCAATTCCTTCGAGCCAGTGAAGCAACTGGTTATCAACGCGCCCCTGCGCTCAATGCAGGATGGAGAGCTCATCTTTTCAAACCATCAGAAGAATATTCCTACAGGCCAAGCAAACGAAGCTAGGCGGGCAGTCCAGTCCGTCATCTCGGCCCTACGCGTCACATTGGTGGAGACTGCAGCTTCCAGTTCAGATCGACGCCTCGGTGGGAGCCAGGTGAGCGTAACAACTACTCTTCGGACACAATAAGAGGAAACACATCACACCAGCACTAAGGACCCGTCAATGGCTGCCAGTCAAAAAAGATAGTCTGCTTCTAAACACTCTGCATAGCCCACAGACCAACAAGGAGTGGAATTCATGCAAGAATAGAATCTCCATTTACAAACCAAAACAAACTCTAAATTCCAGTAACGGCATCTGCCTTCAACCAAACAGTACTCCAAGCTGCAATTTGGTGGATCGGCATTTTCCTTCATCTTAGCAAAACTTTGAATTCACTCCGGAAAGAAATACAAACAACACCTAACATTCAGAAAACTACTAAAAACATGCCTATTTAACTCCCAGAACTAAATGAGAAAATCTGCAGAAGTAACAACCACTTGTAACGCTCACCTGATTCCCACGGAGGCGCGGTCTTGGCAGGAAGGTGTCTGTGACTCGAAAAGTGATGTGCAGGACTCGATTGGCTTCTGGGGTCGAACCTCTTCGCACTGTGTGTCGAACTCGAAGGGTGAGGTTTCTGCAGGTGAAAGAATATGGGGATTAAAGGTCTGGGTTGTTGAATGTCCCTATCTCTCTCTCTCTCTCTCTCTCTCTCTCTCTCTCTCTCTTCCCAGCTTGTCTGCAGAGCCCCCCTCCCAGGTCAACGTGCTCACCTTAGATAGGTGAATGCTGGGCTCTCCATCTGCGTCTAGTGCAGGGTGCCGTTGCCAGTTCCTTCACTGGTGAAACATTGGCCTCTTGACTTCAGAGGATGGTTACCGTCGTTGTCTGCACGACCGGTAAATTTCTGGACACCTTTTGTCTTTATAGTCTTTTAATGCGTGGCACTGAAGCGCCTGGAAATTCGTAAGTATGGCAAGCGCTCTAACTGTCTCTTTCCTTGCAGATTAGTTCGTGTTGAAGAGACGCCGGAGTATTCGCAGGCGTTTGATTGCGACGAGCGTGATGGGCGTGAGTAAGTACCTGCTTAATGTCTCTTTCTTTGTCTTTACAGGCGACGATGCAGAATGAAGAAATCCGGAATTCGCCGCGTGCCGGTAAGTGTAACAATGCTGTTGTCTTTGTAGGTGAAGATGCAGCGTGAAGAATCCGGAATGCACAGCGTGCCGGTAAGTATAACAATGCTGTTGATCTTTGCAGGCGAAGGTGCAGCGTGAGACACGGCCGCTGCGGATGGATCAGGTGAGTAAGCACTGCGTGTAAAGTTCGTCTTGCTAACCTGTTGTTTCTGGTCTTTTGCAGGTGCTGATGTTGATCGGGTACAGGAATGGGAAGTATAATTCTTGCAGGTTCAGGATCAAAAGAAGAAAGGCTGGAACAGACTCGGTGAGCGTTCTGCTGCAGATGCAGAATAACGCAAAGCATGTTTCATCAATCGGGTGTGGTTTAAATAGCCTTTGAGTGATGAGGCGTCTTCTTCCACGGCCCCGCCTAGGTAAGAAAAGAGTTCCTGCTTCCAGAAGAGTTCCAGTGCTGTATCCAGGGAGTGGAGCTGCCCCACCCAGGTAAGAAAGTAGTCCCTGTTCACCGAGGGCTTCTAAGAGGCTGGTAAGTAAGCAGCATGGTCTGCCGCAGGTAAGTCCACCCAAGCACTTTCACACCAATGATGAGCCCGGCGCTTCCAGTGCCGGGACCGATGATTCTGATGAGCCTGGTGCCACCGGCGCCAGGACAAGGTCCAAAAGGTCCCTGTGGGGACCGGCTGGTGCCTAGGATTAGGGTTAGGGGCCTGCTTCCAAGGACGTTGGGCTGGTCCTGGCTCCTTGGAAGCAGTGATCATGACAGTACCCCCCCTCAAGGCCCCTCCTAAGCGTGTCTTCTCCGGGGGCTTTGGCTTGTCGGGGTGATTCAGATGGAATCTCTTGACCAGACGAGGTGCGTGGACATGTTCTGAGGGTTCCCAAGACCTTTCCTGGGGACCGTATCCTTTCCAATCAACCAGATAGTATAATTTAGATCTGGAGATTTTGGAGTCTAGGATGTTCTTCACTTTGAATTCGAGTTCTCCGTCTACCAAAACGGGTTCTGGGAGTTCAGTCAATTGGGTTTCTGGTTGTACTGGTTTTAATAAGGAGACATGGAATACTGGATGTATTTTCATATGCGTAGGTAATTCCAATTTGACAGCCACCGGATTAATTATGGCAGATATGAGGTAGGGTCCAAGGTATCTCGGGATGAAGGTGCGGGGTCCTCTTAAAGGCAGGTGCTTAGTGGATAACCAGACCTGATCTCCTACAGCGTAGTGAGGGGCCTCTTTACGGTGCGGATCGGCTGCCTTTTTGAATTGAGCTTTAGCTCTTTGCAGATGGGCAGTGGCTTCCTTAAAAGCACAGGTGATCTCCGAATGCAAGTGATCCACAGCAGGTGCTTCAATTTCTTGGGGAGGATCCAGGTTGGAGGTTCTAGGATGCTGTCCGTATAATAGGAAAAAAGGAGTTTTCCCGGTTCCAGAATGAGTCGAATTGTTGTAAGCGTATTCAGCGATCCAAAGAATGTCCTTCCAGGGGTTTTCTGTTTGTTGGAGCATGCAACGTAGATATTGTTCTAGTGTCTGATTTGTTCTTTCGGTTTGTCCGTCAGTTTGGGGATGGTGACTGGTCGAAAGTCTTACATCAACTTGGGCTAGACGACAGCAACTGCGCCAGAAGTGGGAGATGAATTGACTTCCCCTATCGGAGACTAAAACCGAAGGAAAACCGTGTAAGCGAACGATGTTTGCCAAGAATTCTCGGGCCAATACTGAGGCTGAAGGTAGACCCTTCAGGGGTATGAAGTGAGCCATCTTGGAGAATAGATCCACGACTACTAAGATGGTAGTATACCCCAAGCATGGAGGTAAGTCTGTGATAAAATCCATGGACAGGGTATGCCATGAACAGGGAGGGATGTCAAGTGGCTGTAATAGGCCGGCTGGTTTCAGCTTTTGACTTTTATTCTGGGCACACACACTGCAGGAGATTACAAAGTCTCTAATATCCTTTTTCCACGATGGCCACCAGAAATGTCTTTTAATCTTTTCCATGGTTTTGGTAATGCTAGGGTGCCCCTCCATTAGAGAATCGTGATAACAGGAGATTACTTGTTTTTGTAGTTTCTCACAGGGCAAGTGCAATCGTCCTCGGAAATATGGTAGGTCTTGATCTACTGAGAATTCTTTTCCCTTTAATTGCCAGTCCTGCAAATCGGTCGGAGTTAGGAGTGATTTAACCGTGGTATTGATGTCTTGAAAAGATTGAGTGCTGACCAAACCCAAAATCCTTTGTTCTGGGATTATGGGTATTGGATCTGGATTGATCAAATGTTCATCTACTCCCATCCGGGAGAGGGCATCCGCTTTTCCGTTCTTACTGCCTGGTCGATAAGTAATGATAAAGTCAAATTCTGCTAGGAACAGAGCCCAGCGAAGCTGTCTGGAAGACTGAGCTTTGGCTGTCTTTAGATATTGTAAATTGCGGTGGTCAGTCATTACGGTGACTGTGTGTCTGGCTCCTAGAAGATAATGCTGCCAGGCTTTAAAGGCCGATCTGATGGCCAAAAGTTCCTTGTCTGTAATTGAATAGTTGATCTCGGGAGGCGAAAACTTGCGGGACCAAAAGGCAACAGGATGTAGTTGGTGTGTGACCGGATCTCTTTGTGATAACACTGCTCCCATAGCAAGACTAGAAGCATCCGTTTCCATGATGTAAGGAAGTTCTGGGTGAGGATGTTTTAAAACAGGTGCAGAAATGAATTTAGCTTTTAAGTCTTGAAAAGCTTGTTCTGCTTCAGAAGACCACTCAAAACGTTTGTTCTTTTTCAACAGAGCGGTGATGGGCTGGACTATCCGAGAAAATTTAGGAATGAATCTGCGGTAAAAGTTAGCGAATCCTAACATGCTTTGAACTCCTTTTACAGAGGTTGGTGATGACCACTTGATAATTGCATCAACTTTCTTTGAATCCATATGGACTCCGTTAGGTGACAATATGAATCCCAGGAACTCGACTTCCGTTACTTTGAAAACGCATTTCTCAAGCTTAGCAAAAAGATTATGTTGACGCAATCTCTCGAGAACCTTTTTAACGTGTCTCTGATGTTCTTCTTCAGATGATGAATAGACGAGGATGTCGTCAATGTAGACAACAACAAGGAAAAACAATGTACAATGAAAAGATATACACATCTATGAGTTCTCGAAGGACATCGTTCATAAAATATTGGAAAGCAGCAGGAGCATTACACAGTCCAAAGGGCATCACTTGATATTCGAATAGCCCGTACTTGGTGCGGAAGGCCGTTTTCCATTCATCGCCCTCTTTTATCCGTACCAAGTGGTAGGCTCCTCTGAGATCCAGCTTTGTGTATATACATGCATCTTTGACTTGGTCCAGGAGTTCAGGGATCAAAGGTAACGGGTATCTGTTTTTAACAGTGATCTGATTCAGGGCGCGGTAATCTATGCAAGTCCTAAGGTCTCCTTCCTTTTTCGGAACGAAGAACAAAGCCGATGAAGCTGGAGATTTTGAAGGACGGATAAACCCGTTAGCTAGGTATTGGTCCAGGTACTGTCTGAGGTGAAGGTTCTCTGGCTCGGTGAGGGCATAGATCCTGCTGCAAGGAGGAGTTGTTCCGGGTATCAGATCTATTTGACAGTCGTAAGACCTATGAGGAGGCAGGGTGTTAGCTTGATCCTTCCGGAAGACGTCTTGGAATTCCTGGTATTCGGGAGGTAATTTGGGAACCTCCTCAGAAGAGATCGCCGCCAGTGAAACATCAGGCCGAGGATAACAAGTGGTAAAACACTCTGGAAACTGAACCGTCTTTGCTCGACAATCGATCTGAGGATTCTCTAACCAAGGGATTCCCAGAATGATCTGGAACTGAGGGGCCTTGATTACATCGAACACAATTCTCTCCCGGTGTCCATCTTGACTCACTAGCGTCACTTCTTGGGTGGCATGCGTTACTGGTCCGGAGGCTATCTCCGTGCCATCCACAGTAGTGATGACGTCTTTTACTGCCTTAGGGACAAGGGGTAGATTCATCCTTGATACCATTTCACGGTCCACATAGTTACCGATTGCTCCGCTGTCAATGTAAGCTTCAATTGCATGCAAACGATCCGGACGTTCAGGACTAATGAGGACCATGGGTATCACGAAATGCGAGGTCATTGGACAGATCTTAACGCTCGGCAAGAGGACCTCTACTCTTGTCGGGCGAGGTCGTTTCCCTGCTCAGAATTTGTGGTACAGGTATCCGCGGCTCCTACAGTCTTCTTAGCTGGTTTCACTGGACAGTCCCGAAGAAAGTGTCCTGAGTTTCTGCAATAGAGGCATAATTGCAGCTGCCTTCTTCTTTCCCGCTCTTTCTGGGTTAAAGGTCCTTTCATGCCCCCTATTTGCATGGGTTCCACAGTGTCAGCTCCCTTATTCGAGGTCTGTGGTTTAGAAAACACTCGGGTATCAAATCTGGAACGATCTGCCTTCCTGTTCTGTAGTCTATGGTCCAATTGGACAACTAAGTCAATATAGTCAGAACATTCTTGTGGAGGATTCACAACTTGCGCTAGCACATCCTTGAGCTCTCCACGCAGGCCTCTGTAGAAAAGCGTTATTCTCTTGTCCTCGGGCCATTGTGTTTCCACTATGAGTCTATTGAAAGAGGCTATATAAGTCAAGAGGTCTTCATTACCCTGTCGTAATGAGAGAAGTTCATTGTCCAAGGCCTGCCCTTATGCATGTCTTGCGAACAGTTTCTCCATGCTGGACTGGAAGGCCTGAAAACCATGTAAAACCAGATCATCCTGGGTGACTAAAGGGATCGACCAATCTGCAGCGCTGCCACTGAGATAAGAAAGCACGAAAGCCACCTTGGCCTGGTCTGTTGGGAATGCAGCTGGTCGACATAAGAAGTGCAGGCGGCACTGGTTGATGAACACTGCGAATTTCTTTGGATCACCAGAAAAGCGTTCGGGCGGAGCCAAGGGCACATTACCGGGCAGATTGATTTGCACTGGATTTGAAGCTGATGCAGAAGGATAACTCCCTCCTGGAACGGGCAAAGGTGTCTGTCCTGCCTGCGTTTGTAACAACTGCCTAGCAAGGTCCTCTGTTCGCTCCTTGGAAATTATCAGTTCTCTTCTTAGAGAGTTTGTTTCCTGACGAGCTGCATGTACTTCTGCTCTTAATTCCCCAAGCAACTGGGCTAGTTGATCAGTGTCTGAGGTTTCCATTGCGCCTGGGTAGGAGTTTTGTGGTGGGCTTCGCGTTCTGTAACGCTCACCTGATTCCCACGGAGGCGCGGGTCTTGGCAGGAAGGTGTCTGTGACTCGAAAAGTGATGTGCAGGACTCGATTGGCTTCTGGGGTCGAACCTCTTCGCACTGTGTGTCGAACTCGAAGGGTGAGGTTTCTGCAGGTGAAAGAATATGGGGATTAAAGGTCTGGGTTGTTGAATGTCCCTATCTCTCTCTCTCTCTTCCCAGCTTGTCTGTAGAGCCCCCCTCCCAGGTCAACGTGCTCACCTTAGATAGGTGAATGCTGGGCTCTCCATCTGCGTCTAGTGCAGGGTGCCGTTGTCATGATCTCTGCTTCCAAAGGGTCAGGACTTACCCAACTCCCTTGGAAGCAGACCCATAACCCCGGTTCCGGGTGCCGGCCAGTCCCAAATGGGACCTTTTGGACCCTGTCCTGGCGCCAGTGGCACCAGGCTCATAAATATGCCCAGTCCCAGCGCTGGAAGCGCCGGGCTCATAATGCTTGGGTGGACTTACCTGCAGCAGACCATGCTGCTTACTTACCTGCCAGTTGAGCCCCTGATCCTCTTCTGTTTGGGACTACTTTTCCTGTTGGGTGGGGCAGGAGCCACTCCCTAGGTTCAGAACACTGGAACTCTTCTGGAAAGCAGGAACTCTTTTCTTACCTAGGCGAGGCCGTGGAAGGAGACACCTAAGCACTACAGGAGCCTATTTAAACCACACCCGATGGATGAATCTTGCTTTGCGTTATTCTGCATTCTCTGCAGCAGAACGCTCACCGTGTCTTCTGATCCTGTGCCTAAGGGAACAAAGGCTTACCATCCTGGAATCCAGTCTTCAGCAGCTCCTATAAAGACAAAGAAAGAACAGGTTAGCACTACGGTCTTCAGTGGCAGCGCATCTCTTACCTGGTCCAGCGGCTGTCACCAACGCCTCGCGCTGCATACCTGCATCTGAAAGACAAAGGCTTACCGACTCTTCGCACGCTCCGGAGGTCTTCGCGCTGCATTTCGGCATCTGAAAGACAAAAGCTTACCGGCTCTTCGCACGCTCCGGAGGCCTTCAACGCTGCATCCCGCATCTGAAAGACAAAAGAAGGTGCGTTTAGAGACATTGGGCAACTTTACTACTCACGTGCCATCACTCCTTCCCACGCCGAAATCAGCGGGTATCCCAGCACCCTTCAGCTTCTCTAAAACTCCGAACTTGTACCTGCAAGGTAAAAGAGACAGTTAGTGCGCATCGTGAAGCAGGCAACAAGCGCTCACTTACGTGCTTCCAAGCGCTTCTATTTCTCACGCGGGTTCGATCCTCAACTCTCTTCAGCCCGCCATCCGCCATCGCCGGAACCCTGCAAAACAAGAGGTATCATTACAAAAGAACTTTACATAAGTCAAAAGCCATACTCACGTGCTCCTCGGCACCGCTCCACAGCAGCTATGCCTTGCGCACTTAAAGACTTTTAAGACATTTGAAGTGCCCAGAACTTACCGTTCGTGCAGTAAACGACGGACAGCAGTCCTCTGAGGTCAAGAGGCCTGCACCCTTATCCAGTGAAGAAACTGGTTATGGCACCCTGCCCCCGAGGCAGATGGAGAGCTTGGCGTTCACCTACCTAAGGTGAGATCGTTAACCTTTGGGGTCCTACAAGAGAAGAGAAAGGGAAGAGGAGAGAGGCACCCAATAACCCCAGTTCATTAATCCCATATTTTCTATCTGCAGACATCTTACTCTCCGAGTCAGACACACAGTGCACAGAGGTCCAGCCCGAGGAACCAACCGTGTGTTACACATCACCTTTGAAGACACGGCATTCACCCAGTCAAGACCGGCACCTCTGCGGGAATCAGGTGAGCGTTACAGAACGCAAAGCCCACCGCAAAACTCCCACCCAGGCGCTATGGAAACCTCGGATACCGACCAGCTAGCCCAGTTACTTGGGGAACTAAGAGCAGAAGTGCATGCAGCCCGCCAGGAAACGAATGCTCTAAGAAGGGAACTGATTATTTCCAAGGAGCGAACAGATGATCTCGCTAGACAATTGCTACAGTCACAAGCCAGACAAACTCAGTTGCCCGCATCAGGGGCAAATCATCCTTCAACATCCTCTACGAACCCAGTGCAGATCAACCTACCCGGGAATGTGCCTCTGGCTCCGCCCGAACGATTTTCTGGTGACCCAAAGAGGTTTGCAGTATTCATTAATCAGTGCCGCTTGCACTTCTTATGCCGGCCAGCAGCCTTCCCTACAGATCAAGCTAAGGTAGCTTTCGTGCTTTCGTACCTCAGTGGCAGTGCGGCAGATTGGTCGATCCCTCTAGTTAATCAGGATGATCCGGTTCTCCATGATTTTCAAGCTTTTCAGCTCAGCATGGAAAAACTGTTCGCAAGACATTCACTGGGGCAGGCCTTGGACAATGAGCTCCTTTCATTACGACAGGGTAATCAAGACCTTTTGGCTTATATTGCGTCTTTCAACAGACTGATAGTGGAAACCCAATGGCCTGAGGACAAAAGGATTACGCTGTTTTATAGAGGTCTACGTGGAGAGCTCAAAGATGTGTTAGCCCAAGTAGTGAATCCCCCGCAAGACTGCTCGGACTATATTGACTTAGTCGTTCAAATAGACCACAGACTACAGAACAGGAAGGCCGATCGTTCCAAGTTTGATGCTCGAGTGTTTTCCAAACCACCAACTCCTACCAAAGGAGCAGACTCCGGGGAACCCATGCAAATAGGGGGCCTGAAAGGACCACTAACCCAAAAGGAGCGGGAAAGGAGAAAACAGCTGCAATTATGCCTCTATTGCGGAAACTGGGGGCACTTTCTTCGAGACTGTCCGGTGAAACCAGCCAAGAAGGCAGTAGGAGCTGCAGTTACCAGGGTCACAAACTCAGAGCAGGGAAACGACCTCGCCCGACAAGAATAGAGGTCCTCTTGCCGAGCGTTAAAACCAGTTCCGTGACCTCGCATTTCGTGATACCTATGGTCCTCATTAGCCCTGAACGTCCGGATCGATTACATGCGATTGAAGCTTACGTCGACAGCGGTGCCATCGGCAATTATGTGGATCATGAAATGGTATTGAGGATGAATCTGACTCTTTGTCCAAAGGCTGTAAAGGACGTCATTACTACGGTGGATGGTACGGAGATAGCTTCCGGAATAGTAACGCATACCACCCAAGAAGTGACGTTAGTAAGTCAAGATGGACACTATGAGAAGATCGTGTTCGATGTGATCAAGGCCCCTCAGTTCCAGATTATTCTAGGAATTCCTTGGTTAGAGAAGCACAATCCTCAGATCGATTGGCGAGCAAGAACGGTTCAGTTTCCAGAATGTGTCTCCATTTGTTACCCTCGACCTGATGTTGCACTGGCAGCAATTTCTTCGGAGGTTCCCCAGTTACCTCCCGAATACCTAGAATTCCAAGATGTCTTCCGGAAGGATCAAGCTAACTCTCTACCTCCTCATAGGTCTTATGACTGTCAGATAGACCTGATACCTGGATCTACTCCTCCTTGTAGTAGAATTTATGCCCTCACCGAGCCTGAGAATCTTCACCTCCGACAATACCTGGATCAATACCTAGCGAATGGGTTTATCCGTCCTTCCAAGTCCCCCGCTTCCTCAGCTTTGTTCTTCGTTCCAAAAAAAGAAGGGGACCTTAGAACTTGTATAGATTATCGCGCCCTGAACCAGATCACCGTTAAGAATAGATATCCGTTACCTTTGATCCCTGAACTCCTGGACCAAGTCAGAAAAGCATGCATATATACAAAGCTGGATCTTAGAGGAGCCTACCACTTGGTACGAGTAAAAGAGGGCGATGAATGGAAGACGGCCTTCCGCACAAAGTATGGGCTATTTGAATATCAGGTCATGCCCTTCGGACTTTGCAATGCCCCGGCCGCCTTTCAATATTTTATGAACCAAGAGCTCATAGATGTGTGTGTCGTTGTCTATATTGACGACATCCTCGTTTATTCTTCATCGGAAACGGAACATCGGAAACACGTGAAAATGGTCCTCGAGAGGTTGCGTCAACACAAACTTTTCGCTAAGTTGGAAAAATGTGTTTTCAACGTGACTGAAGTTGAATTCTTGGGATTCATATTATCACCTAGCGGAGTGAGTATGGATTCAAAGAAGGTCGATGCAATTCTCAAGTGGCCTTCGCCATCCTCCGTAAAAGGTGTGCAAAGCATGTTAGGCTTCGCTAACTTTTACCGCAGGTTTATCCCCGAATTCTCTCGAATAGTCCAGCCCATCACCGCCCTGTTAAAGAAAAACAAACGTTTTGAATGGTCTACCGAGGCGGAACAAGCTTTCCAGAATTTGAAGACTAAATTTATCTCTGCACCGATCTTAAAACATCCTCGCCCAGAACTCCCCTACATTGTTGAAACTGATGCTTCGAGTCTTGCCATGGGAGCAGTTTTATCACAAAAGGACCCAGTAACCAATCAGTTGCATCCCGTGGCATTTTGGTCCCGCAAATTCTCGCCTCCTGAAATCAATTACACTATTACTGATAAGGAACTTCTGGCTATCAAGTCCGCCTTTAAGGCTTGGCGGCATTATCTTCTGGGGGCCCGACACACCGTTACTGTGATCACAGATCACCGTAACCTGCAATATTTGAAAACCGCGAAAGCTCAATCCTCTAGGCAACTCCGTTGGGCACTATTCTTTGCCGAGTTTGACTTCATAATTACCTACCGACCTGGTACGAAAAACGGTAAAGCTGACGCCCTTTCTCGGATGGGAGTGGAAGAACACTTGATCAATCCTAAACCTGTACCTATCATTCCCGAACAAAGAATTCTGGGTGTAATCGCCACACAATCCATTGAAGAAGTTAAGGATAAAGCCAGGCAACTGGTAACTCCAGCAGACATACAGAATTGGCATCTGCAGGGAAAGGACTTTACGGTGAAGGACAATCTATTGTATTTCCAAGGACGGTTATACCTGCCCAGCACAGATTTACAGAAAAAGGTAATCTCTTGTTATCACGATTCTTTAATGGAAGGACATCCCGGTATGGCCAAAACCTCGGAAAAGATCAAGCGCTACTTCTGGTGGCCATCTTGGAAAAAAGATATCAGAGACTTTATAATGTCCTGTGGAGTATGCGCCCAAAACAAGAGTCAAAAGGAAAAACCAGCCGGCCTCTTACGCCCTATTGACATCCCACCTCGGCCTTGGCATACGCTTTCTATGGACTTCATCACCGATCTACCTCCATGCTCCGGATACAATACGATCTTAGTAATCGTGGACCTATTCTCCAAGATGGCGCACTTCATTCCACTCAAAGGCTTACCATCAGCAGCAACTCTGGCCCAAGAATTTCTCAAAAACATCGTCAGACTGCACGGTTTTCCTTTGGTTCTAATTTCGGATCGAGGAAGTCAATTTATTTCTCATTTTTGGCGAAGTTGCTGTCGGTCGGCTCAAATTGATGTGAGACTTTCGACCAGCCACCACCCCCAAACCAACGGACAAACCGAGAGGACCAATCAAACTCTGGAACAGTATTTACGCTGCATGCTGCAACAAACTGAAAAAACTTGGAAAGATATCCTTTGGATAGCCGAATATGCCTACAATAACTCTGTCCACTCGGGAACCGGGAAGACCCCGTTCTTTCTTTTATACGGTAGTCACCCTCGAACCTCGGATTTGGATCCACTCCAAGATCTTGGAACACCAGCAGTAGACCACCTGCATTCTACAATCACCCAAGCCTTTAAGGAAGCCGTTTCTCACCTTCAAAGGGCTAAAGAACAATACAAGAAAGGAGCAGACCAACATCGGAAGGAAGCCCCCCAATATCAAGTAGGAGACAAAGTCTGGTTATCCACCAAATATCTACCTCTAAAAGGACCACGCACATTCAACCCAAGATACCTTGGTCCCTATTCAATCACTACCATAGTAAATCCGGTAGCGGTCAAGTTGGACTTGCCCCCTCACATGAAGATACACCCGGTCTTCCACGTCTCTCTACTAAAACCCGTGCAACCTAAAACCCGACTAACTAAATCTCCAAAACCTATCCTAGTTGATGGAGAACTCGAGTTTGAAGTCAAAAGTATCCTGGATTCTAAGATCTCCAAATCTAAACTATTTTACCTGATTGACTGGAAAGGTTACGGCCCCCAAGAAAGGTCCTGGGAACCTGCAGAATATGTCCACGCGCCTCGTCTAATCAAAAGATTTCATCGAACATTTCCTAACAAGCCCAAACCCCCGGAGAAGCCCGGTTTGGGAGGGGCCTTGAGGGGGGTGCTGTCATGATCTCTGCTTCCAAAGGGTCAGGACTTACCCAACTCCCTTGGAAGCAGACCCATAACCCCGGTTGCGGGTGCCGGCCAGTCCCAATTGGGACCTTTTGGACCCAGTCCTGGCGCCAGTGGCACCAGGCTCATAAATATGCCCAGTCCCAGCGCTGGAAGCGCCGGGCTCATAATGCTTGGGTGGACTTACCTGCAGCAGACCATGCTGCTTACCTCCTGCCAGTTGAGCCCCTGATCCTCTTCTATTTGGGACTACTTTTCCTGTTGGGTGGGGCAGGAGCCACTCCCTAGGTTCAGAACACTGGAACTCTTCTGGAAAGCAGGAACTCTTTTCTTACCTAGGCGAGGCCGTGGAAGGAGACACTTAAGCACTACAGGAGGCTATTTAAACCACACCCGATGGATGAATCTTGCTTTGCGTTATTCTGCATTCTCTGCAGCAGAACGCTCACTGTGTCTTCTGATCCTGTGCCTAAGGGAACAAAGGCTTAGCATCCTGGAATCCAGCCTTCAGCAGCTCCTATAAAGACAAAGAAAGAACAGGTTAGCACTACGGTCTTCAGTGGCAGCGCATCTCTTACCTGGTCCAGCGGCTGTCACCAACGCCTCGCGCTGCATACCTGCATCTGAAAGACAAAGGCTTACCGACTCTTCGCACGCTCCGGAGGTCTTCGCGCTGCATTCCGGCATCTGAAAGACAAAAGCTTACCGGCTCTTCGCACGCTCTGGAGGCCTTCAACGCTGCATCCCGCATCTGAAAGACAAAAGAAGGTGCGTTTAGAGACATTGGGCAACTTTACTACTCACGTGCCATCACTCCTTCCCACGCCGAAATCAGCGGGTATCCCAGCACCCTTCAGCTTCTCTAAAGCTCCGAACTTGTACCTGCAAGGTAAAAGAGACAGTTAGTGCGCATCGTGAAGCAGGCAACAAGCGCTCATTTACGTGCTTCCAAGCGCTTCTATTCCTCACTCGGGTTCGATCCTCAACTCTCTTCAGCCCGCCATCCGCCATCGCCGGAACCCTGCAAAACAAGAGGTATCATTACAAAAGAACTTTACATAAGTCAAAAGCCAAACTCACGTGCTCCTCGGCACCGCTCCACAGCAGCTACGCCTTACGCACTTAAAGACTTTTAAGACATTTGAAGTGCCCAGAACTTACCGTTCGTGCAGTAAACGACAGACAGCAGTCCTCTGAGGTCAAGAGGCCTGCACCCTTATCCAGTGAAGAAACTGGTTACGGCACCCTGCCCCCGAGGCAGATGGAGAGCTCGGCGTTCACCTACCTAAGGTGAGATCGTTAACCTTTGGGGTCCTACAAGAGAAGAGAAAGGGAAGAGGAGAGAGGCACCCAATAACCCCAGTTCATTAATCCCATATTTTCTATCTGCAGACATCTTACTCTCCGAGTCAGACACACAGTGCACAGAGGTCCAGCCCGAGGAACCAACCGTGTGTTACACCTCACCTTTGAAGACACGGCATTCACCCAGTCAAGACCGGCGCCTCTGCGGGAATCAGGTGAGCGTTACAGCCGTTGCCAGTTCCTTCACTGGTGAAACATTGGCCTCTTGACTTCAGAGGATGGTTACCGTCGTTGTCTGCACGACCGGTAAGTTTCTGGACACCTTTTGTCTTTAAAGTCTTTTAATGCGTGGCACTGAAGCGCCTGGAAATTCGTAAGTATGGCAAGAGCTCTAACTGTCTCTTTCCTTGCAGATTAGTTCGTGTTGAAGAGACGCCGGAGTATTCGCAGGCGTTTGATTGCGACGAGCGTGATGGGCGTGAGTAAGTACCTGCTTAATGTCTCTTTCTTTGTCTTTACAGGCGACGATGCAGAATGAAGAAATCCGGAATTTGCCGCGTGCCGGTAAGTGTAACAATGCTGTTGTCTTTGCAGGTGAAGATGCAGCGTGAAGAATCCGGAATGCACAGCGTGCCGGTAAGTATAACAATGCTGTTGATCTTTGCAGGCGAAGGTGCAGCGTGAGACACGGCCGCTGCCGATGGATCAGGTGAGTAAGCACTGCGTGTAAAGTTCGCCTTGCTAACCTGTTGTTTCTGGTCTTTTGCAGGTGCTGATGTTGATCGGGTACAGGAATGGTAAGTATAATTCTTGCAGGTTCAGGATCAAAAGAAGAAAGGCTGGAACAGACTTGGTGAGCGTTCTGCTGCAGATGCAGAATAACGCGAAGCATGTTTCATCAATCGGGTGTGGTTTAAATAGCCTTGGAGTGATGAGGCGTCTTCTTCCACGGCCCCGCCTAGGTAAGAAAAGAGTTCCTGCTTCCAGAAGAGATCCAGTGCTGTATCCAGGGAGTGGAGCTGCCCCACCCAGGTAAGAAAGTAGTCCCTGTTCACCGAGGGCTTCTAAGAGGCTGGTAAGTAAGCAGCATGGTCTGCCGCAGGTAAGTCCACCCAAGCACTTTCACACCAATGATGAGCCCGGCGCTTCCAGTGACGGGAGCGATGATTCTGATGAGCCTGGTGCCACCGGCGCCAGGACAAGGTCCAAAAGGTCCCTGTGGGGACCGGCTGGTGCCTAGGATTAGGGGCCTGCTTCCAAGGACGTTGGGCTGGTCCTGGCTCCTTGGAAGCAGTGATCATGACACCACCACAACACAAGTGAAACATACAAAACAACCTAAACATAATGAACAGAAACCTGCATACCTCAACGAAATGATGTATCTTAACACAGATCAACATCCCTGAGCTTTGGAGGATAACTCTGGGGCAACAAGCTTGCCTTGGAAGCAAGATGACACAGAGCAACACAGGTTCGATCCCCGGGTCCACGCTTAGAAACATCTGGTTATTAAGTGTGTTATAAATAACCTATCATATCATATAATAAAAGAACCTGTACCATGCCAACCAAAATGACCCCAAAGAGAAGGGGAATGACCAAACTCATCACTTCTACCCTACTAATAAAATGTCCAATTATCCTGCATACCCACCCTCAAACACCAAAATAAACCACACACCCCTCTACCTGGAGAGAAACATGAAACAATCACAAACCGGACACATTCTGCAATACAACACTCTCTACACCAACCACCCCACAGGAAATCCACATACATACCAACCACGCATGCACACTCATACACAAAACACTGCTTGACCACTATCGATGAAAATACACCCAGCATGCAGTGACACGTTTTTCCAAACTGAAGCTACCAACAGCATATCAAAGCTCTCTTGCGCTTTTCCCTCTGGCTCCCACTAACCAGCCCCCCTTTCTCGATGAACCCTCCTTTCTTTTCACAGCACCTGGAGACCATGAAAATGGTAGCGCTACGTGGTACAAATCACATTAACATAGTATAACTAACTATTCTCGCTTCCGCACAGGGCTGGTGCAGGGCTATTTGGCAGGCTAAGCGAAAGTTACATTTGCCCCCTCACCCTCTTGCACATACATATACCTAGCCTGGCCAGTGCATGTCATTTTTCGAATATGCTCTCCCTGTTCACATGCATCCTCATTCCACCCCCATATTGTAAAACATTTTTTTAGTAAAAGGTAAATTAAATTACACACATTATTAGGCCGGTCAAGTTTACTAAATGGTTTTACATAACGTACATTAGAAGCAATCTGTGGTGCGCACCCCTCTTTTCCTCCAATCCATTTTTTTTAGTTTCATTAGTCACAAATGGCATTGTAACATGCACTGCACTGAAAAAAATAACAAAACTGTAGGACTGTTATGAATGTAGTGCACTGGCATGTTAGATATTTTGTAGGCACTTAATTTGGGATTTGTGAACTCCTGTGTTGCACAAGACCTACGGGCCCGAAATGTGCATATTCATGAACATCATCAGAAGCCATGTCCCAGAAAAGGACGTTACAATGGGTGACAAAAGTTTTTGATACTCAACGACATAATTTTGTGATGTCCAGTGTATGAATTATTATTATAATATATGATGCAGCACTGTAGTCTGGTAAACCATGAGTGAGACTTTATCGTTAAATGTGTAAGCTGCAAACTGAGTCCCTGTTCTGGACTCCCAATTTTGCCAAACAAGACACAGTAAGATTAAATGATTTGCCCAGGATCATGTAAAGAAGTGATTCAAAGATTCCTATGTGAAAGAACGGCTTCCGTGAAGAAAGCACGTTTAATTGCATGCTAACAATTGGGAGGAGCTAGTTGGTTCCTTGGAGCTCAAAACGAACTTGATTCTCCCCGAATTACAACAAAGTTGCGGTTTATATACACAGACAATTTACATAATCACATATTTTGTTACAAAGTCATCCCCCAATTCCCCATTGGCTAACTCCAATACAAGTAATGTAATCCCCCCTAACTCTGATACCCCTTTAGATACATTTAAAAAGTACAACCCCTTTGACATGTGATCTTCTTCAAAGTCAGTTATGACATGCTCCACATAATACATTTATTATTCATGAATAACTCAGTTTAATATTCAGACCATGTGACAGAAACCCATTAACCTATTAACCCATATGTTGATTGTGCAATGCTTTCCATAAACACTTCAAGGCAAGAGGAGGGAGATAAATAAATACGTACTCCTTTGAAGCAGCAGTAAAATCCTTATCCTCCCAGATGATCTGGCGCCCCATTATTATTTTCCCTGCATTCCTACATGTAATCCCATTTGTGACTGCCACCTCAAATCATATAGTCTTTGACATTCTGCTTATTTTCCTGAAAGCCCATAAACCATCAGCTCTCAGTGTAACCCTCCATGTAATCGCACCTTTCGGGTCATTAAAATAACAAGATTTTGTGCTCCCACAAAAATTACTCTTTGTATCTAAGAACCCAATCCGGCCATAAAAATCTAACAAATGGCTTTCCATTCAGTTCTCGTCTGCAGCCCTTTGCGATGTTACCACAACTGCCCTTATGCAGTGTGCCAACTACTCCCTTCCATGAAAAAAACAATTCCTGCAAATCCAGGGACTCTGGGCCTACTAATTAGACTCCAATTAGGTGAAACATGCATTCTGCGGTGTCTCTATGTACCCACAATGAACCCTGTATTTCCCAAAGCCCTAAATGTGTCTGTAATCCATTGTCGAATTCCCACATTTTAGTTTCCCCTTCAATTAACTCCTCTCTCACATTCATAAAGCTCCCCACTACATACTATTCAGTGCTACAAATGGTTCATTACACAATACATTGTATCCGGGCTACTGCTACTCAAGTTGTTGTCTACTGTGGCTCTAAAATGTATCCAACTAAAACACAAAGTAACAACTCATTTCAATTCTTCCAACTACATTGAACACATATGTAGTTGCAACATCTCATTAAACCCAGCCGCCCCAAGGCATATTATAATTTACCCATGTGAAGCTCTTTCTCGTGTTGGGACCTGAAACATCTATCCCAACAATGTATTAACTGTTGCATTCATACCCCATTCCTTGATCAAATCCTCTTTGGACACCCAAATCCTATAGACATCCTGCATGCCCTTTGCACTTCAAGCATATTCCTCCAGCGTGCAAGGCAAAAACGACCATTCTGCATTTCTCCCACAATCTACCCAACACTCCGCATAATTATCTGAATCAAGTGGAGGACACAAAACAGTACATGGAGGCCCAACAAATCCTGGATTCACACCTGACTCAGTTTGCATGCATATATGGTTTGGGGTGGAGGTGGCCTTACCTGTAGACAGAGTAACTGTCATCATGGCGGCTGTTTGAGGTAGCTTGGCAGAACAGCATCTCAAAGGTACCTGGCAGGAACAAAAGAGGTCAATCAAAAAAACTAAAATGGGCATCAGCATCTTCACAGCCAGACTTAGCCATGATGGAACCCAGGTGAAAAATGAATCTATCCAAGTATCGTCTTTAATTCCACCCTCTCTCACGTAGATTATGCAAAGCTTTTATTGCATCATTGTCCAAATCTTTGGACAGCATGAATTAGCAGCACAAAACCCCTATCTTTTTACATACCCCACCATCAATTGCAGTAAGAAGGTCTAGGGTGTAGCGATTCTGAAATGTCATGAGGCGCAGGGCCCTCATCTCCTCACATATGGCATTAAAAGCAGATTCTGAGTGATTGACGAGCTGAATTAATTCATATCTGGTGACTTTGAGCCATTTAGCATTTGTGATGGCTTGGACACCCGGGGCCAGGAGAGAGGTGAAAAACATCTGTCCGACTAAAGAGTTTAAAATGATCAAGGAATTCCTACAACTCCTCTGAAGAAGCCGATGAGAGGTAGTTGCTGCGGGTATATATTCTCAAAAGTTCAATTCTCTCATGTCCATTCAGAGTCTTAATTCTATTCACATTAGATGCAAGGGGCACAGGGGACAAAAAATGCACATAGTTGGCTTGAGGTGATGTACCTGAGACTGTCAAGTGGGCCTCGGGCATTACCATGATTGTGAAGTGCAGTGTAATAATACTACACACTCCCTGCCAAGCTGGAGGAAGTTGGAGATATGCAAAGGACCCGCAAGACCGGTGGGGATCAAGGATGACATATGCTCCTCCGACAAAATCAGCGATACGGCGGGTCCTGCTACGGTTCATGTTTGCACCAACCGGTACAGTGTCATTGCCCTTAAAACACAAGAAAAACCTTGTCAGTAACTGGATTTTAACAGGTTTCTCTGGGTCCTTCAGCCACGTAAGACGTTTTATATACAGATTACATGTGTCAGTACATGATATAATATGGCTTTTGTAACGCACCTATACACAAGTGTTTCAAGGCGCGACAAGGCAAGGGAGAGGAAACAGAGGGAGGACAAGAATAATGGTCTTACTAGGCCTAGTGCCATTGAGATCGTGCAAGTTCAGGGGGGTAATAGGGGAGAAGTGCCAGGGGAGGGGAGGTGGGAGGGTGGTCAAATGTAGGACAAGAAATCAGAACACAAGTGTTAGAAGTGCAGACCACATGTGTCTAATAAGTGCAGGAAACGGGACTGTAGGGTTACAGATACAGACCACAAGTGCAGGGGGTGCCAGGAGGCAGTGCCGGTATGTAGCTGGACAGGCAGGGACCTGGGCCCAAATTCAGAGGGTTGACAGGTGCCCGGTGCATGTATCAGAAAGGCGGTCTGTAGGGGTGAGGAAGAGAGAAGGCAGGAGTAAAGAGGAAGGTCTTGAGGTACTTCCGGAATGGGAGATGGTTCTGCTCAAGTTTCAGAAAGGCAGGGTGGCTGTTCCAGAGAGAGTAACCAACTGAAGAAAGAGATCGGCCCCCAACTCGTTGCTTGGAGAAGCGACTGACCCTCATGGAGTGGAGGTGGAAGAGCTGGAGTAGGAAGATATTTCCTTAGAGAGAGTTGGAGGTATTTCGGTCCCATGCCCCAGAAAGCCTTGTGGACACTGCAGAGGGTCTTGAACCTGATCCTTTCCACTACTGGGAGCCAATGGAGAGATTTCAGAGCTGGAGAGATACGATCCCTGGACTTGAGGCCAAGGGCAAGCCTTGCAGTCCTGTTGTGGATGAGTTGTAGAGGCAGGTAGATTTAGAACGTGACTGTTCCAGTAGTCCAGCCTAGAGAGAGCCAGAGCTCTGGAGACAGTGAGCTCCTGGGTGAAAGTGAGGAAAGGAAGAATACCTCTGAGGAGGTGCAGATGGTAGTTTGACTTCTCAGAGATGTGAGGAGAGGAGGAGCGCGTGGAGTCGAAGATGACCCTGAGGTTCTTAGCCTCACAGGTGGGAGCAGGAAGAGGGCCCACAGTGATAGGAAAGGAAGGTGCTGGTGAGCCGATGAGCAGGAGCTCTGTCTTACTGTCATTAAGGCAGAAATCTTTGGCGGCACACCATTCCTGCATTGCGGACAGACAATCCGGGATGATAGAGGGAGAAGAGGCAGCTGAGGGGAGCCTGAATCGAGCTGAGTGTCATCTGCATAGCACTGAAAGTTGGAGCAGAGAACAGCTATGCAGTGGGAGAGAGGTGCCAGGTATTGGTTGAACAGCCAGGGAGAAATATTAGACCCCTATGGAACACCACAAGTAGAGAGAGAGATAGAGGAGAGGTAGGACCCAAGTTGGACCTGGGAGGGTCGGTCCGAGAGAAAAAAGTTCAGCCAGGCCAGGGCCTAATCATTGTTACCCAGGTTATCACAAAGCCGGTTGAGCAGGATGGCATGTTTGACAGTGTCAAAAGCAGAAGAGAGATCAAGTAGGATGAGGACAGAAGGGTGGTTAGTATCAAGGTTGGAGAGCATGTCTTCACAGATGTTCAGGAGAGCAGTTTCCGTGCTTCTGGCTGCTCTGAAGCCAGACTGATGGTCATGGAGACAGCCAACAGATTCAGTGTGAAGGTTTAGCTTGGAGATGGTCAGCTTTTCCAAGAGTTTGCCCAGAGAAGGAGTAATGGAAATCGGCGGTAGTTAGCCAGACAGGAGGGGTCGGCTGAGGGCTTCTTAAGAAGAGGGCGCAAAAGAGAGTGCTTTAGGGGGAGGGGAAGGTTCCAGTGTCGAAAGAGTGGTTGCAGAAGTCGGCCAAGGCTGGAGAGAGGGTGTCATTGTGGTCCTTGATGGTTTTCGATAAACAGGGAAGAACATGTTTTGATGAGACTTTCATATAGCGAACATGTCTAGAAACCTTATCAGGGGTGATCAAAGGAAGAGAAGGGAAGAGGAGAGGCGGCCGCCTGCCATTTCCTCTCAGCCACCCTACACTTGCGTTTAGGGTGACGGGGTCTGAGTCGTACCAAGAGTTGCACTTGGCTTTGGCTTCAAGATGATCCTCATGACAGGGGCAAGTACATTAAGAGTGTCAGAGGTAGAAGAATGGAGGTTGGAAACGGCTGTTTCAGGATGTGAATCAGCCAGAGGTACAGGAGGGGTAGAGAAAGTGGCGGCGAAACACTCAGCTAACGCACGCTTAATGGATCGGATGAGAGAGAAGGTGGGTGGCAGTTCAGGGGTTGGCTCAGCCTGAAGGGGGAGAGGGAGAGAGAGAGAGAGAGAGAGAGATGAGAGGAAAGGAGAAAGTTGTCACTCCAGGAAAGAGGAGTGGTCAGAGGATTAGAGAGGGGGTCCTGAGGAGATTGGGTGTGCCCTGCAGAGTGAGTCAGATAAGAAAGAAGAATAGAGAGAGAAAGAGAATCGCAGAGATTGCGAAAGAGTCCAGAGGAGGGACAGGAAGCATCCAGGTGGCTGTTGAGGTCTCCAATGAGGAGGAGTTGAGTGGTCGAGGCCAGGAGGGAGGGGGAGAGGTCATGTTGTTAATCTGTGCCACTGCTTCTTCAGTGAGTCCACTCATTTCTCCTTCTCTACAACTCATCACCCCCTGCTCCCATCGATTATGCGAAGAAACATATCCTTCTTATTTCAATTGAAATCATAAATGACATCATATATTTTCATGCTCCTTCTCTTTCTTCGCACTCTCTTGTTCATGGATGGATATATAATAACAATAATAATTTAGCATTTATATAGCGCTTAGAACCCTCAGGTATCTGAGCACTGCTTATTATTACCCGCAGTGTGTGGTGCACTTTTATCGACCTCGGAAGGATGAAAGGCTGAGTTTGGCCCTGCCGGGATTGTAACCTGCATCAGCAGGCTCTGCACAGATGTAAAAGCGAGCGCACTACTCGCTGTGCTATCGGACCGGCTAAGCTATAACTGATACCTGGACGTATTGCCCTTAAAATTGTCCACATACTCTGCATAAGGCTAGGTGTCTATCTGTGGTGACATTTCACTTGGAATAAACATTCTGTGCACTCCAGAAGTGTGGATGAGAGAGCAGATATTACAAGAATCTGCAAACCTTTCTCTCCCCACCATTCGCACACGCATACCATGTATTATCTGAGGCCAAGCCATACACATCTACAGTACTATCCAAACCCACCCCATCATTTTCAATAATGTTGTTTGAAATTTATTTTTGTTCGGGACTTTTCACAAGGCCCTATAACACTACAAAATACATAATTGTTTATATTTATACCCTCTTCAACCCCAAAGATTGTCATTCCCCCTAAACAAAAGCAAAACACAATAGAGACAAAAGGAAAACAACAGACACATATACAACACCACATTCTTGTTCCTGCGAACTACATCTTGAGCGACTGAAGAAAAATAACTGTCCATTAGTCCCTACGGATGCCCCACTCTAAAACATGTTGCAAGACTTGTATGGCTACTCATCTTTTTAATCCTGGGGTTGGTCTCTACTAGGGCCTTGTTCTTGGGGATGAGGATTAGTGAGTGCTGGTATCTCATGTATCATCTAAGTGATGGATCTAACATTACAGGAAAAAAGTTGAAGTTGCTGCAGAGATGCTGAGTTGTTGATCACTGGTGCAGCCCGCTGTTACAGGTGGGGTGGAACTGTTGGAAGAAAACCTTGATATATTTTGTTAAATCCCTAAAGTGTCCCTAGAACTCCTCACCAAACACTTGAGCTGAATTGCACAGCTGAGGTTCTGCGTGCAGGTGTGAGAGATGTTTGCATGCGTCTGCCTACCACTAATTACTACGATGTCCAGTAACGATCTGTCCCTCTGGTGGGAGGGTGCCCTGTTCCCGGGCGCTTAGCAGCATTTTATGCAGGGGGGGCGCTATGTTATTCCCGCCTAGCTTTTGCCAGATTTCAACCGGGAACCCGTTAGGGCCCGGAGTTTTCCACGATTGCAGTTGTGCTAGGGCTTCCACTATTTCAGCTTCTGAGTGGTCAGAGTCCAGTGTCGTCCTCTGTTGTGCTGAAAGGGTTGGGATTGTTAAGTCGTTTAGGAGGGTTGGATCTAGTAACGAGGTTGGGGCCTGGTACAGTGCGGCGTAAAATTGGGCGAAGGCTTCCGCTATCTCAGCGTCTGACTGGCATCTCTCTCCCTATGGAGTGACAATCTTCCGGACCCAGCACTGTCCCTCATCCTTCCTCTCCAACCAGGCCAACAGTTTGCCCGCTTTATCCCCAAACTCGCATACCCTTGCTCTGGATTCCCAGTGGGCTTGTTTGGCATTATCTAGCATTAGGTTTCGGAGGCACTCAGTGGTGCGTTTGAGGGATGTTTGGGTCTGAGGGGTTGGATCAAGGCTGTGGTCGTTCTCCCGTTGGGTTACCTCCCCCTCTGCTTCTATTATCTTCCGAAGTTTCTCCCTCTTTTTGTTCGCCATCCAGGAAATTAATTCACCCCGCAACACAGTTTTGTAGGCCTCCCATATCACTACCGGGTCGTTTTCCCCAGTCTCATTAATCTCAAAGTATTCGGTGGAGACTTCAGTGAGGCGGTCCACCAGCTCGGGGAAGCCCAGATAGTAGTTATTCAGCTTCCACGTTTTAGGGGGGATTGTACCTTGCAACCGTATCTCCACCGTCAGAGGTGAGTGGTCGGAGTAAGTCTGCCGACAGTACTCTGAAGAGGTCTATATGTGGAAGGAAGAGGTAGTCAGGCCTGGAGAGGGAACCATGGGCTCCCGAGCGGAATGAATAACCTCTAGTTCCCAGGTGTAGTTCCCGACACACGTCGCAAAGACCTAAGGCGGACACGAAGTTGGACAGCCTCGTGGGGGTATTTGGGTTGTGTTGTCTGAGATGGGTGCGGTCTATGATGTTACACATTACGTTGTTAAAGTCACCACCCAGAAACCACTTATCAGGTTGATATCTGCCCATGAGGGTAGTCAATTCATCTAGCAGTTCCTGCCCCAGTCCTGGTGGGGAGTAAACTGAGACAAACCCAAATTTCTCACCCCAGAGCGTTCCTAGGATTAGCACAAAGCGACCCCGGGGGTCCTGCTCTAATTCCTGCAAGGCAAATGGGATGCGTTTGTGTATAAGGATGAGGGTGCCCCTGGATCCCATTGTGAATCCCGCATGAAAGGTGGTCCTATAATTGGTTCTCTGAAAGAGAGTACAGTGTGATCCCGCTAGGTGTGTGTAACGCTCACCTGGCTCCCACAGAGGCGCTGGTCTGCTCTGGGTTGCTGTGGTCTCTTCAAGCGTGATGCTGTTCCGGATCTACGAGGACCATTGGCACAATGAAATGCGAGGTCTGAGAGTTCGTTTTCAAGCTCGGCAAGCGGACCCCTACGCTTGTCGGGCGGGGTCGTTTCCCGATACAGAGGTTTCATGGATTTTATCAGCAGCTCCTATCACCTTCCTGGGCGGCCTTGCCGGGCAATCTCGTAGAAAGTGTCCAGAGGATCCACAATAAAGACATAAGTGCATCTGCCGTCTTCTTTCAAGTTCCTTTTGAGTTAAAGGTCCTTTAACTCCTCCGATTTGCATTGGCTCAGAGGCTTCAGCCCCCTTGAGGTTAGCGTGGGTCTTGACTAACACCCGGGTCTCAAACTTGGACCGATCTGCTTTTCTGTTTTGCAGTCTGTGATCCAATTGGACAACTAAGTCTATATATTCTGAGCATTCTTGGGGCGGATTTACAACTTGGGCCAGGACATCTTTAAGTTCTCCGCGTAGACCTCAATAAAATAACGTGATTCTTTTATCCTCTGGCCACCCAGTTTCCACAATTAGTCTATTAAAGGTTGCAATGTAGGAAAGGAGGTCTTGATTGCCCTGTCGCAGAGATAGAAGTTCGTCATCCAGAGCCTGCCCCTGGGAGTGACGAGCAAATAACCTTTCCATGCTTGCTTGAAATCCTTGAAAATCACAAAGAATCGGGTCATCTTGAGTTACCAGTGGAACTGACCAATCGGCAGCACTGCCGCTGAGATATGACAATACAAAGGCTACCTTGGTCTGGTCATTAGGGAAGGCCCCAGGTCTGCACAGGAAATGCAAACGACACTGATTCATAAATACGGCGAATCGTTTGGGGTCCCCAGCAAAGCGTTCGGGTGGGGCCAGCGGCATGTTTCCAGGTAGATTAATCTGCACCGGGTTACTGGAAAGCACAGGAGCGGGGTTCCCTCCGGAACCGGGTAAAGGAGTTTGTCCAGCTTGACCTTGCAAAAGCTGTCTAGCCAGGTCATCAGCTCTTTCCTTTGTTACAATCACTTCCCTCCTGAGAGCATTAGTCTCTTGACGAGCGGCGTGTACTTCGGCCCGTAATTCCCCCAGTAGTTGGGCCAACTGGTCAGTCTCAGAAGTTTCCATAGCGCCTGGGTGGGAATTTGTAGGATAGCTTCGCGTTCTGTA
Organism: Ambystoma mexicanum; assembly: GCF_040938575.1. Lineage (NCBI taxonomy): Eukaryota > Metazoa > Chordata > Amphibia > Caudata > Ambystomatidae > Ambystoma > Ambystoma mexicanum. The sequence continues at coordinate 352,090,541 of NC_090926.1, forward strand.
ACGCTCACCTGGCTCCCACGGAGGCGCTGGTCTGGTCTGGGTTGCTGTGGTCTCTTCAAGCGTGATGCGCAGAATTCGGACCACCGATTGAACAGGACACCCAAATCTTGCTTGTCTGGCCCTTAGGAATATCCTTCTGCAGATGAGAAAGGGGATTAACTGTCTGCTGAATAGTGTGCTTGCTCCCCCATTTCCCCCTTCGTTCTTCTCTGGCTTCCTCCAAAACCCCCGGTTTAAGCTCACCTTATGGTTTGGAAGGATGAACTCTCCATCCTGCTTCTTGTGCAGGGGCGCGCGTTCGTCCAGTTACTTCACTGGTTTTCAGAATGACGCTGGCAAATCCACTTGACTTTTCTGAGCGATACGCCGTAAGTATGAAGATGCAAAAGTTCAAGCGTGAGCCTCCTTTTATGTTGTTTTTCCTAACCTGTATCTGTCCTTTATTTCAGGTGCAGAACAAAGGCGATGCGTTGAGGGGTTAAATTGCCGGTGGTAAAATCAGGTGAGTTAGTGATGAGGGCGACCCCTCTAAATGTCTTTATAATTCCCCAGTAATGTCTTTTGTCCTTTCCCCATATGGGCCGGGGTGCGGTACCTGCCAAAGAAGCGGCGCCGACCCGAGATGTGGAATGGTTCACCAAGAAAAGCCGGTAAGTAATATGGCTGAAAATTCGCCTTTCCTCTTGTGTTCCCTTGCTCACCTTTTGTCTCTTCTTCTCTCCCCTAGGTGCAGAGATGTGGCGACCGGTGCTGAGAGCCGCGATGGAGCCGGGCGGCGTCTCGGGAACAGGTGAGTGAAGCGCGGCGCTGCAGTGAGCAACGCGGTGCTTTTAAATGGAAGTCTTTCTTCAGGAATGCTGGCGTGAAGATTCCGGATGCAGGTAAGAAGGTTGAAATAGTTCTTGGTTTTCACCTTTCTCTTCTCTTCTTTCCTTACAGGTGTTCCAGGTCCGAGGCGGGCATGGCTGGAGTCCAGGTGCAGGAGCAGACAAGGTGAGCGTTCAGCTGCTGAGATGCAGAACAACGCGAAGCACGTGTGGCTGTCCGGGCGTGGCTTAAATATCCTTGGAAGAAGTTCCAGGTGAGTATTCTTCCACAGCCCCACCTAAGTAACAAAATAGTTCCTTCAGAAAAATAGTCCCTCCTAAGCCTCATTTGGCTTGGTTCTTCATGCAGCATGGTCTGCATCAGGTGAGTGTGCAGCATGGTCTTCTTCAGGTAAGTGCACCAAACACTTCCCCTTATGAGCCTGGCGCCTATGGTGCCAGGACTGATGTCCAACATGAGCCTGGCGCCAACGGCGCCAGGACAGAGTCCAAAGAGCCCCTATAAAGGGCCGCTGGGCTTTTACCCGGGGGCGTGATGCCTGCTCCCAGGGGTGCTGGGCCTGGCCTGGTGCTCCAGGGGTAGGCATCATGACAGCACTCCCCCCCAAGGCCCCTCCCAAGGTCGTTCCCTCAGGAGGTTTCGGTTTGTTCGGGAAATTCCGATGGAACCTTTTTACTAGCCGAGGTGCATGTACGTGGTCGCTGGGTTCCCAAGATCTTTCCTGAGGCCCGTACCCCTTCCAATCAATTAGATAGAAAAGTTTTGATTTTGAGATCTTAGAGTCCAAAATGTTCTTCACCTCGAATTCAGGCTCCCCATCTATCTGGATTGGTTCTGGTGGCTGTTATATCCGCCCTACGTCCCGCAGCGCGGTGACGTAGGGCCGCTTAATAAAAGCCCCGCCCCCGACAGTGGGAGGCAGTTCCGGGCAAACCCAGCACAGCGTGTGGGTGTCCCTTTTGTCTGCGCTACTGCCCGTGCCGCGCCCCAGGCCACGCGGCCTCCTGGACCGGTGCCAGCCCCACGTGCGGGGCCTCCAGAGCACCGGTATATAACAATGGCGATGAGGAAGTGAGCGAGCAACCACGCGCTCTACATCACCTCACACGCGGACGCCCCACGGACGTCCCACACAAATTTTTGGACACCCGGTGGGGGGCCACCGAGACCACGTGACCCCCACCCCAAAAAAAAAAAAAAAATTTCTCTCTCGTTCATTCCCTATCCAAAAGGGGCAGAGAATTTTTTTTTCTCTCTTCGTTTGCTTTTCCTCCTGCATGGCGCACATGCTACAAGGCGCCCATCGGTCGGCGCACAAGTGCCAGTGGGCACATTCACCGCGAAAGAACACTCCTCAATGCAATGTGCGGACGAACTCATGAGGCAGGACAACATCAGGCCAGCACGACAGCACAATCAACAAACCGAGGGTACGTGACACCATGGCGGCTGGGTCATCAACTCCTGGACCTTCCACGCCGTCCAGGATCTCGGCAAACCTGTCGATGGCGTCACCACCACCCCGCACGCTGGGCAGTTCGTTGACGTTGGTTCAACCCTTCGACCTATTCACCGACCCATCGTCCAGTGGACCCAGATGGCAGTTATGGCTACAAAAGTTTGAGATGGCCATGGAATGCAAGGACATCACGTCATCCAGAACGATGAAAGCTCATCTGCTCCTCAGTGTGGGCGACGAGGTGCTACGCATCTTCAACTCCCTGAATGTTGATGATGGCCAAGACGCGTACCTAAGTGCGAAGGACGCCTTAACGGCACATTTCCTCCCGCAACTAAATCCAGACTATGAGACTTTCATTTTTTTGCACGACTATCCAGGCCACTGATGAGACTCTAGACGTCTACCACACGAGGCTGAGGAAACTGGCCATGTCATGTGAGTTCACGAACACTGAGAGGGAGATCAGACGACAAATCATAAATGGCATACATTCGGAGAAGCTGAGGCGTCTCGTACTCAGTGAGAAAGGCATCCCTTTACAACGCATCCTGGAACTGTGTCGACAGAGGGAGCTTGCCCACTCCAGGGCCGCCAACATGGAAGCGACACTACAGAAACTGCAGCCGTCCCTCTCAACAGCGATGGTCGTCCAGATCTCCGACAGACCATTTACGAGAGGTGAAAGCGGCGGCAACCACACCCAGAACAGGTGGCAACCTCGAGTACCAGGACCCACGGAATGTGGGTGGTGTGGTGGTCAAAGACACGGAAGGCGAAACTGCCCGGCGCAAGGCACCTCGTGCGGAGCGTGCGGCAGGAAGGATCACTACGCGAAAGTGTGCAGATCAGCGAACACGCCACTGCAGCCCCCACAAGGCACTCAGGATAAGGGGTCCCAGAAAAAAAAGAAGCAAGCCAGCGCAAGGAGGGTCGCAGTAGTCAACTCCTCGACGGAAGATGAAGGGGATGATCTCTCAGCCCTACGGCAAACGGCAGGCATGGAGAGCGAAGGAAAGGGACGAAAGGTATACCTGGTATCCGCACTGAATCAGTACCGCCGAAAAGAACCGCCAGGCGACGAAAATGCACGGTCTCCATCCAAGGCCAGTACGTACAGATGACCATTGATACGGGAGCCTCGGTAAACGTCATGCCAACCAGTGTCTTCCAAACTCTTACACCACCACCTGAGCTCAAATCTACAGACACTCGTCTGTTTGCCTACGGCAGCCGGAGACCCCTGCCAGTCATCGGAAGGTTCCGCACCACGCTTGAACATGGCGAACAGAAGGTGTGCTCAAAGATATATGTCGTGAAGGCGGGGATCGAAAGCCTGCTGAGCGGAGATGCGGCTGAAGACTTGGGCGTGGTCAAATTCATCTGCCACATTGACTATGCAGCCAAAGTCGAGAACATTCTCAGGCAACACCCCAAGCTACAGAAGGGGATAGGCTGTCTCAAGGGAAAGACTATCAAACTACACATTGATCAATCAGTGCAACCACGTGCGGTGAGACACCGGAGGACACCGTTCCACATGAGGGAACAGGTAGAGAAAGAGTTAAAGTCACTGGAAGCTGCCGGAATCATTGAAGAAGTCACAGGACCAACGCCGTGGGTCTCCCCGATGGTGGTCACCAGGAAGCCCAAACAGCCCGGAAAAGTCTGGATCTGTATTGACATGCGCTTGCCCAATGCGGCCATAAAAAGGGAACGACACATAACACCAACAATCAATGAAATCATCACCGACCTCACTGGGTCATGTGTGTTCTCGAAGGTAGACTTAAAAGCGGGGTACCACCAACTTAAGCTCCACAGAGAGTCGCGCTACATTACCACTTTCTCAACCCACCTAGGTCTGAGGAGGTACAAGCGCCTGAGTTTCGGCATCTCCTCGGCCGCGGAAGTCTTTCAACAGACCATCCAGGAGGTCATCAGAGGCATACCAGGGGTATTGAACGTGAGCGATGATATCCTAATACATGCACCTGACACCAAGGAACACATCACGAGACTGAAGACACTCCTGGGCAGGTTGGAAGAAGCCGGACTCACAATCCATCGAGAGAAGTGCGAGTTCCTAAAATCGGAAATAACCTTCTTCGGGTACAAGTTTGACCGCACTGGCATCTCACCTGATCCCCAAAAAGTGGCGGACATCCAAGCTGCTAGTCCCCCAGCGACCCCCACCGAAGAACGCAGTTTTCTGGGAATGGCCACCTACTGTGGCAGATTCATTCGAAACCTACCGACCCTATCTGAACCGCTACGGGAACTTACAAAGGTCAGCACCAAGTGGGTCTGGGGGCAGGAATGCCAGGAAGCTTTCGAGAGCATTAAAGACTCCCTGTCGACTGATACCAAGATGGCCTACTACGACACGGACCTACCGACAGAACTATTTGTGGATGCCAGCCCAGTAGGGCTTGGAGCAATCCTGATGCAAGTCACGAAAGAGCGCGAAAAAAGACCGATCGCATATGCATCCAGGGCACTCAAAGCTACGGAACAAAGGTACTCCCGCATAGAGAAGGAGGCCATTGCCGTACTATGGGGGTGTCGACACTTCCACATGTACCTGTATGGGCGCAAGTTCACGGCAATCACTGACCACAAGCCCCTAGTACCAATTTTCACCGGGTCATCGGCGCACCCACCAGCCAGAATCACCAAGTGGCTGCTACACCTCCAGCAATATGATTTCGAACTTGTCTATCAGCCGGGCAGTAGCAACCCGGCGGACTTCCTTTCGAGACACCCACGTCCAGCCACTCAGCAGGAAGTTCTGATCGCCGAAGAAACGGAGGAACACATTTGTCAAGTGGTTCGCACCATGAGGCCCAAAGCGGTAAACATTGAGGAGATTGCAACAGAAACCCTAAATGACCCCTGTTGCGACCTGGTAAAAGATGCCATCATGTCAGGCAACTGGAAGGAATTCATGACGCACACCCGCAACAGAACCGAGGGGGCTAGGGAGTTCCTGGCCGGCATGTTCACGGTTCGACAAGACCTCTCAATCACCGAAGGAGGGCTCCTGCTGAGGGGAGATCGTATCATCATACCCCCAAATTTGCAAGACAGGATAGTAGCCCTAGCGCATGAGGGACACCAGGGTCTCGCAAGAACAAAGGCCCGGGTCAGACACAGGGTGTGGTTCCCGCACATCGATGATCGGGTCGAAGGCTTAGTGAACACCTGTCTACCCTGCCAAATAACGGGTGGGCCCCCAGATCCAGAACCGATTCTGTCGGCCGAGAGCGGCCAGGCACGATGGGAAGCGATCAGTATTGATTTTTGCAAAATCAGAGAGGGTCTACATCTACTGGTGGCAATCAACGATCACTCACGCTATCCAGAGGTCGAGATACTGGAGTCCACCGCCGCGTAAGTGGTCATCCCGGTGATAGAAAAGATGTTTGCCACTCATGGTCTGCCCACAACCATTAAGAGTGACAATGGACCCCCGTTCACAGGGGAAGAGTTCAAGCAATATTTACAGGAATTGGGCATCAAATACCACTACATCATGCCAAGGTGGCCACAAGCCAATGGGGATGTCGAGCGGTTTATGAGGACCATCAATAAGGTGCTCCGAGTGTCAAGGGCAAACGCCAGCCCGGTGAAGGTCGACCTATACCGCTTCCTGCGGATCTATCGGGTCACCTCACACAGCACCACGGGCATACCACCTGCTGACCTCATGTTTGGAACCATCATCAAATCATCGATTCCCCATCACCCAAGCAGGACACCCGATGACGTCGACAATGCCCGCATGGAGATAAGGAGAACACGTGCCAATGCTCACATGAGTGCCAAACGAAGAGCAAGGCCGTCCGACCATCGGGTGGGTGACCAAGTCATCATGTTACGAAACCCCTACGAAGTCCAAGCTAGACACCAGGTACGAGGAACTGCCATGGACTGTCAGCAACCGGCGCGGGACCATGATAACAGTGACCCGGGGCGTCGGAAAGTGACAAGGAATGCCTCCTGGTTTAAGCCCGTGCCCTGCACTCTCTGGACGGACTGCGAGGGCCCTCAAGACGACGACAACTTACAACAAGACAGCGAAGAGCTGGCGCAAGACCCAGAGGAAGAAGCCGCATGGGACCGCAGCTGGCAACCAGAGAGCCTGGCCGGCAGTGGGGACGCCTGAAGTGAAGGTGAGCAGATTCACGAGCCAAGCGGGGACAGCCCCCAGGTGAAGCGGTATAGTCTGAGAGCCAACACGAGGCCGCCCGCGAGGCTGAATGACTATGTATGCTGAGCAGACACCATCGCCAAGCATCCCACACAAGGGGGAGCTGGTGCAGTGTGAAAAGAGAACTGTGTCAGGCGTTTGAAGTTGAGTATGTTGATTGTGTTATTGTTAAGTTTATTTGAAATAAAGGAGGAATGTTATATCCGCCCTGCGTCCCGCAGCGCGGTGACGTAGGGCCACTTAATAAAAGCCCCGCCCCCGACAGTGGGAGGCAGTTCCGGGCAAACCCAGCACAGCGTGTGGGTGTCTCTTTTGTCTGCGCTACTGCCAATGCCGCGGCCTCCTGGACCGGTCCCAGCCCCACGTGCGGGGCCTCCAGAGCACCGGTATATAACAGTGGCTTTATTAATCTGGTTCCTGGTTGCACTGGTTTCAAAAGCGACACATGAAAAACGGGGTGAATCCGCATGTTAGCTGGTAGATCTAGCTTGACTGCCACTGGGTTAATTATAGCTTTGATCGAGTAAGGGCCTAAATACCTTGGATTAAAAGTCTGAGGTGCCTTGAGCGATAAGTGTTTGGTAGCCAACCATACTTGATCCCCTATTTGGTATGGAGGCGCCTCCTTTCGATGCAGATCCACATTCTTTTTGTATTTCCCTTTCGCATGTTGTAAGTGTGCAGTAGCATCCTTGAAGGCTTGAGTAATCGTAGAATGCAAATGGTCCACTGCGGGCATTTCAAGGCTCAAAGGTGAGTCCAAGTCTGAAGTACGAGGGTGATGTCCATATAGGGTATAAAAGGGGCTCTGACCAGTTCCAGAGTGTATCGAGTTATTGTATGCATATTCAGCCACCCATAAAATATCCTTCCAATTAGCCTCCGATTGGTGCAACATACATCGTAGATATTGTTCAAGGGACTGGTTCGTTCTCTCCATCTGACCATCGGTCTGTGGGTGGTGGCTGGTTGAGAGTCTTACGTCAATTTGTGCCAGTTGACAACACTTTTTCCAAAAATGAGAAATAAACTGGCTTCCCCGATTGGAGATTAGTATGGACGGGAATCCATGCAGACGGATGATATTTTCGAGGAATTCCTTGGCAAGAACAAAAGCTGAAAGTAATCCTTTCAACGGAATAAAATGGGCCATCTTGGAAAATGAATCCACCACAACCAGAATAGTATTGGATCCATTACAAGAGGGCAGGTCCGTGATAAAAACTAGTGACAAAGTGTGCCAAGGTGCTGGTGGAATGTCTAAGGGTTGAAGAAAACCGGCGGGTTTTGTTTTTTGACCTTTGTTTTGGGCGCAAACTCCACAGGACATCACGAAAGATTTAATATCCTTTCGCCAGGACGGCCACCAGAATTGTCGTTTAATTTTTTCCTCTGTTTTAGCAATGCCAGGATGTCCTTCCATCAGAGTATCGTGATGGCGGGAAATAACCAGTTCTTGCAATTCCTTTTCTGGCAAAAATAAACGTCCTTGGAAGTAAGGTAAGCCATCGTTGATTGAAAAGTCAAACCCCCTTTTGATCCAATCCTGCAAGGCTGAAGAGTCCAGGAATAGTTTTACCCGTGCTTGAATGTCTTCAAGGGTTTGTAAAGTGGTTATCCCCAAGATTCTTTGTTCAGGAATTATCGGCACAGGTTCTGAGTTTGTGTCCATTTCTCCCATTCCAATTCGAGATAGCGCGTCCGCTTTGCCATTCTTACAGCCGGGACGGTAAGTGATTACAAAATCGAACTCAGCAAAGAATAAAGCCCATCGGAGCTGTCGTGAAGACTGAGCCTTGGCAGTTTTTAAATATTGTAAATTTCAGTGATCACAGTGATGGTATGCCTGGCGCCAAGAAGATAATGCCGCCAAGCCTTAAAGGCGGACTTAATGGCTAATAATTCCTTATCGGTGATTGCATAATTTATCTCCGGCGGCGAGAACTTTCTGGACCAAAATGCTACGGGGTGCAGTTGGTTGGTTTCGGGGTCTCTCTGAGACAGGACAGCTCCCATGGCTAAGCTGGATGCGTCGGTTTCGACTATATGTGGGAGATCAGGACGCGGGTGTTTCAAAATAGGTGCGGACGTAAATTTAGCTTTTAATTCCTGAAAGGCCTGTTCAGCTTCCTCGGTCCATTCAAAACGTTTATTCTTCCGCAAGAGTGCAGTGATAGGTTGCACCACCCGTGAAAATTCCGGGATAAACTTGCGATAAAAATTGGCAAAACCAAGCATGCTTTGGACCCCTTTCACCGAAGTAGGTGATGGCCATTTGAGGATGGCATCCACTTTCCGTGAGTGCTTTTGGAACCCTTTAGGTGTCAGGATGAATCCAATAAACTCAACCTCGGTGGTATGGAAAACGCATTTTTCCAGCTTTGCAAACAGTTTGTGCTGGCGCAATTTCTCAAGGACGGCCCTGACATGTTTTCTGTGATCTGATTCCGAAGAGGAGTACACCAGAATGTCATCGATATACACGACAACACAGACATCGATGAGTTCCCGAAGGACATCGTTCATGAAGAATTGGAAGGCAGCAGGCGCGTTGCACAACCCGAAAGGCATCACCTGGTATTCGAATAGTCCATATTTTGTACGGAAGGCCGTTTTCCATTCGTCGCCTTCTTTTACTCGTACCAGATGATAAGCTCTCCGGAGATCTAACTTGGTGTACATGCAAGCGTCCTTCACCTGGTCAAGGAGTTCAGGGATCAAAGGCAGAGGGTAACGATTTTTAACAGTTATCTGGTTCAATGCGCGGTAATCGATACAAGTTCTAAGGTCGCCTTCTTTTTTTGGCACAAAGAACAAAGCCGAGGATGCCAAAGACTTTGACGGGCAAATGAAACCATTGGCTAGGTGTTGATCTAAATATTGTCTCAAATGCAGATTCTCTGGCTCAGTAAGGGCATAAATCCTGCTACAAGGGGGTTGCGCACCGGGCACCAGATCGATTTGGCAATCGTACGATCTGTGAGGAGGTAACGTGTTGGCCTGTTCCTTTTGGAAGACGTCCTGAAAGTCTTGGTATTCCGGAGGTAGTTGCATGGAGACAGAGGTTACTGATGCTAGACTGATCTTCAGATTTTCTGGGTAGCAGGTTCGTGCACACTCCGGGAAGGTTATTCTCTTCGCTCGCCAATCAATTCGAGGATTATGTGTCTCTAACCAAGGGATTCCGAGAATAACCTGAAACTGTGGAGCCTTGATTACATCAAACACAACTGCCTCCCGATGGCCGTCCGGACCTACAAGTGTCACTTCAGCTGTGGAATGTGTTACCGGTCCCGAGGCAATTTCGGTTCCATCAACTGTGGTGATGACGTCTTTGCTGGTTTTAGGACGCAGAGGGAGGTTAATCCTGGAGACCAATTCACGATCCATGTAGTTTCCTATAGCCCTACTATGCATGCCTTTATTGCATGGAACCGCTTAGGCTGTTCCGAATCTACGAGGACCATTGGCACAATGAAATGCGAGGTCTGAGAGTTCGTTTTCAAGCTCGGCAAGCGGACCCCTACGCTTGACGGGCTGGGGTCGTTTCCCGATACAGAAGTTTCATGGATTTTATCAGCGGCTCCTACCATCTTCCTGGGCGGCCTTGCCGGGCAATCTCGTAGAAAGTGTCCAGAGGATCCACAATGAAGACATAAGTGCATCTGCCGTCTTCTTTCACGTTCCTTTTGAGTTAAAGGTCCTTTAACTCCTCCGATTTGCATTGGCTCAGAGGCTTCAGCCCCCTTGAGGTTAGCATGGATCTTGACTAACACCCGGGTCTCAAACTTGGACCGATCTGCTTTTCTGTTTTGCAGTTTGTGATCCAATTGGACCACTAAGTCTTTATATTCTGAGCATTCTGGGCGGATTTACAACTTGGGCCAGGACATCTTTAAGTTCTCCGCGTAGACCTCGATAAAATAACGTGATTCTTTTATCCTCTGGCCACCCAGTTTCCACAATTAGTCTATTAAAGGTTGCAATGTAGGAAAGGAGGTCTTGATTGCCCTGTCGCAGAGATAGAAGTTCGTCATCCAGAGCCTGCCCCTGGGAGTGACGAGCAAATAACCTTTCCATGCTTGCTTGAAATCCTTGAAAATCACAAAGAATTGGGTCATCTTGAGTTACCAGTGGAACTGACCAATCGGCAGCACTGCCGCTGAGATATGGCAATACAAAGGCTACCTTGGTCTGGTCATTAGGGAAGGCCCCAGGTCTGCACAGGAAATGCAAACAACACTGATTCATGAATACGGCGAATCGTTTGGGGTCCCCAGCAAAGCGTTCGGGTGGGGCCAGCGGCATGTTTCCAGGTAGATTAATCTGCACCGGGTTACTGGAAAGCACAGGAGCGGTGTTCCCTCCGGAACCTGGTAAAGGAGTTTGTCCAGCTTGACCTTGCAAAAGCTGTCTAGCCAGGTCATCAGCTCTTTCCTTTGTTACAATCACTTCCCTCCTGAGAGAATTAGTCTTGACGAGCGGCGTGTACTTCGGCCTGTAATTCCCCCAGTAGTTGGGCCAACTGGTCTGTCTCAGAAGTTTCCATAGCGCCTGGGTGGGAATTTGTAGGATGGCTTCGCGTTCTGTAATGCTCACCTGGCTCCCACGGAGGCTCTGGTCTGGGTTGCTGTGGTCTCTTCAAGCGTGATGCGCAGAATTCGGACCACTGATTGAACAGGACCCCCAAATCTTGCTTGTCTGGCCCGTAGGAATATCCTTCTGCAGATGAGAAAGGGGATTAACTGTCTGCTGAATAGTGTGCTTGCTCCCCCCTTTCCCCCTCGTTCTTCTCTGGCTTCCTCCAAACCCCCCGGTTTAAGCTCACCTTATGGTTTGGAAGGATGAACTCTCCATCCTGCTTCTGGTGCAGGGGCGCGCGTTCGTCCAGTTACTTCACTGGTTTTCAGAATGGCGCTGGCAAATCCACTTGACTTTTCTGAGCGATACGCCGTAAGTATGAAGATGCAAAAGTTCAAGCGTGAGCCTCCTTTTATGTTGTTTTTCCTAACCTGTGATCTGTCCTTTATTTCAGGTGCAGAACAAAGGCGATGCGTTGAGGGGTTAAATTGCCGGTGGTAAAATCAGGTGAGTTAATGATGAGGGCGACCCCTCTAAATGTCTTTATAATTCCCCAGTAATGTCTTTTGTCCTTTCCCCATAGGGGACGGGGTGCGGTACCTGCCAAAGAAGCGGCGCCGACCCGAGATGTGGAATGGTTCACCAAGAAAAGCCGGTAAGTAATATGGCTGAAAATTCAGCTTTCCTCTTGTGTTCCCTTGCTCACCTTTTGTCTCTTCTTCTCTCCCCTAGGTGCAGAGATGTGGCGACCGGTGCTAAGAGCCGCGATGGAGCTGGACGGCGTCTCAGGAACAGGTGAGTGAAGCGCGGCGCTGCAGCGAGCAACGCGATGCTTTTAAATGGAAGTCTTTCTTCAGGAATGCTGGCGTGAAGATTCCGGATGCAGGTAAGAAGGTTGAAATAGTTCTTGGTTTTCAGCTTTCTCTTCTCTTCTTTCCTTACAGGTGTTCCAGGTTCGAGGCGGGTGTGGCTGGAGTCCAGGTGCAGGAGCAGACACGGTGAGCGTTCAGCTGCTGAGATGCAGAACAACGCGAAGCACGTGTGGCTGTCCGGGCGTGGCTTAAATAGCCTTAGAAGAAGTTCCAGGTGAGTATTCTTCCACAGCCCCACCCAAGTAACAAAATAGTTCCTTCAGAAAAATAGTCCCTCCTAAGCCTCATTTGGCTTGGTTCTTCATGCAGCATGGTCTGCATCAGGTGAGTGTGCAGCATGGTCTGCTTCAGGTAAGTGCACCAAACACTTCCCCTTATGAGCCTGGCGCCTATGGCGCCAGGGCTGATGTCCAACATGAGCTTGGCGCCAACGGCGCCAGGACAGAGTCCAAAGAGCCCCTATAAAGGGCTGCTGGGCTTTTACCCAGGGGCGTGATGCCTGCTCCCGGGGGTGCTGGGCCTGGCCTGGGGCTCCGGGGGTAGGCATCATGACAATGTGTTTCTGTTAGCAGGGCCATGTCGGGGGAGTGTCTACTGAGTAATTGCTTAACCAGGATTCATTTTGATCGCAGAGCCCATCCCGTTCACATTCCAGGTGACCACCTTGAGGGACTTGGGACGTTCAGTCGATAACAACTGAGGTTGGTCAGGTGCCATCTAGCAGATCTGATCGAGGGTTGGGCGGATGTCTTGCGGGGATAGGACCCCGGTGTATGGTGATGTAATGTAGGTCATACGAAAAATGGTGATTGAAGTGCTGTCCGAGCATGCTGTGGTCCCAACTAGCCAAGAACCATAATAACCCCTGAAACCTGCAAGGGTGCATTGGTCCTGGGGCAACAAAAAACTCTTCCCAACTAGCCCTTCCCTCACCCTCTCCATACTCCACCCCAACACGAAGTACCTGTCGCCCAAATATTGCTGACACTCAAAAGAAGTAGGGTGTCAATGTTAACAGTCCCTGATTAAGTTAAACTAGAAAGTTGTGGGGGGTCCCCGAGTGCGAGGGTAGTAAGCCTCCGCTTACCGCATTATAAGTATGTGGAACGCCTTATGTAGGTTACTGCAGACACGCTCCGGCGTTGTCCATAGAGTGATTTCGTGCCTGCCTGTAGGTTCTGAGCGCTCAGTGGGGATCAGGGCAGGAGTTCGTCCACAGCATTCGCCAGATGCTCCGGTAGTGGTGGCTGGTCCGGCACTCGACATTGGTCCGCTGGTGGTCTGGGGTTTCTGCCCCTATTGCCTCGGGGTGCTGACAAGTCCCCTTCTATGTGCTGCTCCGCCCAGCGCCATGCCTCCCGAGGGTCGTCAAAGTGGACTGAAGTGCCTTTGTGATAAATGTACAGCTGCGCAAGAAAAAGCAGGCCGTATTTGACTCCTAATGTTTCCAGTTGTCTTTTGAACTTGCCAAAGGATTGTCTAGCCTTTTGTACCTCCCTCGTATAGTCGGGGAAGAAGGCTATCTTGGATCCTTTTAAGGTGATTGTGCCCTTGGTTCATGCTTGTTGTAGAAGTGCATCTCGATCTCGGTAGTTTAACAGCTTCGCTATTACAGTTCGTGGCGGAGCTCCGGGCAGCGGTCTACCTGTGGGCATGCGGTGTGCTCTTTCTTTGGAGAAAAATTTGGAGAAAGATTGCGGGTCAAACAGGTCTGTTAGCCACTGTTCCAGGAAAAGTTCCATACATGGACCTTTGGTTTTCTCGGGGATACCGAGTATGCGGACGTTGTTATGCCTGGACCTTCCTTTGCCTTCCTCGACCCTAGCCTCCAGAGTCTTGAGCTTGGTGGAGACTCCTTGGAGTTGTTCTTGCACACTGTGTAGGCCATCCTCTGTGTTAGAAATGCGCTGTTCTGCTTCTCCAGTGCACGCCGATAGCTTCTGTAAGTCATGTCTGAGGAGGGATACATTCAGGCTTATCCCATCTATCTTCTGCTCCATGGATGAGCGGGACTCCGCTATGGCGGCCATGACATCCCTTAAAGAGAGCGTGTGTGCCGAGTCTGTGTCTTCAGAGGGTAGCGGTTGATGTTCGGGGACTGTCATGGGGGAACAGTGTATTGGTCGATCCTATTTTGCATGGTGGGTCTCTTCATTTTCTCCTTTCCCATGCTCGCTGCCAGGCCCTGCGGGCGTGATCTTGTAGCGAGGTTCCTGATTTGCTGGTCCAAGGCTTATTGTGAAGGTCGATCCCCACTTAGCAGCTCCGTGTCACAACAGTGGGGTTACTCCAGCTCCGGGGAGGTGCGGTGTGGTTCACTCCCTGTTGTCGACCCCCTGAACGATGACGGGCAGCGATGTTGTGTGAGGTGGATGCCCTCCTGGTTCTGCTCAGCAACTGTTCGCACTGCCGCCCCACTGTTTGTCGCTCTTATGCGTCTGTTCAAGAGGGTTATGGCCCCAGCGTTCGTGGATATGCTGGCAGGCTGCGTAGTAATACTTCTGGGTAGGGGTCGGGTGGTTCCTGAGGACCCCACACGTTGCGGTGCTCTCTGAGGCGAGAGGGCCCGGGGCTGGTCGGGGTGCCTTCCGGTCGGGCAAGCAGTGGGGGGCTGGTATGAGTACTCACTGGCAGGTCGCTGTGCTGAACCAGCACTGTCTCAGTTGGGCCCCTCTGTTCCTCTTCGGTCCCGGACGGGCCGCTCTCGTTTCGGATCCCTCCGCGCCGAGGTCCCTCGGTTTTCCGTCCTTGCTCTTTCGCGCCCTCATGCCCTCAATCCTCGGGACGCGACTGCCGTCTAAGACAATGCGCCTGGGGGGTCACCTCCTCACCCAGCACTTCAGATCTGGCAGGCTACAGGCTGGTGGTTCGGCGGTCCACGACCGTTGCAGGGCCGTCCCACTCCTCTCACATTTCGCCCATTAGATCGATTTCGGTGGCCATTTTGGTTGCCTGCAGGTCGGCGACTGGGCCAATCTTTGCCAGCCTCCGGCAGAATTTCTATTCTGAGCATTTGGTACTGGTAGAGGAGCTTGGGGAGAATTACCATCTTAATTGTGTTAAGGCGCCCTAGCCAGGAAATTGTCAGTTTCGCCCTTCTATCTAGTTCCCTCTTTATCTCTGTCATGAGGGGCGGGAAGTTGGCCTCGTAGTGGTCCCCTGCTTCTCTCGTAACATACACCCAGATATTTTAGGGTTTGAGGAGCAACCGGGATTCCCTGGATGGTCAGGGTTTTCCCTGAGGCATCTGTTGGGTTACTATAGGGAATAGTATCAATTTATCAGTGTTAATCTTCAACCCCGCCCATTTCCCGTATTCTTTTATGGTTTGTAGGATTCTCGGTATGGAGGCTGGGGGGTTAGCTAAGTATAGGAATAAATCGTCTGTGAACATTGCCAACTTATATTCGGCTTCCCCAACCTTAATCCCTTCAATGTTCGGGTCTTTTCTCGTCATATTCCCCAGGGGTTCTATGGACAAGGCGTACAGGAGAGCGGAGAGAGGACACCCCTCCCTAGTGCCCCTTGGGAGGCTAAATTCCCTTGATAGTTTGCCATTGACCACCACCCTACATGTGGGAGAGATGTATAGTGCCTTAACCTCTTTTTTTGAGTCGAGGCTGAGCAGTGCTTGTCCCTCCCCTTCCTACTCCAGTGCTCCATAATATCTAGGGTTTTGCGCATGGAGTTTGCACCCTGCCTCCCTTTTATAAAACCCACCTGGTCTGGGTGGATCATGGGGGGCATGATACCTTCCATGCAGGTTGCCAATGTTCTGGTATACATTTTTGCATCAGTATTCAATAATGAAATTGGCCGATATGATTTGCAGCTGGCGGGATCTTTTCCAGTTTAGGGATAACTACAATATGGGCCTTTGTGAAGGAGGGAGGGACTACACCTGTGTCCTGTGTCCTGTATATGGTTGAACAGTTAGGTTATCTGAGGGACCAGGGAGTCTCCAAATTGCTTGTAGAAGCCCATTGTGTAACCGGCCTCCCCAGGGGTCCCCGCCAGGGGTAGTCTTTTTATTGCTGTCTACTTCTTTCGGTGTGAAGGGGGATTCCAGAGCCTCCCACTCCGCTTGGGTTAATGGTATCATCCCTGTTCCGGCTAAATATTCCTGCATCCCCGTTGTATCCCCGGAACCTTGAGTTCTGTAAAGGTTCTCGTAATATTCTGCAAACTGGTCAGCTATGCTGCCTGGGGCCGTCACCCAGTCTCCCTCGTCTTCACTGATTCGCTTCACCCATCGCTCGGCCCTCTGGGCTCTCAGCCTGGCCACTCGCATTTTGTCTGCTTTATCTAATTTTTCATAGAATTTTTGCTTTAAAAATGTAATTTTGCATATTGTGTCCCCTATCCCTAATGCCTTTAAGTCTGCTTGCTCTTGCTTCAGATTTAACAAATGTTCCTCCCGGTAAATACCCCCAGAGTGTAGGGCTTTTTCTAAATTGCTAATTTCTTTTCCCATTTTCTCTTCTTGTAGTCTCCTTTCCCGTTTCCTCCTAGGACCCTCTCTCATCATGATACCCCTCCATGTGGCTTTTCCCCACCACAGAGAGGTGTTCCCCACCTCTCTGTTATCGTTGATTTGGAAATACTCTTCAATTGCTGCCTTGAGTTCCCCATGTTTCCATTGTCATGGTCACCACATCCTCCCACTGCACTGTTCCTTATTTGTGAGCGTTGTTACCTGGCAACTAGAATATAGTCAATTCTGGTGAATGTTTGGTGCACACTCGACCAGAAAGTATATCACCTCCTGTCAGGGTGTTGCGTCCTCCAGAAGTCTAACAGGCCCCTGTCTATCAGGCTTTTCTTAAATTTGTCCCCACCCCCACTGGCACTCCGATGT
The DNA here is from genome assembly GCF_040938575.1 of Ambystoma mexicanum. Lineage (NCBI taxonomy): Eukaryota > Metazoa > Chordata > Amphibia > Caudata > Ambystomatidae > Ambystoma > Ambystoma mexicanum. Next base: position 352,107,352 of record NC_090926.1, read on the forward strand.
GCTCTGGCCTCATTGCCTGTCTGTCTAGTTGGGGGTCTGCCCGTGTGTTAAAGTCCCCTCCTATTATAGTTAGTCCTTTATTGCTTGCCATGATGGTTGTGAGGGCCTCCTCATTGAAAGCGCTCTGTCCCTGGTTTGAGGAGTACACTCCTACCAGTGTGACCCATGTCTCTTCCCATGTTCCCTGCACGACCAGGAGCATGCCATCCATCAGCGACTGGACCTTGAGGTTCGACAGTCTGATTCGCTTGTTTAATATTAACCCCACTCCTCCTTTTTTCTGAGCGGAAGAGGCTCAGAACGTTTGGCCCACTCCCCTGCCCCTCAATGACCTCTCTTCCCCTGCTTTCACTCTGGTCTCTTGGCTAAAGAGCACATCCAGCGTTGCCCTCTCAAATTCGTAGGCCAACAGCGACCTTGTAGTTGGGGAGTTTAGACCCTTGACATTTAAGGATCCCACCCTTAGGGAGCTCTTTCCTGCCACCTGGCTTTCTGATTCTACCATTGGTGGATCGGGTCACTTCTCCTTATTTCTCCCTTTACTCGCCCTTTAATTCTCCGTCCCTGAGTCCCCATGATCTCTCTCTTTTTTGTCCATGATCCCATCTGTCTCCCCCACCTCCCTTATTAACTGAAAACCATGATAACAGAACATGCCCACGATTGCAAACCCAACCTGTGGATTCTTGTGATGAGACGCCCTCCTAAAACTGAGGGCAGCTAGGTAGTTAGTTTTTCCCAACCAGGGGGTCTTTCAAATTGTTCCCTGTATGTTTTCTTCTTTTCCTTTTGGGGCCTTGTGGAATCGAGTTGGTCTTCCTTTCTGGGTCAGGGGGGTTTGGACTGCGAAGTGGAGTTTAATTTCACACATTTCCTTCTTGCTTTGCTCCTTTTACGCCTTTGTGGCAGCACTTCGGTTTGCGATGCCCTTGGTGAGTGGGTTCCTCGAGGGCCCGCCGGGCTCCTCGTCTTTCTGTTCTCTGTTAAGTGATTCAGCACTTGTTTCACTTCTTCAGGCTTAGTCACTCGATAGTCTTGCCCCTTGACCTCAAAAGCTAATGCAAAGGGATATCCCCACCTGTGTTGTGTGCCTTGCTCTGTGAGCCATGTGGTGAGTGGTCTACATTCCCTCCTGCATCCCAGGGTGAAGCCTGATAGGTCCTGGAACATCCCCTTTGAGCCTTGGTATTCGATCACTTGGGCCTGCTTTCTTCTCGACCTGGTCCAGGGTCTCTCTGTTTTCTTCTTCCAGGCCAACTATCCTTATGTTTGATCTCCTTTCTCTGTTTTCTAGATCGTCCATTTTCAAGGTGAGTTCTTCTTCTTTCAGCTCAATGTCCGTCATTCTGGAGTTTAACTTAATTTCCATTACATCCACATTGACCTGGTTATGTTCTAGATTCTCTACTTTTCCTTCAATTCACCCCCGCAATATCTACTTTGATGGAAGCGTCACTCATTATTGGGCCTGCGGTGGTGGAGCTCCAGCCCTGGCGGGGCTCTGACCTTGTAAATTGTTGAAGTGCTGCCAGGCCTCTTGGGGCGGGGGCCGGTGTTGGCCCCTTCTCTCCTTCTTGTGACCCTATAATGCCACCCCGGGGAGCGACCTTTGGATCCCTTATGCCTAGGCGTGATCACTGTTCTGGGGCGGTGGTTATTCCAGAGTCACTTCGGCCTGCCTGATAGGTAGGTGTGGGGTTTTGTTTTCACTGGGGTGTGACCCTTGGGCAGGCACTTTGCCTCACCGCCCATTACGCCCTCTTACTTGGTGATGCTGAGTCCCGCTTTTAGTTCTGCTCTCTCTCTCCCCCTCAACCTCTCATCGCTGGGCTGGAGGCTTGTCCTGGGGGATGAGCCCCCTTCTCTGGCAGGTCTCTGCACCTCTCCCCCATGCAGCCTTCACTGGATGTGTTCAGCTCTGGGTGGCCCTCAAGCGGTTTATGGCAGGCTCTGCTTCCCCCCACTTTCTGCATGAGGATCTTTCTGCTTTGCGCTCTGCTCACTCCCTGCTTTGTGGCTTCTTCGGGCCCCTGAGGCTGGGGCTCTTCTATCTTTCTGTAGTTGGTAGGGGCCTGCCTCCACTTTCTTGGGTAGGCTTAGTTTTGTTACTCCGGCTAGGCCCACGGCAGATGCGGAGAGTGGTCTGTCTCTCCTCTGCTATATTGAGGTCTCCTGCTGGGCCGTGTGGTCAGTGTTGGATGGTGCCCAAGGGCAGGGTTGTGTTCTGCTCCCACCCCCTTTTGCTTCCTTGTATTGCAGACGGCCCACCTTTCAGCAGTTTGGGGGGCGTGGAGGGGGCACCAGCACCACAGCTGATGCAAACTCCCTCCTCTTGTGCTGGTATCTGCTCGGGCCTGCGCCTGGGGCTTAGCTCACCTTCAGGTTGGTTGCCTCCTGTGTCCTCCGCTCTGCGCTCTGTCCAGTCTTCGCTTCCTCCCCATTTCATTGCAAGGCAAACGTCTGGCGTCTCTCCTCTTTTTACACAGCCCCTCTGTAGGTGCTCCCCCTGCACCGGAGAGACTTGTACACTGTCGGCTCAATCCGGCAGGAGTCTACGGGCACCTCTCCACGCCACCACAGCTGCTCCTTCTCACCTCTCTGCACTAACCTCGGGCCCAGCTTTCAACTGGAGGGGCTGATACCGCCTCAATCTCTCGGGGAATCCATTTCCTCTGGGCAGCAGCTCCTGCCTTGCTGGTTGCGGCCAAGTACCTCCCCCACTCTCCATACAGTTTGTGGCTTGCTGCCCTCACACAGGCCTCAGGGGAGAGTGCCAGCTCACACCTTTCAACTGAGGTCGATATGGGTCCGCCACTGTGGATTTCTCACCCGTTGCGCTCCCCACCTCCTCTTAACACTGCGCCTTCATTTTCATTCACTTATCCCGTTTGGAAACGCTTTTTTTTTAATCTCTTTTTCCCACTGGTCTGGGGAGCCGTGGTTCAGGCAGCCATTGCCATCCGTGCCGCTTATTGGTCCATACTACCTTAGTTTTGATATAATCACACCTTGCTTTAAATTAATCTTCACTTGGTCTAAGGCTTTTCAAAGTTCTGCATGATGCAGATTACTTGTCCATATGCATGATGCAGATTACTTGTCCATAAATATACTGCCACTCTTGGGAGATCTTTCTACTGCTGCTGTGCCATTTTTTTTAGTACTAAAAGCATGGTATGAGGTACCCCTTTCCCCTATTTTTACTTATTGCCTGACATTACTCATTTACAATGTATCTGAAATAAAAATAAAACACATTTTACCCACTACACTGTATACTTTTTCCCCCCTTGTGTTGGGGAGGCTCATCTCATGATACAATGGGCCGCATTATAAGTTTGCCAGTCCGGTAAAAACAGTACTGGTCTGACCTGACGAGCGTACCGGCACCCACGAGCAGAGCATGTTGGATGCATCAGCACCATTCACGAATGGTGCCGGTGCATCCGACCTCCCCATTCCTATTGAGCAATGCGGAGCTTTTTTTTACGGGGCCGTAATGACCCAGTAATTGCCCATTCACAGGTGCCGGAAAAATAGCAAGTTTGGCGGCAGCCTGCCGGATTTACCTGCAAGGCTACCACCAAACTTATAATGAGGCCCAATGTATCGTTCCATATGGTCCTCACCTGTTGCTGATAAATATACCTAATCTGCTTTAGTAATTTCTGCTCCAATGTGTAACGTTGTACTCATTCCTGGTGCTCTGTCTGCTGTAAATGCCAGTCTAAAAAAGACTCTGCTGGAATACCTGATCTTTTATTTTTGTATGCCTGGCACCCGTCTTACTAAAATGTTTACTCAGTAACAAGATGAATATACGTGAAAAAGCCTCTCTGTAGTGTGTCCCCTCAGTGTGTTTCAATCGCTGCCCGTGCTCTAGAAAAGAAATACTTGAACGTTGCCCCCATCCCCCCAACAAAGTGTTACATCCACAATAATGCTTAGTATCCATAGTAAGGTTATATCCCCATTGTATACCATCCCCCGATGTAAATCACCTTTTTACGTATGACCACACTACAGGCATCTAGTATACTTTTCTAAGCTGCACAATACAAATACAAAGCAAATAAAAATTATCAAAACATGAAAACTCACCTTTGAATCCTCCTTCTAATTCTGAAAGATCTAGAATCCTAAAATCTATGATTCTAAAGTTTTACACTGACCGGAGGTAAGCCAAAGATTCTGAATATCCCTGGTGTTAACAAAACTGGCTCTTCATTTTAGCTTCTACATCCTCAAGAAAGATTTGCCAACATGGCGTTTTAAAAGATATTGGGGGTCATTTCGAGGTTGGAGGTAAGTAACAGTCCTTACTGGCATGGAGCACATACCGTGTCCGTGTAGTAAAGACGAGTTCGCAGGCACGAGGTTTGCGCCATGCCGGTAACGAAATTAACGGCATGCCGCTAACGTTAAAAAAATTGACCTTGGCGGCATCATGGAAAGCGATGACAGCACTACCGGCATCAATGGATACAGCATTAGCGGGCACCGCTATTGGCGGTGCCTGTAAATAAGCGGAACCAGAAGTAGCGCCATCGCACAGGAACGGGAAAGAACACGGCAGCCATCTTGAAAAACACAATCCATTGCAATCCTCCATACACAGGACCTACATAATCACGACCGCAGCCCCAACTTCATATACCACCACATCACCATGGGCAAGGCCCTGAAGAAAGTTGCTGCGCACCTGCGCAAGGTGCGTTTTTTGGAGGATGAGCTGAACATGCTCGCAGACACCCTTGCAGAAAATGGGGATGTCGTGTTTGTGGCAGATATGAGTTGATCTGCCATTATGAGGAAGAAGGAGAGCTGGGAGAAGCTGGCAAGTCAGTGTGGTTGGTACCACCCCCGCACCGTAAAAGATGTGCGTAAGCGCTGGGATGACCTGCGCCTACGCGTCAGGAACATTCTGGCAGCTAACAGGAGCCAGGGCATGGAAACAGGTGGTGGAGCAAGCTCACCAATCAATATGACTCGCTGGGAGGAAACATGTGCCAGGACAATTGGGATGGAGTCAATTGAGGGAGTGGGAGAAAAGGAGCAGGGAGCGCCGTCATCGGCAGATGTAGATGAGTGTCCACACAAACCACTGTAATGCATGATGATGTCCCAGAAATGTGACAGTGAAATGAGCCACTGCATGGGACATCACACACACATGTACACAACTTTGCCTATAGGCTGTCCCCAGCACCATCACATCCACATGCATCCAGCACCTCAAAGCCATACCTGACACACACCCCACAAGCATGTAAACGTCATGTGGCACATTGCACGCATTGCACAACTGGAAGGCATGTCACACAGCATACACCACCTCATACATGTGTGACCCAGACGTATGCCTGCATGACCTACCCATTTGGCAAGCAACCTGTATGTCACAACTCCAAAACCAAAATCCCCTCAAATGTGTAGAACTGCATCAATACCAATATATGCATGATGCATTTAGAACCATCACTGATGCTGTCCCTCTCCCTGTCCCCCACAGGCTCACAATCTGACAGCGAGGGCCAGGACTCTGCGGTGCAGGCCACAATACCCAGTAAGAAGGCCAGGGGCATGGTATGAGGCAACAGGCCTTCTACATCAAAAGGCACAGCCAAACCTGGACTGCCACAGAAGGCCAAAGCATCACAGGATTCACCGGCATCGGGGCGGCAAAGGGCCACTGACACTGCGAAAGTGCCCGCACCAGCTGCTACCACCGCACAGGAACCAGTGACAGATGGGTCCCTGTCGGCTGCCAACAGTTCTGTTGGTGAATCAGCTGCCACAGCATCCCTGAAAGACGATGAGGTACACAGCCAAACATCTGTACCACATGTCACACCCAGGTCGCAGCGGTCACCCCACCTCACCCCACACAGCACACCCAATGCCAGCAGCCATGAGCAGTCTGGAGGGGAGTCATGGCCAGGGAACTTGAGCCCCACAGAGAGCACAAATGATGTGGGACCCTTGCCGCATGCTGCATCAACCTCCACTGGTGTCAGGGACGGAGAGCTGAGAATGGCACTCATTGAACAGCGCGAGGAGGAGCTCACAGCGCTGGTCGGACAGCACGTGACCGAAGGTGCCCTGGCAAGCAGGAGTGCCGCCAACACACTGCGGCCTTTAAAGTTGCAATAGAGGCGAGTATGACTCGCATCTGTGATGAGTTGGCTGCTGTGAGGCAGGTCTTCTACCGCATTGCAGATGCCATGGAGGCCCAGCGTCCCACATAGGGACTGGAGCAAGCGAGCATGTGGTCCTCTGCAAGCTCTACGCAGACCAGCCCCATGCGCAGGTCCACGCGAACCTTGCGATGGTCAGACATGCTGCCACCCGAGGCTGGTAGAGGACATGGAAAGTAGGGGCAGCCTGGCAATGGCAACTGTTGCAGACCCATGCTGCATTGAAATGCACACCATGTGTGGGGTAGTTCCGGGGGGATTGGGAGGGGGAAAGGGTGTGTTGGGTAGTTCTGGGGGAGGGGGAGAAGGGAGAGGGTGTGTTGGGTAGTTCTGGGGGAGGCGGAGGGTGGAGAGGGTGTGTGGGGTGGAGGGTTAGAGCACTTTGTATATACTTCATGTTTAATACACCCGTGTGTCAAGAAAAATCACATGACTGGACACATTGGTTATTGTGTATGTGTGCTTGATTGGTTAACAGTGCACAGTGTCCATGTCCCCCCCACACCCAGTGCCCTGAGTCCCACCTCCATGGCACCCTCCGCATCCATGTGTCTTAGTAATATTGGTCTATCACATTCTGGTGCACAGCACATCCCTCCTGTGCATCGCCACCTGCCTGACGTGCAACCCCATCTTCTTCCTCATCCTCACCCGGTGCATGCTGGTCAATGTCAGGTGGCAGTGGTACGTTTCTCCGGATGCACATGTTGTGCAGCATGGCACAGACCATGGTGATCTTTCCCACCTTCTCAGGCCCGTACAGGAGTGCGCAACCAGACCTGCTGAAGCAGCGAAACCGTGCCTTCAACAGGCCAGAGGTCTGCTCGATCACAACACGGGTACGCGTATGGGCACGATTGTAGTCCTCTTCGTGCCTGTTCTGCGGGTTCCGGGCAGGGGTGAAGAGCCACCTCTTCAAGGGATAGGCAGCATCACCTGCATGGGTGCAACATTGGGTATGTGTAAGTGATTTCATGAAATGACACCTGTACTTATCACTCACATGCCTGCAGTTATTTGTTGTTCACATCCACATATCTCTGCATGAATGGAGACATTCCAACTATCCACAATGTGTGAAGTCACATGGTCCACAGGTGTGGGTTGCATCGTCAAGTTGATGCAGGGTGTCCACTTCCTTTCCAGTGTTCATGCACTGTGGTTGCCTACGGCAGTAGTTGCTATGATCTATGTGATGTGTAGTTAATCGTCTGCATTCATCCTGGCACCGTTGCCACTAGTCTCATCATGATCTGCCATTCCATGCTTGATGTTCTCATGCTGGTATGCTGCGCTTCTGTGGTGGTGTGCCAGTGATCTGTGTACTGGCTTTGTGTGATTAATTTGTGCGCACTCATGGACGCATGTCCGGTGTAGTGCTGTTCAGTGGTCATTTGCATTGGGCATACTCACAGCATGTTGCTGCATTGTGTTGCAGAGGGTACGGTCTGATGATGTGCAGTGTACGTGTTGATAGATATGACATGGTTGCAGTACTGGCATGTTGTCATTGTTGTGCATCTTACGTCTTTCATATTGATTTCAGGTGTCAAGTTCAGTCTGGGATGCTTTGGAGCACAGTGTATTGCAGTATGGGCATTGTCCAGTTGCACACCCAAGCCACCCAGGTGGAGTATGCATCTCTACCCCCCATTACACTGCCATGTACTTGCAATGCAACTCACCAAGCAGCCAGACTTGTCGTCCAGCATGTTGGTCCATTTAGCGTGGTATTGTTGAGTTCCGCAGGACCATTGAATCATGGGTTTATCTGGGATATCGGGCAGAACAATGTGTGATGATCTTGGTTGAGTCACATTCCATTTGCACATTGATGTTGTGGTGTTGCTTGCGATTGCGGTACACAGCCTCCATGGCATGTGGGACCACCAACTCCACGTGGGTGCAGTCGAGGGCACCAATACAATTTGGGATGCCTGCCAGCGCATGGAAGCCAACCTTTGTATCAAATATCTCCTGAGGAGTCTGTGGTAGGGATATGTAGTCACTTGTGTGCTTCAGGAGGGCATCCTGCACTTGGTTCAGCATGCGAGAAAATAAAGGGTTGTGATATGCATGTGCCCCACTGTGTGCTGCTGGGTGCCTGTGGCAAGAAAGTGGAGCACCGACACTACCTTCAGTAGAGGGGGGATAGCGGTGCGTATTTCTATGAGGCTGACAATGTCGTCATGTATCATGTCCACGATGGTGGTGATGGTGTCCCGGTCCAGACGGTACAGGGTGTGGATCTGCTCAGGGATTAGGTTGAATGGACTGGCTCTGATGCGAGGGATTGGGGGCTGCCTGCGTGGTACCACTGGCTGCACTGGTGGGGCATGCTGGGCCTGTCTCACCCTCCTTCTCCTCCTGTGTCTCCTCTGTGGTGCCTGCTGTTGTTGGTGTTGTTGCTGGTGTAGCAATGCAAGCATGTCCTCCATCCCCAGTATTGCTACTACTAGTGGAATCATTTTGGTGTGGGAAGGGGTGTGGGATGTGGGTGTGCTCCTTTTGTGCTGGCCCAGACTCCATTGCCTCCACCTGTGCTTATTGTGTGCACCTGTGGCAGTTGGGAACACTGCACATAGTAGTTTACGGTTGATTCACAATGCTGGTATTACCGGCATGCCGTTATCCCCTATTAGCGCCTTCATGATGCTGGTATTTGCATGTCCGTCTGACTTGTGATGTCCCCCCATTAGCGGCATACCGGTATTGCCGGCCTGAAGGGCCGCGTGCCTGCGCCATTGCCACTATTAGAGGCACCATTATTAGCAGGGCCTCTGGGGTCTTGGGTCGGAATAGCCCGGAGCGGTATGCGATGCCGGTAATCTTTTACCAGCATCGTTTTTCCATTACCTCCAACCTTGTAATGACCCCCATTGTCTCTCATATAGTTCCTATTCCTTCAAAATACTAGTATCTCATGGGGCCTCATTACAGTTTTGCTGGTGTGGTAAAAGGGCCCTCAAAACTGCAGGTAATTCCATCACCAGCACTTTTACTGCACTGACAAAACACAAGTTTGCCAGTGGGGGCACTGATTTACCTCCAGCCATGAGCTGGAGGTAAATACTGCCCCCACCAGCAAAAAAAAACCCGGAATTACGGCACCAGTAATTTCTGTGTCGGTAATTCCAACAATCCCCTCGATTGAGTCCTATTGGACTCTATGGAATGGGGGTTTACCAACGTTTTCGCCACTTTGAATATGCCAGTAATTCAGGCATTCCAAGTGACGGAAACAGTATTACTGTTTTGGTGCCATGGTCTCGGGAGGATAGCTCAGGGGCAATGTGCTTGCATTGGAAGCAAAATGACGCAGAGCAACACAGGTTTGATCCCTGGGTCCGCGCTTAGAAACCTCTGGTTATTAAGCATGTTATAAATAACCTATCATATATAATATATCCCACTGGAATTACAGCCAAAACTGTAAGTACCCCTATAGTCTATCCGTCTAAACAAAACTATACCTCTACCTCACTGCCACTTCTCCACACCTCGTTGAACCCTGCCTCCACAAGCAACAGCCAATTTTCCCTGCCATTGAACTCTCCCCACGTGCAACCCCACTTCACTGTCTTCACAAAACTAGATGTCCAAGCTATGGGCCCTGTTTCCCAACTACCAAAGACACAAAAAATGCCACCTCCACTCCAACCAAAAAAAAAAACCTTTCCCCCAAATCAACCCTCCTATAAACACATTGTGGACCCAAGATGACACCAGTAATGAAAAAAGGGATCCATTGTCTCTAAATAACTTCCCTCCTGCTGCCCTTCTCCTGAATCACTATAGTGATTCGTTCTCTTCCATCTTCTATCAGTGTATAATATTCCCACCTACTTTTATTCCTACTATCCAATAAATGACCATACATTTCCTTCCCACATTGTAAAATAAACGTATCCACTGATGGTAAACCCTTTTCGTGTGCCCATAATTTACATGTTATAACTACTGTGAGAAACTTGACGGTATTCTCCCACCTACTCCCTCAAGATCTTCCATCCAGGTGACCAGGTGGACAAGCGAGGGAGGATCACCTGAGTGGAGGGTCACAAGGGATTGAGAAGAGAATGCCCAAGGACGAGACATTGCATTCCCCCATTCCAATAATACTCCAATCTACTCCCCCTCAGCCTTCATGGGGTATTTTTAATCACACCCCATCTCCCTCCTCCCCATTTCCAACAAACACTGAGATGAGGAAGTTGCAACTAAGTAAGTAAAGGTTTTGAAGCTAACATCTTTGAGCCTGTGCCGCTCTTGATACTATGCCTGTCTCACATATGGGGTCATGAGTGGGATACAACTCAACCAAAACAGGTTGGGGAGCCCTGAAATATGAGAGTTAAGTGATAGAGCCTCCAACACCACAGTGGCCACTAAATGTTCTGTTGGGTTTGATCTTTGTAGTAGCCTGTCTGAAACTATCCCTCCAAAAGGAAGACGTCTCATCCCTACTGATCTTGTTTGTATTCCACCCCCATTAGGTTGGTACCCAAGTCAGGACTTTCTTGGAGGTTTGGCATCGATGTCCTGCCCGGGGTGATCAACCATGATTTTAGAGGGGATGTGAAGGTACCACCCCACAATCATGGGGAAGAGGCCTTTCAGATCCAAACAGGGGATCAAATAGCCCACGGGATGTTTGACGAATGGGGATTTACGGGCAGAATGGCATGCAAGTCCCTGTTTTACACGCAAATAATTTCATGAATCAGGTCCCTAGAGTTTTTTTTCTCGAAAATAGCAATGTTCAAAGAGCTGTTTTAGGATCCCCTATGCCCAAAGCTAAATAGAATTTTAAATCTTTCCTAGGGTTAATTGGGTACTATCAAAGATTCATAACTAATTTTTCCAGTAAAATAGCCAGATTGAGCCATAAACTACGAAACGCAGAACCCCAGAAACTCAAATGGGATGAGGAGGACGATGCATGCGATCAGGCCCTAAAACGAATATTATGTCAAAGCCCTATTCTCAAGGAAGCAGACTTTGCTAAGGACTTCATAGTACAAGCTGACGCTTCTTTGACTGGTTTAGGTGCAGTATTATCTCAGAACTAAGACAGACTGACTAAGACATCCCATTCGAGGGGATAGTGTCCTCCAACGTATTCCTCATCTATGACAGGTAATGACCACAGCTGTGCTGCTTTGGAAAATATTCGGCAGAGGGCGTCCTGCATCGATGAAGTCGATACATTGTTCCTCGAGGGCCTCCGTCGAGGGTCGACGTCACTGGATGTTATATACAGGACACACGGCGCCCGTAGCCTCAGTTCCGTTTTTTCCGCAATGTGGTTGCTTCGGAATCTCAGCGCGCTCGATTCTTCTGTGCGAATATGTCTTTATCTTTTTCTGCTACCCCAAAGTCGGGCTTTAAAAAGTGTCGGGACTGCGGGTCGACGATGTCCATCACGGACCCACACAACATCTGCCTTTGGTGCCTCAACGAAAGCCACGCCACCGACGACTGCGAGGAGTGTCAGTCCCTGACGTCTAAGGCCTTGCTGGAACGGAAGAAGAAATTGAAGGTAGGTAGGGTGTCTAAGTCCCATAAGTCGAAGCCTGCTGGGCTTTCGACTGATGACTCGAGGGGCGACTCTCTGTGTCGACGAAAGTCCAGGGGGTCTTGGTCTAGGAGTGGTTCCCGCCATTCCTCTGCCTCGTTGAGGCATTCTAGGAAGTGCCGTCTCCGGTCGCCTTCCCCGTCTTCGTCAGAGGAGGATTCCGCTAGATGGTTGACTTGTCCCACCAAGTCTTCGTCGCTGGCCGAATGGGATTCATTCCGCCGGCAGATGTTGGCGATTTTTTCGAATCGCAAGGCACAATTCTGTCAAAAGAAGCCGGAAAGGAACGAGCTCGGTCCACCACTCGCACGCTTTCGGGCTCAGGCGGTCGGTGCGATCATCGGGAGTCGTCGAGGACCCGCTCGGACAAGGGAGATCGCCATAGCCGTGCCAGGTCCAGGTCCCAGTCCTCGACACCATCGAGACCGTCGGAACCTGTGAAGCCTTCGAGGAAGCCGTCAACGCCATCAGCGCTGTGTCCGTCGAGAGACACTCTTGGGGCTCCGGCCTCGAAGAGGTTGTCGACACCGTCTGCGCCTCGGTCGACGCCGAATCCCTCACGCCTTCGACGCCATTTGTGGAGGATTTGCCAGAGGATCCCCAGAGGGCTGTGGAACCTCCGAGGAAGGCTCTCAGTAAATCTGTGAGGCCGGTGTTTGAGCCCTACTCTGTTCCTCCTCCCAGATTGGATATGTTCCAACCTTTTGATTATATGTCGGCGGTGGAGGAAGGGTCTGAGGAGGAGATGGTTGTGTCTCCTGATGTTCCTGATGACCTTGTGTCTGGGCACAGTCAGTTGGAGGAACTCTGTCAGTCCCTGCATGACGCCAGTGGTCTTGATACCTCTCTGGAGATGGAGTTTGGCAGGCCTGAGCCGGGGACGCATGCCGAATCCTCTCTAGGCGTCTCATGTCGAGGGTTACTGAATACTTGGGGTGGTCTGCTCCACCTGTTGATTTTGATCCGGCTGATCTGACGGACATCCTGGACCAAGGTCCACCCACTGACCCGGTGTTGCCATTTCACATGGCTTTGCAGAGAAGGGTGGCTGCGGCTTGGACTGCTCCAGAGAGTCTCCCAGCAGTGAATAAGTCGCTTCCGAAAAAATACTGCCCAGCCAGCAGTGACCCCTGCTACTTGTCGACGCACCCTACTCCGGACAGTTTGGTGGTGCAGGTGGCTACGGCCCCCGCAAAGCAGGCTGCGTACCCTACCATCCCTCCTGATAGGGACGATAAACGCTTTGATGCTTGGGCGAAGAAGGTATTTTCATCTGGGGGTATGGCTTTGAAGGCAGCCAACTCCGTTTGTGCCTTGGCGAGATTCACTCACACTCTGTGGAATTGTGCATCTTTGGTGGCTGAGCATATGCCGGGAGGAATAGGATGGTTTTCTAACCCTCACGCAGGACAGCAAGGATGCCATGTGTGAAGCCGTTCAGTCGGGTTTGGACACAGCAGACTGTGTCAGTCGGCCCATGGTTGCGAGCACCGTGATACGCAAGTTTGCGTGGTTGCAGAAGTCGGAGTTTGCTTCTGATGTGCAATCTCAGCTTCTAAACATACCCTTTGATGGTGTCCATCTGTTTGGCAGCAAGGCTGACGAGAGCCTTGAGAGATTGCAGACCTCCAAAGCTGCAGTGAAGTCTTTGAGCGCTGCAGTACGTCAACCTCTGCCGTTTCGTCCTAGGGGACATCTGTAACGCTCACCTGACTCCCACGGGGGCGCTGGCCTGGTTCGCACTGCTGTGACCTCGTCTAAGGTGATGCGCAGGGTTCGGAAGACGGACTGGTCCGGGCCCCAGATCTGGCTTGTCTGACTCACAGAAGTATCCTTCTGTAGGTGAGAATAGGGGGTTAACTGTCTGCGGGGTAATGCAATCGGCCTCCCACTTACCCCTCTCACCCTCCTCAAAACCCTTTTGTGCTTCCCCGTAGCGTCTCATCTTAGGGTCTGGAAGGACGAGTTCTCCATCCTGCTTCTGATGCAGGGGTGCGTTGGTATCCAGTTACGTCACTGGATTTTCGGATGGGTGAGAACCAAACTTGCTTGGCTTCCAGGTAAGTTTTTCTATAAGTGGTTCCCCTTGTATCCATGCATTAATGTTCTAATGCTAGTGTCTTTTTCCCCATAGGGGCCGGGGTACGGAATGCCGGGGAACAGGTACCGACCCGAGGTGAGCGGTGAAATCCTTGTGGAAATCAGGTAAGTCTTTAATGAGTGTTTTTGTAATGTCTTTTCATTCACTCATTAACGCTGATGTCTTTTTCCCCTTAGGGGCCGGGGTCCGAAAATGCCTGGATGTGGCGCGGACCCGAAATGAAAAGGGAATGACCCAACAGGTAAGTCTTGACATGGAGTTTTAGCTTCCCTTTTCCCTTCTTTCTCTCACCTTTGTTCTTGTCTTTTCCTCCCTAGGCGCGGGGGCGCGACTGCGAATCCGGATGGTCGCTGCTGAACATGGAGGCACCCTGTAAAGGTGAGTAGAATGCGGCGCTGCAGCGATCGATGCGATGTGCTTTTAAAAATAAATGTCTTCCTTTTCAGGATTGTCAGCGAAATGTCTCTGGGATGCAGATTTAGCAGGTGAGGCCTTTTCCTTCTTCTGTTCTCTTGTTCCCTTCCTTTGCAGGTGATTCAGGATGCTGGCAGGTGTGGCAGAAGTCAAGATGCAGGAGCAGACACGGTGAGCGTCCAGCTGCTAGATGCAGAACAACGCGAAGCACGTGTGGCTGATCGGGTGTGGTTTAAATAGCCTTGGAAGAAGTTCCTAGAATGTGTCCTTCCTCCAATCAGGTATGTATCCTTCCCCGACCACGCCCGGGTGGTAAATGAGTCCCACAGGTAAAGTAGTTCCTTTCAGGCCTCAAGGAGGCCGGGGTTCTGCAGCATGGTCTGCATCAGGTAAGTGCACCCAAACACTTTCATAATGAGCCTGGCGCCTATGGCGCCAGGACTGACGTTTTCTATGAGCCTGGCGCCATTGGCTGTCCAAAGGGCCCCTATAAGGGGTTGCTCGGACCTTCCCCGGGGACTTGATGTCTGCTTTCGGGGACGCAGGGCCTGAGCCGGCTCCCCGGGAGCGGGCATCGTGACAGCACGCCCCCCCAAGGCCCCTCCCAAGGTTGTTCCCTCCGGGGGTTTTGGTTTGTTTGGGAAGAGTCGGTGGAATTTCCTGACTAATCGAGGTGCATGCACATGGTCACTGGGTTCCCACGACCTCTCCTGAGGTCCGTACCCCTTCCAATCAGTTAGGTAGAAAAGCTTTGACCTAAACATTTTTGAATCTAAAATGTTCTTCACTTCGAATTCGGGTTCCCCATCTATTTGAATAGGTTCTGGAGGTTTGAGTAGTCGGGTTCCGGGGACCACTGGTTTCAGAAGTGACACATGAAAAACAGGGTGAATTCGCATATTAGCTGGTAAATCAAGTTTAACCGCTACTGGGTTAATTATTGCCGTAATAGAATAAGGTCCCAGATATTTTGGGTTAAAAGTTCAAGGCCCTTTGAGCGGTAAATGTCTGGTAGCTAACCACACTTGATCCCCAATCTGATACGGAGGTGCTTCACTCCGATGTAGGTCAGCATTCTCCTTGTATTTTCTCTTGGCTTGTTGTAAATGCGTGGTTGCCTCTTTGAAGGCTCGGGTAATGGTCGAATGCTGATATTCTACTGCGGGCACTCCGAGGTTCTGAGGCGAGTCGAGGTTTGAGGTTCGAGGGTGATGTCCAAACAAGGTATAAAAAGGACTATGGCCAGTTCCAGAGTGTACCGAATTATTATATGCGTATTCGGCTATCCAAAGAATGTCTTTCCAGTTGCTTTCAGATTGCTGTAACATGCACCGTAAGTACTGCTCAAGGGTCTGATTTGTCCTCTCGGTCTGACCATCGGTCTGAGGGTGGTGACTGGTCGATAATCTTACGTCGATTTGTGCCATTTGACAACATTTGCGCCAGAAGTGGGAAATTAATTGGCTTCCCCGGTCAGAGATTAGTATAGATGGGAATCCATGTAGCCGAACAATATTTTCGAGAAATTCTTTGGCTAGGACAGAAGCTGAAGGTAAACCTTTTAAAGGAATGAAGTGGGCCATTTTGGAAAACAAATCCACAATTACCAGAATGGTATTGTATCCCGAACAAGGAGGCAAGTCCGTAATAAAATCCATTGATAGGGTGTGCCAGGGTGCTGGCGGTATGTCTAGAGGTTGAAGGAGACCGGCTGGTCTTTTCTTTTGACCTTTATTTTGGGCGCAAACACCACAGGACATCACAAAAGATTTAACATCTTTTCGCCAAGAGGGCCACCAGAATTGTCGTTTCACCTTTTCCATTGTCTTGGCAATACCGGGGTGTCCCTCTATTAATGTATCATGATAACCTGAAATAACTAGTTTGTGTAAATCCTTGTGCGGCAGGAATAAGCGTCCTTGGTAATAAGGTAAACCATTATCTATGGTAAAGTCTGATCCCTTTTGTATCCAATCCTGTAGGACTGTAGAGTCCAGGAGTTGTTTCACTCTGACTTGAATGTATTCAAGCGTCTGTAACGAAGTCATGCCTAGAATTCTGTGTTCGGGAATTATTGGTACTGGTTCTGAGTTTGTATCAGATTCTCCCATTCCAATTCGGGATAAGGCTTCTGCTTTGCCGTTCTTGCAGCCAGGTCAATAGGTAATCACGAAATCAAATTCAGCGAAAAACGAAGCCCATCAGAGCTGCCGTGATGACTGAGCCTTGGCGGTTTTCAAATACTGTAAATTCCGGTGATCAGTGATCACTGTGATGGTATGTCGAGCGCCAAGCAGGTAATGCCGCCAGACTTTAAAAGCGGACTTTATGGCTAACAGTTCTTTGACAGTGATTGCGTAATTAATCTCTGGTGCCGAGAATTTTCTGGACCAAAATGCTACGGGATGCAGTTGGTTGGTTTCAGGATCTCTTTGAGACAGAACTGCTCCCATGGCTAGGCTGGATGCGTCAGTTTCGACGACATACGGGAGATCTGGACGTGGGTGTTTCAATATAGGTGCGGAGGTAAACTTAGCTTTTAAATCCTGGAAGGCCTGCTCGGCTTCTTCAGACCATTCAAAACAATTATTTTTCCTCAAAGTGCAGTAATGGGTTGTACTATGCGTGAGAATTCCGGGATAAACCTGCGATAGAAATTGGCAAAGCCGAGCATGCTTTGAACCCCTTTTACAGAGCTAGGTGATGGCCATTTGAGGATGGCATCCACTTTTCTTGAGTCCATTCGGACTCCTTTGGGTGTCAGGATGAAACTGAGAAACTCAACTTCTGTGGTATGGAAAACACATTTCTCCAGTTTAGCAAATAGTTTGTGTTGGCGCAGTTTTTCCAGAACTGCCCTAACGTGTTTTCTGTGATCAGATTCCGAAGAGGAGTACACTAGAATGTCATCGATATAGACGACAACACAAACATCGATGAGTTCCCGAAGGACATCATTCATGAAGAATTGGAAGGCAGCAGGCGCATTGCACAACCCGAAAGGCATTACCTGGTATTCGAATAATCCATATTTTGTACGGAAGGCTGTTTTCCATTCGTCGCCTTCTTTTACTCGCACCAGATGATATGCCCCCCGGAGATCTAACTTGGTGTATATGCAAGCGTCCTTCACCTGGTCAAGGAGTTCAGGAATCAGAGGCAGAGGATAACGGTTTTTAACCGTTATCTGGTTCAATGCGCGGTAATCGATACAAGTTCTAAGGTTGCTTTCTTTTTTAGGCACGAAGAACAAAGCCGAGGATGCCGGGGACTTTGACGGGCGAATAAAACCATCGGCGAGGTATTGATCCAAATATTGTCTCAAATGCAGGTTCTCAGGTTCGGTAAGGGCATAAATCCTGCTACAAGGGGGTTGTGCAACGGGCACCAGATCGATTTGGCAATCGTACGATCAGTGAGGAGGTAACGTGTTGGCCTGTTCCTTTTGGAAGACATCCTGAAAGTCCTGGTATTCCGGAGGTAATTGCATGGAGGCAGAGGTTACAGATGCTAGATTAATCTTCAGGTTTTCTGGGTAGCATGTTTGTGCACAATCCGGGAAGGTTATTCTCTTAGCTCGCCAATCAATTCGAGGATTATGTGTCTCTAACCAAGGAATTCCAAGAATAACCTGAAACTGTGGAGCCTTGATTATATCAAACACAACTGCCTCCCGATGGCCGTCAGGACCAATAAGAGTCACCCCAGTAGTGGAATGTGTTACCGGTCCAGAGGCAATTTCAGTTCCATCGACTGTGGTGATGACATCTTTGCTGGTTTTAGGACGGAGAGAGAGGTTAATCCTAGAGGCCAATTCACGATCCACGTAGTTTCCAATAGCCCCACTATCGATGTATGCCTTTATTGCATGCAACCGCTTAGGCTTTTCTGGATCTACGAGAACCATTGGCACAATGAAATGCGAGGTCTGAGAGTTAGTTTTCAAGCTCGGCAAGCGGACCCCTACGCTTGTCGGGCTGAGTCGTTTCCCGAAACAGAGTCTTCATGGTTTTTATCAGCGGCTCCTACCGCTTTTCGGGGCGGTTTTGCCGGGCAATCTCGTAGAAAGTGTCCAGAGTTCCCACAATAAAGACATAATTTTAACTGCCGCCTCCTTTCACGTTCCTTTTGAGTTAAGGGTTCTTTAACCCCTCCAATTTGCATAGGCTCAGAGACATCGGGCCTCATTCCGACCCAGGCGGTAAGGGGTTTACGGCAGCGTAAACAGCGCCGACCCTTACCGCCTGATTCCGAGGTCCCTTAGCACCATGGAGGATTTAACACCTGCTTTTAGCAGGTGTTAAAATCCATGGCGCTAAGGGACCATGTTGTTAATTACGCCACCGTAATTTACGGTGGCGTAATTAACGCCTTCCCCACTCCCATTATGCCCTATGGGGCAAAAATGGGAATGGGGAAGGGTAAATGGGGATTGGGGATTTACCGCCCCGCCAACCTCGGAATGGGGCGGTAAGTCCGCCAACCACCATGGCGTAAACATAGTTTACGCCATGGTGGTAAAGGTACGACCCAGGCGGTAACTTATCGCCTGGGTCGGAATGAGGCCCATCAACTCCCTTGGGGTTAGCGTGGGTCTTGACCAACACCTGGGTCTCAAACCTGGACCAATCTGTTTTTCTGTTTTGAAGTCTGTGATCCAATTGGACCACTAAGTCTATATAGTCTGTGCATTCTTGGGGCGGATTTACAACTTGGGCCAAGACATCTTTAAGTTCTCCGCGTAGACCTCGATAAAATAACGTGACTCTTTTATCCTCTGGCCATCCCGTTTCCACAATTAGTCTATTAAAGTTTGCAATATAGGATAGGAGGTCCTGATTGCCCTGTCGCAGGGATAGAAGTTCGTCATCCAGAGCCTGCCCCTGAGAGTGTCGAGCAAATAACCTTTCCATGCTTGCTTTAAATCCTTGAAAATCACAGAGAATCGGGTCATCTTGAGTAACCAGTGGAACTGACCAATCGGCAGCACAGCCGCTGAGATATGACAATACAAAGGCTACTTTGGTCTGATCATTAGGGAAGGCCCCAGGTCTGCATAGGAAGTGCAAACGACACTGATTCATGAATACGGCGAATCGTTTGGGGTCCCCAGCAAAGCGTTCAGGTGGGGCCAGCGGCATGTTTCCAGGTAAATTAATCTGCACAGGGTTACTGGGAACCACAGGAGCGGGGTTCCCTCCGGAACAGGGTAGAGGAGTTTGTCCAGCTTGACCTTGCTAAAGCTGTCTGGCCAGGTCATCAGTTCTTTCCTTTGATATTATTAATTCCCTCTTGAGGGCATTAGTCTCTTGACGAGCGGCATGTACTTCGGCCCGTAGTTCCCCCAGTAATTGGGCCAACTGATCAGTCTCAGAAGTTTCCATAGCGCCTGGGTGGGAATTTGTAGGAAGGCTTCGCGTTCTGTAACGCTCACCTGACTCCCACGGGGGCGCTGGCCTGGTTCGCACTGCTGTGACCTCGTCTAAGGTGATGCGCAGGGTTCGGAAGACGGACTGGACCGGGCCCCAGATCTGGCTTGTCTGACTCGCAGAAGTATCCTTCTGTAGGTGAGAATAGGGGGTTAACTGTCTGCGGGGTAATGCAATAGGCCTCCCACTTACCCCTCTCACCCTCCTCAAAACCCTTTTGTGCTTCCCCGTAGCGTCTCACCTTAGGGTCTGGAAGGACGAGCTCTCCATCCTGCTTCTGATGCAGGGGCGCGTTGGTATCCAGTTACGTCACTGGATTTTCGAATGGGTGAGAACCAAACTTGCTTGGCTTCCAGGTAAGTTTTTCTATAAGTGGTTCCCCTTGTGTCCATGCATTAATGTTCTAATGCTAGTGTCTTTTTCCCCATAGGGGCCGGGGTACGGAATGCTGGGGAACAGGCACCGACCCGAGGTGAGCGGTGAAATCCTTGTGGAAATCAGGTAAGTCTTTAATGAGTGTTTTGGTAATGTCTTTTCATTCACTCATTAACGCTGATGTCTTTTTCCCCTTAGGGGCCGGGGTCCGAAAATGCCTGGATGCGGCGCGGACCCGAAATGAAAAGGGAACGACCCAACAGGTAAGTCTTGACATGGAGTTTTAGCTTCCCTTTTCCCTTCTTTCTCTCACCTTTGTTCTTGTCTTTTACTCCCTAGGCGCGGGGGCCTATTCGCGACTGCGAATCCGGATGGTCGCTGCTGAAAATGGAGGCGCCCTGTAAAGGTGAGTAGAATGCGGCGCTGCAGCGATCGATGCGATGTGCTTTTAAAAATAAATGTCTTCCTTTTCAGGATTGTCGGCGAAATGTCTCTGGGATGCAGATTTAGCAGGTGAGGCCTTTTCCTTCTTCTATTCTCTTGTTCCCTTCCTTTGCAGGTGATTCAGGATGCTGGCAGGTGTGGCAGAAGTCAAGATGCAGGAGCAGACACGGTGAGCGTCCAGCTGCTAGATGCAGAACAACGCGAAGCACGTGTGGCTGATCGGGTGTGGTTCAAATAGCCTTGGAAGAAGTTCCTAGAATGTGTCCTTCCTCCAATCAGGTATGTATCCTTCCCCGACCACGCCCGGGAGGTAAATGAGTCCCACAGGTAAAGTAGTTCCTTTCAGGCCTCAAGGAGGCCGGGGTTCTGCAGCATGGTCTGCATCAGGTAAGTGCACCCAAACACTTTCATAATGAGCCTGGCGCTCTCCAAAGGGCCCCTATCAGGGGTTGCTGGGACCTTCCCCGGGGACTTGATGTCCGCTTTCGGGGACGCAGGGCCTGAGCCGGCTCCCCGGGAGCGGGCATCGTGACAACATCAATGGAGGGGAGGTTCCTTTCGGTACTACTCTTCCTTTGGTAGAAGCGAGAGGAGCTGCCAGTCAAAGGGGCCACTGTAGGGGTACCAGAGGTGGAAAGCAAGGTACTCGAGGTGCCAAAGCTGCTCAGGCAGTTGCCTCTTTGCCCTCAGGCACTGCCACAGTCTCATCCGCTCAGTCATGAGGCCATGTCCCATGGTTCGCTGGTTGGGGGCAGACTTGCGCAGCATCTTGGAGAATGGCGTGCCATTACTTCAGATGTGTGGGTTCTGGAGATCATAACCCACGGCTACTGTCTTCCCTTTCGGCAGAGGCCTCATGACAATCCACTGGGGAAGCTCTCTTTGAAGCGTCCGGATCCGCTCCTTGCGCAGGAACGCAAGGAGCGGTCAGACACACTTAGGACCTGAGCCGGTCCCAAGTGTGCCTGAGGGGCAGGTGGTGAGACCCTGACCTCAAACCTGGGCATTCAGAGGGAGAACACCTGTCAACGTAATGCTTCCTGGTGAGTTTCTTGAAGGTCAGAGAGAGAAACTCAGGAATGTACATTTGACTGGAGCGGTGCAGGAGAAGGGCACAGTTTGCAAAGCGGCATGGCGCAAAAAGAGATGGAAAGCATAACAAGTACAGAAAGTGTAAGAAAGAATGGAAATAGGGAAAACAGAAAGAAGGAAAAGGTGCAGCTGCCCTGAAGGAAAGTAAAGCAGAGTAAAGGCATGTGAAGTGTGCAAGAGACACGAGAAACAAGTAGAGGTGTGCAAGACGCACAATAAAGAAGGGAACGTGTGCGAGAGGCACGATACAAGGACAAGGAACCAAAGGAAGTTGCAAGTGTGCACGGTGAAATAAAGGAAACAAAAGAAAGCAAGAAGGGGTGCAGGAAGCACCTTAAATTGAAAGGTTGGAAAGAAAGACGCAGTGAAGAAAAGGTTGCAAGTATGCACAGTGAAATAAAGGAAACAAATGAAAGCAAGAAGGGGTGCAGGAAGCACCTGAAGGTGAAAGCTTAAAAGGGAAGAGCAAGGAATAAGGAGAGAGGTTAAAGATTGCAGTGGTCGTGCTTGGGAGGAGCAAATATCTCTGATACTACCCGATGTGGTAACTGTACAGTGAAAGGTACATCCTGACTAGGAGAACTTTGTTTAAAGACGAAAGGAGCCTAAGCTTGGGGAAGGGAACCCTGAGAGGCCTAAGAAGAAGTGTGTTAAAAAAAAGGTACATCCTGACAGAAGAACTTTGTTGGCTTGTTTGTTAAAAGGGGTAAGGGGCCTAAGCTTGGGGAAGGGAACCCTGAGAGGCCTAATAAGACTTGTGCAAGAGACATTGCTGAACTGTGTAAAGAGAGGTCTACACTTGGAGAAAGGAACCCTGAGAGGCCTGACCAGAACTGTGTATTTTTTGTTGTTGCTCGGAACTGGAAGAGTCCGAGCTTGAGGAAGGGAACCTCAAGAGACCCAAGGATATTGTGAACTTTGTTGATTTGCTGCAAGACCCCTGTGTGGAAGGGCTCTCCCTTTCGAATGGCACTATCTTTCTCTGGCAGAACTACACCCATTGGTAAGACTATCTGAAACCAGCTATGGTTTACATTTCCTTTTCTTTGGACCACCGATTGTTTCGTTTTTAAGACTTCCTAACACATTTTCTTAAAGAGCAAGGGCAAGCATAGGTTTAGAAACAGACAGATTATTATTTTGGACTTTCAGCCATTGACGGCTCTTTAGAAACATCAGTTAAGGAAACCATCTCTTTAGAGTTAGGGCCAGTTAGGCATTACACCAACCCAGGAGTCTTAGTAAATAAAGGTTTTGAAACCAACATATTTGAGTCTGTCTCTCTCTTGATACCATGCCTATCTCAAACCACTTATACCCACGCCAGTGACTGTCTACCCCATTACTCACTTCATTTGGAATGCTCCTTTACATACGTGTACCAATACTCATTTATTCGTACGAATATTGACCTGTTCCCAACCTACTCAACTGAAAGCTCTGATAATACTCTACTTTTTCTATATCCAATTTTAGTAACCAATATCTATAAAACATGATACATCCTTTCCTCGTGTGTTTGTTCCTGGGAAAAGAAAGGGATTGCCCTTGAACACTCGCCCACTGTACAATGTGTCACTAATCCTTGTGGTACGGTAATTTTACCACAGGGCAGTGCATAGGCTTGTGTTGCCATAGGCTGTTGCTATGCATAGGTCTGTATGCGCCCTGGCACTGGATATTGAATTTGCTATGTCTGAAGCGGTTGTATGGGGTTTGGGGCACATGCTTGTGGGGTTCCTGGGGCATACTACATTACTGAATGGTACATGTGTGAGTGACAAGACAATGGAAGCACTGGACCGCTAACATTGTTATAAAGGAAAATAACTGAATAGGCAAACGTTTCTCCTGCTTGCGTGCTCTGTGTTCTCTTAACCCACTTGCCATGATATTCCAGGGTTAGTCAATATATAATCTACATGGGAAACTCTTCTCTTTAACTTAAGCATCAATCCTATCTATGCTACTTTCTAGGCCCTCAATACAATCTCCGCTCCTTAGCCTAAAACGTACAGTAATGCTGACTACAACACTCATTTTACACTGTGCCATTCTAAATAAAATGGGTTCTCCGTCCTCCGTACTCTGCACTCCTACCAAAACTACTGATGCAATGTCCAATATGTGGCATAGATATGCTAGTATGAGTTATATCTGTGTGTATGCATCTGTCTGTGTGTACATGCGTGAGCGTGTGTGCGCGCTCGTAATTGTGTATGTTTATTAATCCTATGCCCCCGTTATACTTGCGCATACATGAGTTATCGTTTAGAGCATCAGGCCTATCTTCATGATAGCCTTTTCTCATGGTCATTTAAGGGTACTTATACTAACAGCAAAAAAAGATCCGTGAAACAGGACCGATATTTTTCAGTTCCTTCCCCTTATATTTTGCCGACAAAAATAAGATTACGCGTTCCCAAAAACGCCTGTGTCATGCATGACCTCTTCGGTCCAATGGTTTAAACATCCTATCTTTAGTTCCCCTATTCCCCATTCCTTATCTTGAAGGCGACTGACATGTGAGCCAGAGGAGTCTCCATATTCCAAAAGAACCTTTATCTAACAATACCCCAAAATCCAATACTTTAACACAAAGTCGATCTTGCGGCGCTCCAAAAATTACTAAAATTCCAAAACAAAAGCCAATTATTTTCCCTCAAATTCTTTTAAACCTCTCAATAATTACTTAGCTCATTCTCACTCACAACACAATCACCTTACTCAAAATAATCCACATAAACACTTTTACACATAAGACAGCATAATATCAGTTGAACACAATTACCATGGTTCCTCCTTAATATATCCCCTTTGCTTGAGCACAAAGGAGTGGGAGGTTCTCCACTACGACACTGCTCTTTCTTTTTATCACTAGTAGAGCGTTTTCGAATATAATGCTGTTTTGTCTCAACTAAGTGAAGATTCTGTTACACTACCCTTTTGACTACCAAAAATAATAAAGTTAAAAAAAAGTAAATGTAAAAACAAAGGACGTACAACATATAACAATTAACCATACCATAACATTCATAATTAAAGTCTCACTTTCATTCGGTTTCACTTAACCCCTTGACTTCACCCTCTTGTACAATTCCAGGAATTAAAAAATAATGTTCCCTCTACCCCCCCCTTGGTTTTCTCGCAAAGTGTCATGAACCATCGAATTTGCCCCTTCTGGGCTTCCTGGTCCCTGTCACGTCGGGCCTTACACTCCATAATACTACCAACATGGCGGCAAGCTCAGCACGCTGCTCGCCAGTCTTCACGTTCTACGCAGCGTCCTCTATAAAGAAGCCACACCCTCACGGCCCTGCGCGTCTCAACGCTACTACTAGCTGTGATCGGAAGTGTGTTCCGAACTTTCTCTAGTGCTACTTGCTATCCCCTGGCCCTTGGATTCCCTTCTTTCGACTTCTTCCCTCTTTTCTACTTCCCGGAATCTCTGTGCCGCTTCCGCGCGCCCCCAACACCTTCTTGAATACTCCTGGAGTTTCCCGTGATCCTGGACATCGAAGCTGAACGTAATCTGGAAGCCGAGGACGGCCGAGCGGGCTTATTAAAGTCCCGAACCATACGAAAGAAGACTCCACCAAAAGAGGACATCAGGCAACATAGGTGAGAAAGGGGGGAAACCTGTGACAGATTGAGACGCCACCTGACCGAAGTCGATACAGACATGGAGGTGGCCATCCAGGATCTTATGCGTGGCATGCAATAATTATCGACCGAAGTACAGAACTTGAAAGCGGAGAACGCTGCGCTGAAACAATTGGTACTCTCACGCGACTCTGCCTCAAAGGACAGCGTGCTATTGGGCGGCATTGTTGACAAATATGACGGCCGTGCAAAAACCCTCCGAGGATTCCTGGATTCTTGTTTGGCCCACTTTACCTTTAAACCTTATTATTTTTCCACCCCCAAGGCCAGGGGAGTTGCTAGGTCTGGAAAAGACCCGGGGCTAAGCTGATGTCGGAACTGTTGGGACTGGGGGCTAGCTAGTATTTTGGCTGTAGCTCCTGATATTCTATCCAGGGCTACAACCAAAAGATCAGGGGCTATAGCCCCCTTAGCCCCCCCCCCTAGCAACGCCCCTGCCCAGGGCTAAAGTGGGCTTCATTATTTCTCACCTCTCTGGGAATGCCTTAGCCTGGGCCACACCATTAGTTAACACCGGAGATTTTCTTTTGGATGATTATGATGGATTCATTCAAGCACTAAAAACTATGTTTGACCGCCCAGAACAGGTCTTTAGTGCTCAAGAACGTTTACTCGATTTCCAGCAAGGCTCTCAGGACATGCTCACCTACATAACTCGATTCAAGCAATTGGCTAAAGAAGCGGGTTGGCCTTCTGAAGCTTGCTTCACCCTCTTTCGAAGAGGGCTAAATGAAGATGTTAAGGATGAATTAGCCAGGGTAGCACGTCCTAGTTCTTACCAGGCACTTATGGATCTTGCTCTACAAATTGATTTCCGAATCCAGGAAAGAAAGGCAGCGAAAAGGAAGACCAAGTCAACCATCCAAAAAAATCCTCTTGCAAGCCCTTCAAAATCCGAAGATTCTCCTGCTCCTACAAATGAACCCGAACCCATGCAGCTAGGGGCCTTCCGTGGACCCATATCCCCCCAAGAAAGGCTGAGAAGGATCCATACTGGCTTATGCATGTACTGTGCCTCGGGCAAGCATTTAGTCAGAAAATGTCCCTTAGCCCCTCCACGGCGTTCGGGAAACGCCAGCTCCTGATCCTAGATTGAGCTCAGTTTCGGGAGAAAGATGCAGGCTCCACATCTATACCATCCTTGAACTCTCCTGGACGAAACTCCCTGGTAGCTTACAGGCTTTTCTATCGTCATCTGAGAAGTAATCCTACCCCATTCTGGCACTAGTGGACTGTGGGGCCATGGGAATATTCATAGATCAGGAATGGGTCCTTAAACACCATATTCCTTACGAATCCCGGAACGTCCGGCAACCTGCAGAAGCAATTGATGGAAGACCTCTTTCTTCTGTTCCCATAACCCTTCAGACTAAGGAAATTGAGCTTGCTATAAACCATCACCGAGAAAGGATAAAGTTTGACATCATAAAATCTGCCCATTACCCAATGGTTTTGGGAATGCCCTGGCTACAAAAACACAACCCATACATCAATTGGACAGCTGGTTCACTGTTCTTAGGTTCCGAATTTTGTATGTCCCATTGTCTGCTCCAGGATCCTTCACCGACAACATCAGAAGAACATTCAACAACTCAGCAAGATCCTCTTATGGTCTCCAACATCATCCAGGTTCCTAAAACCTACCAGGAATACACCGATGTGTTCTCTTCTGCTATTTTCCAAGCACTGCCACCCCATAGGCCTGAGGACTGTGCTATTGAGACTGAACCTTCAGCCGTGATTCCCTTTGGAAGGATGTTCATCCTGCCTGAACCAGAGAAAAAGGCCCTTCGTGAATACCTAGATACTAACCTAAAAAATGGCACCATACGCTCATCCAAGTCTCCGGCTGGAGCTTCATTATTCTTTGTTCCTAAAAAAGACACCAAGGAACTCAGACCTTGTC
The DNA here is from genome assembly GCF_040938575.1 of Ambystoma mexicanum. Classification (NCBI taxonomy): domain Eukaryota; kingdom Metazoa; phylum Chordata; class Amphibia; order Caudata; family Ambystomatidae; genus Ambystoma; species Ambystoma mexicanum. The sequence continues at coordinate 352,134,551 of NC_090926.1, forward strand.
TTGATTATCGAGGTCTTAATCAGTGCACCCTTAAGGATCGTTATCCATTACCCTTGATCTCGGATATCCTGGAAGCCATAAGAGGAGCCGTAATATTCACCAAATTGGATCTTAGGGGTGCTTATCACTTGATTCGTATTAGAGAAGGTGACAAATGGAAGACAGCCTTCAGAACACCCTTCGGTCATTACGAATACTTGGTCATGCCCTTTGGACTCTCTAATGCTCCGGCAATCTTCCAACGCTTCATGGACCAGGTGTTTTCGGATATGCTATTTATTTTCGTCATCGTCTACTTGGACGATATTTTTATATTCTCTAAGGATCCTCTCAAGCATGAAGAACATGTTAAATCAGTGTTACAATGGCCACGCGAACACAAGCTTCTAGCAAAACCCGAGAAATGCCCTTTTCATGTTTCCACTGTTCACTATCTAGGATTTGTCCCAGATGGCATAGGCATGGATCAATCCAAGGTTAAAGCCATACTATCCTGGCCAACTCCGACCTCCGTAAAACAGATCCAATCTTTCCTGGGCTTGGCCAATTTCTATCGGAAGCTTATACCATCCTTCTCCGAGATTGTTCAACCGATCATCTCCTTGTTGAAAAAAGATACTCCCTATCGATGGACCCCAGCCCAGGAGAAGGCTTTCCAACGGCTAAAAACAGAATTTACACAAGCCCCCATCCTGGTTCAACCTGATATAAATCGATCATTCTTAGTGGAAACAGATGCCTCTAACTATGCCATCGGAGCAGTTCTGAAACCGGAACTAGATGATGGGGCTGGAACATTCTATTGCCTATCTTTATGGAAATTGACCTCCAGTGAAACTCATTACTCAGTCTTAGAAAAGGAACTTCTAGCCATCCGCCAAGCCTTCACCGAGTGGCGTCATTTACTTCTAGGAGCTAAACATCCTGTCCAGGTTCGGACGGACCATCGAAATCTCCAAGTGTTACAGGCCCTGGAATGCAGGAACAGCCGTCAGGCCTGTTGGGCGTTCTTCTTTGCTCAATACCAGTTCCAAATTCACCATGTTCCGGGAACACAAAACGTAATTGCTGACGCCTTGTCTCGGCGCCCTGACTATGAACCTCCTGATGACCGAGCATTTCCCAAGATGTTTCCCCACACAATAATTGTAGCCTAGGTGACCAGCCTCCTAGATGAAGTCCGCAGTCAGACACAATCCTCAGAACTCTGGAAAGGTATCTCGGACAGGAACCAGTGGAAACTGAAGACCAAAGATGGATACTTGTTCAAAGACAATGCCTTGGTCATCCCAACACAAAAACTACAGCAAAGGATAATAAATCTCTGTCACGATACTCTTTACTCCGGGCACCGTGGTATTACCAATACCCTCCGATTAATACAAAGGCAATTTTGGTGGCCTGGAGTGAAAACTGATGTACAAAAGTATATCCAGGCATGCTCTGCCTGTAATCAAAACAAACATGACAACAAGAGACCAGCGGGTTTATTGCAGCAACCTCCACATCCAACAAGGCCTTGGGAATTCATAGCAACAGACTTCCTTGTGGAATTACCACCTTCCAGGGGATACACAACCAAAATGCTTACCATTGATTTGTTCACCCATGTGGCCCATTTTACATCTCTGTTTAAACTACCATCCTCGTCATAACTTGCTGGAATTTTCCTGGAACACATATTCCGACTGCATGGACTCCCTTCCAAGATCATATCAGACAGAGGGCCCCAATACATTTCTCAGTTCTGGAAACATCTTTGGCAAATACTAGAAATCCAACGCGCTCTTTCCTCAGGATATCATCCCCAAACCAACGGAGCCACAGAGTGTGTAAACCAAACCTTGGAACAATACCTCCGTTGCTTCGCTACCAAGGTCCGGGACGATTGGTCCCTCTTAATACCAGTGGCAGAATTTGCCTATAATAATTCGGACCACTGTGCTATTAAGACCAGTCCTTTTTTCTGTAGCCAAGGATTCCACCCTTCGGTTCTACCCTCCATCCTTCCTCATCCTACGCCAGTTCCAACAGTCGATTCCTGGATTGAAATGCTCATTAATGTTCAAAGAGAAGCCAAAGAACAATTAGAAAAGGCCAGGACCCAGACCAAACTATATGCGGATTCCAAACAAAGACCAGCCCCTCCTACACAATAGGGGATAAGGTTTGGCTGTCCTCAAAACTACTACCACAGCATTTGCGACCAAATAAATTGGCTCCTCTATATTATGGGCCATTCCTTATAAAGGAAATCATCAACCCAGTGGCCTACCGACTCAAGATTCCAGACTCCTGGAAGAAAATCCACCCAGTCTTTCACACGTCCTTAATAAAGCCATATGTTCAGACCTCTCGAACTAACCTTCGGCCCAAACCAGTAATCATCAATGACCAACTGGAGTATGAGGTCTCCAGGATTTGCGATTCTAGATATAGACGTGGCAAACTCCAGTACCTAGTGGAGTGGAAAGGATATCCCCCTAGTGAATGCACTTGGGAACCTATCTCAAATCTAAATACCCCCAGGCTACTCAGAAGGTTCTATCTCATACACTCGGGCAAACCCGGTGGAACGAGTTTCCGGAGGAGGCATGCTGTCATGAACCATCGAACTCGCCCCTTCTGGGCTTCCTGGTCCCTGTCACGTCGGGCCTTACACTCCATAATACAACCAACATGGCAGCAAGCTCAGCATGCTGCTCGCCAGTCTTCACGTTCTACGCAGCGTCCTCTATAAAGAAGCCACACCCCCGCGGCCCTGCGCGTCTCAACGCTGCTACTAGCTGTGATCGGGCGTGTGTTCCGAACTTTCTCTAGTGCTACTTGCTATCCCCTGGCCCTTGGATTCCCTTCTTTCGACTTCTTCCCTCTTTTCTACTTCCCCGAATCTCTGTACCACTTCCGCACGCCCCCAACACCTTCTTGAATACTCCTGGAGTTTCCCGTGATCCTGGACATCGAAGCTGAACGTAATCTGGAAGCCGAGGACGGCCTAGCGGGCTTATTAAAGTCCCGAACCATACGAAAGAAGACTCCACCAAAAGAGGACATCAGGCAACATAGACAGGTGAGAAGGGGGGAAACCTGTGACACAAAGTGCACTCACATAAAATAGATGTCCTCTGAAACTTTCTGAAGCGATGCCCTTTCAAAGAACCTGCACAACTGGACCGTGGCACCTCCAGGCGAGTGAGCACACAAGTCTTCAATTAAATTGGTGCCTGTAGACCATTTATTTGCTGTGCACCGAAACTGATCACTCTGCAGATAACAGCCATAGCTGAGAGTGCACCAGGGCAACCAACAGCCGAAAGCCTGGATATCACATCAGCTAGTTACCAAATGTAAGGAAGTGGCTTAAAGATTCCAATGCGAAAGAACAGCTTCCACAAAGAAATTAATGCACTTTGTCAAAAAAGCAAGTTTTATTGCATGCTCACAATTGACAGGGGCTAGTAAGTTCCATGGAGCTGAAAATTAACCCGATTCTCCCTGAATAACAACAAAGTTGCAGCTTATATACACAGTTAGACAATTTAGATAATCATAGATATTTTGTCAGAAAGTCATCCCCAAACCTCCTTTGGCTAACTCTAATACAAAGTAATGTAATCCCCCCCCCCAGCTCTAAAACCCTTTTGGCTACATTAACAAAGTACAACCCCTTTAACTTGACATGTGATTTTCTTTCATAGTCAGTTATGACGAACTCCACATAATACATGTTTCATTCATGAATAACTCAGTTTATTACTCAGACCATGTGACAGAAACCTGTTAACCCAGGTGGTGATTGTGCAAGGCTTTCTATAAACACTTCAAGGCAACGGGAAGGAGAGAAATAAATAAGTACTCATTTGAAGCAGCAGTAACATCCTTATCCCCACAGATGCTCTGGCTTCCCATATTATTTTCCCTGCATTCCTTAACGTAATCCCATTTGCAACTGCCACATAAACATTTTTTTTAACGTTGTATTTCCTTAAACACACGAAACATAAAACAAATGGCTTGTGAGTGAAGCAATCTGTGCAATCATTGCAAGCAATACAAGGTCAAAATATACAATAAGATTCAAATCTTTCCTTTTGGTATTGTATGCTTTGTGTTTCCCCCTACCTGAGGACATCCCCAAAATGCAGGCCTCGGGTGGCCAGTCGTGCATCTCACTGCCTCCTTCAGTCACTTTATCTGTAATTGCCACCCAATACCTTCAAACCAATGGGCAGCTCTAAAACATGTCCAGCATATCTGCTGCATCATCCGCCCATCTAGGGCAGACTTTCTGCGCTGCCCGTTGGAACTGAGAGATTCTATGTGTGGTTGTGTATGCCCTCTGTGTAACTAACAGTTGTAGTAGTTTGAAGCGAGCATTCCTACTGACCATCCTGGTATACATCAATGCCCAGGTTTATTCCGCATCTGTGAAGGTCCTACCCAGTTCTGCCTCCCATTGCGAATGCACCCTCAGAACCGGCTCCGCCAACCTATCGGAAACCAGTTTGTATAGTCTAGAGATAACATGGCTGCCGTCAGACATATCATACATGGCCATCAATATCGGGTCAGGTTCCAACCCCTAGCCCAGTTCCGGTCATCTTTTCCTAATCTCTCTCACAAGACCTGAATACAGCAGGGTCTGGCCCTCACATAAGCCTGAGGAATAGGCTCAAGCACTAAAATCCACCACCTCCCCATCCTGCAGCAGGTCCCCCACTGTGAACACTCCATAAGTCTCCCAATATCGTCTGATCCCTGTTGCCTGGCTGGACCATGCCCACACCAGCCCCACCAGGAGAATGTTGGGGAATAAGGATCTGCAACCCCCAAAAGCTTCCACAGCCTACCCCATAAGGTCGGCCCCAGCTCTAAGGGGTGAGGCCTACACAAATCCAGGCCCTCCTAGACCCAAAGTGCTTCCTTAAGGTAGTACCGCTTGATAGCAGGCTGCAACAAGCTGTCAAAAGTAGGCTCATCTATAAGCCAGCCCATAACAGACTGCAACTGTCCTGCCCAGTAAGACAGTGCAAAGTGGGGTAAGTGGACCCCCCCCTTCCTATAGTCTCTTTGCAAGGTGCGCAGCGCAATCCTGTTCCTCCGTCCCCTGCAAACAAAATCTCTGGTGATGGAATTTATCTTAGAAATACATTATTTAGGGATGTTGAAAGGTATGTGGGCAAAGTAACATAACAGGCGTGGAAGCACTACCATTTTCAAAACTGCCACCCTACCATTCATTGACAGTGGCAACATCCTCCAAACGCCATAGACTTAACCTCGAACATTCACCCAGAGGTATCAGAAAGTCTCTGTCTCCCAGGGCAAACCTAAATTGGCAGTGATACACTTCAGCGGTACCACAGCCCTGCCTGTGGGAAGAAGCAAGACTTTGATCTGCTAACGTGTATGCCTGAGACCTCATCAAATTGATCAATCACATCCAGGAGGTGTTGTAAATTATCCTGTGGGTTCCTAATATAGAGGAGCATATCATCAGCATACAATGAGATTAAATGTCCCACCACATCCACAAGTATACCCACTTCTGCATACTTTGATCTAAGGAAAACTGTGGGCGGCTCCAGCGATAGGATAAACAGCATCAGAGACAACTGGCAGCCCTGCCTAGTGCCCTTCCCCAGTGGCAAACTTTCAGAGATCTATATGCCTGTGTGCACCCTGGCCATGGGACCAGTGTACACTAAGAGAACTCACTGAAAAAAGCCATCTCAGATCCCAAAATGATGCAGAAACTCATACAACCTGTCCCACCTGACCGAGTCAAATGCCTTAACAGCATCCAAGGAGGCCACAGTACAGTCCAAGTTCCTAGTGCTATCTTTTTCCCTACTTGAGCAACCCTCCAGTCTCTTTTCCTTTGCAGATGGGGAGCAGGTGCAAGTGGGTCTAGGTCACCTGGCCTAAGCCCCACCCACCTGGTGCCTTCCTGGTTGCTGCACTTTTTCCCTACTTAAGCAGCCCTCCAGCCTATTTTCCTTTGCAGATGGGGAGCAGGTACAAGTGGATCTAGGTCACCTGGCCTAAGCCCCGCCCACCTGGTGCCTTCTTGGTTGCCACTCTTTTTCCCTACTTAAGCAGCCCTCCAGCCACTTTTCCTCTGCAGATGGGGAGCAGGTGCAAGTGGATTTAGGTCAGCTAGCCTAAGCCCCACCCACTTGATGCATCCCTGGTTGCTGCTCTTTTTCCCTACTTAAGCAGCGTTCCAGTCTCTTTCCCTTTGCAGATGGGGAGCAGGTGCAAGTGGATCTAGGTCACCTGACCTAAGCACCACCCACCTTATTAGCCCTGCCTCTTCCTTTCTGCTCTTAACTCTTAGATCAAGGGTTTCTCTCGCCCGAGCGTCAGAACCGAAGGGCAGACAAAGAAAAGGGCAATTATTGTTTGGACCTGTTCGGACCGCGAGGACCCAGGCACCTGAACCCCTGCCCAGACAGCAGGTAAGCATGCACCAACATGTGTTTACTCTCTCTATCCCCACAGGCCATACCCACCATCATCAGGCAACGCCAACGTCAGCTTCTCTGGTGCTTGGGTGAGAATAGATACTCTGTGGCACAGTAAGTTGTGCATTTGTAAAAGTTTTATTATCGCACCGCAGCATGTGTGCCCGCTGCCCTCTCCCTCCATCCCACTGTGCTCCTGTTGGTTGGCAGGCCCTTTAATTCGGCCAACCAAGTCACCCCCTGCAGTGACAGCCCCCGGGCCAAGGACCAGAGGCTAAGGAGAGCTCCAGTGGTACCTGCCGGTGTCCGCCGTGGTAGCGCGTAGCCTGCAGCTGTCGAACTGCTGCGACTGATCAGGTAAGTGGAATCTGTGTGTGTTGTATTGTGCTGTGCTCAAATACTTAGCCAACAACTTGGCCGTGTGCGCTCCCTCGCATCGTAGGACCCTGCATCCTGTTCTGTTCCCCCCTCCTGCGTTTCCCTTCCTTCCTCTCGCATCTCAGCCCTTCCCTCTTCAATCTATTGTGTACTATTCTGACACTGTCTCATGCTCCACTGTTTTTCTGCAATTAATTTGCATTGCCTGCATTTGTCTTCTAGATTCCTTTTGTGTGCTGTGCCTTGTTGACTGTATTGTTGATTGTATTCACTTGGTGTTTGCTCTTTACGGTTCTTGATATTGTGTTGCTATCCACGGTTTGTGGCATCACATTGCAATTACCTGCATTCTTCATTCTAGGTCACCTGCTGACCTCTGTGTTTTGCTTTTGGTCCTGTTTTGCATCTGCTTTTTTTACTTCCAGGTTCCCTGTTGTGATTTGTGCTGTGCCTGGTTCTGTACTACATCTGCATTCTCTACCTCTAGGTTCCCTGTTGTGCTCCTTTCTTTCTGATGTGTCTGTACTGCATCTGATTTGTAGGTCTGTTGTTCTTGTTCTTTGTTGTGCCCCCTCTTTTTCTTGTCCTCCCCCCAGTCCCTCCCTCCTATCTACCCCCCCTGTGTGACCTCCTCTAGCCCCTTGCCAGGCTCCCCTCACCCTACCCCCCCTTTCCTGCTTGCACCCCCTATGGTACTCCCTGTTTCACCTGTCTTTTCTTACTGCTTTTCTATTGACTATCCTATCCCTCTCATTAAGTCTGGCAGGACGAAGTTCAAAAGGGACATCCTGGTCTCCAACCCAGGCCTCCCTATCGCTGATACCCATACCACTGCTTCCTCCAGACAGACCTTTACTGACATACTCTTTGTCGTTCCCTCTCTAGGCTTTTGGACCCCCCATATGGTCTCTGTTCTCTCTCCTTTTTCCTCTTCTCCCATTAATGGTGGTATCCGGTGGGAGGCCCTCCTGGCCCCCTTCCACTCCTTTAAGACCATCATTAATGTCTACTTAAATGGCACCGTCTTGGTCCAGGGCCCTCAGGCCAATCTCCTCCTCTTTGATAGATGCTTCCTGGGCCTTATCAACTTCCTTTACTCTCCTGCTACCCCTTCTTACCCTTCTGGCTCCTATGCCGCCTCCTTCCTCTGCCACCTCTTCGGCACCCCTTGATGCTTCTCTGCCTACCCTGTTGCCTCCCTCCTCTGCCATCCTCTGGCACGCTTCTCCCTCTCTGACTACCCTGCCTTCTCTTCCTTCCTTCTCTACCTATCGTCGGGTACCTCCAACATTTCCGCAGGGTGTACCTCTGGCCCATACCCCTCCCGGAAGTCCTTCAGTTGTGGCAACCTGCTCCACATCGCTACTCTCAACTCTCGTTCAGCTGTCAAACACTCCATTGACATCTGCAATCTCCTGGAAGAGCTTGATTTGGATGTACTCGGTCTCACCGAGACTTGGTTCACGGCCAGCTCTGTCACGAGTTTCGACACTCTCCTTCCTGATGGCTACAAGATCATCTCCAAACCGAGAACCAACCGTCCCGGTGGGGTGTAGCCTTGATTTTCCCAGAGTGGATCACTGTTTCTGTCAATCCAATGCAGCACTACTCTTCCTTTGAATGCCTGGTCTGCAGGCTTTTCATCTCTCCTGGCCTGTCTCTCACTGTGGGAACTATCTGCAGGCCGCCTAGGAGACTTGAACATCCATCTGGATGCTACGAGCCCATCTTCAGGACTCTTTCACAACTTCTCTCTCTCTCTCTCTCTCTCTCTCTCTCTCTCTCTCTCTCTCTCTCTCTCTCTCTCTCTTTCTCTCTCTTTCTCTCTCTCTCTCTCTCTCTCTCTCTCTCTCTCTTTCTCTCTATATTCTTCCCCCTAGCCTGACTCACTCTGCAGGGAACACCCTGGATGTTCTGATCTCCTCAGACCTCCCCTTCACTAACCCTCTCACCACTCCTTTCTCTTGGAGTGATCACTTCCTCCTTTCTTCCCACCTCGCACTCTCTTCCCAGCAGGTCAAGCTGACTCCAGCACTGCCACCTACCTTCTCTGTCATCCGACCCATGAAGCGTGTATCAGTTGAGGCTTTTGCCGCTACTTTCTCTCCTCCTCTTGCACCTTTGACTGACTCACACCCTGACACAGCCCTCTCTAACCTTCATCTCTCTATCTCTAACACTCTGGATGTCCTTGCCCCTGTCATGACCTCACCGCCCTTAAACGCAAGTGTAAGGTGGCAGAGAGGAAGTGGAGGGTCTTGGGCGCAGCCCTGACAAACTGGCCTGCCGCCTGCTCCAAAGGCAGTTCAGACTCTCTGTCCTCTCTAAGAAGAGAGCCTACATCCACGCCCGCATCTCTGTGGCATCTAACAACTCAGCCAAACTTTTCAAAATCTGCAAGGAGCTGGCCAATCCTACTGCAGTCTCTACCACTCCTGTTCCCCCCCCAGCTCCTCCACACGGCCTTGGCCTCTCATTTTACTACTAAAACTCAGGACATCCTGTCCATGTCATGCCGCCGGCATCTAGTCGCCGGTGGGGGCTATGGAGCGCCTGGCGTTGGCGGCGCCATTAGGTCGTCCATTGTTTTCCTGTCCATTTCCGGGTTCTCCCCGCTCTAGTCTTTCTCTGTCTCCCTGGTTTCGCTACTTAAGCACCACCCACTTCCGGGTTCGGCGCGTTGCAACTTTGTTTCTTTTCCTTGTTGCTTGCTCCGTGTGCTTTTTTCCTCCGTGCTTACCTTGCTGACCCTTGGGCCTCCAGTCGGCGTCTCTTTGCCGTTCTTTCTCTCCTCTTTCTCGCCCGCGGCTCTCTTACGCCGTTCTGGTTCTCCTGTCTTTCTTTCCTTTTCTCGCTATGCCGCTTACCCTTTCCGGCTGGCACCAAGGTTTGTTTCTGTTCCTTCATTGTTTCCCTTGTCCAACTCTCCTGGAAACTTCTAAGGACTTACTTCGCCTCCAGACCCCTGTCCAGGATCCTTGCATCAGACGTCCTCCTTCTGACATCGGATCTGCAGGTTTTCATCGCTTCACTCTCCGGACCTGTTGGACTGTTATCTTGTTCACCGAGGGTTTTTGTAAGCATCCACTTTTTTGCCTCGTCTATTCGGTCCCTGCGAGAAGGAAGCCTCTTCCTTTCCTGCTTGGCAGGGAATCAGGGTGGCTTCCCACCCCGGACAGCCCTACCTCTTCTCAAAGAAGAAGAAGATCGGAAAGAAGGCTAACCGCCGTGAAACTTCTTCAGAAGATTCAGGTGAGGAGGAAGGGGAGGAGGTAGTGGATATAACTGATACGCCTTCTAAGGCTGCGGAGGTTGACAGTTTGCAAGGCCAACAGTTAAGAACCATGGCCTCTCCCGAGCAGGTGCAAGAACTGCTAACAGCTGTCCATAATCTCACTGAAGAATTACAGGCAGTAAAAACGGAAAACACTACCCTCAGACAAAGGTTGGACCGCTTCGAGCAGTCCCGCAGTGACCTTCCTCCCATGCCTTTATCCTGCGGCAAATACGACGGATCACCCAACAAATTTAAGGAATTCATGGAGGCTTGCGTGATTTATTTCACATTTAGACCTCAGTCTTACGCTACAGACCAAGCCCGCATAGGGTTCCTCATCTCTAATTTGACCGGAAATGCCCTGTCATGGGCAGCCCCTTTGGTAACCAGTGCCAGTCCTCTCCTTCAGGATTATGCTGGGTTCACCGCCCAGTTCAAGCTGGCGTTTGAACAACCAGAGACTACATTAGTAGCCAGTGAACAGCTACTAGATATCCGTCAGGGAAGCATGGACCTTCTGTCCTATATCTCCCGCTTTAGAAGGGTGGCCGCTGATGCGGGTTGGCAAGAGAATGCTCAGTACACTATTTTTTGTCGAGGTCTGAGAGAAGACCTTAAGGATGAACTTGCTAGGGTTAGCCGCCCTTCCACACTCTCGGAGCTCTGGGCTACTGTCCTCCAGCTCGATTTTCGGTTATCAGAAACACGGTCTGGGTGGCGGAGACAACGTGGGTTCCCCATTTCTGCTAACCCAGCTCCATCCTGCTCCGTTCCCTTGGGTTCAGCTAAAGATGAGCCCATGCAGATCGGAACCACCAGGGAACCTCTTACCCCTGAAGAACGGAAGCGGCGCAGAGACCTCAATCTATGCATGTACTGCGGTTCCAACACCCATGTCTTAAGGGACTGTCCAGACGTACCTCCCCGCAGGTCGGGAAATGCCATACCTCGGAACTAGTGGGGACCAGTTACCGAAGGGGCCTATTCCATCCCTACGTGTCTCTGTCTATCACACCTACCATCAACCCCTCCGAAGATAATCGCCTCATGGTTATTGCAGTCCAGTTGAACCACTTACATCAGACATTCGAAGTCCTAGCGCTACTGGACTGCGGGGCAGCTGGATGCTTTATGCACGTCGTCTGGGCTGACAAGACTGGCATCAGTCGTCTGGAGAAAGAGGAAGACGAAAAGGTTGAGGGCTTTGATGGTACACCCCTATCCGGTCTCATCACTCATGCTACTTCTCCATTGATTATGAAGGTTCTTCATCATACTGAGACCTTCCAATTTGACTGGATCCGAGCGACTCATTTTCCCGTCATCCTGGGGGTTTCCTGGCTCCGGAAGCATAACCCTACTATTGATTGGACCAAGAACCAACTGTCTTTTTCTTCTAGTTTTTGTAAGAAGTTTTGCTCGATACAATCCTTGGCTGCAAAGATCCACACTCTTCCGGATCCTCCTACCCTGACGGATGTTCTATCCATGAACAATATTCCTAAGGAGTGTCTTCGTTATCAGGAAGTTTTTCATGGTGAAGGTCCTCAAGAACTACCTCCACATCGGCCTGAGGATTGCCATATCACCCTGGTGCCCAATGCGGTGGTACCGTTTGGCCGTATGTTTTCTCTTTCCCTCAAGGAGAAGAGAGTTCTCAAGGACTACCTGGACTCCCATTTACAACACGGTCTCATCCAACATTCCCACTCTCCTGCAGGGGCATCTCTGTTTTTTGTTCCGAAAAAAGGTTCGGATGAATTAAGACCATGCATTGACTACCGGGGCCTCAATCAAGTGACATTAAGAGACCGTTAGCCCATGCCTCTCATAAAGGATATTCTAGAGGCGGTGCAGGGAGCACGGATCTTTTCAAAGATCGACCTTCGAAGAGCCTACCATCTTCTGCGCATCCATCCTGGGGACGAATGGAAGACTGCGTTCCGGACTCCGTTCGGTCATTACGAGTACTGTGTAATGCCGTTCGGCTTGGTCAATGCGCCGTCTATCTTCCAGCGCTTTATGGATAGAACATTCTCTGATCTTCTTTTTCATTGTGTCATAATCTACCTCGATGATATCCTGATATACTCGAAGACCGCACAGATCCATAGTACTCATCTCATCCAAGTTCTTAAAAGGCTACAGGACCACCACCTCAAGGCCAATGTAGAGAAGTGTGCCTTTGGAGTTCCTCAGGTAACCTACCTTGGTTTTAGCCTGTCCGCGGAAGGCATCCGCATGGACCCAGCTAAGACCGAAGCTATTTTGCACTGGCCTACTCCGGAACCAGTGAAGGATATCCAAAGGTTCCTTGGTCTTGCAAATTTTTATCGCAAATTCATTCAGGGATTCTCGGAGACGGTTCTCTCCATTACCAGGCTACTTAAAAAGACTTCCAATCCTTTTTCCTGGACTCAAGAAGCTGATCTAGCCTTCTTACTGTTAAAGGAGAAGTTTTGCTCTGCTCCCATCCTCCGGCAACCGGACCAAGGATTAAGATTCATTGTGGAGACCGATGCTTCGTCAGCTGCTTTGGGTGCAGTTCTCTTACAGGAGCATGCTGGACTCTAATACCCAATAGCCTATCTTTCCAAGACCTTGAATGTCAGTCAATCACATTACTCCGTCATTGAGAAGGAGCTACTGGCCATGAAGACTGCTTGTAAAGAATGGCGACATCTTCTGCAGGGGGGCATTCATCCATTCGAGATAAGAACGGATCACAAAAACCTCAAGGTCCTGCAGAATATGGAGTGTGTCAATTCACGCCAGGCCCGGTGGGCCCATTTTTCTCTCAATATGACTTTCTCCTGACCTATCTACCGGGATCTAAGAATATCCTAGCAGATGCCCTTTCTCGAAGGCCATGTTCCGGTGGTACAACCAGAGAACTTCCCAGTTTGTTTCTCACGGACGTAAAATTCATATATACAGTAGATGCCTTCTTGGAGAGGGTACGTAAAGACACACAGTCTGAGGGTCTTCCTCTTACCGTTCTCCACTCAGATGACATCACCATCCAGAATGACCTGGGATTCAAGCAACAACGTCTCTACCTGCCCGATTCCCAGACTCGACACACCGCACTAAGATGGTGCCACGACGATCTTGTGGCCGGTCACAGGGGGGCGAAGAATACCCTGGAACTTCTTCGACTGAGTTTGTGGTGGCCAGAAATGTCTAAAGAGGTGGACTTGTATGTTCGCTCCTGCCCTATATGCTGTAGATCTAAGCCTTCTACCCAACGACCCATTGGTTACCTACAGCAGAGTGAGGTACCAAAGAGACCCTGCAGTATTATCTCGACGGACTTCATCGTGGAACTGCCTGCTTCAGAGGGATGTTCCTGTATTATGGTAACGGTTGACTGTTTCTCTAAAATGGCCCATTTCACACCCTTGGCTGGGTTACCCACAGCAGCGGAGATGGCAACTGTGTTTGCCAGAGAGATCTTCCGCCTACATGGCACTCCCAGTAAAATTATCTCGGACAGGGGTTCACAATATACGTCACGCTTCTGGAGTGAACTTTGTAAGAGGCTGGGCATTGACCATGCCTTATCATCAGGTTTCCATCCCCAAACGAATGGACAGACAGAAAGGACAAATGCCACTCTTGAGCAATATCTACGCAGCTTCACCAACAACCAGCAGGACAATTGGGTTAGCCTTCTCCCAACTGCAGAGTTTGCCTACTATAATTCTGTTCACAGTGCCACTGGTCTTAGTCCTTTCTACTGCTCTTATGGGTATCATCCCAGCTTTACTCCTTCCTTGTCTCTTGCTCCTTCTACTGTTCCTTCTGTGGACTCTCTTCTCCTCACTTTGCAAGAGGCCCATAAGACTGCCATAGATAGTCTACAGGCTAGTAGCCGGCGCTATCGTACTCAGAGTAACCCCAAGCGCTTGCCCTCCCCCACTTGGCAGAAGGGGACTAAGGTATGGCTATCCACCAAATACCTCCCGCGTTGGCTTCACCCCTCTAAGTTGTCTCCCAGATTCCTGGGACCTTTTTCCATACTGCGCAGGATCAACCCTGTTGCCTATCGGCTTTCTTTGCCCAAACACATGCACCGCCTGCACCCTGTTTTTCATTCCTCTCTTTTGAGGGAGTTTAGGCCAGATCCCTATCACCGCTCCATTCCGGCTGTACCGCCCCCGGTTGCTTTGCCCCCGGAGGAGTATGAAGTGGCCTCCGTTTTGGACTCCCGCTTGCGGGGTGGTCGCCTGGAATATCTCATCCATTGGAAGGGGTACCCCCATTCTGAGGACTCCTGGGAACCTGTCTCCCATGTCCATGCCCCGTCTTTGGTTCAGAGGTTTCATTGTTTCTTTCCGGGCAAGCCGGGGGGGGGGGTTCTCCATTGGAAGGGGGCATACTGTTATGCCGCCGGCGTCTAGTCGCCGGTGGGGGCTATGGAACGCCTGGCGTTGGCGGCGCCATTAGGTCGTCCATTGTTTTCCTGTCCATTTCCAGGTTCTCCCCGCTCTAGTCTATCTCTGTCTCCCTGGTTTTGCTACTTAAGCACTGCCCACTTACGGGTTCGGCACGTTGCAACTTTGTTTCTTTTCCTTGTTGCTTGCTCTGTGTGCTTTTTTCCTCCATGCTTACCTTGCTGACCCTTGGGCCTCCAGTCGGCATCTCTTCGCCGTTCTTTCTCTCCTCTTTCTCGCCCGCGGCTCTCTTTCGCCGTTCTGGTTCTCCTGTCTTTCTTTCCTTTTCTCTCTATGCCGCTTACCCTCTCCGGCTGGCACTAAGGTTCGTTTCTGTTCCTTCATTGTTTCCCTCGTCCACCTCTCCTGGAAACTTCTAAGGACTTACTTCGCCTCCAGACCCCTGTCCAGGATCCTTGCATCAGACGCCCTCCTTCTGACATCAGATCTGCAGGTTTTCATCGCTTCACTCTCCGGACCTGTTGGACTGTTATCTTGTTCACCAAGGGTTTTTTTAAGCATCCGCTTTTTTTCCTCGTCTATTCGGTCCCTGCGGGAAGGAAGCCTCTTGCTTTCCTGCTTGGCAGGGAATAAGGGTGGCTTCCCACCGCGGACGGCCCTACCTCTTCTCAAAGAAGAAGAAGATCGGAAAGAAGGCTAACTGCCGCAAAACTTCTTCAGAAGATTCAGGTGAGGAGGAAGGGGAGGAGGTAGTGGATATAACTGATACGCTTTCTAAGGCTGTGGAGGTTGACAGTCCACCCTCTCTTCCTCCTCCTCTACCACCTCTGGCCCGTCTGAGGATGTTTCTCCTCCTCCTTTCTCCTCCTTTCCCCTGTTCACCCCTGACGATGTTTCTAGACAAGTCCGATATATGAAAGTCTCATCAGAGCAGGTTCTCCCCCGCTCATCCAGAACTATCAAGGACCACATCGACACCCTTGCTCCAGCTTTGGCCGATTTCTGCAATCACTCCTTTGCCACTGGAAATTTCCCCTTTGCCCTTGAGCACTCTCTTATGCACCCCCTTCTAAAGAAGCCCTTGGACAATCCTTCCGCTCCAGTTAACTATCGCCCGATCTCCATTACTCCTTTCCTGGGCAAACTCTTGGAAAAGCTGCACATCTCCCAGCTTAATCTACATACTGAATCCGTTGGTTGTCTCCATGACCACCAGTCTGGCTTCAGAGCTGTCAGAAGCATGGAAACTGCTCTCCCGAACATCTGTGAAGACTTGTTCTCCAATCTTGACTCTAATCGCCCTTATGCCCTCATTCTTCTCGATCTGTCCTCTGCTTTTGACATGGTCAACCATGCCATTCTACTCAATCGTCTCCGGGACAACCATGGTATTACTTATCAGGCCCTGGCCTGGTTGACCTCCTTTCTCAACGACCGGCCCTCTCAGGTCCAGCTGGGGTTTTTCCTCTCGTCTATCCCTCTCTCTACCTGTGGTGTTCCCCAGGGGTCTAACCTCTCTCCTTGGCTCTTCCACCACTATGCAGCACATCTTGCCCTCTGCATCGCTATTTCCTGCTCCAATTTTCAATGTTATGTGGAAGCCACTCAGCTCTCTTTCAGGCTCCCCTCAACCACCTCTGCTTATTCTCTTATACCAGACTGTTTGGTCACAATTCAGGAATGGTTTGCTGCCAATGATCTGTGCCTTAATGCTAATAATATTGAGATCCTCATAGGGACACGCGCTCCCTCCTTTCCTCTCTCTCTCTGCCCGCCAACTCTGGGCCCTCTTCCTGCTCCTTCCTGTGAGGCTAAGAACCTTGGTGTCATCTTCCACTACGCCCTCTCCTTCTCTCCTCACATCTCTGACGTCTCTAAGAAGTCAAACTATCAGCTACACCTCCTCAGAGGTATTTTTCCTTTTCTCACTTTCCCCCAGAAGCTCTTTGTCTCCAGAGCTCTGGTCCTCTCTAGGCTGGACTATTGCAATAGCCTCTTTCTAAATCTTCCTGCCTCTATTCTTCAACCTTTACAACTTATCCAGAACAGGACTGTGAGACGTGTCCTTGGCCTCAAGCCCAGGGATCATATCTCTCCAGCTCTGAAATCTCTTCACTGGCTCCCCGTGGCAGCAAGGATCAAGTTCAACACTCTCTGCATCATCCACAAGGCTTTCTGGGGCCTGGGACAGCTCTACCTCCAACTTTCTGTTACAAAACATCTTCCTTCTCGAGTTCTACACTCATCCACCTCCAACTCTTGGAGGGTCAGAAGTTTCTCCAAGCAGAGAGTTGGGGGCAGATATATCGCCTCGGCTGGGCCTCCCTCTGGAACAGAATCCCTGACACTCTCAAACTTGAATAGAACCACCTCTGGTTCCGGGAGCAACTCAAGTCCTTCCTTTTTGCTTCCGCTTTCTCTCTTCCTCTCCCCTGCTGATGCACCTGACTGCTCTGCATACTGGTAAACCTGGTTCCCCTGTGAACTCGGGCCAGGGCTCCTCCATGTCCAGTTGCCCTTGCACTGCCTCCGGGCTCCCCAGCACTTAAGGATCTGTATCTGCAAGTCTACAGTCCCTTCTCTCTGCACTTATGAGCCACCTGCTTCCTGCACTTGTGAGTTAACCGTACTTCCCCCTTCCCCTCCACCCTGAGACTTCTCCCATTCCCTGCACTTGTGCGATCTGAATGACACAAGGCCTAGTAAGATCGTTATTTTGTCCTCCCTTGTTTCTCCCCTCCTTGTATTGTCATGCCTAGAAACACTTGAGTACAGGCGCGTTTGAAAAGCCACATCATATCATATATCATAGATGATGTGATGAAGCCTTCTTAAGTTCCACATGGTGTTCCTGTCCGGCACCTACCCCGTCTGGTCCACATGTATCAATGTGCCAATCACCCTCTTCAAGCTGGCATCCAGAAGGGCTGTCAGAATCTTCCTATTTTGATTGACCATGGACAGGGGTCTGTACGAGCTACAATCTAACAGTGTCTTATTTGGCTTGAACAGAGGGACTACAACAGATTCCTGCAAGGTGGCAGGCAGCATCCCTATCTCATACGCTTTCTTAAATGTATCCAAAAGCCCGGGAGCCAGCAGCTCAGCTTATTCCTTATAAAAGTCCCCAGGCAAGCCATCTGCTCCCGGTATCTTACCAGATGGTAATTCCCTTAATGCAACTAGTTTTTCAACTGAAAGTGGGGCATCCAACAACGCCCTCTGATTTGGCTGAAGGCTTCGGCCATCTTAATACCAACCAAATACAGAATTTCGTAATATTTGGCGAATACCTGATTAATATCTGCTTGCCCCTGCCTAACTTCCCCTATTTGTCCCGTATAGCGCTAATAATTTCCCTCTTGTCCTCCCATCTATACAAGTAGGCCAACAGCTTCCCAGGTTTGTCCCCCTCCGCATGCAGCTTCCGCGTATATTGTGCAAAATCAAACTTTCCCAACCGGTCCCACGCTGCCATACACTGCTGCTGCAGTGCAGTGAAGTCCCTAGCTTCCTGTCCCATCCCAGCAGTCCTCCTCTCTGCCAATTCAATCCTTCCCTCCATATCCATGAGAGAATCCAGCATCTCCTTTCGGAGCCCCCCCCCATTTTGCCTATAACCTCACACTGTGCCAGTCCTCTCCACACTACCACTATTAATGTCAAAAAAAGAATCTATTGCCTCACCCAGATGTATCATTCAATAGTGCCTCCAAGTAGGGATTGTGGGTCTGCGTGATCCCCTCCACCACATGGCCATCAATGGTGCATGATCAGAGAGGACCCTGGCCCTATAGGCCGCTTCTGCGAATTCCCCCAGTGACTCCCGACTGTGAAAATGTAGTCTATGCGGGTGTGTAACCCATGTGGGGCCGAGGAATATTAACAGGACCTTTCCTCAGCATGTAATACCTCCACACATCTATCAACTCAAGGTCCTCCAACAATCCCTTAAAGCTTTCGCCGGGGGGAAGGCTTCTTGAATTTATTATCTGACCTGTCAACAATCAGATGAAATGTACAATTGAAATCGCCCCTACGCCCCCATATCCACAGGGCACCCCTATATTGGGACAGCCTCAAGTAGGGTGAGGCAAAATACAATGTGGCTGCACGATTGGGAGCATAGGCGTTTACAATGCACATCTCCCTCCCCTCCAGGAGCCCCAAGACGAGCACCATTCTGCCCTCATCCCCCTTTGTTTCTAGAATCCTAAAGGGGAACATATGTGCAATCCACAGCAGGACACCTCTGGCAAATGCATAGTAGGGGGAGCCACAGAGCTGCCCACCGCACTTCCCTGCAAGCTTATTCTGTTTGTCCCTAGTAAGATACGTCTCCTTTAACAGAGATATCCCAACTCTCATCCTACGCAAATATGCTAGCACCCAAAGCCTCTTAATGTAACCATTCAGATTGCGGACATTCCACATTATAACACGCAGACTACCAGTCATTCACAAACACCCTCAGGTCTCATTCGTCCCCAGAGACCCCAGTCAACACCTTCCCAGCTCCCCCTCCCCACTGCCCAGACCAGGTCCTCACCAGTGCTCACCCAGCCTCCCCTCCATTCAACCACGCATCCCAGGCCCCCCATCCAATTCCAGACACGAGCAGTAAAAGTGAACCCAAACACTACCCCACAACTCCACAACACCACAACCATATAATGCTGGCCCATTAGCCTATACCCTAAAACTGGTATCCAAAAAAAGAAAAAAGTGTTCAACATCCGTAGGAGCGTGCCAGCTCCAAATGTGGTGGGCAGCCGACCTCCCGACCCTCCCCCAAAAGAAGAAGGGAAAAAGCAAGAGAGAATAAAAAAACTAGGGGGTGGGTGTCAGTCACCAGGCTCCTGCCTGCAGCCCATCTAGAATGCCCAAAAGACGGTTTTCAGCTATACCATGCGCAGAGCAGCAGCAATCGTCAATGTTCATTGTTCCTCCGTGCCAGTAGCTGTGCAATGGCTACCGAATCCATCCAGGTGTACACCGCTATAGTATCCTCAAAGAAATGCAGTTGGCCATCATGGAGCACCTTTAGCTTCGCTGGGTAGAGGAGGTTATCCCTCTGCAGCTGCTCTGTGGCGTGGCCAAACGGTGCCCTCCTCATCTGCAACAACTGTGTATAATCCAGATATATGGTCAGCTCTGAGGACATTCTTTCTATTATACCACCCTCCCTGGGGAGCGCCAGTATCCGCTCCCTGTCTTTAAAATGTAGGATCTTTGCAATCAACTTGCCTTGGTGGAGCACCAGGCGGTGGTCTCCTGGCTAAAGATCGGTGGGCTCTTTCCACCGTGAAGACCTGCATCAGTGTCCCAGGGCCCACCTCCTGCAGCAGCACATTCTCCACATAGGAGGTAGGGACCCCGCCCCATGCTCCCTCCGGAAGGCCAAGGATCTAGACATTATTCCTCCTAGCTCTGCCTTCGGCGTCTTCTGGCCGGCGCTCCGAGCTCTTCACCGTCTGCGCCAGCGTAGCCACTTCCGATTGATTTTAAGCAATATTGGTCCGGTGTTCCTGCGCCAATGCTTCTGTTGTACCTACTCGATCTGCCAGGGAACACACATCTTGCCTTAAAAGATCAATGTTGACCATGACTGCTTCTATTTTATATTCCAGAGAGGTTTGCAATGTAGTAATTGCTGCCAATATTCTGTCTTCTCCCTGCTGGCTCATAGACACAGACCGGGGGTTCTCCCTCGTGAGGCAAGGGCATCTGGCCCGTTCTGTGGCCATCCTTATGAGTAAAGGCATCCATGCTGGTCTGTTTGGCCCTACCCCTGCTGTGCTTGTTCAGCATTTGCAAGCTGGATGTTACAATGATATGCACTAGAGGATGCATCCAAGATCTGGGCCCTCCAGCCCGGCTTTCCTGGCCAACCGCAGCCCTGCAATGTCCACTGTTACACGCAACTCAGGCCAGGTCCGGCCCTGTGTGGTGTATGCTGATCATGTGATGGTACAGTTCACCCCTCTCTACCCTAAAATGCACCAAAATCCATGTAAGGCAGAGTGCAGCTAATCTCCACCCTGGCGGCCTACGCTGATCTACCAGGGCACAAGCCTTCCCGGTATGTCCAGTTGCCACCCCTATTAGTCACAATGCGCCGCCATCTGCAAAACGCCTCTCAGCATGGGTCACCGCCGGATGTTCAGATCAATGCACAAGGGTTTATGCCTCCCCAGGGTATCTCTCATCCAGTACTGCACCTGATGGCTGCCTCAAAGTTATTCAGGGCCATACGCCCCAGTGCAGTGGCGTCGCCAGGAATCAAATTTAAGAGGGGCAGAGAGGGGGCCAAAGATAAAAGTAGGGGACACAGACACAAGTGGGGAGGGTGGGCTGCTTATGAAAGGGAATGTGTGATGTCACAAGCACTCCTGCAGAGAGGCTTTTGTGCACACCAACTACCCACACCTCACTGCACCTCCCCTCCCATCAGAATGCAGGCACAAAACCATTCAGTGACTAATGGCCCATCATTAGCGTGTTAGAACTGATATAATATTGTTTCGTCCGCAGTGTATATGTTGGCCTATGCCCAGTCGCTTTTCGAGGAAATCCGTATTGCAAGGTCGTGACCTTAAGTGACCTTAAGTGAATCAAGCCACCATTTTAGGTTAAAGCCGCCATTTTAGTTTATTGTACAAAGTCACCCTGTGGCCTAAAATGGCCAACTTGTGTTCTCTTGTTCTTGCTTTAACCTCTTCAACCTCTGTAGGAGAGTTAATGTCCAACCTGCCTTCAGGCTACATGTTAGGGTCATGTAGACCTTGTCCTTTGTTGACCTCGGGATCAGGGGATTACTTGAATCGGCGATGTTAACCTACAAGTTTACAAGAAAAATAACGCTATCTAAACACGATATGTGAAACATTTGTATGATCTGTATTAAAGCAATGTGTAAAGAGTGTAAAGTTAAACCTAGAGAATAATAGTGTTTGTTAGCGAATGTATTAAAAAGTAAACCGCATGCATGAGATATGTAAATTAGGAATGAACCTGGCGCGATCCCAGTACATGATTAACTTGTAGGAGGCTGGACATCGTTATAACAAACTGTATAAATACGCGGATGTCCAGCTAGCAAATCCTGTTCACTGCTCACATTGAACCCTGCTGGTGGTTTCTGTGATGTATTGACGGCCAAACAGCTATTTGTGTACTCTGTTTGTAAACTGTACAGAATTGCAATAAAGATTCTGGGAATCTTTACAAGCCCGTGTCGGTGTATTTCTCTTTGCATGGTGTAAAAGCCTTAATATTGTATTTTCGGATTCCACAGATGGCGCCTGAATAGGGACCCTCAAGATCGACTTTGTCTCGTTGAAGGTTGGCTCGGCTATCGGACCGGGATCGGACGGTGCCAACAGAAACGGCCACTCTGGACGAGAAGTGAATTCCTCGACAGCACTGCACGATCCGATCCCTGAACAGTGAGCTGTAGCCCGAGACGACGTCTTGACGAGGGTCCATATATCGAGGTGGCTAAATTTGCCGAAATCACCAGAGACATGGGTCCTTAGCATTGTCCTTAGTAACCCGATCGGGCCTCCTAGTCCTTTGGTCAGGTGAATCGTGACCCGATTCCTAAACTAACCCTGACAATTTGAATTTGGCGCATTGTACTCGCGAGCACAATTATTTGACCAGGTAACACCAGAACTTTGATATGCCTGGGAAATTGTCTGCCTGCTTTAGGGCATTATTCCGCAGCGACAGACAATCTTTGGAAGATAGCCGTCCCGCACCACAGGAGGGGTCGCCGGCATGTACTATGTACTGTAAGAAAGGCTTTGGTAGTATAGCATTTAATGAGATTTGGCACAGACAGACCAGACATAACTCTAATCTTCGGTGGCTAACCAATGGTAGCTTTGAAATCCCTCGTATAGAATATCTAGAGTCTGTATTAGTAAAGAAAAAGGCTAGACCTGCAGCATTTGACGCATTGCACAGTTGGAAAACAGAAGCTTTGCAGCAACAAAAGAGTAGAGAGAAACATATGCGTAGACTTATGACAAGTGTCGAAAAGGCACGGTTATATGATCAAAATAAACAATTGGAATCAGTTAGGAACACGGACAGAGCGTTTCAATTAGGCATTCAAAAAATGTACCCTTCAAAAGATTTTCATACGTCAGATGAATTGATTAATAAACTTTTGCATGAACGAAGGCCCGGTGCCTCTGCGCCACCTCCGTACGTCCCTCCTCCTGGCGCTTTGCCCCTTCCCGTTGTTATTCCCCCTCCTATAGCTCCTCTGGTCCTCCCTGTTGTTCTTCCTGTTGTTCTTCCAGCCGTCGCTCCTTTGCCTGCCCCCTTGCCTCCACCTGTTGATATTCAAAATGTGCCTACTCTTCCTCTTCCTCTTCCAAGTGATTCTGCATCGCTTGTAGTAGACCAGGGAGCGGGATCAAGGGTTGTGACTCGTAATACTGTGTCCCCAAATAAAAAGAATGAATTGATTTCTTGGGCCAAACATTGCATGGAGAAGGGTGAACAAGCTGATGTTTTTTCCACACTCGAAAATTTAAAAGGTATTCCTGAGTAAAATGTCTTTATTGAAGGATTAGGGATTAATTTGAGTATAATGTGGAATAGATTAAATGATGTAAATCTCCCACAAGGGTTACGGGATTTGAACGCCTTAGCGTTGTCCAGAGATACTGCGTAGAAAGTATATAAGCATGTCGAGAAGATTTTTGAGTATAGGAAGGAGTTGGAAGGGTTACAGAATGAGGAAGCAGATGGTGGTAGTTTGGGTATTATGTTCTTACAGAAACGGTTTTCTCCTCGCCGTGAATTAAAAGGTGAGGAAGCGCAAATTTGTACAAAGGATGCGATAAGATGGATTTCGGATATGTCAATAACTCCAGATGAAGTATATGACACATATAGTCAGTATACGTTAGAAATGAAAAAGAAAGTGATACAGGTTATGGTAGAATACCTGCAGAATAAGTGTGTAAAAAGAAAGATTTGTTGTCCCGCAGAATTGTTGAGTGTTTATAAGAGAGCCTTTTCGATTGATACTTCTTTGACTGCCTTAGCGCTTGATTTGGCTCTGTTGCTTAGTAAGCGTTCGGAGCTACAAACTTCTCAGTTGCCTATGAGAGAGGTCCCTCCGACATTTGTCCCAAAAGTTGAGATCGCGGCCGATGCTGCACGAGGAATACTCGCGGTGGACATTCCTGCACATTACGTATCACAGTTTGTTCACGTCCCGTTTTCAAGACAGGAAGTGAACACCATAAAGCAATCTATTCCCGATGTTAGAAAGAACCCGACTGGGTTCTATAAAGAAATAGAGTTGGTCTTACAGTCATCGGTATTCACCTTAAGTGATATTGATTTATTATTTCCCGTACTCCTGCCAGTTGATTTGTGGAAACAGATTAGGACTGTAGATGATGTACCTGGGTTAGGAGATACATGGGATAACATGGTTAGGCTCGACAGAGAAAGACCAGCTGGCGAGCGACCGCCTCAAGTGATATTAACTTTGCCTGATAGGATTATTGCAAAATTAAAAACTATAGTTCCTGAAAAAAGAATCATTTGGGACAAGCTTACGGCCTGTGTGCAAGGAAAGTCTGAGGGTGCTACCGATTTCTTCAATCGGTTTGAGCAGGTATTTTCAGATTTCAGTGGACAAGACTTAGGCACAGAGTCAGGGAAAAGGCTGTTTGTCGACAAATTTGTACGTGGATTGCTGCCTGACATCCAGTTACAGATTATGTCTTCCAAAAGCGCTTGTCAGGCGAAGTCTCAATCAGAAGTATTGCACATGGCTCAGTATTAAGAAAATCGTGTGAATAATGAAAAGGAAAAACTTGAAAAAAAAAGGGTGACCTGAAAACAAAAGTCCTATTACAACAGATTGCTAGAAACCCTAGAGGGGGTAATTAATTTAGAGGTCAGTACGTTCCACAGGGAAGTACGCCTCTGGCTCCGGTAACCATTAACAAGTGTGCCTATTGTCGACAGGAAGGCCACTGGCGCGCACAATGTCCGACCTTGCAGCAAAGGTCATTTGGGAACATGGGTAGACGATCCAGAGGTCGCCCGGTTGCAGGGGGCCGTGGCAGAGGTCAGTTTGCACCAGAATCACAGCAACCTCCTTCACAGGATAAGCAAGTTTCGAATGTGGATAATAGAAACATTTTTGATCACCCTTCTGTCGTGTACCTCTCTGAAGAGCTTCCTTTTGACGATATTCTGTTTCGCTAGGATTGCCTGAAGCAGGATTTGGAACCAACGCCTATTCCCATTCATCAGAAAGGCCCCTACGTTGAGATGGTGGTGGGAAATAGGAAGCATCTATTTTTAGTAGATACGGGAGCACAGAAATGTTCCATTGACCATTCACGGGTTCCAAATATTCCCCTGTCAGGGCAGTCCAACGTTTCCGTAGGGTTTTCAGGCACACCTGTAGTTTGTCCGGTCTCTTTGCCGGTACCAATAACACTGGGTCCCTTCACGGAGCAGTGTCCATTTCTACTTACCACAAACTGTGGGGAGAACTTGCTGGGGTTAAATTTGTTGAAGGAATTGCATGCAATGATACATTGTTCTCCGGAGGGAGTTCGGTTAACAATTTCACCTCAGCAATCACTCGCCTCTCAGTTTTTGACTCGACCTTTACCGCCAGAATTCAGTACTATTCCGGAATGCTTATGGGCAATTGATGATAATGATGTGGGCATTCTTCAAATTGAACCTGTTAAAATTATTCTGAAACATGGAGTTAAACTGCCTCGCATCCCACAGTATAAGATCTCAGTTGAAGGCGAACAGGCTTTGAAATGTATAGTCTCTGATTTTGTACATCGTGGAGTAATTGAGGAAATTACGGGTAGTTTGTGTAACAGCCCGATTTTGCCAGTATACAAGAAAGGTGATAATGCGATTCCCTTTTGGTTTATAATTGATTTACGTGCTATTAACAAAATTGTG
The DNA here is from genome assembly GCF_040938575.1 of Ambystoma mexicanum. Lineage (NCBI taxonomy): Eukaryota > Metazoa > Chordata > Amphibia > Caudata > Ambystomatidae > Ambystoma > Ambystoma mexicanum. Next base: position 352,160,041 of record NC_090926.1, read on the forward strand.
GCTCCTCAATTTCCTATTGTACCTGATGTTACAACGATACTGACCATGATTCTGGCTTCTGCCATTCACTTTAGCGTTGTTGACCTCAAAAACGTGTTTTTCAGTATTCCCATACACAAGGATAGTAGGTATTTGTTCGCGTTTACCCTTGGTGGACGCTCGTTCACATTCACTCGTGCACCACAAGGGTACACTGAGAGTCCAAGTATTTATAGTAGGGAATTAAAAGAGCAGCTCCATACTCTCGAGTTGCCTACTACTTGCACGTTACTACAGTATGTAGATGATCTCCTCTTGGCTGCTGATTCTGAGGGTGCCTGTAAAGAAGGCACTGTGTTGTTGCTTTGTCATCTAGCGAAACATGGCCACAAAGCTTCACTCAAAAAATTCCAATATTGTTGTCAGGAGGTCGCCTATTTAGGCTATCTCCTGTCAAAGGAGGGAAGACGGTTGACACCTGAATGAATAAAGACTATTTCTGGCATGTCTGTCCCAAATACGCAGAAGGAAGTTAGAGCCCTGATAGGTATGGCTTCCTACTGTAGATTGTGGATCCCTAACTTTTCGTTAACGATTAAACCAATGCTGGCTTTGACAAAGAAGGGCATTTCTTTGCCATTGCCATGGACTTTGGAACACCAGACAGCATTTGACTTGCTCAAAACCGCTCTGTGTTCAGCGGCAGTTTTAGGAACTCCAAATTATGAAAAGGCCTTTGTGTTGTATGTGCATGAACGTGATGGATGTGCTTTGGCTGTGTTAACGCAGGAACATGGAGGGAAGAATAGGCCGTGCAGCTATTTCTCATCCGCCCTTGATCCTGTCGCATGCGCTTTGCCGAGATGTTTGAGAGCTGTTGCTGCTGCGTCTGTAAAACAGAGTGAGGGAATAGTCCTGGGTCATGCGTTAACCCTAATGGTACCTCACTCTGTAGATATTTTATTGAATGGGACTCAAACGCAACACCTCACTTGCGCACGATTGACAAGATATGAATTGATCTTGTTTGCTCCCCACATTCAAATTCAGAGGTGTTGTGTATTAAATCCGGCTGAACTTTTACCTGTCCCGCAGGATACTGTTGATGGTGACGAAATGTCACACGATTGCCTTTATGCGACAGAACAAGAGACTAAAGGTAGAATCGATTTGAAAGACACGCCTTTGAATTACGTACAAGGAGAGCTCTTGTTTTAAACTTCCAAATGGTACATCCACGGCTGCTTATGCCATTACTACTTTAATCACGATTGTGGAAACCAAAAGAATTATGCATAATTCCGCGCAGGCCGCGGAAATTATAGCGTTAACTCGAGCTTGTGAAATTTCTGAAGGGCTTACAGTAAATATATATACTGACAGTCAGTATGCTTTTGGGGTAGTTCACAACTTGGGTAGACTTTGGAAAGAACGAGGTTTCTTGACCTCACATGGCACAAAAATCCAGCATGGCACTTTAATAGTGCGATTACTTTCAGCACTCGCACTCCCTGTTCAGTTAGCTATCATAAAATGTGCAGCTCAGCAAAAGGTTACAGATGATGTAGGAAAAGGGAATGCTTTTGCTAATCAGATAGCTAAACAAACTGCCACTGATTTTAGTTCAGAAATGTATGCTGTAAGAGAAACTGTAAATATTTGCACTTTGGGTGAAAGTATCGATTCTGTAAAAGACATTCAAGCAGATGCTACGATAGAGGAAAACAAGAAATGGGTTGAGGGTGCAGGAAGATTGGATGATGATGGGTGTTGGGTGGACAATGTTGAAGGAAAATGGTTACTCCCTGACGCCTACATTACAATGATGGTTTTATGGCTCATGGTCCGACACATGTCTGCGCGCGTAAATTGACTAAAATGCTACACAGTGTATGGGCCAATGATAAGATTTTCAAAATTGCGGAGCGCTTTGTCCAAGGGTGCATGGTCTGCTTGCACCACAATGTAGGAAAAGGTACCTCGACTCCTAGAGGAACTTTCGCTCCACCTTCTGTTACGTTTGAGGTTATTCACTTTGATTTTATTGAAATGGAATGTTGCAACAATCTTAAATATGTGTTGATTGTCATTTGTGCCTTTAGTAAGTTGTTTGAGGCCTTCCCTGTTGGAGATGCAACGGCCATAACCACAGCAAAAACTCTGTTGAAAGAGTTTTTTCCTAGGTTCGGGCTGCCGAGAGTCATCTGATCGGATAATGGGCCACACTTTATTGCTGCTGTAATCCTACAAATATGCAAAGGATTACAGATTGATAATCGGTTCCATTCGGCCAGACATGCCCAAAGTGCCGGATTAGTGGAAAGGCATAATGGCATTATAAAGAACAAGCTCGCTAAGACGTGTGCTGGCACCAAGTTAAAATGGCCGGAGGCTTTACTGATCGTGTTGCTGTCAATGAGAACAACCCCTCAAACTAAGACTGGGCTCTCTCCCTTTGAGGTGGTGATGGGTAGGCCTGCTAATATTTGGGGTATGCCAAAAAGTAGCTTGTTGCGGGATATAGAGAATGTGCTTCTTTCAGATTACTGTAACCAGTTGACTAAAAATCTGTTTTCAATTTATCACCTGGTGCGAGAGGCATTACCTGTATGTTACGAGGGTCCTGGTCACAGTCTACGACCGGGGACTGGATCCTCACAAACGTTTTCGAGAGTTCGTCTTGCCTTGCACCTCGGTGGAGGGGTCCCTACCAGGTCCTGCTAGTCACCCAGACTGCTGTGCGGGTAGCGGGTCATAAGAACTGGATCCATGCGACGCACACCAAAAGGATCCCGCAGCCCTTGCCATACGATACAGAAGACACAGAATCCCTTTCCACTGCTGTAACCAACATGCCCGAAACAGCAACAACCGACACAAGAGTATCGGAGACCGTTCCAGAGTTCGCAAGGCCAGACAAAACGGCCATCTTGTCTCCGCACTCTCCAACAGTGGTACTTCCGGATCAATAATTTTCTGATCCCATTTCCGTTCACTCGCCACTTCCAGTGGGAAGTGACGACACCTTGCTTTCTGATACTTCGGCACCAGAAATAGTGAAGTATAATTTACGTCCGAGGAAATAGACGTACACCACGGTTTGACTGTGCGATTGAGGAAATCATTTGAGGGCTTGCCTTTTGGCCTGATTGTATGAAAGGATTCTGTTGGTTAAGGGTTGTGGGAAAGACATTAAGAAGACACGTGACTGGAGTCACCAGCAAACAAACAATTGGTGTTTTTTCGATTGAAGACTACGATGCCTGCACCCGCTACCACTCGTACCGAACTTTTAGATAAATATGTGACTAGCAGAGACAATGATCAAGCATGTAATGGGACCCCCAAAGTATATTGTTGCCTTTTTGAAAAAATAACTGTGTTTTTAGTAACTATTGGTTTTGGGTTATGGTATCTGGAGGAAGCATATCCGCTAGAGGACTTTTTACCTGTTGAAAATGTATCTGTTTTCCCCACTCCTTCCATGCAATTGCATACCTTATCGCCTAGAGATTCTTCGTATAGACGGAACTATCAAAATAATAGAGGGTCTGTGTTGGCTCTAGGAATGGAACCTGCCCGTGCTGAGCACCACTTATGGGTTGGATGGTTGTTCTGGTGTCGCAAGATCACAGGAGTGGTTTGGGGTTTAGCCTGGACCCCAATCTGGTGCGGAGGAGAAGTGGGTTTGCTCCTGGTTATCTTGCTTCGATTTTCGGTATAAATAATCCTTCTAACACGGTAGTTAGTGCGATGCAGGTTCGCTTTTATTATTGGTATTTTGAGCAATTCCACTTAATGCAGATACAATGGTCAGTGTGTAGAACACTGTTCCGGCATTTGTGCCCTAGTTCGGTCAGCCGACACGTGTTTCAACCCCAAGGGTCTTTCTCAAGGCAGGTAAGTCATGCTGCGATCCCCAGGTGGGGTCCTTGTTGTGTTATTGGTGGCTGTCCTTAAGGCAGTCTGGCTCCTATTGGGCTCTGTGTACGAGTATTACCCGTGTTGGGTTGCTCCCTGCGGCTTGTTCTACACACTGACCATTGTATCTGTATTAAGTGGAATCGCTCAAAATACCAATAATAAAAGCGAACCTGCATCGCATTAACTACCATGTTAGAAGGATTATTTATACCGAAAATCGAAGCAAGATAACCAGGAGCAAACCCACTTCTCCTATCAAAATAATACCCTTCTGTTAATAATGAATGCCACTCATGCAATTTTAAATAGGACCAATTGCTGGATCTGCTCACATCTACCGCAACACGGGGATAAGGGGCTAGGTTGGTATATTCATCCTTTACCTTTGACAACTGCTTGTTATGCTTCTCTTAGAGCACTATTCTTTGGCCGATGGAATGACAGCATCTCGGGGAACTTTGATGGTACAAATTTGAATAGTTTTGAAAAACATGTTTTGATGCCCCTGGGATGCTTGCTTTTTGCAAATAGGAGTAAACCAAACGTTGCTTCTGTTAGGCCCTCTGATAGATTGTCTCGTCCTTTTCAGCCTTTGATCTCTTTCAAAATGGCTCCTATAGGCAATAAGGATGCCATGCCTCCATCTTATTCTGTTAACCATAGCCCCGATTCATTATCCTTCTGCATACAGAGGAATGGAACACGGTCAATGGGTAATTTTAGGAAATGCGCCAACGTTGCGAATTTGACTAGTGAGCACAGACCTCTGTACGTAGGTGAACCTGTCTATTTTGTTTGTGGTAATGTGGCATTTCCATGGTTGCCCAGGGATTGGCAAGGAACCTGTTATCTAGGGATTCTATTACCTGGGGTATTTATTGCCAGTACTGCAGAAATTTCGAAGACTCGCCCACAACGAGGCGTGAAAGGGGATACTCCAGCGCAAACTCTAGGAGACATCATGAAATCCTTTGTGCCATTTTTTGGGCAAATTACGAATTCAGAAGATATCAGGGGACTAGCAAGAGTATTGGAGAGAACCATCAACCGGACCACTGACATACTCTATAATATGACGTTAGAACAGAAAGCGATAAGATTAGTGGCTCTTCAGAACCGGATGGCATTAGATGTCAGTCTGGCTGAGCGTGGAGGAGTATGTAAATAAGTGGGGTCCGCTTGCTGCGTTTACGTACCAGACTCCTCTCCAACGATCTTTAGGGCTATCCAAAATCTACATGTTCTTAGTTCAGAAGTACATGTTCCTGAGGGAAACTGGGAACTTAGTGCAAGGTTTTGGGACCTCCTACGGTCATGGGGATGGAAGTTGTTTTCGGCCCTGCTGATTATCTTGGGAAGTTTTCTGTTCCTTTGTTGTTGTATACAGTGCCTCCCTGGTATATGCTCAGTATTAGGGGGGTGTTGCGCGCAAGCAACAAGTGTATTAGGGCATTAAATATACGCCCCAGTTAAGGTTTCCAAGGCGTTTGTGTTGAAAGAAACTCTAGTGTCTGATCTAATGCCAATAGATATGTCTGACAATGATTCGGGGTGTATAGACGTTGAAATGTGGAGTTAATCGCAAAGGGATTGAAGGTAGTTTAGCGCTTGGCATAGGCCAAAAGGAGGGTTTGTTAGAACTGATATAATATTGTTTCGTCCTCAGTGTATATGTTGGCCTATGCCCAGTCGCTTTGCGAGGAAATCCGTATTGCAAGGTCGTGACCTTAAGTGAATCAAGCCACCATTTTAGGTTAAAGCCGCCATTTTAGTTTATTGTACAAAGTCACCCTGTGGCCTAAAATGGCCGTCTTGTGTTCTCTTGTTCTTGCTTTAACCTCTTCAACCTCTGTAGGAGAGTTAATGTCCAACCTGCCTTCAGGCTACATGTTAGGGTCATGTAGACCTTGTCCTTTGTTGACCTCGGGATCAGGGGATTACTCGAATCGGCGATGTTAACCTACAAGTATACATGAACATTAACGCTATCTAAACACGAAATGTGAAACATTTGTATGATCTGTATTAAAACAATATGTAAAGAGTGTAAAGTTAAACCTAGAGAATAATAGTGTTTGTTGGCAAATGTATTAAAAAGTAAGCCACATGCACAAGATATGTAAATTAGGAACAAATCTGGCACGACCCTAGCCCAGTACATGATTAACTTGTAGGAGGCTGGACATCGTTATAACAAACTGTATAAATACGCTGATGTCCAGCTAGCAAATCCTGTTCACTGCTCACATTGAACCCTGCTGGTGGTCTCTGTGATGTATTGATGGCCAAATAGCTATTTGTGTACTCTGTTTGTAAACTGTACAGAATTACAATAAAGATTCTGGGAATCTTTACAAGCCTGTGTCGGTGTATTTCTCTTTGCATGGTGTAAAAGCCTTAATATTGTATTTTCTGATTCCACAAGCGGTTGTGCGCTATATTCTGATTGGAGGGGCTGGTAATAGCTGCAGAGGGAACTGAACTGTTTTGATTGTTGTGCTTATCAGTCAAGCCAATGATTATGAAGACTTATGACAGCCTCCGTTCACTATCTATTTCTGCACAATGGTACACTATCCTGTTATTCAGCTACTGTGTTGTGTTGCGTTGACAGTGCAGATAGCAGCCCAGCTGAGGTGGGGGGGGGGGCACAAGGGAGGCCCAGGATTTCAGAGGCGGGCCGGGCCCGCCAAGCCCCTCCTAGTGATGCCATTGCCCCAGTGCCAAGCCCATCACCCTCCATTCACATCAACCACTGCCACCTCTCAACAATATCCCTGCTCCCTTGTCGCCGCAGCTCCTCCGCTGTTTCCACCATGCACCCCCTGATCCTTGTCACCATGCAAAGGGTCTGCCCAGCAGCAGCATTAGCAGCCACAAAATGGAAGGTCAAACCACCGCCACCAAGGCTGCACAGACAACAGAATACCAATTATTTCAGTGCTGTCTATATTCCTGCAGTCTATATGTGTATCCGCCTTATAGGGAGTGGGGGAGATGAGCTCCAGTCTGTTACAACACAGAATGTATCTGTTTTACATCAGAGGAGGCAGAAAGCAAGGACCACCCTTTGCCAACACAATCACCATCCCCAGGCCGTATACCAGAAAGGCTATCCACAGGGTCAGTAGGAGCTTTCATCCTCTGCGAGACTGTGACATGCGATGCAGCAGATGCTGTAAATCAGGAGCGGATGACCCCAGTCGGGGAACGTTCCCCAGTTACTGCGGCCTCTCGCTGCCATCCTCAGGTCATCCTGCAGGCCCTCCCAACGCTGCGGGTGTGTGCTGCGGTTACAGCTGCCCCCAGCATGCCGGAGCAGCCCGTGGGCCACCCGTTGCCTAGCCGACACAGTGTTCCCTGCTCGGCCGCTCCACTGCTCCCACCGAGGTTGTTCCGTCTCCTCGCAGCCTCCAGGATCCACTCTGCTCCACGCAGAAGTACGTTCTTCACAGTCGCTATTTTCAAAGCGCGAGCGTCAGCCCTCCTGCAGCTTCCTTGGTCAGCCGCACGTCGCCTCGCCGCTCCACACACCAGTCTGAGCTCCAGGCGCAGTTCTGCCACGGTCCTGCGCTCCGTTGTACATTTCCACATCAAAGACCGCTATATAGTGGGCATATCTATTCAGGTGCTCTCATAGTATGGCTGCCGGCTGCCACCTCAAATCATATAGCCTTCGGCATACACTCTGCTTATTTTCCTGAAAGCCCATAAACCATACACTCTCAATTTAACCCTCCATGTAACCACACCTTTCTAAAATGTATATCAAAAAGGGCACCTGGTTGATGCCTTGCTCTACCCAGGTGGGTAGTCACGTATTAAAGAGCAAAATTGAGCAAGGTCATAGAATACCTGGCTGATTAAAGAAAGGTGAACACACACCTATGGGGGTTACACCTTGGTAAGTGTGTACAAGTAACTGTGAATGACTTCTGACAAAAATAAATCAGGACAGTTCTGGGTACTGCAGTTAGGGTACATTCTTGGAAGATGAATGTGTCGTAGCCTCTATAAGTGACTTGAGGAATGGCGAGTACATGGACCTTAGTGAGCGCCACTGGCAGGAGGTGTTTGAGCAGGACGATGCTCTAAGGCGCGTAGCAGCCTGGGTCCGCGAAAGGTAGCCTGACGAAAGAGCAATCCCTGAAGGCCTACGCCCTTACTGGAAGGTGAACGACGAAATCACCACCATGAATGGTCTCATTCTGAGAGGCGACTAAGTGATCTCGCCCAGCGGAATTCGCAAAGTGATACTGTGCAGAGAACACTCAGGTCATCTGGGATGCAACATGACCCGACGCAGGATACGCGACGCCTACTGGTGGCCAGGCATGGATCAGGACATACGGCAAATGGTCGAAAGGTGCCATGAGTGCACAAACAGTGACAAGCGTCTGGGTGTGAGACAAGCCCCCATGCTGGCCACCGAAGTCCCCAAAGGTGTGTGGCGCAAACTAGGGTTGGATTTCATCGTGCCTCTGGACAGCATGCCCCCAGAACACAAATATGGTATAGTCACGGTCGACTATTTCTCCAAATGGGTCGAAGTTGATTTCACTTCGGACATCACCACAAGAACAGTCATTGAAGCACTCACCACCATATTCCAGCGCGAAGGCCTTCCCGAGGAAATTATGACTGACAATGGTGTCCAGTTGGTCTCTCGAGAGATGGAGAAATTCCTCAAACTCAACAACATTCGACAGCGTAGAGCAAGCCTCTACCACCCACAAGCCAATGGCCTGGTCGAGCGGGCGAACCGCTTCATCAAAGGGGCGCTGCAACTGGCGCATGCCTTGGGTCTAAACCCTTAAACAAGACGGTCAAGGAGGCTGTCGCAGCCCACCGCATCACCCCCAACGCGATCACCGGCGTTTCACCTTTCCATCTGCTAAGGGCGAGAAGGGCAGCATCCACACTGGTACCACCTTGGCTCCATCAAGTGAGGGCTGACGAAGACGTGAACATGGAAGACGTGTTTTTTCGCATGCAGCGTAACAAAGATGCCATGAAGGCTCAAAAGGACATGCGTCGAGCCGCTCGCCAGACAGCAGTTAACAAAAGCGACCTGGTAAAGATACGTCTCCCTCACAAAGACACTTCGACCGGTTCCAGATACAGCAGTCCCATTGAAGTCATCGAGAAAGGGTCAAACCACATTTGCACCAGCGACGGAAGGAAATGGAATCTAGAAAGGGTGGCCATGTACCGCAGAAAAGAATCCTTTGAGCAGCCACACTGGGAAACCGAAGACCCAGACCAACAAGAGCCATCCGAAAACCCTCACCAATCAGGAAGAGATGCCTCTGAGTCACCCTACGGTAACGAGTCCCCAAGTGCTAACTCCCCATCCCTACTCGGGGAGTCACAGCGAAGGGCAAGACAAGGAGAACCTGAATCACCCACACCTCCCCAAGAGTGCTCCCGCAGCCCTGCCCCGTTTCCAGATCAAGGCAGACCGCAGAGAGAGAAAAGGAAACCCAGCAAGTTTGCAGACTTTGTCATGGAATGATTATCCATCCTTTTCCTAGCAAAGGAGGTGTGTGGGGACATCACGTGATCGCGAGCTTGCGAGATCTCGAGGCAACGAGATCTCGCGAGCCCGCGCTCCACGGGAGAACGTTGCCGCCACAATTGGCAGAGCACCAGACCAAGTGGTCCGGTGAGTGACAGCGCTGCTGCTGTTGTGGAGCCATTATAGTTGAGGCTCACAGAAGGCTCTGAGCCCAGCTTCCAGGGCAAAAGTCCAATGCCACAGGAGGCCACATGGGGGCCCTGGAAGCCTACAGCGTGCCATCCATGAGCACACCCTGCCTCCAGTGAAGTAACTGGGAGGCACAGACAAGAACTGTGAGTAAACCCCCCTACCCTGCCTAAGGACAAGTTATGCCCACCAGTTTGTCTTGTCAATAAAGACAGTTAGAACCCACCTAAGCGTCTTGTCGTCCTTAGAGGCCACTACAGAGGGTTGATGTCTAAGAAAGATAGAAAAAGATGGGAAATTATCTTGTCTGTGAGATTTGTTATGGGAAATAAATGGACTGCATGGAAGCATGAGGGCACAACGGGGGGTGGACAGGAATTAGGGTCCTCTCAAATGATTTTGGCATTAGGATTGGGGCTGGCTCTGGATTTCTCCCCACGGCTCCAACTGCTTTCTGAGAGGATGCCCAAACGCTTCTTGACAAGGGCAGGTTCTGGCCTTGTCACACACAGTACAATTAAAGCGTGTAATTTAATCAGAGTGTAAAACAAAAAACAAAATACTTAAGACATAAAAATGTTTTTTTAATTTTTTTTTTAATTTACTGTGTATAATCAAAAAATAGATTTTTACAAGAACGATTTCCATTCAAGACGATTTCGCATTAAATGTCCCGTTATAGACAAACTGTTCGTAGTTTCTGGCGTAGCACACAGTTATTAAATGTTAGCTCGGTGTGAGCCCAACCTCCACACTCAGTTTTGTCCTTTCCATTGAAAGATTCAGAAGTTTAGCTGTTGCCGTAAGCCATCAAGTTTTTTCTCCTGTAATAAGGCGGTTCCACCAGGATGATTCATTTCCAGCGAAAGAGGTGACCGTCAAAGGGCTAAAGTAGGCGATCCTGGCTTGGTGGAGAGCCGGGCAGAGCATCAACAGATGTCTTATTGATTCTGTCTCTTCAGGGTTTTTACAGAGTCTGCATGTTTTTTCCTCTGAACCTGATCTGATCGCTAGAATTTCTTGGGTCGGTAGGACGTTTAAACAGGCTTTTAAGAAAGTTGTCATCAGTGATTTACTGGGGTATCTTTTGCAGTATACCATTGGTTCTTTCAGTTTGTTAACGTTTGTCGGAAGATGGGCTAATAGTTTATTAGCTGATGCTTTTTCAATCGTGGTGATCCAATCCCAGCATTGCAGTTTTCTTTTGATCCTAGTTGGATTGGTCTTCAATTCTTCTTCAGTACACACAATTGTCTGCAGTTTTTGTTTTTGTGTCTATGGCCCACAGGTTCATGGTATGGTTGGTGCCTTTTTCAATCTCTTCTGCAATCATATGATAGATTTCCAGACTCTCGGGATGGATGACTTTTCTATATAACTGTAGAGTACTGTGGTCCACCACTGCTTCCAGAGATAGGAGGCCGAGTTCTCGTCTTATTGGTGCTACTGCAGTGGAGTTGGGTAGGCCCAGATGAAACCTTTGAGTTTTTGCCAAAGTTGTGGAGGGATTGAGGGTGTAGCATCCATACCGTAGGTCAGCGAGGGAATGATCTTTGCCTTATAAAAGTTGATCGCCGGTTGCAGTGAGAATTTGCCATATTTTCGGTCAACTGCTCTCAATTGTGCTGCTGAATTCTTTGCTTTCGACCACAACATAGCTTGCATGTTACAGGATTTCTTGGAGCTATCGGGTTGTACTCCTAGGTATTTAAATGAGTCAACCACTTCGATTTTTGTCTCATTGAGCTGCCATTGAAAACGATCTTTCTTTTTGCTGCCAGGTTTTTGCAAAATCATTATTTTTGTTTTGGATTTGTTGATCTCAAGGTTATTTTTTTGCGTGTAAGTTGAAAGATTCTCGAGTTGCCGTTGTAGACCGACCTGAGTAAGATCAAGTAATATTAGATCCTCCGCATACAAAAGTCTAGAGATCCTTGTAGAACCTATTTTTGGAGGGAATGACCTGATCTTACTTTGACTGTCTTTGAAATCTCCAAGAAATGCTATGAACAGAGCAGGTGCCAGAAGGCAACCTTGCTTTACTCCACGGCAGGTCGGTATAGAGTTTGAAATTAAACCTTGGTTGTTTAGACGTACTTTTATGGTAGTGTTGGTGTGGAGACTAATCATGGGCTCCAAGATGCTTTCCGGGCAGTGCCATGTCCTAAGTTTGGACCACAGTTTCTGTCTGTCAACTCTATCGAAAGCTTGAGACAAAAATACAAAAGCTAGAAAAATTCGGAGTGCTCCTGTCAGGACTCTTTCCTTGAGTATATTCAGGCACATTATGTTTGCGCTGGTGCTCGCGTTTTTCTGAAATCCTGATTGCAAAGAGTCGGAGCACATGGAGGTAAGAGCCCATTTCCGAAAATGGGAGACAGAAGGATGGAAGCAAAAACCTTTCCGATGACGTCAAGAAGGGCTATTGGCCGGTAGTTCAGGGGGTCTTCTCTAGCTCCTTTTTTAAAGATCGGGACGATCACCGCTTTTGACCATGAATCTGGAACAGTTCTTCTTTCTCTGCATATTTTGAAAATCGAGCTGATGACGTTTGACCACTCGTCCGGATGTTGTTTTAAGTCCCAATTCGTGAGCCCATCGGGCCCTGGTGCTCTTGATGATTTCAGTTTCATTATTGTGGATTTGATGTCACTGATATCAGTTTGGTCCACCCATACCGATTCCTTAGATCGTATGATTTCATCGTCGTTACCTTCAGCTGATTGGAACAGGTTTGAAAAGTGTGTAGACCATTTTTCTTCCGAGACTGGGTTAATTATGTTTAAATTGGTAAGCTTATTTGGGTTGTTGATAAGCGACCAGAAGTCTAGAGATTTTTTATTAGCGAGAGCCTTCAACATCTGTTCAGCATCTGATTGGTATAGGAGACATCTTGAATTTCTCAACCATTTCTTATAGTCTCTTGTTTCTACTTTAAGAGTTTCCCAATGGGTCGGTAGGTTCAAAGTTACTGCGACTCTTCGTAATTTTCTTATGAGTTTGTGTTTGGCAGCCAAGGTCGCATTATACTCATGAGCGTGCTGGTTGGTTTGATTATTGAAATTCTTTCTTGGTTTTTTGAACGCAAGAAGAAGCGGAATATAGCTCGATCTGGCCAAATGGTTTTGCAAATCCGGGTCAGACATCAGAGTTGTAAATTGGTCTGAGAGTTTGGAAACGTCTGAAGCGATCATGCGAAGACGAGTTTGTTGCGAATTTGTCTCAATTGGCAGATCGTAAAGTTGCGAGTTGGGCCCTTTGTTTCTGCATATAAGGTTCCGTAGGTTGTGGTCACTGTGGTTGGTTTTGATAACACTGAATGAGACTATGTTGAGAAATACAGATTCGGAAACAAAGATATAATCAAGAATGGCCGATGACATGTCACGTTCCCAAGTTGGTATCACCACAACTGAGTCTGTTGCGGAAGCGGAGTCGAAAAGGTTACGAGATTTCATAGTTGCGTTCCACGCAGAACCCCTACTTAAGGCAGAAGAATTAGTGGATTGTTTTCTTACAGGCGAGCTAGGTGTTGTGCAGTTCGCATTGAGGTCACCGCAAATAATTATATTAGGAGATTTATATTTGATTGCGATTTCATCGATTGTGCTAGTCACTTGCTATCACATGTTCACTGTTGAAGTCTTTTGGGGGTTCCAGTAAACGTTTATAATTGCTACCGAATCTTGTGTTCTAGACCTGGTCGAAAGGGTTTCGAGTTCCATGTCGTTAAAACGGCCAGAATTTCATAGCTCCGTTTTATGACCTTTGTAATGGATACACCAGATCCAATGCGGGTAGTTGTTAGTAAGCCCGACGAAGGTCGGCCAAAAGGCCCCTTGAAAGCTGGCGATATTTCAATGCAAAAACCGTTGAGGGCCGGTTTTTCACGCAACCATGTTTCCTGAAGGCATATGATGTCATAGGGGCTCAGGTCGTGGCTGTCGGGCTTGGTCAGATGAACATGACCTCTAGTGTTCCATGATGCTATACTTAAAGTTTCTCTCGCAGGTATTTGCTGAAATGAGTGGGATGTCAGTGACGTCGACTTTACATCCCCAGGTGGTTGCTATCTCCGCACGCCAAAGGTTAGGACGCTGCAAAACCAGTTCCATTTGTCTTGCTTTGTTGGTTTTTCATACTTGGTCGGGGTCTGCTTTGTGGTTCTTTTTGAGGACCTGTCATTGAGCGGTGATCATCTTCAATCTTCCTTCCGAATACAGGGAGTTATAGCAAATCCTTGTTGCCATTCAGACTCGTGTTTTCGTCTACAATCTTCTCTATTTTCATCTCTCTCATTGCTACTTGTCATATGTCTCAAACGGACAGCTACAGAAAATCCATCCGATGAGGAACCGTCAGTTCTCGGGGTCTTGTTTGATAGTGCTATTGGACTTCTTCCCCTTCTGGCTGTTCTATATAGATCTTCTGTTCGTGATTTAAATCTGTAGTGTTTTTTAGGAGAATTTCTGTAAGTAACTCTTGACGATTCTTTGAGATTGGCAGAAGAGATCTCGTAAAGGTTGAATCCCAAACGGGCTAGTTCTGCGTATGCGTCTTGTGGTAGTTCATCAAGTGCACGTTTTTTGATGTGCAAGTAAGCCTTTGCTTGGTTCTTTCTGTGATACGGTTCGATCAAGACAAAATCGTCCGATTTTAGGTTTTGTAGGATTTTCACCCTCTTGAGTGTTCTGAGAACCGTATTTCGATTTAGGATTATACAGTGACCATTAGGTGTTTTTTGTTCAATTTTGAAAAGGCGAGTTGATCGTAAAGACGGACCTCTTGGTTTAGTGTGGTCCTCAAATGAACATCTCAATGGGCTGTTTTTACGGCTTGCTTGAATGGCAGACGCTAATAATGGTTTTTGTTGGTTCTGGGTCATCAGGTCTGATGGTAATTTGAAGGATTTAAGTTCAATTTGAGTCGGTATAACCGAGGGAGCAATTACCTCAGATGAATCTGCAATTTGAACGAGCACATCTTTTGAAATTACTGGATTCAATGTTTGTCCTTCTGTTAAATCCGCATGTTGGGTTAGGTCCATCAGCGAACTTTAGGCTTTAAATTCTTCGGTGGACTTGGGAGAGGTTGAAATGCAAATCACTGAGTTGTTAATACTTTGATTTGAATGAAGTGAATTCAAAGTTCATTTTGATGATTCTTTTTGTTTGGTTCTCACTGCCATCAGGGGATCCAAAGCCGACACTGTTTGGGCGCTGTTGCCACCCGATTCAATGACGTTGCAATTTTCAGCAGTGGTTTGATTTTAGTATTCGGTAATGTCTTTTGGTGATTTTCCGCAGTCCTCGGGTGTTTAGGCACTACTGAGTTGGTTTGCGGAAGCTTTTCTGTTTGTTATTTGAAAACCGGCGCCAGTTCAGGAGGAATTGCCGTCGCTTCGGTCTAAGATTCTTTTTCCAGGGTAGCCGGAGAAGCTAATTTAAGACTAGACAGTAGGTCTTCTATCCGGTTCAATTTTGAGTCCCACTTCTCCATCTGATCTTCGTTTCTTTGATTCAACGCTGTGATGAAACCTTCAACAAATAATAATTTGCTGTGCATCATTGCGGTTAAAACAGTACTATCTTTCAGCGAGTCATTGATGGCTTCATACAGCTTTCCAAATGGGGCTAAAGCTATTGTAATTGCTGACATGATTATTGGTAAATCAGTTTTTTTCAAAGGCAAATCCTTGTTGCCAGAGGCTGTGATTTCACTGAGTCTTCGATTTTTTTGGAGGGGATATGGGACGTGGTGTATATTCAGTCGATACATGAGAGGCTTGTAGGTGGTCCTCTGATTGAATCGGCCCCTCATCCAGGATTAAACGTTCAGGAGAAGGCCGTGTTTCAGGTTGCGTCAAAGTAGAGCCAGCTTTCGGTTCAGGGCCCCGTTTAGGCATGGACGAAATTTGTTTACCGTGTGTTTGAGCAGACTCTTTTGAGTTAGTCAGCTTGCTTGAATCGTGAGTGTTTCCCTCCAATACTGGAAGGTTATCAGTATCTGTTGAATTTACGCTGTCTGGATTGCAAGACACTCTTTGTGGATCTACATCTGCATTGATTTCTTTGACCAAAGGGACCTCCTTGTTAAGGTTTGCTGAAACCCTTTTAGGTGCTGTGTCTGTTCTGGGTGCAGAGAAGGCTTCTTTCGATCCAGTTAATTTGATTTGGATAGCAGATTGAATCTGGGCATGATTGGGAAACCCAGAGGTTAGTTTCCTTGCTTTACTCACAGGTGGGAGGTCCTGAATGGCCTCCAAAATCTCTGACAGTTCTTTAGTGTGGTCCAGTTTTCTTTTATATTGCTTATTTATGAAGTCTTTCAGAGCACTGGAGAGAAGGGGGGCCGGTAAAGTCATCTTCCCTACTTTCTTTGATCTGTTAGGTTTTGGTTTTACATTTGTTATAGCCTTTTTTTTTCTTTTATTATTTTGTTTAGTAGCCTCTTGAAAGTCTTGGGCTTCTGATTCAGATACAGGGGTTAGTTCCAAGTGAGGAATAGACACTGCTGCAAACTTTTCCGTAGGCAAAAGGGCGTTCGAATTCCACGATTGCAGAGAGGGGCCCTTTAGGGCTGCATGTGTCGCTGCAGCTAATGTTTTGTTGTTGTTCTTTGCGGGAACATTTTCCCAGTCTGTTAGTTGGTGGACCCGAGGGGGCAAACGAGGGTCGTTGTTTCTTGGCACTTCTTGGGAGGCGTGATATTGGGCATCGTCATTGAATTCGTGGGAAGAGTTTTGTCCTTCGGTAAGACCTTTGCTGGGCCCTCTTGTTCAGGCAGCAGCGAAACGGCGCTCTGGGGTGGCTTTACACTAAAGCCCTGCACCCTGCTGGCTCGTCGGGCACTGCGTCTCCACAATCTGTGTCGAAGAGGAGCCCCGCTCCCCGAGAGATCCTGCCTTTGCCGGGATTGGTTCGCTCCTGAAGGGACAGATCCCACACCCTCCACCCACGACAGGCAGCACTGGGGCCTGGGCCGGCAGTCCTCCGACTGCCGAAACCGAGGCACCCCTCGTCTCGTTGTCGACACAGGAAAGCGGAGCATGTCGGGCGGGAAATGGACTGCCAAGTGGAGTAGTGCGTGCCGCCGAACCTGCAGCCGGACCTGCGGACAGAGGAACCTGTCGGGACCCCGTTGTAAGACTTGGGGCGTCGGATGGCGCCGAGCCATGGATCCGTTCCACCGGAGAGACAGCTAAGGCGGGAAGCGTGGGCGCTTCAATGGAATGTGCTGACTTTGCCGAGCGTGAAATGTCTAACACCTCGACTGAGGTATTTACAGATCTAATAAGAGCTTGATATATGGGAATAAGGTTACTCAAATGCGCCACCTCATAAGAAAATAAAAAGTTTCTGTATGGTGAGTCAAATCAGGTTTATTCACTTGATTTCCAATTCAGAAATCAATTATTAATGTTATCTTCACATTGGTTCCAATAAATTCTTGGATTTTGTTTGCAGAAATCAATTCTCATGTCAAATTTAATCAAATCTCAAAAACAAATCTTGACACGTGTTTCTCCATTGACAATTACAATGGTTCATCAGGATAACGTGAAATAGAATTGTTCTCTGAAAAATAGAAAAGGAGAAAAGGAAAGAAGATGTATTTTAGCAAAAATGTCTCCCTAATCTGTTACTGTTTCTTTAAAAAAAAGAATCGTAATGACTCACCCACTTGAATGGCCGATTGCTTGTTATAGATTGTGCTTGGTATCATAAATCAAAGGTTGATATATTTGTCCCATAAGGTAAATTTATGCTTCAATATTATTTTTCACATTTTTTCCAAAAACAATGTGCTGGCGGAAGAGAAATGGAAGCAAACAAAGAAATAAAAATATTTAACTTATTTTCTTAAAAATCTTGTGACTTAGGAGAAAAAATAAATTAATAAAAGTTGGGTCACCAAAATAACTATGTTTTGATGAAGACTTAATATTATATTAGTTATTTACTAAGGCAAAAAGCAAAAGGTCCAATTTAGACTTACCCAGTTTTCAGTAGTAGTAGCTAAACGAGGCTATGGTGAGCCACGCATCCTCATTCTCTTCTGGTGCTTTCGCGTTTAAAATGCGTTAAAATGCGCCATTTATAGCGTGCAGGCAAGCGTAATGACGTCACCACGCCGCGCCCAACGTTAATGAGCGCGGCGTGATGATGTCACCACGCAGAAACGTTCGCAACGCTCCCGGCGGCCATTTTGGAACAGCAGTTCCACTAACGTAGTTGCATCAGTTTAAGCTGTATGTGCTAGATATTTTTTAAACGCTATTTAGTTAATAATCCCTTAAAAAAAGGGTGAAAATAATCATTTATGTGGCTATGGGGATTATCTGGCCAACAGGAGCAAATTATATAGGTTAAATAATTCCAAGTTTATATTGTCTAAAGGAAGAGGCAACAACAGAAAATTGCCAATTATTATCATTGACTCATATTTAGCTAATGTTTGTCCAACTGTTGAATAAAAAAGAAGAAAAGAAAAGAAAAGAAAGGGACAAAGGTAGAAGCAAAGAAAAATGATATAAAAATATACAAGCAAAATATCAATACACTCCAATTATTGCATCTTATGAAACATGTAAACAATATTTACAACCAACTATACATTTCTGAGTCACAGCTTAATCCTGAAGCACATGCATCCAATATGCAAATCCATTTACTTTCATGCTTGCGTAATGTTTCCTCTTCATTTCCTCCCCTTGGCTGGGCGGAAATGTTCTCCAAGCCAAAGATTTTAAGAGATGAAGTTTCAAAATCAGAATGCTCATTAATGACATGAACAGATAGGGGTGATCTTAAGGCCTTGTTTCTAATGGCTCTAATATGTTCAAAGATTTTCACTTTTAATCTGCGTATAGTGCTACCAATGTACAGTTTTTGACAAACACATTCAATGCCATAGATCACAAAGGTAGAGTTGCAATTGATCAAATGATGTACTTGTTTAGTCCTGCCATTTGGTAAGTGAATTTCCTTCTTTCCTTGGTACATCAGTGGACATAATTTAGAGTGCCCACATTTGTGTGTGCCCCTAATGTTGGTTTGAAAGAATACTTTTTTGATGTTCGGAATCGGGCTTAAAAAGCTTGGACTGATCAGGTTCCTTATTGTTGGCGCCCTTCGAAAGCAAATATTAGGCGAGTTATTTAAATGTTTTTGCAAGCTTGGATCAGTGAGCAAAATGTTCCAATTGTCTGTCAAAATGCGTTTCATTCGTTTTGCTTCCGTACTGTAGGTCGTGATAAACTGAATCTTATATTTTGGTGATCCATTCTTTGGTTTGTCGATTAATAAAGTGTCTCTTTGTATTTTACTTGCTTTGTTGATCGCCGTTTTGATATTGTTGGATCCATATCCTCTTTGTTTAAATTTTGTAACTGTTTTCCTCAAATTGTCTTGAAAAGTAGGTTGTGTACTGCAATTTATTTTTATCCTTAAGATCTCCCCATAAGGTATGTTGTAAATCGTATGTTTAGGATGATGGGATGTAGCAAAAAGGAGACTATTTCCGGCTGATGGTTTAGTAAATAGTTTGGACTGGATCTGGTCATCCTCCACAAAGAGTTCCAGGTCTAAAAATTCAATGTTCAAGGTATTGTTGTTTAAAAACAAAACATAAATATCAAGTTGCTTAAGGTCTCCTTCCCAAATGATTAAAATATCATCAATGAAACAACAACAACCCCAGAAACGTATATTATTGGAGAAACTGGGGTGTTTCCAAGCATGCTGTAACTTAAAGAGTCCCATAAATAGATTGGGATAGGGAGGGGCAAACTTCGATCACATGGCCGTGCCCTGTAGTTGTTTATACAAAACATTATCAAAAATAAAGATGTTATGATGAAGACAAAAATGTAGCATTTCTATGATCATTTGGTTTTGCTGAAGGAAGGAGACTGATCTTGTTTTCAAAAAGTACTGCATGCTTTCCAGACCTTTGTTATGCTCGATGCTGGTATATAATTGGACTACATCCAATGTCACAAAAAAGTAATTGCTGTCCCACGGTAATCGATTCAGTTGTTGAATTATATGCTTTGAGTCTTTAACAAAGGATGAAAGATTTGCTGTTAAGGGTTGAAGGTGAGTATCTATATATTGTGAAATATTTTCAGTAATTGAGCCAATTCCATTGATTATTGGACGCAATGATGGAAAATCGTTGAATGTCTTGTGCACCTTGGGCAAAAAATACATAGTTCCAAGTATTGAATCTTTGCAAAGCAGACATTGATATTCTTTTTCAGTTAAGAGATTTAGATCAAACCAGTTCTTAATTTGTTAGTATGTTAATTTGGATGGACGAATGAAGCCATTAGCAAGGTATTGGTCCAAGTATTGTCGTTGGTGAAGGTTTTCGGGTTCCGTAAGGGTGTAGATCCTACTACATGGAGGTTGTGCACCAGGTATGCGATCGATTTGAGAATCATATGATCTTTGAGGTGGTAGGGTGTTTGCCTGTTCCTTTTGGAAAACATCCTGGACTTCTTGATATTCCTGAGGTAACTGCATGACTGGAGTAGCGACTGTGGCCAGGCCTTGTTTCAAGTTTTTTTTTGGGTAACAAGTATGTGCACAATCCGTGAAGGTTATTCTCTTCTCTCGCCAATCAATACAAGGATTATGTGTTTCCAACCAACGTATCCCCAGTATTATTTGGAACTGCGGGGCTTTGATTAAATCAAACACAATAGTCTCTCTATGCCCATCCTGACCCAGTAGTGTCATCTCTACGGTGGAATGAGTTACAGGCCCAGAGGCAATTTCAGTTCCATCGACTGTGGTGATGACATCCGAAGTGGTCTTTTTGCAGAGAGATAGATTCATCCTAGAAGCCAACTCGTGGTCTACATAGTTTCCTATGGCTCCGCTATCAATGTATGCCCTCACTGCGTGCATACGTGATGGCTGCCTTGGATCTATAAGGACCATTGGTATGATGAAGTGCGAGGTCTGAGTATCCTCCTTCAAGCTCGGCAAGCGGACCTCTACGCTTGTCGGGCGTGGTCGTTTCCAGAATCAGGCTCTGTTTGATTTTTATCAGCAACTCTGACTACTTTTTTAGATGTTTTTATAGGGCAATCCCGTAGAAAATGTTCTGAGGCCCCACAGTACAGACACAATTGCATCTGCCGTCTTCTTTCTCTTTCCTTTTGAGTTAAGGGTCCCTTGACCCCCCCCGATCTGCATCGGTTCTGATACATCTGTTTCTTTGAGGGTAACATTGGGTTTAACCAATACCCGATTCTCAAACTTAGCTCGATCAGCCTTTCTATTCTGAAGTCGGTGGTCTAACTGGACCACTAAGTCTATATATTCTGCACAATCCTGAGGTGGGTTCACAACTTGGGCCAAAACGTCTTTGAGTTCACCCCGAAGTCCACGATGAAATAATGTAATTCGTTTTACCTCTGGCCATCCGGTTTCCACCACTAACCTATTGAAAGTGGCGATATAGGTTAGTAGATCCTGGTTACCTTGTCGTAATGATAAAAGTTTGTTATCCAGGGCCTGTCCCTGTGAATGTCTGGCAAATAGTCTTTCCATGCTCAATTGAAAACCTTGAAAATCCCGAAGAAGAGGTTCATCCTGGTTAACTAATGGAATTGACCAATCCGCTCCGCTGCCACTAAGATATAATAGTACAAAGGCTACTTTGGTTTGGTTATTCGGAAAAGCTCCAGGTCTGCATAAAAAGTGCAATCGGCATTGGTTCATAAACACAGTGATATTTTTTGGGTCCCCAGCAAAACGTTTGGGTGGAGCTAAAGGAATGCTCCCTGGTAGAACCACTTGCACAGGATTGCTCGATGAAACAGGAGTTGTTTTCCCCCTGAATCCAGGTAATGGTGTTTGCCCAGCTTGGTTTTGCAGTAATTGTCTAGCAAGATCATCAGTGCGCTCCTTTGACACAATCAGTTCTCTCCTGAGGGCATTAGTCTCTTGGCACGTGGAGTGCACTTCTGCCCTAAGTTCCCCTAACAATAGGGTAGTTGGTCGGTTTCTGAGGTTTCCATAACGCCCGGGTGGGGATTTGTAGATAGGGGCGTCGGTCGGACCCGGACAGCTGCGGTCTCCACCCACGTGATGCGTAGTGCAGCGATGACTGACTGGATCTGTCCTCCTAATCTTGTCTGCTTAACCCGTAGAAATATTCTCCTGCAAGTGGAGAGATGGATTTAGCCACTTGTGGATTCAAGTGATGGCACCCACACAGTCCTCCCCAACTAATCACCTCCGAAATGCCCTCACAGCAATCTCACCTTATATTCTTGAAAGATGAGCTCTCCATCCTGTGTGGATTTGCAGGGGCGCATCTATTCCAGTTACTTCACTGGTTTGAAGGCTCGGGAGAGTTCTGGAGAGCATTGACTCTGAGGTGCCTGGTGAGGACCAGTAAGTATTAAGTTCATAGAGTTCAATATGTCCGATGTTCACTCTTGTTCCTCCCTTCCTTTCTCATCTTGCAGCTGGCTCATGAAAAGATGCTCTTGTGGCAGCTGGTGGCGCTCAGGTAAGAGTCTGTATTACCCGGGGCTGTCTGGTAAATGTTGCACGAGGAAAACGTTTTGTTTTGTCTCTCTTTACAGATGCGGCACGTGAAAATATGGAGAGTCACAAAAGGATGCCTCCGGTGGTAAATCAGGTAAGTCTATGGTGGTAAGAATTATATTTGTTGGTTCCCTCGGCTCACCTTGTGCTTTTCTTTTGTCTCCTAGGTGCCAAAGTTCAGCGAAGAAATGACGCAGGCAGCGCGACCCGAAGGATGCTGTGAAGACTGGTGAGTATGGCACGGCGCTGCAGCTGGAGGTGCGGCGCATGCATAAATGATGTTCTTTAAAGGTCCGGAGATAAGATGGATCCAGAATCAGGTGTGGAATAGAAATAAGTTTGTTTTCTAACCTTGTCCCTTTCTTTCCTCTTTGTTTTAGGAGCTCCGGATTTGAGGCGGGCATGGCAGAAGACTGGATGCAGGCTGCAGGCACGGTGAGTGTTACGCTGCTGGATGCAGAATAACGCGAAGCGTGTGTTGCTGGTCAGGTGTGGTTTAAATAGCCTCAAAAGTAGTCCCAGGTAAGAAGTCCCTAGAACCACACCCGAGTAAAAAAATAGTCCCTGAAGAAAAATAGTCCCTTTCAGGCTTCATGTTAGATGGGAGTCATTTGCAGCATGGTCTGCCTGAGGTAAGTAATGACTATGAGCCTGGCGCCTTAGGCACCAGGACTGATTCCTACTATGAGCCTGGCGCCTAAGGCGCCAGGACTGAACCCAGATAGCCCCTAGCCGGGGCTGCTAAGGTTTTACTAAATGTCTAGATGCCTGCTCCCGGGGCTGATAGGCTTGGTCCGGATGCCTGGGGGTAGGCATCATGACAGTCAGTCTTTGCAGGAGGAAGCACATGTGTCACGTGAGGTAATGCATGCTGACCTAAGTCTCATTGCCAGCCAGGACCTGGCTTACCAGACCTGCATACTTGCTGCCATTGAGGGGCAAGGCGCGGCTAGGCATGGTGAGTCAACAGAGCCACGTCCACCTTCTGATTTCCATCCAGATGGTGACAATGACAACCTATCTCCCACATAGGTCAGGCCATGCAGGCGCTGAGCTCAGTGAGGATTTCTTTTTTAAATCTCAACCCCTACACATGTGGGTGTTGAGGTGCACCCTGTACCTCCCCCTTCCTGGGTGCCCCACCATCCCCTGGGTCATATATGGCAATTATTATTTTTTCCTGCAATCTTTGAAAAATGTTTCCAGCAAATTTTTTTTTTCTTTCTTCAAAACATTTGGTAAAGTACATTTATTTGACATTAAATGTTTAGAGAATATGAGAATATTCAGCAATTGCCATATGAACTCCGAAAGCCATTTATTTTCTTTTATCTGTATCCGCAATAACTGTTCCGTTTCATCTTGAGTCACGCGCTGTTCCTTTGTGGTACACAGGGTGTTCATTTTCGTAAAAAGAATCACTTTGGAAGCAAGGTGAACCGCAAGGCTGTTCCATCAACTAGGCACTAGTCCAGCCTAAAGGTTGTTATGTTGCTTCTAGCCACTAGCACAGCGTAAGGGCATGTGGGCCCTTGGCGATCGTCCCATAATATGGTGATCGTGCTCTAGTTGTTGACACGAAGCTGCAGGTGTCTGCTGAAGAATCCATCCGCCGGTGTCTCAAACAGATGGCAGTGGCAGAATGGGATCAAATACCTGTTATGAAAACAAAAAAGTGATAATTAGTCTCGCTAGCCGAACTTCATTAATATTACTCATTTTATTTATTACGGCCGATCAGAAACTATTTGCTTGCAAGGATAGTTCAATGGAGTATGTTCGTCTCTAAAATCAATGTGAAAAGTAACGAGATAAATCGAGTCCAACACATAATGATAAATGACAGTTAGTCTACATTCGTGAGGAATGATATGATATATGATATGGCATTTGTAACGCGCCTATGCTCAAGTATTGCTAGGCGTGACGAGGCAGGTGGGGAACAAGGGCAGACAGACAACGATCCTACTAGGCCATTGCCTTCGTTTGCCAAACGTTTGCCTTCGAATGTACTTGCTAGAGACAATTGTTCAATTTTCCAAGCATCACTAATGGCCGGAAACAGATAATCACGTTGGTATATGTAGTACAGCGCTTTAGAAATGAAATGGAGTCCCACAAACTGAAAGAAAGCCTCTAACTTTCTAAAACTGGAGCCACTAAAAAGTGATGCAGCTGCACACAGTAGATTGCCTGCTGGCAGTTTCCCCAGCATCGGTTGTGCAGACCATGAGAACCTATGATTTAATCTACAGGCGGCATTTATTTTGACGTTACTGCCTTTTATTTGACGAGTCACATTAATCAATGGCTTCCCACATACTTTCCCTCTAATGGAAAGCACACATTTCAGCATACTTATAATTTCCATCAAACAACTGTCGAATACAATGTATTTGCTCTCTTTCATTAGACTGTCATCCTGCGTCAACGTTGTTTCGGCCTGTGACGTTGTGGAGATTTCAACACATTGGAAAGTAATATCGCTGATATCAAGTTCTGATGCGTCTATGGATGCTGCGGCTGGTTCATTCTCTGTCATTTCAACATCTATTACTTCAACATTGATGGGAGAACACAACAATGTTGACAGATTTTTTGGTGGCAAATTTTTGGCGGGTGTAGATTGTGTAAATTGATCTGCAACTACTTCAGAGCTATCTTCAATACATTCAATAACATCTTCTTGTG
Organism: Ambystoma mexicanum; assembly: GCF_040938575.1. Taxonomy (NCBI): domain Eukaryota; kingdom Metazoa; phylum Chordata; class Amphibia; order Caudata; family Ambystomatidae; genus Ambystoma; species Ambystoma mexicanum. Next base: position 352,184,911 of record NC_090926.1, read on the forward strand.
GTGGTGCGGTCGCACTGTAGCTATGGTCCAATGCAACTTTGCTGTAGTCTCCAAACACAGTTAATTCATGTTCTGGCCATTGGACATGAGCATCTCGAGCCTGAACACGCCTCGCCTCAATGAATAGTTCCTCCATAGTGTACACGGTCTGGCAAGCCACATCTCTCATTCGCTTCACTGTCTGCGTGTGTATAGTTCTGACACCCACGTGTAACTGGAGGAGAGATTGGAAAAGGGATGTTCAGTTTAAACACAAGATGGAGTGTAGTAGAATTGACTGGAAAAAAACATAAAATAATCCCCAGCACAAACATTTTTTTAAAGTTATGAACTGTTTGTAACTAACCTTTTTTTTTTCTTTGCAACTTTTTTGACTCGACCTTCAACATCTGCACGCTGTAGCTCCGATTCGTTTCCGCATGTCCTCCCTTCCTCTTGCGCTGCAACGACTACATTTTCTGTATCCGCATAGACAGCACAGAATGAGGCTCCATCGTCTCCCTGAAACATAGTACTTTCCTTACTATGTATCAAAATATTGTTAGCATAAAACACACGTGAGGACGAACACACAGGTACATCTCAATAGCCAAACACGATTTAAACATTGTGTGCAACAATCAAACGACAAGTATTCGACCAGTGATGATCTATTTCGATGGAACTGTCAGTATCCATACCTCTGGCTCTGCATGGACTGCCATGAATGGTTGTATTGGAGAGGAGGCATCCGCATCTCCCTGAAACACAGTACTTGCATTAGTATGCTTTTCAATATTGGAAACGCAACACACACTTGGGGTCGACGGCACAGGTACATATAAAGAGATAACCACAAATGATGCATTGTCCAAAAGAATCAAGGAAAATCCAAATATGATCACATTTCATCGACTTATTTCAACGATTCCCTTACATCTGCATCATCTAAATGAGATGTTGTGATTGTGGTGGAAGCTCCGTCGTCTCCCTGAAACACAGTACTTGGATTAGTATGGTTTTCAATATTGGAAACATAACACACACTTGGGGTCGAACGCATAGGTACATATAAAGAGATAACCGCAAATGATGCATTGTCCACAAGAATCAAGGAAAATCTAAATATGATCACATTTCATCAACTTTTTTCAACGAATTATTTACATCTGCATCATCTAAATTGGATTTTGTGATTGTAGTGGAAGCTTCGTCGTCTCCCTGAAACACAGCACTTGCGTTAATAGGGAAGAAAGTATAGCAAATGGAATCACGTTATATGATCACGCATGATGGAGCTGTCATTATCCATACCTCGTGCTGCTGAAGAATATCTATGGATGTTGCAAATGTAGTGCGCACTTCCGAAAGCTGTTGCGCCGATTCGTATACTTGAATGTCAGGCTCTGCATCAAGTGCAGGGGTTGACGCTCCATCAACTGCCTGAAACATAGTACTTGCATTAGTGAGGATTACAATTGTGAAAACATAACACACACCTGGGGTCGACAGCACAGGTACATATCAACGGCTAACCACGAATGAAACATTGTGTAGAACAATCAAACAACAAAAATTCCAGCTCTGATGATGACGCTCGATGGAGCTGTCAGTATCCATAACTCCTGCTGTTGAAGAACATCTAGAAATGTTGTAGATGTGGCGGACGCTTCAGCATCTCCCTGAAAGACAGTACTTGCATTAGTATGGATAACACTAATTATAACTGAAAACAAACACCAGTGGACGATAACTAAGGTGTATATCAATTGGAAAGCAGTAACCAAACATTCGGTAAAATAATTACACGATAGAATAAAACTTTTACTTGACATGCATAAAACAAGTATGTAGCGGATTAGCCTAGTAAGATTACCTGATACGCGCTAGAAGTGGTTGATAACTGCGACCACGTCAAGGATGTAGAATGTTCTTGCTTCAGATTGAAGGGATAGTCAAGAAGTTGTAAAGGTCAATTAATGATTGATAATGAAATGCCAATATTAAAAATAGCCATGTAAGCCGACAGAACTTGAAAAATGCTCAATACAGCACAGTTCCCTGTCCCCATATATATATACATTGCGTTTGTGGGTTATTAAATCGAAAAAGAATATATTGATAAATATCATTATTCAAAAAACTATACACTCATATCAATATCAAAATTATTACAAGGGATAGAACACCTACAATATCAATTAATCCATTTGGCTACCTACACACTACCGCACGGCCTAAAGCTAAATCCGGACACTTGACTCACCGGTGGCGGAATGTGGACGAATAGAGTGGGAATAGCGTTTTCGTGCAATTTCCGTGTCGTTCGCCGTTTATTCTTCTTTGTTACCCAAGAAGTTGTGTACATGTCCAAGGAAAAGTGCCAGCTGCAGATGCGGTATCGATCACCCCTCTTGTCCTGTAAGACTTGTTGGACTCTACTTTCCAGCTCATCCAGTGGATATCCGCAATGTCTGACCCATTCTCTTATTCGATCAATAGTTTTCGGGAATACATGCATTGTAGTGCCTTCAGATTTAGCATGGGTCTTCGAAGGGCAACCGCTAATCGAACAGGCAGGCATTGTTGATAAATCTGAAAAGTAAATATCGACATTATTGTACAATCTTCAAGACTAAAGATTTGATACAAAAGTAAATGAATCATACAATGATCAATGCAAGGTTTGTTTTGGTCGCAGGAACTATACCAGTTCATTATGTGCGGCTTAGTATTTGCAGAAGTTGCAGAAATGTATAAATGATGTGACTAAAAACTGAACATGTGACTCATCCCTTGGATGTTCTGTATTGCACGAGAAGGAAACATGCTTACATTATAGACTGGACCCCCGAAGGGTGCAATTCGATGACAATAGACACAGATGAAAATAAATAGATCTATTGATAGCATAGCAATGGAAACTCAAGTCAATAGCAATGAGACCAATGAACCTAGCACTATTGTGTAAATAGATAGAAATTTAAAAATCTGCGAAATATTTATTTATTTTATTTTTTATTTATTTAATATTTGTAGTGCGCCGGTAGCTCGCGAGCCTCGGGCGCAGAGATAGGAACACGATAGACAGACTGACAGTGAGACGGACATATGAAGACGGGACGGAAAATACAAGGAATACTCCGGCTGAGGTTTGAACATGTGGAGTATTATTTGAAGATGTGGGTTTTTAGAGATTTGCGGAAACGGATGTAGTTAGGCTCTAATCTTAGGTGGTCCGGGAGATTGTTCCAAAGGTTGGCAGCAAGGGTTGGAAAGGCTCTGCCTAGGCCACTTTTAAGTTTATGTGGGGCTATAGCAATTTTGCCGAGTAGGGATGATCTCAGAGTTCTGTTTGGGACGTATGAACTGATCCTCGTTTTTAGGTATGTTGGTGCTTTTCCGTGAATGCATTTATGGACGATAGTTAGGGTCTTAAAGTGCACCCTATCTTCAATTTTAAGCCAGTGTAGCTCCCTTCTGGAGTTGCTGATATGCTCTGTCCTAGATTTAAGTTTGACGGTTCTTACTGCGTTGTTCTGTATAACTTGGTAGCTTTGTAGGCACCGTTTGGAGGCCCCCAGAAGTAGGGCATTGCCATAGTCGAGTCGTGACAAGATGGTGGCTCTAGCTATGGTCGCGCAATTATCTTCTGATATGAAGGGTCTGATGGCATTTATTAGACGGAGGTGGTAGGCACAGTTTTTCTTAACGTATAGTGCTTGGGCCTCTGCCCCTAAGGATGCTTCAAGCAGCATACCGAGGGTTTTGACCTTGCCTAATACCGGAATGGGTGTGTCTTTGATCTGAAAGGATGCGTAGGATGTGGGTAGCTTAGCTCGGGCGTGTAATGAGCCAAAAATCATGAGCTCCGTTTTTTTCCCATTAAGGCACATCCAGTTGGAGTCCATCCATTGCTCTACATAACTATAAATCATGTTGAGTTGCTCACTGTCCTTTTGCTAATCGCCACTTAGTTCAAATACCAGCTGCGTATCATCAGCGTAGTTAGTGAAGTAGGTGTTAATATGGTCAAGAACTAGGCATAAGTACCTCAGGTAGATGTTAAACAGCAGTGGTGACAAGCTTGCCCCTTGGGGGACTCCACAGAGGATTTCTTTTTCCAGTGAGAACTTGTCCTCCCAGTGCACCCTGGATATTCTATTTTTTAAGAATGACATTATCCAGCTGGTGGCTTCATCCGAACAATTGGTGAACTTTTTCAGAGCAACCTGGAGTAGGTTGTGGTCCAGGAGGTCAAAAGCGGCACTAAGGTCGAGTAAAATAAGAAGGCCTGTCTTACCCTTGTCCATAATGCCGAGCATTTTGGTCTGGAGATCTAACATGGCTGTCTCGGTGCTGTGGGCGGGTCGAAAGCCAGATTGTTGTGGGTGGAGGGCGTTTGACTCCTCCACGTATGTCTGGAATTGCATGGTGGCAATTTTGTCCATGATTTTGAGAATGAAGTTGCAATTAGTTATGGGTCTAAGGTTGTTTGGGTCTCTCTGGTCCAGATTGGGTTTTTTTACCAAGGGGGTTAATGTAACCTTTTTGATGGCATCAGGCACTTTCTGGTCTCTGAATGAGGCGTTTATGATTTTTGTCAAGGTGGGGGCGAATATGTCAATGTTATCCAGTATTATTTTGGGTGGGATGATGTTCTCTGCACAAGTTGTAGGTTTCATTGTTGTCAGTACCTTGATCATGTCGCTACTGTTGATCTCTGTGAATTTGAAAGTTTCAGTACCTGGTGTTGAAATCTCGGCTGGCAGGGTCTCTGTCATTTGTTTGTCAGATAATGAGTTAATAATTGAATCCCTGGCTTTAGCGATTTTATTGAAGAAGGCGGTCTGAGTAGAGTCGCATTCTTCTTGTGAGGGTAGAAAAGGAGGGGTAATAGCTTTTGGTTTTTCTATAGATTTGAGAATTTTAAACAATTTGCTGGTGGCGTTGGCTGCTGTAGAGATCTGTTCATTATAGAAGTTCTTTTTGGCCGTAATTATCATGTGTTTGTAATATGACTAGGATACATGGCCTTACCTTGACCAACAAACAGTTGGATTCAGCAAGCAGAGCAGTATGTTGCAGGAGAATAGGTGGGTGGCCACGGGTAGAACACTGATGGGTTTGCTCTAAGCGGTCACAGAAGTTCAAGGATAGCACGACGACGAGCAGATTAGCGTAGATCTCAGTGGTTGCCAGGTAACACGTTCAGGAGTTGACTTGCAAAGCACAAAGATGTTCTCATGAGACATATCAAGTGGTTTATAAAGTATTAGAAACAGGGGTGTGTTTGTGAATGAATGACGTATGTATGTCGTGGTTTTAGGGGGGCGGCCTGCTTCAAGGGGAGGCCTGGCTGGAGACACGGGGTCTGAGGAGGCCATGTGACCGATGGCCCCTGGGCGTGGAACACCTTTTGAAGTGTACATGTAGTTTGGCACCTTGGCATTTCGCGCCCCTGACAGCCCCCCATGCCAATGGGCCTGGGGCGTGCAGATAAGGCACAGGAAGACTGCTGAATGGAGACACACTTATGTGGATTGCAGGGGGTGGCCTGCCTCAGGGGAGGCCTGGCTGGAGACACAGGGTCTGAGGAGGCCATGTGACCGATGGCACCTGGGTGTGGGACACCTTTTGAAGTGTACATGTAGCTTGGCACCTTGGCCATTTGCGCCCGTCACAGCCCCCCATGCCAGCGGACATCCACCGGCGCGAACCGCCTTTGATACAGGGGGGTGGGATGGATGGGCCTCGGGCGTGCAGATAAGGCACAGGAAGACTGCTGAATGGAGACACACTTATGTGGATTGCAGGGGGGCGGCCTGCCTCAGGGGAGGCCTGCCTGGAGACACGGGGTCTGAGGAGACCATGTGAACAATGCCCCCTTGGCGTGGGACACCTTTTGAAGTGTACATGTAGTTTGGCATCTTGGCCGTTTGCGCCCGTCACAGCCCCCCATGCCAGCGCGCATCCACCGGCGCAAACCGCCTTTGATACAGGGGGGTGGGATGGATGGGCCTGGGGCATGCAGATAAGGCACAGGAAGACTGCTGAATGGAGCCACACTTATGTGGATTGCAGGGGGGCGGCCTGCCTCAGGGGAGGCCTGGCTGGAGACACGGGGTCTGAGGAGGCCATGTGACCGATGGCCCCTGGGCGTGGGACACCTTTTGAAGTGTACATGTAGTTTGGCATCTTGGCCGTTTGCGCCCGTCACAGCCCCCCATGCCAGCGGGCATCTACCGGCACGAACCGCCTTTGATACAGGGGGGTGGGATGGATGGGCCTGGGGCGTGCAGATAAGGCACAGGAAGACTGCTGAATGGAGACACACTTATGTGGATTGCAGGGGGGCGGCCTGCCTCAGGGGAGGCCTGCCTGGAGACCGGGGTCTGAGGAGACCATGTGAACAATGGCCCCTTGGCGTGGGACACCTTTTGAAGTGTACATGTAGTTTGGCACCTTGGCCGTTTGCGCCCGTCACAGCCCCCATGCCAGCGCGCATCCACCGGCGTGAACCGCCTTTGATACAGGGGGGTGGGATGGATGGCTCTGGGGCTTGCAGATAAGGCACAGGAAGACTGCTGAATGGAGACACACTTATGTGGATAGCAGGGGGGCGGCCTGCTTCCAGGGGAAGCCTGGCTGGAGACACGGGGTCTGAGGAGGCCATGTGACCGATGGCCCCTGGGCGTGGGACACCTTTTGAAGTGTACATGTAGTTTGGCACCTTGGCCTTTCGCGCCCCTGACAGCCCCCCATGCCAGCGTGCATCCACCGGCGCGAACCGCCTTTATATCAATATACAGTATATCGCCTTTATATCAATGATAGTATATCGTTGCTTATCAATAACAAATGCCACATACCGGAGATTCTTGTGAGCACAGACTCTCACTTCAACCGGTGTATTATAGTGGTCAAGACCCTAAGGCCTGTGGTAATCCAATGGTAATTGTTAGCATAGATATATGTGTGACTTTTATAGAGACATAACCTACTGAAAGACTTTGAACAAGTGTTATTTAGTGCATGCATTATCGAGAATATGTTATGTTAGCTTAGATAGATAGTGACCACCCTGCTTCACAGCGACCAGACCTTCACCCATTCGGAGCACCGATGTCTGACGTCCATCCTTGAATGGAGACACACTTGATTCATTTAAAAACTCAAGACTACTGTTGTTAAAATATATGTGGTGTTTTATTTTGTATCTTATTTTCATGACACAAAAATACAAGACTTTAAAGATTATACAGGTCAGGTTGCAGCACAGCGAGAGAAAATCCCCTGTACTGACCACTGTCACTCGGGAACGTTTCTCTAATGGCACAAACGGCACAGGCGGGTATCACTCTTCGAACGCGGTGTCCAAGCCTCCCGTGAAGCCACCATGTAAAGGAACGATAGGCCACCAGCCTGTACCACCTGTGAAAAGGAATGAAACAAACTGTTTTTAAATGACCAAGATAAGTTTAATAAACGTTTGTTGTCAATGACAATTCTTGTAACTAATGGCATTTTACACTGACAAATGCTATCTAGACAATGCACACTATTGAACGACTTATATGCGTTACAATGATATGTAGATGTCATTTTGGATATAGTAGAAGAACATGAAATAGGAGTGGCATGACAAGCAGAGTATACTTACTCGTTACTCGGATTACGAGGACGAACAGTTGCTCGAAGTTCCTGCATAAACACCATCATTATTCTCAACACGGCCCGTGTGAGGCAGGCTGCCCTGAAGTCTGGCAGCTCGGTGATGCATTGCGGTCATGGCTCGCCTTCCGAAATGTAGGCCAGGCATCCCGAGTTTTCTCGGCAGCAGCAGTTCTCGTCCTCAGTTGGCATTAGCTCGCACCGATTGCATGTGCACCAGGTGGAGACGCCGTCCATTCGACTAGGCCCAGGCTCTTCATCTGTTGATTCGTCCTGCCAACTGCCGTCCGAATCCCCATCATTTTCGCGTGCTTCCCTTTCCAGTAGTTCCTCCTCGGTATACTTGGGCTTGTACATGTAGGGCATTATTGTAGCCATTGTGTGTTTGTACAAACTAAAATAAATTATAGCGGTGGTACTGGTATCTGTTCACATGGGCTACAAGCGGCGAAGGTAGCTGACCAGAGCACTGAAACGAGTCACAGAATACTCAAAGTAACACAGAGAGAGGAATGGAATCGAAAATCTGCTGCTGTGTGTTGTGAAACGGTCTGTTTATACTTATTGAGGAAAGAGGCGTCCTGCCATTTCCATGGCGACACGTCATTAGCTGAAGCGCAGCGAATGTTGACACGAGACGTGCTTTGGCATTGGGAAATGGGCGGTACGAGTCTGCTGATGACAGGCTCAGGGGCGGGGGAATTGATTTAGTGCCGCAAAAGCAGGTCAGCCAGGGCGATCCGGGAAAAGATAGGATTATCAGAAAATGGCGGCTCCCTGGTGCTTGTTTTCGCGTGCGTTTAATGGACGAAAACTCGGGTAAGGTCCATAGGAACGTTTTCTAAAATCGAGCCACTTAGGCTTAAAAAAACATGGCCGACCCGTAGGGACAATAAAAAAATTTACTAGAGCATGCCTTTAATATAGGGCAGGCAGCACCCGGGAGGCTTGGAACGCAAGCCGTGCTGTCCCCGGGTGCTGACGTACCCAAAACGAGGCTTGGGAAGCAAGCTTGCGACTTCCCGAGCGCTCTGTGGACGGCACATGCGCGGAGGCCGAAACACGGCCTTCCGTGCCTGCGCGAACCACGTGAACGGGAAAACCTGGAGGCGGCATGAGCCGCAGATGACCGAGGTCCCCCCAACCTGTATCGGGGGTAGATGCGCCTGGACGGGAAGCGCCGGGACCTACAGATGCGCCCCACACCCCAGGTAAGTGGCATGACACTATGTCCTCTCCCAGAAAGGCCAGGGGCCCCAGGTTTCCAAGGGAATCGGAGATAGAAATCGCGAACCAGACGGGGAGCGTGCACATAACTGCGTGGTTCCCAAGTGCGATCACAGGCAGGGTAACCCTTCCAGTCCACCAAGTACTGAAGTACTCCCCGTCGTATGCGCGAATCACAGATCTCCTGTACTTCAAATTCGGGCACTCCACGGACATCAACAGAGGCAGGACAGGAACAAGATCGCTGGAATGTGTCAACGACGTAAGGCTTCAAAAGGGAGACATGGAAGACAGGATGAACCCGCCAGGACTGTGGCAACTGTAGGCGATATACTACAGAGGACAAACGCTTAGTAACCTTGAATGGGCCAAAATAACGGGGAGCTAGTTTGGTAGGTAGATTACGCACTGGCAGATTCTTAGAGGACAACCAGACTAAGGCCCTCATTACGACCCTGGCGGAATTCGGAAAACGATGGCGGAAATGCAATACCGCCATCGAATAGCGCTCGGTGCGACTATGACCCGTCACCGCAAAGTACGATGCCATTAGCGACACCGTAGTGAACGCCAACGCTAACTGCACCAAGCACGCGCGCGCGCGCCATGTCAAACCGTAAACACCACCATGGCGCAACGGTACGCCAATTCCGACCCCAGCGGACATGTACCTAACGCCATCAAGCATGGCGGAATGCACCATTCCGCCATGGTGAGAAGTACGGCATCGCGAATCAACCGTAAACGGCCCCACTGACTGCCCGTACACCGCTCCCTGCCCACAAAGTACAACTCCCCGTAGGTGCAACAAAGCCACAATGCAACCAGTGAAATGCACAAGTCACCCATGCATGCCAACGAACAAATGAACCTCAAGAGGGGCCAATGGGAGCTGCAGGGCACAGATGGCACGAATACAGAAGCCATCCCAATGGACATGACCACAGTCCCCCACCAAGAAACGCACGCAAACACAGGCACCTGTGACCAGCAATATTCAGAAAATCACAACATTCCACCAGTCCACCTGGCTGACCGGCATCTGTCACACAAAACCCAATCCCCCGCCCCTGAGCATGACAACATTCAAACTGTCATATTGGCAGCCCCCATCCCTGACCTCACGGGCTTCGTAGGCAAACGCGCCCAGTACAGGACCACGCAACAAAACTCCGAAGCTGGAACCCAATGCAGATCCCCTCACAATACATCGCTCCCCAAATAGGAATATGCCACATCACTTGCAAAGAAGAACGCTACACGGCCCATATCAGAATAGAATTTTAATGCACATCAATATCACCAAGCCCATACAGCCATCAGGCCATGAACTCCAAAACACATTTCACCATTGTGGGCTGCATCCGCAAGAAATGACCAGCCACTACTCGTGTGACGCCCTGTTCCCTCATGGTACACAGAGCCACATACACGTACGAAAAGGCAACATGGAAGCGCACAGAACCGCAGGGCCGTCCCAATGGGGAGGCACTAGTCCAGCTGAAAGGCCGAAATGTTGCTCTGAGCCACCAGTACTGCGTAAGGGCATGTGGCCCATTGGCGATCGTCCCATAAGATCGTAATGCTGCTCCACTGATTAACACGAAGCAGCAGGTGTCGGGAGTAAAATCCATCTGCAGGAGTGGCATACAGATGGCAGTGGCAAAAGGGGAGGAGATACCTGTCAACCAAAAGAAAAGAAACAGAATAGAATGGCCATCAGAACTACATTCGAACAACTCACTTCAATGATCACACTAGATCCACAGCCATATGCATGCAAGCCCACTCCAAAGGATCATCACCACCCCAAAACCACTTGCGAATCATAACTATCTATATCGAGGTGAAAACACCATCACAAACGAGTGTACCTGTGCATGCGCCTGTGAAAACAGAATCCTTCAGATGGGATTGGTAACGTGCATGGACACAAGTGTCTGAAGGCGCGTCGAGACAGGGAGGGCTCAACAAGGCCAGATAGACGATGGTCCCACTATGGCAGCCCTGCATCACATAGCGCAGGGGGGGCGGACAGATCCCAAGAAGCCCTGTACATGGCAAACACTGTATCAAATCACCTGCCCATGCATCCATTCATCATTCCCTCATCCCGTAATGAAAACGCCTGATTATTTACTCACATAACATTAGAAATATCCATTGAGTCTGTGCGTTATGCAGCCTGCAAAATCCACAGTGCCCCAGCACGTAATTCCAGTCTAGTGAAGTAACATGTATTTGGGAACGTCCTGCCTTATCGTCCACTACGCAATTGCGCATCCCATACTATTCATATCAATCATAGCATTCTCGCCATGGCCCCTGTCCCAAGGACATTGAACAATAGAACGTTATATTTGCAGTCAGACCTGTGGGCATCTCCTCGCCGCTAGCTGAATACCGAAAGCGCCGCCCTTCGAATTCCTCATTTGCAACATCACGTCGAAGAGGCATCTGTGGCCGTTTGAAAACACTAATTAATCCATCGAGTGCGGCTGTGTGTGAAAATGGCAACTGCCTTCACCCACGAATGGGACGCTCCGCCCGTCGTTGCAACTCGGTACAGTGATGAATGAGGGCCCACCGTTACTCGAGTACTACGTTCCACTGACCCTTCACAACTCTGTTCGCGACTGCACAGATAGTATGTGAAACAATGGGACCACAACAGAATGAACATATCAACCAATGTTACACGGCCATCGGGTACAAATACAAGATTGCAATAGCAAGATGCCATTCCACGAATTGCAGCGTTGTGCGCGGGACGTGCTCGGCCAAAGGGGAGAGCAGTTTGCACAGGTGGAATGAATCACCACAGGTGGAGGCCATTCAGCCTGGAAACACATAAATTGCACAGCCAGTCTCCTCCCACAACCACACCGAAATGCTACCGGCAGGACTCGCGATGTTGGCCCTGGGGGACCTGATAGCACTGCAAGTACTCCAACTCCAAGAAGAAGACGAACACCAACTACAACCGGCCGCACAGAGGAGACGCAGGAGGAGGAGGAGGCCAAGGCAGGGCCAGCAAGGGCCGCCAGCACAGCCACTACCACCACGCAGGCAGCCCGCAATCCCACGCCTCCGAGCACATCCGTTCAACCTCACTGATGAGCAGATCCACACCCTCTACCGTCTGGACCGGGACACCATAACCGCCATTGTGGACATGACACAGGCTGACCTTGTCAGCATGATAGATAGCCCAACCGCCATCCCACCCCTACTGAAGGTGGTGTCTGTACTCCACTTCCTGGCCACAGGCACCTACCAGCACACAGTCGGACAGTTGCATGGCATATCACAGCCACTGTTCTCACGGACACTATTGCAAGTGCTCGATGCCCTCCTGCAGCACGCAGACGACTACATCTCTCTACCACGCTCGGAGCAGGAAATTACCAACACAAAAGTGGGATTCCATGCACTTGGCGGCATACCGGGTTGCATTGGTGCCATCGACTGCACCCATGTGGAATTGGTCATCCCACATGCCATGGAGGCCCAGTACCGCAACCGAAAACAATTTCATTCCCTGAATGTACAAATGGTGTGTGACTCCAACAGGATCATTACACATTGTTGTGCCAGATTCCCTGGATCAACCCATGATTCTATGGTCTTGAGGAACTCAACAATACCACGCTACATGGAGCGACACGCAGGGAACAGATCCTGGCTACTCGGTGAGTCTCATTTCATGCATGATGATGTGGGGTATGTGATGCGGCAATGACCTGGCAGGAAGAGGGGGGGGTGCGTACGTAGCAATGGCATTCCACATCATACGTTTATCGTCCACATACAGGTGATGCTGGATATCCACTGAAGAGATGGCTCCTCACACCAGTCCGGAACCCACGGGACCAGCATGAGGAGGACTACAACCATGCCCACTCACGTACCCGTGTAGTCATTGAACAGGCATTCGGCCTACTGAAGGGTCGTTTCCGCTGCCTCAGCAGGTCTGGCGGGGCACTCCTGTACCGCCATGAGAAGGTTGCAAAGATGGTGATGGCATGTGTCATGCTCCACAACATGTGCGTACGTAGAAATGTGCCCATGCCCCCTGACGCAGAACTGCAAGCACCTGAAGATGGTCATGATGAGGGTGGGGATGTGGCAGCACCTCAAGGAGTCTGCGAGGCACCGGAGGCCCGTGACATTCGTCAGCATCTCATTGATGTATGCTTCTAGCACTCACGCCTGGTGGCTGATACATGGACACGGGACTCGTGGCACTGTGTGTGTCTGGGACATGCACAATATGGACTGTACGCCTATGATGGCCTAGTACACAAAGATCAATGTCCACACATCTCATTGGTTGATCGTGCACTTTTTATGGCATATCTGATATCATGTTGTACACCCTATCGACCCGCCACCCAAGTGAGCCCAACACACCCCCTCCACCCTCCCACCTCCCCCCGAACACCAGTGTCCAAAGATGCTCATCGTCCGTGGGCAGTCGCTATTGCAAGCCCCCTCTGCGGGTATCAGGGGCACCCCTGCCTGTGGAGCGCAGGTTCCTCCCAGATCTACGTTGGGGGCTGCCCTGGACGGAACTTGCAACGGATGATGTCTCTGCCTGCTCACGTCCATGCATGTCCCTAAGGGTTTGCGAGAGCTCAGTGAGCACACGGCGCACTGCGGCAAGTTCGGCACATACGTCTTTGGACGTCGCATGCAGTTCCCCCCTCGGGCTCTCGGTGCTTCTCTCCATTTGGACTCTCAGGCTCTCGGTGCTACTCTCCATTTGTGCCCTTAGTGTCTCTGTGCCTCTCTCCATTTGTGCCCTAAGTGTCTCAGTTGATGTTTCTATGTCTGCCTTAGTGCCCCCACATTCATCGGCATGGTCCTTGAGGAGCGTGGCCAGTTGCTGCTGTTGCACGATTAACTGGTCGAGGGACTGTTGCCTCTGCTGGGCCATGGCCATTTGCGGGGGTGTCACAGAGGGGCTGTTGTCCTCATGTTGCCCTGCCACAGGGCTTGTGGGGGATGGCCAGTCGTCGTCTTGTGGGTGCCCCTGCGTGGTATCCTCATGTAGTACGGGATGGAACAGACAGGGGGATTGGGACAGGTCATGGATGGATCTGACTTCGACATCCCCGTCTTCTGTGTCGGAGCATGCTGCCATCAATGGGGTGTCACCTATGGTGCTGCTGCCACCGGAGGCAGTGCCTTCTGTGGCATCCGTTGGGGGGACCTGTGGTGGTGGTGTTGTGGGCATGCTGGCTGCTGGGGTGCCTGTTGATGTTCCCTCCTGTGTGCTGCCACCTGATTTGTGCTGCTGCCGTGTCTTGATGCGTGCAGCTGAGGTGGAGGGTCTTTGGCCGTCGGTCTTGGCCCTCTTTGCAGGTGTGCTGGTAGGGGTGTCCTGCAGCTCGTCGTTTGGATCGGACCCTGTGGTGGAGTAAAGGAGGGCGAGGGTTATTGGTGGGTCTGTGGGAATTGGAATGGCATTGTATCACATGCATTGGGGTGGTACCTGAGGGTGATTTGGGTCGGGGCCTTGGAGGTGCTTCCATTTGTGTGTGGAGTGAGGGTGCAGTTGTTTGGCAGCCTGCAGTTAGGGTGTGCCTGCTGCACGTGTAGTGCGTGTTTTAGGGGTTTTTAATTATTTATGTATTTATTGTGGGTTTTAACGTGCGCTATCAGGCCAATGTGTGTGGACGTTCTCCTGGACATGTGTTTCTGTTGCACTATGGGGACACATGGTGCTTCACATGGATGGACTTTGTGGTTTTGGCATTGTTTCATTAGGCCCACCTACCTGAATCTTCGGATGTCTGCACTCCTTTCTCCATCCCTCCGACTCCCTCTATGCTCTCCATTCCGATGGTGGAGGCACAGATTTCTTCCCAGGGGGTCAGCTTGATTGGTGATTCCGACCCTCCCCCGGTGGCTGTGGCAATGTTGCGGTTGGCAGAGAGTATGCTGCGGACGCGTATCCGCAGGTCGTCCCATCGCTTACGGCATTGCTGTGGGGTGCGGGGTGCGGTCCCCACCGCACTTACCCGCTGTGCCACCAGAGCCCATATGGCCTTCTTGTTTGCGAGTGCCGTCCTGGTCATTTGCGTGGAGAAGACGACGGCAGCATTCTCCTGGAGGGTCTCTGTTAGCACGGTGAGTTCCTCACGGGAGAAGTGGACCTGCCGCTTGCGGTCGCACGCTTTCTTCGCTACTTTTCCCATTTTTCTTGGTTTTGCTAGGGTGGATGACGGGTTGGGTTGTGTCTCAGGGTGGTGATTTTAGTGGTTGTGTGGTTTTAGTGGTTTTATAGGTGTACGGCGGGTTGTTTCCCGTTCCGGGCCCGTGTTTTAACTTCCGTTTCCGTATATTTCCGGTCACCGTACTTTACGGTAGGCGCACACTGCGGTGTCCGCTGTGATGGGTGGCGGTATTGCACCTAGGGCGCCGTACGGCGGCGGTGTGGGCCGTTTTGGGGTCATTTCCGCCATCGCGGACTTTGCACTTCCGCCATGCCGTGGTGCTCGTGCCCGATGGGTCGGAATGGGCCGCACTTTGCTCCTTCTTGCAATGGCGGAAACGCTATTTACGCTGTGGCGGTCCGGTCAGTCACTTTCCGCCAGGGTCGTAATGAGGGCCTAAATCTCCCACCTGGAAAATTGGTTCAGGAGTGCGCCCTTTATCAGCCTGTTGTTTCATGCGCACCTGTGCCTCTGCAAGAGTACTGCGTGCCAACGAGTGTTGCTTTTGGATAGTGACGACCAGATGATCAGCAGATGGAACTGCACTGGGTGGTACAGGATGAAAAGGTACCAATCTAGGATGTTGACCAGAAGAACAGTAAAACGGACTGAGTCCGGTAGCGGAATGTTCTCCATTGTTATAAGAGGCTTCAGCAAGAACCAGATGTGTTCTCCAATTGGTCTGAGTGGCATTAGCAAAGCACCGAAGGTAGTGCTCCAAAGTTTGGTTAGTTCTCTCAGTCTGGCCGTTAGTGTGTGGATGATAACCCGAACTCAGGGCTCTGTGAATGCCTAGATGATTACACAACTGACGCCAGAAAGAGGACAGAAACAGGGATCCATGATCGGATATGATCTTTTCTGGTAATCTATGTAGCCTGTAAATTTCCTGGAAGAACGCCAAAGCCACCTGGGATGCCGTGGGTATCCTGGGAAATGGGACAAAATGGGCAGTCTTGGTGAAATGGAGGAAGGTCAACGATGAAATCTGCGGCAATGGTATGCCATGGGTAGGGAGGTATCTCTGTGGGATGAAGTAACCCATATGGTCTTTTCCTTGGGGTCTTGGTCTGGGCACACACAGGACAGCTCTTGACATACCGCTCAATTTCTTCGGCCCAACCTGGCCACCAGAATTGCCTGGATACTAGTTCTTGGGTGGCCTTTATGCCACGATGTCCACCAACTCGGGAATCATGGAACCCGTGAAGTACAAGAGTCCGAAGAGAGACTGTGGGAATATATAATCTGTTCCGATAAAAAAGCAACCTATTGCGTTCAGTGATCTGTGGTTGTTTCAAGAGGCTTGCGCGAGCTGGATCTGTTATGGTGTCCTGTACAATCGTCTGGAGATGAGGTGAGAGCGTAAGTAGAAAATGCTTCTGAGAGATCAGTGGCTTGTCACTACAGTCGCTATTAACGTCTCCTTCCAAAGAACGGGATAAGGCATCAGCTTTCAAGTTCTGAGCACAGGGAATGTAAGTTATGTGGAAGTCGTAGTGAGAGAAAAAGAAAGCCCATCGGGTTTGGCGAGAGGTACGGCACTGAAGAGAACGTAAATACTGTAAATTGCGATGGTCAGTACGAACTTCCACCGAATGCCGTCCCCCGAGGAGATGATGCCTCCATTCTTCAAATGCTGCTTTTATGGCCAACAGCTCCTTCTTAATCACGGCATAGTTCCGTTCACTAGGAGTGAGTTTGCGGGAGAAATAAGCCACAGGATGTTCCATGCCGGATTCGGATTGCTTGTGCAGGAGAACAGCACCAACAGCGAAGTCGGAAGCGTCTGCCTCTACATTGTATGGTATGTCGTCATTGGGGTGACACAGAATGGGTGCTGTGCTGAAGGCTTTTTTCAAGGTGTCAAAGGCCATGGTGGCCTGCGAATCACAAAGAAAAGGTACTTTGCTGCTGGTTAGTCGAGTTAAAGGAATCGTTAGCTGTGAGAAATGGGGTATGAACTGCCGATAGAAATTGGCGAACCCTAAAAACCGTTGCAGGGACTTCAGATCGAGAGGTTGGTTCCAGTCCTGAATGGCTTGTACCTTAGCGGGATCCATGAAGATGCCTGATCCACTGATCACAAAGCCCAAAAACTCCATGCTTTCCTTGTGAAAAGAGCACTTCTCTGCTTTTGCGTACAATTGATTCTGGGACAACCGTCGAAGCACCTCTCAGATGTGTTCCACATGTTGTTCCTGGGTAACGAAGAAAATGAGGATATCATCCAGATACACCCAAACTGAGATGCCAATCAGGTCACTAAAAATGTAGTCCATAAAGCGCTGGAAGACGGCCGGGGCATTACACAAACCGAATGGCATTACCCGATATTCGTAATGCCCGAATGGAGTCTTGAAGGCCGTCTTCCATTCATCGCCTTCCTTTATCAGGATCAGATGATAGGCTCCACGGAGATCTAACTTGGTGAAGACTTGAGCTGTTCGAAGTGATTCCATGATATTCCGGATCAAGGGCAGTGGGTATCTGTCTTTTCGCGTGATGTCGTTCAATTGGCGGTAATCTATACAAGGACGTAAAGTACCTTCCTTCTTCTTCACAAAGAATTAAGGAAAACCAGCAGGGGATTTCGAAGGTGCTATGTATCCCTTCTTGATGCACTCAGCCAGATATTCCTGTAAGACCTGTTTCTCAGTTAAGGACAAGGCATACACCTTCCCATGAAGTATCACCGATTCTGGTATCAAATAAATGGAACAATCGAATGTTCAGAGAGGTGGTAGAGGAATATCCCCTGGCTCGGAAAAGACCATCTGAAAATTGTTGTACACTTGAGTGATTGGCAACAATGAGCAAAGACCAGGTGGACTATTGCTTCTTGTAAGAGGTGTAGAGGTGACGATGTTCTGAGGCCTGCCAGGCAAGCAACAATTCCGGAGGCAATGAGCGGAAGCAAAAACCAAAGTGCATGCTTCCCAATCGATAGTTGGGTTGTGGCATAGCAGCCACTGTAAACCCAAAACTACTGAATATGAAGGTGATTTGATGACGTCCAGAGCGATTCTTTCACCATGTTCCTTGATCTGGATAAATAAACCCATGGTATGTTGACGTATTGGCCCCGAGGATAAAGGAGTCCCATCAATCACCTCCACGGGCAGAACATTCTTCCGGGAAAACAAAGGTATACCATGCCTTGCTGCGAAGGTATCATCGATGTAATTACCAGAAGCTCCACAGTCCAATAAGCCAAGAACTTTCACCTCTTTGTCTAACCATGTCAGTTTGATCTCCAGAACTAACAAGACAGCAGGTTGCAAGGGCTGAAACAAGGAGCAGGAGCCGGAAAGGACTGAAAGTGAAGGGGGACCTGTTGTTGCCTTTCCTATAGACGACAGGTCTTCTAGTTTTCTGACTTCCTTTGGGGGCGTAAAGGACAGGTACCCAAGTAATGCCCGGCGGCTCCACAGTACAAACATAATCTTAGACTTCTTCGGCGTTTCCGTTCAGCTTCTGATAACGGACCCCTCACAGCACCCAACTGCATGGGTTCTAGACCGGAGTCTGAAGACCCAGGAATCCCGATAGAGGTGTATGCTGGTCTGGGAAACAGCCTCTCAGCTCGACGTCTCTCTCCTCTTCGTTCTGCCAGTCTGTGATCAATCCGCAAAACTTGTTCCACGAGTTGCTGAAGGGTGTCGGGCTCTGGAATGTGTAATAATTCATCCTTATATTCTTCTCTCAATCCCCGACGAAACAGAGTCTTTTGGGTTACTTCAGGCCACTGGGAATCGGTGGCCAATTGTCGAAAGCGACCAATATAGGCTATTATGTCCATGGCTCCTTGCTTGAGGTCCATCAATTGATTCTGTGCCGCAGAAGCCAGATTGGGTGATTGAAAAACCTCTAGGAACGCTTTTTCGAAGGCTGCAAAGTCGTTGACAATGGAACTATTGGCAGCCACCAAAGGCGCTGCCCAAGCAAGTGCGTTTCCAGTCAAATTACCCAGAATATACCCAATCTTGGCTTTGTCTGAGTTGAAATAGGAGGACCTGAAGAGGAAGTGTATTCTACAATGATTACAAAACTCGGCCACACGTCTCGAATCTCCATTGAATTTGATAGGTGCGGTATGAGCCATTGCACCTTCGACCTGAGGTGTAGCCCCGGTACCTTGTGCCACCATCTGTCTTAGACCAATGTTCTCTTGACGGAGCGCAGTCATCTCGGCTCGAAGGGCCCGCATCTCTTCCCGAAGTTCCTGGGCTTCATCCATCTCGGAATCAGAAGGTAGGCGTCTCAATCTGTTAAGAAAATCGTCTCGTGGGCGCTGAGTACCTGAACTTCCAGTTGATGGTCGTGGTGAAGTAGCCAGGCTGTCCGACTGACGGTTGCTGAATGTGTAACGCGAGGAACCAGCGCAACACCCACCCTGAATTCAAACAAGGTCAGTGGTGAACCAGCTCCCAACGCCACGGATGCGCACTTCCCTGATTTCTGTGACGTCGGGACAGTGCAAGCACTGACAGGGAAGGCGGGTCTTGACTGGATGGAAAATCCACAGCAGGATACAACAGCAAGGCTCCAAGAAGTAGCAGTAGACCGATGAAGAGAACTGAAGTTGGCAGGTGCAGTAGAAGGATGAGTAGGCAGAGTAACTACAGAGAAGGCAGGAGGCAAGGCACTGAACCAACAGGCAAGGAGGCAGGAGGGACTAGGAACCCTGGGGCAGAACAAGGAGAAAGAACTGGAAGGCAGGAAGGGAGCTGGGAAGAAGAAGGCCCAGGGAACCTACTGGCAAGGAGGGAATGAGGCAAGAAATCTCCCAGAGGCAGACAAGGGAAGGAAACACCAGCAAGGAAGGACAAGGAACAAAAGGCTGGGAAGGCTGAAAAGGTGCTACTCAAGAGTAACACAGGCGAGGATGCGATCAGGAAACAAACTGCGTTGAGACGCGGTTTGTTCAAGCAAACTGGCCCTTAATATAGGGCAGGCAGCACCCGGGAGGCTTGGAACGCAAGCCGTGCTGTCCCCGGGTGCTGACGTGCCCAAAACGAGGCTTGGGAAGCAAGCTTGCGACTTCCCGAGCGCTCTATGGACGGCGCATGCGCGGAGTGCGAAACACGGCCTTCCGCGCCTGCGCGAACCTCGTGAACGGGAAAACCCGGAAGCGGCATGAGCCGCAGATGACCGAGGTCCCCCCAACCTGTATCGGGGGTAGATGCGCCAGGACGGGAAGCGCCGGGACCTGCAGATGCGCCCCGCGCCCCAGGTAAGTGGCATGACAATCTCACATGTGCGATTCGCACGTGTGTGTTAGCTTTTTCACGCTTGCGCCAGCTTGCGCCACACATTTCAGCACACATTTATTCAATGAATTACCCTCTATATGACATGGTAGGAAAAGGAGGCGTTTTCAGAAAAATCTCAGATCAAATGTTTCCAATTGTATCTGTAAAAACATATTAAATGAGTCAGCTAAAGAGTAAGAGAATGTCACTGGTGCATCCATCACAGCACTAAGACATTTTCGAATTACTTTAAAAAGCTCACTACGGTAATTCAGATCTGAACGAATATCTGAATAGTTAACAGAATTAGCAGTGAATATAGTAGCTTTTTAAGAAGCATGAAGGGAGAAGGGAATGAGTAATGGGAATCACACATTTTACTCCAGCTGTTTCCATACATCTTAATCCTAATTTTTCAGATTTTAAATTTGCAGAACGGTTCCACGTCATGTCCACGAAGTAAATTACTTTGTGGTAATTTACTTTGTGGAAATTACCTCGACAGTTTACTTGGAAATGTATTTTACTGGGCACCCCAAATCCTTTCTCCCTTCACTATAACCGTTAGCCCAAAACCCCTGCCTCCCCTTTTCCCCCTCAACCCACAAACAAATTAATTTTGAAATGTTCATGAAGTAAATTACTATTTAGTAATTTACATTGTGGAAAGAATGCGAGACCCCGCAGAATACCACGCGGCAGGAGGGCGGGTTGTGCTGCGAGAAATATGTAAATGAGCAAGTTGGTTGGTTACATCAAAGAAATAACTGGTCTGACCATCCCATGGGACCCTGGGATAATTCTTCTGGTTGAAACAGGGGGAGGGGAACTCCCGCTATCAGGACATATCCCTCGCCTATGCACCCACCTTCTCCTGGCTGCAAAAGTCACATTAGCACGACTTTGGAAAAACGCAGACGGCCCCTCGATTTCGCTATTGAGGTCAAAGTGTTGGGAGATTGTTGTAGCGGAGAAGATCACTGCAATCCGCTCAGGACGCTTGAACAATTTTCAGAATGTATGAGCTCTCTTTAAGGACTATGCCGAAAAGTTCCCAGCGCTCACTAAGAAGCCTCCTCCCACGCGATGGCTCCAGGGTGGTGCAAACTAATAAAGCAGATATACAGGGGAGGGATTCGAGGCCTTGAAGCATCCTGGGGAGGGAGGGGAAAGCTCAGAAGCATGGACAAGCTGAACCACTGTCACTTCTGGAGGACTATCCCTAACACGAGGCTTGAACCACGATGATATATTGATGACTATTACACTGCTGATGTTGTTGTTGTGTACTCATGCTGAGAAAAACCTAATAAAATGTTTTGTGAAAAAAAATGAGCACATTGGTCAGCAACCAACACAGCAGTTATTTGATAATGTGAGGTCAAATCAGTCAGATCTGTGAAACTGGACAGACAAGATAGACCAGAATAGATTAAGCCCTCAGTTATTTATTTTTTCTTTTCTTTTATTGTCATATGGTTATTTTCTGAACTTTAACTAAATAAACAATTACACAATCATTAACAAAGTTTTAAGAACAAACAAACATGGAAAGGGATAAAACATGATAAGACAGTGAATACATGTACACATATAGATACGAAAAAGAAAAACAGCTTACTGAACTACAATTAATATCATGGATCACTAGAATAAAATCTCATTAAATCTCCTTTGATAAAGGTAAAATTAAACCCAAAAAAATGTGTAAACCTCCAATATTTACTCTAAATTCAGTGCTCCTAAATAGTCGGTGACCGCTAGAACCAGAAAGGTTGTATGGCCTGCCAAACAGAAATGCCAAAATGTGTCAAGGCTATTCAGGGCCAACAGTGAGGCAAATCTCGTAAAGAATGCCTTACATTTGCCCCTGAGTGCAGGGCAGACTGTTAGCAAATGTTCAAGCGTCTCAACCAGAGTTAGGCTATTGCAGAAAAGACATGAGGTAATTGATGTCAATGCCAGATTGTAACTGGTCTGTTTCTCCCTAATTGAATGAGATTCCATCTAAATCTGATAGTCGTATTGAGGGACGGGGCTAGATAGATAGGACGGAGTTACCCCGGCGGCTTTAAAATCAAATATTACATGGTAAAAGGATTCATACAAGTGTAGAGAATCGAGCGAATGCCCAATCCTGCCTTAACAAGTTCTTCTTTACATTAACTGGATTTTCAGTTAGATCATTGGGAGCCAACCCCAAGTCAGCCAAAATTCCCAAACAAACGTCTGAGAATGCACATAAGAATTTGTCTCCCCTTTCCACAATGATCTTTTTTATATTATAATACAGTGACAAATATCTCCAGTGTGCATGACTCTTCAGGGAGAAAAGACTTAGTTCATATCTCACAGCAACCTGCGGAACGCAATTTGGAACATGCAAAAATTCTCCTCCATAATTCTCCCTCAATAATGGGGAGAAACTCCAAAATCCAACACGGAAGGATCTCAATGCGGTATAGGGGTTTTTCTGCTCATACAAATTTGATACCGGGCAGGAGAGAGTATTTAGCATACTTGGAATCTATCTGTAGGAGTTGATTACACATAGTAGCCGCTCGAGAGGTTAGACACTCCTTAATAAGGACCTTCTTTTCTTTAACATAAATAGGAAATCCGAAATAAATAAAACTGTCCACTCTCTCAAGCACCTCAGATCCCACACACCAATTAAACTTTCTGGTATTCATTTTCTTTTTGTTAACCTTAGTTCTGATTAAATTAACTTTCAATTTATGGGCTGTTGCAAATGGCATAAAGGCATTAATCAGCCGCTGCAGACCGATTGGTGTTGTATCAAATATGAAAAAATCGTCCAAATAAGTAAGCCAAGTAGCTTTCAGAGTGTGCACTTTAGGAGTTGCCAGTGCTGCTTTGCCTAGGCTTTCACCTATATAGCTTAGGTAGAGGTTAAACAGGCAGGCTGCAAGAACACAACCCTGCCTGATACCTCTGAAGGTTCGAATACTTCAAGACAATGTTCCCTCTCGGTTCAGCTGAACCCTGATGTTGGAGTTTGTGTAAGTCATAGTAAACCAGCAGGGATCCCCCATCTATCCAACTTCACCCATAACAGCTTCCCAATCTACAGCATCGAAGGTGACAGACAGGTCAATTGTTTCCAAGTAAACTGGGTCGTATCTATGGTGCCAGACTTGACTCAGAGTTACCTTTAGCATCAGGCCATTCAACATGCTGTTATGGTTTCTACGGAAACCAGTTTGCCACTTTGGAATCCGGTTAGTAGATGTTTGCCATGATTCCAGATGTTGCAGTAGGACTACAAAGAACACTGTGCTATCCGCATCTAGGATTGCTATTGGGCGGTAGTTAGTTGGGTCTGAGCGTGAACTTTTTTTGTAGATCGGTATGATGTGTGCATGTGACCATGTTTCTGGGAAGATGTTGGTTTCTGCTATCTTCTTAAACATAATGGTCAGGTTGGTACCCCAGGTGTTAGGGTTTGCTTTAGAAAGCATGTTAGAGAGGTTATTTGGACGATGTGCTTTAGATGAACTAATCTTGTGGATAGTAACGATAATGGATTCTCGATCGAAAATAGCAACAACCAGTTTCCATTACCGTTGTTAGTTATTGTACTGAGGGTGCTTTAATCCACACTTACACCTGAGAAAATGTTGCCAAAATGTAAAACCCATTGTTGCTCGAATACAGATGTAATTCTTTGTTGTGTTTGGGAAACCTGCATGTCATTCATTAAATTCCAGACCATTTGAGTGTCTTTGTTCCTCAATGTCTGGAGCATAGTCTCTGCGTCTTGTTGAAGGAGCAAAGCGTGATTACCCCTCAGCCACTGTCTATAGGTTTGCTTGATTTTTTAAATCTCAACTCTTGTTTGGTCGCAGCAGATAGGTTTTGCACGTACTATGGCCCTAATTTCTGCATGCATAATCTTTATTTTGTGCGCTCTATTATAGTCATAAGAATGTAAGTGCTTTGTAGTCGGTTTCTTATTTTTTGTGTTACCCCTTACACTGTCCACAAATCCTTCGAATTTCTCCACTCTAAAGAGTTAAATTGCCAACCTAAGCAGTTAGGTCCTAGGCATGCAGAGGCCCTCTCATTAAATCTGTGGGCCAGTATTGGATTCCAGTTTATTCGGTTACACGCTGAACCTACGTTTAATGGGTGGGAAGCTAATTTAGGCATGTCACATTGAGTTAAGTAAATGAAAACAGTAGACAGATAACAATGGTCACGGAACTCATTTCTTCGAGATACACAAGTGGGAACAGCACTCAAAGAGTCCACTACTAACAAAGATATAATCAGTAGTTTCCCTCATGTAATAAAATCACAGAGACCTGAATGTGCACTTAGCATTCAACGCCAGAATGGTTTACTTGTAATTGGAAAATTACATTGTTAAAATGACCATGACCTGCATGCATGAACTTGACTGGGAACCACACAAACTCATATTTGATAATAAACATACAATACCCACTCCAGGGAATGCTTCTGACTTGCATGCATCGACAGAAAGTAAACTGCTCTCTTCCCTCGGCTCCTACTAACGGCCCATTCCAACCCACATCTTGCTGGGCTCTTAAGACTCTCTTTTTTTTTTTGGAACTAATGTATTAAAGATTTCATAAGACAAAATAACAACAATAAACAGAAACATCAATCCTCAACCAAAAAACACTTCTCGAAAATACAAACATTCAGAGAACTGAAAACACCAATAATGTGATAGAAGAAAAGTACCAAGCATGTAAAGAGTAAAAAGAAA
This sequence comes from Ambystoma mexicanum, assembly GCF_040938575.1. Classification (NCBI taxonomy): domain Eukaryota; kingdom Metazoa; phylum Chordata; class Amphibia; order Caudata; family Ambystomatidae; genus Ambystoma; species Ambystoma mexicanum. The sequence continues at coordinate 352,210,026 of NC_090926.1, forward strand.
GAAAAGAAACCCTCCAAACTCCCCCACCCCCATTAATAGCCCAGGTTAGCAAAAATTCACATATCATAAGAAAGTATGCAACAATATCCATAATATTCGAAATAACATAAAATTACTTATCTGCATCAGCTGGCTTCTGTAAAATTATAATTTTATGACAGATCCAAGTCCATGAACGCCCCCCAGATCTTTTGAAACTGTGAGACATTCTTTTGCATTGAGAAAGTGACACGTTCAATATTACAAACTTTAGACGTTTCCACTAACCAGTTGTGCCAATTCAAAGAGTTTGTTGCTTTCCAGTCACGTGATATCAACTTCTTTGCCACCGCTGCTTCTCTCAAGGCCCAGTTGATTTGATATGTACTCAAATCCTCATATATGCTGGATTCTACCAGGTTGAGAGTTTCAAAATCATATTCTAGATCCTCTCTTAACACCTTGTTCATCACCTCAATTCAACTCACCTCAGTTCCAAAAGTCCTTCAACCTAAGACACCTCCGTAACATTTGTTCCAATGAACCCTGAACCAGGTTACATCTCCAACAAATGTCTGAGTCTATCAGACCATGTTTGTATAGTCGGACTGGAGTCCAATATACTCGATTAAGAATCTTTACTTGCCGATCGTGTTCACCTATATTCATGGACATCTTCTTGATATTGCCACAGATATTTGACCATCTGTCTGTAGTCATCTCATCTTTCAGAACTGTTGACCAGGCCAACAGGATTTTGGGATCCGGTTTCGAAAATTCACTTAATAGATTGGACATCTTGGAGGCCAAGTGATCACTGCCACTAATCTTCATAATGCTGGGCAATTAAGTAGATTTTTCTAAGGACTACAAATTCACAGTCCTTCTCAACTTCCTATAATCACCATAGAAGCCGTCTGACAAATTGAATTCAACTTGAAGTTCCCTGAAAGTTTTCCAACTCTGCCCCTTAAATAAGTCTCCAGTTCTCTTCATCCCAGCAAGGAACCAACTTCTCCAAAACAGAACTTTTAAAATCAATTTTAATCATTGGGTTCCACCAGATTGAAGAGGCATCGTTCTTACCAGGATTCAAATTAGTCGTGACCTCTCATTCATAAGCCTTCCAAGTTGATCTCAGGAAATCCGTTAGAGCCGAACCACCAGCACTTTTGATATTGGTGGTGGAGAGAATAGCCCACGCATCCAAGAGTCCTGCCCTCGTTGCTTCTGCTGCAACCCAATCATCACCCGTTGTTAAGAAAGGTAGGATATGTCTTAGAGTGAATGCCTGGTGGTATCTCTCGAAGTTAGGTATGTTCAAGCATCCCCTGTCAGTTGAACTGCAATTTCCAGAGTTTTAATCTAGGAATTTTCTCATTCCAAATAAAAGACTGGCACCTACTCTCCAATTTTTTCCAAACAGACTATCTCACTGGGAGTGGAATCATGTCCAATACATAAGTAAGTTTTGGTGCCAGCATCATTTTTATGGCATTGACTCTGCCTCCCATAAACAGGTTAAGAGAAACCCAACTATCAATTTCCTGTTGCATTTTCTGAACAGACATGTCCATATTGACTTTCATCATATCACTTATGTCCTTAGTTACCCAGATGCCCAAGTACTTCATTTTATCCGCACACCATCTAAAACCAAAACTCTTGACTACTGTATGGTTTGTATAGTTTGAACATGGCAGAGCCTCTGATTTAAGCCAGTTGATCTTATAGTTCGAGATTTGGCCAAAATCCTCCAAAAGCTTCATTAGCTCCCTAATTGATGTCGCCATATCCTGCACCACCACCAGCAAGTCATCTGCATATAACCATAGCTTTTGACATGTCTCATCATAGTTAATCCCTACAATTCGGATTTACGATCTTATTTCCTCTGCCAAAGGTTCTAAGGAGATCACGAACAGCAACAAAGACAGAGGGCACCCTTGACATGTTCCAAGCTGCAACACAAGTTTCCCAGATATCTGACCATTAGTGTTGATCTCTGCAGTTGGACCATTATATAAAACCTTCACCCAATTTAAGAATTTCAAACCAAAATTCATCCTTTTCATTGTGTACAGTAAGAAATCCCATTTCACCCTGTCAAAAGCCTTTTCGGCATCGAGGGAACTGGCTTCTGACTCCAACTTTGATTTCTGACATTCTTCCAGGCTCAGCAACAATCTCCTCATGTTTGTTGATGACACTCTTCCTTTGACGAAGCCGGCCTGGTTAGGATGAATTAGCCCCGGAAGGGCTTTCTCAAGTCTGTGGCCAGGATTTTAGACAAGACTTTACTATCTTAGTTGAGTAAACAAATCGGTCTGTAGCTTCCTGGATCAAACTCCAAACGGTCTGGTTTGAGTAGAAGGGAAATAGTTGCATGACGTAAGGATGGTGACAATAAACCTCCTTTTCTACTATTCTGAAACATGTCTCTCATCAAGCCTAGGACACTATCAGGCATAACACAGTAGAATTCTGAAGCCAGGACATTTTTCGATGTTTAGACTCCATATAGCTTTCTTGACTTCCTCCAAAGATATTTCCGAGTCCAGGAAATATTTTTCTCCCTCTGTCATCTGCTTCATGTCCAATCTTTCAAAGAACTCAGCCATTTTCTCTGTATCAACAGGGTTCTTCTAACTATAAAAGTTCATATAGAACTGTTTAAACACATAATCTGTCTCAGTTGGATCCCTGGTCACCCCATCCTCTTTCCTTATAGAAGAGTCAGAGGCTCTCTGAGCCCGGGCCATCATTTTTTGATCTTTGGTGGCCGCTTTTGTAATCCAGTGAGCCATCCTGCAGGACCGACTCATTTTTGATATTTTGGCATGAGTCAGAGGCTTTGTCGTTACGCTTTATTAATACAGTTAGTGTGCTGCTGTGTGTTCCGTGGAGTTTATGGGTCATGCTGCTGTTCCTGGCCTTTTGCAGCCTCCTTCCTTTGTGTTTGCTGATCAACGGCACAGCCTGCACAAGCAATATAAACTCCATGAGGGTGCGGTGTGCTGCTGTGTGTTCTGTGTTCCTGTGAGACCGTGGAGCTGAGTGAGAGGAAGAGCTTTCATTTAAAAAAACCCTTTTACGATCCGGAGTGGTGCAGAGAGGCAGTCTAAGCAGTCCAAGCTGCCTATACTGCTGGCTGCCTCTCACCGAGATGCTGTATGCCGCGTGCATTTACACAAGCACTCATTCATCGACTTCTTTCCCAGGAAAGCTTGGAACTTCAGCAAACATCCTGAAAGGTGAGCGATATAACGGAAAACCTGACTGCACTGTGTTTTTTTTCTCCCTCACAATGTGTGTGATTTTGTTCTCCTTATCTTCGTCGTGCTTCTAACTTTCACTGTTTGGTTGGGAACTGCTGGCCTTAGCCTTTGACCCGACCGTCCACCCATCTCGCTGACCGGTGACGGTGGGCGTTAGTGCCTTTGAGCCGGTCTGCCACCACAATCATAACCCCAACTCAACGGGTTCACAGGCACAGCCCCTAATCACCATCAAAAGCAATGTTTTTTCACCTTCATGTGTTAACTGTGACTGCGGGCACAAAAACACCTTTGAGCCGGTTCTGACCATTGGCACAGCCAGTTTTGAGAGTCCATGCTATTGAAATATTTTACATCCATCAGGTAGTGCGCACTTTAGATTGTACCACAAGTACTGCCACTATGTCACGCATCTACTATTTGCCCAGTGCTCTGTTAGATGACGATCTAAGGGCACCAGAACTCGATGAACCGACCCACACTGGCAATTTCATAAAAAGTCACTCCAAATGCAGTGTCAACTCAGACACAGCAGTACCTTTAGCAGAAACACAATCTGCAGACACTCTACAGCAACCTTCGACTGCTAATATTTGTGAAAATCTCGTTCTGGATGGGATAAATAATTCCTCACCAAATATCCTAAATTCCAAAACAGCCTGGACTAGGTGTCTGGAATATACACTAACTGCCACTACCATGAAAAAAATCATCATGGAATTCTTCACAAGGTGAAGATGTCGCAGCCTAGATCAAATGGACCTCTCCGAAATGGCAAACCTTCTTCCCCCCATAAACTTCACTCCACAACGAGGAGTCGGACAAAAATCATCTGAGCAAACAAATACAGCAGGTTCTGATCACTCAACAGGCCACTACATTTCTTCAATGTCCACTCCATCTTTAAGCTCAATATTGCCTAATACTATGATTCCTCGGACTAGCAACCAAGTGGTCTCAGATATTTCAACACATGTGACCACAGATACGATCCAAACTACCCAGGATAATCACAGGAAAGTGAAACTACCCTTACAGCTCTAAATGTTGTCCTAAGCTCGCTGGTCAACGTGTTCGAACTGTTAAAGGGCGAAGTACAGACACACACAGGCTTGCTTATTGAGTTAACGAAAGGAGTGAGTGTGAAAGTTCTATGGTGGGTTTAAATACTACAGTCAACTCAGTGATAAACAGCAATTTGGTGGAATTAAAACAAGAGGTCACCCACCAAACGCAAGCCATGACTGAACTACAAAGTCAATGGCTAATATCGCAAAGGTCTGCAGAGTCAGTAAGTCATAGATTTAAAGTGCTAACTGAAGAAATATGACGAGTAGAAAACACTAATACACCAAAAGACAATGAAGTCCCGCAATGCGAACCCCAACCTTTTGACGATACACCACTATCAGACTCACTTAGGGAGGAGTTCATTTGTATGGCTCAAATATCTGAGGAAGATGCCAAACAAGGACAGCTAGCATCCAACACAACCATGCCAGCTTCAAGGACTCCCTCAGATTCACAGAATAAAATACAGAAAATCAATGGCATAGCTAAAAGAAAAAGAAACCTGAAAAACTTGGACAATAGATCAAAAGAGGAGATCGCTCAAAATAATGAAGAGCGCAAGAAAAGACAGCCAAATCTCAATTTGTCAGTGCCATTACCATGACAACAGACAACTCCTGTCAACATTCCGAGAAGGGTCCAAAGAAGTCAGAAAATGCCGAACAACAAACTCACTTAATTGACACAATTAAGTCAACAACTACAAGCCCAATTAACAAAGATGAGAAGCAACGTCCTTTCATACATTCGGACACTAAACCTCAAACTCTCACCAATGTTGGCAGTCAAACAGAGAAGCCTTGTGTCGATCTGAAACTAGCTCCAATGTTTCTACGAGGAAAATGCAATTCAAAATCCCCTCAAGCCGAGTTGAACATAACACCTGAGCATACAGTTCATTAAAGAAACACCTGAATGCAAGTGTAAGATCCCTCATCGAATCAGGGAACAATGACCTCTACACAAGTAGTCAGCATGGGAAATACCTCCAACTCGGATGTGAGTACCCAAAGAGCTGTCACATCAAAGGAAAGTCCAGTCTCCTCAACAAGTATCTGTCAAACAGCCTCAGGTACAAACATTGAACTTCTCGCTCAACCGCCTAATCCCTATGCATTACCAACACTATGGATCAGAAGAAGCAATGAAGTAAAAAAAATCAAAACCTTTGAACAGAACGAGAATTTCTGTGACTTTCTATGAAGTAGAGGATCTTTTCCTGTTTCATTCCACTGACATTGAATATGTGCATTTTGCCAATTACCCCAACACACATGTTGTAGAATTAGGTTTGAAAACTAAATTGCTATCATATCAGCTACCCAAGCCCTGAGTATGAAAGGTATTGAAGTTTCAGCAGAGCCTTTTAATGAAAACAGGATGGTCAAAATCAACGCACATAAATCGCGAGTAATTGCAACCACTCTCATTCCAATCTCTCATCTTTCTGACTCTTTTAATTCAAAGCCTGAAGAAGGAAACTCTACACAAATGAATAACCACACTGATCAAAAACCAAATGTATGGTCACCCATTCCTGAGATAATCTCACAAGTAATTCAGAAGATGGGGCTGTGGGAATTTTCTCTCTAACCACATGAGAGCTCAGATTCATTGGATGGAATACAAGGGGCTCTAATTCCTTCAAGAACACAGTCAGCAAAAACGAGATTTTCAATACTTATGACATGATAGCCCTCCAAGAGACATGGTTAGTCACAGGATTTGCTGTGGATGGCTTCACAATCATAATCCAAAGAGCACAAACTCAACATAAGGGAAGACCCTCTGGAGGACTTCTAATTGCAGTAAGGAACTCCATCATGTCTTCCATTGAACTAATTTGTGAACATTTTTCAGGGATATTAGCCATAAAAACTATCTTAAAAACGAGTAATGTCATAAAGATTTTGATCATTATTGATATATACTGGAATCCCTCCCAGTCACCCCTTATCAATTTTCTAACATCATTGGGAGATATATTAGGCCTCATTACAAGTTTGCCAGTAGCCTTGCCGGTAAAACCAGCAGGCTGCCGCCAAACTTGCGATTTTATTCCGGCACCTGCCGGACCTGGTAATTGTCCATTCGCGGGTGCCGGAAAAAAATGGATGCACCGGCACCATTCATAATGGTGCCGGTGCATCCGACATTTTCTGCTCGCGGGTGCCGGTTTGACCGCTGGGTAAGACCTGGCGGGCTGAGAGGTACCCGCATGCACATCTCGTAGTTTGCCGGTCCGGTAGCAATGGTGCTGGTAGCAACAGTGCCGGTAGCTTGCCGGCACCATTACTACCGGACTGGCAAACTTGTGATGAGGCCCATTGACTCAAATTGAAATGACATATGGACCAACCACTATCATCTTAACAGGGGACCTGAATTCACAATGTACTCAAAGAACTGCACGACATCACACAGTAGAAATGACAACCATTAATGGAGATCACTGGCTCTCCCTCCTAACTAAGTGGAACTTATACATGGTCAACGGAAACATCAAGGGCGACGTTCCACTTAAAACAACTTGGTCTAGAGACACTCAAGGCTCAACAATTGACTATCTCTTCCTATCAAAAGATATGTTTGACAAATGTATTAACTTTGAAATAAAAGTAATGGACGCAAGTGATCATGACATGCTCACTGGATCCTTCACTCATCAGATTATGCAACCATCCGAAATATTGTAATCTAAAGTAACAGTGAACAATGGTAGGAATCGAGTAGCTAAATTCAGTGGGGGAACATATGAAATTGTCAAATATTGTTAATTCATACAGGGAATCTGAACTCAGTTCTCTCTTTGACCCAACACATGTGTAGAGTTCTTAGGGGCTGTTAATCCCCAGAGTCTGATGTGTAAGAAATCAAAGTCTGCACCTGTGCATGTTTATGATGAGAAGACACAGTTGAAAAAGAAGGAGCTAAGAAGAATGCTCTCTAAAATACCACTTATTGAACACAAATGAGTGTAGTCTGAAAGTCAAAGAATTACAGGCGGCATACAGGAACTGGACAAACATATCTTTGTTTTCAAACGGATGGTGAACAAATGCTCTATGCAGTTGGACAGGCCAACTCGAAAAACATTTGGTCCCTAGTAAACAAACCAATGCACTGTGCAAAGCAACATAATTGAGGAGGAAGTGTGGATCAAACACTTCTAATCTCCATATGCATTTCCTTTGCATAATCCAAACATTTTAAAAAATAAAATAATATGAAAAAAACGGAATAATGACTATTGCAAAAGTAATTTGAGCCCCATAGTTAAATTCTAGACTGGCAAAGTAGTTCCCTCAGTAATATATGGTCAGGACATCCACCTATCGAAACAAAACATTGAATTGGACCAAATTAGAGGGCAAAATATGGAAAGGTGTACAGAACCTCCCGACAAGTGTGCCTACGGCCAGGTTAAGATATGAACTAGGTTTACAATCCCTGCGCTCACATGTTGAGTGGAAATGAATATCTTTACACAGGCTCATACTAACTCCTGTAAAAAAATCTTTATATGAGGAAATAAAGACTATTCTTCCCTCTATTTCAAACAAATATGTATGCAGTTTGAAGTCTCAAGCCCACAAAATATGAATGTAACTGTACAGAAGAGGATTTAATACATAATCCTACACATGTAAAAAAGAAAACTGAAAAGAACAGTTTGGATACGCACAATAAAAGAGATGCGCACTACTAACTTACACCAGTCATTCTCCCCATGTGACAAACCACAAGGCCTATTGCTGAGATATTTAGGATGCTTCCCCAACTCGAAATGCAGAAACAACTTTCTCAGGTTTCCTCAGAATTGGATGCCAGATATAAGGAGCACTATACTGATAATCTATGCACATTGTGTAAACGGTATAGTATTCAAACACTCCGGCACATAATGATAGACTATAGTGGGAGCAAAAATGAAACAATTCAGAAATTTGCAAAACACGTGAATCATGAATGCTGGATTGAATTGACCTCTTTTTGGGAAATAATATGTTCAGAACATGAGGCACTGTTAACCTGGACAGTTATATGTTAACGGAGCTAAAATGTATTTGAAAACGTACAGATCAAAGTCATTTATGTTTTATTGTATTTTTGTAATGTGATGTGAAAAGTAATTATTATGGCTAAAACACAATAAATAAACACCGTTTGTTCAAGGCTGCTTGCCAAGATAACCTCACTAAACAGGGAAAACCTGAGATCAGTGCCAAGTTGTCTTTCAATAGGCAGATGCCGCCTGACCATTATAAGTACGCAGAGATTAATGGTGGACTGGTGACCGCCATTTCCAGAATGGGGGCTCTCGTGTCTGATCGCTGCTGCACACAGTGCTGAGATTCTCTCAGAATGGCGGAAGGCGCTTGGTGTGCGGTATCCACGGCAGATCCCAGACTGCCACGCCCATTCACTACGCACATGCCGTGAAGCTCTGGTGTGCCAGGACAAGGGTCACTGCTGCCTTTAGCCAGGCAATGATCCTGAAAACCCTTTCTGTGGCTTCAACGGGTCACTTGGAAACCCAAGGTTACAGTTCAGCTTGCCTTGAAACAACATACCAAGTAAGTATTCCAAGGTATAGAATGTACTAATAAAAACTGAAATAGATTCCAAAAAGCAGGTCACGCATCTAAGTGGGTTAACGTGCCTGCTGTAGAGTATGCGTGCCATGCACCCAGCATGGCAAATTGGTGAATGTTCATGCCAGCACCTGTGCAGATACATACTGCTGAGCGGTGCTCACTTCCCCGATGCCCTGGGCATCCGAATGTGCAGATGTGGAGAAAATCTGTGCAAATAGGTTTTGCATGGATGTTCTGTGTATCCACACAAAGCAGAATGCGCCCTCGGAAGGTGCGAATCAATACAAACATACTTTGCGTGTTTACGTGCCCCTTCTGAATGATCTGTACTGCTTCAGTAGTTCCTATATTGCCCCCTCCACCTACTCCACTTCCCCAGCTGGTATATTTGATCCCTGACCCTGCCTGCCCTTACCTTGGGAAATCCTTCTTTCTGTTGTTGCTTCACACTAAAATCAAATCCGCTTTCAGTGTGATTTATTTAATCCCATCCAAGAAATGAACTATGTACAAAATACAGTGGCTTCACTCCTTGATTGTCTCTTATCATAGTCCAAAAGAACAGTCTATTTATGTATAGTCTATTATAAAGTGTGTTTATTTTTCTAGTCACCTTTATAAAATAGAGTATTGCTGAAAGCCAAACATGGGTTTAAGGTGGGAAAAGGAGGAAAGCGAATGTCACTCATGATCATTAGCTCGGGATGTGGGAAGAGAGATTGCTGGCCTGGCTGGTGGAGTGGTTGTTTTCCCTGGACCTGGCCCCACGGCCCCATGTTGACTTTCAAGGCCCAAGTCGAGGGCACATATCGGAGGAAAGTTTCTGCCCAATTTTACCAGAAGGCAGATGTCATCCCCCTTAGATTATATTGTGGTTGGCGTTATAAAATAAGATTTCTTTGTAAGTGTGCTCGGCTACCAGCATTTGATCCCATGTCCCATGTCGTCACATCCCCAGGGCAGAAACCCACGAGACCACATGAAGTGTCATCAAAGTATGTCTTATATTTAGGATTTTGCTTTCCAGGGAATACAGATGGTTGGATTGTTTAAAAGTTGCATATCAACGTTATAGGCAAATCTTCTCCAGGGACGCCATTTCACCAAAACGACAGGGGTAGTGGAAGTGACATCACATGACCTCTGATGACATCACAGGAAGTGATGTAATTTGACCCACCCCAAAGTGACATCACAAGAAGTGATGGAACACAACCTTTCACCCCTTGATAAAACAGGGAAGTGTCATCGCATTGTTCCTAAGTACACTATGAAAAATATGGTTACAATATCACTAATGTGATATACATTTCATACACGAATGGATCACCATATGTATTATTAATATCAGTGTGTATAGGCCCGTATTTCCAAATTACTGTGAATGCAAGCAGACGTCCAAGGCCAAATCATAATGATGTGTTATTATATAGCACTTACGCTTCAGTGCTTTATATTTAACCAAATATACATACAATATCACCCAACCTGTGTTGGTCTTCATTTATCAACCTCAGAAGGATGAAAGGCTGAGTTGACCTAGTCAGGGTCCAACCTTGCAGATCACACACACATTGCAGCAGCGAGCGCTCAACCCATTGAGCTATGTTACCAGCTATAGCTATCTTATTGGCTAAAGTAAAATGAGCAATAACATGTCTGATTGTTCTCAAAGTCAGAAAGCAAATTAGACTCTGTAGTGGATACCATTAAACTGGTAACTGAGATTTAACCGCAGGCCAGTTCATCTGCAGGTGTGGTGCAAAGTTGGCCACATGTCAACCCTACCTGGATCTACTTTTTAGGCTTCAGAGATTGGGAAAATACATACCATTGGGAGGTTTCATAACTGTGTATTAAAGAATTTGGTGTAGCGCAGGGAAAGCAGCACAGTCACAAGGCATGCTGTACTCTGGACACTTGTTACCTCATATATGCAAACAAACATCCTGAACAGCAAGCCATGGAGATAGGAAAGAAAGACACATTACAACACAGCATTAATTGTGGCACAATGGAATCAAGGGCCACTTTATGTGCTATGGTTAAACCTTTCTACACTACACAAGCTTTTAGGCACAAGGATTTAACCAAGTGACCGAAGACACTGAGATGGAATGTCTTGTGGTGATCTTAACCGAGACAACGGCAGAAAAAAACATGCTATCCCTGCCCTTGCGAAAAGAAAAATACATAGTCCGAAATTGATGTTTATTTTACTCTAAATGCTTTTTGGAAATTTGTGTTTGCATTGTGAATTTGAGGTGCTTAAAACTAGCGTAAATCAGTGACTCACCCCCTGAAGTGTGCCTGAAATGAAGAGTCTAGCAATTATTGTATAGAATTCCAGAAAGCCAAATTATTTGTTATTCGAATTCTTTGTTATTTAGGGTGACTGCTCAAAATGTTACACTTGTGGAACCCCGTTTTTTTAAGAGGCCTGAACAAGAAAGCCAGTCACTCCAGAAATAAAGAGCCACAGGGCGCAGGGCGCTGACCACAGCCCAGCAGCTTCCATTTAAAAAAAAAGATATATATATGTAATATATATATTCAGTAAAAAAAACTTTGTTAAAGGGACGTTATGGTCAAGTTGCGCTACTAAAAACATATGAAATCCACCAAAAAAAAACTTTATAAACGGGACGTTATGGTTCGAAGTAAAACCGAAAAACCCCTGAAATTCGCCAGTTATGGTAGGCTAAGCAACCATAACTCGCTCCACCACTGTGCACTGATAAGACTAACACCCAGGACATCAAAGATGACATCACAAATGTCATTGATGACATCACTGATGACATCACATGTCTGGCTCACTCTTTTTTCCTTTACTGATATATCTAGGGCAGTAACAGGCAGGAACTAAAAAGTCACTATACTATAGTACAAAGTACTATGATGACAGCACAGATGACATTACATGTCTAGCTCCTTCTTTTTTTGTTCACTGACACATGTAAGCCAGGTGGCTTTCTTCACTCTCAGTCAGGAGTTTAAGAAGTTAAAAGTGCAATATTTGTAGTCCTTACCCTTCTCATATGTTCTTACAATACTTTCCTTAGGTTACGGTTACATCATATCATACATATGCATAGAAGAAGAAGGAATCCAGAAACACAAGAATCTTTTCTGTGCATGAAGTTAATTAGTTCGGTATGAACATTTTGTGGTAATACTGCAGTTTTTGGTGCTTGCTTTACATTCCCTGTATGTGCTTATATTTGTATGCATTGTGCTCTCTATGTTTTTGTGAGTAATAGTGCAATTATGCAGTAAGGGAAGCATACGTAGATACTTATGTTTCACAGTATGTAAACATCTGTAATGGTAGCATTTATCAATTTAGTATGCAACATGTGAAGATTGCAAATATTGCACCTCTGTAGCGCATGCTGCAGACAATGCCTACATTTCTTCATGAGTTCGTTCATGTACTGAAATAACTCAGTAATGCAATGGGTTTTTTTCAGCAATGAACTGCTTAATGAACTAAGTGGCATATCTTAGTTCTTCAATCATCTCTGATACTTTTCTGCCAATATTATAATGACAATCCCTTGTGGAGGCTCTGCATGAAAACTAAATGTACATGTGATGTCATCAGTGATGTAATCAATGACATTTGTGATGTCATCTTTGATGTCCTGGGTGTTAGTCTTAGCAGTGCACAGTGGTGGCGCGAGTTATGGTTGCTTAGCCTACCATAACTGGCGAATTTTAGAGTTTTTCGGTTTTACTTCGAACCGTAACGTCCCGTTTATAAAGTTTTTTTTTACTGAATTTCACAGGTTTTTAGTAGGGCAACTTAACCATAACGTCCCTTTAACAAACTTTTTTTACTGAATTTTATAGTTTTTTAGTAGGGCAACTTAATCATAACATCCCTTTAACAAAGTTTTTCTACAGAATATACACTTTCATCATGTGAATTTGGGAGATATTTACTATGATTCCCTTACTTTATATACATATAACATAAAACATACTGAGCACCCTCGCTAATGATATTTGAAGGGCACGGACTGAGCGCCTGTACGCAGACGGGCACGGACGAGATCAACACTACCCAAACATTCTGGGGGTATCTGAAATTGTTCTATCATGCCATATAAAAAATGCACAAGTTTAAGAAGCAGCGCATAAACACATTATAAGTAGTAATAAATAACCCTTCCAACCTACACTTCTCACACATAACTCATCCATTTAATTACCATGTATAATGAAATGGATTATACCATAACAAAAAAAGATATGCCTCCAACGTAATTACCTCACAGAAACTGTACAGCTAGGAGCGACAGTAGACGAACACAACACAACGAATACAAATTACAAGAAAGTAGTAAGTGAACTTCATTTTTCTTAAATGTTTGTATACTTTTTGTATGAGGTGCAGAACAAATAATGTATTTGTTGTTTTCACACAGAACTGTGCAGTACTTTGGAGTGGCTGGAGGAGAATATTCCGCATGGTGAAATGTCGAAAGATGGCGATAATAATGGTACACACTTCTCTGCATAAGCAAATTAATAGTCAGTACTTTATGGGTACTTAACATATATATATTTATTTTAACAGGCCAGGTAAAAATTGAAGAAATTCCACCAAAAGACAGTGCAAGACACCTTGAAACGCATAGAAGACAAAGTGGACATGCTAAAAGAGAATTTTAATGGGTTAAGGCAATTTGTGTAGGACCACATGAAAGGAAAAATTAGATATCACTGTCCTACTTGTATGTTACGCTTGTCATGATGCCTACCCCCGGAGCACCAGGCCAGGCCCAGCACCCCCGGGAGCTGGCATCACGCCCCCGGGTAAAAGCCCAGCGGCCCTTTATAGGGGCTCTTTGGACTCTGTCCTGGCGCAGTTGGCGCCAGGCTCATGTTGGACATCAGTCCTGGCGCCATAGGCGCCAGGCTCATAAAGGGAAGTGTTTGGTGCACTTACCTAAAGCAGACCATGCTGCACACTCACCTGATGCAGACCATGCTGCACACTCACCTGATGCAGACCATGCTGCATGAAGAACCAAGCCAAATGAGGCGTAGGAGGGACTATTTTTCTGAAAGAACTATTTTGTTACTTGGGTGGGGCTGTGGAAGAATACTCACCTGGAACTTCTTCCAAGGCTATTTAAGCCACACCCGGACAACCACACGTGCTTCGCGTTGTTCTGCATCCCAGCAGCTGAACGCTCACCGTGTCTGCTCCTGCACCTGGACTCCAGCCACACCCGCCTCGAACCTGGAACACCTGTAAGGGAATAAGAGAAGAGAAAGGTGAAAACCAAGAACTATTTCAACCTTCTTACCTGCATCCAGAATCTTCACGCCAGCATTCCTGAAGGAAGACTTCCATTTAACAGCACCACGTTGCTCGCTGCAGCGCCGCGCTTCACTCACCTGTTCCCGAGACGCCGCCCGGCTCCATCGCGGCTCTCAGTGCAGGTCCCCACATCTCTGCACCGCACCTAAGGGAGAGAAGAAGAGACAAGAGGTGAGCAAGGGAACACAAGAGGAAAGCCGGATTTTCAGCCATATTACTTACCGGCTATTCTTGGTGAGCAATTCCACATCTCGGGTCGGCGCCACATCTCTGGCAGGTACCGCACCCCGGCCCCTATGGGGAAAGGACAAAAGACATTACTGGGGAATTATAAAGACATTTAGAGGGGTCGCCCTCATCATTGACTCACCTGATTTTACCCCGGCAATTTAACCCCTCAACGCATCGCCTTTGTTCTGCACCTGAAATAAAGGACAGAAAAAGACAACACAAAAGGAGGCTCACACTTGAACTTTTGCATCTTCATACTTACGGCGTATCGCTCAGTAAAGTCAAGTGGATTTGCCAGCACCATTCTGAAAACCAGTGAAGTAACTGGACGAACGCGCGCCCCTGCACCAGAAGCAGGATGGAGAGTTCATCCTTCCAAACCATAAGGTGAGCTTAAACCGGGGGTTTTGGAGGAAGTCCGAGGAGAACGAAGGAGGAAAGGGGGGAGCAAGCACATTATTCAGCAGACAGTTAATCCCCTTTCTCATCTGCAGAAGGATATTCCTATGGGCCAGACAAGCAAGATTTGGGGGTCCAGTTCAATCGGTGGTCCGAATTCTGCGCATCACGCTTGAAGAGGCCACAGCAACCCAGACCAGACTAGCGCCTCCGTGGGAGCCAGGTGAGCGTTACAAGGCTCAGGCTCCCACAGGGGCGTCGATCCGAACTGGACAGCTGCGGTCTCCACCAATGTGACGTGTAGTGCCGAGGTGACAGACTGGACTGGCCCTCCCAGCTTGGTTTGCTTGGCCGTAGGAGTATACTTCTGTAAATGGAGAAAGGGAATTAACCACCCGTGGAGTTGAGAGTTAACCCCCACCTCCTCCTGCTGTTCTCCCCACTGATCGCCTCTAATGTCCCTTCTTAAAGTCTCACCTGATGGTTTGGAAGGATGAGCTCTCCATCCTGCATCGAGCGCAGGGGCGCGTAGATAACCAGTTGCTTCACTGGTTAGAAGGAATTGGTGAGTTTCAGAACATTGTAGTTCGTAAGAGTTCAAATGTCTGACTTTCACTCTTGTCCGATTCCTTGCAGTTTGCAGCTTGACCCCAGCGAAGAGTTCCTCGTGGTAGCTGACGAAGTTCAGGTAAGGATTTGTCTTATCCAACACAGTTCAATAAAATAAGGCCAGAATGTAACCTGATGCTTGCTCCCTTATTCAGGTGGGGAGAGAAAATATGAAGTTCGGGGAAACATGCCTCCGGCGGTAAAATTAGGTAAGTCTATTGTGGTGAGAAGAATTCCCCTTGTTTGTCCCTTTGTCTCACCTTGTTGTCCTTTTGTTCCCCTTAGGGGCCGGGGTACGGCGAGGATGCAATGGAGACTGCGCCGACCCGTGAAGAGGAATAGTACCCCTGGCGGTAAATCAGGTAAGTCTATGGGGGTCGTTACTATTGCCTCTGTTTATTCCCTTGGCTCACCTTTGCTGTTCTTGTGTTCTCCTTAGGTGCCGGAGTGCGACGGGAACGTGCAGAAGGATGCGGTGGATCGTGAGGATGCTGCGAAGGCCGGTGAGTTCAGTGCGGCACTGCAGCAGGCGAGGCGGCGCGCGTAAAATACTTCTTTCTTCCAGCTCGAAGGCACAGTGGATCCGGAATTCAAGTAAGGATCGAAGATATTGCTCTTGTTCTAACCTTTTCTCCTTCTGTTCCTCCCTTTTTCTAGGAGCTGCAGACTCGAGGCGGGCGTGGCAGAAGACTGGATGCAGGCTTGCAGACACGGTGAGCGTTACGCTGCTGGATGCAGAATAACGCAAAGCGTGTGCTGCTCTTCGGGCGTGGTTTAAATAGCCTCCAAAGTAGTCCCAGGTAAGTATTCCTTCCCACCCAAGTACAAAATAGTCCCTAGGTAAAATAGTCCCTTCCAAGCCTCATTTGGCTTGGAGCTTTTGCAGCATGGTCTGCATCAGGTAAGTTTGCAGCATGGTCTGCATCAGGTAAGTTCTACTTTATGAGCCTGCTATGGCGCCAGGACTGACTCCCCATATGAGCCTGGTGCCATAGGTGCCAGGACCGCACCCAAACAGCCCCTAGCAGGGGTTTTTGGGCTTGCTCAAAATGATTTGATGCCTGCTTCCGGGGTTGCTAGACCAGGTCTGGGTCCCCAGGGGTAGGCATCATGACACTGTACCTGTCCCCCTTCTCCATTTCCCAGTGAACTATCCCCAAACCCTCAAGATCAACATAAACATTTTGACAAAACTTCCATCCCTTCATCTCCTCACAACCAGCCTGTGGAAACCCCTAATTCCCCTATATTTGTTTCAGTGTCTGCTTCTCCCTCTCTCTCTTAATTGCTGTATATGTGTGTAATAAAAAAAATGTTATGTTAGTTTTAAAGGAATTGTTTGGGTCAAATTACTTTTTTTTTTAAAGAGTTAAAATGTGCACGGACAGCGCGCCTCTTCGGCCTGTCCGTAAATTAATAAAATATGGATGTTATAAGGACAAAACACCTACCCGTACCATTCACAACCAAGATGGAACTGTTCTTAGAACACACCAGCTGTCCCAGATGTCCGTAAATCAACAAAATGGGGGCGTCCTAAAGACATTATACCTCTCTGTACTGTTCACAACCAAGATGTAACTGTTCTTAGAACACACCAGGAGTCCGAGATGTCCGTAAATGAACAAAATGGGAGTGTCCTAAGGACGCTATACCTGTCCGTAAAGTCCGCAGCCAAGATGGAACTGTCCGTAGAACAGGCGCGGTGTCCGGCATGTCCATAGTCAAACAAAATGGGGGTGTTCTTAGGACACTATACCTGGCCGTACAGTCAGCAGAACATCTACGCTCATGCGTACCACACCCGTAAATCTTGCGAACATCGCCCTGTCCGTAACTGTTCGTCTCACTTGTGTCGCACTTTTATTTAGTTTCAGGACCCGAAAACTGTCCGTAGAACACCCGCGTGCATGCGCACGACCGTTCCTGTGCATTTGGTGTCCTGCGGGCACCCATTTCCTTCGCGGATGTGTTCACGACGTCATCATGTGACCGCACCCACGCTGAGCGTGTGTCCTAATTTGCGCACTTTGTCCGCTTCCGCAACATTTCAAAAGAACTTATGCAGACATGCCAAATTATTTTACAATACAAAATCACCATTTCACATGGCCCATACAATGGCCCTAGCTTTCAACATATTGTTTGGAACTTTTTCAACCCTTTTGAGTGATCGATATGGTCACGAGGCGCACCCCTCCAACCCTATAAAAGGCCACACCCCCAAGCTCATCTTCATTGTACTTCTGGCGATTGTAGATTGAGTTTTGCTGCTTTTAGTGCTAGTATCTCACCAACCCTAATGGCATCCACGGCTGCTGTTGCTACAACAGCCTCAGCACCAGCCCCAAACCCTCCACCGCCACCACCTCCCCAAGGGCCTGCATATTGTTATGCTCACCTGACTCCCACGGAGGCGCTGGCCAGGATCGTGCTACTGTGACCTCTTCTAAGGTGTTGCGCGGGGCTCAGAAGATGGACTGGACCGGACTCCTAACTCCTGCTTGTCCGGCTTGCAAAAGTATCCTTCTTAGGGTCTTGAAGGGCGAGCTCTCCTTCCTGCTTCTGATGCAGGGGTGCGTTGGTATCCAGTTACTTCAATGGATTCTTGGTTTTATGAGAACCAAACTTGCTTGGCTTCCAGGTAAGTTCCTTGAAAGGTTCCCCTTTTGTCCTTGCATCAATATGCTAATGTCAATGTCTTTTTCCCCATAGGGGCCGGGGTACGGAATGCCGGGGAAAAGGCACCGACCCGAGATGCGAGGTGCAATCCCTGTAGAAATCAGGTAAGTCTTGATGTGCGTTTTTGGGTAATGTCTTTTCATTCGCTCATTGACGCTAATGTCTTTTTCCCCATAGGGGCCAGGGTCCGGAAACGCCTGGATGCGGCGCGGACCCGAAATGAAGAGGGAATGACCCAACAGGTAAGTCTTAACATGGAGGTTTAGGTTTCCTCATTCCCTTCTCTCTCTCACCTTTGCTCTTGTCTTTTTCTCCCTAGGCGTGGAAGCGTGGCTGCGAATCCGGGTGATCGCTGCT
This sequence comes from Ambystoma mexicanum, assembly GCF_040938575.1. Taxonomy (NCBI): domain Eukaryota; kingdom Metazoa; phylum Chordata; class Amphibia; order Caudata; family Ambystomatidae; genus Ambystoma; species Ambystoma mexicanum. The sequence continues at coordinate 352,228,565 of NC_090926.1, forward strand.
GAACATGGAGGCGCCCTGTGAAGGTGAGTGGAATGCGGCGCTGCGGCGGTCGATGCGATGTGCTTTTAAATTAAGTGTCTTCCTTTGCAGGATCGTCGGTGAGCTGAATCCGGAATGCGGATCTTGCAGGTAAAGTCTTTTCCTTCTCCTATTCTCTCTTTCTCTTCCTTTGTAGGTGATCAGGATGCTGGCAGGCGTGGCAGAAGTCCGAATGCAGGAGCAAACACGATGAGCGTCCAGCTGCTAGATGCAGAACAACGCGAAGCATGTGCTGCTCTTCGGGTGTGGTTTAAATAGCCTGTAAAGTAGTTCCAGGTATGTATCCTTCCACTCAGGTATGTATTCTTCCTCAGACCACACCCGAGTGATAAAGTAGTACAAAAGATAAAGTTGTCCCATTCAGTCCTCAAGAGGGCCTGGATGTAGCAGCACGGTCTGCTTCAGGTAAGTGCACATTAAAACACTTACACACATGTCTTGCTTTATGAGCCTGGCGCCTAAGGCGTCAGGACTGGGGTCCAGAATGAGCCTGGCGCCAAAGGCGCCAGGACTGCGTCCAAAAGGCCCCAACTTGGGCCCGCTGAGACGTCCTTGGGGAAAATGATGTCTGCCTCTGGGGTTGCTGGGCTAGGCCTGGCTCCTTGGAGGTAGGCATCATGACGCATATGGAAATACGCGTGAGGATGTAGAGAGCGAGGAAGAAGAGGATGAAGAGAATGAGGTGGAGGAACTCCCTACTACCAGCACTCGCCGGGAGTCATGGGTGTGGCGGTTGTTTACCGTTTTTGGTAACGTACCAAAAGCATGTGCGAACCTGGTCACCTGTAAACAGTGCAAGTTGGTGCTGAGTCGTGGGAGACCTGGTGCGTACAGCTTTGGTACGACAACCATGAAGCGACACCTAACTTCATTCCCCGGTGCGGACATTCACAAGGTGGTACCATGTAAAGAATGTAGTAGGTTGAGTTCCTCCGCAGCATCCTCCGTGTCCGATCCTCTCACCACAAGAGACACTCCTGTGGGAGAGCACATCCCTCCAGCTGCCTCACAGGCCATTCATGTTGCTGTTGACCCTTACCTTTTGAGTACTCTGCAGGGGGGAGAGTCTTCGAAGTGCTTTTGAGACTACGGTCACAGAGCACCAGAAGGACTGCTGCCTACCTAAATAAGGCCCACCCTACATCTTTCTCTCTCCACCTGCCCTTTCTTATTCCTGTGGTTGGTGTCCCTTCCTTACCCTCCTTTCCCCTCCTCTCCTAGTGTGTCGTGTGTAAAAAATCCCAAAAAATATAAAACACATTTCTTTTTAAAAAAGGCTCTTTTCAGAGCCGCCTTTCTCAGTTTAAAAATGGAAGTATCAAGTAAACGGTGTAGGCCCCCGTGCATTTTTCAAAAAGTCTGCAGACAGTCCTAGGAAACACAAAATGTTAGGGTGCAACCGTAGCAAAACCAATGCACTTTTCTCTGGGAGTAACTGGTGGCTCTGAAAAGAGCGTTTTGGTGGTGTTTTGTGTGTTTGAAAAACTTGGATTCGTCAAAATGCAATGCAAAATAGGTGACTATAAATCCAAAAAAACTCGCAATGCATTTTGTACATTTCGAAGAAAAATCTGATTGCCAGCATATGTAAGATGGACTCCATCTCTGCGAAAAATGAATGTGCTACGAAACATAATATTTTCATTGTGGAAAGAGGACATGCCAACATCTCTTAGAAAGGCACAAACAGCCTTATTGACATTGCGCCTTGCTTTCTCCATTTGTGGACCAAATAAAGCAGAACACAGCCACATTTGTCTTTGTGCAATACAAGAAAAAATTACTTGCCAATTTGGAAACATGTCCATGACCTTCTCAAGTCCTTCCTTCATTGCAAATTGCAAAGAAATTCCAGAGACATGCCCTAAACTATTTCCTCCACAATGAATGATAATTTTACCAGGATGACGCTCTGTCTGTAAAGTAGCACAGAGAGGTACCAAGCCCAGCCACTTCATTCCACGCACTCCATGCCAGTGCACTTCCACATGAGGGAATCCAAGATCTGCAGATATACCGCAACGTTCTGCATGCACCTTTAACCAATGTATCCATGAGTCTCCCAAAATCCAGATAATCTGTTTTCGAGCACACACAGCCATAGCTGTCTGTTCTCCTCTCAGGAAAAAGACGTTCTCACTAAATCTCTCCGTTCACAACACACCCACTGAACTTTACTGACCAATCCCTAGCTCCGCTCATTCTCATTTCTATGCCTCTCCACCCCAGAATCCCTGTATGTAATACGCGCTGCATGCAGACTACCGCCATGTCTGCGGACATGTAGAGGATCTGAGCATGACGACTGTACATTTAAATAGTATTCCCCTTTTCCCCTTTAAGGTGGGCTCTGAAAAGAGCAGTTTTTTTTTTTTTTTTGCAGCTGCCTGACAGACACCTGTTGTTATTTTGTATTTTTGGGGGGGGGGGGTTTCTTCTTAGTTTACTCCTACAATCTTCACATAACCTTCTCCAAAGCAAGTCTTACATTCCAAAATAACATGGCATTTCCCATAAAAGATAAAGAAACACCATCTGCTTCAAAATAAGCCGCATTACTGGAAACAATGTTCTTGTGGCTGCAGAAAAACATACCAGCTCTTAACATGAAAGCACGAATGCCACAATTGATTGCACACCTACCAATACTTTGATCAGGACAAAAAACAGAACTGTTGTCCCATTTTGCTCTAGGGAGTAAGCCAGAAAAAATTACTTTCGCAGTTGGAAAGATGTTAATGACTGCTTGAACCAACTGTTCCAAATCTCCCAACAAAGTAGGTGAACTCACTTAGCAAAATGGCAAGCACCATAGTGCAAAACTACCACATGGGGACTGTTCATCCTACGCATATCTCTGCAAACTTGGAGAATTGCCTCTACATTGCAATCAGTCGCAGCGCTCCACACCACCTCCACTCCTCTTACATCAAAATTGTTTGCCATATGCCTACATTCTGAATAGTGCTGTAAACCATGGACAAAAAATATCTCCGAGCACCAACACCCTGACTGTCTCCACCTCTGCCATCTTCACTACACACACTCTCTTTCTACACAAATCAACAATGTCAACATCTGATTGGCTGATGCCTACAGTCCCCTTTCCCTGCTGGATTTGCTGTAAAACCCTGTATGTGGCACGCCCTACCCGTGGACAAGCGCGGTGTCCATGCGGCACGTAACTCTTAGCCAGCCCTTCTACCCTTTCCACATCACTCGCGAATCCATTCCTTCATTGGACACAGCTAAGCAGTCACATAACCATCCACCAATCACATCCAAGACCTCTACATCTAACTCCGTCATCAGAGTTCCGCACTTCAAATGTACTGTTGATCACTCTGAATACAAGTCTCATATAATTGCAAAGCACCTACTACAAAAACTACTGTGCAAGTGTTGAGGATTTCTACTTACAGCTCCATGCATACCCACATTCATTATTACAAAGTACAGGTATGCATATTTTGTGCAACTCTTATGATTCCATTTAAACAAATGAATGCCACTAAATCTGCATAGCCAGTACATACATACCAAGGCTCCTGCTTTAAGCGCAAGACTTCCGATTTTTCATTGAAAAATCACACTACTTATTATCTCCCGCATAACCTATAAATACGTACCAACCCTCCCGATTTACGCGCCAAACTCGATTTTCCATTAAAAAAGTCACAATTTTTTACTGTCTTCCGCCTAAATGAATGCTACTTCCAATCCAATCATATGAGAAAAATAAATGTTCCCGATTGCTGTGGTGACATCTCCCTTTCAGGTACTCCTGATTTTTCGCATTCCTACTTATAATATGAAAGTATTCAAATGTTTCCCATCTACTATAATGACCTATCACTTCCAAACCTCTCTGCTATGTACAACACAGCTGAAAAAAAACAAGGGAATTTCATGAACTTAAAATTGTACTCATTTGTGAAGCAGGTTCAACTAACATACTGCAAATAACATATAACGGCTGCACATAGTCAAATGAAATGCGCGCATACACTGTGTTGAGATATCAAACGAGAATACTTCCACGAAAGCTGAAAAATGACTGTGTACATTAACATCACTGCTTTAAACACACAAAATTACTAACTTCTTCCTTTTACAATTGCAGTGAAGACCACTGTCCTGAAAATCAACAGCATCTACACTACAAATAACATATCCGAAGAAACCTGGTCATTGCACAAAAAAAAGTAAGTACAGTACCACCTTTATATTCTTACTGTTCCTCAAAGAGACTGTGTGGGTTATTTATGTAATTTGCGCACCAAAAAAAACATTGATTTCTGAACCATTCTGCCCACAAATCCCCATTTATTAAACAAAGATTAACAGGCAGAATGGCACACAAATCCCTGTATTTTTGGAACACAAATAACATACACAAGCCTTAGAATGTTAGTACTACAATACAAATAGCTGTTTTAATTTTATACCATTACGTTTACTATTAATGCTTCTCCTGACCCCTAGCTCGCTTTCTACTCTCATCTGAAGCACAGTGTAGTAACATACAAACAGAAAAATAGCCTTCCCAACTCATTGTAACTGCCCATTGCACATTTACACACCACAAACAACTTCCCCATCAAACCCATACATGCATACACACAGCACACATACATTGTAAAACAGACCAACCCATACCTTCTTTTTTTTCAACAGACCCCAAAGAATGCCTACCAAAAAGCATGTCCGTAGAAAGGAATGTAGAAATAGAGCAAATGAAAATAAAAGTGTCCAAATTAAGCATCCATCTCTACCAGAGTTTGTACAAAACGTGGAAACTAAACAGCTAATGCAGTCATTTAGCGAAACAAAGGAAGTTTCAACTACACAAACTTTGCCTCCTCTATCAAAATGTGGCACAAAACAGAAAATGCTGTACAAGAATTCGGCTACCACTACTGCTAACACTGCTCCTATAAATCCTGATATACTAGCAAGAAATCATAGTAAAAAAAAGTATTTTAGCAAAAATGTTCCGCCGCTGAGTCTTTCAGAATCTAATAAGAAGAGGAGCGAAATCATCCCCAACCCATGAAACCTACCGTAGAAAATTAATCCTAGAAGCTCTCGTAGACAGTGCAATCCTTCTCAAAAGGAAGTTACTTATTTAAGTGTTAAAGAGGATGAAACCACTAACCTCTGTGCCTCTGCTGCCTCTGCTGCCTCGCGGGTGCGCGGACACGCCTCACTACACAGAATCTATCGAACTAAGCTCACTCTCCACTCTCCACTCTTCGCTCTGACGCTCCGATGCCGCCGATACCGCCGTCTGCTCACCATCTGCTCACCATCTGATGGAGAAAACCCAACGGTTGTCAGGTCCTGGGACGTCCTGAGACTTCCTGCTAGAGGAAAGGACCCACACGCCCGCACACGCTTTGCTCGTCACTCGTCGCCCCAGTCAAGCCGCACTGAAAATCTGCACCAACGAGCCACCAGTGTACAGAGTGTCAGCCGCTTCCGACCGCTATCCGACCATCCCACAGCATGAATGAACCCCATGGGCAGAGGCAGACGGTCTCTAACAACACTAAGGTCACTAACAAAACTAAGTACTAAACTACAAAAGAAACTTCTCAATAAACGGAATGTCAACAAAAATAACTTCTCAAATATTTGTGGAGGTGAATGGAGTCACACAACGATCACAGAACCATATTTTAATGAAGAAGCATACAAACAAAATCAAACAAACACAATTGCCATCCATAGCAGTGGACGAGGATATGAAAAAATCCATAATACCATCATGGAACAAGAAACACTGCTTACAAAAGTATCCCCAGAAAACTCAGAACTACCTCTCCATTCGACTGAACCAGACCATCCAGTATACAAATGGCCATGCACGTCAATGTGTAACATTCCTAACAAATCTTTCAAATCTTTACGCCAGTTCCTCAATCAGTATGTGAAAGGTAAAGACAAAATGAACATGAAAGTGCTGCAAAATATGGATACCTGTCCAGTGTGCAAATACACAGGACTACAAGGACATTCATTAGCCTGCATTTCAGGACCTATTTGCAAAAGCACCTTCCATGATATCAAAATGTTATCAACACATCATTCAAATGTAAGAAATCTAGTGTATAAACTGTACTATGCTAAAAATCCAGCTTTAGAACTAGCCAATTTAAATAACACTCTTCTGCATGGTACACCCAAATACCTACAAGTAGAAATCGATTGTATCCAGAGAAAATATTTTGGAAGTGAAAGCCACTTACAAAAAACAATAATTCTAGAACAGACTAGCAACAATTCTGCACATGGCAACCTTCTATTACACACATACAAAAAAGAAATACTAAAATTTAAAAGTACATCCGCTGAAGTACCAAACCATGTGTGTGTGTGTTGCCGCAGTACTTTTTAGAAAAGTAACTCAAAAACTATAGACATAACATACAAAATAGAAGACAATGAAGATTCCAAATGGTTTGAATCAGCTCTCTACCTTTTAGCAGAAAACAAATACGAAATAAGTGAATCCCTAATATGTTGCAGTTACTGCACTACAAAACTTGACAACAACCAAACTCCTTCACGTGCTATCACAAATAATTTGGAATTATTCCCACTACCAAAACCCCTGCAACAACTCAATTTGTATGAGAGCATCATAATTCAAACAGTACACCCATGTCAAGCAATAATACGCCTTCAACCAAAAACAGCAAAATTACCTCCCTCTGAATTGGTGAAAGGCATTTGTGGCAAAGTAATTTATTTGCCATTAGATCTGACAGAAAATGTGCACACTCTAGGAGTGCAAAGTGTAATAGAGCATTCTTTAATTGTCTTAGTAAATGGTGTACCAACAAAAGACAAAACAATTTGGCAACAACTTGTGGATTTACATAAAGTTAGACAAGCCTTGCAATATCTGAAAGACAATAATGAATACTACAAAGAAATAAATATTGAAGGGAAACAACTGAAATAATTCAAGAGTCATCAGAAACTGGTCCATTTGAACTTCTGGATCCTGCTGCAGTAGCCACTCTTTTGGACCATTATACAATTCATCCATTGCACTCTAATGAGAACATAGATGATGCACTAGAAACTTACCAAATGTGACAAACCAAAGGGTCACCAATGAGCATATGGGAAAAAAGTATAGAAGCACGTGCTTTTCCACGACTATTTCCTACTGGCAAAGGAGGAAGATACGATGATAGACCCACTCAGATAACAGCATTAGAATACCGCTCATTACCAATATATTCTGAAGATCCCAGATTTAGACAAAATGTGGAATACATATTCCACCTACTCTTTGAAAGTGAACTAGCAACCCTATGTTACGGAGTTGCACACATATTGAAATCTGGAACCCACTTTCAAAATATGTCAGCTATGCAATTAATACAAAAAGTGAAAGAAAAAGATGAGGTTTTACAATCAAGCATAACAAATCTGTTTGCAAACATGCGTGGTACGAAAGAATACTGGTTCCGATGGCACAGAGATGTATGTTGTATGATCAGAAACCTTGGACCACCCACTTGGTTTGTTACATTAAGTTGTGCAGAATATGCATGGGAAGATTTACATGATTTCATACGCATATCAAACAACAACAAAACCAACATAGATAAACTAACACCTGGAGAACTTTGCTCTCTAGACCCTGTTAATGTTTCAAGATATTTCCACCATCGTTTCATTGCTATGCTACACTTTATTTCTAATAAAACTGTTCCTCCCCTCGGAGAAGTGCAACACTTCTTTTGGAGAAAAGAATACCAAGCCAGAGGAGCACCACATATCCACATGCTTTTATGGATTAAAGGCACACCTAAATTTGGTCAGGACAGTGATGCCACTGTTTTGCAATTCATCCAAAAATATGTCACTTGTGAAATCCCTTCACAAAGGACACATAGTGACTTTCATGGACAAATTGTACAATTTCAAAGGCACAAATGTGGCAAATATTGTTGTTGCAAATACAAAAGCAAAGGGAAATACTACACCAAATGCCGCGTTGGTTTTCCTAGACCAGTTACAGAAAAAGGTGAAGTGAACAACTTCATGTCTTCATTTCAACATAGTGTTAAAGGTAAATCACCTAAGAACATGTATTACATAAAAAGAACAGAAGAATCAAAAGATGTCAATGATTACAATGCAATCATTGCCCTCTTATGGAATGCAAACAAAGATGTGCAGTACATTGCAGACAATTCCCCTGCAGGTGCATGATATGTTACAGCCTACTTAACAAAAGCAGAAAAAACAGAGCTGCAAGAACTCTGGAATGACCTATCATCAGACAAAACACTATCTCAGAAATTGTACAGACTAGGCATAAAAAAGCTCTCTCATAGAGAATGTGGCACCTATGAAGCTGCAGATCATTTAACCGGTACTGCTTTGTATGGAAAATCTGAAAATATAGTATGGCTAAGTCTTGGTCCTGCTAAATCTAGAAAAAGAGTTCTCAAATCATATGAGGACATAGAAACAATAGCCAAAAATGATCCCAACAGCCAGGACATTTTAAAAAACTATTTACTAGACACATACTACCCGAACAGGAGTACCACTTTGGAAACCAGGTGTCAATACCACATAGCCCAAAACTTTGCATAAAAAATTATATAAAACCTGATGAACGCAAAGGTAGATATAGAGTGACAGATTGTGAAGGCAGCTTAGTGAAACTTACCAAACGAAGCTTAATTAATCATGTCAAATTGTCATTAAAACTCAACAGAAAGAACATTACATGTCTGTTATGTACAAAGGGAGGCTTTCACATAACCAGTAGTTTAAAGGTAAAGAACCTTTTATTTGTAAGTTGATGACAAAAGACGACCCCCAGCAGGAGGAGTACAATCTTCCCACTAAGGCCCTGCTTCTTCACTGGCTCTCCTTGGAACCCTGCTACATAAGATGCAGTTCTATGTTCTATAGTATCTAAGTGACAATAGACATAGTGAAGGAAATATTATACACTCATGGTTTAACAGGTAAACATTGGAAACACTGCACATCCTAACACCTCTCCTCCTTAAACATAACAAGTAACTGTGTGGGTGAGGACCCACTAAAATTGAAACCTGTAAAACACATATTGAACAACTCAAATTGAAACCTGTAAAATAAATATTATACACTCGTGGTTTAACAGGTAAAACATTGGATGCGCTGCAAGTCCTGGCACAAATCAAGAGCATAGATATATGACATCTAGTGGTTGATTAGGTAGAGTCACAAGAAAGTCCCTGTCTCCAACTAACTGAAGACAAATTAACATTGAAACGGAAAAGCCACCCTTTCCTTATTCCAAATAGCTCCTCCTTTGACCAACACTGACGAACCCAAGTCTTTCACAACTTGCTTGGGTTCAGAAAACAACGAGGCTCCTTTACGAACTTTGGTGGGGAGCTTGACTTTAATCCAATCACCCTCTTTGACCTTGAGTTCCCTACAACAATTCTTCTGATCATACCTCTCCTTGGATCTAAATCCAGCTTCAAAAATTCTCCTTTTTACACTCTCTAGATCCACATCCACCATTTTTGATTTGCCCATCCAACCTGGACATAAATGAGTATTTGGTTTTCTTCCTCTCAAGATCTCAAATGGACTCACGCCTGTGACACTATGGGTAGTTAGCCTATACTGGAACGTGCGTTCCATCACTGTTCTCACCCAATCTCCTCCAGTAGCCACCGCTATCCTAATAGCCTCCATCAGAGTCCTATTAAATCGTTCCACACACCCATTACTCTGGGGATGATATAAAGAAGTATTCACCTGCTCAATCCCATGATTCTCTAAGAATTCTTTAAACTCTCTGGAAACAAGTTGGGTCCCATTGTCAGACAAACACTTTCTTGGAAACCCTTCTCTCCAAAACAGTTGTTCCAAAAATCTGATTATACTACTACTGGATATGTCCTTGAGTACACATACCTCCGGCCATTTTGATAATAAATCCATGACTACTAATAGGTAGCTATCTCTGCCACCACCAATATTAAATGGACCGAGGAGATCCAACGCAATTTCGTCCCAAGGGACACGCGGGGACTCCCTCACTACCATGGGAACTTTTTGCACTTTCAAGCCTTTGTTTCCCTCAATACATTCCACACAGTCTTTGACTTGTTCCTCTATGTCCTTGTCGATACCAGGCCACCAAAATTCAGACCTCACAACTCCCTTCGTCCTGGCCAGACCTAAATGCCCAACATGGGCCAACTCCAAGACAGACTTCCTCATACCGACTGGCACAACCATCTGGTGACCCTTGTATAAATAACCATCCTGAATCCATAGCTCCTCCCTCACTTTGGCAAAACCATTCATCTCGCCCCTGTGGCTCTTAATTTTACCTTCTGCAACCAGAGTAAGTACTCCTTGATATACAACATCCTCCGTGCAAGACACATCCCACTCACTTTTCTTTAATGTTTCATGCACCTGGAATATTTCTGCACTCTCCTCTGAACTTGTAAAGTCACTATCGTCAGAAATTTCCCTCTGGACAGATCTAGACAAGGCGTCTGCAACCACATTAACCTCCCCCTTTACGTGGAGCATGGTATACTGTAACCCTTGCAATGCCGTGACCCATTTCATAATGCGTCTTGACCGTCCCTCCAAACCACCTTTCGTAACAATTCCAACCAAGGGTTTATGGTCAGTGCAAATGGTGAAACTCCTCCCCCACAAGAATCTTTTAAATTTCTCGACACCCCAAACGCATGCTAGAGCCTCCTTCTCAATAACTGAATATCTAGATTCTGGGCCCTTCAAAGACCTGGACGCAAAAGCCACAGTCTGTAAACCTGTCTGATCCTCCTGCATCAGAACAGCCCCAACACCAAAATCACTGGCATCAACAAAAAGCAATGTGGGTTTACTTTCCTCAAATATTTTCAAAATGGGAGCATTGACAATAGCCTCTTTTATCATCAAAAATTCTTTCTTGCACCGGTCACACCATTTAAAAACGACTCCCTTGCGAGTGAGAAATCTCATATTCCTCGACATTTCTGCTAACCCCTTGACAAATTTGCCATAAAACTCCACCAGTCCCAAAAATGATAGTATGTCCCCTTTAGACTTAGGCTCCTCCATTCTTTTTATGGCCTCAATAGCCTCCTCCTTGGGTCTAACCCCTTCCCCAGTGATCTCATGACCCAGGTACACCACTTTGTTGGCTTTAAAAGTACATTTTTCCAAGGCAACGGTGAGGCCTGCCTCCTTCAAAATATCCAAAACTCTTTTCAAACGAACATCATGCTCCTTCTCATCGTTCCCACATACAAGAACATCATCCTGATAACACATCACCCCTTTTTCACCCCCAAGTAATTTATGCATAATACTCTGAAACACACTTGCGGCTGAGACCAAACCAAATGGCATGCGAACACACATGAACAATCCAATCGGGGTGATCAAGGCGGTGAGATCCCTGGAATTAGGGTGCAATTCAACCTGATGGTAGGCCGATTTAAGATCTAGTATGGAGAACACTTTTGACCCAGCTACTCCCACCATCAAATCATCTATTCGGGGAAGAGGAAACCTGTCTGCCACAACCATGCTGTTTAGATGTCTAAGATCTATACAGAGCCTCAAAGACCCATTGCCTTTTCTGACTACAACTATAGGACTGACCCATTCAGATGCTTCTATCTTTTCAATGACACCATCTCTTTCCATTCTCTTGAGTTCTTCCTCTACATCTCCTCTAAGAGCAAGAGGAATAGTTCGCAGTTTTGCAATCTTAGGGACAGCTCCTTTCTTTAGGCGAATTACATGTACAAAGCCCTTAAGACACCCCAATTTCCCAGATAACGTGGTTTGTATCTCTGTGGGCTCTCCTCCCGCAACAGACATTACCTGCTCGGGATGACTTGCCTCAAGCCTTATCTTCAATTCAGCTTGATCACTCCATGACAACAATTCACCCCCTCTGTTGGTAACATACACACAACCTTTGGCCTTCCTGTCCTTAAACTGTAATTCAGCATCAAAGCAACCTATAATATCTATGGGAACATCTCCATAAGCATTTGCTTTAACAGTATTTTCCCACAGAGTACAACTATCGAATTTGTTCCTCCACACTTCCACACTTATCAAGGTGTAGTCAGCACCACTATCCATTAGCATGCGTACGGGTACACCTCGAATTACAACCTCAGCATAAGGTTTCTGCATTTTCACTCTGCCATTGACAGCATTCACTGTAAATACCACTTCTCTGCCATCCTCACAATATGACTCATCTTCATAACTTGCACTTATTTCATGCACTTGATTTGACCCAGCATTAAAATTTCTACAACATCGGGCAATGTGCCCTCTCACACCACACTCATTGCATATGATATGAATAGCAAAGCAATCCTTATCCGAGGCTATATGCGACAAGCTTCCACATCTAAATCATCTTCTCCCTGGAAAACCTCTGGATTGTCCTGAATCCCTAACCATCTTGAAAGAATTCATGTCTTTGGGAATCCCTCTGCTATCTTTTGCAGGAACCCATTGACGCCATCCTCTGCCAGTTGCCGGTCTGTTCTCTTCGCTCCTTTTAGCATTCTGCGAGGCGCGTCTTGGATTCCACGTACTCTGCCTCTGAACAACCTTTGACACCTTCAGCACTGAACCCTGACTCTCATCCAACTTGGGTTTACCATTGTTCACAGTATCCGATTGAAGAACTTCAATGCACTTATCTGTGTGTTCCACCATTTTCGCTATCTCAATTGCTCGATCCAAAGTGGGGTTCCTCTCTTTCCATAGTTCTTTCCTAATACTGTCATTGGAACATTTAATCATTAGCTGGTCTCTCAAGTGCTCATCCTGACAGTGAGTGAATTTGCATTTCACTGCTAAGCCCCTTAAAGCCGTGACAAAATCCTCGATACTCTCCCCATTCTTCTGCTCTCTCGTGGCAAATTTATATCTTTCCAATATAATGTTCTCCTCCACTCTAAAATGCCTGTCCAGTTTGGCTAATGTCCTTTCATATGGACCAGCATCCAAAATGTCAGAAGGCTCCAGCAATCTCTTTAAGACCTCTTGGCCTGCAGTTCCCAAACAGTGAAATAGCAATGCCTCCTTGCGCTCATTGGAGTAGTTGGCACCAAACACTGCTAAGGCATATTTGCTGAATCCTTCCTTCCAGTCTTCCCATCTAACCCTGGGTTCACCTGGCACTGCCAGAAAAAACACAGGAGCAGGCACATTTGCCATGTCTCAAAGTTGCAGAATAGAATAACAAGCTTGCAATTCTGGTTTAACCAATAGAGCTCCCACCCAAATAGGTAGGTGACACTAATTAAAAGATAGCTGCTTGGTTATGTACTCACCCTGGAGCGCCTCACCAGGGTCATCAGCGGTGACTCCTTTCTAAACCTTGCTCAGTGTGGGGCCAGGGTGTCCAATGGCCGCTCGGAAAACACACAACCCAAAATCCAATTATAAAAGTGCCAAAGCCGTGTCTTTGCCAGCCCGGTCTACACAAGTTCAACAAAATTGCAGGGCTCCAATTCCAGCTCCCACAGACCACGGAGCCTCCAGGGGTTTTCCTCTGGCGCTAGCAATGTCCCTCCGGTGGATGCCACACACTGGATGTCAGGCCGTCAATAATCCACTGAAAAAGGCCCTCCCTCAGGCAAGTCAGGCTGGCTCCGCTCCACAGCCAGCACACTAGATCTGTAGAAAAGGCGCTGGGGGTCGTCCTCCGGGTCCCAGTCAAAATCCTCGTCGCCAAATGTTATGTACAAAGGGAGGCTTTCACATAACCAGTAGTTTAAAGGTAAAGAACCTTTTATTTGTAAGTTGATGACATAAGACGACCCCCAGCAGGAGGAGTACAATCTTCCCACTAAGGCCCTGCTTCTTCACTGGCTCTCCTTGGAACCCTGCTACATAAGAATGTCCCTGCTACAACTTTTTAAACCAAGGAGAAAAGAGGAAGAGATACTAGATAACTATGACTGCTATGAAGATGCTTTCAAAGCAAATGAAAGCGCTATCACCGATGTGAACTTTACGCAGTAAAGAACAATGTTGCACAATGAACAGCAACACGAAGAAGAACTCCAGGCCCAACTAGATAAGGACACTTCCGACAGTAGTCAACCTTCTATAACAGGAAGTCAAGAACCACTAGGACAGCCACTAATAGCAAATGAGGCAGAATTAGCTCTGACAGAAGTGGAAAACACCATGTGTCACTATGAAGAAGATACGGAAGACTTAACTGTACTACAATCAAAACTTAACAAAGACCAGCGCAACATTTTTGAAGAACTAACAAAGGAAATTGCACATGGTGTACAACACGAAAATAAAAAATATACCTGCCAAAATTGCAAACCTATACTGCTGTACGTCAGTGGTGAAGCTGGTTCAGGAAAAACATTTTTAATCAAAATCATCAGCAAATTCCTTCAACAATTGACAAACAACAAACTGTCAGCTGTTGTAACTCCCCCCACAGGTTTATCTGCCTACAACATAGGCGGTGTCACTTTACACCGATTACTACTCCTTCCAGTAGAACACCAAAACAAATTAGACTATTACAAACTTTCTACAGAAGCTGCAATGGAACTACGCAGAGTATTAAAACAAATTAAAATGCTACTAATAGATGAAGTGAGCATGGTCTCCAACCTAATGTTGGCTTTGATTCACCTCAGATTGCAAGAAGTACTTAAAACAAACTACGAAGAACTCTTTGCAGGAAAACACATTATCGTTTTCTGAGATCTTCTACAATTGACACCAGTGAAAGGTGAACCTATTTTTAAAACCTTCGGACACAAACTCTTCCGTAAAGCTGTTGGCAGCGTAGGAAATGTCAACCTTTGGCAACATTTCCAATACAGAGAATTAACAGAAAACATGCGTCAATCTGCAGACCTCACTTACGCCAACGTTTTAAAAAGTATTAGAATTGGTGTACTATCTCAAAAAGCACAAGCAATATTGAACAACCGGCACATCCATGCACTTTATGGCGATAACGCATGTGCTACTGATGTTATGGAATAATTAGTGCACAAAAATGTCAATTGTATGGCCTTAATGCCAACTCTTGCAAGCTGTTCCAAATTCAATGAAACAATGTTAAAAAAGAAATGCAACCAATAATTGAAATTTGCTCCACAGACAAACTGGACGTACATGGTATGACACTACCCATGTGTCAGCAAGCCACAACAGGACTAAATACCTTAGAAAATTCAATCTCCAACACAGCTGGGTTGGAAAAAATATTAAAATTAAATTGTAGAGTAATGCTTAAACGTAACCTTGACGTGGAGCAAGGACTAGTTAATGGGGCACTGGGTACAGTTGTTGGCTTTCAAACATACCCACATGACAACAACATTCAGTTTGTCAATATTCTCTTTGACAAACTTTCAGAAGTAAAAAGGATAGGGCGCTCAACAGCTTGATTCCTTCTCTTCAAAGACATGTATGTACGTAGAGAACAATTTTCTCTAACCCTTGCATATGCAGTCACCATTCATAAATCCCAAGGTCTTACCCTAAACACAGCATTGATAGATATTGGGAAACACAGTCTTTAAAGAAGGCATGAGCTACATAGCACTATCACGCGTACCGTTGACGGTCTATTTCTAATCAACTTTGATGCAAGTAAAGTGAACGCTGATATTCCTTGCATTTTAGAATACAATAGACTGCGTTCACTGTACACCCCCTATCTGAAATCATATCCTGTTCCAGAAAAAGGAAAATGTTACAAAAGAAAACTAATTCAAACAGAAATGCAACAGGATCTGACTGCAAATCCTTCAAAGAGAGCAAAAGAAGCTAATACTTCATCAATTACCACAAGCAAAGAAGAACCTATTAGTGAAAGTAAATCAGATACATCTTCAAAGAAGGAACAGAAACTCTGAAAAAAATCACTTGGACACAGAACTATCTGGTCCATTCAAATTGTCAAATGAAACTGGTGTAAATTGCTACACAAATGTAGCAATTAATATTCTATTTCAATTGCCACCAACTGTTAACAACATTTACTTACACAGTACAGACCAATTGTGTTTGCAAATGTTAGTCATTCATAGAAACACAACAAACAATCCTGCCAACACGTATGGTGTTCACAGAATAAGACAAGAATTGGACTACTGTGCTGGAATGGTGAGGTTCACTATAAACTCACAAGATCCACAAGAATTTCTAATGTACTTACTACAAGTAATCGAAAACAAAAACATACCTATAAATGAAATTTTCCAGATTTCATACATGTGGAAACATACATGCACTCTCTGTAACAATGTGACACAGGAACAAATCCCTAATGAGCGATGTGTGTGTGTATCCATACCTAATTGTGAATCCATTCTATTTCAGCAACTTCTACAAAATGCAAACCATGGCAGATTATGTAATATCTGCAATTCAGATAATCGCTCCACCTTACTGATACAAACACATAGTAACTACATAACACTAATGCTTCTACGTTACAATGCAGATGGAACCAAAAACAACTGCAAGCTGACTGGATTCACACACTGTCAAGTGTCACTTGTAAGAAAACTTTCACAACAATAGGTATAATCTACCAAGCAGGAGCCTCAACCAATGCAGATCACTACACTGCATATATTAAAAAGAAATGTGGATGGTTCAAATGTAATGATAGTAGCATTACTCTAAAGCAGCGATTACCAGCAAATCTTACAAATGCGTATTTAATCTTCTTAAAGCCAAAATTTTATAACTAATGTGTACTTCAACATTAACAATAATTCAATTAAAAGACTATAAACAGTTAGAATACGCCAACAGGTATCTAACTGGCCAAGATTGTATAACAACCACACAGATAAATGAATACCACTGATTTGTAACAAAAAATACACAGTTAGAATACGCCAACAGGTATCTAACTGTTTAATAATCTGCAACAAGCCAACATACAGAACATTAATCAGAAACAACAAGTGAACACTCAAAGGAAACAAAGTAATAGTTTGTAGCATAGAAAAGAAAGGGGTTTTTTTTTAATCCAACAAGGATTTTCTTCCCCCAGACCCAATGATTTGAAAAATAAAGAAACTGAGCAAAATGCGCAGTACACTGGTTTGTAAACTAAATATGAGGGTAAAAAAAAAGCTAAAATGTCTATTATACAATGTAATAAGTCTTTATAAAATACAAACACTAACATGCTCTTTTCGTTTCTCACAGAAATTGAAAAAGAATATTTCCTCCAAGTACTAAAGTCATGTAAGAAATATATTGAATCTCAACAAATTAAACAGTAAGTATAATTTCACACATTTCATACATATTCTAATCTATACGTCTGATCTATGGCTGTAATATGGTGCAGTGGCTGTGGGCAGGGCCTAGAGTCTTGGATGTATAACCTATAGACTACACCCTGCAGCCATGCAACCAAGACTGTGGGTCCTACCCACAACCACTGCAGAATATCAAAACCATGGTGGCTTATAACTTCACTGCTTATAACTTTGGTCTTGGGTGCATGGCCTGTCGCCATGCACCTAAGACTCTAGGTCGTGCACACAACCACTGCACCACATCACACCCATGCTGACTTATAACTTCAGTGCTTATTACTTCAGTCTTGGGAGGCCTTTGGGCATGCACCCAAAACTCTAGGTCTCCAAAACTCAAGGTCCTGGCCACAACCACTGCAGCATATCACACCCATTGTGTCTTATAATTGCACTACTTACAATTTTGGTCTTGGGTGCATGGCCATGCACCCAAGACTCTACATCCTGCCCACAACCACCACATTATATAAAACCCGGTTCCATGTCATTTCCTCGCGGGATGTTTTTTCGCATGGTTTTTTACCGCAGATTTTTTTTTTTTTTAAACTCATCTAATTTTTTTTTTGGGGGGGGTTACCCCCCTAAACCCCGGATCCCCTTTAATTTTTTTTATATTCCCGTACACCCAATTTATATAATTTTTTTAACCCCCCAAAAAAATCTGTGGTAAAAACCCCCGCGAAAAAACATCCCGCGATGAAATTACATCATACCATAAAACCCATGCTGGCTTATAACTTCACAGTTTATGACTTTGGTCTTGGGTGCATGCACCTAAGACTGTAGGTCCTGGCCACAACCACTACAGCATATCACATCCATTGTGCCTTATAACTTCAGTACTCACAACTTTGGTCTTGGGAGCATGGCCTTCGGCCATGCACCGAAGACTCTAGGTCCTGGACACAACCAGTGCAGTATATGAAATCCATGTTAGCTTATACCTACAGGGCTAATAACTTTGTTCTTGGGTGCATGGGCCTTGGCCATGCACCCAACTTCACTGCTTATAACTGCACTGCTTATAACTTTGGTCTTGTGTCCATGGCCTTCATCTATGCATCGAAGACTGTAGCTCCTGGCCAAAACCAACGCAGAATATCACACTCATTGTGGCTTATAACTTTAGTACCTAGAATTTTGGTCTTGTGTGCATGGCCTTCGACTATGCACCCACGACTCTAGGTCCTGGACACAACCACCACAGTATATGAAACCCATGGTGGCTTAGAAAGTCAGTGCTTATAACTTCGGTCTTGGGTGCATGGCCTTCAGCCATGCACCCAAGACTCTAGGCCCTGGCCACAACCACCTGATAGATATTCAATTCTATGGCTGTATCTATGGGTGTGATATGCTGCGGTGGTTGTGGCCAGGGCCTAGAGTCTTGGGTATATGGCCTACGGCCTCTGGCTTACGGCCATGCACCCAAGACTCTACGCCCTGCCCACAACCACCGCAGCATATCACACCCATGGTGGCTTATAGGTCCTTAGCACACCCATACAATGAAACATTTTAACTGCAGCATATACTCAATTTGCACCCAGGACTCTAGGCCCTACCCACACCTACCAGATAGATATTCGATTGTATGGGTGTGATGTATGAATGTGATATGCTTCTGTGGTTGTGGGCAGGGCCTAGAGTCTTGGGTGTATGGCCTACGGCCTACGGCCTTTGGCCATGCACCCAAGACTCTAGGCCCTCCCCACAACCACTTGATCGATGTTCGATACTACGGGTGTATCTATACCTGTGATATGCTGCGATTGTTGTAGCCAGGGCCTAGAGTCTTGGGTGTATGGCCATAGATAATCAAATCTATGGGCTTGCAGTATATAAAACCCATGTTGGCATATAACTTCAGTGCTTACAACTTAAAAAGGTATAAGCCATGCACCCAAGACTCTAGGTCCTGGCCACAACCACCACAGCATATCACACCCATTGTGGCTTATAACTTCACTACGTATAACTTTGATCTTGGGTGCATGTCCTTCGGCCATGCACCCAAGACTCTAGGCCCTCCCCACAACCACCTGATCGATATTCAATACTACAGGTGTATCTATTGCTGTGAAATGCTGCAGTGATTGTGGCCAGGGCCTAGAGTCTTGGGAGTATGGCCTACGGCCATGCACCCAAGACTCTAGGCCCTGGCCACAACCACCGCAGCATAATACACCCATGGCGGCTTATAAGTCAGTACCACACCCATAGAAACAAAAGTTTTAACTGCGGCATGTACTAAATTTTAATATTCGCTAACACCACGCGTGTCCTTAGAACAGTTTCAACTTGCCTGCGCACAGCACGGACTGAAGTACTATCCTTATGAGACCCCTCATTTTCAGTAATTACAAACATCCCAGACAGGGCGGGCATGGTGAATATATCATTAGCACCTGCCGCCTAAACAAATACAGTATTTCACCCATCTCTTACTCTCTGAACCTCCCCAAGCACTCTGACACACCAAAACACTCCCCGAAACAGCATTTTGCCTCTGGTCGGCACCGCGCTGTCGGCGGATCCAAGATGTCGGGCGTATCCAAACAATCTGACGCACATCACCCCTCACTCCAGCCAATCGGAGGACATGTCGCGTGTCCGCGGTCATGACACAAGCCCCTTAGCCAATCGGTATCTTGTCCGCAGAGTGAACAGGGAAGTGTGACTGCGGAGCAGACATAGATATCACTAATTTTTTGAGACATACTTTTTGGTCGTTTTAAAGAAAACTACTGGACGGATTGGCACCAAATTTACAAAAGCACGCTTTCGGGACCAAGGTCCTCCTGCTGCATATTTGGTGAAAATCCATCCAGCGGTTTGGGCTGTAGGCGTGTGCAAAGTTTTTCCTCCATTCACTCTATGGGAAAAAAAAGATGTTTTGGACCCCCCCTATACCTTTTCCCCCCCTGGACCAAACTTTACAAAAATTCAGAGTGGCCCATATTCTTTTTTTGCAAAGTTTGGTGAGGATTCGTCCAGGGGGAGCGAAGTTATATGCCGCCCAAAAAGTGCTCTTCCTATGGAAACAGCAACTTAACCATAACTACACAGCCACTACTGTGGCTGTGTAATATATATATATATATATATATATATATATACATATATATATATATATATATATATATTCAAAAAACCAATGCGCTGATCCGTGATGGGACCAGGAAGTAGTTAGCGGAATGCACTCCAAAGAACAGCAGCGAATGCCTGGGTGACTCGCTGCAAAGAGGCACATACACCAAGTTGAATCCAGACTGACAATCCTTTATTTTATCAAGTCAGCATGGCAAGGAAAGTTGGAGAAAAACGACGCGTTTCGCCGTGCACAGACCGCTTGGTCACGTTGAAAGTGCAAACATAGACAAGGTGACTGTTAAAAAGCATGTTCGTCTCTATCCCCTACACTCCTGATAGAGTGTCTCCATAAAAGCCTCTATACCTCTCAGATTGCACCATGGCAAACATTTTAAGGCATGCAAAGAATAACCTGGTTACTTTAAGCCAGTAAGAAAAAGTGTTGCATACATACTGCTTGTACATTTAAACAGTCAGCATTTTAACTGGGGGGTTAAATATGTGCAGATGTAAGTACGAGAATATTTATTGCATAGTGCAAAACATTTACCCAAATCAGAAACCTCTTGAAGTTTTACATTTGTAGGCTAAACGTGCATGCCACTAGTGTCAGCATAATCATATATCATAATAATATGTCTCAGATTGAAACAGATGTTATGTCTGCATGGGAACGCTTAATCAAACTATCGCTAGTTAGTGCCGACACAAATGAAGAATGACCTCTGCATGTAGAGGAACGCTGTGTTGTGCTGCCCACAGTAACTGTTGCCACAAGTAAATATTGTACGCTGTAATGGCCTATATTTATCCACATATAGCAATGTTGCTGGCCCCACATGAGAAAAGTCCAAGGACTGATATATATATTCTTTTTGTTTATGGGTAGCAAGGAAGACCAAAGGGGCAGCAAGGGAGACCTCAAGGATCGCAGGTGCAACCCCTGGCGAACCCCAAATGATGTCTCTGATATTCTCGCTTGAGTTATTTTTCGGGTGGTGATTCATTTTTTGAAAGGCCAATTGTCCTTTGCA
The DNA here is from genome assembly GCF_040938575.1 of Ambystoma mexicanum. Lineage (NCBI taxonomy): Eukaryota > Metazoa > Chordata > Amphibia > Caudata > Ambystomatidae > Ambystoma > Ambystoma mexicanum. The sequence continues at coordinate 352,250,100 of NC_090926.1, forward strand.
TTTTCTTTTATTACAAAAGGACCAACTGAATTAAATTTGCAGATTTAAATTTGAGGTGTTCTCTTCCTGTATGTATATCAATGAGCCAGCCCCACCCCCACCCCCACAAGTTTTTATGTCTTGTGCCCTGTTGATTTTATGAACACCTGAAGATCTTTGAAACTGCTTACTCTCACTGCCGTATAGCCGTTTTGATAAATAAGGTCTGCTTCGATCACACTACACTTTGCCCTGTCCGCCCAGGCCCAATCCCTGCCCTGAAATCATTGAAAACTGCGGTCCCAGCAGTAGACATTCTGTAGGTAGGTAGATTAAAATAATAAAGGCATTGCTTGGAGATTCATTCAAAAATAATCCTCCTTCCGGTGCATTGTTTATTGGGTGTCTCTTGTAGGGTATAATTTCCCATCTAAAGATATAATTCCCTAAAGATGTTTCTGTATAGGGGGCTGGGCATGCTCACACTGAGACCCAGCCCATTCTCATCTAAAATTCTCCAGAGACAAGAAGCAAAAGAACACGCATACCCCATTTGAGTGGCTGATATTGCAACCATTTTATACTCGCATCCAAAAGCATAAGCTATCTGAATGATTATGTTTGGTTCATGGTTACAAACATTTTAATGTTAGGCTGAATGTTGTGAACAGTAATGTGACCACCAAGCCATGTGTATGTTATATATTTAGAGATTCACACATACAACACTTTTATTACAGACTTGTTTATCAAATATAGAGATCTCTGATCACTGTTATATTCCTGAAATGCTCTGTAATTGAATACAAAGCAGACAGAAACACGCATTGGTGCTATTTGTCTCCTTTCCCACTCTACTAGAGGTATTTTGAAAGAGTACAATAGGATTGTACGGGACTGTCCATCTTGGAATGATAACCTTCTATCAGAAAATAATACGGTTAGTCTAGTATTGCCCCTTGTGAAATACAAGTGAGGTGGTATGAACAGAACTCCTGCAACACAGAGGCAGTTGTCAGAGGGCCTTTGACAAATCAACTTCCGGGGCACCAGTGGTCCAGGGATGAATAATGGTTTCTAAACCATCAATCAGCCCCACGCCGTTTATACACCCGAAGAGATCTGAGCAGATTGGAACACAAGCAAATAATAAACCTCCTTGTCCAATTTTTGTAACATGGACAGAATGGCAGGCTTATCTCTACAAGGTCATGGATCGTTGGTTAATTGCAACACAGCAAAAATACAATTATTACCCTATGATAACAGGGACTGTCCAATCAAGGTTGTATACACATCTACTTTATTATTATCACAACAGACAGTTCTAGCACACTCCAAAATACAACCCACGCTGTAAAGGAATTCAGAAGACAGACAGTTTCAAGAAGGAAAAGGGATGCACTCTGGATACTGACAGAAGAGTGGTTGGTACAGTAATTAATTTAATTAATTGCAATAGTTCAAGAATACTTGGTTTCAACCCAAAGGGAGCAATGGGTTGTAAAATGTCACTATGGGCCTTCGGCGAAGGACTAGGTGGACTGAACCACATTGTACCATGTGCTTGTAGAAGTTCTTGGTGCTCGACAGGCTCAAGTCAGTCTCAGGTGCTTTGCAGCTCCAGCAAAAGAGTTTGAGATGGGAGAAAGCTGCGGGTATCAGGCGGCAGGCAGTTCGGCGAGCGAGGCTGGTCCGATGGCTGCAGGCTGGCCTACATGGCGGCTTGGGTCAGGAATCGTTATCTCAGTGCTGGTTGGCAGGTCTGAAGCACTGGTCGGGGCGTCTCGGACAACGTTTGCGACTGTAACGTTACAACAGTCAGCAGTGCAGTCAGTTGGACGTCGAGGGGCTCGACTGGCTCGGAAATGTTCTTTAACGCGGACGCTGGTTGATGCTTGTTGATGCACTCCCCTAGCTACTTCACTGGGCTTGTGTCATCCTTTAGATCGGACTGCCCAAAGCTGAGAAGAATGTTTCAAGCAATGGCCTTGTCCTTGTTTTGGTTCAGAGACGCTCTGTCACTTCCCACCTAGGAAGCTTGCTTGCAGAGCCTAGCAGGGCACGCTGTGTGCTGGCTGGGTACCGGTTCTAGAGGTGCTGGAGGGTCGTCTGGAACAGTATCTCCCTAAGTTCCATGGAAGATGTTTAGGGGAGGGGTTCTGCTTCCCTCTTCGATTTCCTGGCCTTTCTTCACTGGCGGAAGATTTAAGGCAGACTGTACCTTCAGCCAGGGTCCAATGCTGAGTTCTCCTTGTTACTCCTTGCAAAGCCTTCAGATGATCTGTCCAAAAGAGGGGCTCGGCCCTCTTTTAAAGCCAAATGGGTCACAGTGATTGGTGTAGGCTAAGCCTACCTTAATGAACCAATCCTGGGTCCCCACCAACAATCTCCTTTATGCATGAGGTCATAACTAGAGGGCTTTGCAACAGAAAAGATGGAGGGGTGAAAACATGTTATACTAAGTCTCATCCATCTTCCTGTCTGTTGTGGATCAAAGGGTCTCTCTGGTTATTGAAGCTCTCTGTGGCTCCTGATTAAAGCAGATGCCCCGGGGCAAGGTGCGCACTATAAATAAACAAAATACAAAAAAATACAAATAAAGCGGCAGGTCTTCCTTGAAGCGGCGGCAAGAACAGACTTTCTGTCTCCATCAATCCACATACTTGTACCTTCTGAATGGGGTCCCCCTGCAGGGGTAGCCTAATTAAAACACATAGTCCCAGACATGGCAGGTCACTGCCTTGATACTGAGGGGTGGGAGCTGGCTTCATATAGACACAGTGCACATGAAAGGTTGTTGGGGTGTACTGTCTCTTTTGTTAGTCCTGCGACTGATTAGTATGCGAGTTGCCACCAGCTGAGCCACTAAAGGACAGGATGGATCCATGGAGCCTTTGCTAGTTAATTAGGCTAGCTGTGGCATAAGGAAGGTTTTGTCCTCCCCCTTCTGAGATGCCTTGATGTACTCTTGGCTGTCATATCTCAACTAAATATGACTGGGGTATGTGTCTGTAGGCTTTGTCCACCTTGAGTCTGTGTATGTGGTGCAGTGAGCATAGGAAAATGTGTTCGGGTTAGCCCCACACATTTTCTGGAGGTTCATCTACCATCATTTAATTGAATTTAAAATTTCGAAAAAGCCCAGATGAGCGCACCCCCACTGTGCGTATGGTTGCATTCCTCACAGGGCCCTCAGACCCTAGCATGCTGGTCAAACCGCAGTGTTCCAGTACAGACAGTTTGAAACTGCATCCAGACAAGACCTTCCCTAAAACCAGGTCACAGAAGAACCATTTACTTGGGCAGCAACAGCTATGTTTTCACATTAGATTTCTCAGTACTTAAACTACAATGTAATGAAACCAGCTTCATGTGTATAGCAATGATTTATTGAGATTCAGAGGTTTTTTCGTGCCACACTGAGGTGTAGTTTGGGATTGATGTGTGCCAATGGGGGTGGAGGGTTGCGAGGGGGGTCGAGGAGGGTGTATTATAGCGTTTCGCCCTGCGCACCAAGTTGGCTAGAAACTGTCCTGCTTGCACTGCTGCTATAAAGTCTGGTTTTGGCCCTGTTTGCCTTTGGAAAGAGAGGCGGGACACTCATATCCTCACAACCTCTGCTCTGCATTTCAAGCACACACCTGCCCTCTTGAAAGCTAAATCTGAAATATGGAAGGGCGGGTGGCCAGAGCCCCCTGGCCACCAACGCCCTGCTCGGCGTGTTCTTGCATTGGTGGCGTCTGCGGGGGAGAAGGGCTGGCATCCCTGCAGGCGAGTGAGGCGCACAGGGAACCTGCCTTTCCGGTCTGGGAATCCTGCTCACCTGCAGTAGATATAAATCAGGAAGCACTTGATGCTAGTGAAGCCAGCCAGAGGAAGTAGCAGCCGTCGCACAGGTAATTCTTTATTGTCTGATTTTGTTTTTCTTTTGTTTCTCTGAATCTTGTTAGTAAATGCGCAACTTATTATATAATTTCATACTAGCTTTCTCCCTGTCCTAATGCCCCCCAAGTTTGGTAGAGAAGGGAACTGAGACACGGGGTGGTAATGCCACCAGAACGTAGAGTTTAGTCAAATGGTGGCGAATGAATTAGGACGCCATTGAGCTGCCCGGGCTTCAGCCCCGAGGGTCGGGGGCCGGGGCGCTGAGGGGAAAGAAGCCTTTCCTGAAACCTGCAGCTTTAAAGTGTTACTGTGTTCGAAACCTTTATTTGCACAAACGCAACAAAACTTTAAAGCTGCTAGTTTCAGGAAACGCCTCCGTCGCCTCACTGCCTTACGAAAATGAAATGCACACATCAGCCCCCTCCCCACGGATGCAAGCGAACAAATAACAACCTTATGTGTTATTTTACATCCGAGGGGAAGCGGCTGATGTGTGCACTTGCTTTTTTGTTCCGCAGAGGCGAGGGAAGCCTTTTCTGAAGCTAGCAGTGTTTAAGGGTGTTGCATGTTAGGTCATTATGTATGCATGTGTGCAAGGAGTGTGTATGTAATGCAGTGCTTTAAGTGGGCCAGGGCTAGCCGGGGTCCCGAGCAGGGGCCCTGCCGGGCTCCACCCCCGACTAGCCCCAGCCACGCTGACACCTGAGGCAGCCTATGTAGCGGCTTCAAGGTGAGGCAGCCTATGTAGCGGCTTCAAGGTTACACGAGCTGCCTGCAGGTGTCAGCACTTCTGATTACAAAAAAAGAAAAGACATTGCCCCTGAGCTTTTCATGCTGGGTGATGGCTATTTACTCGGAAACACAAGGAGAGCTGGGCAGTCCAGCCCTCCTCCTGTTTCAGAGTACAGAGCGATCAGCAGCAGGCAGCCCTTTCATTCAAGCAGCCCGTGGTTAAAGTGTTGCACAACGTGTCTCCTTCAATGAAGGGGCTGCCTGCTGGGTGTGGCTGGGGCACACCAGTGTCACACTTTGTGGCACCCAGCCCCTTCTTTTGTTTAAAAGGAGGGGCTGGGCACAATCAAATGTAATAATGCCAGTGCGCCCCAGGCCTACTTCTTTTAGCAGCCCCCACCCCTCAGGCGAGGGGGAAGGGGGTCTCAAGAGGGGACGTGACCTAAGTACACCTGTACTTAGGCCACACCCCCGATAACGAGAGAGAGAGCGCGAGCCTAGGGGGTGCGGGTTTGGGCAATATATATATTAATATTAAAGGCTGTGGGGAGGGATGGGGCCTTTAACCGCCCCCCCCCCCCCTCCGCCCCAACCATAAACATGTGGGGAAACGGTTGTGCTGAGTTGGCCCACGAGTGCTGAGTGGGGCCCACGAGGGCACCTGGTCCACATAGACAGCCAAGTATGCAGTGCGCGATTCAGTCTTCAAGAAGAGACATGCGCATCGCTGCTGGAACACCGACTGTTTCTTAAGTGTGTGAGAAAGGTAAAAGAAGCTTTTCTCTGGCGCATCTTTGTGAACATACGGCGTTTAGAACCCCTTTGACGCATGTGTAATAATAAACTGGGTTGCTGTCCCCTTTTAAAGCACTTCTGATCTTATAATAGTGTGACTGTGTGTGACTTTTTCAAGTGCTTAAGACACCGGCTCTACCACGCAGCTACCTCCAAGAAGCTACACCCTGCTATGCGATCCACCTGGCTACCCATAGACACACTTCTCGGCCCTGTAAAGTCAACCGAGTAGTTCTGGGTCCTTGATTCGGCGTGCTCTGGACGCGCCACACCTTACCAAATACATAGGCCGTTGTGAAAGCACTCATTGCATCTTGATACGGCACATGGCGGAGTTAGGATAAAGGGTGTGCCACCCTACACCCAACTGTCCAATCCCCAGCACGGGAACTGGTTCACAGCCCATGCAATACGAGAAGTCCTCGTAGCATAGCCGGGTGCTCATTAATGGGGCTGTGGGAGGAGGGGGGCGAGCTGAGCGGAACTCTGCTGCAGTGGAGATGCCAAGGCCGCCTCAGGAAACAGACCGGGCAGTGGAACAGGCGGACAGAGTAGGAAGGGTGGCGATCCGCCGGTGGCCTGTCAATCAAAGTGGGACTGCAGCTCAACCTGGCTCTGTCAGTCATGTTTGGCCTGTCCATCAAATGTAAGTGTGTCGTTCAAACACTGCCATTTTCTCTGCCTTGGTATATTTACATTAAAAGATTCATGAGCCACTACAATTGTATATTCTTTTCTACTTGAGAGGATAGTTCATGAGCAACGCGCTCAGCAGAGGACGTGGAGAAACACAGGTTCGATCCCCCCGTTCGCCCTTAGAAACCTCTGGGTATTAAGCGCGTCATAAATAACCAATTACATTACTATCGCTCCACACATATGCCCAACTCCAACAACGCCATAATGATGTCATAATGCCCCGCCCATCCCAAGATACTAAGGGAGGAGTAAACCAGTTTTGCCTGATGTTACATCACTCACTGGTTTGTGGGCCACAGACAATGTGGCTGTGGCCAGCACCTCTAAACGCGGTGCTTTTGGAGACCTTGCTTTCCCATTAAAATGTGAATGTAGATACGTCCAACTTGGTTGGGCCTTTTCCCATCCAAGGCTGCAGATATAAGGATGTGCGCCTGGCCTCTCCAAGCACTTCAGTCCTGTAGTGTCAAGTCAAACGTGGGTTTATTTTGGACACCCTGTCCCATCAGAAAAAGTTGAAAAAAGAGACACATCTAACATAATAAGAGCAGTGTCCAAACTTTAAAATACATGCAATAAAACACACATTTCCTGCTATTAGGTATTTCAATTCATTGAAAAATCCCACGGTACGTGCAACCTACGTAGAACTTCGCTTGAACACCCTGCCCACCAGAGAAAAAGTAGCCATGTCTCGGCCAATACCAATCACAGGAAACGATACACCATTTGCTAATGGTTTGCCCAGAACTTACCCAAAAAAGACTTCTCTTTGGCAAACACTTTAACATCTCATCTCAGAATATGGATGCTGAAACCCCGATGGACATTGATAATGAAGGGACAAGAAAACAAACTAATTTTCACTGTTGTGCAATTCCTGCAGGACACTTAAGAAACACAAGACGGGTCCCTTGAACGGTAAATGATCTTCTGCGAGATTATAGATGTCTGAGCTGACGGATGTCTATAGAGAAACGCAATGTGTAACATTTTAAAACCGATAAATGAAAAGTTTATAATAAACTATACCATTTAAAAAAATATATATATTGAAGCTTTTCTAGATCATAAGCCCACAAACAAGAGACTATCCATTGTAGGCGAATATATCATTTTCCCTGCCCTGGTGAAAGCAAAATACGTAATGTAACTACTGAACTCATTTTAAGAAATTGACTCGGGTTCCATAACATAAGCATACACAATGGGACCCCACACACTGGCACCCAATTTAATGCTGATTTACAAAATAGTAGAGCGACCCTCTGCAACCTAATGGCATGCTTACTCAGAAGAGGGCCTGCCAACCTCTAGTGCAGTGGTCTACACACTGGGTGGGGGTGGGGGGTCTTGAAGGTTGTCCATGGGGTGGACCAGCTATTTAAAAAGAGATTAAGATTACTGTTTTTAATATAAAATAATGATTAAGGTGACTGCTTTCAATAGAAAATATAAGCAGTACACAATCGTCTTATATTTGAAAGAGCCTGGGCCCCCCTGGACACCCGTTGGCTCCTCTGGGCGCTGGGCCAACCCCTAGGTGAGGTGAGCAGAAACAATATTTTTACTCAAGCGAGGCTCGGTATGAAAACGTTTGAATGCCACTGCTTTAGGGTCTGAGTATAAGGGGCACACAAAGAAAACATGCGCGATATACTCTCTGATTGTTAACAAAAAAAAACATTTGTCCGACTGCCGCCTGCCCCATCTACACGCGTGGTCGATTAATGGCAATTTCTTTAACCAAAACCTCACGTTAAAATGTTCATGGTAAACGTTTCCATTCTCTCTAAGTCTGGGGTGGTCGCCTAACTTTGGCTTCACAGCTGTTTTGGATGGTCAGCTATAGCCAGCATAGGCAATGGTGAGAGGCTGTGGGAACTGCAGGGCAAAACATCTGGAGAGCGGCAGGCTCCAGACCCCAGTGGTATTTCTCAGGCTCAAGAGTATCCTTTGAAATCAGATAATCTAAGGGGTCTGGGAGTCCCTGTATTTTGGTCAGTAAATTCTGGAGAACTCAGTCCATGTACGCTACCTTAAGTGCAGTTGCCGTGCAGTGCAGGGGAACCAGCTGGTGTAGATTTAGAGCACCTTTACATTTTATATTTGGCACGCTCCGGAGTACTAAGCAATCTCGGCCAGAATAATAATGGTGTCTGGTGTGCCTCAATGCCTCAGGCCCTGAGGCCCATGTTAAGGTGGACCGGAATATTAGGGGCAGACGGCGGAACCATTAGGGGGTGCTCGGAAATCTCATCATAGTTTTCTTTATTCCGAATGATCATGACATTCCATAAAGATACATACTCACACCATAATACACAGCATAAAAATGATGACGTAATAGCTATTAGGAATTTGTGTTGCTCTGTCTCCATATAAGGTAGCAGCCCTCGCTTGCACCCCGAAAACCACCCCTGTTAGAAGTACCGCCCTTCCTTCAAAACACCTGAAAAAGGGCATAAGCGTGATTTCAGCATAGAAGAACATTTTCTTGGGAAGGTTCTCTGAAGCCCTGCCATTAAGTCTGCCATCTGTATGGCCTACAGCCATGTGGGTGACATTATCAGGGAAGAAGTGCTTGACCGTCATCCATCAGGATACAGGAAACAGCAGGCGGTGGTGGATGTATATTCTGGCTCAGCGCTGGTCATTGGGCCAGATTTCCCCTAATCTAGAATCTGGGAAATCAATGTACTGGCTTTCAGGGGTTTTAATGATTTTACATTGTTATGTTGCTGAAGCCAGGATTCGAACACAGGTCTTCAGGACAGAAGGTGGAAAGACTTAGCCCCTAGAGCACGTGAGCATCTACTCCGAGTACATGTGAAATGATTGCTAGGATTGCCTTCTGCAGAAAATATATAAGCAAGCTTTTAATGTTTAAAAGGTGTGCACCTTTTATACTTTGCTTGCATCATTAACGGAAACACTCTTTCTCTCCTGGGCTATTTTCCAGGTGTTAATAATTAATGAATCTCCTGAAATGGAATTTTTGGGGAAGTCGGGTTTAGACGTGTTTGCTAAATACTGCCCGCTCCCTCCAACCCATGTCGCTGGTGGGATCCCATAGTTAAGAATTTACATTTCCAGCAATGTATCTGGCTATTCTTGTTAAGGTCAAGGAAGCATGTAGGGAACTGCAGGTGGGGTCTCCACTTCATCATATAAAAGCTCTGTGAGAAACCCATGGTGACCAGGGGTGTTGCTAGCTCTGGAAAGGATTGGGGGGCTAGGCTAATGTTGGTACTGTCGGGTCTCAGGGCTAGCTAGTCTTTTGGTTGTATCCCTGAGCTTCTATCCGGGACTACAACCAAAAGACCTGGGGCTATAACCCCCTTAGCACCAGTGGCGTCTCCAGGGGGGGATTAGGGGGGCCGCCCCCCCCCCCCTGTGAAACCATGTGCCCGCTTGACCCCCCCTGCCTAAGACAAGCAGTGACCATGTTCTCCCCTTACATTTGTCTGTGCCCCCCCTACTTTTGTCTTTGGCCCCCTCTGTGCCCCTCCTAAATTTGATTCCTGGAGACGCCACTGCTTAGCACCCCCCCTAGCAACGCCTCTGATGGTGACAACAAGTAAGACAGAGACAAGTGATCACAGTTCAAGGGTGTTTACTGAACAATGAATGCTGTGTGCAGCTTGGGAAAATGGCTAATCTTAACCTAAATTTAAGATGGGAGCAAGCGTCGACCATCAAATGAAAAATAAGGCAGTCCTAGTGGTGTCATGTCAAAATAAGAAAGGCCTATACTAAGAAATCTATTGCCAAACCTCACAACTAATACAAAAAGGGGTATGGGGTAATTCTCAAGAAAAGAAAGAAATATTCTCAAATAATAGGTCAGGATGCGGTAGCCTGGGTCTCCCTTCCCCACGTAGTGAACACACGATAAGATGGGAGCTTGTAGCAAAGTACAGTCTCAGGCTTCTCCAGCACGAGACGACAGTTCCAATGGCAGCTCTCAGGACACACTCTTAAGCTGTCGGCTATCAGGGCCGTCGATGGCCAAGTATCGTTTCACTTGAAAGTCTCTTGCCTTCGAGGACCTGATCTTTTCAAATAACAAAACAAAAGTTCATTTAACCAAATGAAAAGTTTGTTTCCAATGTTCACTGGGTGATGGATTCACCCCGCGATCCTCCTCTTCTCTGCGCTGACCCTTCTCAATTGTTTATCACAGTTTCGATAGGGTGATGGCTTCACCGCTGGGTCCCCCTCTTCTGGGCGCTGACCATTCACGTATCGTATTACAAATTTATAGGTCACCTCTTTTCTTACTTGAAGTGTGGATGATATCTTCACCCCTGGATTTCCCTCGGTCAGGCTCGGACCCCTCTTGACTGTCAGCACTCAGGTGATGGTTTCACCCCTGAATCTCCCTCGGCCGGGCTCAGACCTCTCTTGACTGCTAGTACTTGGGTGATAGCTTCATCTCAGGAATTCCTCCTTCAAGTTCACTCTTGCCCTCTCTTTAACTTCTGCTTTCACTTTTCTCAATCCTGGGGTGACAACTTTTCCCCCTTGCATTCCCCTCTGCCGGGCTCCGACCCCTCTCGATTCTTAGCTTCCCTATACCAGGATTACTGTGGCTCTCAATCAGGGTGATAGTGGTTCATCCCTGGGTCCCCCTCTTCGGGGCGCTGACCCCTCTTCTTTCAATGTTCTCATTTACACAATTCAGTGTTTGCAGGATTCACCTCCCTTTCTTTGACAGTGCTTGTAGGGATTTTGCTTGACCCTCTGTATGACCACTTTGACCTTTCTCGCTGGCCCTCCTACGGCCTTCTGGTAATTGTAGTTTCTTTCAGATGGGGATTGTCCAGAGTCTCTTGAGTTTTGCACCCACGTGGTGCCGGTTGCCCACTGTCGCTTGTCTCTCCTTAACACTTTACTGTTCATTCAAAGTTCATTGAAACCAGTTCAAACACTTGCCACTTCGCGATTCTCACTCCACACAGACCGGTTCTTATCGGTTCTCCCCTCGGTTCACTGGCTGTGATGAACCGCTTGGGTTTGGCTTCTCTGGAGTCAAGGCCGGTACCATGGGCGCAGGAGCTTGCCTCGCCCCTGCTTATCAGCGTAAACTGGCCTCGTGTACCATTGACATATGCTACAAAACACTGGTGCTATTGTTTGCGGTCTTAGGCTGTCTTCCACGAAGGTTCTGCAGTTTCGGTACGAAAAGGACAAGGTCACTTCTTTCCTCGCCACCCTCTCGATTCCTGCTGTCTTTCCCCTTCGCTTGAACTGCCACACCTTCTTAGCCCTCTCATTGTGCTGTCTGCCGTGCTCACCTTGCTCGTACTGCGCTCTCTTGCTCCACCTTTTATCCCTGTGGGGAAAAGGAAGGGCCGTCAGGTGGGTGTGGTCCAAGTTAATTGCCTGACTCTGCCTGGGACATGTCAGGTACACAGTTCTATTACAAGTCCATAAAGTCGTGTTCATGTCGGAAAAAGAAGGGGTTGCTAGAATTTCCAAACATCCTACACAGTCGGAAGGGAAATAGGTGTTACATGGAATCATAACCCTAGGATTAGGGTTTACGGTGATCTCGGAAAGGTAGATTTTGTAGGGTTTATGAAAATGGTAGCTGTTGGTTACATTTTACTGGGAGTTTGCAAAATGATAATCAGAGTGACAGGATCTTTGGGGTTCGTGAGGCATACGGGAATAACTGGGATTGTGAAATGACCACAGGGGATTTTGGGACCAGTAGTGTTTTGTCAGGGTAGACTGGGTGTTCGGAAAAGAATAATCAGAAGGACGTGAAAAAGAATGGTTGAGAGTTTTCGGGTAGAAAGTGGGAAAGCAGGGTTTCTGGGAGATGTGGTTTTCAAACTCTATAGTTGGGTTCTTGTTCTTAGAGGATTTACCAGATGAGGGTTTTTTGGTAGATGTTAATAGGGGAGATTTTATGGGAGAAAGGGGGCCAAATGTGGCACAGCCCACAAAGGTCTCAGGGATCTTGCCATTCTCGCCTTCTTCCCCGGTAACATACCGCCTCTCACCTGGGGAATTCCCCTGAGCATAACCCCTACTACCGCTATCCAGGTGATCCTCCCTCACTCGTCCACCCCCAGGGTTGGGATCTGAGAGCGCCAGCCCTCCCCATGCCACCTGAATAAGGGTTTACCGAGGTCTACTTGGGAGAACACCCTCAGGTTTCTCACTGCTCCCATAGATGCAGATGGCCTGGTTCATGGCGGAACCTTGTATTAAGGAATGTCCACAGATGAGCAAGTGGGTGCATAGTTTGTAGGTCGGTCACATTGTGAGATTTCATCTGGTAGCCTGCATGGGTTTGCCATTATTTTCATTTATTAATATAGTTCAGTTTTTGAGCAGCTGACTATTATCTACTTCACTCTTAGATTGGCACATTGCAGTATTAACAATAATTGTAGAATTTCCAGAGTGTAGACCATATGCGTGTCTTTTGGCACAATGACTGGGAAACGGGTTGGAAGAGACCTTTTCATACGTTTCTGAAGCTGTGGTCAGCGACCAAGGCCTTTTGCTTTGGCGCAGAGACAGAGGCAGGCCTCAAAGGTCTTTTTAAATAATTTTTTTATTTTTTAAAGTGTTCTTTAGTTAAAATATACAACTTTTCACACTGTATTTTAATAAATTACATACAATCGTAGCATAACATGAGAATGCATTTATTTTGCTAAGAAAGTAACATTTGTTATATATTAAGCGTGAATAAAAGGTTTTTGTCATAAGAGCAGTAATTCATCCTAAATCAAGTTAATGTATTATTTCCAGTATTGTTTAGTAAACCTTCTGCTCTTAACCATAAACTAATCAAGGCTAAAGCGAGGGATACTTGATAATTCCTTAAGCACCTTCTCCAGTAGCTTTTATGTTATGTACAAAGCGACCAGGATATATTTTGTGTAAATGGGATATGGCAGGGCAACGTGTCAATCGATTTTGAGATGTTTCCACAATAGAATTGTTGTTGGGTAATCTGCATATACGTACCTCTATTGGGAATCTTAGTCTGGCACCCAGTACTGATAAAGTGGGTAATTGGTTCATTCTAAGCAACGTGAATCACCTTCGATGCTTAGGGGAAGGGAGGAATTTCCACAGGTAGTTCTGTGGTTTCATGGTTTCATGTCGTTTATCACATACACAGAATAATGAATCACCAATTTCTTTCTCCTATATATATATATATATATATATATATATATATATATATATATATATAGAGAGAGAGAGAGAGAGAGATCCTGTCGCATTTTTTAGCCTTCTTCTCGAGACTCCTGGTCACCATGGGATTTTCAGTAAAGTCTGGATGCCAGTCAATTTATGAAAAAGGACAGATTAGTTAGAATTTTATCTTAAGAAGAAGGATTGACTAAGGAATGGCATGATGGAGACGGTCTGCTTCTCAACACCCCTTTTCTTCTCTGTGGCATTAGTTGGCCCGAAGGTGGTGCTTATATGTGCCACAACCAAAACAGCCAGATAGGATGCATACACTAAATTATGCATAAACCGAATTATGTGCTCTATATCACTCTCAAAGCCTACACACACAGGAATACTTTGGCAAAGTTGGATGTGCCAAGTGTCAGCCAAAGCGAATACATGATTGATATCATTATTATTGTTTACTTTACAGACTATTCCAGCAGAAGACCGGGGAAGGAAGCAGAATGTCTGCTGTTTTAAAATGTAAGTTTTATGCCCCATTTCTAAGGTTTGGGGCATGATCTGTTGGTGTATCCAGTGTATGGTTTATATTTTACTTTAAATGTGACATTCGTTTAAAAAAAATGGTTTATTGGCTAAAACATAATTTAACCTTAAGAATATTTCTCATAGAAAATACAGTACAATCATCAATAAAATATTTCCATTCATACATTGTTTTCATCACAAGTTTTTCAAATAATTATTCATAAAACAGTAACATTTCAGATTTATTTTTCCCCAAAACTTGAAACTAAATAGAGTTATTTGTTCTCAATTAGGCCCCGTTCACGTTACCTTCATCATTCAGACCTAAGGAGTTCACAAAGCCCAGGGTAGCTATAGCAAGTGAAACTGGTTTACCACTCAAGCAGCATTTCCAGAATAAATCTTTATCGAACAGCGGCCCCTTCCCCAAGAACTTTGCCAAATGAACCTTTGGTTTATGGCCCAGATTTGAGAAATGCATGATTACATGTTCCAGCGTTTCACTGGTTCCCTCTTCACAACAGAAATGACAGGTATCATTGTTTAAATCAATAGAGTTATATCTCCTCAAGGTCTCCAGTGTTCTAAATTGATTCCAACAGAATCTTACAAATTCCTGTCTGAGTTTGGGACAGGGAAAGAGTCTCCAATGTTGAGCGGGGGGCCCAACCGCTTGTGTCAATGGGGCAGATGCTGCATACTTTTCTGAGTATGGAATCTGTCTGTTATTACACACCATTCATAATGCGTTAAAGCTCTCTTCACCTTATCAGGAGAATTCATAAGGTGTGCCCTTGTGAGACCAATTTCCTCCAACGTGTGATTCCAAAACCCTCCAAAATTCTTCATATTTTTTTCCTCGCGGCTAATAGGATTCGATTAAGGTCCAATAGAGTGAATTAGGACAGGCCACCAGCAATTTATAGAAAAACAACATTTCCCACCTAACCAGGGTCATTATACTGCACAAATCCAGGTCATATAAAATCGCTTCTGTTGGAACAGTATTTGGCATCCCAAAACCTTTCTCCAAACTCTGCTTTCCATTCTTTCAAGAATTTGAAGGACCCAAACCGGATAGCTCTCAATTGCATAAGTCAGCTTAGGGAGGACAGCGCACACATAAAACGTTGAAGAGGCAGTATGATATACTTACAATATCCTTTTTTGATGTAAAGCATCTGAGAAATCAACAGATCAGTCTTATGTCCAAAATATCCCAGTGCGTTCATCCTATCTGGAGCAGCTCTGATGTAAAAACCCAAGTATCTCACACCGGGAACTTTCTCCATTGAAATTCCATCCATCACCCACTTTCCGCTTGTCTGCTTTCTGTTTGCTGTGAAGGTCAACACCTTTGTTTTAGTTGCATTCATTTATAGAAAGTTCGATTTGGCATAACTAGAAAGCCCGGTCACAGGGGCATACTCACAACTAAAACGTCGATGAACGAATAGACAGACCATGATCCACACCAAGCAATCGATGGAAAAACCTTAAGGAAAATATCCCATGACATACCAAACGACTTACCGGGAGGCAGCTGTAACAGGACCAAAGACCGAATACTTAGCAAGACAAAGACAGAAACACCCGGACGACTCATCAACAGGACCATGACCCTAAACTATAACCATCCCCATAGGTCAACAGACCTAATCACGGCAGATAACAAGGGAACAGGAAACCTTGCACCATTAGATCCAATACAGTGGGGGAGAAACAGAATAAGAACCCATATTACACAATGTACATCAAGATACAGCGGGCAGCACAATGCGCCATCACACACAAACCACAACTAAATAATAGCCCAATGAAGTCACCCCACGGAAACCAAAGAATCAACTGAAAGATAGTCATGATAGGTGGAAACTAATGACTGAATACAACTTCATTTCCCATATAGGCTCTGACCTAGACGGATGCACTAGGACTCCCCCATCAACAGCACTCTGACCCTGAACCATTCAAAGCCTCAACTGACCAGGCTCACATTAGACAACAAGAGAATAGATAGTACCAACCCAGTCCCACACCCGAAGAAAAGGTTCAGACTCACCTATCGCTCCATGGTAGGAGATGGTAGGCACTCCATACAATACTCACTACAATAAAGCTGGATCAGCGCAGCACCACCACAGCGAGATGGCCCAGAAGGAACCCGCAACAACCCCACCCACAAGGATGCAGCTCCAAAGGAACCGGAAGTACCTGACATCAAAGCTGCCATCAGGATACAGACCCCACTAACCCAACCCTCGACTTTCTGCTTACTTAACCAACACAAGTCACACAACCATGTCTCTCCCAGCAATCTGCACGCACTTTACCACACCGCAGCAAAAACACATAAACAGCATCTACAGCACATGAGGTCTCGTCCGATCCGATACTTGCACCAAAGCCCAGCACTCGGTGTATACTGAGCTGAAGCTGCCAACAGCACACCACTTCTCCCACTCTACTACTCCAATCCTCCTGACTAACCCTACCCACCCTCCTTCCTGTTTACAGATCCACCAGAGCGCCTGGTGACCAATTCCGTTGGTGACGGTGTGCTATATAAGTACCTTTAACATAACCTTCAAAAGCAATCAGTAAGCGCTGAAGTCCTACTGCCATACAATCCGGCAGAAGGAAATCATCAGCGTAAGCCAACCAAGAGGCCCTCAGATGGCCAATTTTGGGTGAGATAAAGGCAGCGTTGTTCTATAACTTCCCCCACGTCAGATTGAATAGACAGGGGGCTAGTACACGCCCCTGTCTTAGTTCGTTCCCGACTTGGATTTCTCTAGACATGTCACCGGCCTTGTTTAGTCTGACCTGTATGACAGTTTATTCATGGAGCAGTATTATAAGTGCCAGTAACCCTGGTGGTATTCCCCTATTACTCAGTTTCAACCATAGAAGAGTTCTACTAACAAGGTCAAACGTGGAGCTTAAATCTATAGTTGCAAAATGTATAGACGCATAGCATCCGTCGTGTACAAGTTCTTATCAATATTTCAATATATACCAGTTAGAGTGGTACTGTGGGATTTCCTAAATCCAGTTTGCCATTTGCTCAGACGCCCAGTACTTTTCACCCATGTTTTAAAAGGTATGCTACGCAGATCTTACTATCTGCGTCAAGAATGAGATGCAGCGGTAGGTTTTGGGATCTGAATGAGCGAGGGCCACATTTATATGTCGGTATTATATAAGAAACTCTCCAAGTAGGCGGGAAGCAGCCCCTTTTTTCTATGTCCAAAAACAATAAGGACAAAATTGTTGCCCAACATGGCGGCTTATCCTTGAACAGTTTATTGGATAATGTATTAGGCCCAGGAGCCATTCAGTGGCTTTCCCTTTAATGATTCTAGAACGGTCTGCGGCGAGAAGTCACATTTGATATTGACCATTATCCCCGTAATTAGAGAGGCACAGTGTAAATGCGTCTGCTTTATCATTTGCATACAAGGATTCAAAATGGGTAACCCATATGGGCTCTAATGCAGCATTTACTTGTAAACTCTTGCTGAAATGCTTTGAAGGGTTAACAAGTTTCCAAAAAGTGACTGCGTTGTTAGCTCTAAGACTGTCCAGCATCCGTTCTGCATCCTGTTGCTAAAGCCTTACCCTTTGCCCCTTAATCCAATTCTTATATTTTAAGGTTATTTTGGAAATGAAGTTGTTTTTTACTGTTCTGGGTGGACTGGAGTTTCTAACAGAGGCTCATCGGCAATCATCTCTCGTTTCTTTCCCACAATGCCCAGATCATAGACATGGGAGTTGCCCTTCTCCACTTGAACAGAACCTTTCCTTCTGCTATTTACACCCAATGCTAAGGAAAGATTTGAACACAGTATTTGGTTGATGTTATCTACAGAAAACAAGCCTATTTTCTGTTGGTAATCTGCTGTATCTAATACATGGTTAATCCTGTCATTAAATTCCTGATTGAACCAGTATTCCAGGTCAGTCTGTTGCCCCCTGTTGCCCACTACTTCCTGGAAAGATGCTCTCTGTGCATCTAGGGGCTGCAGGTCCAGTGAGCAACTCAGCATGCAATGATCACTACAGGAGTTGGCCGACACTGATAATTCAATACATATATAGAATGAGTACTTGCCCATACAGATAAAGCCTAAGGTACATTTAGCCTCCCCCTGAACCAGGTGCAGCTTTCGGGGACGTCCCCTTTCACTGCCCCATTTACTTTAAGCAGACCCATGGAGTGCATGAAAGCGAGCCATTTCACCCCATTAAGAGTCTTCTTTGTGCAGTCATCGTTAAAGAAGTCGGTACAATTCTCTGTATTAGCGTCAACTGGCAGCTTACAAGAAGAGTTCAGCTTTCCCACAACAATCACATGTCCGGGGACCCTTCTGCACAGCCCACTTTCAATAATTGTTCTTCATTTTGTCAAAAACGTACCAAATGGCTTAACTCCCTCATGCCAATAGATGTTAATTAACAGGGCCCGGTTTGTTCCCCCAGTAACTTTCATTGCATGTTCAATTACTAGTGCTCCATCAGAGATTCTAGCTAATTTACTTCTATAATACTACCGCCCGATTTTATTAGGGCGATAAGTCTCCCCATCAGACAGCCTGCACTACCTTTCGGAGCAGCCTGAAAGCACGTAGTGATATAATATAATATGATATGTCCTTTATAACACGCCTGTACACAAGTGTTCCTAGGCGCGACGACAAAACAAGGGAGGGAAGACAGAGGGAGGACAAGACAAATGATCTTACTAGGCCCTGTGTCATTCAGATTGTGCAAGTGCTATACGCAGAGTGCAGGGGGATGTGAGGGAGGGAAGTGCCAGGGAGACGGCGGGGGGAGTGCAATCAGGGCAGCATTGCTCTGAGTAACTGCAGCTAGGGCAGAGCGGCTCTGGGTAAGTGCAAGGAGGCTGGGGACTCTAAAGGTTGCAGTTACAGCCCCTAAGTGCGCGGTAGGCTCAGAGGCAGTTCAGGGGAGACTGATCATGGAGGGGCCTGGTACCCAGTAAGACTCTGAGGGTACCAAGCAACCAGTTGATGCAACAGACAGGTGGGTCAGTAGGGGAGAGCAAGAGAGAAAGCAGAGGAGAAAAGGTGGGTCTTGAGCTGCTTTCGGAACATAAGGTGGTCCGGCTCAAGTTTGAGAGGGGCAGGGAGGCCATTCCAGAGGGAGGCACCTGCGGAGGAGAGACATCCACCCCCTACTCTGCCTGGAGAAGCGTCTGACCCTAAGGGAGTTAGAGGTAGCTGGGCGAAGGGCTCGAGAAGGAAGGTATTTTGGAAGAGAGAGTTGGATGTACTCATCAATAATAGGAGGACAAATGAACCATGGTTCTTGAGGGCAAATAATATCATGCGTTCTCAAGGAAAATATTAACTGTGTCTCTTTAAAATAGGAGCTGTGTCCTCTGGAGTTCCAAGACAGTATCTTCAAGATAGACTCAGTGGCGAGAGGTAATTAGGTTGGTGGGTTTACTCCTATCGATTGTGAGCGCTCCTGACAGTCATAATCATTCCTGCTCCACTCCACCACCTGTGTCAGAGACTTCTAAGTAATTAACCTCCCTTCGATTTCTTGCTTTGTTAGCGAAGGTCACTGTAATTTATTTTGCCCTAAATGAGCAGTTCTGTTGCAGTCTTCTCCGCTCCTTTGTCTGTGGTAGAAGTAGTAACTTAAGCCACTGTAAGACCTAGGCTACTAAGAAGCAGTATCTCGCACAAAATAGCCCCAGCCACCATATTTGAGACCACATGAATAATAACGATGTTGGTTGGAGTAAGGTGACTAAACTCCACTCTCTCAATGTCCGTGGAATTGATGTTGCTGTCGCTCCACATCGCCTTTTCGACTTAATATTAATTAGACCAATGTCAGTAGGCTCTGTCATATTCCTCCCACCATCTGAGTCGTTACTCCAGCCACTAGCACCCCAATGTATACTAAAAGCTGTGGATTCTTTCGGTGGCACTCACTCATTTCTTTCCAACCCTTGCGACTCAGCTAGCACACAGCTTAGCATGCATGGAGTCCGCACTAGAGTGAGAAACAGGAAGTGTGTCTGACCCAGAGCACTTCGAATTCATCCCTCTCGTTACCATCTCATTGTGATTCATCACTGCCCCCGCTCTCCTTACAAGGCTTATAAGGGGAGCAATACACCCTTTACCTACACAGACTGCCCTCTCCAGATTGCGGAGCCCGATTGAGCAGGAAGCCAAAGGGTGTGTGTCTGTATAACCTTGTCACTTGGCCACTTCTCGATTCATACATCCCCCTGGTTACCTATCTGGTAATTTTGAATTACTAACACCTGCGGCATAACCTTTGCAGCAATAACAAATGTCACTACCCGTCTTATTGTTTGTGGCTTAAAAGGCTGCCGGCTTATTACATATATACAATCACATTTATTCCGTTGTACTTCTTGATTGTCCATACTGCAAATCACACTTTGGTTACATTATTAATCCTTGGTTCCAAACATATTTGCAATAAAAACCATTTCTCCTTAAGCAGCGACCAGCGGACTAAATAATGATTTTCATACTTCCCCCTCGAATCGATCATCTTCTATATTTGATTAGGCCAAAGCTCCCCAACCAAAAGCCTCATTGCTGTGCCTGCCCTTGCAAGAGTTCCCGGGCTGGGCAAGCGTTGTTCCATACGGGGGAAGCTGAGCTTTATTCCTTTATTACAATCAAAAGTTTCTTACTTCCCCCTCAAATCAATCATCTCCATATTTTATTAGGCCAAAGCTCCTCAACCAAAAGAGTCATCATTCTGTCTGACCTTGCAGGAGATACTGGGCAGGAGGAGGGCCGTTCCTGACGGGGGAAGCTTGAAGTGACCCGAGTACTACGAAGTAGATGTGGTGCATTTATCAAAAACCGGGATGGATCTTTTGTTCCAGAATGTAGGCACAAAACTATTGGAGCTATGAGGCCACAACTGGGGGAGCCACAGATGGGCGTGGATCCATTGGTGGCATGGCGGTGTGTAAGCGACCAGTGGCACTGTAAGAAGTACAAATGAGCTTGGAAAATCAGGAGGAGTTTTCGTTCCTCCCGGATCAGTGCCCCTCCGAGGCCCAGTGGCGAGGGCGTTTGAGGAATTTAAGAGAGCCCAGCTTCCTCCGTCAGAAATGGGACTTCTCCAGCCCAGGATTGGGTGGATCACGATCAATGGCGGTTGGGGGAGCTTTGGCCTAAAGTAGAGTTGGTTGGAAAGATGGGGGAAGCAAGAAAGGGATGATTTAGTCGGCTAGTCGCTGCACCAGGAGAACAATTTGCCAAAGAGGGTGTTACGGTGATGATGCCCTCCTTGCATCTCGGCGGCCGCACAACGGAAAAGAGGCTCCTGTAGACGCTGGTCGCCTTTTTATACTTGGTGAGTGGCTGCCCTCTCTTCTTCCGGCTGCAGAGACCCCTCCTGATTTCCAGGCCTTAGTTTGTTTTCGCAGGTTTCCGCCCTTTCCTTTGTTCTGCCTCCAGGGCCGCGGCCCCGGTTAAGCTTATGCCTCCTCCAGGGCCAGCTCTGCCTCCCACGTCATTCGCTCGGAAGGGAACAGCAACGGAAACCCTGGCATTGGTTTGCACAGACACAGTTCTAAGAACCATAGTAAAACACCTCACTGCTCTTTGGGGCCCCTCCAGGCATGGATGGCTGTTCACTTTGTGTAGCAGTGGTAGAAGCACAGATCTTCATTTGCACACTCTGATGAGCAGTTGTTGCTCTGTGAGGCTCGTCCGAGTCATTCTCAGATTCTTCGTCTCCTTCCAAAAGCTGTCGATAATTACTGTCAGTGGTGTTTTTCCCAGCTCCACACATGCTTTCCTCGATTGTTGTTGGAGGTCTTACAGTTTATTATTTTTCCCCATTCGGGTGTCCATGTTATTATGCTTTTGCGTTGCCTTTTTATACAAGGGTACTGGTTCCATATCCACCTCCTCCCAAGTAACCAAAATAACAGAACCATCTGTCTGTATTACTCAAACTATCACATTTTTCAATATTTCAGCCTCCTCATGTATAACATCCTCTTAGCATTTGGATGGCTTGTAATACGTCAGACATCCCCAACTGCTGAGGCAATTTAGTTGGCATAAAATAAGCCTTGAGGTCTGCTACATTCGAGGCTGTATACAGTTTGCTCTGTATATCCCCCAAAACAATGGTGTGCATTTGAAGTTCCTGTTGCGAGGCCATAGTTTAAAGCAGTCAGTGCTTTCTCAGCACTCGGATTATTTACAATGTTGTTATTAGTTGGACTTAACGCCTGCCGTTTGTGTTGTTTCGGCCCTGGGGTTGATGCATAGGAAGAGACTGAGATGCCAGAATCGTCATCTTCCCCCTCTATTTCAGAGTATATTGGAGGTGATTGTAAACTGCTCACAGTGGCCCCCAACTATTTTGCCTGCCTGGTTATCCATTAGTTTAGCCAACTCTTAAATCAGCTTCAAAAGTGTTCGCTTCCGCCTCCTTTTTCCTGTTAACCAAAGCTTCTGAGTCACATCAGGTTTCCGGTTTGTTTAGTTCATTATTTTCCCTCTCCTGTTAGATAGCCAATATGCCTGAAATACTCCCACTAGTGCCTGGTGATAAGGGTAAAGGTAGGTTCTGAGCCATTTCAAACATTTGTTCTGCAATTGTAGTGTCAGTATTTATAGCCACACTACGTTAGGAGTACATGATTGTGCTCAACAGGTGAAATTTATGAGCAAAATCGAACACACCCCTTTCCTTCACTTTCCTTTTGGCGAACTGCCAAACTGCTAACTCATTCGGCTTCACTGCGCCCTTTGCACACGCTTTCGCGCTAGGCTGATGTTTTTGAAGGTGCAAGTAGGAACTTGCAGATTGCCGAGCTCTGCTCTCAGACCGAAATAATCACACCAGAACACGCTGCTTAGCATCAAAGCAACCAATGCAGTCCAAAGCGCTCTGCTTTTAACTCTGAAGATGGTCACCTATCAAAGATACCACTGCTTACCTGATAAACCTTGTCACTTCTAAACACTGCACACCAGTTCCCCACGCTGTCGTTTGAAGAACACGGGCGGCCATGCCAACATGTCAGTTCAACACACACAAGGTATACAACAGGAGCCTGAATAAAGGATAAAGTATAATAATTACATCAAATCACATTTCCCCAGGATCAGAATTATACACTTTTAATGATCATCAACATGTTAGAAGACACTCCTAGATCCCCTACTATGAAGTGATCGGGTGCAGGGGGATCGAAAGTCGAAAGGGGCACAAGAGTAAACCAGCAGTTAACAGAGTTATTTTCCCTTAATCTTAAAACCTCAATCTCGCATGTTGACAGACCAATGCCTGACTGCCCCGAGACAGTAACGCTTACCGGAAGTTCTATTCTTGTGTGGACTAGCTCATGCCTGCGAAGAGAAATACTCGATTGCCCCTGAATTCCATTCTTTTTTTCCTGATGCTGCCCCA
Source organism: Ambystoma mexicanum (assembly GCF_040938575.1). Lineage (NCBI taxonomy): Eukaryota > Metazoa > Chordata > Amphibia > Caudata > Ambystomatidae > Ambystoma > Ambystoma mexicanum. The sequence continues at coordinate 352,273,353 of NC_090926.1, forward strand.
CTGGTCAAGATCCATCACTATCAGATCACCTGTTCTACAACCTTTGCCATGCCCTGATGGGTTAATGGGAAGCATGGGCAAATACATTTGGCCAAACCCCAAATCACCAGAATATTCATTGCATTTCTGTGATTCTGGTTCGGACGAACTTTTAAAAGATTTGTGTGACAGGTTTGTGTTGAGTTCATGACCGTTTAATGCTGATGAAATGCTGCTGTAAACACCCGGTAAAAAAGGGGTCAGACCTTTTCCTGCCAGCACATGTTCAAAGCAAACAAAGTTTAGCATTAATTGAATAGGTTCTTGGCAGGGATGATCAAGAAAAGCACAGTGTCTAAATGACTATTGGCTTGCACCTGGCTGTTTCTGTACTATAGAACCCCAAAATAACTCTCTGTTTGCAGCTGACAAAGATTGTGAAGGTTTTGGGGGTCATCACGGGTTGGGTGCAGCATCAAAAATGCAGAATTATTACTTTTACTGCTGCATTACTGCTCCACCCAATCCCAACTTTGGGCAGAACATGGGAGATTTACCTCCGGCTTTTTGCTGGACTTAAATCTTGGCACTTTCAACGCGCGTCGGGGCTATTACCACAGCGCTAATAGTGCCCAGAATGTCCCATTGGGTCTAATAAACCCAATGGGAATGGGGAGTTATAACTCGGGATATGATATAAGTAATTTATAATGCGCCTGTACACAAGCGTTCCCTGCTGCGGACTGAGTTGCGGTAACGCAATTTGCGTTGTCGTATCCCAGCGGATTTGCTGCCAGGATACAGCTAAGGTTGCGATAGTGTACTTATTGTCAAAATCACAACAAGTGATGCAAATAAAAACCCTGCAGATGAAGACTTTTTTAAAATTTGCATTACTTTGAGAAATGCGCAGGTCATCAAATTCACAAAGGTGGCATCTGCATTTCTAGAGGCAAATGATGTGCTGGCCTGCCCCCTTTCATACATTAGTGTCGTGGACATTTATGGCACTCCCTGCAACTAGGGGGATGCTAGTAGTGCATTTCATCATGCCAGGCCTTAAAAGTGCTTGTCATTGTGAAATGTGTAAAAAAACCAAAAAAGTATCTTTATCCATGTTTTAGGAATAGTAATGTAAGTGGGACAGCAGCAGTTCATGTGCTAAGGGGATGAAAAGGAATCTGAATGTGCTGATCTATGATGCACATTCCAAGGAACTTTGTCAGCCCATCACACCTTTTTTGAGCGCAAGTGATTGTGACAGGAGTCGGACACAATGCATTCATATTCTCAAGTAAAGACATTTATTAAAACAAAAACGGGTTGGGAAACTGCCTAACTGGCCCTATTCTAGGAGGAATTTCCCCACCCAAATATCAAAACTAAGGAGCAGTCTATGTCAGGAAGTCAGTAACTGAAAAGCCTTCCTTTTGTCCAAAACATCCTATCCTGACCCTGACACCAAATCATAACAGCAAAGGGTGCAAGGAAACGTCTTCTTTCTTGCTGTTAGCAAAAGTGTTCCAAAACCAAAATGTAATTATGACTCCAACAAAAATGTTCTCCAAGGTAGAGACCCTTAGATCCAGAGGGTGGTTCCCATTCCCTGGTTTCTTAACTAGAATGGCAAAAGTTCCATTTTAATTAACAGTTCCTTTGTTTTTTCACTGGACTCATAAAGTTCTTGTTTAAATTACAAGTTTTTCAACAGTCTTTCCATACGATTTCCTTTAACTCTGCAGATTGCCTGGTATGCTGGCCTACCAGGATTTCTTTTATAGTTCCTTTGAGATTCCCTGGTAAACTCTCCTGCCAGGAATCTTTATATTACTTCAACTGCCTGGTGTACCCATCGGCCAGGACCTTTCTTAATTGATTCACGGTTCCTGGTTTATACAAAAATGACCTATACCGTGAGGTACTTGGTATATTTGCTTATTGTAGCACCTGCTCAAATTTCTTCCTCACACTGACATCTCATACACCTGTATTGGATTTGGATTTCTCTTGGTACTGTGGCTTGTCGGCATACAAACATTCTACTTAATGGGTGTTGCGTTAATAGTTTGTCTTGACTGCATTCAGACATTCTTCTTATGCTCTTTTCATCGTTAACAATCTCATATTTATCAAATGAGGGCAGGCGCACTTGTTGGAATGCTCTGCGTTCCCCCGCTGATTTGGGCAGACTCACCGGTCTCTTCCTGCGTCTCCGACTCTGCCTGTGCCTTTGTGGAACAGCTGCTTCATTCAATTTCTACCCTGGAGTCAGCAGAGGTCTCTCCAGTGTTCTGTGCGGCTCCGCGGTCACACCCTCACTTCCTGTCTTAATCTGGACTGACGAACGCTGCTTCCAGGAGCTGCCTGATACCCAGGACCTTCTGTGCAGTTCCACAGGTCTCCATGGCTTTTCCTGATCATCTGCAGCATCCCTCCTTCTTTCCCGGGAACATTCGCTGTGTCTCGTGTTCGCGAGTCCACACCTGGAGTTTTCCGTCCTCTCCTGCACTGCTCTTTCCTAGTGCGGTCACCATCTTTAAATGTCCCGCACGCTGTAGGCTTTGAAAAACAACGGAGTGATAATGGGAGTTGGAGTCAATAGATGTCATTGGGCTTCTATTTCTCAAGTGGTTTTTCTCAAGATGTTTACAATAAGACATATTACAAACGGAACGTGGTATGTGTGAGAAGTGGGTGTTTAGGCCAAAGGTTGAGGCCTGACTTGAATATTGTAAAGACAAGATTTCCTGATTTCTTCTAAAAGGGGGAACCGCTAAATGCCAATGAGCCATTAATGTGTTGGGTGTCAGAGGGTCTTCCTTAGAAAAAGGGGGGTGGGTAGTGTGCTTCATCCAATTAAGTCATAACATTTCCCTGGCAGTCATTCCCCCCCATGTGATCCTCCCTCAAAAAGCAACCCCCAGGGTCAGGTTCAGGTAGCATCTGTTTTCCCCTGGCCTCATGATCCCCACCGGCGAATCCGTGATGACTCCACTGGATTCATCACATGATGCACTAGCACATCCAATCACTTCTCCCGGGTACTGACTCATAAAATTGCAATCGTACTTGACTATATGGTATTCATTTAAGAAACAACAGAGTCTACATCATAAATACTTGACATGTGACTGACTCTGCCTCAGCTCTACCTGCCTTTCTGAGGTCATTGTCCTCCAGCCATTAACTTTATCTTTTAGTAAATACATAACCCTGGTAATCCTTATGGAAGCACGCTCAGCAGGATGAGACATCATGTGCCTTCATGACTGGCTCTTCCCCAGCAATATGGGCTTTTCAAATGTCCGCTTTCTGTTATGAATTCACTAAATTGTAATATAAACCTCCTCAACAATAATCAATGTGTCAATCTCTGAATGATGAAAAGCAGACACAGGCATGCCCGACAGACGACTGACCTTCTGGTCTGACATGCAATCTTACAATTTCCCACTTCACGTTTACTAATCTGTTCAACTTCAAAAGGATGAAAGGCTGAGTTTTTCTTACCCAGATTTAAACTTGGACCTGCACGTTACACACAGATCTCTGTGATAGGTGTATTGGTCTATCCTACTCCAGAGTTTAATGTGCTGTTCTAATTGGATAACATTCAAAGACGAACAGGACCCCATTTCCGTTTGCTAAGCCCGCCCTGCCTCACCCAACCGCTCCCTTTCCCCTAACATTTCTCTCCCTTCCTGATGTTGTTTAGGTTATTTTGTATAAGCGTGTTACCCAAGAATCAGCCTGAATCTGGAACCCACACCCCTACTCGAATCTCACTAGGAGATTTGCAGGGGCTCGCAGATACCTTTTGAGACAGTTCACCCAGGCTTAGTTAATAGGAATCTTTTGGGCACCGTTTTGGTGGACTCTCAAGCAGATTCGTACAAACGTCTGAGAGAAACACAGACAATATTCCCCAAACTGCTCTCTTGTGAACATTGCAGTTAACAGGGCAAAAAGTAAGCAATCACACATATAAACAAAGTCCTCTTAGGGAGATGCTAGATGAAAAAGTCCACTTCGCGGAAAGGGGGTCCCATTCTGAGAGCTACAAAGTAGGTTAATCAGTTCATGGGCCATCAATCCCCTTCAATGAGACAGGTCATTTCCAGCAACAGAATCTTCTTTTCCAAATCCCCTCTTTTTCCCTGGAGTGCGGTCCTTATTGAGGCAGGTTAGCGCTGAGAGGTTCATTTAGGTGTGTAGCCACCCTAAGCCAATGGGAAATATGTATGGGATTCCATGAAACCAGATCAAACAATGGCTCAGCAACGTGCGGTTTCTCTTTACTGTGCAGGTGGTCTCATCATTGGGAGCCTATTTTGTTAGGTCTGTGATCCGTGCTTCTTACTATATTCATAAGACTGATTGTCCAAATAAAAGGGGGTTGAGGATCTCAGTGGCTAGATGGGCATGGTATGGATATTTTATCTTGGTGGAACCTCTAAAGAAGTGTTTACGTTTGGGGCACCTGTGGTGAGACATGGGAGAAGGTGTCGGTCGGTTCTGACAAGTTCTCTTAATCCCATCCCAGGTACTATGTAGAATGAAAGAGTGCCAAAAGGGTGAGGGACCTCCTAATAATATTATCACATTTTATATAGTGCTTTATGCCAGATTCCTTCTGATTCTAAGCACTGTAAATAATAGCTGTGACCATCATCCAGTGTATTGATGTACAATTTATCAACATCAGTACAATGAAGGGCTGAGTTGTCCCTGCTGGGATTTGAACTGCACACACTCCCATTTTAGTCATGTTGTACAGGACCGACACACTCAGATGGTATCTAGCCATAATTGGAGCCCAGAGCACAGGAATATTTAAAAGAAACAAAATAGCTTCATAACCACAGCTGTAGAAACCATTACAAAAACAATGTGACAAATTCTCCATCTGATGCCAGCCCATCCTCTTCTTTCATTGTATATTTTTTCAACAGTTTTCGGTAAGGATGATGATAAAGACAAAGATAAGGACAAAGACAAGAAAAAAGACGAACATAAGAAAGACAAAAAGGACAAGAAGCAAAAGCAGAAGAAGGTGAGTGAGCGGCTGTCTCTGGCATTTTCTAAACCAGATGGGGAGCTAGGGGGGTTTAAATGCTTTATTTCCAAGTAGCATATTTCTGTGTTTTACCGTCAAGTATATGTGTCTTCCTTGTTATACATCTATCAGTCACACAAGCCCTAGACAACATCGTAAAAGGCGGAAAATACATTTCATTTTACTAACAGGTTATTTGTCTGAGATGTAGAGACATTGGGCCTCATTACACGGTAGGCGGTAGCCATGGCGCTATTAGCGCCATTGCTACCCCCTACCGCCGTCGGAGTCCGGGTTCCCGGAATAGGGATTTACCGGTCTATTCTGACCTTTGCGGGACCGGTAAGTCCCCATTCCGGGAACCATTCCCCATTCCCATTGAGCCCTCATAGGGCTCAATGGGAATGGGGAAGGAGCTAATAACGGAACCACAATTTGCGGTACCGTTATTAGCTCTGAGGTCCCTCAGCGGGAACCGTCCATAACGCCTGGGCAGACCACACGTTAAGGACGGGACGCGCTGAGGGACCTCGTAGTAGGGCGGTAGGGGATTACCGGCACCGGTGTCCTTACCATTGCCGGTAATCCCCTACCATGTAATGAGGCCCATTGTCACAGGGCCCTGTGATGAATAAAATGGAGTCATCACGGATTCCCCATTGGGAACCTCCTCCCATGTGGCCAGGGGACAGTAGCCGATACCTGATCCTTACCCTGGGGTTGGTTATATGAGGGAGGATCATATAGGAGTAGAGAACTACCGGGGAGATGTTATTACTACATTGAAGGAGTTAGTGGTTTCTCTTTCCCATGAGAAAGACCCCTGAACCCCGAGACCTTAATGGCCTATTGTCAGATAACGATTCCCCCCTCTAGAGGAAGTCAAGAAACCTTTTCTCTACATTATTCTATTCAGGCCCTCACTTTCCGCCCAAACACTCATAACTCACACATAACACCTTTTGTTCTTGATGTGCCTTTATGTAAAGTCCAGGAGAAAAACCATTTAAGAGTTAAGTGTGCAAAGGTAACCATGATCTTTATGTTTGATGTGCCTTTTTGTGACATCTGTGAGAAAAACCATTCAGGAGTTAAAAGCCCAAAGAAAGTTATGGACTTCAACTCCCATAACTAGTCAGGTACTGAGACGAGGAGGAGGACAAGAGAGTTTGTACAAAGTGACAGGAGCTTGAAGTACAACATGCAGACTAGTTGTTTTTCCAAACCTGCAATGAGCCGGACATTTAAAAATGGAAAATGCACTTTGGAAGAGAGGTGCAGCAAGCAGTTCAGAAGGAGACGTTGCTATCCATGGTAAGGCTCCTGAAGAGGCACAATGAGAGAGCTGGAGAAGCAGAGAAAGGCCTCCAGCATAGGGGGAGAAATGCTGCGTGCGAACAAGGAGGGTCGTGGAGACGCCAGGAACAGTGCAGAAAGCTCCTGGGGTCTGGCCGCTCGTCGGGACAGCAGTCTTCAATCCCGGGCTGCGAGGGAAAACTGGCATGTGACCGTGGAGCAGCTCTGGATGCTGGCAAAGCATCAGCACACTGCAAACTGATAGGTGGGTGGAGAAGCACAAGCAGCATCAGAGACACTGTAAGAAATCAGTGACTCTGCCCAAAGCAGCCGGGGACCCCGGGACATTCTGACAAGTGCACCAACAAGTGATTGAAGGGTACAAGATTGCTAATGCAGAAAATATGCACAAAATAAAGTTTGTTTGAATGCAGTCAAGGCAAAGTACAAAGGCAAGATTCAATAAGAAGAATGTTTGAATGCAGACAAGACAAAGTATGAAGGCAAACCCCAATCAAATACATATGCATGAGATGCCAATGTAGGGGAGAAGTTTGAGCAAGTACATTTGAGCAAAATATTATCATTGCAAGATATACCAGGCACCACATGGTCCCTTGCTGTAAGGTTTTGATGATTGGCCCACCCTATAATCCTCCCGTGGTTCCAACGAGGATTCCTACCCCGAAAGATGCTAGTAGACTGTGCCACATAGGCATCCACTTAGCCCTGAGGGTACCAGGGCGGCCGTGTGGCCCCATGGGCAGAGCCCAAAGGAAAAACCCTGAAGGGAAAAACCCAATTCTAAGATGGAGTCTTTTCACCCTGAAGTGTATAAATCTCCCAAATCGGTTTCGTAATCGCAGGGAAAAACACCAGCAAGGAAAGAATCTGCTCTTGAACCGAGGCAGAATGAGGAAAAGTAGCGATACCTAGGAGAGGTAGTGCAGAGATATGGGCATAGGAGTAGACAGGCAGAATACAGAGAAATCCAGTACATTAGGAACTGCACAGAGCAAGGAAAGAAATAGAATCAGAGATACACAGCAGAAAGGAAAGCAGTCTGAAGTAACGGGAGCTAAGAAAAAAGACAGAGGCAAGGAAGGAAAACAGAAACACAGCGTCTAATGGTCAGTAAAACACGAAGCGACAAAAGTAGCTCACCCATGCAGTGCTTCTTATGCCTTCTTCCGCAGTATAGGCGTCCCTGGAAACTGCACCGATTCAAAGCGCCATCTTGGAATCAACTAGAGCGTGGAGATAGCTTCTGAATAGGAGCCTTACATACCACCTTCTTGAGGTGCTAAAAACTCTGCCAGGATGTTGTTTCCTCCAGCATTGCCACACTGACCAAAACCTGACAGAATTTCTAACACTTTCTCCCCTTCCCCCAGCTATTGCGTGCTCGCCACTCCGACCTGCACTTCCTTTACCACCTCAGCATTAGCACATTCCGCACTGACCGGCACTTCTCCTCTCTTCCGCACTTTATGTTACTGCACTTGCATGATCCGAATGACACAAGGCTTAGTAGGATGGGTTTTTATTTCTCCTCTTCCCCGTCCCCCCAAACTCTTCTTGTCTTGCTGCACCTCGAAGCACCATTGGCTGTATGGGCGCATTATAAAAACCTATTACATAAATAAGTATGCTGAAGTGGCATCAAGGAACTGTGAAACACATATGAAGTGCTGGCAGGCGAGTATAGCAGGCAGTTGAAATTGTTCAAAGACTCGTGGCAGGGGATTTTACCAGATTATCTGTAAAATTACAAGAACCATTACAGAAAGACTGTTACAGAAGATATTGCTTGAACAGAACCTTTTGGTTGAACAAGAACTTTGCGAGTCCAGTGAAGACACAAATAAACTGTTAGCTAAAGAGACATTTTGCCACCCTGTTTAAGAATCTTGGGGAAGGGGATCACTTTCTGGATCTAGGGGTCTTTACCTTGGAGAACGTTTTTGTTGGAGTCATTCTTACACTTTTGGTTTTGAACACTTTTTCTAACATCAAGTTAAAGACATTTCCTTGCACCTTTTGCTGTTTGTTAATAAGTGTGAGGGTCAGCCTAGGTTGTTTTGGACACAAGGACGGCTTTTCAGTTACTGACAGCCTGACACAGAAAGATCCTTAGTTTTATTTCTATGTAGGGAAGTTCCTCTTTAGAATAGGGCCAGAGAGGCATTTATTTAATAAGAATGTCTTTAACCATCAATACAACAACCGTGTGTCTGTTCCTCATTTCTGACCCCTCACAGCCCTTCCCAGGCTTACCCTCTAAATGGATACCCTTCCAATATGGCCCCTTTCCGTATGGATCCTCCCATAGTATCACTTGCTGGAGCACTAATTCTAGAGAATCTCCTCGAGTTTCACAAGAAGATACCTTTGAAAATTATAATTCCTAGAGTATCTTCCTCCAGAGCATCTAGAAGAGTATTCACTGTCAGGTATCCCCCCTCAGTGGCATCCCCTTCCAGGAGAAACTCCTGCCACAGTGCTACCGAAGAGCACATCCTCTGAGTATATCACCTCTGAGAGTATTTCTCCCAATGCCATCTCGACTAGCGTACCTCTTTCTAAATATTGAAAATCTGACCATCGATTCGAATACATTGATCACTATACTGTCTATCAACCTCCTGGATGCAACCTGGAATTAATCGAAGAAAGTTTGGAACTTCTGATTGATTAGCAAATCAGTCCCAGCAAAATTCTAATTATGGGTAATTTCATCTTGTGGCTAGACATTCCTACCAACAAACCAGCATAAAACCTTCTGAGGGACATGGGGCCTCTTTATTAGGCTGTAGGTAAGGGGTTAACGGCGCCGGTAAGGATGCCGGTGCTGTTAACCCCTTACCGCCGCATTACGAGGTCCCTTAGCAGGTCCCACTAAGGCCGGCTGGTAAAAACAGAGATCATTAAACCATTCATATAATCTACTACATTACCCCAGAACTTAAACTAATCCAGAACTTTGCTCAGCCTTCTGTTTAGAGTTAGGGAGAATGTTGGATACCTTTGCCCCAGTGGATTGATAGGGATTTGTCCAAATCAAAGTGCCATGGCTGGAAATATGAGTGTGGGTGGTGTAAAACAAAGCTTCCCAATGATAAAATGGCCTGAAAAAGCCATTCACACTTCTCCCGTATGAATATTGATCAGTAAAAGGAGGCATGTGTTATGTTATGTGACTGTGATTTATCAGAACTGTATGTGAGAAACCAGAAGGTCAGGGGTTTGTCATCCAGGTGACTAAGACACGGCCATTGCTTTTGGATCCAGTTCTTGGGGTGGATCGGTGCGGGAGGATCACCTGGTGAAGGGTCTTCAGGGAGTGGGAGTGGGACATCGGATGGCGAGACACAGTATCCCCTTCCTTGTAACACCTCTACCCCATTCTACCGGGTTGGATATTTAGGAACTCTAACTCCTCCCCCCTTTTACAACACAAACACTTTCTCACTGACAGCCCGCTATGAGAGAAAACAAACTGACAGCCGAGCCGTGTACCTGACGTGTCCGAATACAATAGTCATTTGAGGTCAGGCAATTACTGACCATCACACACCTGACTTCCATTGCACTTCGCCACACGGATAAAAGGCAGAGCACGAGAGCACACTGAGCGAGGTAAAGTACATGAGGAAACAGCAGTTCCAAGATGGCAGTTTAACGAGAGACGAAAGACAGCAAAACGGAAGAGGATCTCAACGAGGGAAGTGCCCTTGACCTTTTCGACAAGGAACCGTTACTTTCATGAAACCTTGAGAATAGAAAACCTAAGACCAGTAAAACTTGGGAAGACCATCTTTTCCATCTCTTTACTATCATGAGAGCCCCCATACAGCCCCCATAGAAGATGACTTAACCACCAATCCATCCATATGTAAGCTGACTCAATCCGCCGTGAAATACCTCGGCTTCTTTGTAGGGAAGGGCAGTGTCCAGCTCCAATGAGAATAAGTGAAAGCAGTCCTAGATACCCCCACACCTAAAACCAAGAGAGACCTTAGAGCATTCCTAGGGTTACCGGTTATTACCGTAAGTGTATCCCTAATTTCTCAGACAGAACAACTAGGTTGACAAAAAAATTAAAGGACGCCGAACCCCAGAAGATTAATTGGACTGTTGAGGACAATATATGTTACCACAGTTTAAAACAAACCCTGTGCCAGAACCCGATCTTAAAGTTAGTAGATTTCTCAAGAGTTTGGGCCTCATTACACGATGGGTGGTAAAGGTTTACCGGTACCGGTAAGGGCACCAGTACCGGTAAACCCTTACCGCCTTACTACGAGTTCCCTTTGCGCGACCCGACCTTAGCGGCTGATTTCACCAGCCGTTAAAGTAGGGTGCCGCAAAGGGACCTTGGCGCTAATTACGGTACCGCAATTTGCGGTACCATAATTAGCGCCTTCCCCATTCCCATTATGCCCTATGGGGGCAAAAATGGGAATGGGGAAGTGCCTTGGTGAATGGGGAATTACCGCCCCCGATCACCTTGGAGTATGGCGGTAATTCCGCCATCCACCAAGGCGGACACGGTTAAATACCGGCGGCAACCATGGCGCTAATAGCACCATGGTTACCGCCTACCGTGTAATGAGGCCCTTTGTGTTACACATGGACGCCTCTCTTACAGGGTTAGGAGCAGTTTTGTTCCAAGTTTGTGATGGATTAGAACACCCTATCCTATTCACTAGTCGAAAACCTTCCCACGTGAAAAGAAATCACTCTGTGTTAGAATATTAGAGGCCCTTGCCATTGAGTGGGCCATCACCATCTAAGACACTATCTTCTAGGAAGAAAGTTCACACTCGTCACAGATCATTCTCCGTTAGTATGGCTAAGCCAGTGAAAGGACTCTAACCATCGAGTCATGCATTGGTTCCTAGACCTGCAACCCTACTGTTTAACTGTGGAGCACCTAAAAGGTAAAGACGAGGGGAACGTCAATTTCCTTTCTCTGTTTCCATGTGAAACAGATGTGGCTACATCACTTAGGGGAAGGGCACGTGAGAAACCAGAAGGCGTCTTACCCACTAGTCCCCATGGATCAGTCATCCAGGTGATATGATATGATATTCTATTTATATCGCACCCATACACATGTGTTTCAGGGCGCGAAGAGGCAAGGGAGGGATACAAGGGAGGAACAAAACAACGATTTTACAAGGCGCAGTGACATTGAGAATGTGCAACTGCAGGGGAGAGGGAGGGGCAAAGTGCAAGGGTTAGGGGAAGAGTGGAAAAGTGCTGAACATATGATCAACAACAACAGGTAGTGCAGCCGGCAGGTGGCAAGTGCAAGAATAAGGCGCAGACAAAAGGTGTCTCATAAGTGCAGGAAAGGGACTGTAGGGTTGCAGATACAGACCCAAGTGCAAGGGTTGCCAAGAGGCAGTGTGGCTGGGTGGGCAGGGATCCGGGCCCAAAATCAAAGGGTAGCCAGGTGCCCGGTGCTGAAACAGACAGATATCATCAGGGGAGAAGAAGAGAGAAGGCAGAAGCAAAGAGGAAGGTCTTGAGGTGCTTCCGGAAGCTAAAATGGTTCTCCTCAAGTTTCAGAGAAGAAGGGAGGCTGTTCCAGAGGGAGGCTCCAGACGAAGAAAGAAATCTACCCCCAACTCGTTGCTTGGAGAAGCGACTGACCCTGAGGGAGTTGGAGGTGGAGGAGCAAAGAGCTTGAGTAGGAAGATATTTCCGAAGGCAGAGTTGAAGGTATTGCAGACCCAGGCCCCAGAAGGCCTTGTGGACAATGCAAAGGGTCTTGAACTTAATCCTTGCAGCCACAAGGAGCCAGTGGAGAGATTTCAGGGCTGGAGAGATACGATCACTGGGCTTGAGGCCAAGGACAAGTCTCGCAGTCATGTTCTGGATGAGTCGCAGAGGACGTAGAGTAGTAGCAGGCAGATTTAGGAAGAGGCTGTTGCAGTAGTCCAGTCTAGAGAGAACCAGAGCTCTAGAGACAGTGAGCTTCTGGGGGAAGGAGAGGAAAGGAAAAATACCTCTGAGGAGGTTCAGTTGTTATTTTGACTTCTTAGAGACATCAGAGATGTGTGGGGAAAATGAAAGCATGGTGTCGGAGATGACCCCCAGGTTCTTAGCCTCACAGGTGGGCGCAGGGAGAGGGCCAAGAGAAGCTGGCCAGAGAGTGACAGGAAAGGAAGGTGCAGGAGTGCCAATGATGAGGATCTCTGACTTAGTGGCATTAAGGCAGAGGTTGTTGGTGACACACCACTCCTGGATTGCAGACAGACAGTCAGAGATGATAGAGGGAGAAGAGATGGCAGAGGGGAGCCTGAAAACGAGCTAAGAGTTATCCGCATAGCATTGAAAATTGGAGCAGAGAGCAGCAATGCGGTGGATGAGGGGTGCCAGGCATTGGTTAAAAAGCCTTGGAGAGAGGTTAGACCCCTTGGGAACACCACAGGTGGAGAGTGAAATAGAGGAATGGAAGGACCCAAGTTGGACCTGGGATGGTTGGTTGGAGAGGAAGGTGGTCAGCCAGGCCAGGGCCTGGTCAGTGATACCGAGATTATCACAGAGGTGGTTGAGCAGGGTGGCAGGGTTGACCGTATCAAAGGCAGAAGAGAGATTGAGTAGGAGGAGGACAGAGGGGAGATTAGAATCAAGGTTTGAGAGCAGGTCTTTACTGATGTTCAGGAGAGAAGTTTCCCTGCTTCTGGCCATCACTTTTGGATCCAGTTCCTGGGGGTGGACCAGTGCGGAGGATCACCTGGGTGAGGGGTTCTTCGGGGTGTGGGAGTGGGACACCGGATGGTGAGACGCGGTATCCCCTTCCTTCTAACACCTCTACCCCATCCTACTGGGTAGGATATTTCGGAACTCTAACCCAAGCCATTACAACACCAACACTTTCTCACAGACAGCCTGCTATGAAAGAAAACAGACTAAAACCTGAGCCGTGTAGCTGACGTGTCCCAATACAATGGTCAGGCGAGGTCAGGCAATTACTGACCATCACACACACCTGACTTCAATTACACTTCTCCACATGGGTACAAGGTGGAGGGCGCACGATTGCACACTCTGAGCGAGGCAAAACATACAAGAAAACAGCAGTTCCAAGGTGGTAGTTTAACGAGAGACAAAAGACGGCAAAACAGAAGAGGATCGCAAGGAGGGAAGTGCTTGAACTTTTTGACAAGGAACTGTTACTTTCATGAAACCTCGAGAATAGAAAACGTAAGACCAGGAAACCAGGCTGAAGAATCCTGCATTGTGTGTCGGAGGTACAGAGGCCCTCCCGCGTCTATAATCAAGGCGGGGAGAATCACCAGCTGCAGTGGTTCTGACCTTGGCTCCAAGAACAAAGCAGCGCAAGTGAAATCAACACAGCCAGTGAGTTGGGGAGACCGATAAAAGACCAGTCTGTGTTGAAGCCAAGGTTTCAAGCAGCAACATTGTATGGCGAGCGCTGGAACAAACATTGTTAAAACGCGTATGATAAGAGACGCAAGTGAAGTTGAACTGCTGATGAGTGATTGAACTTTAAAACAAGCTACAATACCTTTGAGTGGTCCGGCACCGCGTGGGTGCTTAATCGAAGGTCTCTGTAAGGTAACCAGCTGAGAAGTGACTCTAGGAGATAATTTTGGTCAAAGCCCGACAGAGGGAGGTCAATGTAGAAAGAACGAATACATGTGAATCAAAGTGGTCCTGCGACAGGTCAAGCAAAATCCTGCGCACAGTCGAAAGTCTTCGATTTTTGATGAAGTAGAGAAGTTTTGGAAAAGTGCATGAATGTGGTCTGAGGCCGGCAGTGGGAGGCCAAGTGAAGTTTGTGTGTTAAAGTGGGTCTGAACCCAAGGGGGATCCGAGGGGACTGGTTATTCACTTAAGAAATTGTGTACATATGAAATCTTAAGAAGAAAATAACTTTAATGTTTGTCGTGTTGCATCAGGCCCTCTGAAATAAGAGACTTTGAATGGCAAAGAGACTTTGACGACACAGACGGCCATGATGTTGAGGTTTTGAACTGCATCCTCATGCGGTAGAAACCAGAGAGTGTGCTAATCTTGAATGTGCCACCTTGCCCCATGCTGAAAACGTGGGAAGGGAAGCCATCAGCTTGAATATCCTGACATATAATTTCTTGAACACTTTTCTTTTGCATAACATTGTTTCCCACACTATTTGTATTTAGAAGTAAGGATTGGCAATAGGTTTATTAGTATAGGTCCTTTTATTTTGACAGAGACTCCACTAGTACTGTGTTATTATTATTTGATGGGCGTAGCTTGCTCCCATCTTTAGATTTAGGATTTGATAGGCATTTTTCAAACCTGATCGAAGTTCAATAAACACGCTTGAACTGTGATCACTTGTGTCTGTCTTACTATTTGATACCATGACCTTCTTACATGTATCACTTACTGACCAATAAAAGGACTGAAATCTTTAAGATAGTTTTGGAACCAAGCAACCTTTTTGAACAGTGGTGGATTTCATCCCTTCTGAAACCCTAGTAAATATACTTACGTCCATTTCCAAGAGCACATAAAAAAATACAGTAAGCATTACTAAGCAAACGAGACCCAAAGCCTCATTGGCCGAGGATAGCGATGGCATATTAGGTCTGACTTCTTCCTCTTCCACCACCTCTTGTGAGCTAATTCAAATGGTCAAAACAAGAAAGGCATCTTCAGAGGTTTGCCAGCTGTGACCTGCTTTTTTGATCAAAGAAAACAATTCCGACTCTGCAATGTGTCCTTGGGGTCAAGTCTGATTTGGGGATGTCGAAATCCATCAATCCATTGCTCAAGAAATGCAACATAGGTCCTTAGGAAACATCCGACTTCTGGCCACTTCAAACTTTTATTGCAAAACCATTTGGAAAACTTAAATACATACACAAGGAGGAAAAACAAAATATATCACAAAAGAGTCAGGGCTCAGACTTGCAGACTTCTCTGTTTGTTTCCTGTGGGAAGAACTCTCCATAGCCTGAGACAAGAGCTAGCAATTGCACTGCTCCATCTGGACTTGTTTGCATCTTACAATAATGTTGATCACAGTATTCTTGCCTGCCTATGAAGGGCATCACCTAGAGTCTGACAGATCTTTGGGCAGAAATACTGCATGCAGTAATTAGCCTTACTGAGGGGTGTACTGGTCCATAGGGAACTCTGGAGATTTCCCAGTAGGCCTCTAAACTCTGGGCATCTCTTGTGTGGAAACCTATGTTATTTCCACATTTATTCACAGGACAAGGGTTGAAATTGCTGAAAATGTGTAATATGGAACCACTTTGAACATTATTTCCAGGGCCTCTTATAGTTCCCAGTCCACGCCTGGCCTTATTGCAAGCAGCATTTTCATAAACCTGCCACATTAATAGAATACATCTTAATGCATTATACTTTTCTCATAAAAATCAATTTCCCCTCATTTTGAGGCCATAAATGGTGTATGTATACCAACAGTTCCTGTGAAAACAAAATCAAAATATCGAGGCTGAGTACCCCAAAAGGAAATACACCGAACACGGGTTACAAAGGAACATACAAAGTACTTTATTTTATACTGAATCCAGTTACTAAGAACAGAGCAAAATCAGATAGCTATCGGCCCTCAGTGCAACACAACAAACTCCAGCGTGGTTCAGTGAGAGACGCTGTACATTAGAATGCATTGGTTTTTATACTCTTTGTGAGCACGATGTCCAGCCCCACTTCAGGTTCATATTCCACTAAACATCACCGATCTACTGTTCATGCCAAGTCTCGCACATCCGCATATAACTGGTTTGCTTTTAATACATATATCAACAGGCCTATACGGCAACTGTGTATTCTGGGATTTTCCATGTAGGTCTTCTCAAACATTAATACAATGTAGTGAAACAAGTGTTCTACGTTCAGTATTTGAATACATTGTTCTTAACGTATGCTCGTGGATTAGTTTCATTGCACGAGTAATCCTTTACACACAGGTCAACAAAGGACAAGGTCTCAGTTCACGACCTCAACAAGTGGCCTGGAGGCAAGTTACATATTAGCTACATACAGAGGTCAAAACAGCCATATTATATTTTGGAATGACATCGTCCACCATTTTAACTCACAGGGTGACTTTACAAAGCGAACCTAAAATGGCGGATTGACCTAAAATGGCGGCTTACATTGATTCTAAGGTCAGGACCTTGCAACACGGATTTCTTCGCAAGCGACTTACAAGCAGCTTGGCGTAGGCCAATATACATTTATTAATTGCAATAGGAGGCACGATATAATTTCTCTTTTGACAAACCCTCCTTTTGGCCTATGGCAAGTTCTAAAACTACTTTGGATCTCCTTGCAAATAACTCCATGCATCATCGTCCATGCCCCCTGAATTACTGTCGGAAATATCTATTGCCATTAGGTTATTCATTAAAATTTCCTTCAACACATATTCTTTGGAAGTTTTATCTGGGGCACACACTTTATGTCCTATCGTACCTATCGCTTGTGCCCAACATCCCCCTAGCATCGTACATATACTAGGTAGACACTGAATACAGAAACATAGAAACAAAAGGATTCCCAAAATAATCAGCAAGACCGAAAGGACTTTCCAACCCCAAGATCGCAAGAAGTCCCAGAACCAAGCGCTAAGATCCCAGTTTCCCTCGGGAATGTGCACTTCTGAACTAAGGACCTGCCGATTCTGTATTGCCTTGAAGATGGTTGGGGAGGAATCTGGCACAAAAACACAGTAAGCGGACCCCACTAATTTACAGACTCCACCACGTTCAGCTAGAATGACATCTAATGCCATCCGGTTTTGAAGTGCTACTAGTCTTATCGCCTTCTTTTCTAATGTCATATTATAGAGTATGTCTGTGGTCCGGTTGATGGTTCTCTCCAGTACTCTCGCTAGTCTTCTGTTATCCAGGGAATTCGCTATCTGCCCCCAAAATGGCACAACTGATTTTGCTATATCCCCCAAGATTTGTGCTGGGGTGTCACCATTCTCGTCCCGCCGTGGACGAGCCTTTGAAACTTCTTTTGTACTAGCTATAAACACCCCAGTTAACAGGATCCCTAAATAACAGGTTCCCTGCCAATCCCTGGGCAACCATGGGAATGCTACATTACCGCAGACAAAGTAGACAGGTTCGCCTACATACAGAGGTCTGTTTTCCCCAGTCAAATTTGCAATGTTGGAACAATCTAGAAAATCTCCCATTGACTGAGTTCCATTCCTCTGTATACAAAAAGAAACTGAATCAGGGCTATGATTAACAGTGTAAGAAGGAGGCATGGCATCCTTATTGCCTATTGGAGCCATCTTAAAGGAAATCAAAGATTGGAAAGGATGAGACAGTCTATCAGAAGGCCTAATAGAAGCAACGTTAGGTTTACTCCTGTTTGCGAAAAGCGAGCATCCCAGGGGAGTCAAAACACGTTTCTCAAAACTATTCAAATTGGTGCCATCAAAGTTCCCTGAGATGCTATCATTCCAACGGCCAAAGTACAGTGCTCTAAGAGAAGCATAGCAAGCAGTTGTCAGAGGTAAAGGATGAATATACCAACCTAGCCCCTTATCCCCGTGTTGCGGTAAATGTGAGCAGACCCAACAGTTAGACTTATTAAAAATGGCATGCGTAGCATTCATGATAAGTAGTAGAATATTATTGTGGTACCTTTGTCTATGCTGAGAGTCCCTAGGGGACAGAGTATGCAAATGTAAAAAGGGAGTAGGAACAGTGGATACATTTTCAGTGGGCAACAAGGATTCTAAAGGATGCATTTCCTCAAGGTACCACAATCCTAAGACAGTGGGCCTCATTACGACCCTGGCGCTAATGGGTTAATGGCGCCGTAAAAGGCTGTGGCGCCGTTAACCCATTAGTGCCTGATTACGAGGTCCCTTTGCGGGACCTGACCTTAACGGCTGGTCTGCACCAGCCGTTAAAGTAGGGACCCGCAAAGGGACCTTGGTGCTAAGTACGGTACCACAATTTGCGGTACCGTACTTAGCGCCTTCCCCATTCCCATTGAGCCCTATGGGGTAAAAATGGGAATGGGGAAGGGCCATGGAGGAAGGGGGAATTACCGCCCCGCCAACCTTGTAATGGGGTGGTAATTCCCCCTTTCTCCATGACGGAGTCGGTAAGTTACCGGCATGGACCATGGTGCTATTAGCACCATGGTTTTCCGGCTGGGTCATAATGAGGCCCAGTGACTATTATAAACCTAAATATCATTATAAAAACACAGCAATACGTTTTTGGGGCCCAGGCATTTTGTCCATTGTCCCGGTCGGTCACCCCCTCATTTGCAAGTGCCATACTAGCAGTAGCGGTGGCAGGCATTGTAGTCTTCAAACGGATACCCCCAATGTTCGTTGCAGGCGACCTCCCGGTCGCGTGACTTCTTAGTCCTTCCACAACCCTAGCCAACAGAATCCCCTTTCTCAAATGTAGGCAAAAACAAGCCCTCAATGATCCTTTTCTTCTTCGAATGCACAGCTGAACCGTGCTGTAAGTCTATTTTCTTGGACGCAAATTGTACCTTACTTTTCCCGGTACTGATTGATCCGGAAACAATATGTCATCACTTCCCATTGGAAGCAACGTGCCAGAGACAAGTGAAGATGCCGAATTTGAAACAGCAGTTTCCGGATGCAAAACTTTTGGAGAGTGTGGAGACAAAATGGCGACTTCCCCAAGCCTCACAGGCTCGGAGCGATTCTCCGACAAACTCTCGGCGCTATTTACTGCTTTGTGATCGTTGGTTGCAGCATTAGCGAGGGGTTTTGTTTCTTCTGTAACGTGTGGCACTGGGTGAGGAAGTTTCTTGACGTGGGACGCGTGGATCCAGTTCTTTCTTCCAGAGACGGGCACCGCTGTTTGGGTGACGAACAGGACTTGGAACTGGCCACGCCAGCGATGAGCAAGGCAGGAAGAGCGCTCAAATGCCTTGATGAGCACCCAACTTGCAGGCCGTATACTGTGGCCCGGGCCCATCGAATCGCACAGGTAAAGCTTCTCGTACCTGGTGATAAATCAAATACAGGTTTTTAGTCAACTGGCTGCAATAATCTGAAAGTAATACATTTTCAACATTTCTCAATGAATTGCATTTAGGAAGGTTCTAGATATTGGCAGGTGTCACCATTACCACCTCAAATGGAGAGAGCCCAGTCTTAGTTTGAGGGGTTGTACGCATGGATAATAACACGATTGGTAAGGCATCCGGCCATTTTAGTTCTTTTGCCGGCACACGTTTCAGCGAGCTTGTTCTTGATGATACCGTTGTGTCTTTCTACTAGTCCGGCGCTCTGAGCATGTCTGGCCGAATGGAACCATTTGTCAATTTGTAATGCCGCACATATCTGCAGAATTACAGCAGCGACAAAATGTGGACCGTTGTCCGACCAGATAACTCTTGGTAGCCCGAACCGCGGGAAGTATTCCTTTAACATGGTTTTTGCAGTAGTCGTGGCTGTAGCATCTTTAATGGGGAACGCATCAACCCATTTACTAAAAGCGCAGATGACCACCAGAACATATTTTTTATTGTCACATCGTTCCATTTCAATAAAGTAAAAGTGGATAACTTCAAAGGGGAAAGAGGGTGGCCCAAAACTTCCCCTTGGAGTTACTGTCCCCTTTCCCACATTGTGTTGTAGGCAAATCATGCAATCCTGGACGTATCGTTGGGCAATTTTCAAAATTTTGTCATTTGCCCAAACTTTCGCTAACATTTTTGTCATCTTCTGGGCACATACATGCGTAGGACCATGGGCCATAATGACCATCATCATTATATACGCGTCAGGGAGTAGCCATTTCCCTTCCGCTATGTCCACCCAACACCCGTCATCATCAAGTTTCCCCAAGCCTTCAGCCCACCTTTTGGATTCTTCTAACGTGGCATCGGCTTGGATATCCCGTACAGACCCAACACCCTCATCTATTGCATAAGCATTTACAGTCTCCCTTGAAACATACATCTCCATAAGGGGATCGGTAGCAGTTTGCCTAGCAATCTGATCAGTGAAAGCATTCCCTTTCCCTATGTCATTTGTAATCTTTCCATGTGCTGCACATTTCATAACTGCTAACTGAGTAGGGAGCGCAAGCGCTGAGAGTAGTTGTACTATTAGGGAGCCATGTTGGATTTTAGTGCCGTGTGAAGTTAAGAACCCTCTCTCCGACCAAAGTCTCCCAAAGTTGTGAACCACCCCAAAGGCATACTGACTGTCAGTATATATATTTTCTGCAAGCCCTTTGGAAAGTTCACAAGCTCGGGTCAATGCTATAATCTCTGCGGCCTGCGCAGAATTATGCGTGATTCTCTTAGTTTCTACAACCATGCTTAATGTGGTGATTGCATAAGCAGCTGTGGATGTACCATCCGGAAGTTTGAAGCAAGAGCCATCACAGAACAGCTCTCCTTGCGGATTATCCAAAGGAGTGTCTTTCAAATCAATTCTACCCTTTGTCTCTTGTTCGGTAGTATACAGACAGTCATGTGACTCTTCATCGCCGCAAGTAGTACCTTGCGGGAAAGGTAGGAGTTCAGCTGGATTAAGAACACAACACCTCTTAAATTGAATGTGAGGAGCAAACAAGATCAATTCATATCTTGTCAACCGTGCAGAAGTGAGGTGTTGCGTTTGGGTTTGGTTCAGTAGCACATCTACAGAGTGAGGCACCATCAGGGTTAGATCATGGCCTAGGACCATTCCCTCACTCTGTTTTACAGACGCAGCAGCAGCAGCGACAGCTCGCAAACCTCTTGGCAAAGGGCATGCTACAGGATCAAGGGCGGAAGAAAAGTAACCGCACGGCCCATTCTTCTCTCCATGTTCCTGTGTTAATACAGCCAAAGCACATCCATCACATTCATGCACAAACAACACAAAGGGCCTCATTACACGGAAGGCGGTAATGGTTAACGGCCACCGTTAATGGTAACGGTGACCGTTAACCATTACCGCCTTACTACGAGGTCCCTTAGCGGGTTGGTGCTTTAACGCCTGCTTTTTGCAGGCGTTAAAAACCAACCCGCTAAGGGACCTCGTAGCTAATTACGGCACCGCAAAATTGCGGTGCCGTAATTAGCGCCTTCCCCATTCCCATTGAGCCCTATGGGGCAGAAATGGGAATGGGGAAGGGCAATGGCGGAAGGGGGATTTACCGCCCCTCCAACCTTGGAATGGGGCGGTAAATCCCCTTTCCGCCAAGGCGGTGCCGGTATTTTACCGGCATGAGCCATGGCGCTAATAGCTATAGCTATAGCTAATAATCACCGCCTTCCGTGAAATGAGGCCCAAAGACTTTTCTCATAGTTTGGTGTGCCCAAAACTGGTGCAGAGCATAATGCAGTCTTAAGCAAGTCAAACGATTGCTGGTGTTCCGCGTTCCACGGCAATGGCGAAGAAATGCCCTTCTTCGTCAAAGCCAACATTGGTTTAATCACTAGTGAGAAGTTTGGGATCCACAACCTACAGTAAGAAGCCATACCTATCAAGGCTCTAACTTCCTTCTGTGTATTTGGGACAGACATGCCAGAAATGTGTTTTATTCTTTCAGGTGTCAATCTTCTTCCCTCCTTTGACAGGAGATAGCCTAAATAGGCAACCTCTTGGCAACAATATCGACATTTTTTACGCAAAGCTTTGTGACCATGCTTGGCTAGATGGATAAGCAATAACACAGTGCCCTCCTTACAGGCGCTCTCAGTCAGCAGCTAAAAGCAAGTCATCAACATACTGAAGCAATGTACAAGTAGAGGGCAGTTCAAGGGTATCAAGCTGTTCTTTCAAAGCCCTACTATAGATGCTAGGACTCTATGTGTACCCTTGAGGTGCACAAGTAAATGTGAACGAGCGTCCCCCTAAGGTGAACGCGAACAAGTATCTACTATCCTTGTGTATAGGAATACTAAAGAAACCATTCTTTAGATCCACAACACTAAAGTAAGTAGCTGTAGCTGGGATCATGGTTAGGATTGTCGTTACATCAGGCACAATTGGAAATTGTGAAGCAACAACTTTATTAATGGCTCGTAAATCAAGTATAAAACGGATTGGAATTCCGTTATCGCCTTTCTTGTACACGGGTAAAATCGGACTATTACACAAACTTCCTGAAATTTCTTCAATCACCCCGCAATGCACAAAATCAGAAACAATGCATTTTAAAGCTTGCTCGCCCTCAACTGAAATCTTATACTGGGGAATGTGTGGCAGCTCAATTCCATGTTTCAAAACTATCTTAACAGGCTCAATCTGTAAAACACCAACATCATTGTCATCAACAGCCCATAAGCTCTCTGGTACATCAATGAATTCTGGCGGCAAAAGTCTAGTCAATAATTGCGAGACAGAAAATTGCTGTGAACAATAAATCACTGAATTTAATTCTTTTAACAGGTTCAACCCCAGAAAGATCTCCCCACAATTCGAAGTCAACAGAAATGGACAGTGGTCCGTAAATGGACCCAAAGAAATAGGTACCGGCAAATAAACCGGACAAACAACTGGTGTGCCAGAAAACCCTACAGAAACATTGGTTTGACCTGACAGTGGAATGTTTGGAACCCGTGAATGATCGATTGAACACTTCTGTGCTCCAGTATCTATCAAAAACTGATTTTCCTATTTCCCACCACCATTTCAACATAGGGACCTTTCTGATTGACGTGAATAGGTCTAGGTTCCAAACCCTACTTCGGGCAATCCTAACGAAACAGAATGTCATCGAAAGGAAGCTCTTCAAATAAATATGCAGCGGAAGGATGATCAAATATGTTCCTGGTGTCCACACTCGAAATCTGATTATCCTGTGAAAAAGGTTGCTGAGGATCCTGTGTAAACTGACCTCTACCAGGGCCCCCTACACCCGGGAGACCTCTGGATCGTCTACCCATATTCCAGAATGTGTTATTCGACCTTTGTCGAAGGACGGGGCATTGTGCACGCCAGTGACCCGCTTGACGACAATAGGCGCATTGGTTAATGTTCACAGGACCCAAGGGCACATTCCCTTGCGGGACATACTGACCTCTAGTCTGAGAACTACCCACTCTGGGGCCTCTAACAATTTGCTGTAATAGCACTTTAGTCTTCAAATCACCTTTTCAAATCACCTTTTCGTTTTTCAACTCTATCTTTTTCATTATTGACACGATTCTCGTAGTACTGAGCCATGTGCAGTACTTCTGAACTTCTGATTGGGACTTCGCCTGCCAAGCGCTCTCAGAAGACATAATCTGTGACTGGTGTGAAGTGAAAAAGCTCTCTTGTATATACTCAAGAACTCTGTGGGACAACTAATCTTTCTTTTTACACAATCATCCTGTAGGTACTCTATCATTACCTGTATCACGTTCCTCTGCATTTCTGGCGTATACTGACTATATGTGTCATATACTTCAACTGGAGTTATCAACATATCCGAAATCCATCTAAGTGCCTCCTTCGTACAAATTCGTGCTTCCTCAGATATCGATTTACGACAAGGAAGGAACCGTTTCTGTACATACATACTTTCCCCCCTCGTCATCCTCATTCTGCAACTTTTCTAACTCCTTTCTATACCCAAATAACCTCTCGACATGCTCATTTACTTTCTCCACAGTGTCTCTAGAAAACGCTAAAGTATTTAGATCCCTTAACCCTTGCGGGAGATCTGTATTATTTAATTTTCCCCACATTACACATAATTGAATCCCTAAACCTTCAATAAAAAACATTTTTCTCAGGAAAATTATCCATATTACAAAGTGTGGCAAAAGCATTAACTTGATCATCCCTCTCCATACAATGCTTAGCCCATGCAATCAAATCACGTTTCTTCTCTGGTGGTACAGTATTGCGAGTGACAACCTTTGACCCTGCACCTCGATCGACTACAAGCGGCTCAGGACCACTTGGAAGAGAGGGAGCAGGCAAATTCAATGGAGGTAATGTAACTGGTGCGATAAGAAGAGGTGGAGGAGCCGGAGGAAGGGGAACATTAGGAGGAGCAGGAACAATGGGAACAACAGCAGGTAGAGCAGGAATAGCAGGAGGAAGAGGCAAAGCAGCAGGAAGAGGGACATACGGAGGTGGCGCAGAGGCACCAGGCCTTCGTTCATTTAACAATTTGTCTATGAATTGATCGGAAGCATGGAGGTCTTTGGAAGGATACATGTTATGAATTCAAAGTGAGAAAGCCCTATCCATATTCCTAGTCGATTCAGAATGTTTATCTTGGTCATACAATAATGCCTTTTCAGCGTTCGTCTTATGACGGCAGGCATGTTTTTGTCTACTTTTAAGTTGCTGCAATGCTTCTTTTTTCCAATTCTGCAAAACATCAAATGCTGCAGGTCTAGCCTTTTTCTTTAATAGAATTGACTCTAAATACTCAATAGGGGGGATTTCAAAACTACCATTGATTGGCCACTGAAGTTCGGAGGCATGTCTGGTTTGTCTGTGCCAAATGTCATTAAATACTATACTTCCAATGCCATGCTTACAGTACATAGTACATTCCGGCAACCCCTCCTGTGGTGCGGGACGGCTAAATTCCAAAGATTGTCTATCGCTGTGGAACAACGCCCTGAAGCAGGTAGACAATTTCCCAGGCATATCAAATTATTGGCGTTAACTGGTCAATAATTGTGTCTGCAGATACAATGCGCCAAATTCAAATTATCAGGGTTGAATTAGAGTCGGTCACGACTCACCTGAACAAACCTAAGGAGGTCCGAGCGGATTTCAAAGAATCTTACCTAACTAATCTTACCTCGTGTATGGTGATTTCGGCAAATCTGCCCGCCTTGATAAGTGGTCCCTCGTCAAGATGCCATCTCGGACTACAAGCTAATCGTCCAGGGATCGGGTCGTGCAGCGCTGCTAAGGTATCGCATCTCGTTCAGTGGGGCCCCCTTTTGTCACACCGTCCGATCCCGGTCCGATGGCCTGCGTCAACCTTCAATAATCCGGCATCAATCTTGAGGGTGCCTATTCGGGTGCCAACTGTGAAAACAAAATCAAAATATCGAGGCTGAGTACCCCAAAAGGAAATACACCGAACACGGGTTACAAAGGAACATACAAAGTACTTTATTTTATACTGAATCCAGTTACTAAGAACAGAGCAAAATCAGATAGCTATCGGCCCTCAGTGCAACACAACAAACTCCAGCGTTGTTCAGTGTGTTCAGTGAGAGATGCTGTACATTAGAATGCATTGGTTTTTATACTCTTTGTGAGCACGATGTCCAGCCCCACTTCGGGTTAATATTCCACTAATGCATCGCCTTCCGGGAGGATATCAGTCAAAATGTTATCGCATTTTTCCACCCGAACACAGACTCTTTGCCAGATCCCAAAGTTGTCTGGGAAACCTTCAAAGTTTATATCCGTGGATGTTGGAGGGGGGAGTCCTGAAATCCATCCGCAGGTCCATATCGACCCTGGAAAGGGAAATTAAAGAATTGGAGTCTAGGCATGCTCAGAAAGACACCCAAGAATTACAGTCCCTGTTACGGAAAAAACGGAGGAAATCCGCGTGCTAATGGCCAACGAAGAGCTATTCCTAGGATACCCTATAGTGATGGCCAGATACGGGGAGGGAGACCGCCCTAGTAGAACATTGGCCTGGGCAATTAAATAAGAATGACACCCGACTCAATACTGGAAATAGAGGTGGATAGCAGGGACATTGTTAGAGACAATGGGGAAATTAATGAGGCATTCCGGATCTTCTATGCAAAACTATATTTTACACAGCTTGCCGTCTGCCACAACAGTATCACACGGTACCTAGATAGGATTGCATTGGGGTGGCTGGACCCAGAGCAGGGCGCATCACTGAATGATCCCTCCTCTGAGGAGGAATTTCTTAAAGTGATCCGCTCCCTCCCAAATGGTAAAGCTGCAGGCACAGATGGCATTACAGCAGACATGTATAAGACTTATCCCGATCTCCTTATTCCGCAACTGTGCTGTATGTTCGAGTTCGCTAGATCAGCAGGTACACTCCCAGAGTCCACTAGAACAGCCCCGGTAACGGTACTTGTTAAACCTGACAAGGACCCGTGCAAATGCTCCTCATATAATAATAATAATAATTAATAATTTGGCATTTATATAGCGCTACGAACCCTCAGGTATCTGAGCGCTGCTTATTATTACCCACGGTGTGTGGTGCTCATTTATCAACCTTGGAAGGATGAAAGGCTGAGTTTGGCCCTGCCGGGATTCGAACCTGCGTTAGCAGGCTCTGCACCGATGTCAAAGCGAGCGCTCTACTCGCCGTGCCACTTGACCGGCTATATAAACCACTGTCCCTGATAAACACTGATAATAAGATCCTGGTCAAACTCCTGGCAGATAGACCCCTTCCCTACATGGCCAGCCTAGTTCTTCTAGGCCAGACAGGGGTCCACTCAAAATAATCTACGTAGATTATTCACATTAATGCACAAAGTTAATACAGACGTCCCAATATTCGTAGCCACCATCGACATGGAGAAGGCCTTCAACTTAGTGGATTGGGCCTTCCTGTTAGAGGCACTCCGTCGGGCAGGCTTAGGCAACACCTTCCTACAATGGATACGTCTACTGTATACGACCCCCAGAGCAATGGTGTACACCAACCAAATGCAATCAGAAGTAATATTCCCCACGAGGGGTACCAGACAGGGCTGTCCTTTTTCACCCATCCTATTCACCCTAGAGATTGAACCAGTGGGCTGTGCCCTGCGCGAATTCCATTCCCATAGAGGAGTAAGACTTCGCTCGTGCACTTCTGTAGTATCGCTATATGCGGATGACATGTTGATTTACGTAAAACATCCACAGATCAACCGAACCCCGATAATGGAGGAAATTGTGAACTTTGGTGCAGTATCTGGTTTACAGATCAAATGGTCCAAGTCGGAGATTCTCCCTCTCTCCACACATGTAACACAGCACGATATTGGTGACGCCTTTGCTTGGTGCAACACAGAATCCGATATTTGGACATCCGGGTTTCCACGTCCCTCGCCAAGCTATACGAAGACAACTACGTGGCGGCCATGGAAAGTATGGAACACAAGGTGGACACTTGGATACGTCTCCCTATCTCCCAGGCAGCTAGAATCTCATTATCCAAAATGGTAATTCTACCTAGATTGTTATTCATCTTTAATAATGTGCCGATATGACCGCCAGTAAGATTCTGGACTCGTCTCAGAGGCCTGATGAGTAGGTTGATATGGGCAGGGGGCACTCTCGGGTTCCCTTGGACACGATGTGCCGCCCATATTCACAGGGTGGGATGGACGTCCCGGATCTCCTCCTCTACTACCTGATAGTGCAAGCCCAATACGCCGTCTGGTTGTGGTCCCCCACGATTGATCTCCCACACACACTATCAGAAAAGGCAATTATATGCCTGGACGACATAAGGGGGTTACTGTGGGGTACCCGGGAGCAGTATGATAAAACAGAGGTACAGCCATTGGCAGTTACACTTAAGCATGGGATCGCTTGGCGTACAGGGCCGGCCTGGAACAGTGGTATTCTCCGTGCATGGCTATTTACCATGTTCGAGGCAATCCACTCACATATGAGGACATTTTCCGAAAGCATTTCACGAACCTTCACATACACACGTTGGGCGACGTGACAATTGAGAGTAGATTCATCACCTGGGACGAACTCAAAGGGAGAGGGGAGTGGACACCCATAATGCTGTTCTTGTACTGTCGGCTGCGCAAGGTGATGTGTACCAAGTGGCCTGCCTTCCCATTGGCCACTACCCCCTCACCTCTTCTGACGTATGCCGCCACGCCGCTGCATAAAGATAAACTGGTATCTACATTATATAAAATAGTACATTCCAACACGCCCCTCTCAGCGAGCATTTATAGAAACAAATGGGAGGAAGATATGGGGCTAATATTGACAGAAGCCCAGTGAGACATAATATGTGCACAAACTAGACACTTAACCATGAACAATAGGTTCCGCCTGATAAATTTCAAATACATAAATCAAGTATACTACTCTCCATCGCGTCTGAACAAGATTTACCCTGACAGATCTCCCAACTGTGAGCGATGTGGCCAGTCACTTGCAGACTTCTACCATGTTGCCTGGCTGTGCCCTCCGATACATGCACTATGGGATAAGATTGCGCAGACAATGTCTGTTATACTAACTGCTGAACCCTAACACTCCCCGGCAGTGTGGTTGCTAGCTTTGATAGAAAACGGTATCCGAAGCGAGAAGCGCCTCATGGGAATGGCTTCAATAGTAGCAAGATCATTAATCACCAGAACCGGGGGCGCGAACAGAACCCCCGGTCTTCAGGAATGTATCTCCTCTATGCCAAGGTGTGAGAAGCGAGAGATGCAGTATAATCCAACGCTCCTACCGAGCGGCAGACCCAAGCACTATTGGGCACTGTTCAGACATTATATGGCAGAGCTGGAAGAGGTCAGGGACCACATAACTCCTTGGAACCAGAGTCAAGGGGAAACCCGGCACCCTTTGAGCCCACCAGAGACGCTGGTCTCGCCTACTTCTGAAATTGATACATAATGCAACAAGAAAAAGAAGAGGGAACGAACATCTAGCAACATGATGGTTGCCCCGAACTGTGGAATCGAGGCAGTCATTTAAAATTTATGTAGGAAACTGTTCGAAATGCACAATCTCTTGATGAATGTACTTAACTGTGTAAAGGTCTGTGTCAACTGGGAAGTGAGGTGGGGGCTGGGAGGGGAGGGCGTTCAGAGACAGGTTTGACGTTGTTGTGATATTGTTAGTGGATAATAAGTATAAAATGTCAATAAAAACAGTTAAAAAAAAATAAACACAATCTTTATGCCTGACCCGGAAAGTTTCACCTAATTTGGCAACGTCCTCCCTCCGCTCCTGGCGGTGCTGTCTGCCTATGGCTTGTCAGCCTTCTCTATGTACAGCAGCAGGCTCACGGTTTTATCAACAAATGCTCTAGGCTGCTCTTAATATAAGCAAAAGACGGGGCCTTTTCCATATCAAAACATGTTCTTAGATTTGTCAGGCGAATCCGTTACAAAGGTTTCTATCGTATGCACGAGCTGCTAGGCCTGGCATTTCTTTTTAATGGCTGTGTTGCACACTACTCATATATAATGTATGCACAATAGACATTTGTATATGTTTCAGGTTATGGTTCAAGTTATATAGCACTTTACTGCATACTTCTAAGAGCTACATGAATGAATAGTTGAGCTAGTTCAGAAAGCACGAGTACTAGTTTTAAAAACATTTACATTCTAGATGGGATGTTTGTTTGTTTCTCTGCACCTAGTGCCTTGCTCTAAAGCTTGTTACATGGATTCTAAACACTGCCAATCACTGCAAGCTGAATATGGCATCAACTAATTTAATTCTACTAGGCCTCAGCCTCAAGTAGTCAAATTCTTCACTTATTGTTCTATGGGCTCGCATAGGACTCAGAAGTGCAGCTTTTTCTACACCTGCCGCCATTAGTCTGGGCCCAGATGGGGTGGTCTGGACAAGGATTCATGACACCCCTCCTAGTCTATTCACTCTAAGCATATCCCCTCACACTACATCCACGACTAGTATACCCCCTCCAGATTCAAATCACAAGAACATACATATGAGAAAAGCCCTGGCAGGAGAGTATACCAGGCAGATTCAAATAACAACAACATATATATATATATATATATGAGACAAGCTGTGGCAGGAGAGAATTCCTGGACGATGCAAGTTGCAAGTGTGTTCATAGAGAAACGCCATGGCAGGAGAGTATACCAGGCAGATGAAAGCTGCAAAACTGTTCATATAAGAAAGTTCTGGTAAGGAAGCATATCAGACAAGTTCACTTTGAACAGTGTATACACACTGCATCAGTTAAGGAAGTCCTGGTAAGGATGCAGCAGGACTGGAAAAAGCCTGAGTTAAAATATACCCAAGAAGAGAGAAAACCTGGCAGGAGAGTGCACCAGGTATCCTACAAAGATACAGACTAACAGCCAATACTAATTGTGTTGTTGACCAAGAGAAACCCAAGGAACTGATATTCTTGAAAGTATAAAACAGAGTGAAGAGAAATCCAGGGGAAGGGAACCGACCTCTGCAACAAGGAACTCTATCCTTCTGGAGCTTTTTGTGTCTCATTCCTGTCTCCTCACAACTCCCAGCTGACGAATGAGATGCTTTCCTCGTACCCCTCAGTTCGCTCTCAACATTCTTCACTGCTGCTTTGACACAGCCTTCGAACACCCTGTTTCCAACTTGCTGGCTTTTTGGAAGCCTCCTAGCTCGCCAACCTCTCTTTCCAGATGTTGCTCCTCTTGTCCTTCTTTACTGTTTAGCTTAAGTTGCTGGGACTGCCCCAGCATACCGTCAGTTTGAGTGACAACAGCTGGTCAAACACTCTTCATGCTTGACAATAGCGTTCACGGGTACTTTCTCGCCACAGTACTTATCATAGTGAGACTGCCACATTACAATAACACATCTCAGACTTTAACATAGGCAAGGAAGGGTTGGGTGTTGTTTTAACCCTGTGGGGTTGGGAGATAAATGAGCACTGTCCCAGATGCATGTCCTTGTCCCCCAGAAGGATGTCCCCCCCCCATGAGATCCTCCTGCATGTTACCACCCATCAGTTAGCAACCTCACCTCTCTAGCCTCATGGAAAGGGGCTCCCGTCTCGGGAGAAGTGACGTTCTCTGTAGGATCGTCACATACCGCACTGAAAATGTGACACCAAAGCGAAGGTGGAGAAGGAGGCATGAGCAACAGAGTTGTCATGACAGGATACGGAACACGAGAAGAAGCGAATGCCGACCCAGTCTTGCGATCCCAAAGCATTGTAGGTAACAGGGAAAGTAGGAGAATGCAGCATCTATAACAATTGGCATAAACATATTTGGTTACTCATGAAAACCGAATATAACGATTGGAGTACTCTTACTCATCGCAGTAAATTGTGAGAAGCGACAGACAGAGAGAAATCTTCCTGGGGTCAGCCTACTCGTTCCAGTGAAGAACCAGATAAGAGAGTACGAATCCTTCAGGGAGAGAGCCTCTGCATCTCAGTGAAGGACTAAGTCATAAGAAGAGTGAGAAACTCTTAGGGACACAGCCTACTTGTCCCTATGAGAAACCAGATATGAGAGAGAGTAAGAATCCTTCAGGGACACAGCCTCTTCGTCCCAGTGAAGGACCATGTCATAAGAAGAGTGAGAAACTCTTAGGGACACAGTGTCTGGTTTTGTGCTCACCTGAGATTTCCTGCAAATCTAGGTTGATGAAGAAGGCGTCCTCCAATGGGTCCTGTTGGTCTTTGTATCCTCCTGAAGACAGTCTGCCAGTTAAATTAAGAAAACAGGCAGAATAACGTCCAGAGCAGATGGCTCTTTAAAGAGCGGGAAAAACCTGTTACAAAGGGAAAAATCCTGCACGGGTTCTATTTGATTGCTGTATTTGTAATCCGTATATTCCTCCAATACACTGATGAACATGATAAGAAAGTATGCAGTCCCAGTGGGTGGACAAATCATAAGAAGAGTGAGACTAATCACTGGGTACATGACACAGATCCCAGTGCAGAAACTAATAGTCATAAAGATATAGCAAGTGCTAAAGGGAGAACTGTGCGGGGGATGTGGCCAAGCGGCATCAGAGATGGCCGCATAGTCACGGAGCTCCCGGGGCATTGTAAAGCTTTAATCAATATGAGCAGTTAATTCAACATATTTATACTTTATTTTCATAGATTATTGGTGCGGACAGCAAGGGCTGTATTTATTGTCTTGAGCTGTGAGGAACCGATAATGGGGTACCTTTTATTGGACCTCAGCGCCCTTCCGTATTTTTAAGAGAGTTGTTTTTCAAGGTCGCATAAGCAAAGGTAACAACAGAGTCATTGGCTCCTCTACTCCGTTTGACTAGAATACTGCGTTTGTAGCTACACTGAAATACGCTCATGCGCCCAAAACCCCGAAAAAAAAGACAAATAGTCTAATTTACGGTGATTCATATTTTTATGTCCAAAGAATGCCCTTTATGATGACACGTTTTTGACGGCACGTCCGTCTTTTTCAAATCAGAGCCAGTTGTGTGTTGTGTGATTGGTTTTCTTAACAGCTTATGTTTTCATTCACAAGATAAATCCCAGCTTGTTCTACAGTGGTCTGTTCCATGCGTTTCTGTCCTTGGTGCAAAAAGTATGAGCGTATTTCAGTGCAACTACAAACGCTGTATTTATTGTCGTTCCCCTCCATCACTGCTGCTGCATTTGACTGAACTACCATTTCTCAGCAGATCCTCTCAGAACTCACGCCTCAGAGGCTTTCATTCTCGGCTTCTCCCGCTCATTATCGCTGTGCTTACCGTTTGCTTAACAAAGAGACCGCACTCATCAAAGACTTTCTGTCAGCATCGCCTTGTCCATGGAGGTAACTTTTATCGATATGGATGTCTTTTGAAGGTACATTCCAGCTGTAATTTGTATTGCGTGTACGATGCGTTCCCTCCTGGGCAGAACCTTCTTGCGCAGCATAAATATACAAAGTACTGTTGCCGGAATAGTCGCTTGCTTTCCACGCTATTTATACACAGTTTCCTTTGCCCTGGGCATTTTTTTTTTTGTTCAATTCATAGTGCAGCTTCTGTGGCCAAGCTCCAGTGAGGCCCCACACCCTGTTCCATCTGACGCTGAAGCTCTTCTCACAATTTTCTCACGTCACCTCCTGGCTTCATTGTCAAAACCACGCCTACTCTATACTGAACTCTGGTGGTTAAATTGCAATTCACACCTGTTGGCTTGTTTGAATCCCTATCAGCTCAGTATTCAATTTAATAATCACAGCTCTTCTCCTTTTTACCTTCAAATATGGTGAATATCACCAATTCAGAAGTATTACTTGACAATTCACCCTTCAATGCCTACTTAGAATTTTTTTAGCAGAACGTGGTAATATCCGAACCTGTATATCTTCCCTGGATTCTTGCTCCTCATCCATTCAAGAAGAACTCCAAGGCTTTCAAAATGAAATTAAAACGTTCTCTTCCAGGATTGAAGAAGTTGAAGAAAGAGTCTGCATAGTGGAGGATAGGCTAGAAGGCCTTGAAAATATGCAAAAAAGAATTGCACGATTGGAAGGCGAAGTTACAGATTTGGAAGATAGGAACCATAGGGACAACTTTCTCTTTTACGGGTTTCCTGAGAAAATTGAAGGAGACGACCCCATCAACTTCCTCATTAAGCGGATCCCTGCTGCCCTTGGCATCAGCTTTTCACCTCCTCTAGAGCTTCAGCGGGCTCATAGGATTAGACCGTGCTTCTCCAGCAATAATACTTCGCCAAGTATTTATCGCTTGCTTCTTGAGACATCTGTAGGCACATCAAATTCTACTTACAGCTAGGGAAAATTCTCCCATTCTTTTCCATCCCTCCAGACTTTTCCAAAACTACCCAAGCCAAGAGGAAAAGATTCTCAGATATGAGACCTCTTCTGAAATCCCTCAATGTTAGATATGGTCTTTTAGATCCTGCAAGGATGATAATTAGTTTCCTGGATGGCCTTACCAAAGAGTTCACAGACCCAAATGACCTCTACAATCTTCTTCAAACTCTTCAAGAATCGCCGATGGAGACAACCATACAGAATCCCTCAGTCAATATCAATATCAAATGTCAATGTCAATATCAAACCGGATTCCCCTCTTCTTTCATCTTTGTACAAAAAACCTAAGAACCAGCACATCAGGTACACACCTAAGCACAGTAGATTAACCTCCTCAATTCCGTCAGATGTTCCTTCTACTTCTACCCATCTGAGGGACAAATCGAGATCCCCAATTAAGTCCACTGATCCTCCTTTTTCAACTTTGCAAACTTGAATGTCTTCATAGGTGGGCTATACTTCAGCATTGCCCTATCCGATCAATTATTTATCCTTTAACTAATTTTACAGTTCATTTTTTAACAGTTTCATTGGCCGTTTGTCTGTTCATGCTCATAACTTTTGACGTTTAGCTTTTCTCTTGTTCCTTGCTTTTCTATTCCTGTGCTTATTCCGTCTCCATACTCTGGTATCCCCCATGATACTCTTGCTCACCTTCTATTTAACTATTCTCATCATTATCTTATTATAATTACTTATTCTTATTTCATCTCTTTTATCCACCCTGCTCAATCGTACATGTTTCTATTTCTTTTGTTGTGCCCCTATGTTTTTCCCCTTGTGCCCTGGCGTTATTTTGGTACTTAGAAATGTGTACATTGATGTTGGTTTACAATGCTGTTTATCTCACCCATTGTATTACATATCTGTTTTACTTCTTACTGTGTTTTTTATTTTTCTATTGGTACTGTGAGCTTTTGTAGTTTTACAAATGTCTATAAAGTTTTTAACTTGGAATGTCAAAGGGCTGAACCACCCAATCAAACGTAGTAAGATAATTTCTCAACTAGCCAAACTTCAACCTGATGTTGTATGTCTCCAAGAAACCCACTTGAGTACCGATAGTGAACATTTCAAGATCAGATCCCCTTGGGTCAGCCACACGCTATGCCTTAGACAGAAAAGGTGGTGGTGTCACTATATTAATCAATAAACACCTACATTTTACAATAGTTAGTGAAGAAAATTATCCTGAAGGTCGCTGGATCATTATAGAAGCGATTATTAACAACCTGTCTGTCACTATAATCAATATTTATGGTCCCAATGCCCCTAATCCCTTTTTTCTGGTCTAATTTGAGCTCAAAGCTCTCACAGACGATTTCTGATAGACTTATTGTTTGTGGAAATATGAATGAAGTCTTTGACTTTTCCCTTGATCGCAAATCTTCCTCAAACCTTATTAATTCCAAATCCCGCAGTAATTTTTTAAACCTACTTCAAAATCTTAATCTAATTGACTCCTGGCGCTTTTGCCACCCAGACACAAAAGACTTCACGTTTTACTCCCCTCCACACAAATCATTTTCTAGACTCGATTATATTTTTGTTAACTCCTCACTAACTCCTGCCATTTTAAATTCTATAATTGGCCCCATAACCATTTCAGATCATGCCCCTGTCTCCACCACCTATTTCCAAACTTTCTCCCACGTGGAGATTTTATTCTTTTTTCCTTAACGACAAATCCTTCATTGACAAGACTAAGACCTTCATTGATGATTTCTTTTTTAATAATCGCCCTGAGCAGACATCCATCCCTAACAATTAGGATACTTTCAAGGCCACCCTTCAAGGGTTTATAATTCAATATGCTGCTACTAAAAAGCATTAATCAGAACTTTCCCACAACACTCTATTATCCTCTATCAAACTTCTTGAACAATCGTACTATGACAGCCCTGACTCCAATACTTTGAAAGCTCTCATGGCCAAACGTATGGAATGTGATACATTTTGCACTGATAAAGCTGCTAATTCAATACTTAGATCTAAAACTAAATTACACTTTGGCTCTAAAAAAGCCGGAAAAATGCTAGCCTCTTATTTAAAAAAGAAGAAAGAAAAATTGCTCATTACCCATATCCTCTGTCCTGATGGTATTAGATTAACCAACCCAAAGGATATTAATAATGCCTTTCATGACTTTTACTCCAATCTGTATTCCTCTGATCCTTCTATTAACACTTATGAAATTCATTCATTCTTCAGCAAAAACTAAAAAAGTGTCCCCTAATTCCGTCAACCTCTCCTCTCTTAAAATTACTTATTTCTCTTGCAGAAATCAAACAAGCCATTTCAGCCCTCAAACCTAATACAGCTCCTGGACCTGATGGGTTTTCCATTGACTTTTCCAAAACCTTTGTTGATTCCATCACTCCAAAACTCTTACAATTATATTAGCAGTTTATCAAAACTGGTCAAAGTCCCGGTTCCTTTGGTGAAGTGCTTCTCATACTTTTTTCCAAACCTGACAAAGATTCCACCTTCTTTAACAATTATAGGCCCATCTCTCTTATTAATTCCGATTCCAAGACATTCACCAAAATCCTAGCTAAACGATTAGAACCATACCTTCCTCTGACCAATCAGGATTTTAGCAAAGATCGCCATGCTTCCTCTAACACTAGACCTTTGTTTAACACACTCACCCATTCCCAAAATTCAGATGATCCTCTAGCTCTTTTAGCCCTTGACGCTGAGAAAGCTTCTGACCACGTCTCTTCGCCTTTTATGTTTCAATTCTTAATTTGGCATTGCTTCCCCCTTATTTTATGAACCTAGTCAGTCTTGTACGCCCCCCCTACTACTAGAATTCTTATTAATAATTCTCTCTCCTCTTCTTTTCAAATGAAAAGAGGCACCCATCAAGGCTGTCCCCTTTCTCTCCTTTTATTTAATCTTGCACTAGAACCTCTCCTTCAAAACATTAGATCAAATCCCAACATTAAAGGCATCTTCATCAATAATTTTGAAGTTAAACTCTCGGCCTATGCCGACTCTATCTTTCTAACCCTGCCTCCCCCATCCTACACTTAATAACTACTATAAATCACTTTTCTATGGTCTCTGGCTACAAGTAAAATGTCGATAAATCTGAGGTCATGCCTCTCACCAATGCCTGACATCCTGCCAATACCCAACTATTCGGCGTGTCTTGGCAACCCTATCATATTAATTATCTTGGGCTGCAAATCGCTAAAGATATACACTCTACTATTACACTCAACACCAACTTCTTAATTGAAAAAGTCACAGAAATTACCTCAATAACAATGATGATTAGACCCACTATTTTCTACTGTCTGTCCATGATCCCTACTGCAATTCACTCTTCATTCGCTTGACTCTTTTCTTCTAAAATGTTTGTGAAACCATAAAGTACCAAACACTGCTATCAATTAATTAAGACGCCCTAAACCTTCAGGGGAAATTAAATTCCTTAACTTCCAATTATACCATAAGGCTTTTATTTTAAAGCAATTAACTATCCTTAAACATTTTGAAACCCAATCTGAAATTGCCCCTCTTTGGGTGATATTGAAACTAGTTTTATCTCTCTATAGGACTATAGGAGGGATGATGAGCACCCTAGTTAGTTTTGTTAGGTAAGGAAACCCTTAGAGTAGGTAACGTCAGGCATTTTCTTAATTAGTTTGA
The DNA here is from genome assembly GCF_040938575.1 of Ambystoma mexicanum. Classification (NCBI taxonomy): domain Eukaryota; kingdom Metazoa; phylum Chordata; class Amphibia; order Caudata; family Ambystomatidae; genus Ambystoma; species Ambystoma mexicanum. The sequence goes on from NC_090926.1 coordinate 352,310,791, forward strand.
ATAAACACTTCTTGAAATGGCAAACCCGAGTCTGTCTCCTCCTTCTGACCTACCACAATGTCCAGACTATTCGCTTCCTAGAATATCCCAATACAGGTTATCCCCTACCAGGTAATCTGCCACTCTATTCCCTCCCAAAATATCCCCTTCCACAATATATCCTCCCTAGAGTGACCCCACTATAAATTATCCCCCAGCAAGAGTATCACCTCTTATTATCCACCCACCCAATCCAATCCTAGGATGTTACCCCTGAGGGCATTCATTCTCAATTAATGTGTTTCAGACTATCACTTTCCTACATTATCAGCCACTGTGTTTGTCTCAACCAGGGTATCCACCCACAGAGTAGCCCATAACTACCACATCACAATAAATCCCATTCCAATGCATTCCTTCCTAGTACCTCACCAAGTGTACTCCTTGCTCATCATACACTGCTAGTATACCCACACAAGGTGTCCCCTACAGTTTATCCCCGGGTACCGTCCCCCAAAATATTATCTGTGTGCGTCCCGCAGCATGCAGGGTTTTTCGAAACATATGTCACTGATTGGTCCTGTTGCTCCCTGTTCATCTTTCCATAGCTGTGGAAATAGGCATTACCAGAGTCGGACTAGGTTATAAAATCGTCTCTGGCACCAATGAAAAAGTGGCCCACAGTTGCAAATGGCTATTCATTCCTTTTGTGACAGACTGTTTGAGTAGTACCCAAGTGGGAGGTTTTTGATAGAATATGATTCAAACTGTGCAGTATAAAGGATATTTATTCAGTAACACTGTTCAAAACTACTAGCCGCATGGTGAAGTAATTTATCAAACTGGCCCATTTTGACCAAAAAAAGGTCCAACTCTAGCATTTTGTGTTTTTGGTTCTGGCATTGCTCTACAGCCCTATAGGCCAGTCCGAGCCTGGGCATTACTTATTTTCTCTGCTGATGGCCCGGCTAGTGGCTCGGGAAGGTGGCCACTTAATGAACTATCAGTTTTAAGACGAACAGATACCCACATAGATCCAAGGATGAGACCTCTCAAGTGGGACCTCGTAGAGTCTAAAGCTTGTAAACCTCTTCTCCGCATGAGGTCAAACCCCTCACAGCCTACAGCAGAAAGAGAGATAGAAGCAGACTGTTCTCAGAGGGTTCCACTAGACTTCAGGCGGATGCTGTGCAGTCACACATTATGCCGATACTCTGCATTTAAGATGGATAAACCAAAGATGCAGATGTGTTTTGTTTTTGGTTGGGTACGCTTTTGTAGGGGAATAGTAGATGTCACTATACATCTTAAATGGCCATTTTATATTTAGATGGATTCACAGTGGTCTGAGGTTGATGCACTCTATTTTAAGTGATACACTGCATTTTAAGTAGATCGTTGATTTGTTTATGTCTTCTGCCTTATGCCTTATTTATGCATGGAAGCAGCAACCTCGCTGATGTGGTCGCCATAATGAAAGGCTGCCAGTGCCGGCCGGGGTTGCTTATTCCTTTTACAATGGGTGCCAAGAGGCTATGCAGCTATGGGAACAGCGGCACAGCTTTGCACTAACTCACCTCTCACCCTTTTGTTTTTCAGGAAGGAGACAAATGTGGAAGCAGCAGCAGCAGTTCTGACAGCGACTCTGAGGTAAAGTACCTTAGCTGCCAGCAGCAGGTGCCTGGGCTGGATACCAGCTAACCAGGACATGCCACGCCACATTAGAAATGCGCATTAAGGCTTTGTGATTTAGGCATGTAAACACCCAGCTTTCTTACTATGATGCCTAATACTTTTGGCACATGAGGGAAGTAAGACCCAGGGACATAATCTAATTTGCTCAACATGATAAATTTTCATTAAGTGTGTGAGGTAGGGTTAGAACTCATTACTCCTGATTACACAATTGACCGCTTAACCATGGGATGCATTTCAAGATAGCTAATAGACTGTAGGCCTTGTTACAAGTTTGGTGGTAAATCTGCTGAATCACTGCCAAAATCAATTAGCGTTAACAACCCTCAGTTCTGTGGATTAACCCCGGGATTATGAGTGTTGGCAAGGTAGTGTTAATCCCCATTTTTGGAGTCCATAGCTCTCCAGGGGGATTTTGGCAGTATTAACGTGAGCATTAATTTCTCTGATTTGGATTTTCCTCCAGCTTGATGCTGGAAGTAAATCATCTGCTTTAAGGTCAAACACACGGCGGTGCAGTAAAAATGGCAGAAATTCTGTTGCTGCCAAAAAAGTTGCGTTAACGGAATTAACACTTTTTTAACCACAGCTTCGAAACCATACCGAGGCCATACATACCGCTAAACCACATAACATGTAGCCACCAGATCACGCCTTAACGGAACCTCTGGACCAGTTCTCAACGTAACAAACAGATCACTTCAAAAAAATTTCACTAGTAGACCCCATCTCAACATATCCGATAGATCACAACAACCACATCTCATCCAAGAGACCACATCTAAACTTAACTAAAAGACCACATTTTAACTAAGTCACTAGAGCACATTTTATCGTGACACTAGACCACATATCAACTTAGCCATTAGGTCACATTTAGCAGCTTCTCCAACTCTGAATGTAGAAGACGATAGGCCACACCTGAACGGTCTCAAATTAACCGCTCAATCTGAACTCAACACAGTCACTAGGCAACATTGCAAATTATTCCTCTTTCTCTCTCCCTCTCCCTTGCTAACCTCCTCTCTATTCACGCCTACTTCCCTCCGCCTTCTCTTTCCTAACTCTGCTCCGTTTTGCTGACTGGTCGCTTGGTGCACCTCCAAAGCCGCGCAGGTCTCAGGCTCCCACGCCAGTCCTCGCACTTGCCCCCACACCTCTGCACTCTGCTCACCACTACTGTACTTCTGGAATTCGTTCCATGAGAAGGGTAACCTCTTTGCACTTAACCCGGGATCCTGCTGGACTGAGCTCACTTGTTCCCTTCCCCCTACCTTTCACTTCCTGTCTGCGCACTTACATTACCTTGAATGCACCAGGCCTAGTTCGCCAGGCCTAGTATGGTAGTTATTTTTTTATGTATGTTCTTCTCTTTCTCCTCCCCCCTTTCTCGCCTTCCTTCTTGTCATGCACTTGTACTATCTGAAACGTTGTTGGCCTAGTACGGTAGTTTATGGATTGTATGTTCTTCTCCCTCTTCTCCCCCCTTTCTCGCCTTCCTTCTTGTCATGCACTTGTACTCGTAGTAATGCCGTCAGGCCTAGTTTGCTAGTCATTTTCTGTTAGATCATTCGGAAACTTCAAGGCCTCAGAATGACTCTGTATTCCCTTGTTCCCTTCCTTTCCCGCCTTGAAGCGCTTTGAAGCACTTCACTTGTGTATAAGTGCTTTACAAATTTACAATTACTAGAGTAATTCCAATGTATGGATATGACTGTTTGGATAGTTTCTAACTTCTCCATAATAAGGGATGGCGACTAACCTAAATCATGGTAACCGGGGTGCGTGCACACTTTGCCTGGCTCGTCTAGTGCAAAATGTGGCTGAGCAGTCAAAAGCAACTCTTAGAATAGAAATGGGGTAATAAGGTCATAGCATAAAATATTGTCCACTAAAAGGTGCTATGAAAAGACACAATATCTTCTAGGAAGCTAAGTAACTTTGGTGCAGGTTATAGGTAACTGGTAAATAAGGTTTAATACAGAGAGTATTTTAGTGTTATGCAGCAATGATATTCCCAGTTACGGTCATTGTCCAATGCTCATTGGATTATCTGGGATTCATCTCTGCTAGTCTGCACCCCAGGGTATGCATGAATCGAATGCACTCCACTAGATGTCAGCCTCTAATAGAAACCACCTTCAGATTGGTAGATACAATTCCAAGGCTCCGGTTCTCCCTCTCACCCCCAACAGCCCCCATTTAAGTGTAGGGGTCACTTGTTTGTGTTGGGAAAACACTAGCTGCCAAAGTTTCAAGTTTGAGACGTCACACTTCAGCATTGGCAGGGATGCCCTCCAGTTCTTGCACAAGGGTTCTGATAGTTACAATAAAGTGCTGCAGGCATACAGGGCGATGATCCACTAGTTGGATGAGATGCAGCACTAACTCTTGTAGCTGGGATATGGTGCAACTCTACTATTTATAAGTGCTACTGCTATAAGTGTAAGTTTCTCTTTGTAAATATCCTGGTAAGATCTGATGTATAGACCAAACGCTGTAACTTTTACTACTCTATGCTCTCATATTGGATATCTGTAAAACGTGTAACTTATTGTTTTTCTATAATATGCCTGTACTTTATGTAACTTGTAAGATTAGCGCCCAGCTGCCTAAGGGCTCGGTGCGCTCTATAAATAAATAAACTAAACTAAACTAAACTAGTGAGCTACTGGCATGTTCCAGCTATCAGAATTCAGGTAATAAAACGGACTATTTGAATTCTTGTTGATTCTTGGACTGTAAACCTTCTACACTTTGGTCACAGGAAAGTTAATTGAAGGCCCTGTGTTTCTTCTCAAGGGACCAATGCATCTAAAAGTGGTTCACCGCTGGATATCTTTCAACCCAAGCTCTTTAAATCCTATGGAAGTTGCAGAAAACCACCTATTCATTCTGACTGATTTTTCTTTTACATAAGAAGGCTTTAGCCACATACATTTTCAAAAAGCCTACCTTTTATCCAGAAGAGCTTCTGGCCAATTTTGAACCTGCCGAACTCGCTAACCGTCTTGGGAGTGCAGCAGTAACCCAAACAATCTTACATTGATGCAAACAACCTTTTAGATTTCCAGTTTCCAGCCTGCATGAAGCACAGCCACTGTGGCCCTGTCTGTCTCACCACCTCTACCTGAAGAATACCAATGTTTCACAGGAGCCTTGGCACAAAAGGATCCCTTTCTGTGTTCGATGTGGCCGACCATACCATTTTCAGCCATCAGCGCCCCCCCACTTGGAATAACCCAGTTAACCCTCTATTATTGATTCTGCAGTTAAAGTATTCATATCTTTTCCTATTAGTTTTTGATGTACCACCCGCAGAGCCAAGTGTGTCGCACAACGTTAGATTTCCCTGACGTGAATGTTTCACACAAGGAACTGCGAGGAACTAGGAATGAGACACGGACACAGACTCATGTTTGTGGTTACAAACTTTTATTCAAATAATAAAATGCATTAGTGCCTTACTTACTCTCAGAGGTATTTCTCTACCTCAACCGGCCACAAAGGGTCTGTCCTGTGCCAAGATGTCCAAAGCAAGAATGTCCTGTGCCCGAAACCTTATCCTACCCCTCTCATTCTAAAAGCAACTATAAGGTGCTATGGGTAATGTTTTTGGATCAAAAAGTACACAAATGTTCAATTTCAACAAAAAAAGGTATAAATCCAACAGAGGTTTCAAATGGTGCTGTTCACATTCCAGGGAATGGCTCCCTTCCCCAGGTTTCCCTTTACCAAAACAAAAGTTCCAAAATAAAAACCAAGTTCTTTGTAGCCCAAGAGGATAACCCTCTCCTCTTGGTGTTGCAATTCACTCCAGGGAAATGCCTCCCATCCCTAGGTCCTTTCCACATGCAATGCACTTCAACATCCTAAGGGCATGAATCTTCCTTTTGGATTCTCTTTTTGAAATGTCACAAATGCAATTAAAAATCCTACGGGCATAAACCTTCCTTGGGATTCTCTTTTCAAAGTTCCAGTACTTGGGTGTGGGTCTCAGCCTCACACAATACCTGGTGTACTCCCCTGCCAGGTTCTTGCGTATAGTTGCTTTACACAATTTGGGTGTGGGTCCCAAGCTCACAAATGCCTACTATACTCTCGTTCCAGGACTTTTCTTCCCCAAAGACTCACAGGTGCCAGGTTCACTATCCTGCCAGGGCTTCTCACAAAAGTTCACAAGTGCTTGGTTTAATATCCTGCCAGGGCTTCTCACAAAGATTCACAAGTCTCTGAATTTGGGGTGCAGGTCTTTGCCATGCTTTTAATGCCTTTTCGTCACCTCTACAGAGCTTTCCGCCCTCTCCCATGGTGCGTGGCACTTGCCATGAATCGCCCCGGTGTCCCACCTTCCCCAGCTGGGCTCACCCGTTATGTGCAGCTGCTTCGACGTCCCTTGCAAGCTTCCCTGGTTGCTGCACTTGGCCGGTAGGTCGGAAAAGCATCCCGTCTTTGCTCCCCTCTTTGCCTGGCTTCCGAGGTCTGGGGGCAGCATTCTGCTGTCACTGCTCGTGCACCATGACAGCTCTGATTCTCCGACTTCTCCTTCTCGTGGTATCAGCACTCCTTCGGGGTTGGGCAGCACTTGGTCTGCTCCTCCTTCTTCTGTGGGCCTTGGGTACAGCTGGGCTCTCGCCTAGCCATTCCTTCTTCCAATGGGAGTCGCCTGCTCCTGTCAGTTTCTCTATCCTCTGCAAAAGTTTTGGGGTTTTAAAGATCCTGCCACAGCGCCACTCCTTCCAACAATTAGAACGTGTTGTTGGTTTGGTATACAGTTCTTTTGCCACAGGATTTTTCGTCGCGGGACTTTTCATCGCCGTTTTTTTATCGAAAAAAAAAATCGTATTTTTTTTTGGGGGGGGGGGTTAAAAAAAAAATAAATATTTGTGGGTGAAAGGGAATAATAATAAAAAAGGAGGGGTTTGGGGTGGTAACCCCCCCCCAAAAAACAAAAAAAAAGTGAGTTTTGTTCAATAAAAAAACGGCGATGAAAAGTCCCACGACGAAAAATCCCGCAGCAAAATAACGTAGAACCGTTGGTTTTCGGGCTCTGCAGATCATCATCCCTCTATCCCTCTTCCTCGTCCCAGTCATGTGGGTTAAGTCGTGAACAGGCACAGGACAATCAGTCGTGTTTGCTTTCTCCTTTTCTATGTGACAATATGCCATAAAGGCATGAGGAATGGAGGGAATATCCCTAAAAGGGGTATACCAGGTCTCATCTGCTAATGGGCCTCATTCCGAGTATGGAAGTAACCATGCCGCTTTTAGCGGAATGGCTACCCCCCATACCGGGTACCAGGTCCGGGTCCCACAAAAGGGGATTTACCGGGCCATTTCGATCTTGGAGGGTCCAGTAAATCCCTTTCACGGGACCCGGACCCGGTACATCCCCATTCCCATTTAGCCCCCATAGGGCTCAATGGGAATAGGGAGGATGCTAACAACGTGCCCGTTAATGACAGGCCCGTTGTTAGCATCCTGGTCTGCTAGCGGGTCCTGCTAAGGACGCCTGGTCTGACCAGGCGTTCCAGAGCGTGACCCGCTGCAGACCTCGTAATAGTTCAGCCCAGAATGAACGGTGCCGGTGACTTACCGGCACCGTTCATTCCACGGCCTCCTAACTCCTAATGAGGCCCAATGTCTCACTCCGCCTCTTCAGGCTCACCTCCCCCATTTGATGCTCCCTCGCATAGCCACCCCCAGGGTCCGGCTCAGGTAGCAACTGCCGTCCCCTAGCCACATGAGGAGAGGCTACCTCTAGGAAAGAAGTGATGACATTATCAGATTCATCACAGAACATACCAGGCAGGGATATTGGATGTCACAGTAAGTGACCTAAGAAGCTGCATTTTGGGAGAGGAAATATGACCTCATGTTCAATAGTATTGAGCCGGACGATGCACAATATCACCACAATATGATTGAGCAGCCTGGAGAATGCACAGGATGCGTATAAACCATGTGTGCTGTATTCATTTTCTAAATAATTAAGATTACACACAGTAAAATCCAAATTCTGCTTAATACAAGAAGACCATCAATAAGAACCATTTGGATCTAATTATCAAATTCTTGAATGCTAGCACGGAATGGTACCAGTTCTTTCTTTTCTTTAAATTCAGAAATACTGATTGTTGACCTAGAAGTGGGAGCCATTCCCTTTAGCTAAGTGTCTCTGGCCGCTGTCCTGCTCCTCCTGATGCGGTCAGACTTATTGCATCTTTGAAGCTCATCCCTACCTTGTCCCTTGAGCTCATCAGTAATTCAGATGGATTTTCTTATCACAGAACCATTAAAAGGGTATCAGAATGTGTGCCGTGGCCACAAAGGGTAATCACACTAGTGAACTGCTGCATGGAGCCTGCATTATTTTCTATATTTCATCTTGATGTCACAGCTGCACAATTCAGTTTGGCACTGCAGTTCTTGGCTTTGCAGATAACCCCTGTTCTGATAATCTTTTACCGCTTTTGTGTCAAACTCCCTGCAGTCGCTAGTGGTGGCAATTACCTACATGATCTGAGATAATTTTGACGTTGGTGTCAATATCCTTCGCAAGGATGAAGTGTGAAGCATAGCTGTGACTGGGCCCTTGAAAACAGCTTATCAGGAGAACATTCCGATCCTATGACCAAGTGTTTAAATGTAAATTCCACCCAGCTACCGATGAGAGTAATCTGACACCTGCTTTTGTGCTCTTTATGCTGCAACTCTGGTAAGCATAACTGCCTGTGACAAACCACAGCAGTGGAGGAGTTGCTACAACTCCTTGCCATTGCCACATTTGAATGACATATTATAGAGAATTGTAAGCTGGCTGGCTGTCAGACCTCTGTGAAGTGCCCAATGGAATTAAGTGTTGAGCTAACGCTAACTAGAAACTCTTGAATCAATCTTCACACAGTTTGAAGCTAAGCCATGCTTCACTAAAGGTTATGTTTTGATGTTTCAGATAGTGATAATTTGTTATGTTATCTGATATTTAGACTGCACCCATCACCATTGTAGTGGTCTTAAGGCACCTGGGCTTGTCCGAAAGCTGGCATATCTTGATCAAAATTAGTATATTGGCTTTGTGCTGTTCGAAAATGCCTAGGAATCTGCAGCGTGCTGCAATCCCAGAAAAAAGCAAGGGTTAAACCGCTCCAGTAAAGCACAATTGCTTTACTGGGTCTCTGCTGGGGAACATGGCCATGGGGTCTTCTAGACTGAAAGGCACTACTTTATAGGGGCATAGCTTCCCGGGCATGAGAAAGTGTGCTGGTCTTCTTTTAGTGTTGCACTACCAGCTGCTTGCTAGAGTCTAGTTCAGCCTGTCTATGGATGGATGCTGCATTGGTTATGGGAGCACCCTGCTTGTGATAGGTATGCATACCTGCTCTGGACAAGTAGCATTGTGTCATGCCCCACCTTAAAGATCCGTTTTGTTGGACCATCTTCATGAAGTATGCGTTTGCTAATCCCTCTTGAATGGCCTACGGTGAGCGAGTTTATGAGTAAATGGTTACATTTCTATAGCACCTTTGAGTATTTGGCCACCTCTATGCCTACTGTGTGGAACACCCATCTTGCAGGTTACTTGGAAACATGTACCTCCTTAGTCTCTTGAGTAAGAGCTTCTTTATCACTGGCTGTTAAATAGTCTGGGGTCTTAGGATACCGCCTAGAGACTTTCCTTGCAGTGAAGAAAGCCCTGCTGCCTCTGCAGAGTCCTGTCACGTGAAGATTATTCTTTAATTAGACATTTCAATAGCATTCTATCACACTGAATACACAAAGGGAAACTGTCATAAGAGACCATACATCATAGAAAGGATTGAGACCCACCTTCACACAACACACAATCCCCACCCCATCAGTGGAAAACTGATATTATATACAAATCAGAATAAAAAAAAAAACGCAGCATGCTCTCTTAGGCCTTGCTGGGTTACCCAGCTTCATTTCCAGATTCTCTTCCTCATCAATGATGATATTGAGACCTTTTGTCCAAAACCGTCTCAAATTGTTCAGGACCGCTTCTTTTCCTGTTGTCCCAGGCCATTACCATATCCAGGCCCATTTTCCAAGCAGATGCCCTTGGCAGGTTAATCGTGCTCCAGTGTGCTGCAAGAGCTTTTGTTTGCAAGAAAAAATCGATTGGCATCAATGACAGCCCATACACCCAGTAATGCCAACCTCTGGCAGTTTCTATTGTCCAGGTTATCATCACTGACAAGTTCCAGAGAATTGTGTACCAGTATCTTTGGATGATGTCAAATTTCCAAATCGTATGAAAGGAAGTACCTTTCTCCTTAATACATGTTGGGCAGTAATAATCACAACACCTTCCCATGTCAGACCTTTAAGTAATTAACTTGATGCTCATGTTTAAACTGAACCAAACAAAGTCCTGCACAGGTGGGTGCATCTGATAGATGTTGCTTTTACTTTTTTCCAGTCATCTTTTGACTCACCCTCGTCTACAAACTAATTTTGCTTTAGCTTATCTAATGGGTTGATCATGAAGGAAGTCAGTGCTTTGTGCAAATTTGAGATTGGCTTGGAGCCAATTTTCATACCTCCAGTCATTCACCAATGTGGAGAATTCAAGTATCAAACCTGTGAATTGGAAACCCTTTCCCAGACTGAATTGTAAAGCCTGGAGTTTTTTGTGATGTTTTGACTTGCCATAGAAAGGATGGAAGAACTGATTCAATGTTCTGGAAATTGGCCCTTTTTAGTATTCTGGGAGAGTTTTGTGCCAAATACAAATATTTTGGTAGTGAAATCCTTTTGAAAAAGGGCATCTCTGTCTATTAACGACAATTGGAGTTTCTTCTAATGAGGTGAAGCGTTTTGTCACTGGTGAATAATTAAAATCACAGAACATTTTATCATTAAGACCAGTCTGTAGCCCTAGATATCAAAACATCCCTTCCATAACTCGGTAGGGACTCTTTTAGGATTGCCTTGCTGCTCCCTTAACATGAAATTACATTGATTTTTCCCAATTTATTCTTAATCTTGCATGTCATCAAAATTCCATAAACATTCCTGGCTCTCTACCCCGAAAACTGTGGGTTCCCCAGGTGTAGTAGGATATTATTAGGATAGAGACATATGCTCCCCTGCCCCAGACGGCTACAAAAACTCCACAAAAATTGGATTTTTCCATACCCATTCTGGAAGGTGCTCAAGTGGCACTGCAAAAAGCACTAAGGGCAGTAGGTAACCATGTCATGCTACTCCTTGTTGGATCAAACTTGCCTGAGAAAAATCACATTGACCCTAAACCCTGCCGTGGGTCTACATAGAGAAGCCTCACCCATTCATGATATGCCAGACCAAAACCCATCCTTCTCAGCAAAGCAAACCTGTAGTACCATTCCATATATAGTTTTCTCAGATGCATGGGACTGGGCGGCCAGTGCGGTCTTTGGGTCGAACATAACCCTTTAGAATGAATCCTTTGTTCCATTGGGAGAACAGAGAGGACATTGAGAGCTGGTGTTTTGTGGTCTTTATTTTTCGACAGTAAATTAGACTCCCGGTTCAATTTTGTAATAGTTGTAGTTGTTTTATAGTTTTCTTGGTCAGACATATTTAAATATTTTCTACAATATTCGGGACATGATAGCGACAGGGACCAGACTAGGTCCACTTCATTTCTGAAGCCCAATAATTGTAGAACATGTTTAAGGAGATGAAGTTGTGTGCCCTTTATTACTGCGTAGACTAAGAGCTGAAGGAAAAAGAGCTGAAGGAAAGTCAGGCATTGAAGATAGCTCCTATGCTCCACACTTTGTAACGATGTTTCAATAGGTTGATCATAGTCGGATGCCAGATGATCAGCAGATTGAAAAGGCTGCTTTTGTTGAATACTGGACACTTGCTTTTCAGGCCAATATGTGTAGATTTAAATTTTATCAGCATTTTATATAACACCAAACAGAGGATCAAAGTGAAGGAAGGAATGGGGAGGGGCGATATGTTAAGATGGGGGAGACCTATTTAGGCTACAATATTCACAGGTAGAACATTGCCGAAAACATTCATGGTGTTCTGAGTGCTATAAAAGTCTATAAAGTTCAAAGAAGGAATGTATGTCATGGTATGCTTCCACCAGTCTCTACGAACGTTTCAATTCAATGCAGCTACAACCTGGGATGTATTTCCTGGTTGCTTTGATAAAATGTCCTCTTGAATTGACTCTTGATAGGATCTTTGATACATTTCAAGCAAACTGCTAGGTAATTCCACAGACCAGGATCTTGTGAGCAGTTTTGAATGAATTCTGGCTCTCCAGGTTCTTTTCAATTGAAGTTGCATCAAAGATAGTAATCTGAGTGCTCTTGTAGGACCATAGTGTTTGAAGTTCTCAGAGAGGTATTCTGGTACGTATTTTACATCAGTCTTTCTGTGCTAGGCAGATAACATTCTGAGTGAATCTTTGGTCCATGGGTAACTGTTGCGTACTTGATTAGCTTGATAGAATCCTGAACCGGAGCTGGAGACCTTCTGGGAGCCAAGGAAGAAGGCCAGGACCCTCCACCCCGTATTCAGGTGAGCCTGTAGGGATAAAAGCAACATTAGCAGGACTTCACCCAAACAGGTGGAGGCAGAAGATTGAATACGCCTCTTAGGGATGCTTGGTAACTGGAGTCAGGAGCTGGAGAGGGTGAAATGTAGAATAGTATCAGGGAAATCAGAGGTGAAACTCCTCACCTTTCTCCCTGCCTTCCATCAAAGCCAATAATTACCTTGAATAAGAGTGACCCTACCCTGGACCACCAATCATCATTTTAAGCAATTGCATGAAAAAATGTGAGTCATAAACTTCCCAACAGTATGGAAATCCTGGACATGGTATGTAGAAACAAAAAGCTAAATACCTAAAAAGGAGGAGTAATAGTTGTTGTTGCTGGTTTTCAAGACAATGCTCTTTTGTGAACTTTGTAATCAAATAGGTAGCCGTAATCACATGATCCCATCACATGGTCGGGGATCGCTATTGACACGGCCATTTTACGATGGGCTTCCTTTCTTTACGGGAGCTCCATCTTGAAAGGGTGTATGGGGTGATCCGTGAACACACCAGCTAGTATGACGGCTGGTATACTGCCTGTTATAGGGCTGGCAATCTCGTGATAAAGGTAGGATCCTCCTAGTCCTGGTAACCCTTGGTGGACTCTTGCCTTGGCCGCTAAATATCAGCGAGTCCATTGAGGTTGCCATAACATTCCCAGGAGAGTGGCGCGGACGGCCAGGCCCATCGAGGGGTCCTAACAGTAACCAATTCAGGTTGTAGGGAAGATATGGTACAATCCTTTGAGGCCTGGAATCCCCCTTATGGCCTTGTACATTATCAACTGGAGTTGAGAGATTGACTTCTCTGGTAAGACTAGGTAGATGTTATTACAATGATCTGGTTTGGATAGTAAAAGGGCCTGAATGAGTTATGTGTTGTGTTTCAGGGCTCAGAAAAGAAGTACCTATTTCTAACAGGTCCAATTTAAGATGGGCACTGCAAGGATATTGTGTTAATATAGGGAATGTAATTAATGCAAGAGTCAAACATGATTCACATGTTTATATCTTAGTCTGTGATTTGGGTGATGAGCCTAATGCTGGGGACCATTTGAGTAGTGTTTGTGTTGGGTTCAGGATTCCTAGGGGCAGTGTAATTGCCATTTCGTGAAATGGTGTTGGATGTGAGCTACTGGTGAATAATCATGTGACTGTCATAGACGATGATGTTGCCTGATTTGGTCTCATGAAGGTGAAGGAGCATTTAGATGTCATATGCATACATTTGGAAGGATTTTGTGAAATCATTGCTCTGATCATGCATGTAGTTATTGAACAGCCAATGTGGATCTCGGAGTAACTGACAAGTGAGAGTTTGGGACATGGGATGGAAATGTCAAGTTTTGTCATACATGACCGATCCTTTAGAAAGGAGCTCACCCAGTTAAGGGGTGCCCATTCTAAACCTGTGGCGTGATGAGAATTTTCTGGTCTACAGTGTTGTAGGCTGCAAACATGTGTAAGGGTATGGGGATGCAGTGTTCATTGTTATCTGCTGCTTTGACGGGTTTCTTCTGTAATGCACACAAGTGTGCTTTCTGCTTTCAGGGCATCTTTTTGGTGGGAGCCTGTATTGTTTCTTGTGGTACTTGTTAGTTGGCTCAGAGAATCCTTGGAGTTGAATGGTGAGGAGTATTTCTAGAATTCTTCCCATAAAGGTAATATTAGATACAGGCCTGTAATTAGTGAGGTCTGTAATGTGAGCATTTTTTTTATTAAAGGTGTGATGCTTGCAGTTTTGAGGCTGGTGGGGATTATGCCCTCATTGAGTGTAGAGTTACATTATCGAAATGGCGAGGAAGAGCCAGCAAGAATGAAAGATGCAGGAAATGGTAGCACATAGAAGATGGAAGTCTAAGGGCCTCATTACACGGTAGGCGGTAAGGGTTTACTGGTACCGGTATTTTACCGGTACCGGTAAATCCTTACCGCCTTACTACGAGGTCCCTTTGCGGGTTGGGGATTTTAACGCCTGCTTTTTGCAGGCGTTAAAAACCAACCCGCAAAGGGACTCAGGGAGCTAATTACGGTACCGCAATTTGCGGTGCCGTAATTAGCGCCTTCCCCATTCCCATTATGCCCTATGGGGCAAAAATGGGAATGGGGAAGGGCAATGGTGGAAGGGGGAATTACCGCCCCTCCAACCTTGGAATGGGGCGGTAATTCCCCTTTCCACCAAGGCGGTGCCGGTATTTTACCGGCATGAACCATGCCGCTAATTGCGCCATGGTTCTCCGCCTACCGTGTAATGAGGCCCAAAGTGTTTTCCTTTGCCTTGTAGAAATTTGATTAAATTTATAAAACACAATTGAGCAAGGTTATGGAACCCAGAAAAACACTAGCTCCTGACTGTCAAAAACCAAGTGGCAACAATGACTGCTACTTTTTGCAAAATTTAATACATAAGAAGCATATGTCATAAATACATCAAAAATTATAGGACACTCGACAAATTACATATAATGTACACAACATGGTACAAAAAAGTGCTCAAAGGATCAACATTCAAAACAAATACATTCTCTATGGTCCTTTGCTTGGGACAATCATGAGAAACAAATGTGCAATTGTAATGCAAGGTGCAGAAGTCACTGAACTGGGCGGTGCATCAGTGAAGCACTGAGATAAAAGTCAAAACAACTGTGTTTCAGCCTAAAAGAGCTAGGCTGGTGTAGCTGTTGTTTGGTCGGCCTTCATCAGGATGGGAGAACTATATAAACGAGGTTTCCTATGGATTATGTCAAAGAAATAGGCAGAGATGGAAGTCAGAGGTGTGTAGGGTTCGAGGTCCATTTTTGTATTCAAAGAGCAATAAATGCTGTTATTATGAGTCCCTCGGAAGAGACTGAGTGGAAACGGATCTTACCGTAATGAGTTGCAGAGGGGCAACAATCTAGATGTACAAATCATCCGATGAGGCATTAGAAATTCCAGCAAGAGTCAAATCTGCGGATAATGACCAAAAGAGTACGTGAGGCGAGGACTGAACCTGTACTCCAAGCAAGTTGTGCAATCAATATGAAGGAGCGCTTACCCGCTGAGTGCCTGCAGACCGGGTAAGTCAGAAGAAGGTGGCATTTATGTGTGGAATCATATGAAGATGGACACAACACCTCTAATGGAAAC
The DNA here is from genome assembly GCF_040938575.1 of Ambystoma mexicanum. Lineage (NCBI taxonomy): Eukaryota > Metazoa > Chordata > Amphibia > Caudata > Ambystomatidae > Ambystoma > Ambystoma mexicanum. The sequence goes on from NC_090926.1 coordinate 352,326,163, forward strand.
AAACACACACATAGACTCAGCATGGCTCCCTTTCTTGGACTATTACAGAACTGAACGAGCTGGGATGAGTCAGTCATAAGATGAGCACCCACCTAACCTGTGAGAAATAGTTGCGGTCTGGGCCCCAGCCCGTTCTTGATGGACGAGTCTATGACATTACCATTACCAATAAGGTGCTGCAGTGTGCAGCAGAGGCAAAAGCACCACATTGCACCTTTAACAAAATTACCACCAATATCCATTGTTATGTTGTCCTACCGAATATTCCTTCCCTCCTGAATCCAGATAGTTACTTTTTACAGGTACGCCATAGGGGTAGGGGTGGGGAGAGGGAAGAGGGAAATAGTTTGTTCCCTTTTCATTATTATTTTAATTCCTTTTATATGAGCTTATCCTGACTTGCACCGATTACACAGATGCACTAGGAAGAGTCTAAAACTGACTTTCAGAGATATGTATTCCCCACGACTCAACAGCATGTTTGCATCTTCTTTCTACAAGATTGGGTATAGTCGGATAAAGTGCCTATGTAATGTGAAGTTGTTTATTGAAGTTTACACTGTTGTAAAACTAATAAAAATTCAATTAAAAAGAGATCTCCTGGCCTCTAACTCGGGCCTACCTATCGCTGATACCTACATTAGTGCTACTTCCAGACAGACTATCACGGGTGTCCTCTTCTCTGTCTCTTCTCCAGGCCTATGGACCACTAATCTGATCTCTACCCTCTCCCCTTTTTCCTCCTCACCCATTAATGGCAGCACTAGAGGGGAAGTACTCTTGGAACACTTCTCATTCTCTAGGTGTATCATGAACGTCTATCAAAATGACACTGTCATGGCCCAGGGTCTTCAACCCAATCGTTTTCTCTTTGATCGGCGCCTGCCGGCCCTCATCAACTTCCTACCTTCTCCTGCTATTCCTCCTTCCTCTCTCTCTCTGCACCTCCTTCACCACCTCCGACGGGTGTACCACCCCCCTGCATCCCTCCTCGGAAAACCTTCAAAGGTTGTGACTGGCTACACTTAGCCCCTCTGAATGCTTGATCTGCTGTCAAACATTCATCTGACATCTGCCTCCTTCTTGAAGACTTTGATCTCAACGTCCTTGGTCTCACTGAGAGGTGGTTCAATGCCAGCTCAGTCACTGCTTTTGACTCCCTGACGGCTACAAGTTCCTCTCCAAACCCCGGCCCAACCGACTTGGTGGTGGAGTAGCCCTGATCTTCCTTGAGTGGGTCCCTACCTCCCTCATACCCACCCAGTCCTACACCTTCTTTGAAAGTCTTGTCTGAAAGCTTGGTGTGTCTCTGGCTCTCTCTCTCCCCCTTGCCACTATCTACAGACCCCCTGGCCCAGTGTCTGTCTTCCTCTCGGAATGGGCTGACTTCACCGCTTCTCTTCTGACTTCTAAACTCCTCCTCCTTGGGGATTTCAACATCCACCTTGACTCCACTGTTTCTGCCTCTTCACTCTTCCGTGATCTCTGTACCTCTCCCTCCCTCACTATTCTCCCATCTGGCCCTACCCAATCTGCAGGACACACTCTTGATGTCTTCATTCCAACTGATCTCCCACTCTCCAGCCCTCTCACTACCCCTCTCTCCTGGTCTGACCGCTCTCTCCTCTCCTCTCATTTGGGACCTCTCGACCCCCTGACCGAGCCTCCACCAGCACTGCTACCCTCCTTCGAGGTCATCCGTCCAATTAAACGGGTGTCAGCTGCTACGTTTGCCTCCACCTCTTCCCTCCTAATTCCCCTCCTCTTGACTCTCCCACTGATTTTGTCCTTGCCAATCTCCATCTTGCTATCACTAACACTCTCGACATTCTTGTCCCTGTCATGAGGATCCGCCTGAAACCTGCCTCCAAGCGTTACAGCTGGTACGACTCCGATCTAGCCACTCTGAAACGCAAGTGTAGAGTTGCTGAACGGAAGTGGCAGACCTTGGGCTCATCCCCTGACAAACTGGCCTGTTGCTTCAACAAAAAAAATCTCGTCTCTAAATCTGCTCCAGGAAGAGGGATCACATCCAGGCCCGCATCTCTGGAGCCTCTAACAACATTGATGAAGTCTTCAAAATCTGCATGGTACTAGCCAATCAATCTGCAGTTTACACCTCCCCTCTTCCTTCTCAGGCCCTCTGTACTGCACTGGCAAACCCATTTCTCCTCTAAAACTCAGGACAACCTGATCTCTTTCTCTTCATCCCCTCCCTCAAGCCCTCTGCCTGTCTCCCTGCCTCCCTTGGCCTCTCTGCCACCCCACCCACCCTCTCCTCCTTCTCACCTATCACAACGGATGAGATCTCTAGATTAGTCTGCTCTATGAAGGTCTCATCCAAACAGGTGTCCCCTTGTTCTTCCAGGACCAATAAGGACAACATCTCCTCCCCCTTTCCGGCACTTGCTGACTTCTGTAACCACTCCTTAGAATCTGTCTCTTTTCCTTTTTCTCTCAAGCACTCCCTTGGGCAGCCCCTCCTAATAAAGCCTTCTGCCGACCCCTCGTGTTCAGCCAACTATTGCCCTATCTCTACTACACCCTTCCTTGGGAAGCTCCTGGTGATGTTGGTCATCCTCCAACTGGCCCAACACACTGAGCTCGCTGGTTGTTTACATGACCACCAATCTGGATTCTGAGCATCCAGAAGCACGGAAACTGCTCTCCTGAACACCCATGAAGAACTGCTTGCAAATCTTGACTCTAGCTCTCCTGCTGTTCTCATTCTCCTTGACCTCTCTTCAACCTTTGACACAGTCAACCATTCTGTCCTCATAAAGCGGCTCAAAGATACACTTGGTATCTCAGACCGGGCACTGGATTGGTTGACCTCCTTCCTTACTGACCGCTCCTCCTAGGTGCTCCTGGGCTCCTTTTCCTCTTCCACCACACTCTCTACCTGTGGTGTTACACAGGGCTCTATCCTCACCGACAGAATGGGAATGGGGAGGACGGAAGCACCGCCACTCTGTGCAACAGTGTTACTGCTGCATTTAAGGGTCTGCCCAATCTGAAGTCTGGGTGTTTGGGTGTTTCGCGCAACTAGTGCTGTCGCTATTACCGAATGGTAATTGCACAGAATATTCCTGATTTGGTCCAATGGACCCAATGGGGACTAACAGTTAGCGTCCAACCATACCGCCGGACAGGTGGGTGCTAACACTAATAAAGTTGGGCGGTATCCCAGCTGGGATTCCGCCCAACTCGTGATCAGGCCCACAGAACAGTGACCAAGGGATGTAAGCAGTCTTTTACTTCTACGTGAGTAAACAGCTTTTTCATTTACACGCAAGTAAACAGCTTTTTCATTTACATGCCAGTGCTACATTTCCCATTGTTCAGGTACTTCAGATTTAATAGACAACTTCTACTTGCTTTACTAATTCGCGAATAAACAGGGCACTGGATACTGTGGCTGGCAATGGTCACGCAAGGTATTAGAATGCCGGGCTTCACTCACTGGCTTCGTTAACGCTTGCTCTGTGGGTCGCTTTTCTTCTACAACCTCCACGTCTGTCTCTTTCTGGCTGCTTAAGGACCCACACCCTTCCTCCGTGAAGGTGTCTCTGGTCCAGCCACATGTTTCTGGAGCCTGTCTTGCTCCTAAAACTGACGGCTTGGTAACTGCTCCTCGCTTCGATCTTCTGCACAATCAGAACACTGCAACCACAGCAATCAGGCTCACATGGGGAAAGACAACTCTCCTCCATGACTTCCACTGTGCAGCCCCTGCACTTCAGAGTTAGGGAAACAGGACCCTCACAGAAGACGCAGGTGAAATCTGCTGTTTCCATGTTCCGGCATCCCTCTTGTATGCCCACTTCTGCTTGGTTTGCCAGCCTTGCACCTTCCTCTTTCTGCTACTACTGCTACGACCTGCATTTCACAGTTCCAGCTCCCTCCTCTCCTTCCTATTGCCTGTACCTGAGGGGGCCTTTCAGGCCCCTCAGGTTCCTTCAGGTGTGGTTTCTTTGGCTCAATTGCCTGACTACTACAATGGCGTTAGGCTTAATTGCCTGACTGCTGCAAATGCATGCCTCTTCAGCCCTCTTCCTCGTCCCAGTACTTCTAGGATTATGGGACATGCAGTCCCCTTCAACAAAGTTAGTTTTTCCAACTTCTGCAATTTGGCAAACAGCCATCAAAAGTGTTGGATTATGGGTAAATTTAAACAGCGGGAATTCCCAATCTTCCTGGTCTGTCCTCCCCATGTGATCCTCCCGTAGAACACCACCCGCAGGGTCGGGACCGGGAAGCGTCTGCCTTTCCCTGGCCACATGAGGGTCCCACACAAGGATTCTGTGAGGAATCATCACTGATTCATCACATGTAGGTGTAGTCAATTGGGCAGACTGCCTACCAGGGTGCTTCCCTGGTCACACTACCACCCCCGGGATTTCAATTCCTGTTTCCTCGGCTCCACACTGAATGTACACACTGGGTCTTGTGGTAGCTTAGAAGGAGGAGACATACTAGGGTTTGCCATTTCAAGAAGGATTTATTTAAACTAGACAAAAAAATGCCTGACTTTCCTTACTCTCAGGGTTTCCCTACTTAAAAAAACTAAACTAGTGTGCTCATTGTCCATTCTACAGTCCAAAGTAACAACCTGTCCTCTGTTCAAAATGAGTCTATCCTGACCCTACCACTTATACTAAACAACTAAAGACCAGGAGAATGGCTCCCTTCTCCTGGGGCTTGCTTTCCAACAATGTCCTTTTCAATATAGGATCTTCAAATAGTGCTTAGCTATTTCTTGTACCAGTTGTGATGAATCCCTTGATGTCGTCACTCCTCTTCCAGAAGACGACCCTTCCCATGTGGCCAGAGAGGTGAGGCCGCTACCCGATAGTCCTCCTGGGGTGGTACTCAACTGGAGGATCCAATGGAAGGAGACTGCCTCCGTGGGAGAAGGAAAGACTTTCAAGGGAGAATGCAGTAAATCAACCACCATACCACCATGCATGGCTCAGCTAACAGCACGGATAGGCACAAGCACCCCCACCCTCTAGGTCTCCTCTTTCTTCTGTTACTTCATGCATAGTAACCCTGTCTATCAAGTGAACAATACTGTGACGAGGCAAGAGTAAAGGTAGATGGCTCCAGAAGTACTGACACAAAGAAGAGCAGGGCCATGAAAAGCCGTATGTGGAACCAAGACAAACATACAAGATATCTGAGGTTCGAAGGGGGGCTTACCATGAAAACCAACAAAAGAACACTCCTCAGGGTCAGTCCTGCCCCAAAGGAGCATCGAGCTGGGGAGCAAAGCCACTCAGGGAGAATGTGCTGCAGGCCCAGATGCTAGGAGTAGGGAAAAAGCCCCCAAGAAGGCTGAGCGGAGCAAGGGCTCACCTGAAGGTTGGGAAACTCGACGTCCGATGGCAGGAAGGAAGCCAACCAAGTGGTCCTGCGATGTACAGCGAGAAACCAGCAGAGCAGAGCAACTGAAAGCCAAGATCAGACCACGAGAGCACAGGGGAAGCCAGAGAAGCTTGCAGAAAAATCTCCAAATGAAAGAGATCTCTGTCCAAAAAAACGAATCCCAACTGACCCTACCACTATTCAAAACAAACTAACACCAGGAGAATGACTGCCTTCTCCTGATGGTGCAGTGGTCTGCTTGTACTTTTAGAATATATCTTTTTAATATCCAGTATTTAGTCTCTGGTCCTTTCATATCCGATCCTGTAACTCCTTTATAATATCTTTGTATTTTCACTTAGGGAGTGTACTTCAAATGTCTTTTCCTGCACTCTGTTTGGTCTTTTGGTCCAGGCTGTTTGGCCCTATATATCCTTGTGGGAAATATTTTGTTAGTTGGGATATCATATCTGGGTGATTAACGGTCTCTCTTTGTAGCTTAGGTTTATCCAGGGAATCTTTTATCCTAATTGCTTCTCTTGTCTTCTTTTCCTATTATTCACTCTCTAATCTGGTTCATTCAGTACTTTCTGAACACCAGCGGATTTCCCCTCTTCCCAAGGGGTTGTTACCCAATGTTTAATAATATCTTGCTCAAGGTTTCTCCTACTCTTCTTTCCTCGTTTATGACAGTTCAAATTAGTGAACGTGGTAATTAGGGTTTCATCCCTTCCACTACTATGAGTTCCCTTCACTTCGTAGTATCTTCTCTCTAATATATTCCTCTTGGTATCTCTTGAACAACGGAATATTCTCCCCTCTTATCAGGCTAATCTTTTCCACGGTTTAACAGTCTCTTTCTCAGGTTTACTTATAATCCTTTTTTCCTTCTGGTTATAGTTCAAGTTTGTCAACTTTGTATTTTGGACTTCGTCAATTTCATTGGGACGGGTTTCTCTGATTACATAACGAGTCTGGTGTCTGACTTTCACTCTTTTCTCGTCCGGCATTCCGGTTACCCTTCTGGCTGATATTTCAGTGCGCTGGTGTCGCATAGTCAATCGGGCAAACTGCCCATCAGGGAGCTTCCCTGGTCATGCCATAATTGGAATTCATACTCCTGTTTCCTCAGTTGTGCACTGACTGTACATCACTGGGTCTCAGGCATCTGCTCTTCTTGTTCTGAGCAGCTCTGAACTTCGCGGCTCCTCGCAGCTCTGCTTTTCGCCTATCTTGCGCTGTCAGGGGATCTCTCCTGCTCGCGTATGCATTTCTCCTCCTCTCTCTGATTCAACATGTCCTCTTTATTCAACCTGCTTGACATCTCTGCAGCATTCTATCTTTTGGACCACCTTTGCTGTTGAAGAGGATGCCTAAGCTTATTAATTGCTCTGATTCTGCAATGGCTTGCATTAGGTATTTTCTTGGGCCAAGGCTTTCAAGAAATTTCAGTTGATGAGTTTTAAGGCACCACCAGTACCACCAGTTCCACTTCTGTGTTTTTTGTCTGTCAGAGGTCTCGTCTATCCCTAACACTTTTTAACATTTACACATGTCCTTTATTGGATCTGTTGGACAGTGTTGGGTGACATATACCAATTATGCTGATGAAATGCAGGTGATATTTGAGTTGACCGGTAACTATGATCTCGAATCATCTACAATAAATAAAACCTACTTGCTTGTTCAGGAGTGGATGGCTATGAATTACCTTGTGCTCAGTGATAGAAAAACCAAGATGCTCATTGTCGGAACTGCTCAACATCTGAACTAGTTAGATGAGCGCTATGGTCAGTCTAAGATCGCCAACTTTATCATACCGGTTGTGTCATCAGTTAAGACACTTCAGGTTTACTTTGATTCCAACCTATCTATGAAAAAAACATATAGTGCACTTAAGATCAACCTGCAAATACACCATCAAGCTGTTTAAGCAGATTAGACCTTAGGTATCTACTAATAATCTTACTTATTTGGCTGGTGTCCTGGTCAGCTCGAAAATGGATAAGTGTAACAGCTTGTTGGCAGGCACTTCAAAAACTATTATTAACACCTTGCAGGTTATACAAAATGGTACAATAGGAATCGTGTCAGAATGTACCAAAGTATTAACTGAAAAGGATACAATACTCAAAAGGATACAGGAGGTAGGGTCTTCCGGATCCCTGTTCACACGATTTGATAGTCGTGAAGTCAATAAAAGACCTTCCAAATGATACAACCCTCTGGCTGATAAAACAGGCAGAGCGATGGATCACTGGAAAGGGCGTGGGTAAGGTATAGTAATCCAGCCTAGGACAAATTAAAGTATCATGAATAACTGCTCCAACCTGAGTATGATGAATTAGATAATGACAGGAATGATCACACTGACCTTTATATTTGGGTAGAATAATCCAGAAGTCTCTTGATGGATTTGAATGAAGAACAAACGACAGGGAAGGGAAAATTAGTAAGGGAGACTTATCCCGAACGGAACGAGGCTCACGCTAGATACGGGTTGAATTCACCACAGGATAGCGTCCAAAGTTCAGTTCAAAGTCACTTCCAATAATCCTTGAAAGGCTTCCTTCCCACTATAGGGATCAATCCTTCTGTTAATTCCACAGATGCAGGAGTTAGAAGTACACGCGGTTATAAACAGCCTCGAAGAAAATAACGTTTGAAGACAACGTGCGCGTGTGGATTTACACGCGGGCAGGATTCGCGCAGCCTGGGCCAGCCGCGTGTGAAGACAACGTGCGCGTGTGGATTTACACGCGGGCAGGATTTACGCAGCCTTGGCCAGCCGCACTTGAAGACAAAGAGCACGTGTGGATTTTACACGCGGGCAGGATTCACGCAGCCTTGGCCAGCCGCACTTGAAGACAAAGAGCGCGTGTGGATTTACACGCGGGCAGGATTCACGCAGCCTTGGCCAGCCGCACTTGAAGACAAAGAGCGCGTGTGGATTTTACACGCGGGCAGGATTCACGCAGCCTTGGCCAGCCACACTTGAAGACAAAGAGCGCGTGTGGATTTTACACGCGGGCAGGATCTACGCAGCCTTGGCCAGCCGCACTTGAAGACAAAGAGCGCGTGTGGATTTTACACGCGGGCAGGATTTACGCAGCCTTAGCCAGGCGCGCTTGAAGACAGAGAGCGCGTGTGGAATAACACGCGGGCGGTGTTCCCGCAGTCCGGAACAGCCGCGTTTAGAGACAGCGTGAGCGTGTGGAATTACACGCGGGCAGGATTCCCGCAGTCCGGACCAGCCACGCTTGAAGACAGAGAACGCGTGTGAATTATCACGCGAAGGGATAGCTCCAGGAATCAGCGTGTGGCGGAACACACGCTATCGAAGGCCCAAAAGTAGCTGTAGAAATATGCCAGGATGCAGATCAGAGGTTCAGCTACACAACGCCAATAGAGACGATCAGAAGCAGCGAGTGAAGTTTCTACGCTGCTTAAATACGTAATACCGTAGTTCACGTGACGAAGCAAAAGTCACGTGAAGTTAGCGACGTGAAAAGTGCAAACGTCGTTTTCCCGGTAACGTATCGAATAGCTTCCATTTGGAGTAGAACGGTCTAGCTGTTCTACGAGCGTAGCGTCCAGCATGCATGACAGTGCCATCCCCCAAAGGGACAACCTCTCCCCTTCTTGTGTGAAAGCGCTTCAATAAAGCAGGAGCATGAATGTTGGAAAGAGGTTCCCAGGACCTATCTTCGGGACCATAGCCCTTCCAATCCACCAGATAATATGGTCTACCAGAACGGAGTTTCATATCCAGTATGTCTTGTACCTCGTACTCATCAGACCCCCGCACAGAAATAGCAACAGGCCGTACAGGCAGTCTAGTAGTGTCAGAGAATGGCTTAATGAGTGAGACGTGGAATACAGGATGCACCCGCCATCGTTGTGGCAAAGCCAGACGTACAGCAGCAGGATTAAGAACATGGAGCACTACATACGGACCGATGTATCTAGGCAACAATTTCTTTTTGCCTGGAATTCTTAAGTTCTTAGTGGATAGCCAGACTTTCATACCAGCCTTATAGACAGGTGCGGATACTCTATGAGCATCGGCATAGAACTTGTCACGTCGTTTAGCCTGCTCCAATTGCTGCTTCACCTTTCTTTGTAATCTCTTCAGATCACGAAGAGTACGGCCTGCGGCAGGTGTGTCCAAGGATAGACCGGAATCCAGAGGTATTGATCGGGGGTGTTGTCCATAGAGAGCATAGAACGGTGAAGTGCCTATGGCACTATGATAAGAGTTGTTATAGGCGAATTCAGCCGCCGGCAGTACCGTGAGCCAATCCGATTGGTATTGCAAACACAGACACCGCAGATATTGTTCCATAGTACAATTGACCCTTTCAGTCTGTCAGTCGGTTTGAGGATGATAAGCACTGGACATTCTATCATCAATTAGTAATGCAGATGTTAAAGCTCTCCAAAAACGTGACGCAAACTGCGAGCCCCTGTCAGTAATGATTACTGATGGTAGACCAAAGAAACGAAATATATGTTGGATGAATAGTTCAGCCAGAACAGTAGCAGTTGGTAAACCAATACAGGGAATAAATAGAGCCAATTTAGTGAAATAATCCACTACGACCCATATGGTATCATATCCCTGATTTGGGGGGAGTTCTACCACAAAGTCCATAGATATCATGTCCCATGGTTTGTTAGGGACAGGTAGGGACTGGAGTAAGCCCACTGGTTTACCAGGAGTATTTTTACATTGGATACATACAGAACAAGAAGATACATAGTTTATAACATCTTTTGCCATGGATGGCCACCAACACCACCTTTTGAGCAGGTCCAGTGTTTTCTTCCGTCCAGGATGGGCTGCAATCAAGGAATCATGATTCCATTTGAGGGCTTTATTCCGCATTGAAGGAGTTGGTAGATAAAGTACTCCTTGTGTGAATGGTAAACCGTTATGCACGTCCAGATTCATATCCTGGACTACTTGTGGATGATTTTTTACCCACTCTTGTATTTCGGTTTTTAAGGATGGTTGAACCGAACAACTACAAACCACATGATCTGCCAACAGCTGTATCTGTACTTGTTTTTCTTCCTGCGCCTCTTTACTCATACGGGACAAAGCGTCCGACTTAACATGTTCTCGGGCAGGACGATAGGTGACCTGGAAATCGTATTGGGCAAAAAAGACATGCCATCTGGCCTGACGGGCCGTAAGGCATTTCATGGATTTGAATGCTTGGAGATTTCTATGGTCAGAGTACACCAACACCTGTTGTTTGGCCCCAAGAAGATGATGACGCCATTCTCGGAAAGCATCTTTGATAGCCAATAGTTCCCGCTCAGTAACGGTGTAGTTCCGTTCATATGAGGTGAGTTTGCGAGAGAAGAAAGCCACTGGGTGTTCCTCCTTGGTTTCTGTGCAAACTTGTGAGAGCACTGCACCAATAGCGACACTGGATGCATCCGCTTCAACGACAAACTGGCGATCAGGATCCGGATGTTGAAGCACGGGTGCAGTGGTAAATGCTTCCTTCAGCTTTTCGAATGCTGCTTGGGCATGTTGGTTCCAACAGAAAGGAACTTTGGAACTAGTTAAAGCCGTCAAAGGAGCTACTGTTTTGGAAAAGGAATGGATAAATCTGCGATAGAAATTCGCAAAGCCCAAGAAAGACTGTAGTGACTTGACGTTATGCGGAATCGGCCAACTCAAGACGGCCTTTACCTTGGAACGACTCATTCGAGCACCTAGATTGGTAATGTCGTAACCAAGGAATTCCACTTCCTGTGAATGAAAGACACATTTTTCGGCTTTCACATAAAGATGGTTCTCCCTAAGTCTTTGTAGGACTGTAGAAACATGTTTGACGTGTTCCGATAAAGATGATGAGTAGATCAAAATGTCGTCCAGATAGACAACCACAAATTGGTCCATTATGTCTCTGAATATATCATTCATGAAGAATTGAAATGTGGCGGGAGCATTGCACAGACCAAAAGGCATCACCAAATATTCGTAAAGACCATACCGTGTCTTAAAAGCGGTCTTCCATTCGTCGCCTTCACGAATGCGAACCAAATTGTATGCACCTCGCAAGTCCAATTTGGTGAAATAACTGGAAGTGCCTAACTGATCCAACAGAACGTTTATTAGTGGTAAGGGGTATTGGTTTTTGATGGTGATATCATTAAGTGCCCTGTAATCAATGCATGGTCTGAGATCTCCCTCTTTCTTAGGAACAAAGAATAGAGGAGATGCAGCAGGAGATTGTGAGGGCCGTATAAAGCCCATTGCTAGCGCTTTGTCAATGTATTCTTTTAACACGACATCTTCTTTAGGTGTTAATGAATAAACACGGCCTGTAGGAATTTTGGCACCAGGAATCAATTCGATAGGACAGTCGTACTGTCGATGAGGAGGTAATTGTTCTGCCTGGCCTTTATCAAAGACATCAGCATAATCAGCGTATTCGCATGGTATGATATTGTCGCATTGATGTACAACGCTGATAGTAGAATCCTCCACCATAGAGGCCAATATGTGTTGTTTATTTGACACCTCCTGACTGGTAAAGCAATGTTCATTGCAATGAGTCGAAGGATAATGGAGCGATCCCGAAACCCAGTCAACAGCAGGATTGTGAAGGGTTAACCATGCAAGACCAAGTATGATCTCGTACTGCGGAGCAGCAATAACATCGAAGATGATTTCTTCTGAATGGTTATTTGATAACGTCATCTGAACAGGTACCGTCTCCTGGGTTACCATACCAGAAATCAAAACAGATCCGTCCACGGTGTTCACCGTTTCAGGTCTTTTTTTGTTTACAAGGGGTAAGGAACAGTTCTTGGCATAAGTGATGTCTATGTAATTGCTGGTGGCTCCAGAATCAACCATGGCCTTGGAAACCACTTCTCGCTCATCACAACGTAACGTCACCTGAACTATTACAGGCGCATGTTTAGGAATGGTACTGGAGTCCGATGAAACACTCGACATAGGGACTCCTGCTAATGTCGAGTTTTGGCGTTTCCCGCACGCTTGATGGGTTTTTTAGGACATGTTGCCAATAAATGCTCGGAAGAACCACAGTACATACATAAGTGGTTTTTTCTTCAGTTCTCCCGTTCTGCATTGGACAATCGGCCTCTCACGGCACCTATCTGCATGGGTTCAGGGTCGTTAGAGATGACTGCTGGTGTCTCTGACCGCCCCGAGACTGGCATGAAGGGCTTTTTCTCTCCCCTTCGAGCATTCCTTCGGGCGTCGATTTGTAGAACCAAATCGAGCAGCTCTGGGAAACCCGTAGGAACCACAGGAACTGTAGATAAGGCATCTTTCAGTTCTTCAGAAAGACCCTTGTAAAAAACAGCCATTTTCTTGCTGTCAGGCCATTGGGTTTCCGCCGTCAGTTGATTGAACCGGGCAACGTAAGACATAAGGGGTTGGCTGCCCTGTTGTAGGTTAAGCAACTCTAAATCTGTGGCTTGAGTGGAGTAACGCATGTCAAAGACTTTACTCATAGCAGTCAAGAGATCGTCACAATCGTACAACAAAGGGCTATTTGTTTCCAACAAAGGGTTAGCCCAAGCAGCGGCTGTGCCCCCTAAATGGGAAAGCACGAAGGCTGCTTTTGTGGTTAGATCAGGAAAAGATGTAGGACGGCAAAGAAAATGGAGCCGGCACTGATTTACAAAGGTTCTATAGGTTTTGGGATCACCCGTGAACCTTTCCGGAGGGGCCAAGGGAAACTGAGTGGGCATAACCACATTAATAGTTTCCTGTGGGGGTGCCGTAGTCCCAGATCCAGATGCAGTAGCCATCGGCGCCTGTGCTCCCTGAGGACTACCATGTAGGGCGTCTTGCATAACGTCCATACGGTGTCGTAACATGTCCTGTGCAGTAACCATTTCATTTCTCAAATCGTTGATCAACTGTGTCAAAACAGTTAAAGGATCCGTACCCTCCATGGCTTCTGATTCTGTCAGAATGTACCAAAGTATTAACTGAAAAGGATACAATACTCAAAAGGATACAGGAGGTAGGGTCTTCCGGATCCCTGTTCACACGATTTGATAGTCGTGAAGTCAATAAAAGACCTTCCAAATGATACAACCCTCTGGCTGATAAAACAGGCAGAGCGATGGATCACTGGAAAGGGCGTGGGTAAGGTATAGTAATCCAGCCTAGGACAAATTAAAGTATCATGAATAACTGCTCCAACCTGAGTATGATGAATTAGATAATGACAGGAATGATCACACTGACCTTTATATTTGGGTAGAATAATCCAGAAGTCTCTTGATGGATTTGAATGAAGAACAAACGACAGGGAAGGGAAAATTAGTAAGGGAGACTTATCCCGAACGGAACGAGGCTCACGTTAGATACGGGTTGAATTCACCACAGGATAGCGTCCAAAGTTCAGTTCAAAGTCACTTCCAATAATCCTTGAAAGGCTTCCTTCCCACTATAGGGATCAATCCTTCTGTTAATTCCACAGATGCAGGAGTTAGAAGTACACGCGGTTATAAACAGCCTCGAAGAAAATAACGTTTGAAGACAACGTGCGCGTGTGGATTTACACGCGGGCAGGATTCGCGCAGCCTGGGCCAGCCGCGTGTGAAGACAACGTGCGCGTGTGGATTTACACGCGGGCAGGATTTACGCAGCCTTGGCCAGCCGCACTTGAAGACAAAGAGCGCGTGTGGATTTTACACGCGGGCAGGATTCACGCAGCCTTGGCCGCCGCACTTGAAGACAAAGAGCGCGTGTGGATTTACACGCGGGCAGGATTCACGCAGCCTTGGCCAGCCGCACTTGAAGACAAAGAGCGCGTGTGGATTTTACACGCGGGCAGGATTTACGCAGCCTTGGCCAGCCGCACTTGAAGACAAAGAGCGCGTGTGGATTTTACACGCGGGCAGGATTTACGCAGCCTTAGCCAGGCGCGCTTGAAGACAGAGAGCGCGTGTGGAATAACACGCGGGCGGTGTTCCCGCAGTCCAGAACAGCTGCGTTTAGAGACAGCGTGAGCGTGTGGAATTACACGCGGGCAGGATTCCCGCAGTCCGGACCAGCCACGCTTGAAGACAGAGAACGCGTGTGAATTATCACGCGAAGGGATAGCTCCAGGAATCAGCGTGTGGCGGAACACACGCTATCGAAGGCCCAAAAGTAGCTGTAGAAATATGCCAGGATGCAGATCAGAGGTTCAGCTACACAACGCCAATAGAGACGATCAGAAGCAGCGAGTGAAGTTTCTACGCTGCTTAAATACGTAATACCGTAGTTCACGTGACGAAGCAAAAGTCACGTGAAGTTAGCGACGTGAAAAGTGCAAACGTCGTTTTCCCGGTAACGTATCGAATAGCTTCCATTTGGAGTAGAACGGTCTAGCTGTTCTACGAGCGTAGCGTCCAGCATGCATGACAAATGGTTTGTTGACTGGGCAGGATGGATCATGTTACGGAAGCTAGATGAACACTTCACTGACTTCTGGTTTGCCGCAGCATCACATATAAGATTCTTACACTTACTTATAAGCGTTGAGCTGGGAAAGTCCCAAGCTATCTTACTGCCCGCCTCAGCCGGCACGATGCTCCTGTATCTAGATCACTAAGATCCAATGGAGAGAACAAACTCCACAATCCCCGTTTTAAACTTTAAAACGTTGGCAGAACAAGTTTTAATGTGTGTGCACCTGATCTTTGGAGCAACCTACCAACATGTCTTTGTGTCTTGCCTAGTGTGCTCTGCTTTAAGAAGGCAATAAAGACAATTTTTTTAAACTCCAGTGATTGATTGGGATCCATGGTACTGTTATGATTTTCTGGTTTCCTTATCATCTTTGCTGCCTGACTTCTTTTTATTCATATTGTCTGTCTGTTCTTATATGTGCGCACTGAGGCCTACGGGCGAGCTGAGCGTAATAAATTAATAATAATAATAATAATAATAATAACCTCCTCATCACAGTTGATTGGAAGTTTGTTCTTAAAGAGACAGATTTTATTCATTGATGATCATGGTCTAGAATTGTTGCTTTTTTGCCTCTCAGTTAGTCCCACGTATGCCAGTGGGGGAATGGCTTTGGGAATTCCTGACAGGAATGAGAGTTCTTGTCCCCTAAGGGGGGAGTCTCTGCCAGTGAGGTCCCACTTGTCAAGACCCCTAGGGAGGGTCTTGTGGAGCAGGCTCACCTCCCTAGCCTCAAAGGGGGAGGCTCCCCCTTGGAGAGAAGAGACGGATTTGCTCGATTTGTCACAATCATCATACGATTTTTGTGTGATGGCGTATTTATTGTGGTGTGAGAGGTAATGTCTTGCACCAAAGAAGGCGGCCTAATTTCTACCCAGATGACCAACATGAATGTGGGTGGAGGCACAGAAGGAATTGGATTAGGGTATAAAATCCCTCATGACAATTGGGGAAGGACAGTAATGCTCCCTCAACTAGGTTGCCCAAGAACATGAGTCTGCAGATGCAGAAGCCCCAGTCTTGTAACTGATCAGGTTGCTGAGTCAGCACTCTTTTATATTGGGCTACATTCCTTTCATTATGGCGTTTTTTCTCACCATCTGCTGCCATGCTCTCAGAACAGCCTCCTAGGCTTGCCATGGCACACCAGGAGTCAGGGGCATTCCGCTGCCTGGCAGTTTTAGGTCCACCAGTTTACATTCACAGGTGCATAGAGAGTGCAAGGAGTAGGGGGACAGAAGTGTGGTTCTATCAGCTGTTTCCCAAGTGTCCCCAGTGGCAGAGGGAAATGAGGTGGGAGGATAGCACCTGCAGCAGTTCTCCACTCAGGCTGATTTACCCCAATCAAATGGGAGTACTACCTGTAAAAATGAGAAGAGCATGGAAACTTGCCAGAAAGCTCCGTACAGAGGGAATTCTAAAAACAGATACACACGTTATTTTAAATAGAAAGAAAAAGCATGTCGAAGGAATTGGAGAGTTTTAGTTACAAAGGGGAAAAAAAGGCCTTGGCTTTCATTCACTAGTGATTCTCTGTCCCTCCTGACAGGCACCTGGGGGTTAGGATGCTTCTCTGAGAAGCTGTACAGCTCACTCACTTCTAATACATTATTTATTTCTTCACACAGGGAGAAAAGAAGAAGAAGAAAAAGGATAAGGACTGATGAGTTGCTGAAGCAGGAGAGAGATATCTGAGGTTTGACCGCACTGCCATAGTCCGCCCACAGGAGAGGCCGGTCATTGTTCTCACTGTGTACACTTACACATATTTTGATATTTGCTAGAAAACAATAAAATATAAAATGTGACTCTTGTATTTGTTCTTATTTCAAGTAACATTTCTGCATGCTGAGGTGTAAAGGAGGAGGTCCATACATTGGGATTTTTATACAATGGCATATGTGACGATTCATGGGATCTCATCGATTCTAGGTAGGTGAGCCCACTATGCAACATTCCCCCTAGGGGTGGTGGTCAGCGGGACCTCACAGGGAGGGATTCCCCTTCTTGGGGACAAGGACTCTTGTTCCGTGACTCCCTCCGCCACTTTCCTATGAACATCTCAGACCATCACTGCCTCAGAAGACACAACCGGGACAGACCACTGTGTGCTATTGTTATACCACTTCCATTATCAGAACGCAACGCAAATTTACTGATAAGAAGAAAAGTGGAGGAGTAATGCTGATCGCTCCTCTATGGCAAATAGAAAATACTGTGAATAGTGTTAACTATGGAGTAAGAAAGAATGCTGCAGAGAATGAGAAGCAAGACAACAATCCTTTGCTGGGTAGGACCCAGATAAGATATATACAAATCAAAGAAGAACTTGCATTAAAGAGAGTGGTGTTCATCACAAAGGTGAAACCTGGGAAGTTTAAACCTGGGAGAGAGAAGCCACAGCATTCCAGGAGGCCATCGGGCAAAAGGACGTGCAGAGCGAAGCAGAAAAGCGATGCAGGAACCAGCAGGGAGCCAACTCGTGTGTGTGTGGCAAGTATTGCCAGGTGGTGGCGTAACCTCAAGGAGCTGGACTACGTTGTCCGACAACGACGTCAAGACCATCCAGGAAGATATTCAGCGGAGCCCGAATCAGAGAAGGAAAAGAAGACAATGGAAGCGGTCCTCGAGATGGCGTGATCCCGACCCTGTTGGAAGAACCTGTGATGCCTACCCGACAAGCTAGAGGTAACGGGAATGGCGGGTGAACTAGCAGGGGCCACAGGCAGACGCTAAACAGCAGAGAGTATCACGAATACAGAGAGACTCATCAAACTCGTCTCAGTAAGTGTGAAAACAGCAAAGAGTATAACAAATACTAAGGGACTCATTATACTCATCCCAGTAAATGTGAAAGCTGCAGACCATATAAAGAATCCCAAGGAACTCATTATATTCGTCCCAGTAAGTGTGAAAGCAGCAGACTATATAGCGAATCCAGAGGAACTTGCCACATTCGTCCCCGTGATTACAAATGCAGTCAAAATAGGGAAGAAAGTCAAAAGACTGGTAATACTTGTCTCAATCATTGGGAAGACCAAGACAATAGCAAAGAGGAACAGAAGAATCTACGTGGTGGTTCCCAAAAAAGTAAATATTTACAAGATAATGAAGTGTTCAAAGAAAACAGGGACACTGGTCTCTGGAGAGTGATAGACTGTGAAACATGTAGAAGCGAGAGAGAAATTGATGTACAGGAAATCCAGAGGAATAAAGGTCAAGAGCATTGAGTAGAGAAAAGAGGAACTGTAAATATGTCAAGACAGGGGACACCTGAGAGAAGGTGGAAGAGTCCTCTTAAGGAATTGCAGGAACTGATTAACTACGTTACAAGGAACTATCTCAGATAGACTATTAAGGCTGAGAAAGCCTGTGCAGGACAAGGGAGTCAGTCTCCTGGAACCACTTTTTGTTTTGTTAGTTGATAATTAGTGGTAGGTTCAGAGTAGGGTCGTTTTTGGATGGAGGACGGACTATTTTGATTTGGACGACCTCACTGATGACTAACACTCTAGTTAGATGTTGTTAGGTGGGGAAAACCATTTGGTAGGGCTAGATAGGCCTTTTGATTATCATTTGAATACAAATTCAGGTAGAAATGGCACCTCTGTGTCTGTCTAGTTCTTCTGACCTACCACACATAAACCAACTAACAGAAGCACTTTCAGTGTAACAGACTTTCAGTGCCACAGAGCTGTCTATTATACTAAGAGCGCCAGCTTACAGTGCAGCATATATATTGTCAGGGCCAGAGTCCACCATT
Source organism: Ambystoma mexicanum (assembly GCF_040938575.1). Taxonomy (NCBI): domain Eukaryota; kingdom Metazoa; phylum Chordata; class Amphibia; order Caudata; family Ambystomatidae; genus Ambystoma; species Ambystoma mexicanum. Next base: position 352,344,756 of record NC_090926.1, read on the forward strand.
CATAGTACAGTGTAAATATGTAAGACATATGGAGGTCATTACAAGTTAGGTGATAAGGGGTTAACGGCGCCGGGAATGGTGCCAGAGCCGTGAACCCCTTACCGCCTCATTACGAGTTCTGCTCACGGGAACAGCTAAGGCCACCTGGTAAAACCAGGCGTCCTTAGCGGGTCCTGCGAGCAGACCACGATGCTAACAACGGGCCCGTTATTAACGGGTCCGTTGTTAGCACCCTCCCCATTCCCATTGAGCCCTATGGGGGCTCGAATGGGAATGGGGATGGGTTCCTTGAATGAGGAATTACTGGGCCCTCCAAGAATGGCCCGGTAATTCCTCATTCAAGGAACCCGGACCCGGTACCCGGTAAGGGGGTAGCCATGCCGCTAATAGCGGCATGGTTACCTCCTAACTCGTAATGACCCCCCTAGGGTTTTAATGCATAGGGCCTCATTACGAGGTGGGAGGTAAGGCATTACCGGCACCGGTGCCGGTAATCCCTTACCTCCATACTACGAGTTCCCTTTGCGGGTCCTTCCTTAACGCCAGGTTCTTGAGGCGTTAAGGACGGGAGTCGCAAAGGGACTCTAGAGCTAATAACGGTACCGCAATTTGCGATACCGTTATTAGCGCCTTCCCCATTCCCATTGAGCCCTATGGGGCTCAAATGGGAATGGGGATGGCCCTGGTGAATGGGGAATTACCGGTCCCTGCGACCTCGGAATGGACCGGTAATTGCTCCATTCACCAGTGCGGAGTCGGAAGGGTTTGGAGGCAGCCATGGAGCTTATAGCTCCATGGCTGCCTCCAACCTCGTAATGAGGCCCATAATGTTGGATAGACCTATCAGGCCCACAGTTCCTATCCACAGTGCAGCATAGACATGGAGGACTTGTGGCTTCGATTCATATTGCAATATAAGCACCAGTTAAGCTTATTGGAGCCTGTATCCATTCCATAGAAGACTATGGGCCTCATTACACGGTAGGCGGTGGACCAAGGTGCTAATAGCACCTTGGTCCATGCCGGTAAAATACCGGCACCGCCTTGGAGGAAAGGGGAATTACCGCCCTATTCCAAGGTTGGCGGGGCGGTAATTCCCCCTTCCACCATTGCCCTTCCCCATTCCCATGTTTGCCCCATAGGGCATAATGGGAATGGGGAAGGTGCTAATTACGGTACCGCAAATTTGCGGTGCCGTAATTAGCACCAAGGTCCCTTAGCGGGTTGGTACTTTAACGCCTGCTAAAAGCAGGCGTTAAAGTACCAACCCGCTAAGCGACCTCGTAGTAAGGCGGTAAGGGTTAACGGTCACCGGTACCATTACCGGTGACCGTTAACCCTTACCGCCTACCGTGTAATGAGGCCCTATAGCTACATGACCCAAAGCGCTCATGCTTATTGTAGTAAAAATATGCAGGGCTCAGACTCCTCTCCATAGTGCAGTAAAAGTACTTATGGCCCATAATTCCTATTCTCCTTGTAGTAAAACTTAACAGGTCTTCTGCACCCTGACTACTTGACACACTCCTTGCGCTGCCCCCAAAGGGCGATGCCCCTGACAGGCCAAATTCCAAGCAGGCCATAGAGCACAGAACCTTAGCATGTTAGAGTCCCTCGGACTGCCCACCACCATATTTAAGAAGGTATAGTCGGATGCCTGCTCTAAAATTTCAACCAGTCTTCTCTCTGAACCAAATATTCTTGCCTCCCCTCTAAGATCTCCTATCACCTTAAACTACACACATTTTAAACAAATGCCCCAGAGAGGGCTGCCAAAGGACTGGCCGTTAGCATATCAACACTAATCGAGCCATGACTAAGCGCTGCTCTTTAGCACAGTGGCATAACATAAAATGTGGGGGGGGGCCCTGTGAACCATGCTGTGCCCCTTCCCCCAAGCTCGGCAACAAAGCATGGGCGGTGTCACACTGTGGGACGCCTCATCACCATGCACGCCAAATATGCATGATGATCATGTGCGGCAGGGACACGCTATGCACTGCACTAGGTGAAAGATGGAAATATGTGTTTTAATCAAACCTTACATCTTTCAACTAGTGTAGAAATGAGGGGGCTGAGTCTAGCTCCTGAGTCCTGATACCCAAATGTGCCAGCCAACTCTCTGTGGGGCCAGTCATATTATGCACAGTAATGATATCAGAAAGCAAGGTCATGCTGGCTCTACCAGTATATGCAAGTATCCCCATGTATGAACATTCTCTTGTTGGCTTTGCCCTTAATGCCAGTAAAATTCTTATTATTATTAGGGTATTTATTGAGCGCAGACCTAGCTTTGGGATGCAATGGGGGACTTTACAATCATAGGGGGAGGAACACAGCGAGGCAACCAGAGCAAAAACGACCTAACAGCATAGGGTGACCAATTGGCAGCATGGGCTGGAAGACAGTGGGGAGTAGATAATTGAGCTTTAGGTAGGGTAGGGAGTGCAGGGTATATGGACCTAGGTGTTAAGGAGGAGCCATTGCTTCAAGAGGAAGGTCTTGAGCTTTTTCCTGAACTGTAGAAGTGATGGGTCAAGTCTGATGTTGATGGGGAGGAGGTTCCAGAGTCTTGGAACGTAGACAGAGAATGCCTGTCTTCTGGTTCTTTCCTTCCTGCAATATCGTAATTCAAGTCTGCACATTTCCTTACTTCTGGTGGTTCGCAGGCCTCCGGAGATGCTAAGTTTCTCAGTGAGGTAGCTTGGGGGCTTCAGGATAACAGCTTTGTAGATCAACAGGATTTGAAGATGATACAGGCTTGCAGTGGAAGCCAGCGCAGTTCGATGAGGGTAGGGGTGATGTGGTCGAGTTTGCAGAATCCTTTAATGAGTCTTGCTGCTCGATGCAAGACACATTTCAGGGGTGCCAGGGTAGTCGCCGGAAGGCTTTCCAAAAGGGCATTGCCACCATCCAGGTGGGAGAGGACCTAGGCTCTCCTGCCACAAGAAGATTTCTTTTTTATTGCTGCACAAATGCTTGCCCAACCCCCGCACCACCATGTAAGAATACTCATGTTGACTTTGCCTTCAAACCCAATAAAACATGCAATGCCTTGCTGACTTCACACGTGCCCTCACCCTTCCAATGCAAGAACACACATCATATTGGCCTAGTCCCTTATGTGAGTACAAAATGGCATGCCAACGAAAGAAAATGTCCAGTCTGCCTGCCCCATTGTGCTATAAACAACCATCTAAAAACTTCTTCCATGTAATAACATTCATTAAGTTGGCTTTCCCCAAAAATACCAGTAAACGTATAAAAACGCCCATGTTCCAATGCACCTTGCTTGAACCCCAGCATTGCACACACACATTCATACCGAACAGCCACTCACCCATTAGCGCTGGGGAATACTTTAATTGGAGGGTTGTAAACATTTCCCACAAATATTCTAGAGTGTGCGACCGTGGCGAGGGATTTCCACCAAACCAAAGGTGGTTCAGGGGATTGGGAGAGTTCTCTCCCTCCCCGAGAAATATTTTTGAATAATAGGTCAAAATGGTGCATTATAAAGCACACTTTCAGTGAAAAATTGGGTAAAAAGCCAGACAGTTTTCAGTTGTTTTTTACGATAACTCTAATCCAAAAATCAATTCACCAACATGATACAGGAGCATTTCCCCAACACATTTCCATTATGCCTTTGCTCACAATGTATGCCAGTATAAAAAACCGTTGACGATGACTGGGCCCATACAAGTTCTTGATGGCTACAGCTATATATGCCAGCATTCCCATATTAGAACATGGGAATATATATTCGCTTTGTGCAAAATGCTTGTAATGATACTATAAGAAAACATGTCCAGGCTGGCTTTGCCATTATGTAGCAGTACCCCACACAAGGACATACACCTGTTGGCTTTGCCATTCAAAATGCCATGCCACAATAAAAAAATATGAATAAACTGGCTGCATGAAAATGCCAGCCTCGCCAAGTAATAACACATATCATGCTTGGTTTATCATAGATGCCATGTAAAAAATGCTGTCCATCAGTTAGAAAGGGCTAGACTGGCTGTCCCAATATGCCAGTCTAGCCATTAATAACACATTTGCCTGCTTTTGCCTGATTGCCCATTAAACATACGTTGTAATGCTCCCCCATGCTCCCCACACATCCCATCATCCCCTACCCCCAAAATCAGCTTCTTAGCATTAAACACATGCACACCCACATTCACACACTATTCACTCACTCATTTACAGATGCACCCATTCACCATACACTCAGGCACAAACACCCAGCCACCCATAGCTCATACAGTCACTCATTTCAATACATTACATAATAATACATATGCCCCCCCACTTATCCCTTCTGCCAACCCCCAAAATCAGCTCCTCAGCCCAGCATTAAACACAGCATACCCACGCCATTCACTTGCGCATTTACACGTGCACCTGTTTATCGTACACTCACATACGCACACACCCAGCCACCATACACCTACACACAGGCACACCGAGCCATACATCATATACTCACTGATTCAGACACATTACATAGTATACATATTCCGCCCCCACTTCCCCTCTCCCACCCCTCCCCAACCTCCAAAATCAATTCCTTGGCCCAGCATTAAACACAAGCACCCCCAAAAGCATAACCAACCCACTCAATCATTTACAGATACACCATAAACTCACAGACAAGCACATCCAGCCACCCATTCACCATACATTCACACATAAGCACACCCAGCCACCCATACATCACACTCACTCATTCAGGCACATACCAGAAAATACATATTCCACCCACACGTCCCCTCTCCCTCCCACTCACCTCTCCAACCCACAAAATCAACTCCTTAGCCCAGCATTAAACACAAGCACACACACATTCATAACCCATCCACTGACTCATTTACAGGTACACCCATTCACCATACACTCAGAAATGCACACCCAGCCACCCATTCACCATACATTCACACATTGGCCGACCCAGGGAGTGAGCCGAGTGTTGGTGTAGCTTCTGTTTGACTTCCCAGACATAAGGGGGTGTTCTAGTTCAGGGTCTGTCTTTGCTCTCTACTACTCACCCACCCACTTACAAAAGCTCCAGGAGATATGTAGCGTGATGGAGTGAGCCGCGTGTTTGATGTTCGGTGGCAGATGGTCAGGGACAACTCGTGCCGCCTTTCCTGTATGTCTCTTTTTCGAAGATCAAGCAAAACAGAGCAAAGCAGAGGACGACAAGCATCTGGATGGTGAGGTATTACTATCACCTTGTGACTTATTCTGTTGTGATCAGATTAAGTAGGGGGGTGCCTGTGCGTGTTAAGTGCCTTTTAGCTCCCTTACTCACCGATTACCCAAGATGGGGTTTGAAATCTATGACCTGTGCAGTGGGAAAAACTGTTTACCCTATATCACGGACGGTGAGATGCTTATTGCCATAAATCTACCAATGCCTCCTTCACCGGAAGGCTGCCCAGGTCCTGCAATGAGGATTCCTCCCAGGGAAGGAGTGAGAGCTTTGTCTATTATGAATGATTTAATAACTGAGTGCCATCAGGCGGCGGTGACTCCCCCGAGATTGAAGCACAACAGGGAAATCACTTCTTACTTTTCTAAAAAGTCTATCACTAAAGTCAAGAACTTGGATAATGTTTTAGAGACGGAAGGAACGTGTGTAGGGCCTCTCCCAGTGCAAGTCTTCCCTGGGGCCAGATCTGAGCTGGGGCAAAGTACTTTAAAATCAGTGCCCAACATGGAGAAGCGAGATGTCATGTGAGGAACTCATGTTGACAACAAGTAAGACAGACACAAGTGATCACAGTTCCAAGGGTGTTTATTAAATAATGAATGCTGTGTGCAGGTTGGAAAAACGCCTAATCTAAACCTAAATCTAAGATGGGAGCAAGCGTCGACCATCAAATGAAAAATAAGGCAGTCCTAGTGGTGTTGTGTCAAATAAAAGTGCCTTTACTAAGAAACCTATTGCCAAACCTTACAACTAATACAAAAAGGGTGTGGGATAGTTCTCAAGAAAAGAAAGAAGTGTTCTTAAATAATATGTCAGGATGCGGTAGCCTGGGTCTCCCTTCCCCACGTTTTGGACACAGGGTAAGATGGGAGCTTGGAGCACAGTATAGTCTCAGGCTTCTCCAGCACAAGACGACAGTTCCAATGGTAGCTCTCAGGACACACTCTCGAGCTGTCACCTATCAGGGGCGTCAATGGCCAAGTCTTGTTTCACTTGAAAGTCTCTTGCCTTTGAGGACCTGACGTGTTCAAAAAACAAAACAAAAGTTCCTTTAACAAATGAAAAGTTTGGTTACAATGTTCGTTGGGTGATGGGTTCACCCCTTGATCCCCCTCTTCTAGGTGCTGACCATTCTCAATTATTTATCACAGTTTCACGTAGGGTAATGGCTTCACCCCTGGGTCCCTCTCTTCTGGGCGTTGAAACTTTGTATCGTATTCCACAAATCTTAATGTCTTTTTAAACAGTTTCAAAGCTATTGTTTCTTGGGACTTCAGACTTTGCCCCTCTTGGGATTTGCTTCCCTTATTTCTTCCCACTGAGGGATTAATTTCCCTTTCTTTCACTTAGTTTTTAGATCAAAGTCTTTGAATTGTACAGGGATTTTACTAGACCTCCTGTATGACCACTTTGACATCTTTCGGCGACTCTCCTATGGCCTTCTGGGAGGAGCGGGAACAGGTGTCAAAGGAAGGGGGATACCGCGTCTCATCCGTCAGTGTCCCAGTCCGCGAGGACCCCCCATCCAGGTGATCCTGCTCACTGGACCACCCCCAGGAAATGGATTCAATAGCGATGGCTGTGTCCTGACCACCTGGATGACAGATCCCCGGGGAGTAGCTAGGGAGACACCTTGAGGTTTCTCACAGTCATCAGCGACAAGGATTCTTCAGTTGGGTAGGGGGGAGGAATTTGGAAATGGGATGCAGTCCTTGCTTTTTGATACACACCTCTTCCCCTAGAATAACTGAGATGCACATCATTATGCACCCCGGGAACCAACTTCTGCTGGAAAGCTACGACTGATGAGACACTGGTTGAAATCAACCAGGTCCTTTGCATCATGGTTACTCTGTATGAGATTGTCAAAGTGGAAATTGTAAATAACTCAGTTACCTTAGAATCTCTTCTTTGCAAAATGGAAAGTATTGAAGGGTGTATGAGGATGCAGTATATGAAAATGTGAACAGTAAGGCCCCCCCTTGGGCCTACTGTACCCCCAACCATTGACATAACTAGGACCATGGAAACGGTTAAGGAAAGTAAAAACGCTCCTTTACCATTACCCACATCCAGATCAGTAAAAAAAATGTAACTGTGACCACTGATCCATTAAGAAGGTTGGCCTAGGATTAGGAGACTCCCATGAAGTTGGTGTGCAAGAAACAAGGGTGGAAGAGCGGTGCACACCAACTCAAATGACTTTGGATTCTCTTTCGTCGACAAGTCTCCTAGAAATTGACTCAGAGGTGGAGGTGTCATGTTTTGAACTTAAGAACTCTGTGTTACCTACATTTGTAACTCACACCTCCAGAAAAAGATAGAAAACAGTAAATAATGGAGCACAGCATACTAAGAAATCCAAGAACTGTATTGATAATAAGAATAAGAGTGGTATTTCGAAACAATTACGACCCAGGCGCTAATGGTTTAACGGCGCCGTAAAAGGCGGCGGCACCGTTAAACCATTAGCGCCTTATTACATGGTCCCTTTGCGGGACCCGTACTTAACGGCTGGTGTAGACCAGCCGTTCAAGTGGATGCCGCAAAGGGACCTTGGCGATAATTACGGCAACCGCTATTAGCGGTGCCGTAATTATCGCTTTCCCCATTCCCATTATGCCCTATGGGACAAAATGAGAATGGGGAAGGGCAAATGGTGAATGGGGAATTACCGCCCCCGCCAATCTTGTGATGGGGCAGTAATTCCGCCATCCACCATGGCGGAGACCGGCATGGACCATGGTGCTATTAGCACCATGGTCCAACGCCAGGGTCGTAATGAGGGCCAAAGTATTAATGTTTTGTTGAAACAACCGATTGTGAGGGAGGATTTAGCTAAGGGTGCCCGGTTGGATAAAGGGTACCCCTTGGAAAAATATCCCTGGGTAAACCAGGCATTATCCTCACTACCATTTCTGGCTCTGCAGACGTGGTTAGGCACAGATCCTCTTAACAGTGGAAGCTTTATAAAACACTTGGTGACGAACATGGGGAGGGTACCTAGGACCACAGTTCAAGTAGAGCAGTTGCACAAGGAGGAGCTGCATCTTTTATGCTGGGTGGGTCGGAAGTAGGCGAGGGATTAACATACCGAGAGATACATGTGATATTCACTCGGGGTGGGAAGAGGAAAAAGTGCAACAAGTGGTGGGGTGCTGAGTAAAGGGCTGGTGAGAAACACTTTGTCTGTTAATCAGGATGAGGTCGCCCTTTCGATTCCCTCACCATATAAGTGTGTGACTATATCGGGTTTATTGAGTGGGACTGGATTAAGAGATCCCAGCCCAAAGGTGGCCTCTCCGAGTGTGAATAAAGGTGACTATAATCAGAAAAATCACTCGTCTTCCTCCTTAAGTATACTAAGCCCGAATGTAGAAGAACAATTGATAGGATTATTAAGACCAAAATGGATCTACTTAATAATGATAAACCCCAATGGGAGAATAAACCACTTGGACCGGGGCTAAGGAAAGGTAATCAAGACCCAGGAGTAAGTAGGGTCTCTTTTAAAGCAATTTTTTTAAAAAAAAGAGTACTAAGCCAGCGGTGGATATTAAGACATGCCTGCATGTATTGCTTATAGAAAGTGTTCACCTAGAGAATAAATCAATAATTTTGAGACGATCAATGATATTGAATCTCTTGTCAGAAATTCCTAGCTTAGCAGGAATTTCATCAGCTGACATACAGAGAGTTGATTTCATTGATCAGGCTTCTACGGAACGCGCTCTAGTTGCGTTTGACTCAAGGTTCATCTTTGAGGCTATTTTAAAGGAGAGAGATAGTTTGAGAGTTTATGGCTTCGATGTCAACCAATACTGGGTGGAACTAACTAAAACTAATGGTGGGCCGGGTCAAGCAACGGATCACTCAGGTCGCAATCTCACTTTTGAAACCAAAAATGTTCCAATCAGAACAGCAAAATGACTGGGTATGGTTGTTGAATGCAGCGCTTGAGAAAGAATCATGAAGTTATAAAAGTAAACGATAATTATGTCCAATGAAATTTGCTCTCTTGGAACATCAGGGCCCATGTGGGCTTTACTTTCTTCATGCGAAGTGGCCGTTAAATTATTAAAAAATATGATAATTGTTCTTCAGGGGACGTGGTTGATTAATCAGCCGTCTTTTGAGGGCTAGCACGTTTTTTCTCAGGCTGCTAAGAAGGGACAACTTGGATGTCCATCTGGGGGACTCCTCACAATGGTCAAGGACTTAAGTTTAGTTGCGGTTATGCGGACAACTGGGGTTGGTTGGGGAGTTCTGGCATGACACATTAAAGTCAATACTAATATGGGGTTAATTGACCTTTTAATTATCAATGTATATTGGCATGAAGTGTTGGGGGTCTTGGACTCCATGTTAAAATGTATTGAGGATGCTGTGGTGGCATGGATTTTATTGCACGAAAATGTAGGGCAATTGCCAGCTGTGATTCTAATTTGGTTAAAACCAAAACACGTCTGGTCTCCAAAAACAGGTAAGCCACCTATTTTCTGAATAAAACTACTGTGGTTGAGGGCAGAATTAGTTGAAAGCAGACAACAGGGAGCTGCTGTGGATTTAGCCACTTGCAGCCATAAAACAAGGCTGTGAGAGAGGACAGAAAAGGATAGAGGTGAATTTCTGAATCTCCCTTCCTCCTACCCAAATCTGTCCCTGTGTAGCGCTGGTGTATCGCCTACAAATAGGGGCCAGAATAAGAAAGTAAACTATTTCCTTCTAGTTGTTGTTAATAACATTCAGCCTTGTTGCAGTCATGCTCCTCAACCCCTCTCTTCCACTATGTGTCTGTATTGGAAGAGACAAATAGCCAAGTTAACACTCAGTAGTGTTGGGTCTTTCGCTTGAGATCAGACCAATTAGGGCTCAATGAGAATATCGCCTGGCAAACTTTAGCTATGATCAGCAAGTCTCTGGGCAAAGATACAATGGGCCTCATTACACGGTAGGCGGTAAGGGTTTACCGGTACCGGTAAGGGCACCGGTACCGGCAAACCCTTACCGCCTTACTACAAGGTCCCTTTGCGGGACCCGACCTTAACGGCTGGTTTTACCAGCCGTTAAGGAACGGGCCCGCTAAGGGACCTTGGTGCTAATTACGGTACCACAATTTGCGGTACCGTAATTACCTCCTTCCCCATTCCCATTTAGCCCTATGGGGGCAAAAATGGGAATGGGGAAGTGCCTTGGTGAATGGGGAATTACCGCCCCCGCTCACTTTGGAGTAGGGCGGTAATTCCGCCATCCACCAAGGCGGACACGGTAAAATACCGGCGGCAACCATGGCGCTAATAGCGCCATGGTTACCGCCTACCGTGTAATGAGGCCCAATATGTTCTAAGTGTCCCCCAGATATGACAACAAATGACATTAACTCAGTCACCTATATGTACACAACACGTGCAGAACCATGTCCGCAAATTCCTAATCCATATCAAATGTGGATATTTACCCACAAAACATTGTGCAGGTATGACGTTTTTTAAAAATTAAAAAAAATTTAAAAAAACAGTGATAACCTATAGACCTGGAATCAAGCCATCTCATCTTTGGGCTATAAGATAACATATATAACAACATATGGACAAGGAATGAGATTAGCTTGAACAAGGGAGAGCACCCATCTTTAATTATCCAACGCGGCCCCGGCACAATAATATGTGCATGGCGAGCCGAGACCAAAGTGATTAGGCACCAGTGTCTGACTGACAGCGGTGCCTGTCTTCCGGGAACGCGTATTCGCGACAACCTTTAAAATGCAACCTTTTCCTGGCAGTCGTCACATGACCTGCGGCGGACGGCTAGCGCACGTACATGGTAGATATTATATCGCGATGCGTTCGACATAACAGTCACATGACCAGTGACGGACTGCACAACGGGCCGGGCAGACGGATGCTGCAGATGTCCTCTTGTGCACGGACGAACTATGGCACACAGCACCTGAAACAATCAGGTAAGACCTAATATCCACGGGTCAGAAACAAAGACAAATGCAGAGGGATTACGGCCCGGGAGCATGTGACTCGCGTCACATACCTTACGGCTTCGGGCCGTTTTTACCATCATGCTCCCCGCATTGTTTTTTAATTGTTTTCCAATTCTGAGAGCAAAAAGACCAGAACATAGAGAAAGGGGGCATACTAACCCCCGCTCCCCCTCTTTTGCCAGGTCAGGACTCCACCTCCAACCACCGACGATACACCTCACTGAAGGATTCTTACTGCATGACCCCAGATGAAAACACCATGTCAATTCAACTGTAACACGCAGGTTAGTGATCCTTCATGGTCGTCAATGCGACATGATGTATATATATGTATATTATAGATATTATAGATACCAGGATCCTATTGAACAGCACTCTGCAAATGACACACATAGACTACAAAATACGACACCAGTAGTCGTAAACCTGCAAAGTGGGGGCTTCCTTTGGAAAATAGTAATTGGATCATAGACCAACATCAGTTTGAGAATTATAATTATAGGCAAGAATCAATCATATCTTGTGTTGTGTATTCACAGTTTGAAGAGTACAAATATAACTGTTCATTCAAAAGCCATTAATGGCAGTTAAAAACCAAACGGTGACGTGCGTATATTGTTGTTTTTATTACACAGGGTCACCCGTCTGTCTCAGCCAGAAGACACACTAAGGAGGTGGTAAAGTAATTCTCCCGCCTTTCTTCACTTACTTGAAATCCAACCATTGGTATGTGCTAACTAGACCTACCTCCGAGTTGAAAACCATAAGACTGTCCTGAAGAAAGCGACCACATTACACACGCTGTCGCTGAAACGGGTAATTTTCTATATATGAGCAATTTTTTACCTCACTCCACTGGATGCAGTAAGAATAACATCTAGGGAAACTCATAGTGAAGTGAGGATCGTCTTTATGTTGGTTTGAAACACAATTTGTGAGTTTTTGATAATTTGTGTTTTTATTTGTGTTTCTTTTTAAACTTCGGTGTGAGTGGTTGTTACACAATCCCTGGGTCATTAAAGATTTTGTAACCCAGAGGATGTGTGCACATTCAACCACTACACTACTGAGTGTTAACTTGGCTATTTGTCTCTTCCAATACAGACACATAGTGGAAGAGAGTGGTTGAGGAGCATGACTTCAACAAGGCTGAATGTTATTAACAACAACTAGAAGGAAATAGTTTATTTTCTTATTCTGTCCCCTATTTGTAGGCGATACACCAGCGCTACACAGGGACAGATTTGGGTAGGAGGAAGGGAGATTCAGAAATTCAACTCTATCCTTTTCTGTCCTCTCTCACAGCCTTGTTTTATGGCTGCAAGTGGGTAAATCCACAGCAGCTCCCTGTTGTCTCCTTTAAACTAATTCTGCCCTCAACCAAGGGCACTTCCCTGTTAACTCACTCTTTCGCCCCCCCCCTATTTTTCGTAAAATGGATTTCATTCCTCCAGGCCATTTGATCTTAACCGGAGACCTTAATTCAGATTGCATAAATGTTGAGACACTGGAAGCTATGTGTAAGAAGGGAACCTGGTGTAATAATAAGAAGGGCAATGGGAAACACTAAGGTTGTGTGCTTAAGTCAACTGGGACTTTCATGCTTAAATGATCATGGTATTGCGCCTCCCAATCAATCAGCTATATGGAGAAATGGGCACTTAAGAACTATCATTGATTACATTTTTACCGATGAGTGGACTTTTGTGAGATGTATACACTTTGCTACTAATTTAACCTCCTACAGTGACCACGCGATACCGGAAACCTCCTTTGATATTAAGGTGGGCTGTGGGGCAAGTGCACCGCATTGGGGCTGCTCAAGAGACTATAGTCTCCAGTGTTGCGGGAAACCATGTCTTTTGGAATTTGGGGGTTGTGAGGGTCAATGCATGCCTGGCCTCCTATTTAAGATAGATATCAGATGAATGGAAATACATGACCTTAGCCCCTTCGTATTTTGAACAATTTATTGGTTTACTATTGGAAGGGAGGGCGGATCAGAAAAAAGGTAATGACTTGGGGTCGGAAAGATAATCATCTGCACACCTATAATGTGGAAATAGTCGCCCAGAAAAGAATCATGAGGCAAAAGATTTGCCATATGAAGAAGTTGTCTTCTGTCTCATTTGAGGATAGATTGGCCGTGCTAAAGTATGTGCGTCAGCAGTATGAAAATTGGTACAGCAATAAAGAGCCAGAAGGTCCCAAGAAGACGCAGAAGACATGCTTGCACTGTTAAAGAGGCAAAGACTCAAGAACATTTTGGCTACTGATTAATGCTGTTGATTCATCCCAGCCCGCTTCTCAGATAAATGGTGTTACCGAAGCAAATTGCGTAACACATTTTAGGTACGTTTTTGCAGAGTTCCCAGCGGAAATGTTTGAACAGCCAATCCAGGTTAACAGTCAGGAGCTTTCTAAAGAGGATGTTAGTTTTGAGATTGTTTATGAGATACTATGCAGAATTAGTGTCTCTAGAGCACTGGGACCCAACGGCCTATCTAACTACCTGTTCAAAGGGGATTTTGGTTAGTTTGGCAGAAGTTGTATCATCCCTTTTTAGGACCATCCTCCAAGCAGAATTATATCCTGCCACTTGGTCGTTGGCATATGTAGTCTTGATCTATAAAAAAAAGGATACAGCCATTGAGTAATCGACCCATCTCGATTCTGGATGGAGACAGCAATGTGTTTGCATCTGCCTTGCTTCTCATCTAGAGTCGTGGTTGGAGTCAACGGGCAGAATTGAGAAATTACAAACAGGCTTCTGTCGGAATATGGGTACATCATTGAATGGGTTCACGATTAATTATTTGCAACAAATGACATGGAATGGTACGTATGAAGGAATATATTTGGCCTCATTGGAACTGTCTGCCGCATTTGATGCAGTTAGTAGGGGGAGGCATTGGAGCAAACTGCAGGCGTGGGGTATTCCACCTGGCCTGCTAAAGTGAATAATTTCTTTGCACATAGACCCTCATATGCAAGTGCGTTTGAATCATTCTGGGGATCTATCAGAAAAATCAAGGTTGTGAGGGGTGTTAGGCAGGGGTACATTTTAGCCCCCTGTCTGTTCAACCTTTACTTGGCTGATATTGATCAACACCTGTCCCCGCAGCCTTGGTATCCCCTAAGAGAGCAAATGTGTGCTTTAGATGGCTGGCATGTGCCGACGATTATCTCTGGTTTGATTCTACTGCAGTCGGCTTTCAGCGAGTGATCAACCCATATGTGAAATTTGTGGAAGGTCTGTCGTGGAGGGTCGTCCCAGAAAAGACAACATTTATGCATCTAACTAAATCTAGGAAAAAAACAAAGTATAGTTGATTTGTTAGGAAGGTCAGAATCTCTAGGGTGTAATCAATGACGTATTACGGTTTTCTGATTAATGCATGCCCAAGTAGGACAAACCTTTATCAGTGGTTTAAAACCCGTTCAGTTGACATGGCTAGTCAACTAGCGAGAGTAGATACCAAATTTGGTAAATTTTCTCTGAAGCCAGCAATTCGATACTAATAAACAAAGATTGTTCAAATATTACTATATGGCATAGAGACCTACCCTCTTAAGTTGCTGGATTTTCTCCCAGTTTTGGAGGGGAAAATATGGAAACGGACTCCTAGAATACGCAATAAGATATGATTTGGGAAAGGTTTCACTAAAGGCAAGAGCACACTGGAGGATACTATCATTATTGAGTAAGATGTTATGTCCTGCTAAGAATTCTTTATATCTAGAATTTAATGTTATTTATCTGGCCAGGGGTTGCCCAAGAATAAAAGATATCCAGGATTTATGTATGTTGATGCTGTTGAGCATTGATTGCTTCATAATTGAATTGATTCAAGCTCTGCGAGAGTAAAATGTATTCTATATAGGTATGACTGAATTAATATGCAGGAATTTCTGTATTCTTATCCTTCATTGTTGCACTTAAGTATTTATCCTGATAGATTTGTACGATTAACTTTTCTTCGATTCCGTTGGAATCTGTTTGCCTGAAAGCAAGTATTTGCTCGCTATAGTAGGATCAATTTGGCTAATGACCTTCGTCTATTTTGTAATTTAGTTCCGGAGTCAGTTAAACATTGGTTGATGTACTGTAAGAAACTGGTAAACTTGCGTTCTGCTTGGTTTAGAACGTTTTCAAATTTTAACACGGGATGTAGACAATCAAATATGGTTGTTCTGTCTTACTGGGCGAATCACATCAATATTAATTGCCCTGAAACTGGAAGACTTTCTATTGGAGTAGAGGGTGGTGGGCCTATTACTGATTTTGACGCTGTGTTTTATTTTATTGTTTTATATCTTATTAGCGTGCTTGGGAATCCTGATGATATATCCTTTATGCTTTATGTTTTATATTTTAATGATATGTATGTGTTTGCTAGTGATTTTTTTGTTTCATTAAATCTGTTGATGTTTATATGAAATTTACTGATGGTTACGTAATGTACCACAGTAATGTTTTGTAATGTACATTTTTGATTCCAAGTAAGACAATGTAACTTATTAAAGGTTGATTTTTGTGTGTGTTTCAACCACATAATAATAATAAAAAATAAGCCCACCCAGCCACCCATACATCACACACTCACTCATTCATACACATCATGCATATTCTCCCACATGTCCTCTTTCCTCGGACATGGGGTGGTGGGGCCTGTGGGGGCTGCTGCGTCCCCTGGTATGCTAGTGCTTTAGCACTATCATAACCTCCCACACGAGCAGCTAACAAGACCCAAAAATGATGTAGTCTATTAGCTCTTAGGCTGTTCACTATGGATATCATATTCCCTGGTCTCTCCGCAAAACCCATAGGAGATTGGCACACAGGAACCAGGTACTTCAGCACAGGTTTCATATCTGCCTCCTCCATTGTCCCCCACCCTTATTTTCTTACAGAACCAAGTGTAAAGAGACCACCAAAGTGGCAAAAAGGGTGCTATACAAAAATCACTTAAATAACATTACTTGTATGCAGTATAAACCTGAAGGCCTCCCGCAGATGGTACCAATACACACGTGTAGAACTCAAGACTGACCAGTAGTACAGAACTGATGCCTGCATAGCATACATCCCATCCTATTGGGCACATGGGTCCCATCAATAATGCTATAAAGATACAAACTCTCATTTATAACACACCAAAGAGCCCTGTGGAGCAATCACTGTAGCAAGAGAGCCAAACTGTACTGGATAGTGCTCTTCTTGAACTATTTTTAAAATAGTGCATTGAAATGGTAAATTTTAAAGCACAGAGTTCAGAAAGGTTAGTAAGAGGTCTACAATTTATAATTGATGCTATTGGAGAACACATTAAAAAAACATGCAATAGATGCTAGGTTACCAACACTGTACAGGAGAATTGTACAACAAAATGTCCCAATGACTGCACCCAGAATGTATTCTGGCATTGCCACTATGAAGTACATATTCATGATTACTGTGCTGATAATCCATGCCAGCCTTTGCACTGTAAAGCACTCTTACGTGGTTACATGCCCGCATTGCCACAGTAAAGCACTTTTTTCATTGACCTTTGGCCACAATGTTATGCTAGTCTTTCCACTATAAGCACACAACATCTGCCAATATTGCCCTATCTAACACATTCTTCACTGAAAATAAGGAGCAAGATCAGCATTGCAGGTTATGATCCTTTGAGTGTCCAAATATGTCACTGTTGCGAGCCCAAGTTTAGCAACAAAGCATGGGCCTTGTGTCAGGAAACCGGAACACAATAATGGGGTGAGATATGTCAACACTCTCCCCCGAACCACAGAAGCCGAATGAAGTCAACCCTCCACCCGTGGTTGGCGCAGATACCTGATTTGCAAATTACAGGATACCACGTGGCAGACAATGGGGGGAAGAGGGTTAGGAAGAGGTTGTGGATGAGAAGGGGAATATTAGGAACACTGGATAGAGGGTTAAGGAAAACCTAGCTTGGATAGGACTGGGGAAGAGACAAGGAAAAAACCCTATACTTCCTAATTCCTTTAATATACCATATAACATCAATACAATTCAAGGTTCAGCAAAACTCCTTAATATGGTTCCTGGTACCCTTCTCTTGATCACTTCCTATCTAGTACCTCTTGTTACAGGCAATGGTGGTCATACACTTGTCTGACAAACATATAAGCAAGCACAAAAATGGAACATACACATTGGGAGGTTTTCCCAGCATGAAGAACGTAACACATGGCCCTACGGGCAAGTATTAGAACACATATAAACATGGAACATAACTTGGCATGGACATGAAACTGACATCACCACATTGATGTTTTTCCAGAATTTCCTATGGTTACTCTAGTTACAGCACTGATACTCAAATCCCACCAGTGCTACTTCTCAAAACTAATGTCCCTTACATGATAGCACAAACAACATAACGAAAACCATGTGGGGAGAGCAACGTGTATTCCTCCAACCTAATAGAAGGGGACTGCTGCATTACGTGCTCTTAAGCAATTCCTTATTAAAAGTCAATGCTATACCCTACAAGTAAACATCCAACATAGCTTGTATAATACAAGCGTTGGAAACTCAATGCAGCACTTATCTTTTCGTCCAGGAAGCTCGAAACACCTTCCCGGACGTAATCTTGAGTAGCCGTAGAAGACGCGCGTGTCTTTTCTTCACCGCTGCGCGTCCCGCACCTGCTCCTCGCACATGAACACCGACCTTGAATCTCTCCGTCGGTTGATGCTGCAAGTTCACGGTGCCCGTCTATGAGAGAATCAATACAGGCACGACCAGCCTCCCTGAGTCCTCCAGCATGGCTTTGCCCCAGTAAATAGAATAAGCCACACCTGCCGTGCCCCATTGGCCCTCGATAAACTGTGCTAATGAGTGTCAGCTGGACACACGCGCGCACGGCAAGAACTACCAACGGTCCCATGACTGCTGGGTAATGTAGTTCATGTCTTAATATACCTTCTCCTTCCCCTACTCCTGACACCGTACCAGACTGCAGGAAGGCCTGGATCACCACGCATACCAAATGTGCATGATGATCATGGTGCTGCAGGGACACGCCATGCACTGCACTAGGTGAAAAATTGAAGTATGAGTTTTAATCAAAGCCTACATCTTTTAACTAGCTTAGCAACAAAGGGGCACTGTCTGGCTCCTGGTTCCTGAAACCCAAATGTGCCAGCTAACTCTCTGTGTGATGTAAGGAAGGCATGGTATCAAACAGTAAGACAGACACAAGTGATCACAGTTCAAGGGTGTTTATTGAATTTCAGTTGGGTTTGAAAAACGCCTATCTAATCCTAAAACTAAAGATGGAGCAAGCTACGACCATCAAATAATAATAACGCAGTCCTAGTCGAGTCTGTCAAAATAAAAGGGCCTATACTAATAGACATATTGCCAATCCTTACTTCTAAATAAAAATAGTGCAGGAAACAATATTATGCAAAGGAAAAGTGTTCAAGAAATGATATGCCAGGATATTCAAACCATTGGCTTCCCTTCCCCACGTTTTTAGCACAGGACAAGGCGGCACAATCAAGCTTAGCACAGTCTCTGGTTTCTCTAGCACGAGGGCGCATTCAAAACTTAAACATCATTGCCTTCTGTGCTAAAGTCTCTTTGCCATTCAAAGTCTCATTTCCAGAGGGCCTGCTGCAACACAACAAGCATCAAAGTTTGTTTCTTTTTAGGATTTCACATGTACACATTTTCTGGTGATTTTCTGGTCACCCTTGGTCCTCCTCTGCTGGGCTCAGACCCACTTTAACACAAAACCTTGTTGGGTGATTTTTGCTTCACCCCGGGCCCCCTCTGTCAGGCTCAGACCCACTTTAACACAAAGCTTTCAATTGATCTCCCTCTGCCAGGCTCAGACCAACTTCATCTACTTTGCCACAAACTTTCTTTACTGTATCAACAAGGAAGAATTTTGACTGTGCGCAGGATTTAGCTTGACCCATCGCAGGACCACTTCGATTCACAATTCTCTACAACTATTTCACTTGCAGCTGGATACCTTACAGAGACGTTTGATTGAGTACACAAATGGTGCCTGTCCACTCTGTCAAAGGTGTCGTATCTTGGTTTCAAAGTTCAATCACTCATCAGCAGTTCAACTTTGCTTGCGTCTTTTATCATACGTATTTCAAACAATGATCGTTCCAGTGCTCGCCATACAATGGTGCTGCTTGCAACCTTGGCTTCAACACAGACTGGTCTTGGATCGGTCTTCCCAACTCATCGGCTGTGTTGATTTCACTGATGCTGCTTTGTTCTTGGAGCCAAGGACAGTACCACGGCGGCCGGTGATTCTCCCCGCCTTGATTATTTACACGGGAGGGCCCCGGGTATCTCCGACACACAATGCAGCATTCTTCAGCCTGTTTTCAAATCTCGAGGGCTCATGAAAGCAAAGGTTCCTTGTCGAAAAGGTCAAGGGAACTTCCCTCCTTGCGATCCCCTTCTGTTTTGCTGTCATTCTTCTCTTATTAAACTGCAATCTTGGAACTGCTGTTTCCTCGTGTGTTCTTCCTCGCTCAGAGTGTGCTCTCATGCGGCGCCTTTTATCTGTATGGGGAAGCTTAGTTTAAGTCAGGTGTGTGTGATGGCCAGTATTTGCCTGACCTTGCCTCACCATTGTATTGGGACACGTCAGGTATACGGCTCGGGTGTTAGTCCGTTTTCTCTCATTGCGGGCTGTCCGTGAGAAAGTGTTCATGTTGTAAAGGGGTGTGGGGGGATAGAGTTCCTAAATATCGTACTTGGTAGGATGGGGCAAAGGTGTTATATGGAAGGGGATACCACGTCTCACCATCCGGTGTCCCACTTCCACTCCCTGAAGACCCCTCGTCCCGCACTGGTTCGCCCCCTGGAACTGGATCCAAAAGCGATGGCCGTGTCCTGGCCACCTGGATGACAGACTAGACACCTGGTTTCTCACAGTGACCAGTGTCACTTTTCCCCGAGGGGGCGCAAAAGTCAGGGAGGTGAGGCTGCTACCCGATAGTCCCTCTTGGGGTGGTATAATGTGCAAGGATCTCATGGTAGGGACCACCCCCACGGGAGAAGGACCACCATCTATAGTATAGGCCTTAAGAGAACATCAGACCCTCACACACTCTAGCCTCTCCTTCTTCTGCTAACCTCTTTGTAGACAGTAGACCTTTTTACTGTTATAAAGCAGACTACCTCAAGGTTCTGGAAAGTACTGAAACAAAGAAAAACATCAGGAAGATAGGTAATCCAAGTACTGGGACGAGGTGGGACTCAGGCACAATGAAGAGCAATACCACTAAGGAACTGCAGTGGTATAGACTTTCGTGGAGGCGTAGCTCCTTTTATGCCATAAAAACCAAAGAAGTATGAAGGCGATGCAGAGAAGGTCAGGACAGAGCCAAGAACAGTCTGCTACTGGAGTCAAGGCGACAACAGGACTCCTTTGCCCAAAGGCGTCAAGACGGTAACGGGGGGCAGGCAGATGGTGACGTGTACGCAAAAAGCAGTGTCCATAGCATTGGTCCAAGGGCCGGGCAGGAGATCTGAGAGGTGAAGGCATTGAGACACAAAGATGCCCATGCAGCACATGGAGTAGGAGGAAGACCCCAGGAAGAACTGGCCGCTCATCCTGGGAGCAGGCAAGGTAACATGAGAGTGGCGCAGGGACAAGTGGTGGCTGGAAGGTACAGGAGGCAAAAGCCCTGTGTGGATATAATGAGCAGGACTATCTTCCTCGTGTCAGTTCTTGGCAAGCACAGCAGCCAGGGGGACAGAAAGAGATGAGGAGAGAAACAAGGATCGGGGTCCCAAACCAAAGAAGAAGAGAAACAAGGGTTGAGGACCCAAACCAAGAGAGTGATAGGAGTCATCTTCCTCATGGCAGTACTTGGCAGGGAAGAGAACCAAGTAGACCAAACCAAAGAAGAAGAGAAACCAGGGTCGATGACCCAACCCAAGAGAGTTATACGAGTCACCTTCCTTGTGGCAGTACTTGGCAGGGAAGGGAACAAAATGGGCAATACCAAGAAGAAACTGCAGTGGTATAGACTTCCCTGGAGGCGTGGTTCCTTTTATGCCATAAAAACCAAAGAAGGACTGCCTATCAGAGAGACACAGCCAACCAGGACGAGAGACCGGTAAGTATGAAGGAGACACAGAGAAGGCCAGGATGGAGCCATGAGCTGTCCACTCCTGGAGTCAAGGGGACAACAGAACTTCTCTGCCCAACGGCATCCAGACAGTAACAGGAGGCTGGCAGACGGTGGCACGACCACAAGAGGCAGCGTCCATACTGTCGGACGAAGATCAGGCAGGAGATCCACGAGGTGAAGGCAGCCAGACACAGAGATGCCCACACAGCACAAGGAGTGGGGGAAAGACCCCAGGAAGAAACGGCTGCGGATCCCAGAAACAAGCAAGGTAACAAGAGAGTCACAGGAACCAGTAGGGGCTGGAAGTGTACAGGAGGCAAAAAACCTATACTGATATAAGGAGCAAGACTATCATCCTAGTGTTAGTGCTTGGCAAGTGAGGCAGCCAAGGGGACTTAAAGAGAAGGGGAGAGAAACAAGGGTCGAGGACACAAACCAAGAGAAGGATACAAGTCATCTTCCTCATGTCAGTACTTGGCAGGAAAGTGAACCAAGTGGGCCAAACCAAAGAAGAAGAGAAATCAGGGCCATGGGCCTGCTTAACACTCAGAGTTGGGTGTTGTAAGTGTGAAACCAAATGGAGAGAAGACCAGGGTAAGGGAGTCATTCACCCTGGTTGTATGAGATGTATGAGATTGTTTTAGAAGGGAGTAATTTGCCTGTGTGAAGAATCCTATGGATCCCTCACTGAAACCCTGCCTAAAGTCTCCTCCGAGGTGGCCGGGGGAAGGCAGACACTTTCTGAACCTAACACTGGGGGTGGTGTACTGCAAGGATCACCTGTGATGAGACAGGGCCCAGGGTGGTGAGGAGGTTTTGTTGGGTGAGACACAGTATTTTTGTCATGATGCCTACCCCGGGGCATCCGGATCAAGCCCATCAGCCCCAGGAGCAGGCATCCAGGTATTTAATAAAACCCCAGCAGCCCCGGCTGGGGGCTGTCTGGGTTCAGTCCTGGTGCCTATGGCGCTAGGCTCATAGACTTTACTTACCTCATGCAGACCATGCTGCAAATGAATCCAAGCCAACGTGAGGCCTGGATGGGACTATTTTTCTACAGGGACTATTTTTTACTCGGGTGTGGTTCTAGGGACTTCTTACCTGGAACTACTTTGGAGGCTATTTAAACCACGCCCGAACAGCAGCACATGCTTCGTGTTATTCTGCATCCAGCAGCGTAACGCTCACCGTGCCTGCAGTCAGCATCCAGTCTTCAGCCACGCCCGTCTCGAATCCAGAGCTCCTAGCAATAGAAGAAAGAAGAAGGAAAGGTTAGAAAACAGATATTATTTCAATCCTTACCTGAATTCCGGATCCATCACGTCTTCGAACTTGAAAAGGACATTATTCTACATGCGTCACATCGTCAGCTGCAGCGCCGAGCCATACTCACCAGTCCTCACAGCATTTTTCGATCCCGCGGAGCCTCCATCATTTTCTCCGCCGAATTCCACCATCTAGGGGACAAAAGAAAGATAAGGTGAGCCAAGAGAGCCAACAAGTACAACCTCTCCACCATAGACTTACCTGATTAACAACCAGAGGCATTATTCTGTAACAAACCGCAACTTCTTACACCGCACCTGTAAGGAGAGAGAAACCAGCAATTTAAACACACGCATCTTTTGCCGGACAGTGTTGGGTAATACAGTCTCTTACCTCTACACCATCAGCTGCCACAAGACAATCTTCCCTTGGACCCAGCTGCAACACAAGAAAGGAATGTACAAGAGTGAACATCGGACATATTGAACTCTTTGAACTTTATACTTACGGGTTCTCGTCTGGAACCTCAGAGTCAATATTCACCCGGAACTCTTCCAACGCCCTCAAACCAGTGAAGTAACTGGTATCTACGCGCCCCTGCATTCCACGCAGGATGGAGAGCTCATCATTTACAAACATAAGGTGAGCTTACAGAAAGTGAATATCGGTGGTGATTAGTGGGGAGAACAGTGGGGTGCCATTACTAAAATCCACGGGTGGCTGAATCCCTTTCTCCACTTGCAGGAGAATATTTCTACGGGTCAAGCAGACGAGATTAGGCGGTCCAGTGCAGTCTGTCATCTCTGCACTACGCTTCACGTTGGAGGAGGTCGCAGCTGTCCGGGTCCGATCGACGCCCCTGTGGGAGCCAGGTGAGCGTAACAATTTTTCCTCTGGAAGGAAGGATCTTCCCAAGATACCCGAAGAGGTAATGGCTTATTGTAATTTTAATGTCCCTAACTCATGTTAGATCTCGAGTTGTGGACCTTAATATTGTAAAATCCGACCAAACTTTACCAAAAGAAAGATCCTTTTTGGTATCCCAAAATAAATACCTTCCTCAAACCCAAGGGTACACTATTAAGGGATGTAGAAGTGTTGCTAAAATCTAACTTTGTGGAAGGAAACTACAAGTCCCAGAATTCTAGATGGACTGAGACGAGGAAGAGGGCTGAAGAGGCAGGCAGTTGTCAAAGTCAGGCAATTAAGTCTAGTAGCCATTGCAGTAGTCAGGCGATTGAGGCTCATAGCCCACATCTGAAAATTATCACTGAATCTGGGAGGCATAAAAGGCCCTATCATGGAGAGAAAGGCGGAAGGAGTGGAAGGAGCTGGAACGATGGCTGAAGTGCAGACTGTGGCAGTGGAAGCCAAAGGAAGACACAAGGCTGGAAAACCAAACAGAAGTGGGAGCACAAGAGGCATGCCAGAACAAGGAACCGCATATTTCACCTACATGTTCTGAGAGAGTCCTGTCCTCCCAAACTCTGAAGTGCAGAGGCTGCACAGCTGGAAGACATGCTGGAGAAATAGTTTTCCCCATGTGAGCCTCATTGCTGTGGTGGCCAAGCTTTAGGCATGTCGAACCTTGAGGCAAGAAGTCGAAAGTCTCATGAGTAGAGGAAACTCCCAAGACATGTGGCCGGACCAGAGACACCTGTTCAGGAAAAGGGCATGGGTCCCCAGAGAGCCAGAAGCAGCAGAAGTTGTAGTAGAAGTCGCGAAAGCAATGCGACCCTCAGAGAAAACGCTTGAAAAGCCGGTGAGTGAAGCACAGCTTTCTTAAGCATTCTGCGAGCCTTGCTGGTAACAGTAGCCAGCTCCTTTGCCAATAGCGTAAAATATTCAGCGAGTAGAAGTGAACCACTGTATTAAACAATGGACATGTTTAATGGGACAGGGCTGCCCTCTGCTACAGGGTGGTGGGGGGATTACTCTGCCTTACAATCTGGCGGGCCCCCATTCACATGCTAATAGGGATAACCCCCAACAGGTGGAGGAAGCTACAACTGAAATAGGGGAGGAGGTTAAGGAAATACACTACACCCCTGTACAGCAAAGCACATGCAATTTAGGCATGTGTCTCGGGATGATAGCTCAGCGGCAACGTGCTCGCCTTTGAAGCAAAACGACACAGAGCAACTCAGGTTCAATCCCCGGGTCCGCGCTTAGAAACCTCTGGGTATTAAGCGCGTTATAAATAACCAATCATATCATATCATTACGCAGGGACTGGACTCTGCATCTGTAGTTGCACCTACAGTTAAAGCCCTACTGAGTACACATGGGAAAGAGACATTGGAGTCAGCTAAAATGCAGAGAGGAAATTAAAAATGTATATTACTCAATAGTAGATCTCTCTCCAAAAATGCCCTGGAGGTGGCCACTTACATTGAGAAGAATACACTGATATTTTTGCGCCATAACTGAAACATGAGGTCACAGTGCGGCTGGTCCATTGATGGGCCTGCCCATCCCTGGAGGCTACAGTATTTTGTGCCAGAATGGAGCAGAAGGAAGAGGAGGTGGTGTGGCAATAATTTTTAAACATGAGCTGAAAATCTGGGAAGGTGAGACTACTGCTCTTACCGATTCATAACTTTTACTAGTTAAAATTGGTATTGATGCCGAGACCATCAAAACACAAGAGTAAACGGGGACACCAGGTACTTTAATCTCCCGTCATAGCTGGTTAGTTTCAACCGACATAAAGACAAAAAAGAGGACCGGAGTTAAAGTGCATCTGTGTAGAGAATGCAAGTAGACAGAAATCTCCACCACTATTACAGTGTTCAATTCCAACCAACATTTAGAACTTGGACAAGAAAAAATTCAATTCACATCCGATTCATCTTATTCTCACAATTTTATTGTACTAAAAAAATCCATCAATGGAATACTACAAAATCAATATAAAGATGAAATATTACAAATTGTATTAATACAATGGTGTACTTTAAAAAATATGTATAACAAACATCAAAATCTCAATTTAAGCAGTAGAAGACTCAGAAAAATGATATCACAAATGTTCCATTTTCTTTTTCAAAAACCGTTCATGAAAGATGCACATACAAGACAAAGGGCCTCATTACAACCTTTCAGGTCTGGACCGCAGTGATTCCGTGACGGTGGTAACAAAGTTTCTGCGTCCGCAAGGTTGCGGAAAGACCGTCCGATTACGTGCTGTCGGTCGTGCGAACCACGCGGACGCGGAAACGTTGTTACCGCCATCACAGAAAAAGCCACGGAAATGGACATAGCGCTGCCACAAGTAGCGCAAAACCCGTTTCCGCCACCGTCGCCACGGACACGGAACCGGAAATACCATGATCGACAAAACAGAAAACAAAGAGGCGGCCATCATATAAAGCACAATCCATTTGCCATCCAGAGTCAGCACAAGCAGAATCCATACTGTGAGAAGCCAAAAGGGACCACCAGCATGTCTGCCAGGATTCCAGCCCAGAGGCACCGCAAACAGCGTTTTAGTGAGGCGGAGCTAACCGTTCTGGTGGAGCACATAGTGGAGCATGCAGAGATGCTGTTCAGTGCCGATCAACGGCGTGCCACACAGCAGCGGAGGAAGGAAGTGTGGGCGGAAGCAGCATGCAAGTGCACCGCTGTGGGCGTGACTGTGAAGAGTGTAAAGGACTGCCACAAGCGGTGGGACAACCTCAGGCTGAGGGTTCGGAATCTGATCTCCACACACCGCCAACGCAGCAGTGGGACAGGTGGAGGACCCCCTTCCCCACTGAGACTGCAAGCATGGGAGGAGCGTTGCAGCAGTGTCCTCCACCTTGAGGGCATCCATGGGATCGGGGAGGTTGAGGCAGGAGTGAGCCCACCTGCAGATGCTGGTAAGTGGTCAAACATGAATGCCATATGAGTATATATTGATGGCATGACTGGGCCAAAGGACCCATTAATAACCCTCCAACCCCCTGGCAGTGCATGACTGGGCCAAAGGACCCATTAACAACCCCCCCCCAGGCAGTGCATGACTGGCCCAAAGGACCCATTAACAACCCCCCCAGGCAGTGCATGACTGGCCCAAAGGACCCATTAACAACCCCCCACCCCCCGCCCAGGCAGTGCATGACTGGGCCAAAGGACCCATCATGATCCATATGGCAAACAATATCCCTACAATGCATACCCCCAACAAGCAGATGCATGTAACTACCACTATTAAATGATCAATCTGTATGATGCATGTGATGCACCCATCAGGCACCACCACATAACTAATTGCATGTCCTCTGTGTCCCCATAGCCGTATCAAGTGACAGTGATACTGCACAACAGCCCAGGCAATCAGCACCGGCACATGTCCAAGCCAGCGCCCCTGCACAGGAGGATGCTGCCAGCAGTTCGGCATCTCTGCCCCCAGTAGCAACTGCAACACATGTGCCAGCCACCATCACCGACATCCCCACCGTCTCCACGCTGCCTGACGCAACACAGGTGCCACGGGCACCCATCATGCCCACCCAACCCACCACAGAAAGCAGCTGCACTGCAGAGGAGGTGGCATGTAGTGACAACAGTGCCCCAGCAGTGCAGTCTGATACTGGCCCACAGGGGGAGATGCCCACATTGGATGACTTGGAATCCCTCCATCAGCTGGAGTTCAGCCCCACATCACTCCGAAGTCCCATGAGGTCACCCACCCCATCAATGGCAGGGCTAAATTCCCGCATGCAGCGGATGGAGGAGCAGCAGGCTACCCTCACCCAGCTGGTGGAGAGGCAGCTCTTGGAATCTAGGCTGCAGAGGGAGTGCTACAGCACGTCAGTACGTCGCCTCTCAAGGTCCATTGGACACTTTGCCAGCACTATAGTCAGCCTGGCACG
This sequence comes from Ambystoma mexicanum, assembly GCF_040938575.1. NCBI lineage: Eukaryota > Metazoa > Chordata > Amphibia > Caudata > Ambystomatidae > Ambystoma > Ambystoma mexicanum. Next base: position 352,372,240 of record NC_090926.1, read on the forward strand.
CCATGTCCGGGAGGGCAATGACAACACCGCCAGGCTCATAGAGTCCATGTTGATTGGCCAACTGGCAAATATTGCACATATGCCATCTATTCCTGATTCTGTGCCATCCATTACCACCACCCGATCCAGCTCCACCACTGCCAGTCCAAGGAGGCGCTCGAGTCGGCTAACAGGGCTCTCGGGCAAGGATGCACAAGCACAGAAGCGCACACGGAAGTGATGGCATGTGTGTCGGGCACTGCAGGACACATGTGGACTTGAAGGGTGTGAGGGGTGGGTATGTTTGGGTGGTGGGGGAGGTCGTTTGGGGGGTTTGAACATTGGGGCCTGGTTGGGGGTGGGGACATTTGGGTGGTGGGGGAGGTCGTTTGGGGGGTTTGAACATTGGGGCCTGGTTGGGGGTGGGTACGTTTGGGTGGTGGGTGGGCATGTGTGTACAGCTTCCCTAACCATTGCACCTCCTTCCCTGTTGTTAATTTTTTTTTAAACGTTTTTTATTATATTTCAACCAACAAAACAATACAGACCACATGTACAGTGCAAGATGCCACAATACAATTTCAAGTTTGTACATTATACAATTTGGTCTCTGTTCCCCAAAACCCACCCCCCTTACAATCCCATAAAGTCTGTTTACTCTGGATTCGGGCTGCGCGGTGAGGTCTGTTCTCCATTGGAATTCGCCAAGTCTGGCATCGTTCCAAACAGTTCCGCTATCAGTAATTTCCAGGCCAACAGGGTTCCTATCTCTTCTCCCCCTCCCATCATACTGGACTCCTGCCATGCCATGGTCTACTCCACCTGCGGTTTATGACAAGTCTTCCACCCCATGGCGATCGTCCTCTTAGCCAACACATACGCCAAATCCTTCAATTTGTTAACATGCTTCAGCTTCTGCGATCTAGGGAACCCCCCCAATAGACAGGCCCAAGCTGACTCCACAACCAGTGTGACTCCTTTATCTGCCAGTTTCGCTGCTATCTCTCTCCAGAAGCGCCCAACCACAGGGCAGGACCAAAACATGTGTGCCATGTCAGCCTGTTCTTCATCGCACTTGGGACATGCTTGTCTACCCGCATTTTTAAACCTTGATATCCTCAGGGGTGTCATGTACGCCCTGTGCGTAATATATAATTGTATTAGTTTCAACCTTGCGTTTCTCGACACCTTCTGATGATACCACAGAGCTCGCTCCCACATCCCATCTTCCATCGGGGCCCCCACCTCATTTTCCCAATCTAATCTAAGTTGCATTGGTTCTTTACCAATCCTAAGCATCAGCATATCATACAATCTTGAAATCTCGTGCCCTCCCTCCGTTATGTCATAGATAGCGTCTGCACTACCATCCGGCTCTGCTTCAAGAATAGTTTCGGGCCAAGTCTTCTTAATTTCCCGTGCCAGTCTATGATAATTTAAGATGGCTCCTTCCCGCCAAACATCTCCCACCGTTGCCACCCCCACTGATTCCCAGTGGTTTCTAATCATCCTACGCAGTTGCACATCTCCCTTAGCCAGTGCCACCAGCCGTATGTGCGAGGAGCACGGAGACGGGATTTCCATCATCTTGCACGCGCGGCGCCAAATCCTCCACCCAAGCATCATCATCCTGGGGCGCTCCTGCATTTCTGTTTCGGATAACCAGATCACTTCTTTTAAGTAAAATGGGGCACAGTCTGCCCTAAACAATCTGGATTCAGGGGTACATTCATCCGAGAGCCACTTAGCAACGTACTGCAGTTGGCCCGCTACATAGTAAGCCTCGTAGTTGGGGAGCCGTATCCCCCCTTTTTCGTAGAAATTTTGCAGTTTCCACAATGCCACCCTGCATCTGGTTCCCTGCCACAAAAAGTCCCTACATATACTATTGAGCTTGGCAAAAAACTTCCCAGGTATGAGGTATGGAATGTTTGCAAAATAATGCAGGAGTCTGGGCAAGACCACCATCTTAAACATTGCACTGCGCCCCATCATAGCCAGCGGCAGCCTCCCCCAAAATTGCATACTTTTCGCAATTCTTCTCATGGCCACCTCCGTGTTGTGCGTATGTTCTTGTTCAACCGTATAATACACATCTACCCCAAGGTATCGAAAGGTATCAGCGGCCCAAGGAGCCTGCAGTACCGGCAGCTGTTCTACGGGGGGTCCCTTATAGTTACCCAATGGGAAAATTACAGACTTCTGAGGATTCACAGCTATTCCAGACAGCCCCGCATACCGATCCATAACCTCCAAAATATACTGGAGATTCTCCTCCGGGTGCATCAGGTACAATAGCATATCATCTGCATATAGGGAGATCAAATGTTGCTCTCCTCCCACCTCGATGCCTATGGTGTCATACTGCTGTCGTAGGTATATGGCCAAAGGCTCCAATGCCAATATATATAACATAGGGGACCATAGGCATCCCTGTCTAGTGCCTCTGCCTAACCGCCATCTCTCTGAAATGACAGCTCCCGTCTTAACTCTAGCGAGCGGCGCACTGTATAACATCTTTGCCCATCTTATATATCCGGGCCCCATCCCATATTCCGCCAGAGTCGACAGCAGCCATGGCCACTTGACAGAATCAAAAGCCTTTTTCGCATCCAGGGACACTACTGCCATGTCACCCTCATTACTCCCCGCCCATTCAATGACTCTGTGGAGTCGCCGGTGATTATGAGTTATGTTCTTGTTTGGAACATACCCCGTCTGACCCGGGTGTATGAGTTTGTCTATGACTCTCTGCAGTCTGCCCACCAAAACAGCTGTTAGTATCTTGCTGTCCTGGTTCAGCATCGATAGTGGTCTGTAGGAACCGCAACTGTGCCCAGGCTTATTTGGTTTAGGAAGCGGGATTATAATTGCTTCCCTGAGCGACTCTGGCAGCTGTCCCGTCTCAAACGCTTCATTTAGCATATTCAGCATCGGAGGGAGCACTTGTGCCATGCATGCTTTATAGAACTCACTCGGCAACCCGTCCGCCCCTGGGGTCTTACTAGTAGGCAATTGTCTCACCACCGCTTCTAGCTCCTCCAAGGTGATTGGTGCATCCAGCTCTTCCTTCTCTTCCGCACTTATCCTGGGCAGTCCTATATCTTCGAGTGCCTCATTTATCCTCTCTTGATTATCCTCCTCACCATCCTCATACAGTTTTCTGTAGTACGTGGCAAATTCCTGATTAACTCCCTCTTGGGTGTCAGCCACACTGCCATCGTCTCTTGCTATTGCCCTGATGGTGGGCCTGGGGGTTTCGCTCTTATATAACCACGCCAGAAGCCGTCCTGTCTTGTCACCACCCGCGTGCTGCCTCTCTATGTATTTCTTATAATTCAGTTTACACAACCTATCCCAATGCTCTCCATACGTCTGTTGTAGTTGAAGGATCAGTTCCGCATTCAAACCAGTATCGCCATCTTCCCTTTGCGCTTTTTCCAACTCCCTCTCAGCCGCTTGTAAGTCAGCCAGGATACCGCCTTGCAGACTTCAGGATTTTGCTATGGCTACGCCTCTCAGCACTACTTTAAAAGCCTCCCATAACGTGCACGCTGAATCTACACTACCCGTGTTCTCCTCAAAGTAATTTATGATCTCCTCCCTTACCTCTTCTTTGAACACAGGATCTTTAAGCGCTTCCGCTCGGAGCCGCCATGTCGGGATCCTTGCTCTTGGAGGGCAGTATTGCCAGCTTACAATTAAGGGCGAGTGGTCCGACAGGACTCTCGCTTTATATTCCACCCGCACCATTTCCATTATTAAGCCTGACGTAACAAAGACATAGGGCCTCATTACACGGACGGCGGTAAGGGTTAACGGTCACCGTTAATGGCAACGGTGACCGTTACCCCTTACCGCCGTACTACGAGGTCCCTTTGCGGGTTGGTGCTCTAACGCCTGCTTTTTGCAGGCGTTAAAAACCAACCCGCTAAGGGACCTCGGAGCTAATTACGGCACCGCAAAATTGCGGTGCCGTAATTAGCGCCTTCCCCATTCCCATAGAGCCCTATGGGGCAGAAATGGGAATGGGGAAGGGCAATGGCGGAAGGGGGATTTACCGCCCCACCGACCTTGGAATGGGGCGGTAAATCCCCTTTCCGCCAAGGCGGTGCCGGTAATTTACCGGCATGGTCCAGGGTGCTAATAGCACCCTGGATCACTGCCTTCCGTGTAATGAGGCCCACAGTCTAGTCTGGGGCCGAGTAGTGAGAGTATTGTTTTTCTAGGGGGTGCTTCATTCTCCATACATCTGCCTGGTCAAAGTCATTAAGCAGCTTTTGTAACACACGTGCTGCCGGGACAGGTTTTTCCAATTTTTGATCTGATCTATCCACCCTTGGATCTAGTACACAGTTAAAATCCTCACCCCAGATTACCCCACTTCCCATGCACACACCGAGGTTAGCACTCAGAGCTCTGAAATACGTCACTGTATTCTGATTGGGTGCGTATGTGTTGATTATACTTATCTCTCTGTTCTCTACTAATCCCCTAAGTATGACCATTCTCCCATCCGCTTCAGCAGTTTCCTGTAACACATGGAAGGGGACATGCAGGGCCACCCAGATTAGGACCCCTCTCGCATAGGCCGAATATGTTGAGCCCACCACCACCCCTTTCCATTTTCTTCTAATCATACCCAGTCTCTCTTCTGTCAAATGAGTCTCCTGTAACAGCGCAATGTCTATCTTTTGTCTGCGCAGGTAGAGCATAACCTTATTTCTCTTCAAATAACTGTTTAGACCCCTGACATTCCACATGATTATTTTAAGGTCCCCCATGGCCTGATATGATACCCAACCCCACCCCGGCCGCGCAATCCCCTACTCTAACTCGTTCTCCCCCTTATCCCGGCCAACCACGCCCAACTCCCATGCCTCCCGCCCCCCATTCCGTCTCCCAACCCCCCCAAACCCTTCCCCAACTATTGCCCAGCTCCATCCCTGGATCTCAGGCTCCCCCGCATCTAGCACTTTCTGGCTTCTGCCTGTACTCGATGCTCCGCAGGGTAAGGCCGCCCTAGTGGCTAGCCTACTAGGACTAGTATGAGGGGATAGGGTGCTCACGTCCTGCTGCTCCTATTCGCAATAAACTCAGCGCACTTAACTGTACAGTTATCACATATATGCACTTTGCTATATTCAAGTCTTTATGTTTGCCCAAGTCCGTGGGATCTGCTTCGGGTGCCACCCGTACCCCGTGATACCCCTTAGCCATAGCTATCACCCGCAGTTCTAATGGGTACCCACTGCACATCATATCCCGCCACATGCAATGTCCCGGACACTTATCGTATTATTCTCGAGCTTGATCCGCCTCCTGTTCCGTACAACCCTGAAGGTCGAGCCAGGCCGTTGCTTCTTCGGGAGTGTGGAAAAAAAAGATCTTGCTCTTGTGGATCACTTTTAACTTCGCAGGGTACAGCAGCATATATTTGATCCCCGCCGCAGGTAGCCTTCTTTTGATCGCCACATAGCTATACCACTGCCTTTGGACCAGCATTGTGTAATCTGGATACGCCGTGACGGTGGACAAAGCCCTTTCGATGGTTCCTCCTTTGCGGAAGTATTCCAAAACCTTCTTGCGATCCTTATAGTTCAGTATTTTCGCTATAATTGGCCGGGGGGGTGCCCCCGGTTGTGGTCTCCTCATGAGGGCTCTGTGCGCCCGCTCCACGGTAAAACCTTGCAAGAGTTTTTCGGCCCCTATTTCTTACAAGAGTAAGTTCTCGATGTAGTCTGTGGGGTCACAGCCTTCCTCCCCCTCTGGAAGGCCGACCACACAAATGTTGTTCCTCCTTGCTCTCCCTTCCGCCTCCTCCGCACGATTCTCCAGATTAACAACCTGATGTTTCAATATGTGAATCTCCTTTGCGTTGTCTGCGCCGGTGTCTGAGTTAATTTTCACTGTACTTTCCAGACTGCTCGTTCTCTCCAACAATGTCCTCACATCTTGTCGTAGTAAGGCAATGTCAATGCCTACGGCGTCTATTTTGGCCTCCAATGCAGTGCGTAGGTCCGCCATTGCTGCCCCCCTTGAGTCCCTCAGCTCGGTGATAGCTGCTAGAATCTGATGGTTTTCCGTAGCTACAGTGCTCTCTGCTGCTGTTGCTGGCATTCCTTTAGGCACGGTGGTCGCTGGGGAGAGCTGTACCTTAGCGAACGTTTCCAAAGTGGGTTGTTTATTTCTGTTCTTGCCCACGAACCCCCACCCGGCCATCTCGCTGGTTCAGATGCTTTTCTGGGTCGCTCGTCCTCCACTGCGGCAGTTTCGTTACACCGCCGTGGTGCAACTTCAAAGTGCCCTCACAAATCCAGGTCAGATGGCCACAAGGGCACTGCGTGAGGTTAAGCCCACTAGACTTGCACCCAAACACACCATGTCCTTGTACAACACAGTTTATGCCAATGTGTGTTAGGGCGCGTCACATGTGCAACGCATGATTGTGGTGACTACGCATGCCGGGTTTGCCCTGTGTCATCTGAAGTCTTGCCCTTGTGCACCACTGTTGGGGCCAGTGTGCTATGACCTATTTCCTGGGTTGCCCACCTGGTTGTCACTACAGTCCGCTCGGTGCAGAGGGTACCCAGCCCTCTCTCCGTCCCACAGTGTGAAGAGCTGCCCCTGGAGCCTCCAGTTCAAGCCCCTCCACGGGCCGTGTGCATATTTTCCTGCTAAGGCTATTAAGCCCTGCTCGGAACAATGAGCTGTGGGGTTCCCAATTCTGGCTACTCTTTTACAGTCTTGCACCCACCATAGGTGCATCCCTGGGTGCAGCCGTCATCAGCCAGTGTTTGAGCGCAACTCGCCGTGTCTCCTGCACTGCTGGGCTCTCGGCCAGATCCGCGGCCAGCTTGCTGAGCGGTTCACCGCCCACAGTACTCCCAAAGCGCCCTCGGCAGAGGGCATCCGATGCTCTGCTTGTCCGGTGCAGCCGCGCCGCACCCGCCATTCAGCTCCTCCTAGAAGCGTCGGCCGGAGTAGAGAGATACGGGTGCACTTTGAGCCACCCCCCGGGAGCCTTCAGAACCTGCCTAGCCTTAAATAAAGGGGGTCGCTGTACACAGCGGAAAGCGGCCACCTGTGCCAGGAAGTGTTTCAGCATGGTGTCTTCCATCCATCAGCATGCTGGGCGTTTACACACTTGCTCACGGGGTTGCTGCCTCGCCGCCAGCAACGCAGGGCCGCGGCTCCTACCGCCGAGCCGTCCTTCACTTGCGGGGCGCTCACAGAGCGCTCGCCGAATGTTCTGTACGGCCAGGCCGCCAGCTGCCCGCAACCAGGCTTTTCCATCCACAGCCCCCTCCCCTCCTAGGCCAATTTAGCAGCGCTGCTGCAGCCGCTCCACTCCACCCGGTGCCGTGCAGGCCAGCTGTTCACCGGCGGCCCGCTTCTCCAACACAATAGCTTTGTTAGAGGGTCTCAGTCTCGGGTCACCGCCATCTTGTTGCCAGTTGCACGGCTCGCGACCCGAGTTACTAAGTGCATTTTCTTCTGCCACAGTGTATCATTTCTCCCGCTGGTACACGTCACATGGTCCCTGCTCCTTCATGTACGCTTGGTGTTCTTTTGAGGCAGGGCTCTGCATTCAGATTGCACGTGCTTCCTCAGATCAATTGTCGGATCACGGAGCTAACAGGATATGCAGCCTATTCCATGGCTGCCAAGCCACGCCCCCACCCCTGTTGTTAATTCATCAATATATCATCATTTAAAAAAAACATACATGAGTGGACATCTATCATTTCATTTGCTGTACAACAATTCATTTATTGGCATCACCATATCCATGCATTGCTGTGAATGTGCTATGTCTCAAAAGTAAATGCGAATCAGTTCATCCCGTGCTCTTTGTCCATCTAATGGACCCCTGTCAAGCTGAGCCTCCTCTTCCCCTGACTCCTCCTCACCTGTTTCTTCTCGTACCTCCTCCAATCTTGCCACTCCTTTCTTCTTCTTGATCGTGACTCCTTCTTGTGACTTCTTCTCTTTTTTTTTACGTAGATAGGGTCGTGCTCCCTCGGTGGCCTCCGTGATCTGAATGGAACACAAACCTGGAGGATACATGGGGAGCACGCCCTTTGTATGGGGAAAAAGCCGAGATGGCAGAAAAAAACCCAATCGAAATGTAGTCCGTCCTTGGAGAAGTATCCGTGAATGTTTAGGTACCGTAGCTTTAAGATGGCTTGGATGGATGATGCCCACTGCAAGGAGGAAGAGTAGATGCAAAATGTTCCGGGCTAACAAGCTCGGAGTGAGGTCACAGTCCTCCGGGCATACTTATCAAGTAAGCGGGTATAAATCAAACTGATGGAACGGGGTGGAAGAGATGTTCCTACTAGACCACAGATAAGAAGGAAAGAAATGGAAAGAGGATACTAGGAAAATATAGATCAAAAGAACGTACAAACAGAGTAGAAGGAAATCGGAACTCTATATGTAGGCTGAGAAGGCTAGCCTCGATAGACATACAAACTGAGGACGCGTAGTAAAAGTACTAACCGCGCCGTGATAGAAAGGATAGCGAAAGAGTCCCCAATACCTTCCCTGAGAAACAGGAATCACTGCAAGTGAAAAAGTAGCGGGAAGGCTGTGGTGAAATACAGAGGCCAGAGGAAAGCGGGGTATTGGAAATACGCTGAAAGGCTAGTCGCTAAGAGAGACTGGCAGCGCACGTAACGTTATACGATACAACGCGCAGAGCGCCGGTCTGGCTTGCAACTTATAGATCCCGTCGGCCATCTTGGAAATAAGACTAGACTGTTAACGAGTAACAGTCGGCCATGTTAGTGGTACCTCCATTGGTGAACGAACCTCCAGGGCTGATGCATGACAACCCCCAGGAAGAGGTGGTGCCATCCTATCCCCATCTCCATCCCCATCTCCATCCCCATCGTCTTCATCTGCGTCTGGGGCCATTGGGATGTTCCTGCGCAGGCAGAGATTGTGCAGCATGGCACATACGAGCGTGATTTTACCCGTCTTCACTGGGCTGTACAGCAGTGATCCGCCAGATCTGCTCAAACAGCGGAGCCGGGCCTTCAGCAGTCCGAATGTCCTCTCCATCATTGCATGTGTGCGTACATGTGCCCTATTGTACGCCTCTTCATGCCTGTTCCTTGGCCTCCGTACAGGTGTCATCATCCATGGTGTGAGTGCATATCTAGCATCACCTACATGGGATGTAGATGGGGGGGACATGTCAGTGTTTGTGGTATCATGTCTTCATCTGATGCTGTGCTATCTTGTGTCATTGTTTATTCATGCATATGTGCCATGCAGTGGTTGGTTTTTTCTTTGGCCATCACAGAGGACGTTGGCAACTGGACATTGACCAACCCATTGGTGTGCATGTGTACTCTGCCCTGCGGGTGACATTTGATTGTGAGTATGGCATTGTGCAGTGATGTGCACACATGGCAGAGTCACTCCACTGTGATGAAGTAGTCGATGCAGGACGACTCATGTACAGGCATCATGTGCATTGGGAGGGCAGTGTTCCATATTGTCGGTGGGTGTTTGCAGTGGCACAAGGTGTATGGGACAGTGATAGTATCGGCTGTGTGTGTCATGTGGCAGGGTGTGTAGGGGCACACTGTGGTGACCTGTCATGTGTTGCTTTGTGATGTTTAGGATCCGCTGTCTATTCAGTTAATGCCTGGGGGGGGTGCATGTGCAGTCACAGCAGCACACTCACATTGCTCATTGGCCTGGACACACACACACACCACTTCAACAGGGTCAGTGCATTGGCAGCTGTACTCACCCAATAGCCATGTGCTTTGTCCGGCATAGCGTTCCATGTACCGTGGCAGCGTGGAATTCCGCAGTACCATTGAGTCATGGGTTGAGCCTGGGAAACGTGTGCAGCAGTGTGTTATCAGTTGCGTGGCATCACATACTATCTGTACATTCAGCGAGTGATACTGTTTCCTATTGCGGAACACCATCTCAATTGCACGTGGTGCTGTCAGCTCAACGTGGGTGCAGTCGACTGCACCTATGCAATTTGGCATGCCTGCTATGGCATGGAAGGCCAACTTGGTGGCAATGACCTCGGGGAGGGTACGGGGTAGGGCTATCTGTTCCGACACATGGCGCAACAGGGCATCCAGTAGCTGTACCAGGATTTTTTAGGAACAGGGTTGTGATATGCCGTGCAGCTCACCAACTGTGTGTAGATAGGTGCCAGTGCCAAGGAAATGCAGTACAGACACAACCTTCAGGAGGGGTGGGGTGGCGGTGGGGGTATCTAGGTGGCTGCTGATGTCGTCCTCAATCATGGCAGTGATGTACAGGATTGTTGGACGGTCCAGCTGGTATAGTGTGTGGACCTGTCCTGGGGTAAGGTTCCAGGGTGAGGCCCTGATGCGTGGTATTGCAGGCTGCCTGCGTGGTTGTGCCGGCTGGACAATGGGGTTTGCCATGGGTGCAGGGTTGGCTGGTTGCCGCCTGCGCCTCCTACGCCTGTGCCTCCTCCTCTGCACCATTACTGCCATCATGTGCAGTGCTGCCTGTTGGTTGAGTAGGCCCAGTCCCAATGCTACTAGAGATGCTGACTGTGATGCTGGAAATGCATCAGAGGGACAGGGCCTCTGAATCCTTGTCCTTTACTGCTTTTTATTGTGTGTTCTGTCATGTTTTCTGCCCAGGAGTCCATGTGGGACTCCTGGCAGTGCAGCTCTCTCTTTTGGTTTGGTAAACAGACCCATGGGATACCCTTATGGCACCCATGGGTAGGGGTACAACCCGGTGCCCCTAGTGTATGTTTCTGGGCACCTGTGGGTGGCCCACAGAGCAGGGTATGGGCTGGTGGCAGCTCCATGCTGAATTTGACAGGTGCTCTGGGTGTCCTCCATTTTGGGATACCCATGCCCTGCCATTGGGATCAGTTGATCCCTGATAGGAAACAAGATGGCCCCTGTGGCCTCTTGCTTTCTATTGCCTGTTACCTTGTTTCCCAAAGTCCTGGGAAGCCCTGACTCTGTCCCTTCCCCCTGACTGGCTGTTGGGTGGAAGTTCCATATATGGTGTTGTTGTGAAGGCCCAGCTAGACTGACTGTAGCCTTCCCAGTGACTGTATGTTGTGGGTACATCCTGTAGGTGGGACCTGGGTGAATGGAGTGTGTGACCAATATACACTCCTTGTTGTGGTTGTCTGGTTTCTGTCATGAGAGACAAAGACTGAGACAGCCCTGCCCGAAACTGGCCTGAATGCAGTGTGTAGTGTTGAATGGCTGGGTACTTGTCCCAATCCACATTCCTTGTTGTGAGTGTCTGAAAGGGAGGAGTGTGGCCTGAATGCACTGTGTGCCTGATTGGCTGACTGACTGCATGAATGCCCTTCTGTGTGATTGGCTGCTGAGTGTGTGCCAGCAGTGTGGATGAGAGACAGAATAGTATATCTGGGGGCCTCTCACCACTGGTAGTTGTTCAGAAGCGTTATGGAGCTGAGTCTCCACTCTAAGAGTAACTGGAACTGCTGATCCTCGACGTCCAGCTGGAAGAAGAAGACTTGCTGTGGCATTTGCTTCGACCGATCCGAAGGCTGCCGGAATCGTCGAAGACTGACCAGAGAGAGGACCTGGTAAGGCGCCCTCTTACCGTGCTCCGAGGGACCATCGAGCACCGCTCCATCTTCGCCGAAGCGCCCTGGAAGTCAGACCCTCGAAAGGGTGCCGACCCGAGACGGGACCGCCGAGGAGATCGAAGTGAAGCACCCGGACATCGCCGCCGTCGAAGTCCATTGCCGTCGACCAGGTTCGCAGGTTTGTGTAACCGCTGGAGGCCCGTCGAAGTTGTGTTGCCCAGCCGTGGGAACCACTTGACGCCGTGCCGCCAACGACCGGAGCCGTCCGCTCCTTGCCTAAGAACATTTGAATCGAAGGACTCCCTCGTCCGCACCGTCGACCGATTTATCCTGCCGGAGAAAGTCGAGGACGACCAATGCGCCGAGGAGAAACCGCCGGTGGGTTTCCCGCCACCCGAAGACCACAAAGACTCGAACGACTCGACGCCCTTGCTGGGCCTCTGTCTCCACAATCTTTGCGGTCCAGAACTATTGTCACCGAGGTGCCCCGCACGCCTCTGCCTTGCAGGACGCCGACGCTCCGACGAGCACCGCTCGGACGAAGCTGCCGCCTCATCGACGCTGTTCTACCCTGTTTGTCGACAGACGTTCGACGCCCTGTGTCTCCCGCTTGAAAGGGAAGGCATTCAAGAAGGGCCGTCGATTCCCCGCCGCCGAACGCCGAGTTCCTCGACGCTTCTCGACGCCTCTCGACGATCCGTGACTCCCGCTTGAAAGGGGGTCGCTCAAGAAGGATCTGTCGACGCCTCTTCGAAGAACTCGACTCCACCAGGTACATTGGGGGGGTAAAAACATTATAGGAAGGAATAAGACTTGCAGAACAATATATGGACTGGGCTTGTGCTATATCTTTATTTTACAGGTTGCCCAGGTGGGGGGATCTCCACACAGAACTATGCCTAGTGGTAGGGGCCAATATTCTGCCTATTGCTCAACCACCATTATTTTCTCTCCTCTCTCTATTGCTGGTTTCACTCTATTGATCTGTGTGACATTGTTACAGTATTGTTGATGCACTTTAATAAGATCTAATACAAAGGGTGGTACCACTTTAGAATTGTATATATTTGCCATTGTTGATTTTCCTAAGTACAAAGTGAGTTATTATGATAAGTGTACATAACCTTGAATATTGATTATATAAAGACTGTGTTCTAACCAATACAGTGTGTGGACATTCCTTTGTGGGGGCTTGGGGACTACACTGTACTTAAGAACCAGCCTGCATCACCTCCTGAGAAGCTAGGCCTTGATTGCTCGTCCATTGCTACCGTAATAGAGAATCTTGGCTGGGGTCTTCTGTGCCTCTCTTCTACCATATAGAGAGCAGAAGTACAGACACCCCCCACCGGTCCTTTACACTGGTGGCAGCGGTGGGATGCTTATGGTTTTAAGAATCAGTGTATAACCGTGCCACTTACAAAGGATATCTGCACTTTATTAAATTAAGGTTTAGTTGTGTACAAGATAACTGCATTACAAACAATGGAGTCTATTGCAAATGGCAAATTGACTCGGATGAGCTTGGAGGCTCTCCAGAGTGCTTGTGAAGCCAGGGAGTTAGACTTTGTGGATAAGTCTAGGGCTGAGCTGATAGCTGCCCTGGTGGACTACCAGACTGATGGTGAAACTCTTGATGAGGGGGGGAATGCAACCAATGAGGACTCTGCCCCTGGGGTTTCTGCTGAATCTGTTTCTGGGAATGCCGCCATTCCTGCTGCCTCTGTTCCAAACCCCAGCAATTCCTTGGAGCTTGAGTTATTAAGGATGAAATTGGCCTTTGAATACCGCAAGTTGGAAATAGATGCTGAACTTAAGAAAGAGGAGTTGGCTCAACAAGTGGAGCTCAAGAATAGGGATCTTGAACTCAGAAATAAGGACCTTGAACTCAAGAGCCAGGACACTGAATGTCAGAGAATCCAGCTAGAGAAAGCTAGAGTGGAGACTTCAGCTAAAACCAGTGAGAGTGTCAGGTCCCCAGCCACCAATTTTATGAAAGATTTGGTTGGTGTATTTGTGGAGGGTTCAGATATCCTCCAATGGATTGAAGCGTTTGAAATGGCTTGTGCGATTCATGATGTTGATAAAAGAGATTGGGCTAAGTGTTTGTTAAGCAGAGTGCCTCAAACTGGATATGACTGTATTCTGAAGCTGAGTGTGGAAGAAAGGGGTCAGTATGAGTGTATGAAGTCTGCTTTGATTGCCAAGTTTGGCAAGACACCTACCCAATACCTTAGAAGGTTCAGGGATTTTAAGAAAAGAGAGAATGTGTCTTGGGTTGACTGGGTGAGTGCTGCGCACATGAACATGATGGGGTGGATCGATGGATACAAGGTTAAGACTTTTGTTGAATTGTCCCACCTCTTGTTTTTTGAGCATTTTTCTGAAGCCTGTTCACCAGAGCTGCGTCAGTATGTGGCTGACCAGAACATTTTGGACCCCTTTAAGCTGGCTAGGTTGGCTGACAAGTGGGTCTCCCACCGGGTGTCCCCTAAGGACTCCAGTGGGAAGGACAAGGACAAGGACAAAGAAAAGAGGGCCTCTCAGAAAGCTGAGGAGTCCCACAAGCAGTCACAGTCGGGTAAACCTAAACCTTCCTCTTCCAAGCCCCAAAAATCTAGTGGGGATAAGTCCTCTGTGGGTGGGAATAAGAGTAGTGGTCCACCTGCTGCAAAGCAGGCTCCCAGTGGTTCCAGTACCGTACCCCGCACTCCTGGCGCTTGTTGGGACTGTGGGGCTCTGGATCACAAAAGGGGTGACTCCAAGTGTAAAGGTAAGGCACTTGGAGTACAGGCTGTCAGCCTGACCTACCCTTACTCCGTGTCTGAGGTGGAGGCCACTGTCCTCCCCTCCTCTACCGGGATCACATTTGGTGCTCCAGTAGAGATTTCCTTAGTGTCCCTTGGGGCCTGGGACCAGTATGCAGAAGTACTGGCGACTATCCCACAGAACACCCGTAGGTTTTTGAGAAGTGTCCTCTTGAATGGCCAGCCTTCTACTGGTTTGAGAGACACTGGGGCAAGCATGACAGTGGTGGACAGGACCCTGCTCAAGCCAGAGGACTATGTAGGTGCTCCTCTGAGAACCACCAGGTTAGCTGGTGGGCCTCCCAAATCATCACCTGTAGCCTTAGTCACACTCATGATTGGAGACAAGACAGCAAAGCTTCCTGTCCTGGTTCAGGACAATGTCCCTGCTAACATTCTGTTAGGAAATGATCTAGTAGAGTTGGGGTTGATCTCGGATGGTCTTCCCCTGACTGCTGCTGCAGTCACTAGGTCACAGGTGACACCGGGTCTGGCTGTGGGTCAGGTACCCGAGCCAAAGGCGAGGCCGAAGGCAAGAAGAAGGAAGACCAAGAAGGCCACCTCTGTGGAGAGAACACCTTCTCTTCCTGCTGTTCCGAGAGCACCCATTGGGATCCATGCTCCGGACGGGCTGGGTCCAGTGGAAAACCCAAACTCCACTCCTGTGGGAGAAGAGACAGAAGACTCTCCTGTGGGAGAGGTTCTCAACCCGGAGGATCATCCCGACCTTCAATGCTTGTTAGCTGAAGGGGGACCCTCCCGGGCAGACTTCTGTAAGGGACAGAGAGAGTGCCACTTTCTCGAGGGACTGAGGAAACAGGCCCTGTCCCAGGCACAAGGAGAAGTGCCTAGGACATTCCGGATTTATTGGGAGGGTGAGCTCCTTGTTAGTGAGCCCACTAAGCCTGAACCTGGTGCCCTCAAGAGGTTGGTGGTACCCCAGGTTTACAGGCCCTTCCTATTGCAGTTGGCGCATGAGGTGCCCTTGGCTGGTCATCTTGGGACCAAGAAGACTAAGCAGAGGCTCTCTGCCCATTTCTACTGGCCACGGATGGGAGTAGAGGTGGAGTCCCACTGCCGGACCTGCCCAACTTGTCAATTGTCTGGCAAGACTGGAGGCAGTGTCATTGCCCCACTGCAGCCATTGCCAGTGGTTGGCACACCATTTGAGAGGGTGGGCATCGACATCGTCGGTCCCCTTGACCCTCCCACTTCAGGTGGACATCGGTTCATCCTGGTCTTGGTAGATCATGCCACCAGGTACCCTGAGGCAATACCCCTTTGGACTGTTACTGCCAAGGTGGTTGCCAGGGCTCTCCTGGGCATTTTCACCCGTGTTGGATTCCCCAAGGAGGTTGTCTCTGACAGAGGATCCAACTTCATGTCTAGTTACATGAAAACCATGTGGAAAGAGTGCGGGGTAACCTACAAGTTCTCCACCTCTTACCATCCCCAGACCAATGGTCTGGTTGAGAGATTTAATAAAACTCTCAAGGGCATGCTAGGGGCTTTGGAAGAACCCTTAAGGAGGAAATGGGATCTCCTCCTGCCATGCCTGCTGTTTGCTTACAGAGAGGTACCTCAAGAGGGTGTTGGTTTCAGCCCCTTTGAGTTACTCTTTGGACATCCTGTGAGGGGGCCCCTTGCCTTGATCAGAGAAGGCTTGGAAGCCACCCCTCCAGGTCCCGCCAAGCAAGTGGGGGACTATGTGTTAGGCCTCAGACGGAGGATGACACAGATGATGGGTCAGGCAACAGCAAATCTCAAGGCCAGCCAGGAATTGAATAAGTACTGGCATGACCTTAAAGCCTCGCAAGTGGATTGGACTCCGGGACAGGAAATCCTTGTGATGGAGCCTACCAAGCCTAGAGCTTTGGCAGACAAGTGGACTGGACCCTTCAGGATCATCTCCAAGATGGGCGAAGTCAATTATCTGGTTGACATGGGAGCCTCTGGGGTAGCCCCTCAGATATTCCATGTCAACAGGCTCAAGCCTTTCCACCGGCGAGCAGAAGTCTCATGTCTCTTGCTAGCTTCAGGGCAAGAAGAGGATGAGGGTGAGCCCCTTCCTGATTTGCTGCATAGCAACCCTCAGGATGGCTCAGTGGAGGGAGTACATCTCTCTCCGGATTTGACAACAGAGCAACAGAGGGCCTGCAGGGCTTTGCTCCAACAGTATGCCTCTCTGTTTTCACTGAAGCCAGGCCTTACACCGTGGTGTAGGCATGAAATTGACACTGGTGACAGTGTGCCTGTCAAAAGCAGGTGCTACCGTATGTCAGATACCGTCAAGAACCACATCCAGGCTGAGGTCGCCAAGATGTTGGATCTGGGTGTTATTGAACCCTCAACCAGTCCCTGGTCCAGTCCAGTGGTCCTTGTCCCCAAGGCAAGTTCCCAGGCGGGTACCAAGGATTGGAGGTTCTGTGTGGGCTACCGAGGAGTCAATGCCGTCACCAAAACTGACGCGCACCCATTGCCCAGGGCTGATGAGCTCGTGGACACCATAGGTGCTGCCAAATTTGTGAGCACCTTTGACCTTACCTCAGGCTATTGGCAAATAGCTCTGACGGACCATGCCAAGGAAAAGACGGCCTTCTCAACACCTGAGGGACTCTACCAGTTTAGGGTCATGCCTTTTGGGTTGAAGAATGCCCCTGCCACCTTCCAGAGATTGGTCAACCATGCGCTCAGTGGGCTGGAAGCCTTTTGTGTGGCTTACTTAGACGACATTGCCGTCTACAGTTCCACCTGGGAAGAGCATTTGACACATCTGGATAAGGTGTTGCAGGCCTTGAAAAGGGCTAACCCCACTATCAAGGCCACCAAGTGCCAGATAGCTCAGGGGAAAGTTACCTATCTTGGTCATGAGGTAGGAGGGGGTCAAATCCAACCTCTCTCCAGTGAAGTACAGGATGTACAGAACTGGGAGACTCCCAATACTCAAACCCAGGTGAGAGCCTTTTTGGGCCTCACTGGGTACTATCGCAATTTCATGGCAGACTATGGAACCATAGCTGCACCCCTGACAGCTCTAACTTCACCCAAACAGCCTAGGAAGGTTAATTGGACCGAAGACTGTCAGCGGGCCTTTGATGGCTTGAAAGAAAGTCTGTGTAGGGCACCTGTGTTGTGTGCGCCTGACTACAGCCGACCCTTTATCGTCCAGACGGATGCCTGCGACACCGGAATTGGAGCTGTCTTGTCCCAGTTAGATGACAAAGGGAGGGAACATCCTATCATATTCATCAGTAGACAACTCAAGGGTAGAGAACGTAGGTGGGCTACTGTTGAAAAGGAGTGTTTTAGCATAGTTTGGAGCCTTAGGCATTTTAGGCCCTACCTTACGGGGTCTACTTTCAAGGTCCAAAAAGATCATAAGCCCCTGAAGTGGCTTATGCAGATGAAGGGTGAGAATCCGAAATTGCTCAGGTGGTCCATTAGCCTGCAAGGGCTAGACTTCACCATAGAGCACAGACCAGGGAAGAGTCACGATAATGCAGATGGCCTTTCCAGAAGGTATGTTGACCGTCTGGATGAGGGTGTCTATCCCGTGGGAGATTAGACACCCTCCACCTCAGTCTGGGGGGGGGCGACTGTGATGCTGGAAATGCATCAGAGGGACAGGGCCTCTGAATCCTTGTCCTTTACTGCTTTTTATCGTGTGTTCTGTCATGTTTTCTGACCAGGAGTCCATGTGGGACTCCTGGCAGTGCAGCTCTCTCTTTTGGTTTGGTGAACAGACCCATGGGATACCCTTATGGCACCCATGGGTAGGGGTACAACCCTGTGCCCCTAGTGTATGTTTCTGGGCACCTGTGGGTGGCCCACAGAGCAGGGTATGGGCTGGTGGCAGCTCCATGCTGAATTTAACAGGTGCTCTGGGTGTCCTCCATTTGGGATACCCAGGCCCTGCCATTGGGATCAGTTGATCCCTGATAGGAAACAAGATGGCCCCTGTGGCCTCTTGCTTTCTATTGCCTGTTACCTTGTTTCCCAAAGTCCTGGGAAGCCCTGACTCTGTCCCTTCCCCCTGACTGGCTGTTGGGTGGAAGTTCCATATATGGTGTTGTTGTGAAGGCCCAGCTAGACTGACTGGAGCCTTCCCAGTGACTGTATGTTGTGGGTACCTCATGTAGGTGGGACCTGGGTGAATGGAGTGTGTGACCAATATACACTCCTTGTTGTGGTTGTCTGGTTTCTGGCATGAGAGACAAAGACTGAGACAGCCCTGCCCGAAACTGGCCTGAATGCAGTGTGTAGTGTTGAATGGCTGGGTACTTGTCCCAATCCACATTCCTTGTTGTGAGTGTCTGAAAGGGAGGAGTGTGGCCTGAATGCACTGTGTGCCTGATTGGCTGACTGACTGCATGAATGCCCTTCTGTGTGATTGGCTGCTGAGTGTGTGCCAGCAGTGTGGATGAGAGACAGAATAGTATATCTGGGGACTCTCACCACTGGTAGTTGTTCAGAAGCGTTCTGGAGCTGAGTCTCCACTCTAAGAGTAACTGGAACTGCTGATCCTCGACGTCCAGCTGGAAGAAGAAGACTTGCTGTGGCATTTGCTTCGACCGATCCGAAGGCTGCCGGAATCGTCGAAGACTGACCAGAGAGAGGACCTGGTAAGGCGCCCTCTTCCCGTGCTCCGAGGGACCATCGAGCACCGCTCCATCTTCGCCGAAGCGCCCTGGAAGTCAGACCCTCGAAAGGCTGCCGACCCGAGACGGGACCGCCGAGGAGATCGAAGTGAAGCACCCGGACATCGCCGCCGTCGAAGTCCATTGCCGTCGACCAGGGTTCGCAGGTTTGTGTAACAGCTGGAGGCCCGTCGAAGTTGTGTTGCCCAGCCGTGGGAACCACTTGACGCCCTGCCGCCGACGACCGGAGCCGTCCGCTCCTTGCCTAAGAACATTTGAATCGAAGGACTCCCTCGTCCGCACCGTCGACCGCTTTATCCTGCCGGAGAAAGTCGAGGACGACCAACGCGCTGAGGAGAAACCGCCGATGGGTTTCCCGCCACCCGAAGACCACAAAGACTCGAACGACTCAACGCCTTTGCTGGGCCTCCGTCTCCACAATCTTTGCGGTCCAGAACTATTGTCACCGAGGTGCCCCGCACGCCTCTGCCTTGCAGGACGCCGACGCTCCGACGTCGACGAGCACCGCTCGGACGAAGCTGCCGCCTCATCGACGCCGTACTACCCTGTTTGTCGACGGACGTTCGACGCCCTGTGTCTCCCGCTTGAAAGGGAAGGCATTCAAGAAGGGCCGTTGATTCCCCGCCGCCGAACGCTGAGTTCCTCGACGCTTCTTGACGCCTCTCGACGATCCGTGACTCCCGCTAGAAAGGGGGTCGCTCAAGAAGGATCTGTCGACGCCTCTTCGAAGAACTCGACTCCACCAGGTACATTGGGGGGGTAAAAACATTATAGGAGGGAATAAGACTTGCAGAACAATATATGGACTGGGCTTGTGCTATATCTTTATTTTACAGGTTGCCCAGGTGGGAGGATCTCCACACAGAACTGTGCCTAGTGGTAGGGGCCAGTATTCTGCCTATTGCTCAACCATCTTATTTTCTCTCCTCTCTCTATTGCTGGTTTCACTCTATTGATCTGTGTGACATTGTTACAGTATTGTTGATGCACTTTAATAAGATCTAATACAAAGGGTGGTACCACTTTAGAATTGTATATATTTGCCATTGTTGATTTTCCTAAGTACAAAGTGAGTTATTATGATAAGTGTACATAACCTTGAATATTGATTATATAAAGACTGTGTTCTAACCAATACAGTGTGTGGACATTCCTTTGTGGGGGCTTGGGGACTACACTGTACTTAAGAACCAGCCTGCATCACCTCCTGAGAAGCTAGGCCTTGATTGCTCGTCCATTGCTACCGTAATAGAGAATCTTGGCTGGGGTCTTCTGTTCCTCTCTTCTACCATATAGAGAGCAGAAGTACAGACACCCCCCACCGGTCCTTTACACTGACTGCATGGTTCTGTATTGTGTTGGGCTGGGTGTGGCCCTTTTGTAGGCTCCCAGTGGGCTGCTGGGTCCAGCTGGGCTGATTTGGTGCACATGTGCCCTGATTCAGTTCAGCAGACACTGTTTAACGTCATGTTCGCGGTGGCGGCGGTGGTACCGCCACCGTGATCACGGTTTTAACGCCCTTTTTCAGACAGTGTTTCCATATCTGCGCTAGTTGTGATGCTCGCAGTGTTTCATATAGCCGGTAACGGAGGGGTTTCCGTGCAGGCGGACTTTACGGGACCCTTATCTTTGCGGTGGCGGTTTGGGGTGGTGCTATTTCCGGGGGGCCGCAGATCATGATTGGGCGGACGCGGAAACGGTGCCGGTATGGTTATACCGGCGGCGTTAAGTCTGGACCGATGTACTTGTAATGAGGCCCAAAAACTCCCCTCAAATAAATTAAACAGTCACTGAAAATACACTTGTTGAGGTGTGTTCATTGTATCATATACATAAAAAATAAATCGAACATAAATGATACCAGTAATCAAATTCGCCTTTTTCCCCACTAAAAAGTGGGGGCCAGAGGGAAGAATTTTATTTTATAAAAAATGAAACACCTAAATATAATGACTAACTAACTAGACAAGTCTAGCTGGTGTATATTGCTTTTATATGGAAATTCTTCAGGGGTTTAATAGCGTTGGTGGTCTTGGTTGGTATGGCACTTCATAACAATTATTCGGTGGCAGAGTCATGCTCCTTGAATTCACCTACACATAGAGATGCACATTATTACTGAACTAGTATCATTCATAGTTCAAGCTACTAGACGTGGCACTGGTAACAAAGAGACATCAGCATAAACACACAGCTACACGCCATGTTTTGAGACATCAGGGAAGGAAACGAGCATAACTCCTTGCATGATCCCACCGTTACAAGATATCTTGGCAGCACAGAGCCATACACAGGGCCGAGGCTCTGGCAGAGAACGGAAGCACCGCAACATCCGCCATCGTGGATGACTGATGGAGTGATCCCCAAAAACCACTCGGTCCTGAAGAAGATGACCCAAATCTAAGAGGTCATCGAAACCGGTCGACCCAAGGGTTATGATTCACCTCATGACAATGTTGATGTGTTAACTAGCCACGTAACACGCAAGCACAATTACTAGTCCCGAGTAGAGTCTACTACCACTAGGGGTCCCACGTTCTAGAGGCATTGAAGTCATTTTTTATCTAATCCAGTGCACGTTATGCTTTGAGGGAGGCTTCTCCTACATTGGTGAATAAAGTTCAGAGTGAAATTACTTTAAGAAGTATCCTCCCACACAACTATTGAGAAATACCCAAAAAGAGATATTGGGCCTCATTACAACCCAGGCGGTAAGTTCCCTACTTTACCACCATGGTGTAAACTCTGTTTACACCATGGTGGATGGCGGCTTTACCGCCCCATTCCAAGGTGAGTGGGGCGGTAAATCCCCATTCCCCATTTACCCTTCCCCATTCCCATTTTTGCCCCATAGGGCATAATGGGAGTGGGGAAGGCGCTAATTACGGCACAGTAAATTACGGTGCCGTAATTAGCACCAAGGCGGGTTAGCGCCTTGCATTTTAACGCCTGCTAAAAGCAGGCGTTAAAATGGTAATAAGCGTTAAGGGTTAACGGCACCAACGGCGCCGTTAAACCCTTAACGCCTGGGTTGTAATGAGGCCCATTATCTAAAGTGACTAATCTCTATCAATACTTACACTAGAGTTGTAACTGATGTTCCTCGATAGTACAGTTTTTAGACCAGGGAAAGATCTCTTGCTATCCGTACAAGACAGGCGGTACACCATTGTATCCCTAGGCAGAGCTCACCCAATCAGGGTCAGGGTGTCCTTTCCGATTAGGAACAATCTTTCAGGTGTTTTTGATAATAATCCTCTGAGCTAACCATAGTACAGATTTGTACTCCAATATCCGTTCAGCAGGGTTTATGCACCGCAATGCAGGTCTGCAGGAGGAGTTTCATTTCGCTCCTATTTCTGAACCAGAATTACTTAAGGTTATTATGAAGCTGAAGAACTCTAAATGTAGTGGGGATCCCAGCTCTTCAATGATTATTAAAACATGCCCAGCTCCACTCTTATCAGCTATATATATATATTTTTTAATTTTTATATTAAAATGTTTTCACATTTACAAAATAATCTTACATCCTTCATGTAAACACAAAAGAAATAGGCACATTCCTAATCTGGATCCTAAGAGAGGACAGGAAAGGAGATAAAGGAGGAGAAAGAATTGAGGTAAGAACAGGATACAATGATCAGTTTAAAGCTTTCGTAAAGTCAATGTTCTGCAGGAATTGAGTTACCGCAATACACTCATGCGTTCTCTCTCCCTCCATTAGACGGTTTCACCAGACCTCCTCGGCATAGTGAAATATGTCTTTAAACAAATGTAGCATGTAAGTCAGTCTCTCTTTCTCCAAGCCTATGCAGTCCAAGAGGAGATGTCTGATGGTTTCATTTTGTTCCTTTTTGTCACAGAACCGACATAGGTGAGAGGTCGAGATCCCTCTAATGGCTCGGACTTCGTTGGTAGCGAAGATGTTCAAGCGCGCTCTCATAAGTGTTTGCCAGGACTGATGGTTCGCAAGTGATCTGAGATAAGGTCTTGTGTCATTCAGTTTCCTACTTGCCAGTAAGAGGTGTGAGACTGACTTATACTCTGAAGCAGACTCTTGGGTTTTCATCCAGTCCCATTTTTCCAGTTTCATGATCACTTTTGTTGGGTTGTTTATGAGTTCAAGTTCTGTAGATCCTATATCGATCAGGGTATGCCTGGCTTTCTGGGCCCTTGATTTTAAGAGGCTGGAATTCGGGTCATGCAATATGTAATGAATGATGTTGAGGATTTCTGGGCAATTAGGACTTATCAATTTTCTGAAGAGACTTAGATGGTTTCTGTCTCTGATGGCACTTAAAGATGAAATGCAGAGTTCCCTTCAGATTAGGACCATTGGGGTTGATGATGGAAGATTCAGTACACTCCTCCAAAAAGGACTTTCAAGTTTCTGCCACAAAACATCTGGGAGGGTTAAGAAGGCCTCTGTTCCGTATAAAATCGCAGGAACAACTTTTGTTCTGTAGAATTGAATAATCGGTTGTAAAGAAAATTTACTAAATTTTCTTTCAATGCTCTTAGCCTGGGAGAGTAAGCGCTTCATCTTCTCCCACAGTTTGTGTTGCATGTTCTTGTCTGTGGGGTTATTATTTAAAGTAACCCCCAAGTACTTTAATTCACACCCTCCAGAAGCCAAGTAAAGTTGACCTTTGCTTTGGATGATTTTTGAAATGTCATAATCTGAGTTTTTGATGTATTCATTTCCAAATTGTTGTTTCTTATGTAGGCACTCAGATTGTCCAACTGCCTCTGAAGGCCTATAGGATTCTGGTCTAAGATGATTAAGTCGTCCTCGTAGAGAAGACGCAAAATCTTAGATCCACCCAATTTCGGCAGAAAGGATCTGACCTGAGCCTCTGTGTCTTTAAAGTCCCATAGATACGCACAAAACAGGGTCGGCGCCAAGGGGCAGCCCTGTTTAACACCTCTCGACGTGGAGATCGATTTAGAAATGCTTCCTTGTTGATCTAATCTGACAGATATTGATGTTTCTGTGTGAAGTGCTTGAATTTGTTCCAAGATAGAGTCTGGACATTTGTTTCTTTTTAGTTTTTCCCAGATAAGCTCCCTGTTGACCTGGTTAAAGGCCTGGACCAGGTCAACGAAGGCCACATAGATTGGAGGACCTCTGTTTTTTGTTTTCTCCTTTAGGGTGTTAATTAGGAGGATGTTTACCAGTGTTTCCGAGGTTTTTAACAAAACCTGATTGGAATGGGTCAGTGAAATTTGCTTCTGCAGCCCAAGATTGAAAGAGTATATAAGGGTTGTGTTACTCTTACTAATATCATGCGCCCTTGTCGTAACGTTGTAAGAAAGGATCAATCAATGCTTCTTATACTCCAAGTTTAGGGATTTAACCCATGACCATTGAAATTAAGCATTCAACTTATGGATTTTGAAAGAAACAGATTAGGTAAGAAATAAGAGTGAGCGATACACTCAATGATGAACATATAAAACAATTATGAAGCGATCTTTTATCAATCAATTTCTAACAAAAATTTTCTTTCTCATTGTGTTTTGTCAAATATTTCTGTTTCTTCATTTTGAAAAATGTTTTTCTCATTCCTAACAATCCCACCCTACCCCCTCCCTCAAAATGGCCATTCATCAATGTTGTTTAATTTTTGATTGGGTGCATTTTTGAATTTTTAAAAAAATGTTAATTTTTGTTATGTATTGTGTGACTAGCCCTGATTTGAAAAAGACATAGAATGTCGAAACACGTGTAATCATATAGGGCATTTTTCTAAGAACCAAAGGAGAAATAAAAGATCAATAACTTGACTTGGAGTATAAGAAGCATTGATTGATCCTTTCTTACAACGTTACGACAAGGGCGCATGATATTAGTAAGAGTAACACAACCCTTATATACATTTTCGAACGGAGCAAGGGGGCCAGGAAGACTCCGTTGTTACCCAGGCATGCGACCGGAATTGGTGAATAATTAACTATTATCAAAAGGGCGCTGAGGTCCACTTGAGGAGGTACCCAATAAAAAAGGCTCCCCACATTTTCAACAAGATTGAAAGAGGTCCAGTAGCGAGGATCCATAGAGCTTGCCTACAACGTCTAACAAGGCTATCGTCTGTAGTTCTTAGGATTGTCTCTAGGACCTGCTTTGTAGATTGGCACTATGGTTGCTTTTTTCCATGAGAGAGGTATTGATTTTGTTTTTATAATTCTATCAAAGACCGCTCGGATGAACAACGCCCATAGTTCTGGGGCTTGTTTCAGATGTACGTTTGTTAAATCATCCGGGCCTCGTGCTCTTGAATTTTTCAGTTTATGACTTTTCGTTTCGATAGATCGTCCAAGCCACTTCTGGATTAGATTGAGGATGTTGATACTCTGGATTAGGATTTTTGAAAAGTTCTATAAAGTGATATATCCATTTTTGTTCACCTACACAGTTGTGTAGAGAATTTGCCATACCATTTCTGTGAGATTTTATTATTAATCGCCAGAAGTCCCTTGAGTGGCGGCCGTTTAACAAACAAAATAGCGCTTCGGCATCTGCTTGGTACATTACCGCTTTATGTGCTATTAACCAGTTCTTATAGGTCTTTTTCACCGTGACTGCCGACTGAATATCAGTTATGAACTTTGTTTTCTTCGCCAGATGAGGGATTTTCCTCAGTTTCTTCCTCTCGTCAACTAAAGCTTTGTCATATGTGTGGCTGCAGCCAATCAAGTTAGATTTTGAGTTCTAAACCGTGTGCCTGTACAGGTTTAGATGTTGAACAAAGTCCGGAGCAGAGTGAGTTTGATTTATGTCAGCCCCAGTGTATGTTTCAATCAGGTCACCCACTTCACTGGCTTTGATTTTAAGTTTTATTCTATCCCCGGATTCTTCGATTGCAGACTGCATCTGCCTTCTCAGCTCCTGAAACGAAGTCCACGTGAATTCCAACAGGTTATGATCACTATTTATGGTGGAAACAACTTGAAAATTAGTGATGTGGCCAAGGAACTCACGGTTGACAAAGATATGGTCTAATGTTGCCTTTGTGTTACCTTTTTCCCACGTTGGAGTGTGGTCGTCGTTCTTTCCTCTTAAGGAATGGAGGTTTAAGATGTCATAGATCTTCATTGTTTTTGCCAACTTAATTCCTCTTTTAGTTGCCGCAGTTTTCAGGTGGCACGTTGTTGTTTCTTCTATGACGTCTGTGAATTATAACTTAAAGTCACCATATATTATCAGATGGGCCGAGACGTGTTCCACCGAAATTTTCTGAAGAATAAGGTTCGCTTTGTGTAAAAATTGTTCATCACTTTGGGCCACAGGATTCCAGTAAGAGTTAAGTATTATGATCTCCATTGCAGTGGGACGGGCCTAGTAATAAGAGCTCCCTTCCCACTTTAATTGGAGCACTTAAAAAAATAAAGATGATTCGATCACCTTTGTAACTTGCAGTTCGATATGTGACCTAATCAGGGTCAAAAGGCCTGACGATGGACGGCCAAAAAGGCCCTTTGATGCTGGGGCCAGATAAGTTTCAAATCCGTCCATGTGTGGTTTGTCCCTAAGCCATGTCTCTTGGAGACATAGTATGTCGTAGTCACCCAAGTGGACGTCCGAGGGCCTCAATAAATGATCAAAGCCTCTAGTATTCCACAAGCCAAATTTCAACATAGTGATCCTTCTGTTGAAAGACACAGGTAGATCATCTATGACAGGCCCTTCCTGGCATGGCTAACTTCGGTTTCCAGAGTCAAGGGCTCTCGAAACCCAGGTCCATTGCTTCCCTTCCTTAGCCACCACTACTTCGTTTTCTCTATGCAGTTTGACGATTTCACCCCGGCTCTGCTCTTCTGGTGCAAAAGTTACTGTCAATTTCTTCAGGGGGCCTTTGGGTATTCGGTCCGCGTTCAGGGGGCCAACATGTGATTTGATAGCCTCAGTTTCAGAAGATTTGTGAGTTCCTGACATGGTCTGGTCAGGCGGAGCACATTCCCCTTCCTTGTTGACGACTGAAACAAAGTTGTTTCAGTCGTCAACAAGGAAGGGGAATGTGCTCCTCCTGACCAGACCATGTCAGGAACTCACAAATCTTCTGAAACTGAGGCTATCAAATCACATGTTGGCCCCCTTTCTCTTGATTTGCCCGTGGTCCCTAATGACTGGTTCATTCCTGTCGGTTCTTCTTATGCTGGAACAAGACGTTATTTTATGTTTGCTGTACGAGTGCTCTAAGGAGGCTGTCTTCGATTTAGAGGTCGACTTGTAATCCAGAAGCCTCTCTTTGGTGCCACATTCGGTTAGATCATAGCCCAAAATGATGAAGCTTTCCACTGCTTGCAAAATTAGGATGCGCACCACCAGAGAAGGAACATGTAAATATACGTGGTCCAGTTTGCCTTCGAAACCAAACTCCACAATGTTTATGTCCTCTGTTCTAATTACTCTTAGTGAGGGAATACACTGGAGCAGATCCATGATGTTCCTTCTATTTAGGATCACTTTGTCCGATTTTTCTATTGCCTTCAGGAGAAAATTTCTTTCACTTTTTATTTTTTCCTTGTAGGTGATGCCTTTCCACCTTATTTGCTCCTTTTCTTGAGTTTGAACTTCTGAGGTCTTTCTGGTCCCTTCTTTTTCTGTTGTTTTGTAAATGTTTTGCGTCGTGGGTATACGACCTGTTCCTTCCAGCTCTGGTGGGTGAAGCCCTATGCTTCTTGCTCCATTTGGTGTCTACATGGCCATCAGTGGGTTACTGATTGGTACTATCCTGGCTCCTTGAATTACAAAGGACCAGTTCTTCTGATGGATTATGTGTGTCGGGCTCCCTTGGTGCAGAAAAAAATGCATTTTCCCTCCTTTCAGCGAGAGACATGAATGGTGGTGAGTGAGAACTCTGTTCAGCATTGATAGACTCTTTGGGTGGCTCTTGTGAAAGTTTGCTGGCCGCCCCCTGGCAGTGGAGATCAGACTCCAGATCTTCGTATCGATGAACCGATAGGTTCGTCAGGTCCACAGAGTCATTGCCTGCGTTTTCCGTCATTTGGGATCCTGGTGTTTTGATTTGAGTTAAATGGACGTGAGTGGTTTCTAACATAGATGTTGTAGGCAGGTTTTTTTTGTTCACTTGTTTGTGCTAAGACTGAAAGCGCCCTTTCATCTTCGCTTTCATTGTTCTGATCAACAACTAAGGTATCAGGTGTCGAATTCACCGCAAAAGTTACACTCCTTACTGCTAATCCTTTAGCATTCGTTAAAGGCCTAAATGCCGGATATGTAATATCTTTGGGAACGGTCTGATTCTGTAGTGGGTGAGGGGGCGCTTGCCCAATCTCAGCTATGTTGGACTCCCCAGTCAACTTCAATACAACACATCTGTTTGGCCTTGTTCTTTTTGAGTTTTGCTTCATTAGATTTGCGTCTTTGTCATCAGTTTTCCGTTTTTCACTGGTGTTGATAGGTGACAATATTTGGGGTGTGCTTTTCTTAATGTTTTTCACGTTACATTTGCTTGGTGGAGCCAAATCTGACGTTGAAGTGACGTTTGATGCTGATGTTTCCGTCAATTTCGTCTCCTTCAATGGTAGTGTTTGAGATGATTTGATGATTGGGTCAGGTTTTCAGTTTCGGTACTTTAATCCTTTTTTGTTAGCTTTGATTAGTTCTCTAATGTACGACGCTTTATTGTGTTCAAGTTCTTTTTCGTTTACGTATGCCCTGATGTAACCTTCGAGGTATGTCATTTTTGTATGTGTCATTGCAATAAGTGTGGAGTGATCTTTCAGAGTGTCATTAATCCCTTCGTAAAGTTTTGTGAAAGGCACCAATGCAATAGTAATTGTTGACATCAGAGCCATCAAGTCCGGTTTCTTTGAAGCAGAGTCCTTCTCTGACAGATCTGACAGTCTTGATCTTGATGAGGGAAGCGTTCTTGATGATAGATGTGATGATATATTGACGTAATTCGAACTGCTGCCTGTTCTAGGCAGATGGTCGTTACGCTCACTTTCCGGGGGCCACGTTGCATCTTTAGTTGCAGGTATATTCGAGTGGGCTAGATCTTTCAAGGCGGCGTCCTTTGTTGGCTCCACTAAAGGGACTATCACCTGAGGATTCTCCGTGGCTACTGGGGGTAGTTGTATGTCTTTCGCACTGTTCTTTTTGACCATGAGAGCCTCACCAGGGCTTTGGTTCGTTGGAGGAATACTAGAGCTAATGCTAGTTATGTCACATTGCGGCAGTAAAGACAAAGATTGCTTTTGTGAGGTCGATTTATCCACAATAAGTTCTTTAATCGTGGGATCCCAGGCCACCTCTTTGCCTTTTGTCACATTGGCCCATGTGTCGTTCAGATGTGGATTCACACTATTGTTTTCCCGACAGGACTCCGTTAAGTTTATCGGTTCTTGACTCTGTTGAGAGCACAAATGCTCGTTAAACAGCTCTTGATGGTTATTCCTTTCCGAGTTTGTGCTCCCCAGGAAAAGAATTGAGGGACCACCTGATTCCAAGTAGGAGTCAGTTCTGCTCTTGTAATATTTCCACGTCCGATAGTTCACCAGGAGCGAGGCGCTCATCATGTTTCTTTTTAAAAAAGAAGTGGAGGAGCGCTGAGTCTTCCGGTACATTCTTTGGCCTAAGATACATTTTTTGTAGATTCTTGATGATTTGTCGTCTTTCTCTGTGGATCTAAGAAGTGACTCCATTTTCTTCAGGATTACTGACAGTGCTCCACATGATTTCCCTTTATTAATCGTTGGTTTACCTATCTTCTTTGTCTTTAGGAGGTTATTTCCTGATGTCTGTGGTAGTTTTCTTGGTTGTTTTTCGATTTGTTTGCGAGATGTCCACATCTGTCGAGTTTAAACAGTTACCAGATTCCGTGATGGCATCAAGGAGTTCAGTATGTTCGAAGACGTTGTTTAAAGAGTTCGAGTTCTCTTTAGACGATTCTGAGGTGTAAATGAGGTCAACATAGTTTGAGCCCACCTCTGGTAAACTTGACACAGTGCTCCTGATTTCCGTTGTGTTGGGGGGTGCGTGGATATCAATTGACACATGTATTTTATTAAAGTACTGAGGGTCCGAAGCCAATGGCAGTGATGGATCGCCCAACCCACGGACCCACAGTGTCCAAGGCAACATGTGAGCTTGATGACACTAGCTCAGCACACAACCCATGGGGTCAACTACTGATGCCTTGAGTTCTAGTCAATTTCCCCGTGGGGACTCCTCGATAGTTGCAGCTTTGGAGGGAGGGGTCAGCACTGGGTCCCCTACTATGGAGGCCAGAGCTTGTACAGACAGGGCCGTCTGGGACAACGGATGCGCACCATACGGCTCCCCCCGGCCATGTCCCGGACCCCCTCCCCACCCACCTCCCTGCTGGTTTCTATGATTTCATCAGAATCACAGGGGTGAGCAGAAGAGTCACAGTGTCTAAGGACCGGCTCACTCCCCGAGGACTCCACCAGGCTCAGATCTCGCATGGGACCCACAAACCGAGGTAAGGGGGGGACATACACTCACGAAACTAGGGGGTCTGAAGATTCCATCACTGAATTTGAAGATACGTTATTTAACAGAATATTCGTTTTAGGAATGTTTGAGGGTTTTACTGTTGTTGTCTTACCTCCGATTAAGAGGGAGGCTGGTTTCAAGGGACTTCGGTGCTCCAGACCATTGTTTAATTCCCCTCGTGGACGCTGGCTCCTCAGTCGCCTCCCCTCTTCTTCCATACCCCTTCGCATCTCTGTTGCGCGCCGAAGACTCTAGTGTCAAGAGCTCTCCAGGTACTGGCTGCTTGAGGAATTTAGTGCCTCCCTCAATGATAGTGGGCTGTTCCTCTTTCCGCAACCAGCTGCAAACAGCAGAAAACAGCAGCGCCCTTTACACCAGCGCGGGCTTCACCTATATGTTAACAGATCCTTTACTGAAAACCTTGTTCCTAACAGCATAAAAAAGGCGTGGATTTTACTGTTGTTAAATAAAAAAACAGGTTTATGTCCGTTGACAGCTACTAATTATAGGCCTATTTCTAAAACCCTCTTCTTGCTAAAGATTCTAGACAGGGTTGCCCAAACTCAGATTGCTCAATATTTAGACCAACATCAGATTCTGAATAATTATCTGTCTGGATTTAGATAGCATCATGGTACTGAAACTGCTTTGCTTGATTTGAAAGCAAGGCTATTGGAGACCATGGACAGGGGCCAAGCATCCTTTCTTATGATCGTGAATCCCTCTGCAGCCTTCGACCTGGTGAATCATTCCATACTGTCCACCAGGTTGAGGGATGTGGCTAATTTCTCCAAGGATGCAGCACTTTGGATTTCCTCTTTTTTGAGCAATAGGCAATGCAGGGTAGTGGATGGAGATGACAAAGCTAAACCCTTTACCTTACTATTTGGGGTACCGCAGGGAGTATGCGTCTCCCCCTCATTATACAATCTCTTTATGACCCCGTTTTTGTATACTTTAGAAATATTACTTTCACTAACTATGCGGATGACACGCAGTGTCCCATCCCGCTTACAGGAATACACGAGTCTGAGCGCAAAGTCAACCTAGTATATGATCAAATACAAACGTGGATGCTTCAAAATGGGTTGCCGCTAAATAAAGATAAAACAGAACTAATGGTTGTTGGTTCACCAAACAAAATTTAAAAGTTAGGCCAACTATATAATGACTTCTCCATCGCAGGCTGCAATATTATAGTTCCGAGTAAAGTTAAAACTCTGGGCAGTACTCCTGACCGAAACCTGAATATGAGATCACAGATTAGTAGTTTCGTTTCTACTTCCACCTTTTACATTAAACTACTGTTAGGCAGAATCCTGTGCAGTGCCCTTAGGGACCACTACACACAATTAAGACTACAGGTGACAATACAAGTTTTACCTTTGGTACAAGCCCGTACTACTATGTTAAAGTGGTAGCAGTAGCGGAACAGCCAGGCTTATCTCAAGAGTATATGAGCAGTAGCAGAGATTACACAAAGGGACCACAATTACTGAGACTCAAGCAAACACTGACTCAAGGTTTCAGGTAAAAAATATAAGTACATTTATTTTTAAACCATTTGTTGTAAACACGGCACTTCCATTAATTAAAAAAACACACGTAAAATACACTACAACTAACCAATTCACTTTGTACGGTATACTTCAAGGTAAGTACCCTGTGTTTTAGCGGACCGGTGTTATGAAACAAAAGACGTTACCGGGAATACACTTGCGATCACTTTTTGACAGTAATGAAAGTCCAGTCTTACTAAAGAAACGCGTATCCGCGGCAAGAAATGTTACCGGGGCAAAAACACACTTAGAACCTGAGTTACCCAAAGAGAGTTGGGGACAAAAATCATAGGCAATACTTTTGTCAAGGCAGACAGAATCAGAGAACACTCTTAGACAGAAATTCAAAAGTCAATAGGCCGGATCCAGTGTCAATTGGAACCGGGTTCCTGTTGTCGAGGATCACACAGTCAGTTCATGATTCAACGTAGCCAGAAGTACTTAGATATTGTCAACAGCGGAAGCAAAAGTTATATGAAGGAGGGAAGACAAGGGCAAGCCTTGGAGGCGAAGAAAAGGGATTCACCCTAATTCTTCGAGCAGAACACAGTACCTTATTCAAGGAAGAAGCTGGTGCCACGGCAGTTGTTCCTGGTAGTTTCCTGCAGACCCACGGTTCCTGGAGCTTCGATATGAAGGAGGACGTCTGGAGGGGTCTGCACCACACAGGGATGAAGCTGGCAGCAGCGACGGTGAATAAAAGGTGCGCTCCTTAAAAACAGGAGAGGCACTTCAGATGGCTATCCGGACCACTACAGCAGTGTGCAGCGATTTCGACCAGGAAGAGGATCCGCTGTAGAAGATGAGCTGGTTATCCCCACCAAGCTCAAGGGAGGAAGACTCCGGACTGGATCTTCTCTGGTCGTCGAAGGGTAGATAGCTCAGGACTGCAGCAGGGCTTCACTGGGACAGGATAGTTGCAGCAGTCGACTTCTTCTCCGCTTCTATTCGGTTCCTTGTAGTTCCAGTGGCGACTCTGACTTCCAGCCCAAGAGACCTGCCTTTTATGCGAAAATCCCCCATTCACACTGCCTGGCTGTCAATCACGCAGCAGGGGGTTGTCCGGCCCGGACAACCACCTCAGCCAATCATGGCAAAGTGCGACTTGGGTTTCCTAGGATACCCTGTGCAGGGGGTGACTACACCTTTCCCTCACATTCAGCCCACCTAGACACCCAGGCGCCTAAAGGAGTGCTTGTGGGCAGAAGCCTGCCAAAAGACAGTGAACAAAGGAGGCAAACCTGGTTTGCCGCGCAAAGTAAAACTCAAGAAGGACTTTAACAAAAGGAAATGGTGAATAAACCCGACCGGGGCCAAAAGAAAAAGTATTTGGTCAAGTGGGTTTAAGTTGGAGGCTAATATAATAGCCTAAAACAATACCACGTTTATTTAGTATAATCGCGGTAGAAAGGTTAGGGTAGATACCACTGCCACCAGCCAAGTCTAAATGTTAAAAGAGCGAAACAATGCTCTAGGAGGTACAGATAGAAAGGGCTAAGAATTAACCCTTTCCAGTACTCCATGTAAGATTGGGTGTACTGGATCTGTGGTTAAATGACTAAGTAAAGTTAATGGCAACTTTGCCCTTTTCTGGGGGACAGTAGTCAGCCTCAGAAATGGAGTCGGTGGGAAGTCTAAAAGACAACCCTGTGTCACTGCACAGCACTGAAGGTGCTGTGTAACACACAAAAGAAGGGGCTACTGAAGTGCTGTACTCCAGAGTCCACAATCACAAAAACAGATGAAATACCATGGCAAAACACAGGTAAGAGTGGGGGAAAGGGGGAAAGGGTACACTCTTACCAAGTGAAAAAAGAAACTCCAGAAATCCAGCAAAGCTGCTGAGGGACTCACTAGGTAAGGGAAATTATCCATAGAATGAGAATTCTCCCTAACAACTACTCACTTCAATTCGGCCTGGCATCTCGCAAAAGAATGCCAAGACAATTGCCCATGCTATTTCGATTACTGTTGCAGTCTGCTAATTGGCAGCCCTCAAGCAGAGCTCAGCCGACTTCAGGTGATACAAAACAGTGCCGTAAGGGCGGTTACTGGGCTGAAATGGAGTGACCATATTTCAGAGGCAAGGCGAGGCCTGCACTGGTTGCCAATAAGGGCTAGAATCCAGTTTTGGCTTTTATTGATCACACAAAAATGCTAACTGGAACTCTTGTCGTCCCATCTAAGAGATCGGCTGGTGAGGAAACATAATGCAAAAGCTCTAAGATCTAACAATTTAAATCTATTAGAGACTCTGCGATGCAACTCTAACAAATCTCTGAAGTGCTCATTTGTCAATGCTGCCCCTAGAGCTTGGAATGCTCTCCCTGATGATATTAGAGATATAAAGTCTATCGAATCATTTAAGAAGAAACTTAAAACACTTTATTTTTTGCTAAACCAGCTCCCTTAGCATCTAGCTTCATCGAAAAATGTTCTTACTGAAATTACTTGAATTCACTTTCCCCTTTTGTTTTGGTTTAGTTCTTTTGTGTACGTCTCTGTCGGCGCCCGTAAGCCTTCGGGTCATTGGTGCGCATTAGAAATAGATATGCAATGCAATACAATACAAATGTAACACACGCGTATTAAAGAAAAGGCTTCTTGCTCGCGTAGGAAGCCTACGCTGTTACTGCCTGTCGTTCCTTTAATGAAAGACTTTTAATGTTCAAGGAATGGTCGTGTGTCCCTAGTTAAGAAAAGGGAACGCTGTGAAGACTGTTGCAGAACACTGTGAGAAACCTTGGGGTATTCTCCCATGTAAACCCAGAGAACCCTCTATTCAGGTGGCCTGGGGAGTCTGGGATTGTATTTTTGGGGCTGACTCAGGCGAGACACGGTATACCCACAGGACAATAAGAGAGCAGGAAGAAGTCTCAGAAGCCTTTATGGGGTATTCTGACTCGCTGAGCCCTGATCTAGGTCTCATTACTCCAAATTCAAAGCTCATTATTCATGGTCCAAGTAAGAGGAGTAAAACAGTTAAGTACAGCACGGCTAGAGAATGTTCCTATCTCTGCTGTCGATCTCCTAACATTATTCTGGTACATAGAAATGACCACCAATCCCAATTCAATTCCCCCTCTCCCCATTTTCCATCAGAAACTCCTTCCTCGGCCTTCATGGGATATTTTCAAGCCCATTCCATCTCCCCCTTCCCATTTCTGACCAAATACTGGGAAGTAGAAGCAACCAAGAGTAGTGAGGATTACCTGCACAGAACACTTTGAGAAACAAAAGGAAGACTGCCACTTACTACCATTAGGTTGTCCCATTAATAGCATCAGGCAGGGTCAGGCATTTCACACTGACTACTCACACCTGCCTCCACTTGACTCTTGTTTTAAGTATGGTAGCATCTATTTGCAAGGACGAAGGAGCAATAGTGACAAAAATGTGTACTATTTGCCAGGACGAAGGGTAAATAGTGCAGAATTTCTACTATTTGCCAGGATGAAGGGTAAATAAATAGTGCACATTTCTACTATTTGCAAGGACAATGGGTAAACGGGGTAGAATTTCTACTATTTCGAAAGGCAATGAGATGAAGGGTAAATAGTGCAGAATTTCTACTATTTGCCAGGGCGAAGGGTAAATAGTGAGGAATTTCTACTATTTGCAAGGACGATGGAATGGAAGGTAAAAAGTGCTGAATTTCAGCTATTTGCAAGGAGGATGGGATTATGGGTAAATAGTTCAGAAGTTCTACTATTTGCCAGTACAATGGGTAGATAGTGCAACATTTCTACTATTTGCAAGGACAAAGAGTAAACAGGGTAGAATTACTACTATTTCCAAGGACAATGTGTTGCAGGATAAATAGTGCAGAATTCCTACTATTTGCAAAGAGGATGGGATGAAGGGTAAATCGTGCAGAAGTTCTACTATTTGCCAGAACAAAGGGTAAATAATACTAAATGTGTACTATTTGCCAGGAAGAAGGGTAAGGAAGATGGGTAAATAGTGCATAATTTCAGATGTTTGCGAGGAGATAAGGTAAATAGTACAAAATGTGTACTATTGATCAGAATGAAGGGAATATAGAGCAGAATGGCTACTATTTGCCAGGACTGAGGGTAAATAAAACAGAATTTTACTATTTACCAGGATGAAGGCCAAACATTGCAAATGTTTTATTATTTACCAGGGGACCATTAACGCAGCTCGGAGATGGCATCAGCAGTGCCTATTGTCCTGTTAAATAATGTAGTTTTGCTACAATTTAGAGGGACAAATGGTAAACAGTGCACATTCTCTATTATTTACGTGGACACCATGGAAACAGCCCAGAGAGGGTTTAAATAAAGAGCTCATCACCAGCACCACTATCCTGATAAAAAGTGTACTTTCTTTTTTAAATTTCCCAGGGTGAGGGGTAAATTGAGCAAATTCTCAACTATTTAGAAGGGCGTTATAAAAGGAGTCAAATGAGAGTATTAAGTGGTTTTAAAGTTTGATGTTGATGGACAGTTTGATAGCGTAGGTGAAATGTATTTAAGAAACACATTATGTCGTCACCTTATAAGTACAGACACGTGTTCAGATGTGTTTTACTTTGCAGGACAGCGTCAATACTTTGCAATAAAAGTGTGTCAAAATTTTCACAGAACATTGCATTAGAAATGTGCAATGTAATTTCATGAAACACTCATCTCAGTGTGCTAGTGCTTCTGTTGCCACTCCTGATTATTGCAATATTTTATCTTATTTTATCAATGGAACGACAGATGTAACTTAACATTTTCGAGGCAACATACAGTATTAAACAGGGATCAAAATTAAGATTGGATATGCAAGAGCTAAAAGTGGTTGCTGCGCACCCAGCATTAACAAGGGACTAGGAGCTACCCATGGAAAACAAGGAGCTAGCACATAGCGTTCCGCAAATCTAACTTTAACATAAAATGCAAACATATACTTGTGACCAATTTTTTGTTGTGCCCTTATGGTTTAAATGTCGTATAGGTGTGTTCCAATGTTTATTTATAGATTGTTCCAAATGCACAGCATTAAATTCACATAGGTTTGTTTGTTCAGCATCAGTTGGTCTGGGTAGCCAAAAGTAGCTCCTGGTAGCTGTTGGTGTCAAGCTAACAAGGCTCTTCCAGGCTAAACGCAGGAGATAAATGGCTCCCAGCTCCCCTCACTTTAGAACCCTGGTTTTAGGAGCCATTGTATACATTATATTACACCACTGCACCACTGAGTTTAAAAGAATGTACGTTTTACAAGTAATCTTTCACACAGATTGTTGGTGCCACTTTGAGCAGCCTTCCCACTATTTTGTGATTCGTTCAAAATCCCAAGTAGAAAGCATGTACCATACTTAAGTTTGTTGAAATCCTAATACATTTCTCTACTACTACTTTGTTAAAATGAATAAGTAAAACATGATTATGTTCCAGTTCATTAATTAGGCTTCACATGGTTCATTTACCTAGAGGTGTTTGTGATCTAAAATTCTTGTTTATGAAACAAATATTGCTAAGAACATTAAATCAGACCTATCTGATTACTAAAGTACCTTCAAAATGTGAGGAACAGATTAAAAAATGTGATGTGGCAAATATTTGAATGCAATGGATATTCTGGATTGCCTCCATACAGACCACAGAATGTTTAACATACCAATAAACATGCTACCCTATAATCCACTAAAAACTGTAGGACAACTTTATTTTCTAACAATAGTTGTACAAGCTAGGTGCATCCGTGTTACAGCTGTCAGAAGCCTTGCAGAGTTGCTGAATGCACTGTGCTGGACGTTTACTAGGTCGGACGTTGAGATCGCGGTTGTGAGGTTTTCTCCGAGTGAGTCTGTGGTGGAGGCTCTGGAAGGAGCAGTAGGGTGTCTGTTGGCTTGAATTGCCTCCAGTGAGGGAGATATTTGTGGTGGAAAAGCAGCTATGCATCTGCCAGTCTCTGGGAGGAGTGCTGGCTAAGCAAGTCCCATAACCAGTAAAGAAATCAGTGGTTTAGGTTTTTGCACAACCTCCAGGCAAGATCTAGGTAAGAGAAGAGCCACTTCCGTTGGTCTGCTACGTACCTCAGCATGACAATTAGTAATAGACTGCAGAATGCAGTCCTTGGGATGTCTTCCAGAATTAGGCCATGGCAGACAGTACAAGTGAAGGCAAGCTTAGTGTTTGAAGGATCCCTCCCAGCCAGGTAAATCACGGGAAAATATTCCCTCGCCAGTGTACTATCGAAATTAATGTTTTCTTAATTACCTTCTTATCACCATTGAATGCTTATAAGTCATGTGTAACTCAACTTATTCATGTGGGGTTTGAAGAGAGAGAGAACAGACAGGCAAAGAAGCACAAAGTGTTCATAAAGGCCATGTTTTCTACATCTAAACAAGTCAACCAGAGTGAAAGTCATCAGCTGACGGCATGAGCCCTGGAACAATGTGTCACCACTGTCACTTTCTTCGCTCAAGCTAGGCAAAACGCTTCCTTTCTCGCCTGTGTCTCCTAAACTGGTGTTGGGCTCCTTCTTCCTTCCCTTCTTTCTCCCTATAGTTCTCTTCTTTTTGTAGAGATATGGCATGGCAGTGAACACCCCCAGAGAAAGATAGAATTGGGATGCCAGGAAGAGGGAAAAGGGAGAGAGAGATTAATGGTCAAGGGCTCAGCAGCGGGAACCGGAGAAGTACAGCACAGCAAGGACTCCGGAGCTGGAACCGGAGAAGTAAAGCAGCTACTGTATTCAACGCCTCACTAGACCTTATCCGACCTAAACCCATACTCATGGCCCCGCCACTGCCTATGAGAAGTAAAAAAGACATCACAGCAGAACCACTCCTACCCCATCTCCTCCCTACTCTCAATAATCTAGATAACATCACAGACCCTTCGTCGTTGGTGGAAGCCTTCAACAGTACAATGAATAAGGCACTTGACTTGATTGCCCCCACCAAGCTACGCAAAAGTAAACAACTTTGTCACCTTAATAATTGGTTCACGCCACACCTGAAAGACCTTAGAATCCAAAAAAGAAAGTTGCAGTCTATCTGGCAACACTCACCTACTGAGGAGAACAAAACGAAATTAGCTACCATTACCAAACAGTATAAAAAGGAAATTATAAAAACCAAAAAAAACACCTTTAATGACAGAATCTCCAAAGCCAAATCAGACACCAAGGAGCTATTCTCCATCCTCCGCGAAATGGAATCACCCATAACCCCTCCAGACAATACTCCTAAAAATAAGCCTTGGTGCACCAACATACAAAATGCCCTGGCGGATAAAATTAGCCGGCTCCAAATTAAAATTGCTAACAAAAAAGCCTCCTTGCCGTCGCAAACAGAGTCTATACCGCAACCTCAGCCCCTCCTTAACCAAGCTAACACCCCTCACCCATTCAGCTTTAGAAAAGTATCTACACTAGAGACAGAAAAAATTATACTATCTCTAAAGCCTTCCAATTGCAAAGGAGACAACTGCCCGGCCCAAATAATAAAAGATGCAGCTCGAGACCTAGCACCCTTCATTTCAAAACTTATCAATGCATCCTTTAAGTCTAATCTAGTACCCAATAACCTCAAACAATCCTGGGTACTTCCCTTGCTAAAAAAACAAACTCTTGACCCTGCAATACCAACTAACTATAGACCCATCACTACCGTCCCATTACTTCTTAAAATCATTGACAGAGTAGCATACCTGCAAATTCAGGACTACCTAGAAACCAACAATTTACTAGGCACACGGCAATCTGGCTTCCGCCCCCTTCATGGTACTGAAACAGCCCTGATTTGACCTTAAGACACAAATTGACGAGTTGAAGGATAATGGTAAATCAGCTATGCTACTCCTCCTTGACCTATCGGCGGCATTCGACTTGGTAGATCATGTAGTTTTATGCAATCACCTAAGCTCGGCCGCACATTTCTCAAGTAATGCCATAACCTGGGTACAATCCTTCCTTGCAAACCGGACAATGAGAGTCTTCTCCCCGTTAGCAGCCGCTGACCCCATACAAGTCTCATGCGGTGTTCCCCAAGGACCATGTGTTTCTCCGACGATGTACAACATCTTTACTAAACCCTTGTTTGACAAGTTGGACAGACTAGGTGTTGTCTACACTAACTATGCAGACGACACTCATATTCTAATCCCCCTTTCAGGTAACTTCTTGGAAGACACGGCCTTAGTAAATAAGATATATCTCCTCATTCAGGCTTGGATGGCATCACACGGCCTCTGCCTGAACGACGACAAGACTGAGCTACTGATCCTTGGCTCAGCATTGACCATCAAAAAACTTGACCCCAACTATGCCTCATTCAACATTGACAATAACATCATTAAAGTGATGCCTGCCGTCAAGACCCTTGGGGTTTATCTTGACTCAGCGCTTACCTTCAAAAAACAAACGAACTATCTAGCATCTTCCACTGCATATACTTGCAAATTGATCCGAGCATGCAGACCATTTCTAACTGAAACTAGCTGCATTATATTAGCCAATGCCCTCATCATATCTAAGCTAGATTATTGCAATGCCCTCTATGCAGGTTCCAACAAGTATATCCTAGACAAACTACAAACTCTCCAAAACAACGCTATCAGAGT
Source organism: Ambystoma mexicanum (assembly GCF_040938575.1). NCBI lineage: Eukaryota > Metazoa > Chordata > Amphibia > Caudata > Ambystomatidae > Ambystoma > Ambystoma mexicanum. Next base: position 352,412,906 of record NC_090926.1, read on the forward strand.
AGCTTAAATATTCCTAACAGACGTCACATCTCCGCCTTTAGGAAAAATATCCACTGGCTAAAAATCAAAGACAGGATCGCCCTCAAAATACTTTCCCTTACATCCAAATGTCTTAACAACATAGCCCCTCCCTACCTGGCAAACAGAATCCACAAGAGAACCTCAAACCGTCCTACCAGATTGACCAACGCATTCACCTTAGTGATGCCTAGATACAAAAAGTGTACAGCTGGCGGCTCTAGTTTCCCCGTCATAGCTGCGCAAACATGGAACAAACTCCCTCTGGATCTTAGAATGGACCAACCCTACCTCGGCTTCAGGCGAAAAGTCCTCACTTGGATTCGCACCAATGACACTTAGTATGACCTCCCACCACATAGATACTAGACAACCGTAATGACATCTGCATGACAAACGACACCTGTAACCAGATGAATGACATCTGGTCAATTAGACTGATCTGTATTTTATTTATTTATTTATTTTTTTTCCCTTTTTTTCTGCTCTTTGTATACCTACCTCTGCTTTAATTGTGAACTGCATAACTGTATGCTTCCTGTAACTAAGTCTTCAAGTAACCTTGTACTGCTCTGCGCCCAGCTACCCTTGCGGGTTTGGTTCCACGCTATATCAAATAAACAAACAAACAAACAAACATACGGTGGGCGGAGTAGAAAGAAGGCACCGTCGCAGCAAGCAGAGAAGGTAAACCAAAGGGATAAGCGGCCAGGCCTAGAGCCAAGTGAGATAAGAAGAAACGCCCAAGAGGAGCGAAGAAAGGGCATGTGGTGCTGAATGACAGTCTGTTTCGAGTGGGGAAGCGTGAGTCGAGGGACTGTGCGGTGTGTGGGGTGCCTGAGACTGTGGGACATTTTTTGCTTGCGTGTGAGAGGCATGTTGAGGAGAGAGAGTTGATGAGGGTTCGGTTGTCTGCGCTGGGAGTGGCTGAACTGAGTGGGAAGGCTTTGCTGGGAGGAATCGGGGTGAGAGGCAGGGAGAGGAGCAGTGTGCTGCTAGATTTTGTGGGGCAGACGGGGCGGTGGGAGGAGTTATGAGAATGTGAGGGCTGTGTGTAACATTGGTGGGGTAGGTGTACATCATCCTTTTGGATGGAGAAGCGCCTGCGTGGGTCCGCCCACGCATTCGATAATTTGAAAGAAAGAAAGAAAGGAGCGAAGAAACCTACTGACAGAGTCTCACCCGTAAGGCAAGCGTGAGGGTTGCAACACGCCTGCTGCCGGGTCTGGAAAGCATATGTAGGAAGTGGTGGCGGCCATCTTGGAATAGACTAGACAGGCACATCATGTTGCAAAATAACAAGATGTGCAGGTCAATGTTGGCGGAGAGACCATTGCTTCCATAAGCGCCAAGAGCCACCGCGGGTGACACAATGGTCCCCACCTCTTTGGTCGTGAGTAAAAACATCCGTTTTTGCACCTACTGTTTTTACTGCAAATAGGTAGTTGGGGGGTTGTGGTTAGGTATATATAAAGAGGGGATATGGGGTAAGTGAGGGTGGGTGGTCTGCCCTGGAATTTGCAGTTAAGAAAATCTGTAAAAAAAAATGCAATGTTTTTATCCACGATCAAAACAATCCAGTGTTCTAACATAGAACTGGAACAACCAGCACAGCATATGGACACTGAACAGGGCACACAACCAAGGGATTATGAAAGGGCATGTTTAAACCTGGAAAACACAGAAAGAAGGCCAGTGCCAGAACAAAAGGACTGATGGTTGGGACATAGAACATGTGCGAGGGAAGTACACTTAGGTGCTTGGCTGCAAATGTGTGCCTGGACCCATTCATTTTCATTATCTAAATGCTGCTTTGCACCATGCTCTAGTCCACTTTCTGAGAACAACATACCACAACTATGGAGCAAAGGGGTCAGGACACAGAGGTTCACACACTATGGGACCTTAAGACTTGAACGTGTGGGAATTTGGGGTAATCTGCCTTTCAAAACCACAATAGGTCTATTGTCCCTTTCATCCAGCAACTGATGAGCGTAAAATATCCACACTAGTGATTAAGGTACTCCTCATTTAATTTCTTTGTACAAGTATATTTTGTTTCTGCTATGGCAATAGAGGCAAGCATCGGCTGCTAAGAAATGTAAAACTAGTTATGGTGCACAGACAGATTCTAATGATCAGACGTGTCTGAATGGCATCTAGCAAAACATGAAGCCCCTGCCAGAGGCTCACACTTTTGAATGGGACAGGGACTGAGTCTACTGATCACCAGTGGTGGATTGACCTCTAGCAGAACGGGAAGGCCCTGTCAGAGGCTAATACCTTGAATGGGCAGAGACAGATACTTTTAAAGTGTTTTTTGCTAATGAGGCAATCGCTCTTCTGTGACACAATTTCCATTAAATCATTATTTAAATGTCTTGTTAAGGGACAGAAAATGTCAAAACACTAGGCCCTCATTATGAGTTGGCTAGGTGCAGACTTCACGTGCAGGTATTACCTACGAACTAGCCTATTACTGTAAAGGCATTGCCCGCACACTTACTTTGTGCTCAATTTGAACTAGCCTATTACTGTAAATACATTGCCCGCAACTTTAACTCCTGCTCAATTTGAACTAGCCTATTAATGTAAATGCATTGCCGCACCCTTACTTCCTGCTCAACTTGAACTTGCCTATAGCTATGTTAGGTTGGTTACTTATTACCATGTTCCCATACTGCAGTGTCCCAGACAGCACTCCTTGTACGGATAACCACCTAGTGGCTTTCAGAAATGGTCTTTCGAGACTGGCCTTCCCTAGACACTACCCCATACCTTGCCCAACACCCTTCCTTCCAACAACATCACCCTTTCCAATTAGCCCAGATTATGTCCACAGTCCCAATGTTACCACCAGGATCCCCATTAGAGAACTTGCATCCTTAAATCATATAACAGACCACTCGCTTACCCCCAAGATCCCAGTAGACATCAAAACCAACCCCATCATTGGCAGCAACAGGACGCTTCGTCTTAGATCACGCACTAAACTAATCCACATACATCACTTCCCCACCTCTAGGACGCCCAAATTAACCAAGGCCAATGACATCCTTCAAAATAAAAAACACAAGCCACCCACTGCCTTGACCATCAGTAGAACCCTCATCGATCCTCAACCGTCGGTGCACAGCTATTACAGTGGAACCCAAACCACCAACCAGCCTAAAATCTTCCCTCATTAACGCCCGGTCACCAGGGACCCATGCCATTGAAATCCCAGATCTAATCACTGAACAAAATCTGGACCTACTGATAATCACAGAATCCTGGCTCCACCAAGCTTCAGGACCTCTTCTAGCCCTGGCCATTCCGCCCGACTATAACATTCTCAGAACTGATAGAACACACACCTCAGGAGGTGGTGTAGCTATCATAGCTAGGAGCACTCTACAACTTAGATCATGTCCCACTGAAGATATCTTAGGGTATGAACTTCTGCTAGCTAAACTCGCCTTGAATGAGAAAATCACAATCAATTTTGTAGTGATATACAGAACTCCCAGTTCCATTAGCCATCCCTAAACAGATATACCATTACTTCTTACTCCTATTATCAAACCTAATACAAAATAAATAATAATAAAAAAAATAATAATAATACAAAATGTATTATCCTTGGGTTCAACGATGACCAAGACCATAAGGCAGCAACCCTACACTCAGCACTTAAGGACATGAACGTTACCCAGCTGGTAAATGCTCCCACTCATGTCAAGGGCAGAATCCTGGACTGGATACTGTCACTTAACACTAACCTAACCATAGATTCAATCACCCCCCTTGATTGGACTGACCACTTCTGCATAAAATTCACACTTATGAATGATGAACCCTGTCCACCTAAGACTATAACAATTGACACTTACGAAGGCAGAAATCCCTGTAAACTCAGAGTAGAGAACTTCAACCCTATTCTCAACAAAACTCTTAAAACTAACCTAGTCACCAGCAACGACCCAAGAATCATTTGCAGACTATTACCATAAATGCCTATCCCTTACCATCGAAGAAGTAGCACCTATGTCAACCAAAACACGCTGAACCAACAAAAAGAACCACTTCTGGTTCAACGAAGAGCTAGTAACCCTAAGAAGAATAAAACGCTCTCTTGAACATGCCATCTCAAACATCCTACCCCCGATTCCGCCAAATCCTTCAAGGATGCTAACAAAACTTATAAAACAGCAATTATCTCCCATAAGGCTAACGCATACAACACGCGTATCAGTAACGCAGCATCGGACTCCAAAGAACTCTTCTCTATACTTAGAGAATTAAAAAATGAGAAAATCCCATTCCAACCAGGACCTACACCAACGCCAGCAAAGAATGGTGCACCACCATTCAAGATGCACTATCCGCTAAAATTGCCCTGCTTCAAAACAAAATTTCCACCAAAAGACTGCTACTAGCAGATAAAAACGCTTCCATCACCAACCTCCCTCCCACCTCTGCTGAAACCCCGAATTCCCTATTCTACTTCGCCCCGGTCACCCAAGAACTGGTACTGCCCACTAAGCCAAAGGGAGAAAGGCACACAAGAAGCTGGATCACAAAGAGTCCTGCAGACAAGAAAGGATAGGCAACAGAGGCTGTGAACAAAAAGGGACAGGAAATACAAAGATAACAAACACGTTGGGTTCCCTCTTGGGGTGTATGCAGAATGGGGAAAGTGTGTTCCACAGAACTTGGGAAACTCCAGCCTTCTGAACAGATTGCTATTACAGGGGCCCACTCTGAGTGCTCATGGCTAGGATCAACAACAGTGGGTGTCTGTATCTGAACCCTAAGGCACGAACAAGGTAACAGTACTCACAAAACTGAAGCCTGTACAGGTCCAGCAGGAACCGAACAATGACTGCTTCCTGAAACAGGAACCAGTACACTGCAAACAATGACACGAAGTACAACACTGAAACGCGACAAGGGAAGGGGCAGAGATTGCCTGCTGGAAATCCAGCAGTCAAACTCTGTACATAGGAATGACATAAAACACAAGTGAAGACAAGAACAGAAATATCCAGGGAAAAGGAAGTTAAATAGAGCAAGGTTGGGAGACGGCCACCAGGGGGCGCAGAAATCAGCATGCTCTCTCTGTGAGCTCTGTAACCAGCACCCCGGAAGATGGAATGAGACCCCGTCTTTTGGAACCCCCCGCTGAACAAATACAGGATTTCGCTGTGTGAACGTCCCTCCCACCCCGAGGAAAAATCCCGATGAAAATCGGCCTTACACGGCCTCAGAAAACGCAGGAGAAAATCGGGGCCTCCGAGGCACATGGAAATCAAAACCAACTGCGTGTGTCACACCGTTGGAAATCCCGGAAGGCGTGTGTTCGGCGCCCGGAGTGCAACACCCTCACACGAGGACGTGGGGTCAGCCGACCGACCCGGTGACCGCGAATAAGTGCTGCAAGAAGGAGTGAATTGCGGATCGCGAACATACCAATTTGTGACGGAGTGACGTTGGGGAAGACTGCCGAGTTGTGCCCTCACAGATCTGCGACTTCCCGAGTGAACCAAACGGCGAAGTTGTCCAGGCCAAAAAAAGGTGCACAAACTCCACCAGAGATGGAATTCATAATCGGAACCGACAGGGGACAGTGCCTACCGCCCCTCGGAGCCGACTACCCAGCACGACTCCCCACCTGCCCACGACACCACCCCAGGCCCACACAAGAACTTACGCCGCCCCATCCGCAAACTACCCGCAATGCAACTCGAGGGAGTAGGCCGTCATCATCCACCTAGATCGAGTGAGGTGTGGATTATTACAGCGCACGCAGCTTCTACCCAGGCCCATCATCGGTGATCTGTATGAGTACTAAGCATAAACTAGCTCACTTTGCCTACATCCCCACCTTGCTTACAACCGCTGGCGCCAAGATGGCGAACTGCGCCACTACAGGAGACGACCTGGCTGCAGCTACGAAAGGAGACATAGTCGCCCTACTGGGGGAGATTAAGAACCTGGGGACAAATATAGGTGACAAAATAGATAGGATCAATCACTCAATGGCTTGATAGCATGGAGGACAGACTTGAGGGAGTTGAAAACAATCAGGCCTCCATTGACACACTGGAAGGGCAACTTAAGCTCAATGATTTGGAGAACAGAGAAAGGAGGAATAATATACAAATGTTTGGTATTCCGGAGAGAGAGTGTTATGAATCGCTGGGTGCGTCCCTTTTGGGCCTCATGGTCCTTGTCACAACGGACTTAAACAACTAATACTTCCAATATGGCCGTCCAACGCATTCCCTTCTCGCTCCATGCGTTGGACGTAACCCTTCTCTATTTCTAGACCACGCCTTCCGCGGCTCCGCGCGTCTCAATGCTATAGCGATTAGCGACCAGACGTGTGCTCCGTAGCTCGCGGTTCTTCTCCTTTCTACTCCGCTGTCCCTTCCTTGAAACCCCCCCTTCTTCTTCCTTCTGCATTCTAGTTCTAGCGAACTTACCTTGCCTCCTGGATTCCTGGATTCGACCTCCTGGAAAACTGAAAGCATTCTGGATTCGGCAGAGACACGGGCCTCCTTCTTCAAAACCCGATCCATCCGAAAGAAGGCAGCCTCCAAGAACACTAGTAAAGAACGGATTCAGGTGAGAAGGGGGGAACTCCTTGACAGAGAGGGGGAAACGGAAGCGGACCTGAAGGAGACACTTCACAACATCATCAAACTTCTGACAACGGATGATGAGGTGGATCAACCGGTAACCAAACAAATTCATAGGGCAGGAGGCCTCGCCCGATTTCACCGATTCAGGGACAAAGCTAGAATTCTTGAGAAAGCCAGAATGAGCAAGAAGATTACGCTATGCGGAGCACAAATCTCCACATACCAAGATCTCTCCTCCTTGACCCTAGCCCTCAGAAAAATGTGCGGACCTCTAACAAAGATGCTCAAGGAAAAGAACGTTCGATATAGATGGGGTTATCCCTTCTCCCTCACGTTCCAATACGAGGGGACCAGATTCAGACTGCGATCGGAGAATGAGATAAAATCGTGAATATCTGACCTCTTATGGTCACAAGGAGAAGAGGCGAGTCAAGAAGCGACAAATAAGGAAGGAAGAGAATGGCGACTCCAAGGCCCCCGGAGAAAGAGAGTAAAGGGGTCGTGAAAATTCAGGAGGGGCAATCTCTCCCCAGAAACGGACAACTGACACCAGATGATACCGGTAAGACAATTCCGATCAAAGTATGTAAATGGTGTGATATGGATGCACAAACGCACACACATTCCCTGGACTCTAATGAAGATAATTAGGGGGGAACCACCAGGGGGTTCACTCTGGAGTACGATGACTTATTCTGGTCAAGGAGCGTGAAGTAACGACCCCCGGAAGTGGTCTGATGTCGACCTGGGACAACCGACTCGGATCAATCGGACGCCATCAATTAGGAAGGAGGAAGGAGAGGGTAGAGGGGGAGGGAAAAGTAAAGGAAACAAAAAAGGTCAGAGCAGAAAACATAATGAACCACAACAGCCAAATCAGCGTGCGGCTCGTGAGCATAGAGCATCGCCGAGTGTATACAAAGAGACAACTCCCAGTGAGAAAGAACTATGGCTATGAACGTTAATATAAGGGAACCGGTCTCCTTAAGAGTTGGAACACTCAATGTTAAAGGGCTCAACTCACTGACGAAATGGTCCCTTGTAGCCAGAGAATTTCATAGAAGCGGACTAGATATTCTTCTACTCCAGGAAACAAAATACATAAAAGGAGATGAACGACGGATTCTTGGGAAATGAGTGGGAACTGAATTTTGGGGCTCGGGCCCACTCAGAAAGGGAGGGGTGGGAATCCTCATTAGGAAAGGCATAGATTTTGTGATGACCAAGGCATGGTCAGACGTTGAAGGACGAGCAATGCTAGTAAATGGGCAACTAGGTAATCTGAACGTCACAATTGCCACCTTGTATGCGCCGAACACAGGCCAGTCTAGATTTCTCTCCAGAACAATCCCTAAGATACTACTTGAAGCCACCGGGCACATCATCTTGGGGGGGGGGATTTTAACCAATGGGCGAACTCGGCCACAGACCGGAATCCTGGGAACCCTACCACGACTCATCAGAATAGACCTGAACCGACTGAGCTAGCTAATATGATGGAACTGTACAACATGGTAGACACATGGAGAGCTCTTCATCCGGAAAAAACAAGGCTACACTTTCTATTCCGCTCCCCATAATACGTACAACCGTATAGATTACATGTATCTCTCCAGAGAGCTCTCTGAAGTAACGTCACAGGCAAAGATAACCCCGATTACTTGGTCCGACCACGACATGGTCCCCACAGACATCCAGTGGGTTGACCTACCTAAAAATAGTGGGAAATGGCGCTGCAACGAGAGCCTTTGGAGGGATGTCGTTTTCAGAACTGAAATGGAGACAGAAATCTCCAAATTCTTTAAAACAAACGACAATGGAGAGGTACCCAAACAAACAGTGTGGGAGGCCAGGAAGGCCACCTGGAGAGGGATCTTGATAAGGGAAGGCTCATCAAAGAAGAGAGAACGTAATCTTATTGAACAAAGGTTCTGAACTGAAATCTCCCAATTAGAACGCACACCCAAAATAGGCGAAGAAGTGGATACTCAGAAGATGAACGAAGCCAGAGAGAAAAGAAACTAACTGAAACTATTGGAGCATGAACAGGTCGTGCGTAAACGAAGATTTTTAAAACAAAAATTCTACGAGAAGGGCAATAAGGCCGACGCACTTCTCGCTGCCAGGCTGCGAGAACAAAGAGCAGAGCGAAGAGTATTAGAAATTAAAGGCGATACCTCCCCCACATCACACGCCCGCACCACCATCCCAGAACATTTTGCCGACTTTTATGAAACTTTATATTCTTCTGAGGTAGACCATGAACGATCACAGACAGAGTCCTATCTGTCCTCAATAGATGTACCCCTTATTCCTGACTTAGAGGTAGAATCATTAGAATCCCCTATTATGGAACTAGAGGTCCAAGCCGCCATAAAAAGATTAACATTGGGCAAGTCCCCGGGTGAAGACAGCTACACCGCCGGATTTTATAAAACTTTCATCACCGCGCTGGCCCCCTTCCTAACACTCCTCTTCAATGAAATAATGGACACAGGGAAACCCCCAGACTCTTTTACCAAGGCATTGATCAATGTTATCCCCAGGGCTGGGAGGGATCCTACGAAATGTTCCTCATACCGCCCCATCTCTCTACTCAACCTTGACGCAAAGAATCTTGGCAGCGAGACTCGAAACCCTCATCCCTCAACTTATACACTCCGATCAGGTTGGGTTCATACTGGGCAGACAAGGGGCAGACACAATCCGCAAAACCTTACACCTGATCCACGCATCCCAGACCATGGAGAATGACCGATGCAGAAAAGGCCTTTGATAGGGTAGAATGGGGGTTCCTTGAGGCAGTACTCCAAAAGGTGGGAATGGGCACTAGATTTAGGAGAGCGATACACGCAGTTTATACAGACCCCATGGCATCTATATTTGTGAACGGGGAATACTCACGATGGTTCAACCTGCAGCGTGGAACCCGACAAGGATGCCCCCTCTCAGCGATTCTCTTTGCCCTCTCCTTAGAACCCCTGGCAATCGCAATAAGGGCAGACCCTACACTAAAAGGTATTCGACTAGGGACAACAGAATACAAAATTGCCCTCTACGCAGATGACATCCTCCTCCACATCACAAACCCCTCTGTCTCCATCCCCCGGGCTCTCTGCATGATAGAAGAATATGGTAAACTCTCTGGGTTCAAAATAAATAAAACAAAGTCCACACTCTTTCTCCTCCAAGGTCAAAAAGACGAGAATACCATCAGATTCTCCCCATTCGGTCTCAATATCGAACACTCACAACTACAACACCTGGGGATACAACTAACAAAGAATCTAAGTGACTTATTTGAAGCAAACTTCCCTCCCCTATTGAAACAATTTAGGTTAGACTTGACAAGATGGGATAAGCTCACAATATCCTGGCTAGGCCGGCTTAATGCAATTAATATGATATCCCTGCCCCGGTTCCTATATCCTTTTCAAGCGATACCCATTAGGATTCCCAAAAACTTTTTTACTGAGATCAAAAGGGCCATGCTCCAATTCCTATTGCAAGGGAAACAAGCAAGAATTCCATATAAGACCCTAACACTCCCAAAAGATAAAGGTGGAGTTGGGCTTCCCAATTTTCAAAAATATTACGAGGCCGCCCAAATTAAGGTATTGATTCCACACCTCCGTAACCAAACAGACACCCAGTGGGTCAATATGGACAACCATTACTTTACACCAGCCACAGTATCTGAATGGTTAAGGGCACCTAAAAAAAGAATCTGTAGAAAACTCAAAGACAACCCGATACTAGCGACCATTTGGGACATCTGGACACATGGCAAAAACATGCAAAACATTACTACCTGGCCGGCTCCCCTCAGCCACTTATGGTCCCCAGGAATCAACGACCACATCGCAGGAGTCAAAAGGTTCCAATCATGGTATGAGGCTGGATTAGAGAGAGTAGGGCAACTGCAACGGAAAGACTCCTTCATTTCTCTCCCTGAACTAACCGAAGCCCTCGGAATAGGCCCATTATCCATCTTTCAATACTTGCAGATAAAAGGGGTTTTGACAAGAGCCATGTGGAAACCCAAATTAATGAGAGAACTCACCCCTTTTGAGAAAATACTGGACTCAAGAACTGTAATGAAAGGCCTAATCTCCGATATGTACATAACATTGATAGAAGGGGAGGTGGTGAACACGGACTCATTGAAAAGCAGATGGGAAACAGATTTCTCCGAACAGTTCACTCCAGACCTATGGGATACCATATGCCAGGCAGCCATACTAATATCCATTTCAAATCAATACAAACTCCATGCAATCAAATTATTACATAGATGGCAATATGATTCAGTCCGATTATCTAAAATGTTTCAGACTACGAGCCCGGATTGCTGGCGTGGATGCGGAAACAGAGCAGACTACTGGCACATGTGGTGGGGATGTCCCAAAATACAAGTGTTCTGGTCGGAGGTCCTGGGCTGGATCAAAGAAGTCGATGGTATTGACAGAACACCTACTCCCTACCTCATATTGTTTGGCCTCGAGAAAGATGAGGATGACTGGGTCAAGATCAAGGATCTAGCACCACAATTGCTATTAGCCGCTAGAGCAATACTAGTAATGAGGTGGAAAGCGCCCACAACTCCCACGAAAAATTAATGGATCCATGTTTCCAATAATATATGCATATTGGAACATATAACAGCGTCGCTACATGGAAAACTACCTCAGACTGAAATCTTATGGGTGGAATATAAAAGTATATACCTGCCCACCAGCTTATCTCATAACGATGCCCCTGCCACAACGATGGAGGCACAAGAATTGACCTAGGTAACGTATGAGTTGAACTCTCCAACTGACACTCTCATAACCAACGCAATTTCGGCATTGAACACTGACACTGCTCGCTGCACGATGAACGCTGCTCGACCTGAAATACAGGTTCTGATCAGGGGGGAGGGGGGCGGGAAAAGGGAGGGGGGCAAGGTCATGTTTGTGCACGAACCCTATGTATGAAGAAGGTGTTTGCAGAACAGACATTAAATACGCCAAATTTTAAGGGTTCGCTTCCCCATTTCGAGATAATTAATTGTGTACTTAAATGTATCTTTTCTTTGCATGACTTGTATCTGTAAAAACTAATAAAACCAAATTTACAACAAAGAAAAAGAGAGCAAGGTTCAGAACAGAGAACCTGAAGAAAGGAAGGGCAGAAACCTAGTATCTAAATGCAGGGAATGGCGACGGGAAACTGTACACGGGAATCAAAAACAGTAACTCAGGGCTGGAAGACAAGAGAAAGCTAGCAGAGCGAAATTAAGGAAACAGTATAACTGAAGTGGATAAACAAAGGGGAGGCCTGAAGACTCAAGGAAGTCAAGGGCTGGAATCATGAACAGAGGGCTGCAGGCAGGGAAGCAGGGCTGCATAATGGGAAGCACAGAGGTGCAGGCAAAAGCTACGGGAGAGAAGGCTGAGAAGCCGGGCTGCAAGGCAGGAAGCACAGGGCTCAGGAACAAGAGCAGGAACTGGAAACCAAAGGACACAGCAAATTTCCAAGGAATAAGGCAACAAAGGGCTGGTAGAAGGCTCAATGCAAGAGGCCTGTGCTCCTGCAGGCAGCTGTTTAAATACTGAGCTGCCCTGTGCTGAAGTAGGCTAATTAGCAACACCTGGAGCTGCACACCTGAATGTAATTGGCCTCCGCCCTCTCTAGTCCTGGGAAAGCGAAAGCTGCACTGTTCTCAAAGGCTTCTGGGGATTGTAGTGCTAGAACTGCTGTATAGGAATAGCCAGGAAATGGTAACTGCCACAAGGTGCATTATGGGACATGTAGTTTGTAAAAGTAAATAAGAAAATTCCAAAGCCTTGCAAATGGAAAGTAAAGACAATAATATGAATAGGTGTTGTGCAGGGAGTATTACGGAAACAAATGAGCCCCAAATAGTCCACGATAGGTGCCAATTGGTGCACCAGTGGCACAATCGTGACACCCAGCCTCGCCCCATCATTACCAACTTTGTCAATTCCTCCTTCAACACAAACTCAGTACCAGCCAATATCAAAGAAGCCTGGGTCACTTCACTTCTAAAAAACCCAACATTGGACCCCACAGTACCCACTAATTACTGGCCAATAACATCGGTCCGCTTCCTACTTAAACTCATAGACAAAATAGCTTACACACAAATTCAAGTACATCTCGAACAGAACCAGCTCCTAGGAACCAGACAATCTGGATTCAGGCCAAATCATAGCCTGGATCTCTAAATCCACATGGACGCTATGGGAGATTTAGGGAAACTCTGTATACTATTGCTTTTAGACCTCTCCGCAGCATTTGATTTCGTGGATCACGACAAATTGTGCACATCACTAACCAATGATTTCAATTTCTCTAATGATGCTACCAGGTGGGTGAAATCCTTTCTTTCCAATCATACATCTGAAGTGGCCATAGGCAAGGAAGCTGCTGATCCTATACCAGTACCCATAGAAGTACCTCACGGCTCAGGCCTCTCCCCTACACTCTACAATGCATACACTAAGCTCTTCTTCTCTGCTCTTGATGATATGGGTGCCATCTACACTAACTTTACAGGTGACACTCAAATTCTCATACCTATCACAGGGAACTACGACCAGGACACCCTTAACATCAACAAAATATATTCCATCATCCAAAACTGGATGGCACTGAATAGCCTCTGTCTTAATGATGAGAAGACAGAAGTTCTCATTGTGGGATCACCTACTAAAATAGCGGCCCTGCACTCAGATTACACACCCATTAACATTGACGGCACTCTGATCCCTGTTCTCAAGCAAGTTTAAACATTAGGTATATACTTAGATGCCAACCTCATCATGACCAAACATATCAGCACGCTCTCCTCATCTACGACTTACACATCCAAACCTATCGCACTGAGTCGACAATTCCTGACCCCTACTAATTGCCTCACCTTAGCTAGAGCCCTGGTATTATCCAAGTTGGACTATTACAACGCGCTGCTACTAGGAACCTCCAACACAAACCTCAGCAAATTGCATCTTTTGCAAAATAAACCTCTAAGGGCAGCACTAGGGATAAAAAAGCGGGATCACATTTCCAAGATCAGGAAGGATGCCCATTGGCTACCTATCAAAGCTAGAATTATCTTTAAAATTCTTTGCATAACACATAAATGTAAAAAAGCCAAATGCCAAAAAAGCCCCAATCTAACTTAACAATGCCATTCAGAAAAAAGAAAACTTCAGAACACTTAGATCAAATGACAATCAAAATCTGGTGACACCCCGCTACAACAATACCAGAGCAGGGGGTAGCAGCTTTCACGTCCTAGCCCCTAAACATTGGAACACCCTCCCAATCAACATCAAACAAGAGATCTCTTTCTCTGGTTTCAAAAAACAGCTGAAAACCTGGTTGTTTAACCAATACTAGTGCTTTGCGTCTCCGTATTAGAGCAACCTATTTCTGCCCAACCTCCAATTATTTATTGTTGATTCTGTATGATCTGCTGACTGTAAATGACTCTGTATGCTTCTATTATTTTTTTGTCTTTTTTTAAAAATGTATGAACAATTACCAAGCTATCTGTAACCACGCCGTGATACCCAGGGTCTGGGCGCGTAACAAATGTAAAAATAAATAAATAAAAATAAATAAGTATGCATCTTAGCTGCTCAAAAATGTTTGCTAGGTCCCTTTCTTTTGGAATGTAAAGGCTCATACGTAGTGGGAAGGATAATTGGGTCATACAGAGGGAGGTGGACTATGGAATATGATTGGTTCTATGGTGAATTGCTTGTACTTGCACATATGCCCATTCCTCATCACTCAATGATAAGATGACAATCTTAGACGGCTGAAAGATGGTAAGGAGGAAATACAGCAGCAACATGAGAACCTGCCAGAAAGTCTATGCAGACAGCAGATTCAGTAAAGCTTCAACAAACTAGGCATTCAACAATGACTTCATGTGCACCTAATGAAGCGTAACGAAAGTAAGTATCAGTCTGTGGGGCAACCTTGCTGCTAAAACCCAGGGACACAAGGCAGGTGACCAATCAGAGGAGGGATCTGCAAACTTTGATTCTTCAGATGTTTTGGAAAACTCCCATCAGATCCAGACAACATAACCAATGGTGAGAATTGTAAGGAAGGAATGGTATCAAGAATAAACAGACACAAGTAATCACAGTCCAAGGGTGTTTATTAAACTGTATAGGTAGGGTGGAAAAACACCTAATCTAAACTTAAATCTAAGATGGGAGCAAGTTACGAGCATCAGATGAAAAATAGGGCAGTCCTAGTGGCATCTTGTCAAATAAATAAACAGTGCTCTTCACCTGAAACACGCCACTATCTACAGCCATAATCTACCTGTTCACCGCATAAATGTGACTCCACATAGATGTTACTCACCTATCTTCATATGCATATTATATGTATCCTAATGTATACTTGCTCTTTTTGCTCAATGTACAACTGCTTCTCCCCATGTGCCCTCTCCCTGTAACTAAGCTCCTCTCAAGTAACATTGCCTCAATGCCCAAGGGTTGATGTGCGCTATACAAATGTAATAAATAAATAAAATAAATAAATAAAAAGGGAGTATACTAAGAAAACCGTATTGTCAGTCCTTACTACTAATACAAAGGCTGTGGGATAAGATTTACAAGAAAGAAAGAAGTGTTCACCATAATAAGTCAGGATGTGGTAGACTGGGGTCTCCCTTCCTCACGTTTTGAGCACGGGACAAGGCGGGACTCCTTAGCACAGCACACGCTTGAGCTTTCCAAGCATGAGTCAACAGTTCCAGCTTCAGCTATCAGGACCTTTGGTGGTTACGTGTCTTTTCTACTAAAGTCTCTTGCCTCTGAAGACCGGATGGGCTCCAAGAATAACAAACAAATGTTTTTTTCAAAGGTACGATGGGTGATGACTTTTCCCCCTTGAATCCTCCTCTTCCAGGCTTAGACCCACAAACAATTCCTTTCAATATAAGGACCTTCAGTGGTTGACTTTCTTGCTTCTGAGGGCCTGATAGGTTCAAATATTACAAACAAAAAAAGTTCCTTTCGGACTACACTTGAGGTGAGGAATCTCCACCCCTGGATCCTCCTGTTCCGGGCTCGAACCCCTTCAAACATTTGCCTCCCTCTGTCTGGGTCACTACGGCCTTTTGCAAAGATATTTTCACCTTGGTGTTCACAAATCTTAAATGTCCTTTTACACAGTTCACCGTGGACATCCCTCTGCCGGGATCACTTTTGTCAACGCATTGTTCGTTGGTACTTTAGACTTCGCCCCTCTTTATTGGAATCCATCGCTCAGGTTCACTCTTGCCATTTCACAATTCCTTTTGATTTCTCTTGCTTTGGGAGTCACTTCCCTTGTGTTTCTCAATGGTTTTTTGGTCAAAGACTTTCGACTGTACAGGGATTTTGTCAGACCCCTGTATGACAACTTTGACCTTTCTTGGCAGCTCTTTGTTACGCTCACCTGGTATCCACGGGGATGCCACCCAGCCCTGGTTGGATGATTTGCACTCTCAAACCCTCTCCCGGTCCCTTGGTAAGGCCTCTGTTTAAAGATGGGTCTGCAATATAGGGGAGCTGGATTCAATACCAGATTGTCTTTATGTTTTCCCACCTCCCTTGGCCTCAACTCCTTCCTCCCTCTTGGGCCCTCTCTTCATCTTAATATTGTAAAAGGTGGATTCTCTGTTCTGCTCCTCGTGGCAAGGGTGCGTAGATGTGGGGGGCGAGCAGCGACCAAGTTACTTCGCTGGTGCAAGCCCCCCTGTGGGAATCCAGGCCTGCTGCGACTCTGTAGGTTTGCTGCTTTACAGACTTTATATGCAGTTCTTATGTTCCTCTTAGTTCGAATAATAATGTCTTGTTTCTTTCCTTTTAGGTATGGAAAGGTATTTTGGTGTTGTCATGCAGTTTGAAGATGAGCATGGGCCAATAGGTGAAAGCGCGGTGTGCGCGATGCTGTCTGGTGAGTAATGAGAAATGTGCGATGCGCGGCGCTGTTTCGCCTTTTATATTGCTAACCTGTGTCTTTTGTCTCATTGCATGTTGCGATGTTCCTCGCCGAGTGCTGTAATATTCCAGCAATGATACTGACCAGGAGATGACTACCCAGGTAAGAATTGTGTGGCTTTCTTCATTCGGGAGGAAACGTGAGTAAACTCTTACTAATGCGGTCTTTCTTTCTCTTCTTTCCAGGCTATGGTATTCCAGGATGCATGCGGTGCCGGATGATGGAGTTCATACCTTCAGGTGAGTGGAACTGAAGTCGGCAACGGATTGAAGAGAGGATACTGTTCCAGGTAAGTTTCGTAAGGTGTTCTTTCTCTCTCTGCAGGTCCTTGGTTTCAGGTAAGCTGGCATCAAAGAACTGGATACGGTGAGCGTTACGCTGCCCACAACAGAGTAACGCAAAGCATGTTCTGCTGTTTGGGTGCGGTTTCAATAGTCTCAGGTAAAGTAGTCCAGGTGAAATAGTCCCAGGCCTGCCACACCCAAAGTAGTCCAGGTAAAGTAGTCCCAGCCCTGCCACACCCAAAAGACTAGACCGCATAGCTCAGTTCATTGTAACTGAGCTAAGCGTGTGCCTCCATGTTGGCTGAACGCCCCCAAGTTAAATAGTCCCAAGTAAATAGTCCCATTCTAATGTTGGTTTTCATGATGGTTATGAGCCTGGCGCCAAAGGTGCCAGGACTGACTCAAAGAGAGTCTTGAATTAGGTTTTAAGGCCTTTGACCTGTCCCTAACTGGAAGGCTGACTTGCCAGTGAGGGCCAGGGGCAAGGGTCATGACAGCACTCCCCCCCAAGGCCCCTCTCACGGTGGCACTTCTGCCTGGTCCTGGTTTGGCTGGGTAATTCTGATGGAACTTTTTAATTAAGCGAGGTGCATGGATGTATTCACTAGGCTCCCATGATCTGTCTTGAGGGCCGTATCCCTTCAAATCAACTAAGTAGTATAGTTTGGATCTGGGGTGTTTTGAGTCTAGGATATCCTTTACTTCAAACTCTGGTTCTCCGTCAACTAATACTGGTTTTGGTGGTGTTGTAACCAGAGTACCGGGTTGTACCGGTTTCAGGAGTGATACGTGAAACACAGGATGAATCTGCATAGTGGGTGGTAGGGGTAATTATATCAGGGACGAAAGGTCCGAGTCCCTTTTATGGGCACATATTTTGATGCTAACCAGACCTTGTCTCCAATTTGATAGTCGGGGGCTTTACGACTATGTTGGTCAGCAAATTTCTTTTGTCTGTTGTTGGCTTGGAGTAAATGTTCTGCTGCTTCTTTGAAGGCCTGGGAAATAGTTTTTTGTAGGGTTTTAACTGCTGGCATTTGCAAAGGGATTGGGAGATTAAATTCTGGAGTATGTGGATGTCTACCATATATAGTGTAGAATTGTCCGGCGCTGGTGTGTAATGAATTATTATAGGCATATTCAGCTATCCATAACAAGTCCTTCCAATTTCTTTCCACTTGATGTAACATGCAACGTAAGTATTGCTCGAGGGTTTGGTTTGTTCTTGTGGATAGTCGAATGTCAATTTGGGCCATTGAACAGCATTTCCTCCAGAAGTTGGATACGAACTGACTACCTCGATCTGAGATCAAGACCGATGGAAAGCCATGTAGCCGTACCATTTTCTCCAGGAATACTTTTGCTAAATTGGATGCATTTGGAAGACCCTTAAAAGGAATAAAGTGTGCCATTATAGAGAACAAGTCTACAACTACTAAGATGGTTGTGAATCCTTGACTGGGAGGTAGATCTGGAATGAAATCAAGGGACAGTGTGTGCCATGGTGCGCAAGGAATTTCCAGTGGTTGGGGAAGACCAGGTGGTTTCTGCTTTTGGGACTTGTTTTGTGCACACCCACCACAGGATTGGATAAATTGTATGATGTCTGTACGCCATGTGGGCCACCAATAGTTTCGTTTTACTTTAGCTAGAGTTTTGGCAATTCCAGGATGACCATCAATCAGGGAATCGTGATAAACCGAAATAACCTGCTGTTGTAAATCTTTACGTGGCAAGCATAGACGGTTCCTAAAATATGGTAACTGGTCTTTAATGGTGTAATGTTCTCCTTGAGTACACCACTCTTGTGAGAAAGTGGGATCCATTAAGAGTTGAATCAGGTTTTGGAGTTCTTGTTGTAAGACCCAGGAGTTTGTCTTCTGGAATGATGGCTTTTGGATCTGGAGTTATGTATACCTTTTCATCAACACCCATGCAGGACAAGGCGTTAGCCTTTCCATTTAGGACTCCAGGCCAGTAGGTGATCACATAGTCATATTCAGCGAAGAAAAGAGCCCACCGCAGTTGATGGGATGATTGAGCCTTTGCTGTTTTTAGGTATTCCAGGTGTCGATGATCAGTTATGACCGTGACAGTATGTCTAGCACCAAGGAGATAGTGTCGCCATGCCTTGAAAGCTGATTTTATAGCCAAGAGTTCTTTGTCTGTGATAGCATAGGTGAGTTCGGGAGGTGAGAATTTTCGTGACCAGAAGGCCACAGGGTGTAACTGGCCAGTTCCTGGGTCCCTTTGTGAGAGAACAGCTCCCATAGCCATGCTAGAGGCATCTGTTTCAACTATATAAGGGAGGTCTGGGCGAGGATGCCATAGAACTGGAGCAGAAGTTAAGTTTTTCTTAAGTTCTTGAAAGGCCTTCTCTGCTTCTTCGGTCCAATGGAACTTTTTATTGTTTTTTCTCAATAGTGATCTAATTGGATGTACTATTTGGGAAAAATCTGGGCAGTAAAAGTTTGCAAAGCCCAACATACTCTGGATTCCTTTAAATGAAGTTGGTGAAGGCCAGTTAAGAATGGCATCTACCTTGTGCCTATCCATTCTGATATCTTTTGCTGTGAGGATAAAACCGAGGAACTCCACTTCGGTGACATGAAAAGAGCATTTTTCAAGTTTAGCATACAGTTTATGTTGGCGGAGTTTAGTAAGGACGTAGCGGACATGCCTGACATAGTCTTTTGTTGTACCAGAATACACTAAGATGTCATCAATGTAAACCAGGGTGCAAACGTCGATTAACTCCTGCAAAATATCATTCATAAAGTACTGGAATGCAGCAGGAGCGTTGCAAAGTCCAAAAGGCATTACCTGGTATTCATACAAGCCGTATTTGTTACAAAAGGCGGTTTTCCATTCGTCTCCTTTCTTCACTCGAACAAGATGGTACGCCCCTCTAAGGTCCAGTTTGGTATAGATTTGGGCAGTCTTTGACTTGATCAAATAATTCAGGAATAAGGGGCAGTGGATAACGTTTTTTTACTGTGATCTGGTTTAATGCACGATAGTCGATGCAAGTCCTCAAATCTCCTTCCTTCTTTGGTACGAAGAATAATGGACTGGCTGCCGGTGATTTAGATGGGCGGATAAATTCATTTGCCAGGTACTGATCAAGATAAGATTTCAAATGGAGGTTTTCTGGTTCAGTAAGTGCATAGATTCGACCACAAGGAATTTGCGCACCAGGTACGAGGTTGATCTGACAATCGTAGGGCCTGTGCGGTGGTAGAGTATTGGCTTGTTCTTTCTGGAACATGTCTTGAAAATCTTGGTATTCATTTGGTAGAGTACTAGTCACACCTAGTACAATCGCCGCCATACTGGGAGTAGCAGATGTACATAAGTCTGTTTTCCCCTTTTCTTGGTAATAACAGGTGCAAGCACAATCATCTGAAAAGGCCAACTTCTTGGCACGCCAATCTATTAGAGGGTTGTAAGCTACCAACCATGGCATCCCTAAGATTAGTCGAAACTGAGGAGCTTTGATGAGATCGAATGCAATAGATTCTCTGTGTCCATCCTGGCACAGTAGGGTTAGTGCTGCTGTGCATTGGGTTACTGGTCCGGAAGCTATTTCTGTCCCATCAACAGTATTTACTTTTTCAGTAGTCAGAGCATAAGGGAAGCCCCATCTCTGCTGCCAGATCTTGGTCTACATAATTCCCAACTGCTCCGCTGTCTATGTATCCTTCGAAGGCATGCATCCAAGACGGTTGTTGGTGATTTGATCAAAATTACTGGTAATGCAAAGTGTGAGGTCTGTGTCTCATCCTTCTTGCTCGACAAGCGGACCTCTGCGCTTGCCGGGATTGGTAGTTTTCCGACTCCTTGTTATTATCTTCCTTCTCTGTGGCTCCAACAGTTCTCATTGGTGGTTTCACTGGACATTCTTTGAGGAAGTGGCCTGATTTTCCGTAATATAAGCATAATTGCTGTTGCCTTCTCTTGTCTCTTTCAGTTTTAGCTAAAGGGGGCCGTACACCTCCGATTTGCATGGGTTCTACTGTTTTTTCCAATGTATGTGGAATGTTATCCTTTGACCGGACATACACAGCTCGAGTGTCTAACGTTATCCGGTCCGCTTTTCGGTCTTGTAATCTGTGATCTAATTGCACCACAAGGTTGATGAATTTTCCACAGTCTCTAGGTGGGTTAACCACTTGAGCAAGGACATCCTTTAGTTCCCCTCGTAGACCCCGATGAAATAGTGTGGTCTTTTTTTCCTCAGGCTACCCAGATTCAATGACTAGTCTGTTAAATGTTGCTATATATGTAAGCAAGTCTTGACTTCCTTGATGGAGTGACAAAAGTTTGTTGTCTAATGCTTGGCCTTGGGTATGACGAGCAAAGAGTTTTTCCATTTCCATCTGGAAACCCCCAAAGTTATGTAACAACAGGTTATTCTGACTTACCCATGGTACCGACCAATCCACAGCACTGCCACTCAGATATGACAAGACAAAAGCAACCCGTGCTTGGTCATTAGGAAAAGCTCCAGGTCAGCAAAGGAAATAAAGACGACACTGGTTCATGAATGTTGCATACTTCTTGGGGTCCCTTGTAAATCGTTCAGGTGGAGCTAAAGGAACTGCCCAGGAAGGGATATTTGTACTGGATTGGTGGAAGAAGTTGGTACAGGTGCTGGCGGAATGTTACCAGGCAATGGGGTCTGTCCTGCCTGTGATTGGAGCAATTGTCTACTTATTTAGTCGGTACGATCCTTAGTAACAATCAAATCCCTTCTAATAGCGTTGGTTTCTTGCCTGGCTGAATGTACTTCAGCGCATAATTGTCCCAACAACTGAACTAACTGGTCAGTCTCTGAAGTCTCCATGACGCCCAGGTGGATAATATTATTGAGGCTTTGCGTTCTCTTACGCTCACCTGGTATCCACTGGGCGCCACCCAGCCCTGGTTGGATGATTTGCACTCTTGAACCCTCTCCAGGTCCCTTTGTAAGGCCTCTGGTTAAAGATGGGTCTTCAATATAGGAGAGCTGGATTCAATACCAGATTCCTCTCCTCACCTTAATATTGTAAAAGGTGGATTCTCCGTCCTGCTTCTTGTGGCAGGGGTGCGTAGATGTGGGGGGCAAGCAGCGACCAAGTTACTTCACTGGTGCAAGCCCCCCTGTGGGAATCCAGGCCTGCTGCGACTCGGTAGGTTTGCTGCTTTACAGTTTTTATATGCAGTTCTTATGTGCCTCTTAGTTCGAATAATAATGTTGTCAAACTAGAAATTATATCGTGCCTCCTATTGCTATGAATATATGTATATTGGCCTATGCTAAGCTGCTAACAAGCTGCTTATAAACTACATGTGAATAAACTCGCATTGCAAGGTCCTGACCTTAGAAACCATGTAAACTGTCATTTTGGGTCAAGCCGCCATTTTAGGTTTTCTTGCTCTATAAAGTCACCATGTTAGCTAAAATGGTAGCCTATGTTATTCAGAACAGAACTTGATTGTCATGACCTCTGTACAGCTAATGTATACCTTGCCTGCAGGCCACTTGTTAGGGTCATAAGCTGAGACCTTGTCCTTCTGCTGACCTGTGTGCAATGGATTACCTGTATCACCAAAACTGATCTATAATTGAATGAGAACACCTGCTTAACTATATTGTATAAATTAAGTCCTGCATTGTAATGTTAGGCCTAGAGCATACATTATTACCATTTCTTCTTGTTAATGTATAAACCTAAGATGAACTAGATTTGACCTTGCAAGGGACCCTAGAGCAGTAACTTATTTATGGAATGGTTAACCTGCAGAAAGGCTGGACAACAGGCTGGAGAAATGTATAAAAGCCTGACTGTTTCAATGAATATTTGCACTCACTGAGCACACCGAAACACGCCGGAGTTTGCTGTGTTGTACTGAGGGTCGATAGCTATCTGAATTTTGTTCTGTTCTTTTGTAACTGGATTCAGTATAAAATAAAGTGCTTTGTATGTTCCTTTGTAACCTGTGTTTGGTGTGTTTCCTTTTTGGTTACCCTGCCTCATATTATTTCCTTGTTTTCACAATGTCCTGCTTCTTTCCTTTTAGGTATGGAAAGGTATTTTGGTGTTGTCATGCAGTTTGAAGATGAGCGCGGGCCAGTAGGTGAAAGCGCGGTGTGCGCAATGCTGTCCGGTGAGTAATGCGCAATGCGCGGCTCTGTTTCGCCTTTTATATTGCTAACCTGTGTCTTTTGTCTCCTTGCCGGTTGCGATGTTCCTCCCCGAGCGCCGTAATGTTCCAGCAATGATACTGACCAGGAGATAACTACCCAGGTAAGAATTGTGTGGCTTTCTTCATTCGGGAGGAAACGTGAGTAAACGCTTACTAATACTGTCTTTCTTTCTCCTCTTTCCAGGTTATGGTATTCCAGGATGCATGCAGTGTCGGATGATGGAGTTCGTACCTTCAGGTGAGTGGAACTGAAGTTGGCGATGGATTGAAGGCAGGATACTGTTCCAGGTAAGTTTCGTAGTGTTCTTTATCTCTCTGCGGGTCCTTGGTTTCAGGTAAACTGGCATCAAAGAACTGGACACGGTGAGCGTTACGCTGCCCACAGCAGAATAATGCAAAGCATGTTCTGCTGTTTGGGTGCGGTTTAAATAGTCTCAGGTAAAGTAGTCCAGGTAAAATAGTCCCAGGCCTGCCACACCCAAAGTAGTCTAGGTAAAGTAGTCCCAGGCCTGCCACACCCAAAAGACTAGACCGTATAGTTCAGTTCCTTGTAACTGAGCTATGTGTGTGCCTCCATGTTGGCTGAACCCCCCCAAGTTAAATAGTCCCAAGTACATAGTCCCATTCTAATGTTGGTTTTCATGATGATTATGAGCCTGGCGCCAAAGGCGCCAGGACTGACTCCAAGAGAGTCTTGGATGAGGTTTTAAGACCTTTGACCTGGCCCTAACTGGAAGGCTGACTTGCCAATGAGGGCCAGGGACAAGGGCCATGACACTCTCCTACATCCTTCTGGTATAGGTAGTTTCATTCAAACACGGGATCAACCAGAGTCTCTCGAGTGAGCACCCACGTGGTGCCACAACCCTCTGTAGCTGGTCTTCCCTAAACAATGTATAGTTCTTTGAACTTTCCTCAATGTGCCACTTTGTGACTTTCATTCAACACGGTTTGGTTTCTTTATCGGTTCTATCCTTGACTCCCTGGCTGTGATGAGCTGCTTGGCTTTCTTCGTATCGGGAGTCAAGGTCGGTACCACAGTAGAAGGAGTCTCCCTCTGTCCTGCTTATCAGCATATACATGCTCTGTGTACCAATGACATCTGCTGCAAAACACTTGGACTATTGTTTGCGGTCTTACAATTCCTTCTGTGGAGGTTTCACGTGCCTGGCTTGGAAAGGGCAAGGTTGCGTCTCTCCTTGTCACCCTCTAGGTTCGTGCTGTCTTTCTCCTCCTCTTGAACTGCTGTGCTGAGTTAGCTCTCTTGTCATGCTGTCTGCCTTGCCTGTCTTGTGCTCTGGCGCTCAACCTTTTATCCCTTTGGGGAAGGGAAAGAGCCGTCAGGTGTGTGTGATTCTGATCAATTGCCTGACTTTGCCTGACCTGTGTATTGGGACATGTCAGGTAAATGGCTCTGGTGTTAGTCTGTTGTCTTTCGTGGTGTGCAAAAGTATTTGTGTGCAAAAAGGGGGGGTAGTGTTTCTGAATGTCCTATGTGGGGGGATTGGGGAAAAGGTGTTGGAAGAAGGGATAACACATCTCAGCAATCGGTGCCCCACTTGCCCTCCCTGAGGACACCCCATCCAGGTGATCCTCCCCCACTAGTCCACCCCCAGGAACTGGATCCAGTAGCGATGGCCGTGTCCTGGCCACCTGGATGACATACCCCCGGGGACACACCTTTAGGTTTCTCAAAGAATCCATGGGAATCAGAGTCCAAGACATCTGAATAGCTACATGCTGCATCAGTTGTTTTTTTTAAAACATCTTTTTATTGACATTTTAAACTAGAATGACAGTATAATTCAAAGAAGACAAGGGTGCGAACACACACTGTAAAATTCAAATCATAATGTACGTTTGCAGGTCGGGCTCAAGTGTCTCCACCATTCATAGTATATAGTCCATTTAAACACCCTCACCCGCGAGCTTTCCGTTCATACCCTTGATATATTCAACTGTCAACTGCAACATTTCCTGTTATAGAGTGTTAACACCCCAAAAAAAAGAAACAAAAACAAAAAGCAAACTTGCCCCCCCACCCTCCCTAACTGAGTTGCATAACAAACACAGTAACTTTGACAGGCATTAGTCGAGCGGGTAAGTTATCATCAAGTTCCACAGTCTTGTTCATGGCACTTAAGCATCACATTTAGAGATGTACTGGCAGGCATAAGAGGCAGACTATTGAAAGGCTCAGGAGTCAGACTCATCTCCGCTGTCTCGATTGCTTGTTAGGTATGCACGTAGTGGGGCCCAAATGTCCTTTGGTCTGCACACCGTCGACCCGGATCGAACATATAGTTCTTCAATCTCTTAGACGTACACTAAGGGCCTCATTACACGGTAGGAGGTAACCATGCCGCTATTAGCTGCATGGCTACTCCCTTACTGCATGCCGGGTCCGGGTAGGTGGTATGGGGACTTACCGGGTCATTCCGACCCTGGAGGACCCGGTAAGTCCCCATGCCAAATACCATCCCCATTCCCATTCGAGCCCCCATAGGGCTCAAT
Source organism: Ambystoma mexicanum (assembly GCF_040938575.1). Taxonomy (NCBI): domain Eukaryota; kingdom Metazoa; phylum Chordata; class Amphibia; order Caudata; family Ambystomatidae; genus Ambystoma; species Ambystoma mexicanum. Next base: position 352,438,557 of record NC_090926.1, read on the forward strand.
GGGAATGGGAAAGAGATACTAACGGTACCGCAATTTGCGGTACCGTTATTAGCTCTGAAGTCCCTTAGCGGGTCCCGTCCTTAACACCTGGTCAGACCAGGCGTTCAGGACGGGACCCGCTGAGGGACCTCGTAGTAGGGTGCTAAGGGATTACTGGCACCGTTGACCTTACCGGTACCGGTAATCCCTTAGCGCCTACCGTGTAATGAGGCCCTAAGTCTTTCAGCCAGGCCTTGTGATTTGGGGCTGTTTTAGCTTTCCAGCACCGCAGAATGTTCCTCTTGGCAACTGCACTTGCAATAGCTACAAAGCGACAGATCTTGACAGATGCTTTGCCAATGTCACCCAGCAAGTACTTCAGTGGTGTTGCCAGTATAGAAAGCCCAACAATGTCACTAACCGTTTCAGCAACTTCCTCCCAGAACGCTCTGACCGGGGGACAGTTCCAGTACTTGTGAATAGAGTTCACAACGTTGGAGCTACATTTGGGACAGTTCGACTGCCGATCTGGATCAAATTTGGAAGCTTTGTGTGGTGTAATATGCAGGTGATTCAGGATCTTGAATTGTATCAATCGAAAGTTAGCATTGACTGATATGGATTTAGTGTGCTGACAATATTTAGACCATTTAGTGTCATCTATTGCGATTCCCAGGTCCCGCTCCCATTTTTGTTTCATACAGTTTTTGGAAGGGGAATGTGCCTGTGCTGCCCTGTAGAGGCTAGATATTGAACCTGTAAACATGTCTTGTGTCATGGTAGCAGTGATAAATAAATGAGGTTCTGGGGCATCTGGAAATGTGGGCCACATTTTCTTGCATGCAGCTTTAAGCCAGTAATATTGCAGAGTAATGATAAGGCCGGTCCCCAGCTTGTCCTGCGCTAGTTGTAGCATGGCAAACTTTCCCCCAGGGTATAGATCGCCAAATCTCATCTCCTTATCGGGGTCCCATCTCTTTTGGAGTGCTGTGGCGAACGAGGGTTCTAACCCAGGGTAGTGCCACAAGGAGAGAAATGGCCAAAAAGGGGTATCACATCCCACCCTAGCAAATAGGGACAACCAGGCTCTGACCGTGGAGGCCACAGGATCTACATCTGTAATGTTCCCTCTGACCGAAGAGAACAGCATCACCTGAATATTGGAAGGGGCTGCTGCAAACTTTTCGGCCCGTACATGGGCATGTGGCTCAGCCGTGGTAGCCCAGTATCGAGCATAGTGTGCCTGCGCTGCGTGATAGTATAATAAATAGTCAGGGGCCGTCAAACCGCCAGTTTCATATCTTTCACACATTTTCAGCCAATTGAGTCTGACTGCCCTTCCTCCCCACACAAATGCGGTGGAAAGTTTTTGGAGTTTTTGGTCCCTTCCCGGCCAGACGGGGACCCCACAAAACAAGTAGAGGAGTCTAGGGGCCACAACCATTTTAAGTATGACAACTCGGCATAAATAGATATTGGTAAAGCCCCCCAAATTTTTTGTTTATGTTCCATGGTATTCAAGTACGCTTTGTGATTATTTGCGAGGAGTGTTGGTCTGTGTGTAGCCATTATTATACCCAAGTAGCACGCAGTAGTGGGGGACCATTTAAACCCGACTAATGCTGGAGACTGTGTGGTGGCTGGAGTCAGCGGGATAACCTTGAACTTTGCTTGGTTTATTTTATAGCCTGAGTAAGCAGAAAAAGTGGAGATTGCATTCATAATAGAGGGTAAATGTGTCTCAGGGTTTCTCACCCAGACCATTGTATCGTCAGCGTATAGTGAAAGGAGCTGTGGGGAAACTCTTGATACGGATACCCCTCCAAGTGTGTTCATGTCTGATCTTGGCAGCCATACCTTCGATAGTGAGGGCAAAAATAAAAGGGGAGAGGGGGAAACCTTGACGAGTGCCTCTTTCCAGTGTGAAGGGGGATGACATATTGCTCTTTGTTCTTACACTTGCTGTCTGCTCCATGTACAGCACTCGGATATACCCTATAAATGCTGGACCAAACCCAAATTTGGCTAAAATCTAAAAACATATAATTCCATGAAACAGAATCAAACGCTTTTTCGGCGTCAAGGGTTATGGCAGCTGCTTTAGCTTTGGGGTCTAGTTGTGATGTAATGGCGAAGAACCTACGCAGATTCAGCGCAGTGGAGCGTGATGGGATAAAACCCAATTGGTCTGTGTGAATCAATTTGTTCATATAAGGGGTCAGGTGATTGGCTATAGCTTTGGCATAAATGTTTGTGTCCGTATTAATGAAAGATAAAGGGCGGTAGGACAAGGGATCCTGGGGAGGCTTGTGAGGTTTAAGCAGTACTGAAATCACCGCTTCCCTCATTGTGGCTGGTAGCATACCTCTCTCAAGAGTATCTTCCCAGACTGCCAGCAGCCTAGGGGCCAGTTCTTCTTTGTATGTCTTGTAAAAGTCGACTGGGATCCCGTCCGATCCCGGAGCTCTCCCAGCTCGCATGTCGGCAATAGCCTGTTCAATTTCTTCGATTGTCAGTGGAAGGTCCAGCCTTGACCTATCATCATCATCCAGCCCAGGCAGCGGGATAGAGTCAATATAGCTCCTGAGGTTCTCCAGATCGACTAAGTCAGCAATTAGCGTATAGTGAGGTGTAGAACTGTTTGAACACTTCATTGATTGCTTCCGGGGATGTTTGCACCGACCCAGTGGAGTCCAAAATGCTAGTGATTTGCCTAGCCCACATCTCTGTTTTAAAGTCGCCATGGACTTGCTGGATTTGATCCCTTCTCCATATTTTCGCGCCCGCATGGGCTGTGAGATTAAATGGAGTTCTCTGTCGGCTAGAGCTTTGAATGTTTCCATTTGGGCTTAAATTTGCAGTAGGTATTCTCTACCCTCGTTGACAGGCTGCTTGACCTCAAGTTCACGGAGCTTTCTCTCGGCTTGACTGAGTTCCCTTCTTATTTCTCTCAGGATGCCATAGGATGTTCCCATCAATTTACCTCTCAGCCATACCTTAAACGCTTCCCAGATCGACTGCAGAGACCCTTTGTTGTGACGAAAGAACTCCTCAATTTCAACTTGGAGGGGTTCTGCCACTAATTCATCTCTCAGCATGTTAGGGGGCATATGCCAAATTCTGACGGAACAAGACACATTCCTCGATGACAGCCGTAAAAGGACCGGGGAGTGGTCCGACAATGTTCTGGGAAGAATTTCATAACGCTCCACTTCAGCAATCAGCCCAGGTGAACATAGCCAATAGTAAATAATTGAACTGGAGCCGTGAGCTTTGGAATAAAACGTATACTCTCTCTGCAGTGAGTGCAATTCACGCCAGGTTTACCAGCGGTAAAGTAGCCATCGCCTGATTCAGAGTCAATGCCGCTTTCGTTTGGTGCTTACAGTGTCCCGTGGAACGATCAAGCCCCAGATCAAGAATTAGGTTCAGATCTCCTCCCCACATCACTGTTGCAGTGCCAACAGGCGACAGAAACTCCACAATCCGTAGGTAAAATGTTCGATTGTCCATAATCGGGCCATAGGTATTAACAATAATAACCTCCTGATTATTCAACTGTCCCCATAGGACCACATAGCGACCTTCTTCATCAATGACGGATCTAGTCATCTGAAAGTTCAGGCGTTTGTGAACAATAATGAGCACTCCCGTAGCCATCGTAGAGTAGTTCGTGGCTACCCTGTGGGGTCCCCAGTTGTTCGCAAACGAATCAATAATCTTTTTTGTGGCATGAGTTTCTTATAGGAGAAGAATGTCCACCTTGTGTCGATTTGCATAAGCCAAAACCTTTCTGGCCTTGATTGGGTGAGCTAGTCCCCTGATGTTCCATACAAGCAAATTTACTCCTTGTCCCTTAGTTGGCATCTGGATCGGTGTAATTGAACCCCCAAGGATTAAGCTCTATTGAACGTAGCACTGACTTGTCAATGACTCTTCTGCCCATGTCTATAACACTGGGTGTTAGTTCTTGATGTGAGTCCATCTGTGCAATACAGTACTCCATGCCACTCAGTCCGTTATGCTGTGTCATGTGGATTGCAACTCGTGGGCAACAGGCCCTCCAGTATTCTCTCCCCCCTCTCTCACTATCCCCCCAACTGGACAGTGTAATCCCTGAACTGAAGTTCAACATTTGAGAAATATATTCGGGCGGCACTGGTTGGTGGGCTCGTCTTCATTACCTTACCGACCCGACCAACCTGACAACCACTGCGCCATTATCTTCTGAATTCAGGTGACCATTTTTCAAGTGTCCAAGCCGGACTGTGCGTTCTTATTTCGCTGTGTTTGCGGGATATTTTGTTCAATGTACTTCATGGCCTCCTCCGGGGATTCAAAGAACTGTGCCCTTCCTTCATGTTGAACTTGTAATTTGGCAGGGAAGAGCATCACATATGGGATGGAACGCGCCCTCAGCGCCTTCTTTACGTGGTGAAAGGTGTGGCGTGCCGCTTGTACACTATTTGAAAAATCAGGATATATGTGAATCTTGTTTGAATCGTACAGCAATGTGCCCTTCTCACTAGAAAGTTGAAGGACCATGTCCCTGTCCAGGTAATTGAGGAACCGGGCAATAACCATGCGCGGAGGGGCCCCAGGTTTAGGAGGAGCAGTCAGGGATCGATGAGCACGTTCAATTAAGAAGTGTTGGGAGAATCGGGCCTCTGGGAAGATGGTACAAATCACCTCCTCAAGGTATACCTCCATTGGGTTGTTAATTTGCTTCTCCCCAAGCCCGACTACTCTCACATTATTGCGGCGCGACCTGGATTGAAGGTCGTCACACTTCATTTGCACCTGAGTAAGGGCCTTCTTGATGGAATCAATCTCCTTGCCATGGGCCGCCGTTACATCCTCCAGCGTGCCAACTCGGGTCTCCGCTTCAGTCATTCGTGAGCTCACTTTGTGTAAGTCTGCCTTAATAAGTGCCATCGTGGACCCCACTTCATCTAATTTGGAGTTTACAGTTGCAAAGCCATGTCTGTAGAGCTGTCATATATGGGACAGGCGTACCATCTGCCAGGCCCAAGAGCATTGTCTGACTGCAATGTGGGCTTTCCTCACTCCTGCCCTCCTGTACTGTGTTAGTAAAAGCATCCATCGGGCCTTTTTCTGTTAGCTCTGCTGCCTCTGGTCATGCCTTCAATAATGGAGCTGCGATGGTCTAATTGCAGGAATCAAGAAGTGCCCCAGTAAAGGAGAATCAGATCGTTAGTGATCCAAAGTCTAGTCAGTGCCACTTAGGGCTGGCATTGTTAGGCTGTAGTTACAGGATATATACGGTGAGTGTGCTAAGCAATCTCTTCAACTCACTGCATTCAGTGCAGCCCTCCTTAATGGTGCATACTGATGGGCGAGCACCCCACCCGACCAATGCCCACTGCAGGATAATGTATGCGTGGGTAGGGTAGACCCCCAGTCCTTCACAGCCAAGATTCCACCTATCTGGCCATCCACTTGTGTCAGGTGTAGGGGGGGAGGGCACAGCCGAGACCCAGCAGGCCTGCCGTTCGCACACAGCGCACATGGCGGCCGCTAGGAAGGGAATGTTCAATCCAACCGCAGTAAAATGGCAGGCGGGAGGTTTGTCGCTCAGGACCAAGCCACTCAGCCCCCTATTCAAGTGGCAGCCTCCAGCAGACGATCTCTGATCTCCTCTGCTACGTGATCTCCTATGGTTGGCCTCTTCTATGTAGTCTGGTGTGTGTCTGGGTGCCCTGGGCCGCCTCCTTCAAGCAGTGCGGGATCCAGCAGCGAGGCCAGCAGGCAGGAGGGGAACCTCCCGCCCCACCGCATGACAGCCCTGTTGGCCCATCAGGTGGAGCCGGGACGCCCACGTCCGCTGCGGGACCAGCGGCAGGGTGGCCCACCGCGGCGCCGGTGTTGTATGCTATCCTGTGGGCCATCGTAGATTGAGGGAGGCAGTGTTCGGCAATCTTCGGAGTCACGCCCACTTGTTGGCTACAGCCATACATACAGCTCGAAATGAAAATCTAATGTTATAGCCCGCCTTCCAACATCTCTGTTCAGGGATTGACCACTGTCCTCCAGCGTCCGTGCAGGATAGCATACAACAGTGCCCTCAGAGCTACCAGGTGGGCGTGAGCTACCAGGTGGGCGTTGTTGTGGGCGTTGTTTCAGAGCCTTCACTCTGTCATGGGAAGCCGAATATCATACTGTATGGTATAATATACAGCTTCCCATGTTTTTTTTTTTAATACTGTGCAAAGTCTGGGAGCCTAGCATTCACTCATTTGTACATTTGCGCACATTATTATTTTAAATTGTATAATCATAAGAAACGTTGTACTGTTACAGTAGATGGGGCCCTTAAACATTTTTTTATGGCATAATTAACCTATGGGGCGCTTAAACATTTTTTATGGCATAATTTAATTAATTAACCTTTTTATATTTGATTCCAACATCAAAACACGAGCAATCACTGCAGGACCCTCTCTTAAGGATAAAAGGAGAGGTGGGGCTCAGTAAGTCATACAACTCTGTCATAATGCAGGGGGGGGCACGGTAGGGTCTCCCTTCAGCATGTGTTATTGGGAAGGGCAGTCATCAGTATTTTCCGTAATTTTTGTTAAGCTCCCTGTTCACCCCCGGCTTGGTAAACTGTGCACACGATCACACACTGCTGCAAGTGACTGGTATGGGCTGCGCTATGTCATGGATACAACACCATTGGGTTAATGAGGCTCCAGGCCCCTCCCTGAAATTTTGGGCTGTTCGTATGGGGATGAAATGCAGACTAGTTAGAGTCTGCGTAATTACTTTCCTATTGTCCTCAGCAGTGCTGTCCTTTGGCATGCATTCAACCATCACGCACTACAATGGGGCATTTCCAACTGAAAGCCCCCCTTCCCCTTACAGCTACAACTATCAATTCTGTGTCTGCTTCCTGCTTCCAAGACGGATCTATGTTTTTACTGTGACCCCCCCTAAATGTTTACTTTTGTATTTCGACACCATTTTCTCCCCATATATTTGCGGGGAGAGACACCCTACATGTATTATGGTAATTCACATCCCCTGTCTCCCTGGGGTTAACTCACAATGACACAAGTGGTCATCCTGTTTTACGTTTAATCTGGTCCCTACCAATGTATCGGCACCACCTATCTCCTCCCTGGACACCGCCATACCTTTTCATTGTGGGGGTGCATGATATCATGGCCTGAACGCACCTATGGTAATTCACATACCCTGTTTTCTGGGGTTAACTCACACTGACACAGGTGGTCATCCTGTTTTATGTTTACTCTGGTCCCAAATGATGTTGAGGCACCACCTAGCCCTTCCCTAGATAACTCCATAACCTTTGATTGTGGGGGTGCAAGATATCATGGCCTGGATGCACCTATGGTAATTTGCATCCCCTATTTCTCTTGGGGTAATTCACACTAACACAAGTGGTCATCCTGTTTTATGTTTACTCTGGTCCTAACCAATGTAGAGGCATCACCTAGCCCCCCCCGGAACACCCCCATACCTTTTATTTGTGGGGGGTGCAACAAGATATCATGGCCTGAATGCACCTATGGTAGTTTGCATCCCCTATTTCTCTTGGGATAATTCACACTAACACAAGTGATCATCCTGTTTTATGTTTAATCTGGTCCCAACCAATGTAGAGGCACCATCTACCCCCTTGCCCCCCAGAACAGCCCCATACCTTTTGATTGTGGGGGGTGCAAGATATCGTGGCCTGAACACACCTATGGTAATTCGCATCCCCTACCTCCCTGGGGTTAACTCACACTAGTGCACGTGGTCATCCTGTTTTATGTTTAATCTGGTCCCAATCAATGTAGATGCACCATCTAACCCCTCCCAGGAGACCCCCATGCCTTTTGATTGTGGGGGGTGCAAGATATCATGGCCTGAATGCACCTATGGTAATTTGCATCCCCTATTTCTCTTGGGGTAATTCACACTAGCGCAAGTAGTCATCCTGTTTTATGTTTAATCTGGTCCCAATCAATGTAGATGCACCATCCAACCCCTCCCAGGAGACCCCCATGCCTTTTGATTGTGGGGGGTGCAAGATATCATGGCCTGAATGCACCTATGGTAATTTGCATCCCCTATTTCTCTTGGGGTAATTCACACTAGCGCAAGTAGTCATCCTGTTTTATGTTTACTCTGGTCCTAACCAATGTAGAGGCACCATCTAGGCCCTCCCGGGACACCCCCATACATTTTGATTGTTTATTGGTTGTTGCACCCTTAATCCTATGGGTCCATGGTCTGCGCGGTATAAATGTTAAAAGTAAAAGTAAAGTCTCTGTACTGGCTCAGGCAACCCGTGGCATAAAATGTTATAAAATTATGCCACTGTCTTTTCCCACGGCTTGTGAGTTTCAAGTTGCCATTTCTCCTGAATATCCTGAATGTAAGCAATATGGTCTTCATCTTCCTTCATCTTTCATGTCATAATTGCACCCAAACCTGTATACTAATCGAGATTCCGCTTGCTTTATCGGAAGGAACTCTTCTATCCTATCCCATCGTATTTCTGGGCTTGGCCCTCTTGGTTCCTTATGAATGAGACTGGTATCAAGACCTCGTCTCCTTTTTCATTCCATTCTTCGTCTATTTCTCTTTGCTCGTCTAATTCTTTCTTCCTCTTACCTCCGTTCTTCCCCTCTCCTTATTTCTTCCCTTCTTTCCTCTTCTTCTCTTTGTCTCTGTAATCTTTTCTCCCTTAGTCTTTGCGCTTCCTCCTCTTCTTTTCCTTTCTCTTCTATCCATATTGTCTATCGATCTGTCTACTGTCATAGGCCCTCATTAAGACCCTGGCGGTAAGTGAAAAACGATGCTGGTAAAGGATTACCGGCATCGCTTACCGCTAGGTCCGATTATGACCTGAGAAAGTGCAATCAGCGGCACCGTAGTTAACGGTGCCGCTAACAGCACCAAGGGCGCGGGCACGCGACCTCCCATGCCGTAAATACCGGCATGGCGCAAAGTGGAGAATATCACGAGTCAAGCGGACATGCTCTTAACACCCTGGCGAAGGCCGTAAAGTACCTTACCGCCATGGTGCTAATACCGCCATCGCGAAGCAACCGTAAATGGCCATGTGCAGGGTTCCCAGCTCCCACAGGTGCACACAAACAGCACAGGTGGAGGCAATACAGACTGGCCAAGTACAAAAGGAGCACCCCCCACCCCTTCCCACACCCAGTCACACTCCACAATGATTCCAATATGACTAGCAATGTTGGGGCTGGAGGACCTGATTGCAATGGAAGTGCTACAACAACAACAAAAACAACTACAACAACAGGCAGCACAGAGGAGACGCAGGAGGAGAAGGAGGGCAAGGCAGGGCCAGCAAGCCCCATCAGCACAGCCAGTGCCACCACGGAGGCAGCCCCAATCCCACGCATCAGAGCCAGTCCATTCAACCTCACCGCTGAGCAGATCCACACCCTGTACCGTTTGGACCGGGACACCATCACCACCATCGTGGACATGATACACAACGACATCGTCAGCATGATTGAAACACCTACAGCCATCCCCCCCTACTGAAGGTAGTGTCCGTGCTCCACTTCCTGGCCACAGGCCCCTACCAGCACACAGTGGGGCACTTGCATGGCATTTCCCAACCATTATTCTCACGTACGCTGATCCAAGTGCTCGATGCCCTCCTCAAGCACACAGACAACCACATTTCCTTACCACGGTCTGCCCAGGAGATCGCAAACACCAAAGTGGGTTTCCATGCACTGGCCGGCATACCTGGTTGCATTGGACTGGCCGGCATACCTGGTTGCATTGGTGCCATTGACTGCACCCAGGTGGAATTGGTGGTCCCACATGCCATGGAGGCAGCGTACCGCAACCGTAAGATATTCCACTCAATCAAAGTGCAAATGGTATGTGACTCGAACAGCATCATCACACATTGTTGTGCCCGATTCCCCGGATCAACCCATGATTCAATGGTCCTGCGTAACTCCATAGTACCACGCTACATGGAGCGACATGCAGGGCCAAGATCCTGGCTACTCGGTGAGTCTCATGTCATGGCCATGGAAATGTGAAGTGGGTAGGTGATTGACGTAAAAATGCATACTTTACTTGGCTGACATCGGCGGGGGAGAGATGCATACTTTACTTGGCTGACATGGGGGGGGAGAGATGCATACTTTACTTGGCTGACATGGGGGGGGGAGATGCATACTTTACCTGGCTGCGAGTACCAGAGGCAATGGAGCTAGCTCATACCCTAAAGCAGCCCAAACCTTAGCTGACACCTGAACACATAATGCCAGATGTAAGCAGCCCTACCATGTGAATGAAGATGTGTCCCAACCATGACACAACCATCTGCATGTGCACTGTACCAAATCAGACTGCATCCACCTCAACGAAATTCACCTACATGCAATGACTTCAGCCAATACACGGCACCAAACACCATCAACTGAAAGGCCAGTCCCCCATAACTGCGCACAAAGGAGTCACATGACGGACATAAACATCAATACACCACTACACTGACACAGAGGCCCAAATAAATTGCATAAAAACATTTGTAGTGCTCAGTGAGGTCATCATGAGGCTGACAGCAATGGTGCCATGATGAGAGCATTGATATCACTGGACATCTGCCAGATCACCAAAACAACCGCTATGGACTAACACAGTGGATGGGCACTCACAAGGTACTGGACCCCCCTTCATACACTGGTTGATGGCATGCAAAACAGTCCATAAGAGGAATACACATATAGCGGTCACATAGTGTGACTCCATTCGTGCATGTAAATGGGGTTCAAAGTAAGAGATGAATGCATGCCATGGTGTCACGTCATGATTGGAAATCTGATGTCATGACTGACACATACATTGTTGCCCACATACAGGTGATGCAGGCTATCCTTTGAAGAGGTGGCTCCTTACCCCAGTCCGGAACCCACAGAACCGGCACGGGGAGGACTTTAATCGTGCACATACACGAACCCGTGTGGTGATTGAGCAGACATTTGGCCTCTTGAAGGCACGGTTTTGCTGCCTCAGCAGGTCTGGTGGGGCACCCCTGTACCGCCATGAGAAGGTAGCAAAGATTGTCACGGCATGTGTAATGCTACACAATATGTGCATCAGACGAAATGTGCCCCTGCCCCCTGACGCTGAACTGCAACCACCTGACGATGAGGATGAGGAGGGTGGGGATGGGGCAGCACCTCAGGGAGGAAGCGATGCACAGGAGGGACGTGCCATGTGTCAGACTCCCATTAACCAATGCTTCTAGCACACATGGACGGGGAGTGTCACATGGAGATGGCACTTGGGGCACTGTGTGTGTCTGGGACATGCACACTGTGGACTGTTCAACAATAAAGCACATGTACGCAATGAGCAATGTCCACACGTGATTTGTGCACAAGCAAAAAGTGTATTGAAAATGTGATTTGAGTGAACATACCCAATACCCCCTCCCCCCTCAACTCCCCAACACACCCAATCCCCCTGCCCCCTCAACTCCCCAACACACCCAATCCCCCCTCCCCCCTCAACTCCCCAACACACCCAATCCCCCCTCCCCCCTCAACTCCCCACAAAAGTGTGTGGATGCCTGTGGTCAAGTGCATCATGTGGGATTGTTCCACTGGGCGGCCTCTATTGGCACCCCCCTCTCCCGGCACCCGGGGCACCCCTGCCTGTACTCCACAGGTTCCTGCCCGATCTGCGGACGGGGCTGGTTGGGGTAGAACTGGCAGCCGAGGAGGTACTTGGCTGCTCACAAGGAGCACGTGCCGCACCGCGGCTAGTTCTGCACAGATATCCTTGGAGGTGGATTATATGGCTGCCTTCACAGTTTCTGCACATTGTTGCATTTCCGCCCTTGCACTTCCACATTCGGCCACATGCTGAGTCAACAGTGAGGACAGTTGATGTTGGCGTGTGATGATTTGTTCCATCGACTCCTGTTTTTTTTGGACTATGGATAATGCCAGTGGCGTGTCCATTGTGCTGCTCCCCTCCTGCACATCTTCCACTGGGCATGGAGTGGCTGGCCAAGAGACATCAGGGGATTGCCCCTGTGTGCCATCATGATGCTGTCTGCATGGGGACAGGTAGGGGGAATGAAGGTGGGGAGTGGGGGGACCTACAACATCAGTATCCCCTACATCATTGTCCGAGCTAGCTGCAGTGGTAGCAGTCTCCCCAATCGTGCTGCTTCCTGCAGACCCAGTGCCTTCAGTGGGCACCAGTTGGTGGATGTTTGTCGCTGGTGGTACCGTGGTGCTTGACTTGGTGCACATCTGTGCCCTGGCCTGTGTTGTGCTCGTAGATTTTGGCTGCTGTGGGGGTTTGCTTTTTGCAGCAGAGGTGGAGGGTTGGTGTGTTGGGACTTCGGGCCTGGCCTTCTTGGCAGGTGTGGTGGCAGTGTCTTCGTCGGCACTGTCCGAATGAGAGCCTGTGGTGGACCAAAGGAGGGAAAGGGTTAGTGATGGGTCTGCGGACATTGAGCAGGCATTGTGATGACTGCATTCATTTTGATTACTAGATGGTGCACATTGGAGGCAGTGACATACAGATTGTCTCCCTTTTAGGTGGTAGAAGCATGGAGGCATGTGGGTGCCTACAGTAAGGGTGTGCATACTGCATGTGTACAAGGTGGAGGTCAAAACTGCCTGTAGGCAGTCTCCTGCTAATGTGTCGCGTTAACCCTGTTAGGCAACATTGCACTTCCCAAAATTCTGGACTTCAGTGAGTTTGGCATGGCTTGATTTAAGGCACCTACCTGCGTCACTTGATGTCGGGGCTCCTCTCTCCATTTCTCCGACCCCCTCTATGCTCTCTGTGCCAATGGTTGCGGCACATTTCTCCTCCCACGGCTGCATTTTGATCGGTGACTCTGCTCCTCCACCAGTTGCCATGCCCAGGTTTCTGTTTGCAGACTGTATACTCCTTATGCGGAGCCATAGATCGTCCCACCTTTTCCTGCACTGTTTTGCATTGCGGGGTGTTGTGCCAACTGCACTGACCCTCTGTGCTACTATGGCCCATATGGCCTTCTTTTGTGCTATCGCCGGTCTGGTCATCTCTGTCGAGAATACTACGTTGGCATGTTCTTGTAGTGTTTCAGCCAACATGTTGAGCTCCTCCTCAGAGAAGCTCTCCTGTCGCAGCCGATCTCCACTTTTTTTCACAACTTTAGGCATTCTGAGGATTGATGGATGAAGGTGAAGGTTTGTAGAGGTTGTGGGGGTCAGGTGTCCACTGGTTGAGGAGGATGCAATGGATTGTGTTTTTAAAGATGGCCGCCGTGCTCTTTCCCGTTCCTGTGCGGTGACGCAACTTCCGGATCCGCTTATTTACGTTCACCGCTAATAGCGGTTCCCGCTATTTGCGGTCACTGCTGTTAACGGTGATCGCTAATATCAATGGCTAGGGTGGCGGACGTGCTATTTGCATGGCATACGATACCGGTAAGTGGTGGTTTTTGGACGTTACCGGCATGGCGGTGATTACATTACCGGCATGGCGCAATGCTCGTGCCCTAAAAGTCGTAATGTACCGCTTTTAGCGGTATCTGGCCAGCATGGACACGTTAGTTGCGCCGTGCCGGTAATGTCTGTCACTTACCGCCAGGGTCGTAATGAGGGCCATAGTCTTTGTTCTTCTCCCTGTTCTCTTATTTCTCTTGCTCCTTCTGATATATCTGTTCTCGTCGCTCTCTACTCTTCCTTTTCTACTCGTCTGCTTTCAATCTCTTCTCTCATTCCTTGTCTTTTCTTTCTTGTTCATCCTTATCTTCTCTTTGCCTAACTTCCTAAATACTTTTCCCATCTATTTTAAGTAATAACTGCCCTCCCATCCATTCGTTCTGCACAAGCGCTATAACGTCAGCTTTATCCGTCTCTCCTTTCCATCTCTTAATCTCCCTGTCTATTTTTGTTGACAAATTCGACCGCTCACTCCTTTCTTCTTTGTCTTGTATGATCTTATAGATCACTTCTTTTCTCCTTTTCTCCTCTTGGTTATCGTCACTACTGTAAGCGTGGGGTTCATGTATCGGATAACTATTCCCCTTCGCCGCTTTAAACTCCTTTAAAGGATATAATCCTATTTCTTCCGTATTAGCACCTTTTGCTTCGGACGAGGTAAGGGGAGCTGAGGGCTCAACACCTTCCTCCTTACGCTTCAGCATCCACTCTTCAGGTGGCGGATCTTCTTTTTCTTCTTGGTACATCTTCCAGAGCTCTAGAATCGCTAATCTTTTCTCTAATTTCTTCCCAGTGTACGCATTGAGCAAGTATGGGGTCATGTGTTACCGCTTGTGACCACGGCATGAACATTTTATCTGCCGTGCCTTTCACACATTCCGCACTATACTGTTTGAGCTTGGGCATGTGCTTTGGTAATGGTTTGCATAAATGCATAAGAGGAGTGTGTCTGATAATGACAAGACTGACTTGACTGTCAATACTTACCAGACTGTTAAGTAACTTTTATACTTTTGCTTAAATCACCACCTTTTCAACATTTAAAACAACAAATATGAGCATGTTCCATCAATCGCTGCTCAAGCCTCTAATTTCAACAATTTACCTACTGTCTTATTTGATATATCTATTTCCTTGATTGGTGCCAATCACTTCACTAAGCCTCAATCACTGTTGGTCCTCAACTATTTCAAAAATAAATTCTCACAACTTCTATCGCTCTTCGATATTTTTACTCAACAACATTCAGACTAGTCGACATTACACATTTATAAACACTGTGATCACCTTATCTCTCTCGCCTTTATTGTATACCCTACACAGGGATTGAGACGTCACCTTACATAATCCTGATTACGCGATATATGTTTCTGCTTTAACCCCATTGGGATTTGAGACGTCTCCTTCTGAAACTCCCTTGAGTCAGGACTCCTAGGCGCTACCTTTTCTCTTCAAAATATTTCCTTTTACTCAAAATATTACTACAATGCCATCCCCTTTATTTGCCATTCACCTTAGTCCACTCACCATTCGTTAATTGACTCGAAGCCTTCAGTATCGACTCCTCCTTCAATCAGACCACTTTGAACGTCCGTGGCATCCGTGGAAACCGGGCAGGGATTTCATTAAAGGGGGACCAGCCCACCATTTCGGTTCTTCTTGCAAATTTATTTCTATCGGCCGCTCCCCACAGGAAACCCTGTGATCTTCTGGCTAATGGCAGAGGATGCCCGATCGTCCGAAACTCTGGAGACAAACTAGTTTGGATATTTTTCAACCATCTGCACCACTACCATGTGAGCATATGACTCTTTAGTAATGTGTATGCAATGGATGGGGTTGCAGAATAATTCTGAGTCCAAATAATCGAACCAACTCGGGAAGATGGCAAAGATACTGTTTTGTTAACAATTATCCAAAACAGGGAGGTTACAACAGACATCAACGGATGTTCGCTCTTGACGATTGTCTCATAAAAACATCCTTATATGCAAAGAATACGTCAGATGTGATGTCATACTGCATGGCAAATAATAGGAAACCTATCAAAGGCTGTGATAGGCTTAAGGGGAACAACTAAGTATACATTGCATATGGACTAGGATTGTGATTTGCTGCCCACTGTCAGGTGGACAACGTATGCCTACCTCTTAAAAAATGTAATCAGTTTATCATTGGTCTTCAAACTATAAGGCCCTTCGTTATATGGCCCTCTACAATTGGTTGGCATGCTCGTGCCATGTCTGGAACATTCGGTTCACTTAGCAGCATGTAAGCTCAAACCCAGGTGCCAGGAGGTGGACTGGACATTACCTCCCCACCCAATTAGCCCAGCATCTCTCATCACCCATGGCTTCTGCCATGAAGATTGTTTTTGAACTTGGCCTTGCAAAATATCCTTGTCTGTGGGACTATATGGGAGTGCAGGCTCTCACTATCGTTGTTCTAGGACTCCAAGCTGAACTCTATTTCCATCCTTGGCTCACGTGACAGGAGACCGCGATTTGGCCCATTTTGCAGCAAAGAAACAAAGTGATAGGTCGACTACTCCTACCTTATCCCATTATGCAGCAGCCAACTTGACCTCTGACCCTTTCAGTACAACTCACACAAATGGAACTGATGTATGTGTTATTATTGTGTTACAATGCAATAATACTATTATGTCCATGACACTAAATCATAGATATGTACTGTGAATCATTTAAAATTCCAATCCAAAGACTATGTGATTGTGCACTTCTAACAGGCAGGGGACCTGGGTAATTGTTGTGCAGGCAAATGGTGGTATGTGGGTGGGAGCATATGTATTCCCTGTCTTTGCATCAGGTGGTGTGGGTTTTCTTGACTGTATTTGTGCTTCTTTTTGTCACTTTGGTGTGGTGCATTCTGGCAAATTTAGTGATTTTAGTATTGGTGTACGGAATGGATGTTGTTACGCATGCACTGGATCATTTTCTTCAATTGAGACACACCTGTCAAGGCCTTGTACTCACGCATGCTATTACTGTGTTGCGCCTTGATTTCCCCCTCTACACTTGCATGTTCAATGCACGCACAAGCAATAGTAAGTTTGTCTCCCCTTACCTTTTTTATCATTACTTGTTGTACTATTGTAGCAATTATTGATCCTTGCTCTAATTCATGGTCTACCTTACCCTTTACCCACCCTGTCTGCCCTCTGTGCACTTTCAGGGTGTTTTGCTAATTGCATGAGCGCAGAATAGTTGAACAACAAATAAAGGAATGCATACACTGCGCACAGCCACTGCTGATCGGTGTTATACGTGCCCATAATTCAACAGTGCACATGCCCTTGTAGTTACATTCACCCAGCAGCCAGTTACGCTGTCCACTGTGACGTGCCATGTACCCAGGCAGCGTGGAGTTGTGCAGCACCATGGAGTCGGGGGTTGAACCAGGAAATCTGGCACACACCATCTGCTCGTTCAGTGAGTGATAGAGTTTTCTGTTCCGGTAGACTGCCTGCACAGCATGCCTGGCCACCAGCTCCACATGTGTTCAGTCCAATACACCTATGATATAATATGGGATTTAAAACGCGCCTATAGACATGTGTTTCAAAGGGAAGACAAAGACAATGGTCTTACTAGGTCAGGTGGCATTGAGATCGCGCAAGTGCAGGGGAGGAGGAAAGGGAAAAGTGCGGGGGAGGAGGTGGCAGTGCAATACATAGGATCAACAGTAAAAAATTAAATAAATTAAAAACCCGGGAGGCAGTGCAGGTGCATGTGTGCAACTGGCAAGAGAGGGCACCTGGGCCCGAGATCAGAGGGTGGTCAGGTGACCAGTGCAGTTTCTGTCAGGATTTCAGCAGGGAAAAGGAGGAGAGAAAGCAGAAACAAAGAGGAAGGTCTTGCGGTGCTTCCGGAACCGGAGATGGTTCTCCTCAAGTTTCAGGGAGGCTGTTCCAGAGGGAGGACCCAGCCGACGAAAGAGATCTACCACCAACTCGTTGCTTGGAGAAGCGACTGACCCTGAGGGAGTCGGAGGCAGATGAGCGAAGAGCTCGAGAAGTAAGATATTTAGGAATTGAGAGTTGAAGGTATTGAGGCCCAAAGCCTCAGAAGACCTTGTGGACAATGCAGAGGGTTTTGAACTTAATCCTCGCAGCCTCTGGGAGCCATTGCAGAGATTTCAGTCCTGGATAGATCCCTGGACTTGAGGCCAAAGACAAGTCTTGCAGTCCTGTTCTGGATGAGTTGCAGAGGGCACGGTGTAGAAGCAGTCAGATTAAGAAAGAGGCATTAGTGCAGCCTAGAGAGAACCAGAGCTCTGGAGACAGTGAACTTCTGGGGGAAGGAGAGGAAAGGAAGAATACCTCTGAGGAGGTGCAGCTGGTAGTGTGACTTCTTAGAGATGTCAGAGATGTGAAGAGAGAAGGAGAGTGTGGAGTCAAAGATGACCCAGAGGTTTTTAGCCTCACAGGTGGGAGCAGAAAGAAGGCCAAGAGAGGCTGGCCAGAGAGCGACAGGAAAGGAGGGAGCAGGTGTGCCGATGAGGAGAATCTCTGTCTTACTGGCATTAAGGCAAAGATCATAGGCGGCACACCACACCGGAATAGCGGACAGACAGTCAGAGATGAGAGAGGGAGACGAGGTGACAGAAGGGAACCTGAAATTAATGTCATCCGCATAGCACTGAAAGTTGGGGCAGAGAGCGGTAATGCGGTGGGCAAGAAGTGCCAGGTATTAATTGAACAGCCAGGGAGAGATGTTAGGCCCCTCGGGAACACCACAGGTAGAGATAGAGGAGAGCAAGGATCCAAGTTGGACCTGGGAGGGTCTATCGGAGAGGAAAGAGGTCAGCCAAGCCAGGGCCTGATCGGTGATACACAGATTATCACGGAGACGGTTGAGCAGGATGGCATGGTTGACCATGTCAAAGGCAGAAGATAGATACAGTCATGCCTGCAAGGGCATGGAAGGCAATTTTAGTGGCATTGACCTGGTCAGCAGTCCTGGGTAGGATGATGTGGTCTCCAACGTGGCGCAGGAGTGCATTGATGACCTGAAACAGGACACGTGAAAAACCGGGTTGCAATATCCCATGCAGTTCACCCACAGTGTGTTGGTATGTGCCCGTGGCTATGAAGTGTAGCACGGACACTACCTTGAGACAGTGGGGATTATGGCTGTATGGATATGGATCAGGCTGACCAAGTCGTCGTGGATCAGGTTCACTATGGAAGTTATGGTCTCCTTGTCTAGCCGGTACAGGGTGTGGATCTGGCTTTGGCTCAGGTTGAAAGGTGTGGCCCGTATGCATGGAATTGGTGGCTGCTTCAGCTTCCTGCAGCGTATTTTATTCACTTCACAGGGGGTGATTCCAAGGAGAGCAGTCCAACAGGTGCCACCAACGGATTGTGGTTGCTGCAGTCCAGTGGTAGGTGCACAAAACACAAGAATTCCCAACAAGTAAATCTGGAGAAAAGCGCTTGGGTTCTACTAGGGACTCTGTTTTTGTTATAAACTCCTTCTCCATTTGGCACAGGCTTGAAATGTATGCATGCGGAATTTCATTTGGATCACCCTGGTCTTGGTAAACTAATAAGCCCAATTTATGCGGTTCTTGCAGGTTCTCAATGTTCTCAAAAGCAAAGAAAGTAGTTATGTTTGCATACAACGCCGTCACAATTCCTGCGATTGGTATCCTGGGCCCTTATGCATCCTCTGGGCCCTGAACTCCCACAGCAATCTGCCAAGCTCCTGTCTCTCCACAGCACTTGCATCCGCACACGAGGTTCACACTTCTGCGGCTCCAGTCCGTGTAGCACTCAACATGCCTAGCACTTCATTGGTGGCTCACCCATGAGCTCGGACTCCCCAGCACTTACCCCCTCTTCCCTCTTCCTTGCTGCACTTGCAGATTCTGAATACTCACAAGGCATAGTAGGTTTGTTCTTTGTCCCTCCCCCTGCTCTTGAATACTGTGTTTTTTATTGTATTTCCCACCCTTGCTCCCTCCCTGCCCTGTGGGCGCTTTGAAACAGTATTTTGTTATTGTATAAACACCTAACAGTCAAAATATAAATAAATACATCACTGTGTAACGCTCACCTGATTCCCGTAGAGGCGCCGGTCTTGACTGGGCGTATACCGTATCCTCAAAGGTGATGTGTAACACACGGCTGGCTCTTTGGGCTGGACCTCTGTGCACTGTATGTCTGACTCGAAGGGTAAGATGCCTTAGGTAAGTGAACGCCGTGCTCTCCATCTGCCTCGAGGCAGGGTGCTGTAACCAGTTTCTTCACTGGATAAGGGGAGCAGGCCTCTTGACTTCAGAGGAATGCTGTCCGTCGTTTACTGCACGAACGGTAAGTTTCGAGTAATTCTAATGTCTTTAAAGTCTTTAGTAATGATGTCTCTTGTTTTGCAGGGTTCCGGCGATGGCGGATGACGGGCTGAAGTGAGTTGAAGATGGAGCCCGTGTGATGAATAGAAGCGCCTGGAAGCACGTAAGTAAGCGCTTGTTGCCTGCTTCACGATGCGCTCTAACTGTCTTTTTATTTTGCAGGTACAAGTTCGGAGCGGCTGCAGGGTGCCGGAATACCCACTGGGTTAGATGTGGAAAGGAGTAATGGCACGTGAGTATTAAAGTTCCCCAATGTCTTTAAACGCACCTTGTTTTGTCTTTCAGATGCGGGATGCAGCGCCGAAGGCCTCCGGAGCGTGCGAAGAGTAGGTAAGCCTTTGTCTTTCAGATGCCGGAATGCAGCGCGAGGCGTTGGTGACAGCCGATGGACCAGGTAAGTGAAGAGCTGTCACTGAAGACCGTAATGCTAACCTGTTCTTTCTTGTCTTTATAGGTGTTGCTGAAGACTGGATTCAGGATGGTAAGCCTTTTTCCTTAGGCCCAGGATCAGATGCAGAAGACACGATGAGCGTTCTGCTGCTGAGGATGCAGAATAACGCAAAGCAAGATTCATCCATCGGGTGTGGTTTAAATAGCCTCCTGTAGTGCTTAGGTGTCTCCTTCCACGGCCATGCCTAGGTAAGAAAAGAGTTCCTGCTTTCCAGAAGAGTTCCAGTGTTCTGAATCTAGGGAGTGGCTCCTGCCCCACCCAACAGGAAAAGTAGTTCCAAACAGAAGAGGATCAGAGGCTCAACTGGCAGGCAAGTAAGCAGCATGGTCTGCTGCAGGTAAGTCCACCCAAGCATTATGAGCCCGGCGCTTCCAGCGCTGGGACTGGGCATATTTATGAGCCTGGTGCCACTGGCGCCAGGACTGGGTCCAAAAGGTCCCAATTGGGACTGGTTGGCACTCGGAACCTGGGTTATGGATCTGCTTCCAAGGGAGTTGGGAAAACCCTGACCTTTTGGAAGCAGAGATCATGACACACTGTCACAGTGACAGTTAATGAGGCAAGTCTCTTAGCACGGGTAAGACAAGCCCGTTTGGCTGCCATGGCGTTACTCAGTAATTTCGGAGTCGATACTGTGAGGGGTGTGGAAAACTTGGTCTTCCCCCCCATTCCTGGGGGATTTTCTTTACAGGTGACCAGAGAAGGGCCATCACTGTTGGATCCTGACCCTGGGGGTGGACGAGCGAGGGAGGATCACGTGGGAGAAGGGTCCTTTGGGATTGGGGAGGGATTCCCCGAGGGCGAGACATTGTGCCCCCTTTTTTCCAATGGCCCCCTAACTGACATTCCCTGCTATTACATGACCACAGACTTTTCCCTTTGACAAAACTCCCCGCTCTGCTAGAACACAGCGAAAACCAACAGAGGCACTTTTTAATTTCTATCCATGTCCCATTAAGAAGGACAGGCAAGGTCAGGCACTGAATTCAGAACAAGCACACTTGAGGACTGCTAGCATACCACAGGTGTATAAAAGGAGTGAGCCAAAGAAACAGAATGAGTGAGCTCGGGCCTGAGGTACAGGAGTCTGAGTAAGAGAGCACAGGCGAACTGGGATGCCCAGAGAACCCGAGACCTGCTGAGAGAGAACTGAGGGCCGATACGGTGGGAGCCTATGGTGTCAAAGGGCTAACTAAAGCGTGGCGAGGGAGCTGGGTCTTCAAGGAGCCAGGAGGGGGGTTGAGTGCAACGCTCTTCTCCAGAGTGAAGTCTTTGATGGGTGTTCGTTATCCTGGGCCAGCTAGACCGTCTGGACCTGAAGAATACTGGGTGTTGCCAAAAGCCTCTGATACCCTAATACACCAACCTGTTGTGAACTATCAAAGTCTTGTGAATGAATGAGAAGTAGCAGACTTCCTGAGGAGAGGTGACACAGAAGAATTGTTGCCTAAATGAACTTTGAACTTGTGCGACCAGAACTGTTTTAACTTTGTAAAAGGAACTTTATGCAGTGCTTTTGAAAGTCAAAGAGCACATGCTGAATCCCAAGTGGCTCAAGACCTGGGGAAGGGAGCTGTGGACCAGCTCCAATACTATCCTGACCTTTACTTTGAAGCACTCTTTTTATTTAGTCCAATCCCATGCACATTATTGTATTAGAGTCTGGGGGCAAGCATAGGTTTAACCCAGACACTCTTTGTTTTGAGTAACATGACTGACTTTGGACTTATCTTTTAGTTGATGGTCGAGACTACTCCCATTATAGACGGAGGGCTAGTAAGCAGTCTCCAAACCCCTTTCTTTACATAATAAATGTTTTCATAGACTTGAATCTTTGTGTCTGTGTTTCTCTCATGATACCATGCCTGTCTCACAGAGGTCAGAAATTAAAACCAGGCACAACGTTTCTTTTTTAAAACAATTTTAATAAATGTTTCCAAACAAAATAACATACAGACTTAATTAATAGCTTCCGATGATATGTCACATTGTTGTCTGTTCAACCACCCCACACCCTTCCTCCCTCCCTCCCCTCCGCCTATTACACTTGCAATGTCTGTCATGGTATATAGTTGCTTGCTTGAACTTCTCTCCATATCTCTATTCCCCCCTTTGTGTGTTGGTGCGGGTGCCTGAGTCTGATTGTCTTCCTGTGCAGAGGGCATCAATTCCTTTCTCATATGTTTCCAGGCTGTTAAGTCCCTGTTCTGCTCTTCCTGACCCTGACGTGGACACCTCTTGCCACACCGTTGTTTCTGCCAGTGACCATTTCAGGAGGTCCCTCAACCACAAACTTATGACTGTGCCGCTGTGTGCTTTCCACCCCATTGCAATCCTATGCTTCGCCAAAATGTACGCTAGATCTCTCAAATTGCTGACGTGTCTTGCCTGCTTTGGTCTCTGAAACATACCCAGCAGGCACGTCCCTGGGGAAACCGAGTCGGACGATAGGCCAATCCTGGTTAAGGTCTGGGCCACTTCATCCCAAAATTAGCATATTTCCTCGCAGGCCCAGAACATATGTACCAGATCTGCGTTGATCAGGCCACATTTTGGACAAGTTTGTTCTGTTGCCTTACTACATTTTTCAATTTTCTTCGGAGTTAAATATGCCCTGTGTGTAACATATAATTGGATCAAATGTAGTTTCACATTTCTGGATACTTTCTTATGGTTCCATGGTTCTACTCCAGGCTGCGTCTGACAATGGCTCTTGCAAGTCTGCTTCCCAGCCCTGCCTAATCTGTATCGAAACCAGACACAAAGTTGTCATGTTTTTGGTTAGACTTGTATTTAAAGGAAAATGGGTTGGGAAAATGTCTCTCTGGCCCTATTCTACAGAGGAGTTTCCCTACCTTAAGACCACAAACTGTCTGTGTCAGGGTGTCAGAAACTAAAAAGCTATCCTTGTTCCCAAAACGTCATATCCTGACTCTCACACTATAAACAAAATAACAAAGTGAGAAAGGAAATGTCTTCAACCTGATATTGGCAAAAAGAGTTCATGAATGCAAATTAAAATAGCGCCAGCAAAAATGTTCTCCAAGGTGAAAAGAACTTTGATCCAGAAGGTGGTTTCCTTCCCCTGGATTCTTAAATGGGATAGCAATGTCACTTTACTGACATTTCCTTTGTGTATTTCCTTGATTAACAATACTCCTGTTGGGCAGCAAGTTCTGTAACCGACTTTCTTTAAAACAAGTTTTCTAATTTGTCTAACAAACACTGCCCTTCTTTAGCATTTCTTGTAGATTTGCAAATCACCTGGTATACTCTTTATGCACTTCCAACTGTCTGGTATACTCCCCTGCCAGGACTTCTCTTGTTTTTCAATTGCCTGGTATCCTTCCCTTGGTCAGATTGGAGACAAGCACAGATTGTTGTTTGTTCTCTATATAGAAATGGTGGGCTGGACTTAGATACAACCCCTTTCATCCCGCAGAAAATATTGATTATTATTGATCTGCGTGATTCTGGTGCCCTACATAATTCCTTAAGTCTCATTAACTAACTCTCATATATATATATAGAGGTTGGTTATAATTCAGCTTAATACAGTTTGGGGACCAATTGAGGATCTTTGCTGTTTACGGAAGTTATGCACTTTTGAATTTAAGTTAGGCACAATGCACTGATGCTTACATCTTAGGATGTTTAGTAAAATAATATGCACTTTAACTTGACATGTTGAGCATTAATTATGCGTTTTTATGCTGGTTTTAATTGTATGGTAATTGAATATGTGTTTATTAAAGATTGATTGAATATTTCTCTATGTCTCTTGACCTGATCTGTCCCTACATCTAGCTCCTTCACAATGGGCAGTATATCCCATTGATTGATTCTATGGTCTTATCCCCATGAACTCCCTCCCTCCCCCCTCGGTGGGTCTGTCTTACTTTGGTTCTCCCCTGGGTTCATGGTGTTGGGGACGCCTATCTTTGATTACATGGTATCCTTCCCTTGCCAGGATTTCTAAAGTGTTCAAGTACCTAGTATCCTTTTCTTGCCAGAACCTCCTATGGGATCTAGTGATTATTGCAGCGTGACAAATTTCGAATCCAAAAATTCTGAATTCGAAAACTGCATGTCGCAATGATCACAATGATCACCCTTGCCATCATCCCCTCTACCCACCACCCCTAAACCCCTATGTAAGGTGGGAATCACTTACCTTTTTTACTTACCTGCGTCCGTTTCTTCCCTCTGCGTGAGTTCCGCCTCCCCATTGTGGGGCGGAACTTCTGCTGCAGGGTTTTACTTTGTTTTTCCTCCTTGTTAGGGAAGCGGGGGGCACCCCCGCAATTCCCTGTCCCCTTGTTCGGCATTATGGGAATTTGTTATTTTTCCCATGCCAAATGTGCCTTAACCACGCATTCAGCATTTTCTTTCGGTATTTTTTGCCAAAAGGCTTCTTATGTGTTTTTACAGTTCCTCGGTATCACCAAAACTGCATACATCGTTCTTGATCCGTATATCTGTCTGCTTCAATGTTCATTCAAACTTTGCCTCTCATGCATTCGTATCTTATTAGGGTTTGGATCTCTACTTTGCCTTTTCTGCTTTCAAACAATATTCTTGTGGTTTCTGTATTGGCAATCTCATAACATTCAAATTGTCGTTGGTGCGGTCGCCAGAATGCCCCAAGGTCCACACTTGCTTTGGGCTGACTCACCGGTTATCTACGGCATCTCTGGTCTTGTTCACGCTTCTGCTGGTTCTCTGCAACGTCTACGGTCTTATTAGATTTTTCTGCGGCTTGGCTCCCCCACTTGCTTCCGACTCTGTGCTGTGCGGACATCCTTCCATCTTCCTTCACGGCTCCACTGTCAGACACCTGCATCCCTTCAGGTCCCAGTTAGGGACATGCTGCCTCTTTGAGCTGCCAAGCACCCAGGAACTCTCTTGCGTCTCCACGGCACATCCTGCTCGTGAACTGCGTCCCTCCTTCTGTCACACCAGTTCGTGTCTCCAGCATTCACAAGCCTCTGCGGAAGGTCTCACGCCATCTCCTGAACTGCCACACACCATTGTGCAGTTGCCATCTTTATATGTCACACACAGGTGTTTCGTTAAACTAGTATGTCCATTGAGCTTCAGGCTCCTGTTACCTTGTACCAACTCCTTCATCATCCTCGTCTCAGTACTTAGGTGATTATGGGAGTTGAAAAGAGGGGGTGGGGGAGTGAGGCCACAACCGTGCTCCAGGGCACAGATATTTCCTCCTTAGATGAGGAGGACCTGGTGTCCGTTCACACGGTCCCGAAGGACATGGGGAACAACGACGACGGGAACGCAGAGGAGGAGGACGACAGGAATGCCGCTGACGATGTGGGCGCTGGGCCCAGCAAGCCTGCACCCCTGATAACTCTGAGGGGCGCGCCGCTGGACATCCTTTCAACTCTCCACACCCTGGATGAGGGCCTTGGGCTGATGAGAAACCCAGCCTCAGCCTCGGCGAAGAGAGATAGGCTGGAGAAGTACCGGGTGCCCGAGTCCACACCCAAGTGCCTATGGTCGGAGCCCTCCCTGGACTCAGTAGTCTCGGCGGCAGATAGGAAGAAGTCTTCTAATCCCTCATCTTCAGCCTCTGTTCCCCTGGACAGCGAGGGGAAGAAGTTGGACGACACTCGTAGGAAAGTGATCAACTTGGCAGTGACGACAATCAAGGCAGCAAATGCTCTTGCAATCCTGACCAGATACGACAGGGAGCTGTGGTATAAGATGGCTCCGCCTCAGGAATTTCTACATGACAAGTGGGCTGAGGCCCTTGAGATCCTCCAGGAAGGCGAGGTGGCATCGGACCATGCCATCACTGTGGCCCTGGACATTGCGGACACAGGGTTCCGACAGATGGGGTACGGTGTCTGCCTCCGTCGTTGTTGCTGGTTGAAGGCCACCAACTGACGTCAAGAGGCCCAGACAAGGGTGCTGGACATGCCCTTCAACGAGGACAACCTCTTTGGGAAATCCGTTGACGAATCGTTGCAAGTCATTAAGACTGACACAGAGACGGCCAGTGCCCTGGGCACTCTTCAGCAGCAGCATCCATCCTTTTGTGCCTCCGGCGGAAAATCAGGCAGATCGTCGAAGGGGTTCGGTGGAGGGTCCTCCTCATACCGTCAACTCTCTCGGTCCATGACCCAAGAGGCCTACAGGGCCCGCTCCGAGGCTTTCGGTGGAGGTGGCCGACGTCATCGCACCCAAGGCGGCACGCAGGCCCTGAAGGAAGATTGAACCGGCCAGGACATCGGGCTTCCACCCATGCACCCCGGTGGGAGGCCGGCTGGCGGGCTTCGTTAGCGAGTGGGAAAAGATCTCCACCGACCGATGGGTGCTGGACGCTTCCGCCCACGGACACACTCTAGAGTTCCAGCATTAGTGTCCGCGAATACCACTGGTGGCCCGGCAGGAGCAGCAAATCCCTCTGCTCCTGCGGGAAGTACGGCCACATTAAAAGAGGGGGCAATAGTGCTGGTTCCAATGTGACTGCGGGCTCCGGAGTCTACTGCAGATACTTCTTGGTGAAGAAGAAGACTGGGGGCTGGAGGCCCATTCTAGACCTGCGGCACCTTAACAAATACCTCAAGTCCCAAAAATTCAGGATGGTCACGTTGCAGCACGTGCTTGGCCAACTGGAGGAAGGGGACATCTTGTCGTCACTGGATATGGAGGATGCATACTTCCACATCCCCATTCATGAGAAGCATCGGAAGTTCCTGTGCTTCATAGTACAGGGAAGGCACTACCAGTTCAAGGCCCTTCCCTTCTGACTGAATTCAGCGCCCAGGATGTTCACAAAGTGCCTGGCGCCAGTGGCGGCCCATCTGCTCCTACAAGGGATACATGTGTACACGTACCTTGATGACTGGCTCATCGGCGCCAAGTCCAAGGAAGTAGCAGTTGAACACACACAGAGGACCGTCCAGCTGCTGACAGATCTGGGGTTCTCCGTCAACTATCCAAAATCCTGCTCGATACCATCATAGAACGCGCTATTTCTGGGGGCCAGGCTCAACTTGGTCTCCTGCCTGACTGCCCCCTCTGCAAGGCGCAATGGCTGTTGACACTGAAGACTGCCACAGTGCGGACCATCAAGTCAAATGGGGCCTGCTTGCATTCAGTGTTCTACAAATAAAACTATAAAAATTCTCTTTGGGTATCGACCTCTTGGCCCAGCACAGGCTTTCCTGGAGAAATTAGAATTATTTCTGGCAGACATAGGGAATAAGCACGACGAGCTGTTATGTTTGGTGAACTTCAATGTATGGGCTGAGAAGGTGACATCTGGGCATGGGAGAGAATTAAGGGAGACCCTGGAAGCCCATGCTTTGGAACTTCTAGCATCATTCCCCTCACATTGCCAGGGCCATTGTCTTGATGTCCTGCTATATCGAGGGAAGATAATTCGTTATGTTGAGACAATCCCAATATCATGGACAGACCACTATGCCAGAGTATTTGAACTGATAGTGCATAAGAAAACTCTGGAAGTGCACATGGAACATTGGATGTGGCAGTTCTGCAAGCCAAAAGATGTATTGAAAATCTCAGGGCAAACTCTGAAACATGCTTTGGCACAGATTGAAGAGGCTCTTCCATGTGAGGAGTTCTTCAATAAAGGCATGGAAATCATGGCTATGTAATGAACAGGCCCCCTCCAACAAAACAAAGCCAGGAAGCCCAGTATCCCCTGTTTTTCGCATATTTGGCAAAGAAAAGGGGACAGGTGAGATTGTTAGAGAAGAAAATGGAGAAGACATCATACAGAGAGCATGTTAGAACAGGTCAAGAGCACCCGAAGAGAATATGGAAAAGCCATTTTTTAAGCCAAAGCTAAATTTATAACGGGGAAAATGTACAAAGTCATGAACAGGCCACAGGTGCTATTTCCCAGTTAGCAAATCCTGGGTGTGCGTCAGCAGCACCTGAATCATCACAAGCACAGGCGGATACTTTTAATAATTACTTTATAAATAAAATAGAGCTAATACAAGGAAAGATTATGGAAATTAAACCATTACATCCCCAAGAGGATCTGGAAGTAACAGAGGAGATTAACCCAGAATGCATATCTCATGATGAAGACACTGGGGCGGATCAGATGCTATTTATGGTTAAGGAAGTATCTGATGAAAGGGCCTGAACCTTGCTCTCAGCGTTGAAGGCTACTAATGATGTACTCTTTGTTATTCCATCTTCAGTAGCTAAACGAAAAGCTCCAGATATTACCCCAGTTATCACAAAATGTGTTAACAAATCTCTTACATCAGGGGTAGTACTGATGATTCTGAAGAAATCTGTGGTCACGCCAGTGCTAAGAAAAACTAATTTAGCCCCTAAGAATTTCCAGAATTACAGGCCAGTGGCAGGATTATCATGGCCATTGAAAATTCTGGAAAAAATTGTGACAGCTCAGCTGCAGGAACATGTGGATCAGGAGAATCTGCTGGATCCACTGCAATCCGGCTTCCGACCAGGTTTTGGGACGGAGACGGCGGTGCTGACGGTCTGGGACGATCTATTGGAGACAGCAGATCAGGGGGGCGTGTCCCTTTTGGTCATGTTGGACCTGTCCGCTGCCTTTGATACGGTGGACCGTGGGACCCTGCTGAAACATCTGAGAGAATTGGGTGAGGTAGGGAAACAAACTCTTCAATGGTTTTAATCTTTTCTCTCTAGAAGTTCGACTTGGAGATTTCCTGTCAGATTCAGTATTACAAAGCTGTGGAGTCCCGCAGGGATCGTCCCTCTCCCCACTGCTTTTTTAATTTATGTGTTAAACTACTCATGGACATTCTGAGGAAGCACGGCATACAGTTTCACTCGTACGCAGATGACACTCAGGTGTTCTTGAGGATACAGAATCTAGAGGAGACGTACGAAATAGTTGAACGGTGCCTACAAGAAATACAGGCTTGGATGTGTGCGAACCAGCAACTGCTGAATAACAGCAAAACAGAAGTGACTCTATTCGCTTCAAAGCACCATCTGCAGAGGGAGGGAGCATTTACACTCCCCATGTTTCCTAGGGACACCGCTGAATTTCTCCAAGAAAATAAAAAATGTAGGCTGTGTCTGGGATGATAACATGGGAAGTGGAGCTCAGGTTAGTGTGAAGGTGCAAGCAGCATTCCACTCACTACGCCTATTGAAACATATCCTACCATTCATTGCAAATGAGGACAGAGCGGTAGTCATTGGCACTCTGGTCAACTCGAGGCTAGACTATGGAAATGTATTGTTGTCGGGTATACCAGCCTATCAGCTGCAAAGACTGCAGGTGGCCCAAAATGCAGCGGTTAGGCTGGCGTATAGGTAAAAAATTAGCTCCAAACTCTAATTTAAGAAGAGCCCTACATTGGCTGGCAGTAAAGGAGAGAATTGAGTTTAAGGTACTCTGCTTGGTTTATAGGTGTGTTAACAAGACAGGACCAAGATAAGCGCTTTGGATTAAAGCGCTATATAAATCTAAATAAATACAAATACAAATATCTATCAGATAAAATCAGGAGGCATGTTCCTATCGACAATTGCGCTCAGCAGATCAAAATCTGCTTTATATACCCCGCACCAGGTATATGAGCAAAGGGGACCGCAGATTCTGCGTCTACGGCCCAAGAGCATGGAATAAACTACCCAGAGAAATCCGTGAGATTAATACCTTTCCGGCATTCCGGAAGGCCGTGAAGACCTATCTGTTTTGTTAGAACTCTCCTTGGCGTTAGCTGGGGTATTTCAATCTCATATGATTAAGTGGATTAAGACATGGGGGTCATTACAAGGTTAGAGGTAAACATGCTGCAAATAGTGGCATGGCTACCCCCATACCGGGTACCGGGTCCAGGTTCCTTGAATGAGGAATTACCGGGCCATTCCAACCTTGAAGGACCCGGTAATTCCTCATTCAAGGAACCCGGACCCGGTACATCCCCATTCCCATTAGAGCCCCCATAGGGCTCAATGGGAATGGGGAGGGAGCTAACAACGGGCCCGTTAATCACAAGCCCGTTGTTAGTACCCTGGTCTGCTAGCAGGACCCGCTAAGGGTGCCTGGTTTTACCAGGCACCCTTAGCGGGTCCCGCAAGCAGACGCGTAATGGGGCAGTAAGGGGTTGACGGCTCCGGCTCCTTTACCGGCGCCGTTAACCCCTTACCGCCAACCTTGTAATGACCCCCATAGTCTAGTGGCAATTGATACATCTGCGCCCAATTACGATTGAATTCGTCTGGTGCGCGTTATAAATGTAAAATAAAAAGAAAAGTTGCTGCTCAGCATGAGCTTGTTGTGTATTTACCTGATCCGACTCTGCAGATTGCGGGTTTGACCCCTTCAGGAATTCCTGGACGCTTGGTGGATCCAGGTGTCCGGAAGCTTCGCAGACAAGATTGTTCTCGACGAGGAGTTCCGTCGAGCGATAAGGTGGTGGGGCGTGCGCTCCAGCATCTCCGGGGGCACGGATTTTCAGAGCCCCCCATACCAAGAGACAGTCACCACAGATGCTTCCCTGGAGGGCTGGGGAGCCCACACCGGACGTCTCCACGCCAGAGGCCTGTGGCTACCGTAGAAGAGGGATCTCCACATCAATGTCCTGGAGCTGCGGGCAGTGTTCTAGGTCCTCAAGTCGTTCCTTCTGTCACTCAAGGGCAAGGTGGTAAGGGTCTTCACGGACAATACCACCACAATGTTCTACATCAGGAAGCAAGGAGGTACCAGATACCCGGCGCTTTCCAGAGAGGCGCAGAACTTGTGGCACTGGGCCGTCACCCAAGAGATGTTCCTCATTCCTTTTCAACCGGCTAGAGTCAAGAACACCATCGCCGACTCCCTCAGCAGGGAGCTCCGCTCTTGCCACGAGTGGGAACTTCGACATGATCAAGTGAACAGCCTCTTCCTCAAATGAGGCAGACCCCAGATTGATATGTTTGCGACAGCGATGAATTCCAAATGCCAGAGATTTGCCAGACGGTTCCAGCAGCCGAAGAGCATGGGGGACGGGTTTTCCTTTCCGTGGGAAGGCCCGTTTTGCTGGCGTTCCCCACCCTGTTGCCTCTCCTGCTGCGAGTCATCAATCAACTCAAACGGTGGCGATGCAAGATGATCCTGGTCGCCCCGGCGTGGCAGAGTCAGATTTGGTACGCGGATCTTCTCAGCCTGTCAGTGTTGCCCCCGGTCAAGCTGCCGGTGGTTGTGGATCTGCTCGCCAGAGAAGGAAGCGCAATCCTACATCACAACCCAGGATTGTTGAGCCTGAAGGCTTGGCTCCTGCAGCCTTAGAGTTTGGAGGGTACGAGCTGCTGGCAGACTGCAGGGAGGTCCTTACCTGAGCTAGAGCGTTGTCAACTCTTCGGTGCTAAGGGCGCAAGTGCAAACGTTTTGCAACATGTTGCTGGACGCAGAAGATTGACCTTCTGAGTATCTCGGCTCTGCAGATTCTTCCGTACTTGTTGTCCTTGGTCAAGGCGGGGCAGGCGCACGCCTCTATCAAGGTGCATCTGGCGGCTATCTCCCACTACACCAGGTCTCCACCGTCTAGTCAAGGAGTTCCTCAAAGGATTGTTTCGATCATTACCGCCGGTGAAGGCCCCTACCCCGGCGTGTAAACTCAACGTGGTGCTGACGAGCTCATGGGGGCTCCCTTCGAGCATATGCATCAGGCCCCTCTCAAGTGCCTTTCGTGGAAGACAGTTTTCTCGTGGCCATCACCTCTGCCAGGAGGGTAGGTGAGATCCAGGTCCTTTCCTGCGAACAGCCTTATCTGACTTTTCACAACACAACGGTGGTGCTGCGGACGCACCCCTCCTTCATGCCAAAGGTTCTATCGGAATTCCACCTCAACAAGCCTTTGGTGTTGCCTGTGTTTTTTCCAAAACCTTTGTCGCCGGCTGAAAGGACTTTGCACTCGCTGGATGTGGCTTGTGCGCTGAGGTTCTATGTGGCACGCACAAAGAGTTTCCGGAAGACATCTCAACTATTCGTGAACTTTGGTCCTGTGAACCATGGGAAGGCCTTGTCCAAGGCTTCCATCTCCAGGTGGCTCTCCGGCTGCATAACACACTGTCACCGGCTGGCAAACCAACTGTTGCCCGGCTCTCAGAGAGCCCATTCTACCATAGCAAACTCTGCGACGACGTGGTTCCTGTCTGGTGTCCCCCTGCTGGAATCTGAAGGCCTGCTACGTGGAGGTCCATGCACACCTTCACAAGAGTCTACTGCATCCACAGGGATTCCAGAGAGGAGTCCAGGGTTGGCCAAGAAGTGCTACGCAACCAGTTTGCTTGAAGGTGAGCCTGTTCTGGTGGGAAGAGTATTTCCTTCTGTTAAGCCTTGCCACCTCCTGTGGTTGTGTAAGGTTGTACTGCTATGTATTCTTTATTCATGAGCATGTGAATCCATGCCAGACCCCATGCTGTAGAAGGAACAAGTTACTTACCTGCAACTATTGTTCTCCAGCATGGGTCTGGCATGGATTCACATGCAACCCCTCCCTCCTGCCCCTCTTGTCCTTCTGCGGCTCTTTTTGGTCATACTGCCACTTTACGGGCTACCAAATCTGAAGATGGCTGCCAGAGCAGGGGCTTAGGGAGAAGGGCAGTCATTGGCTGGGGGCAGTATGACCCAGAGCTAAGTGATTGGTTTATCGGAGAAAGACAGTTTGTAAGTGAAAGTGAAACTGTTTTTTCTTTTTGATTCCTGGCCTGACGACAGGGAATATTCATGAGCATATGAATACATGCCAGACCCATTCTGGAGAACAATAGTTACAGGTAAGTAATGGGTTCCTTCTGATTCCATTTATATCAGAGGTACTCATTGCTACCCATGTACTCTAAGATCATGCAGCGGTTGAGTGTACACTTTCAGTTAATAGGTTGTACCCAGTTAGCAGGCCCCCATGGAAGCTGCACGACCCGGCCCTCTCAGATTTGGTGTTGAAGGGACTCCATAACTAAGGCAATAACTGATTTCTTTAGGGAAAATAGCACTGATACCGTTCCGACTGCCACGGTATGAGACCCTATGAAGGCAGTGATTAGATGGGAACTGATTGCTCACACGATTGCTTGCACTTACAGGAATAGAACCCTAAGGTAGGCACTTTAGGGGGAGATGCACGCTTCAGAAATGCTTCATAAGCATTTCAATTCTGTCATTGCCAGGAAGGGCCTACGGGTAGCGCGAAATAAACTAGAAGCACACTTAGCAGGACGTACGACCCAAGCGATTATTCGTGCTAAGCAATCTTATTATGCCATGGGTAATATGGTGAAAACATTTCTGGTTCATAAATTGAAGGCCATACATACAAGAAATACTATAGCAGTGCTAGTAGACTCAGACCTAAATATTCAGTATAGGAATCAGCAAAAAGGGCGGTTTCTGAACAATATTTTCCCACAGAATCTGCAGCAGCGGCCCCCCCCTCTCTGCGACTTACGCCCGACTACCAAATCAGGCTCTTGTCTACTGGTCAGGAGACCTTAGACACTCCTGTAACCACGGAAGAGGTTGCAATAGCAATAGTTTCTAATGAACACAGGACCCCTAGTCCGAATGGTTTCTCACCATCGTTTTATACGATTTTTCAACCACAACTACTCAAACCTTTGACTAACTTATTCAACTTGTTCCCGGATTTAGCGAGGGTTACTCCTTTGATGGAGTCAACTACAATTTTAATACTTAAGCTGTGGAATCCCGCACAGGACTGTCACCCATACAGGCCAATTTCTTTGAACCTGGATGCCAAGTTGTACTCTAAGGTGTTGGCCTTGAGGTTGGGGACGGTTCTACCCCAACTGATGAATCTGGATCAGGCTGGGTTTATTCCACAGCGAAGCACACAAGACAACATCAGATGAGTCTTGGATATCCTTGACCTAGCCAGGAAGGGATAGTCTTGCTATGGGAGTACTCACACTGGATGCTAGCAACTAAAGCTTTCGACAGAGTGCACTGGCCCTACCTTTGCGAGGTTCTGCTTGCTTTTGGATTTGGCCCGTTGTTCCAGTGTATGATATTGGCTAACTACCATTGACCTTTTACTCGAATAAGGGTTAATTCCCTGTTCCTATCGCTCATGGAACTAAGCAGGGTTGTCCACTGTCTCCTTTGATTTTTGCTCTCGTAATGGAGCCATTTGCGCAAAGGATCAGAGACAACTCGGAGATCACAGGGACTGAGGTAGCTTGGGTGCAACACAAAATGCCTCTTTATGCCGAGGATGTCCTGCTCATGTTAACTAATATACCAACCTCCCTTCAGGCTGTCATGTTTGAATTAAGAGGATTTGAAGTGGCTTCTCTGTTAATTACCAGGAATCCTTGCCATAAGTGTCCAATTGCCCAAGGAAGTCATTGCCGCTGCGAGATCCACCTGCCCAATTCCGTGGGCATTTGACACTATTGCGTACCTGGGGGTGAGGATTCCTGTTTCCCCACAGGATGTATATTGGGTCAACTTCCCAGGGTTGCTTAAGGATCTTGCCGAAGATCTTAAACGTTGGAGTAAGCAGGAAATATCACTGATGGGACGAATCGCTGCAGTAAAAATGCATCTTTTACCCAGATTCTTGTATCTTTGTCAAGCCTGGCTAGTTAAGATACCCAACCTTGAAGTATATGCTGCAGCGTAGGGTCCTACAATTTATCTGGGTGGGCAAAAAGCCTAGAGTTCCAAAAGCTGAGGTTTTGAGCGATGCCCGGTGGGGACGAATGGCAGCTCTGGACCTTCTCAGGTATTATGTGGCTGCTCGGGTTACGCACATTTTGTCTTGGAGGTCCCCTCACAGATGGATAGCTCTTGAGCAAGCCAACTCTTCCTGCCGGTTATCTTTCTTACCCTTTATCGACCATACTAAGCTCCCCGATCTGACACACACTTGAGCTCGACAAAGGTCTTGCTGTATTACTGGCGCATGGCTTTTATGAAGAAGGGGGGTGAATCTGGGTTTCGGACCGTGCTCTCAGAGTCTTTGGTAATGCAGAATTCTCCCCAAGATTCTTGGGGAATAGTTTTTCAAATTGGCCTAATGGGGGTCTGCATAGCTTGCATTAGCTGTACCAGGAGGGCTCTCCTCTCTCGTGTCTGAATGTAAGGCTCAATTCTCACTAGCCGAAGGCGAACGATTTAGATATGGTCATATTCGGCACTGGATTTCACAACTGTGAGGAGCCAGGTGACCCGCGAGGTGAGAGTATTGGAATGTACCCAACAGGATGGCGCAGATGGGGGTAGAATCTCATGCTTTTATAAACTTTTGGGAGGCAATTTACTAACCGCCAGATCCTCCTACATTGCCATTTGGAAAGCGGATGTGGGACACCCTGTAGAGGATTTATGGGAAGAGAACTGGGCTAGAAACCATGCCTCCTCTAGATGTGTAACCAATAGACAATGTATGCATAAACTTTGCTACAGATGGTACCGGCCTCTGATAACTTTACATAAAATGAATGCTGCTTTGAATTCGGCTTGCTGGAGCGGGTGCAGCCTCGGGAAGCTACTTTCATATGTGGTGGTCCTGCCAGGTGATCCACACTTTTTGGGTTGCTGTACTGTCTCACATTAAGGAGATAACTGCAGTGGACTTACCCCTGGCTCCACTAGTCGGCCTATCGGGTTGCTCAGTGGGAGACGTGTACCCTAAATCGGGTTGCAGAGCACAATTGGCGGTACAACTATTTTTGGCAACTAGAATATCAATAGCATGATCTTGGAAGGCTCCTATGAGGCCAGTATTGGCACAATGGTGGATTAAGGTATGGGACATCTTGGTTGATGAAAAAGTTACAGCATGTGTAAAACAATGCGCTGCCTGGGTATCTAGATTTCTGGCTCCCATTTGTTGACTATTACCAGAATTTTCCCTCCCTAACTTTTAAACCGTCTCTACTTTCAAACTATTCCCTGATGTGATGTCCTTGGTGTGGTACTTTGTTATTTTAACAGGATTATGCATTATCGCATTAGGGACTTGGTGGTGGAATGGCTTGTTGGACCCGGGAATATTGTGCATTATGCATTCAGTCATATTTTACTGTCAATGTATGTCTCGCATCCTTGTTTAAATAAAAGGTATTGGAAAAAAGTTATAGAATTTTGCTTTTATACTTAACAGATACTTCATTGTTCTGATATTGTGAAATGTGTAGGCTTAATTGAGCTGCAACAAGAATGCTGTGTGACTTAAATAGTTTATATTTGTGTATGATTTTGTATTATCTGGGGAGATGGTTTATATTTATGGGTGTATTGTTTGTCTAATTGTGCATAGGAGACTTTTAAATATTCATGTTCGTGTGTAAGGTTGCTGGAAACCAAAGCACAAATGAAAAAAAAAAAAAAAGAATGCTAATCCATGCACTGGGAGAAATTGTTAACCCTGAAGTGCAGGCCCGTTTCTTGGCCTGGGCGAGGCGGGCAGCTGCCCGGGGTGCAATCGCCAGGGGGGTACACAATTACCCCGCTCCCTGGAGCCTCTGGAGGGGATGAAATTTCCCAGTTTGTGGGGCGGCGCATTGCCATGGGGAAAGTTCTGCGGGTCAGGTGCTGCCGCTTCCGACTGTAATGTCACGGAGTACGCAAGTACTACGTGACATTACAGAAGTCATAGGCTCCCTCTGACCACTTTCGCGCCACTTGGGGTGGGGGCATAAGCACAACAATTAAAACACTTCAGGTCCCCCTGCAGCTAAAACCAGCCCCTCCCATCACAATGCAGGCAGGAAACTGCTAATGGTGGGCCATTAGTTACTGAATGGTTTCGTGCTGACATTGTGATGGGAGGGGAGGTGATGTGGGGTGTGGGCGTGCACTGTAGGCAGCTTTGCCTCTCCCAAAATAATAGTTTAAAGCGGCGCCATTTCTTTCATGCTGCTTCTTTTCCAAACTATGGGCCTCATTACGAGTTTGGAGGTAGCCATGGTGCTATTAGCGCCATGGCTGCCTCCAAAATCGTGTCCAGGTTCCCTGAATGGGGAAATACCGGGCTATTCCGACTTTGGCGGGCCCGGTATTTCCTCATTCAGGGGACCCGGTCCTTCCCCATTCCCAATCGAGCCCCCATAGGGCTCAACGGGAATGGGGAGGGAGCTAATAACGGGCCCGTTATTAGCTCCCTGTTCCCCTCGCGGAACCCCCGAAAGATGCCTGGTTTTACCAGGCGTCCTTACCGGGTCCCGCAAAGGTAACTTCGTAATAGGGTGCCCCGTAATGAACGGTGCCAGTCCTGTACCGGCACCCTTCATTACGGTAGTGCCTGGGTCGTAATGAGGCCCTATATATCAATTCCACTTTAAACCACTTCCATGGCACTGGTGATGAGTTACTTCATTATGCTGATAATAGTTTTGATCAGTGTTGTTGAGTAAATATTCTTTAAGCCATGACCCGGTTTATTTATTTATTTATGCAATGTTTGTCGGGTACATGGACACAGATAATTTATTTATTTATGCATGCAATGTTTGTCGGATACCTGTAACCGACAAACATTGCATAAATAAATAAATAAAATAAATAAATATATAGGTGTCCGACAAACATTGCATGAATAAATAAATAAATATATAACAAGTCAACAGTCAGAATTTACTGTATCAAAGCATACACTTGATTCCCATTCAAAGAATTTTAAAGTGATTGTTTATTGTGTTCGGGTGTCTCCTTGTCATTGCCCTTTTGGCTTAGGTTGCTTCCAAACCCCCTTCAGGATCTTGTGTTCTTTGTTGGTTGTACATACTGCATCCTATGCCATATTCATGGTCCCTTGGTGTGCCCAGTCCTAATTATCTCGAGCCTTAGTGCGACTGGGGCATACAAATGTCTTGGGCACCAATGAAAAAGTGGCCCACCATTGCAAATGGCAATTCATTCCTTGTGTAGCGGACTGTTTGACTTTGGGTAGGAGTCCCTTAATGGTGTAGTTTGGGAGTGGCACGGGTGCAGTGGGGTTGACGAGTGGGGTGCGGTGGGGTTGGCGCGTGGGGTGCGGTGGGATTGGCGTGTGAGCTGCGGTGTTAGTGGTGCGCTGGATGCGGTGGGAGTGGCACGTGGGATGGGATGTGGGGGGCACATTCCTAGCGTTTCGCCCTGGGCACCAAATGGATTAGGAACTGCCCTGCTGAGGTGCGTTATAATTGTTATCAAACAGGCAACATAACTATGGAAACCATGATGACCATTCTCTGTGATAAAGAGAGTGGAATTAACATGCAAGGAGGATTCATGACAACTGGGAGTCTGGCATCCATCCCGTCACAAGACAGCACTTATTTAGAGGCACGCCTGATCCAGAAAGGCGTGAAACCATTGTTCTCTAAACACTCCTTTTGCTTGGTATAATATTTCTTTACATGTATTAATGTTTTGGCGATAAAACAGTGATAAAACACACAAAAGTTATTAAATAGTTAAGTTGGCATTCATCACACAATGTTGTCCATGCTCGAAGCCCCCTAAACAGACCACCTTGAGTTAAGCATTTCCATAAAACATTCAGGGGCTTCGTTTCAGCAATATGGTGATTAGCGCTCTCTTAATATGCTTTCTTCCGCGTTGATGTGTCTACGTACATGGGGGAGTAAACAATTTTACGTTGGTGTCATGAAACAGAAAAGTCAAAATGTTTTAATTTATGTGATTTTTATTATTTTTTGATCCCACCAATTAAACCACTGTACAGGACTTTTGTAATCCTCGTAGCCTTTCAAATATTGTGCTTTCATTATGGGTTGGTGCAGAAGGATCCCTCCTTTGTTCCTGCTCAGTCCCGTGTGTGCCTTGAGCTCCTATATATCTCATGACAGCCCGCAGTGTAGAGCTCGGTTTTACTCCATGCGACTAAATCTTCAAACCCCCATGGACACGGGCACTCTAGGGCAGGGGTGGAGCTACGAAGATCACTGGCCAATCCCTGAACAGAGCTGCTGGAGGGCGGGCTATCACGGTATATTTTAATTTCACGCTGTATGTATGGCTGTAGGCATCAAGTGGGCGTGACTCCGAAGATTGCCGAACACTGCCTCCCTCAATCTACCATGGCCCGCAGGATAGCAATCAACAACGGCCCGTCAAACGCACACTGCAGGGGCTCTGCAGTGCCCCCGGGTAGGCCCGGGGAGATCACACTGTTTGGCGCCGGCAAATCCGTAAGGGAGCCCCCGCTCCGACTCTCTCCCAGGCACCCGGGTATAGCACCCCTGGGGAGAGCAGAGCCCACCACCACCACCAGCTGCGCCGAATGTCTTCACCCGCTCGGCTCACGAGGACCGCCGCCAGCGGCTGCAGCGAACTCCCCGCGGGCCAGACCTCTTCAGATGTGCTGCCAGGCCCTGGATGGGGGAGGGGACGGGAAGCACAGTATTAGCGCGCCTCCAACGCAGACAGCCCGTGGTTTCTTTCGATTGACAAACCTCCGCAGGGATCCAGATCAGGGCAGCGCAAGACGGACCAAACGGCGACCAGGGAGGTGAAGCACACAGCCCACGTTGAATTTAGTGGTCAGTCACCTAAAATTCGCAGGATATCAGCTTGGATTTTCTATCAGTAGCACAGCTGCTCAATCAGGCGGCCATATCAGTCGGCGTCCAACAGCGCCCCCCGCCATGATGCCTCAATTTAATTCTAGAATGCAGTAAGCAACCAAGCCTGCTTTCCAAACGAAAGGCCACCATATGTACAATACGGTGTCAGAGGACCAAAAGTATTTTGTACACGTAAAAAAATGAAGGGCTCTCTTAGAGTCAGTTTTATCAACGGTCCTTGATGGAATTTTTAAATGGCAGTTTAAAGAATTTAAGAAGATCAATAATCCTTTAGCCAGAAAATAAGATTTTGTCAGGAGGAATATTCTCTCTCTAGAAAAACACTGTTGGGTTGGGCACACGAAAGGTCCCACAAATTAATCTATTTAACTGGTACATGTGTAGTCAGTATCCATGTCTTACAAAAGCAACAGTACTCGTTCTTCTGATGCCATGGTCGAGTGGTAATTGATGCAGTAGCCCTTCTATGGCACTTCCGAAATTCTCCTTGTAGAAGCATCCAGCTTCTGGATTCATGTCAGCACCTTCTGGTGCTTACATTAGCCAAGTTCCTCTTGCATTGCAAATTTCAGACATCCTCTTCTTTGTTTGTGTGATTGCAGGTAGACATGTATATGTGTGTGTGTGTGTGTATATATATATATATATATATATATATATATATATATATATATATATGCACTCTATATTTGAAAAAGAAACAAAAAAGAATCATTTATATATCTAGAATAGATTTGTAAAAACTATTTTCATAATAGTACATTAAATGCATGTTTATATCAAACTGTATTTTATCTAGAACTGGTACAATATATAAACAAAATGTTTAAGAAAGCTGCCAAATCAAAAATGTTGTGACAAAGCGGTATAGACCAATGAAACTCTTCAGCTATCAAATCCTTGAGTTTATGCTAGTAATAACAGGATGAAAGATAGAAACTGAACCCAGATGAATGATTCTGAATAGTGTTTCAACTGTCCTATGCCCGCTCTAGTGACGGGTGCAGAACTCAGTATTCTAAGTGGACTACTGATGAGAGTGTGCCACTGAACACTCCCCTTCGTCTTGAGCATAAAGTGCTGCTTGTTCTCAGAGACTGTCAAGGAGTTCCCTCCTTCTCACCTGAGTCCATTCTTTACTGGTGTCCTTGGTCGATGCCTTCTTGCGGATGGACCGGGTCTTGAAGAAGGCTGCCAGATTCTCTTCCGAATCCAGAATGCGTTCAGTTTCCGGGACGCCGAATCCAGGAATCCAGGAGGCAGTGGAAGCATGCTAGCCAGGAATCCAGGAGGTAAGTAGAAGGGGGAGGACTAGGAAGGGATAGCGAGATTAGAAAAAGGAGAAGAACCGCGAGCTACAGAGCACACGTCTGGTCGCTACTTCGCAATAGCATTGAGACGCGCGGAGCCGCGGAAGGCGTGGTCTATTAGTAGAAAAGGGTACGTCCAGCACACGGAGCGAGAAGGGATTACGCTGGACGGCCATGTTGGGAGTATTAATGAGTGCAAGCCCGCTGTGACAGGGACCAAGAAGCCCAAAAGGGGCGCACTCTGTGATTCATGACAGAGACAGCTTAGTTGACCCATTCAGCTGGCCAGCTTTTTTAAATGAGTGAAATCGTGTACTCCCATAATTGTTTCAGTTTCACATGAGAATGATTTAGATCCACTAAGGAAATATTTAGCTGCTTATCAGCACGAATTAATAGTATTGACCAGACCGCTCTGAAGAAGGAAATTACTGCATTGTATAATGATTATAATGAAGCAATGTGTAACCAGGCTAGTCAACTGTTTCATAATTCATTAAAAGGAATTTTTTTGACTGCATGGTTTGTTGCCATTGTTATGAGAGTGATTATTATTGGAGTCTTGATTGAGCCTTTGTCCCGCCACCTTAAAGGTTCAGTGGGCAGTGATTAAGGCTTTCTGCTCTCTAGGTGCACGGGGGGATGTCCTGGAGCCTTATGTGCTGTGCTTTTTCTGGAACCTGGCATTTCAAAGACCTCCCAGGAAACCTATTCTTCCATCGTGGGACCTCCTACTGCTGTTGCAGCATCTACAAGTGACTCCCTTCAAATCCACAAGTCAACATACGTTACTTTGATGTAATACTTTGATCTTGGTGGCCATCACCTCATGCAGAGGGATCTGTGAGATAGGAGCTTTTTGAGTTGATCAGCCCTTCTTAAAGTTCACTCTAGAAATAAACGCACTGATCCAGTATGTTCAGATTTTCATGTCAGCCAAGAAGTGGTTCTTCCAGTCCTTCGGGGGCAAGATGGGTCCGTCGGGAGAACAGCAGCCACACTGTTTGGATGCAACAAAGATACTCTGAGCCTACATGTCCAAAATGGAAGCATTCAGATCATCTAATGTCCTGTTTGTCACATTTGGTGGAAAACCTGAGAGGGACAAGAGGTCGACAACCTTGAGTTGTTGGATCTGTCATGCCACGAGGCGGGTGGCGCTTGTGGAGCCGCTGGCGGAGCGGGAGATGATCGTCTGCCCGTCGCGCCGTGACTGTCTACCCGTCACAATCTTTCTATCACCGGACTAGTTGTTGCACGTAGGCGCGGCCCTGAGTTTTTATTCCACCTCTTCCGGGTTGCGGATGCGTCGCAACGCTTCCGGTTACTCTGCTTGTTACTATCGCTCCCTGTGTTTTCCGTCAAGCACGCCAACTTTGTTTTCAGTGCCTTTTCTCTTG
Source organism: Ambystoma mexicanum (assembly GCF_040938575.1). Classification (NCBI taxonomy): domain Eukaryota; kingdom Metazoa; phylum Chordata; class Amphibia; order Caudata; family Ambystomatidae; genus Ambystoma; species Ambystoma mexicanum. Next base: position 352,481,104 of record NC_090926.1, read on the forward strand.
TTCCTGCTTTGTTCGGTTCATCTACACTTGTTTTCCCTTATTGACCTCTCTTCCTTTCCTTTCTTCTTGCCTTACCTCTCTTCCTGTCTTTTCTCTCTGTCCTCTTCCTTTTCCTGCCTTCGCCCACGTTAGAATCTTCTTTCTACTTTTCGTGGGTTTTCTTTTCTCTGTTACTGCTCACACGTGTACCAGATCCCGGCCTGCCTATTGGATTGCATTATTCTGCACGTTCTACTTGCTGGTTGCCTGCTACCCCGTGTACTGGGTAGTACTCCAGGATCTTAACCGCCATCTCTCCTTGGATTGATTTCTCCTTGCCCTGCATTCGTCACAAGAGTGTTCTGCCTGCGCATCTCTCCAGCTGACACCAAGGTCTCTCAGGGTTTTTTTGTGCCTTTAGGCTTTTTCCCCTCTCTGCGTTCCTGGGGGGGGGGCCTTGGTCACCTCAGCTGGTGGCACGGTGGCTTCCTTCCGCGGACGTCCATATCTCCACAAAAATAGGAGAGTTCCAGAAGAAAGGGGAGGAAGGGTTCCAGGAAGGAGGACGAAAGTGAGGAGCTAGAGGAGGGAGGAGATTCGGAGTCCACTTTGTCCGACGAGGATATCACTGATTCAGGTGACAGTTTGCGACGCCAAACAGAAATTGAGATGGCCACTCCGCGACAAGTACAAGAACTTGTAGCCGCAGCACAGAGTTTGAATTTAGAAGTACAGAACCTAAAAGCAGCTAATGCCACCTTGCAGCAACGTATGACTGAGGGGGAACGACCCTCTGCAGATCTACCTCCGCTTCCTCTGGTGTCGGGAAAATTTGACGGCTCTCTGAAGAAAGTCAAGGAATTTCTGGACGCTTGCAATCTACACTTTTCATTTCGCCCCCAAACCTTTGCCTCCGATCACGCCAAGGTGGGGTTTACGATTACCCATATGACAGGTAATGCCCTGGCATGGGCCACCCCGCTAGTAAACCAGCCTGACCCGGTCTTGCAGGACAATAGCGCGTTCAAGGCCTTGATGCAGCAGACCTTCCTGCGTACCGAAAGCACTTTTATGGCATCGGAAGATCTTCTGGATATTCGACAAGGGAATTCAGATCTTCTGACATACATAACCACCTTTAAACAGGTAGCAGCTGAAGCAGGTTGGCAGGAGCAGGCTCAGTATGCCATCTTTTGACGTGGATTGAGAGAAGACCTAAAGGATGAACTGGCCAGGATCGAAAGACCTACATCCTTTGCCGATCTCCTTACTGCTACTCTCCGAATCGACTTAAGAATGACAGAACGGCGCATGGAAAAGAAAAAGACTAAGTTCAATGTACCCCCTCCATTGGAAGCTCACTCGTCCACATCGGTACCCTTCTCACGACAAACTAAGGAAGAACATATGCAAATTGGCACTACTCTAGCTCCACTCACACCTGAGGAACGCAAACGGCGTAAGGATGGCTGCCTGTGGATGTATTGCGGATCATCCTCACATTTGTTAAGGGACTGTCCGGAAGTTCCACCCAGAAGGTCGGGAAATGATCGCCCTCGGTAAGTGTTGGGACTCACTTCCGAGGGGTTCATTCAAGTCCTTATACTACTTTAACAGTATCCTCATCAGGTTCTTCTGAAGACTCACATTTGATGGTGCTCACGGTAACCCTCAAGTTAGAGAAGACTGAAGTGACAACCTTAGCTCTACTCGATTGTGGGGCAGCCGGCAACTTCATAGACACCCATTGGGCCGATCAGAAGGGTGTCAAAAGAATAGCCAAACAAGAAGATCGGAAGGTTGAAGGGGTAGACGGCGAACCTTTGAGTTCAGGTATGATCACCCACACCACCAAACAACTCACCTTGTCGATACAGCAACACTCCGAAACGATCGTCTTTGACATCATTAGAACGGCTCACTTCCCCCTTATTTTGGGAATATGTTGGCTACGCAAGCACAATCCCAACATCGATTGGACAAAGAACTTACTAAGTTTTCAGTCCTCTTTTTGTAAGTCGGAATGTCTACCTGAACCCAAATTTGAAACAGTTAAGACTGCGAGCAGTTGCAAATCTAAAGCTGTAAATTGCTTGCCACATTACCTCAAGGAGTTCACTGAGGTAGTGACAGAAAAGTCACCCATTGAGCTACCTCCACACCGACCCGAGGACTGTTGCATCGACCTGACTCCGGAAGCACTGGTGCCCTTTTGCAGGATTTTTTCACTTTCGTTGGAGGAGAAGCAATTTCTAAGAGAATATCTAGACAGCAATTTGGCTAATGGTCTCATAAGGCCTTCGAAGTCCCCCGCTGGGGCCTCCTTGTTTTTCATTCCAAAGAAGGAAACCAAATAATTAAGGCCATGTATAGATTATCGGGGCTTAAACAACAGTGAAGGATCGGTATCCCATGCCGTTGATAACTGAGATCCTACAAGCAGTTCAAGGAGCCACAGTATTTACCAAACTTGATTTGAGGAATGCTTACCATCTTCTCCGCGTGCAGGCAGGAGATGAATGGAAGACCGCCTTCAGGACTCCGTTTGGACTCTTTGAGTATCAAGTAATGCCATTTGGATTAGTTAACGCCCCTTCCATATTCCAATGTTTTATGGACAGACTATTTTCTGATCTGTTATGTCAAACCACTTTAGTGTATCTCGATGACATCCTTGTGTTCTTCCACAACCCTGAAGAACATGAAGAACACGTCAAAGAAGTTTTCCTAAGACTTAGAGATAACCATCTTTCAGTCAAACTTGCTAAATGTGTGTTTTCAGCCAAATCTATCCCCTATTTGGGGTATATCCTCTCCAAACAAGGAATCTCGATGGACCCTCACAAGGTGTCATCCATACTCGATTGGCCATCACCTACTTCTGTTAAAGAAATCCAAAAGTTCTTGGGTTTGGCAAACTTCTATCAGAGATTCATTCCGAATTTTTCTCAAAAAATCGTGCCCATAACAACTCTTCTCAAGAAGTCTTCAGAACCGTTCAAATGGTCTACACAGTTTTTGTAACCTCAAAGAGGCTTTTTGTTCGGCACCCATTTACCAACTGGCGGATCAAAGCATATCCTTTATCCTTGAAACTGACGCCTCGGCAGCCGCCATAGGAGCTGTCCTTTTACAAGAATTTCAAGGAGTAGAACATCCTGTCTCGTATTTTTCAAAAACCCTAAATGTCATCCAAAGTAACTACTCAGTCATAGAACGTGAATTACTAGCCATGCAATCTGCTTGCTTGGAGTGGCACCATCTCCTTCAGGGTGGCAAATACCCATTTACCATTCGGACCGACCACAAGAATCACATGTCAGGCCCGATAGGCTCACTTTTTCGCTCAATTTGATTTCAACATAACATACATACCTGGAAATCAAAATGTGGTGGCAGTCTTAACTTTCCCGTCGCTGCGACTATTTTCCTGAATCAGAGCCTCCTCCAGAACGGATGTTTCCCCTGACTAAAAGTATAGGAGTGGTTTCTACATTTTTGAAGCAGATAAAGGAGGCTTCGGGAGGACGTTTTGAGGTTGATAAACATCCGAAGAACCTGACTTACGATGTCAGAGACGGTCTTTACTTGGTAAAGGGTAGACTATACTTACCCACACCAGTTTTTTCGGAAGATGGCATTGACCTGGTGTCATGACTCTAAACTAGCTGGTCATAGAGGCGGATCGGGCACTCTCGAGTACCTACAAAGACATTTTTACTGGCCGGGAATGAGAGAAGATGTCGACCATTATGTTCGGTCTTGTATTGTCTGCCTTTGCAACAAATCTTCACATCAAAGATCGATTGGATTGCTGGAATCTTGTGCAGTACCTGATGGCCCTTGGAGCTCTATTTCAACTGACTTCATAGTGGATCTGCCCAAATCTCAGGGATGCACGTGTATAATGGTGGTAGTGGATTCGTTCACCAAGATGGCTCATTTCTCCCCTTTGCCTGGTGTCCCTTCTGCAGCAGAAATGGCTGAGGTGTTTCTTAAAGATGTCTTCAGGTTACACGGAATGCCAAGGAAAATAATTTCAGACAGGGGCAGTCAGAACACTTCCCGATTTTGGAAAGCCCTCTGTGAGAGACTGGGAATAGAAAAGGCCCTGACTTCTGGGTTTCACCAGCAATCCAACGGACAGACAGAACGTCTCAACGGTACCCTTGAACAGTACCTGCGATGTTTCACCAACTCCCAGCAGGACAATTGGCACTCATTATTGTCTTTGGCAGAATTCTCTTATAATAACTCGGTACACTCCGCTCTGGGTTTCAGTCCATTTTTCTGCACCTATGGTTACCATCCTGGAACTATCTTACCTGTCTCCGATCTTTCCACTATCCTGCCCTCTACAGATTCCTCAATTTCCCTCCTCAGAGAGATACACAAGAAGACTGGGGAAGGTCTTAGGGCAGCTTAAGGCGTTACAAGACTCAGGCTAATAAACACTGTCAACCAGTCCCCGGGTGGGAAGTGGGTTCAAGAGTAATGCTTTCCACAAGATATTTACCTCGATGGGCTCACCCCTCCAAGCTGTCCCCTAAGTTTCTAGGGCCCTATAGGATCACCCAGAAGATCAACCCTCTGGCCTTTCGTTTACAACTTCCAAAGTGCCTTAGCAGGGTTCATCCTGTCCTTCATGCCTCACTATTGAAGACCTTCCATGAAGACGCCTGGTCACGTCAGTCTGGGAGAGTCGCTTTATCACAGGCGCCCACTCAGGCTGAATATGAAGTAGCTCAAATCTGCGACTCTAGGTATCGTAGAGGTAAATTGGAATATTTGGTACGGTGGAAAGGTTACCCCTCTTCTGAGAACTCCTGGGAACACATCTCGTATTTTTCAGCCCCCTTTCTATTGCGCAAGTTTCATTATCTCCATCCGGGTAAGCCGGGGGGAGGAAATTTTAGGAGGGGGCATACTGTCATGCCACAAGGCGGGTGGCGCTTGTGGAGCCGCTGGTGGAGCGGGAGATGATCGTCTTCCCGTCGCGCCGTGACTGTCTACCCGTCACGATCTTTCTATCACCGGACTAGTTGTTGCACGTAGGCGTGGCCCGGAGTATTTATTCCACCTCTTCCGGGTTGCGGATGCGTCGCAACGCTTCCGGTTACTCTGCTTGTTACTATCGCTCCCTGTGTTTTCCGTCCAGCCCGCCGACTTTGTTTTCAGTGCCTTTTCTCTTGTTCCTGCTTTGTTCGGTTCATCTACACTTGTTTTCCCTTCTTGACCTCTCTTCCTTTCCTTTCTTCTTGCCTTACCTCTCTTCCTGTCTTTTCTCTCTGTCCTCTTCCTTTTCCTGCCTTCGCCCACGTTAGAATCTTCTTTCTACTTTTCGTGGGTTTTCTTTTCTCTGTTACTGCTCACACGTGTACCAGATCCCGGCCTGCCTATTGGATTGCATTATTCTGCACGTTCTACTTGTAGGTTGCCTGCTACCCCGTGTACTGGGTAGTACTCCAGGATCTTAACCGCCATCTCTCCTTGGATTGATTTCTCCTTGCCCTGCATTCGTCACAAGAGTGTTCTGCCTGCGCACCTCTCCAGCTGACACCAAGGTCTCTCAGGGTTTTTTTGTGCCTTTGGGCTTTTTCCCCTCTTGGCGTTCCTGGGGGGGGGCCTTGGTCACCTCATCTGGTGGCACGGTGGCTTCCTTCCGTGGACGTCCATATCTCCACAAAAAAGGAGAGTACCAGAAGAAAGGGGAGGAAGGGTTCCAGGAAGGAGGATGAAGGTGAGGAGCTAGGGGAGGGAGGAGATTCGGAGTCCACTTTGTCAGACGACGATATAACTGATTCAGGTGACAGGATCAGGAGTGCCATTCAGCATTGTTACAACTCAGTGAAGGTTGCCGTTTAAGGAGCAATACAAGGAAGATCTACCAGGGGGATGGCAGCATCCTGGGCAGAATGAAATGCTAGTCTTTGAGACACATGTGCAACGCAGCCACCTGGTGCTCCCCTTCCACCATTATTTGGTATTAAAGGCTATCAATGGACCATTCATTATCAGTAGAATTTGGGTGCTGCATTCACAAGACAGAGTCTCAAGCTGCTTTTCTACCATGCTGGTTCAATATAGACTGATGTGTTTGCATAACTGGAATCTGCAAATATAATTTTTAGAAACAGCCTAAAGTGATACTGCTTGTTATTTCTTCAGAAGGGTAAGGAAATGTGACACAGGGGTGAGGGGTAATGCCAGATTACATATGGCAATCATTATTACTCTCACCCACAGGTGACCACTGCATGGTGTCTGTCAAAGGGCAGGAGCCTTCAGTAACAGTAAAGAATGTGACAAGTCATGTGGGCGAGAGAAGTGATGATTACTACATATAATCTGGCATAAGCTTTTGAGCTGGGAAAATAACAACTAAAAGTTGATAGATCCAGCATGCCTACTGGTGACAGAACTAGTGAGCAGCCCGGCTGGGAAAGAGAAAGCGGACAGCTGACGTGCATCAAAGTATGCCGCACACCAGACTGGCGGATTCAGCATGCTATGTGACCCAGACCAGAGCTGCCCCAGATTCAGTGAACATGCGGAGCAACCCACACATTAGACCGGCAAAATGCTCCATGCCATAGCCACAAAAACACTTTCCTTACCTGCAAATAGGCTGCATGCTAGCGTCTTGTCACACCAGCATACCAAACGCACCGGACAAATCCCATACAAACTCAGACATTAACTGCAGTGGGCCGGCATTGCCTGAAACCTGCAGATCCACATATGAAAGTGGAGCAGGGCTTAAGAGACAATTCATGTCTTTTCTTTTAGCTATCAACCCTTCTCTGGAAGCCAGAGGTTGGCACAGAGAATCGAATGAGGAGAATCAATAGAGAGAGTGGGAAAGGATCAAAAGGGGCACAGGAAACAGGAAGGTGCAGATTGTTCAAGGGAGTTAAAAGGAGCTGGAGGTTGGACCAAGAGACCAGGCATAGGAAGGAGATAGTGTGGAGGAGGATTACCCAAGGAGTATGCAAGGTGAGATATTGGCCGATGGGAGGAAGTGGTACTTGATTGTAAGTGTTCGTGCAAGGTGTGTGAGTAGGGTTAATAGAGGAGAATAAAGGGATGACTGAGGAATGAAAAGTGGGTGAATGCAGGAGAAGGTGTGGGCGTACTATAATGGGGAGCAGTAGTGTGGCTAGAGGAGATTTGTAGTGGGTTGGAGAGGAGAGAGTAGTAGTATTATGGAAAGGGGAGAGTGGTAGTGATGTCTTGAGGGGGAGTCATTTGAACACAAAGACCATCGGAGGGATAGAAGGGAATACTGAGAGCCGGAGAGATGAAGAGGAGTGGGAGGAAGAAAAGGGAGAAGAGGAGAGGAGATGGAGAGAAAGGATAGATCATCGGGGTAAGGAGAACCAGAGCATGGAAGGAGGAGTCTTGAGCATCTGGAAGGCACCTAATCCTCAGACAAATGTATACATTGGGATCCAGATTAGGTTGCACCTAGGAATTTTCCGAGGGGTTCATAGATAGGGTGTGTGCCCTTAAGGCATCACAACCAGATAGTCAGCTACTAGACAGTAGGTGAAAGTAGGTGTTAACGATCTGTAGCGAACACCCTGGGGGTTAGGGACGGCTGGTTAAGGGTGCTGCTCACCCTGGAAAGCGCTCACCCACAGAAGAGAAGAAAGAGAGGGATGGTCCTTGCTGAGCTCCTTTATAGTTTATCTATTTAACATTTAATTGTCTTTGAGAGTTGGTATGTTCTTGGGCCATCTGTAACAAGGCATAAACTGCAAACAGTGAACAATTATCTGACCTGACCAGGTGGAATTTGGTAAAAGTCACTAGGATGTATACATCCAGTGGCTGAAGGCAATGCTACTTCACTGCAGGTAATGAGAAGTAAACGATGTCCAGAACATTAACCAGGAGAATTCATTCTTTATCGCTTACCTCAGGTATAACCTGCAGTAAACTGCTGCCTGAACTCAGAATGATGTACTGCCATTGCACCATAACGTAAGAACTTGCAGGGACAGTGTAATGAAAATAGCCGATGGGCAGGAAAAGGATCCGGTGTGAGATTGCTAAGAGGGGGTCAGCACTGAGATCCTACCTGGGATACCTCACTGCAACCCATTGTTCAAATACATATTAGACCTTGACTGGGATAATGGCAATGCAGTTTATTGGCTAAAGGCACATCTGTGTGTTGGTAGATGAGCAGGATTGCAAGAGATACTCAGCGAGATCCTCTGTGATGCAGGTTTGACAGAGTATCCGAAGTGACATGTCCAGGCATGAAAGATGGAGAAAGGCTTGCAAAGGAGAGTAGCTGATCACAGTGGGGTGACTACACAGCTGCAAGGTAAGCATACGGGCAGTGAAGGGATATAATACAACAAGAGTAACCCAGTGACATGCCTGCTCTCTACCCCACCAACCCCTACATCCCAGTATCCCATAAGAACCAACCTGCAAGAGTGGGGGAGGTGGATGTAGGGAAAAGGTGCAAGGTGGCTATTCGACCGGTAGAACATCCTGCATTGTATTGGATAGAGAATAGTGAGCTGGTATGTGGTCCTAAACCATTTGACCATAAGGACTGGTGGTGTACTGGGGAATCTGAAAAATAACAAATTCAGTAAGAGAGGCAGACAGGAAGCCAACTCACCTTCCTCTGGCACAGGAGACTAGGTGCTGGCACAAAAAACCTGACTAGGTACAGAATGGACAATGATACGAACACGAATATCTAACTCAATATGGACAAATATACCTAATCCTCCTTCCCAATGCAGCAGTCCCGGTGTGACCTATGGTCCAACAGAAAAGATGTCACACCATGGTGGTGAACATTTTGGGAACGCTCCGGGCAATAGAAGACTCTTGAGTAGCTATGGAAGCTAAGATTGATGTAAAAGGAAACGTGGTAACAGTGAACTTGTGCACTAAACCATTTCCCAGAAGCTGAAATGAGAGGGACAGATCTAGAATTAAAGATTTTGACACTCAATTAACATTTACTAGAGTGACTTAAGACCGCAAGAATGCTGGATGAGAGCAGATGTTTCAAAGGGCTACTTATAGAGGAACTCTATCTGGAAACATAAGCTACCTAAAGGAGTTGGACGGCCGAGCATGGGGCTATTCATCAAGAGATGGATGAAGAAACTCTCTGTCTAGCTAACTTCCCAAGTGATTTACCGCCGAGAAGGGACTCAGTACCAGCTACCCAATCAGCTCTGTGTGTACATCCCAAAATAGAGGAAGCAAATTCTTTCAGTTAGTAATTGTTTTATTTTGGAAATACAGCAAGAAAAACGTTTGCATTTAAGAAAAACATTAAACGTAAATTTAACATATTTAAGAATTCATTCATCATAAACTCAGTGACACATATAAAAATATGTTTAAAAAAACAGATAGAATAGCAACAGCATATTCATATACAATAAAAACAACTAACAGCAATTACAATAAATGGTTCAACATCTAGTTCCCCTCACAGCATGATTGTTCTGTGACAGCATAATTACAATTCATAAAATTGCAATTAAGAATTACTAAAATTTATTTCCTTAAAGTTTCAAAAGAACCAACCATCATTTATGATGGCTGTGCAATGTCGATAATAAAATTAATAAACCTGTTCCCATCTAGATATCCTCCATACTGAAAGACATAGCAAATGTTGGAAATCAGGCTCCTTTCATTTCGGATTAGGTATCTATTGAGTTTTCTCCCTTAGGAACCCACTTCTACAGATGTAACGGGAAGTGGCAAATACCAAGGAAAAGAGTGATTATTTGCTTTGGGTCACCACAAATTTCACACACGAATGGCAGTGTTATGACAGCAGTCCTTACACAGAAAACTACGTTGGGGTACAAGCCCCTGGTATGCTACAGTGGGAATTTGGACCCAGTTATGAGAGCTCACTTCCCGTGCTGCTGAGGCGTTCGCCATAGAGAAAGCCCATTGACATTATTTGCCAAGCACGTGTTATTTGCCATTTTAGAGAAACCAAAAGGCACATTGACATCTCAAAGAGCTTCGGCTTACGAAGTGATAATATCAAATCCAACGATTAAAATAGTTTGATGCAAAATAGTCAACCCAGCTGTGTTTATAGCAGAGCCAGTCACTGAAGGAGAGCCAATACATGATTGCGCAAACTATGAATCAAAATGATGGACTAAGATATACGTGTGCCGCTGTGATGAAGCACACAGCGAATGGGGAATTCTGAGTACTCGTTAGTGCACGGTTACCCTCCCATTACAAACTGATAGAGTGACTGAGCTTGAGATGGATGTGATAAACAATGACACACACACAATACTTGTGTTAACAAATGAGTTGAAACGCCGGAGACAGGGTCGGAAAAGTAAATCAGATAAGGGATTAATGATAGGTACTCCTACATAGATAATGGGCACATACACACCTGGTCTAGTGTCAATCACTTCTGGGAAAAAAAAACGATGAGAAGGTTAACGCCAAAAGAAAATGAGAGGAAAATGAAGGAAGCTGAACTTTTTTTTTTCATAACAACATTTTGATTTTACAAATAAGCAATACATAGATCATAACAGCAATCGCAGAACAGCATTCATTAGGTATGATAGAGCGATAGCGTCTCTCGGGAGGGCCGGAGTGAATGGAACCAGAATGTTAGATTGGACATTACTGACCATGGTCTGTCCTGTCCATAGTCGCCAAGTGGAATACGGAGTGACGGGTAGCTATAGTGTGAGGCTGTGCTTCAATAAAGCGGGCTGCTTTGGAGCCATCTGGTTAATGGAGGCCTCCTAGTGAGGGCTGGGAATTTGGCGGCATAGTCCATAAATGGGTCCCATATGTTAAGGGCTCTATTCAAAGAGCCTGTTTGGATCGCAGTGATTTTTTCGGCCACCGCTATGTCCCAACATTTCACAGAGCAAAAAGTGCCACAGAAGGGCCTTCTTTATTTTTCCACACCTGGGCCATTGCTATTTTTGCTGCTAGGAGTAGATGCGTACATAGCATGGGGATTTGGCCTGATATTGGGAATGCGCTGTCGCCTGTATTGCCTAGAAGAATGATTCCGGGATCCCATGGGATGGTGAGGGCCGAGATTTCCTTGATTACCTCTCTCCAGTATGTTTCCGCCTTCGGGCATGACCATACCTTGTGGAATAGTGAGCTGGTAGTCGGGCACCCTCGCCAGCAGGTTGCGGGAATATTTGGATTGGCCTTGTTGATTTGAGCAGGAGTTGCATAGTACCTGTAGCAAAGTTTATAGCCCCCTTCTCTGTTTGTAATGCACTGTGAACTTTTGTGCAACCTGGCCCAGATTTTTCCCCATTCTTCGACTTCAATTTCTTTTTCCAGGTCCTTTTCCCATTCGAGCATGTATCCTTCCTTTTCAGAGGGGTCTGCCCTGTCTAAGAGTGGGTAAAGGGTCGAGATCCTGCCTTTGCTTGTAGGGGTTGCTAATGCTGTTAATTCTCCTGGTTACTCTGTGGGACATCCTGTGGCGGATTTGGGCATAGTGGAATATCTTCCATTCATCTACCCTGAATTTTGCTCTGAACCTTTCAAATGAGATGGGTGCTCCTGCCTCCAGGAAATTGCTGGTCTTTTGTAAGCCACCTTCCATCCAGGGTTGGAAGCTGTGCGCCGACAGACTTGGGGAGAATTCAGGGTTATTCCAGATGGGAGTTAGGGGGCCTAGCGACCCGCGGATGTGCCATTTTCAGGCTGCTTCCTTCCAGCAGCGGACTGTCGATATTGTTGCCAGCAGGGGTCTGCTGTTTGCTTGTGGCTTTATGGGTGGGAGGGCCGACGGTGCCATCGGACACCAAGATTCTTCGAGTTGTGTTCACTTCGGTTTGTCTGTCTCTTGGGCCCATGTGAAGGCGTGGGAAAGTTGCGCTGCTAGGGTGTATCTGGCTAGATCCGGTACTCCCAGACCTCACTGTGGTATCCCCCTCATCATTATTCGTTTGGCTATACGAGGCCCCCCCCCACCCTTACAAATGCTTGGATTTGCTTTTGCAAGGCTGCCAGGGCTGGACCCGGGATATGGATTGGGAGTGCTGTGCAATGGTACAGCCATCTAGGGATCAGATTCATCTTGATGGCTGTGATTCTGCCAAACCAAGATATTTCCTGGGGCTTCCACCTTTTGAGATCCTTTTGAAGATCTTTGATCAGTTGTGGGAAGTTGCTTGAATACAAGCGCAATGGGTCATTGGGGATGTGAACCACGAGATAATCGATTGGGCCTGTCGACCATGGGATTGGCATTAGGGGGCTGAGAGTGTCTTTTTCCTGCCTAGAAATGGATTTGGACAGGTTTACCCTGAACCCTGACAGGGCCCCGAATTCTGAAACCTCCTCCCACAGGGCACCCAGGGACGATGTCAGGTTTGTTGCAGTTATTAGGACATCATCCGTGTATAGCGCTATTTTATATTCATGGCCTCCCACGGACAACCCACTTATATTAGCATTTTGCCTGATTCTTGCAGCGAAGGGCTCCATAGATAGAGCAAAGATTAGGGGTGAGAGTGGGCAACCCTGTCTAGTGCCCCTGGATATGTGGATTTTGCTGGACCTTGTGCCATTGACCCGCAGCTGTGTGGTGGGAGATTGATAGTTGGCCATTACCGATGTGATAAAGTTGGGGCCAAAGCCCAAATGCGCCAGGATTGCCCAGATATACCCCCAGTCAACCATATCAAAGGCCTTGTATGCGTCTAAAGATATGGCGGCCATTCCTACCTTTAGTTTGTGGGCACTTTCGATGATGTTGATCGTCCTTCTAATATTGTCATGGGTGCCTCTCCCAGGGATGAATCCTGTTTGGTCTTGATCAATTAGGGTTGGTAGGGTTGGTCCCAGTCTACTGACCAGTACTTTGGCAAAGATCTTCCCGTTGTTATTCAGGAGTGAGATAGGCCGGTAGGAGGCAGCTAGTTCGGGGTCTTTTCCAGGTTTGTGTAGCAGTACTGTGAGTGATTCTGCCATTGATCCGGTTATTGAATTTGAGGTAAGGAAGGAGTTAAATAGGGCCGACATCTGAGGGGCTACTATTCTGGCGTATATTTTATAGAAATTTGCGGCTAAACCGTCAGGGCCCCGAGCGGCTGATTTGAGAGATTTAATAGCTTCCATGATTTCTTGAGTAGAGATGGGCAGTTCTAGGGATTCCAACAGGGATGTGTCTCGGGAGGGTATGGGACTCAGATATTCTGGCAGATTGTCTAGTGCCGTGGGGTTCCCGGACATGATTGATTTGCGGTGATTCAATAGTTCTTCGATTTTTTCTGTCTCGGAGTAGAGCATTTCTCCATCTTCCCTTCTTAGTTTCAAAATATTGTTTCGGCTGCAGATTTTTTTCAGTTTTTGCGCTAGTACCTTGTTTGCTTTGTTCCCTTTGCTGTAATAGAATTGCTTTGTAAATGCTAAGGCTTTCGCTGTGCGATCGGCGCAATGAATTTCGAGCGCTGTTTTAGCTTTCCTTAGGACTCTCTCCGTTTTTCTGGAGTTGTGTGATTTCAGTTCGTCCTCTAATTGCCTTACTTTTCCCTCCAGCTTAGCAGCCATGATATTCAAGACTCTTCTTTGTTCTGCTCCGGCACTGATCAGTGTGCCTCTGACGACCGTTTTCATGGCATCCCAGATAATGTTGATAGGAGAATGCTCTGTCGTGTTTTCTTTGAAATAGTTGGAGATAGTTTCTTCAGTTTCCGATCGAATGCATTCATCTAATAGCAATGAGTCGTTACGTTTCCAATGCCTTTGAGCTGGATGTTTTTGGCCTGAGATGACTAGATAAGCGAATACTGGGGCGTGATCCGATATCATGCAGGTGTGGATTTCTGCATTGTTAAGACATGGGAACATGGCTCCAGATAGTAGTATGAGATCTATTCTTGAGAAGCCTTTATGCACACAGGAGTAGTGAGTGTAGTGCCTTGAGGTGCCATTGAATAGCCTCCATGCATCGACAGATTTGGTTTCTCTTAGCAATTTGGCTATTGATAGTGCTTGTGCAAAGTCTGTGTTCGTGGGGGGCAGAGTTTTATCCATTTGTGGGTTTGGCATGCAGTTGAAATCTCCACTCATGATCAGGTGGCCTTCGCGAAAGGCTAGGATGGTCGGAATTAGGTTTGTGATGAAGTTGGCTTGGGATGTGTTGGGGCCGTAAACTGAAACAATGGTGATAGGAAGTTCTTCAAACAGGCCCTTTAGAAGGAGGAAGCGGCCTCCTGGGTCTCTTTTTATGGTAATTCTTGATAGTGGGACTTTGTCGCTTAATAGAATTGCTACTCCTCTCCTCTTCTTTCCGGAGGAGGCGAAGTATGCTCTATGTTTATATCTATTGACTCTCACTTGTGTTTCGTCTTCCTGCAGTAGGTGAGTTTCTTGGAGAAGTACGATGTCTCCCGATAACTGACCCAGTCTGTGTTCCACTGACTTACATTTTCTTTTCGAGTTCAGGCCTTGGACATTCCATGTGAGTATCACTATCTCACTTGTATTGGCCATTGGTATCCATTTTAGCGTCAAATGTGTTGTGGTCCGTGTCCTCTCTCCAGGGCTGAGAGTCTGTTAGAAGAGATTGCTTGCTGTGTTGGTCTGGTGAAAGCTTAGCTGCTGATGCGTTATGCTGCAGAGATGACTGTGAGGCCAGAACCCGTGGGCTTCGGCATGCCCTTCTCCGGGCTGATCGCCATGGTAACTTATCTCTCCCCTCATCTCCCCCAACTTGACCTGGTAGTAGAACCATTGTCCTGCTGCCACTGGGGAACTGGTGGCAACAAGGTGCCTAGCATTGGCCAACTGGGCCGCTGAGCTGAAGTATGTTGGAGCTCATCCTTGCTCCCGCACTGTTGGCGTGAATGAGAGTAAATGTCTCTGAGGACTTCCTCCCTGTAAGGGGCTTGAGTCGTTGTGAGCTGTGAGATGTGCCTCATCTTTAGACCGGCTACCTGAACAGGGTGATACCCCAAGATTGGAGTGCAAGGACTCAACTGAGTTATTACCAGATTGGTCAGCCCGGAAAGTTGTCTTTCTTAGGGGGACCCCGAAGTCTGCGCCGCCTGCCGGTTTTTGACCATTCTCCTGTGGGAGGCTTTTCCCGGGGAGGGCGGGTTGGTTCTTCTGATTCCGACTCCCCGTCAGATTTTCTGAGACCCATGAATTTGTCTGCCTCTTTAGGTGTGTGAATTTGTCTCAGAGCTCCTTCCCATTCAAATTTGACTGAGGTCGGGAAGCCCCATTGATACGGGATCTTCCTTTTTCGTAAGCATTCCGTTAGAGGTTGCATGATTTTCGGCTTTTGGCGAGTAGAGGCGGCCAGGTCTTGATAGAGCGAAATTGTGGATCCCTGGAAGGTGATAGGATGCATTTGCCTCGCCTCGCGCATAATTTCCTCCTTCAGTTGAAAGAAATGGATTCTAACTAGGACGTCCGGGGGGAATGTAGACTCCCGTCTTGGGGAAGTTCTCTGTACCCAGTCCGGCTCCAAGTGCGCATTGGAAGTGTAATTATGAATCCCAGTAGGTTTGAGACATAGCTTTTTAATTTGGCGTCTGGGATGGAGGATGGGATGCCTCGTAGGCGGATGTTATTCCTCCGAGAGCGGTTCTCTGCGTCCTCCTGTTTTGCCTCTCGGAGGTTGCATCCTGCCTCTAAGGCTGCGATCCTGTCCCTGTTCTGTTCAACTTCCAATCTTTGGTCGCAGACCTTGGTTTCAAGCTCGGCCGTTCGGTGTTCTACTTCTCCCACCCGCCCATCCAGAGAGTTAATTTTCTTTGTGACCTCTTCTGTGCTTTTTCTTAATTTCTTTGGTCAGAGCTGACAGTAGGTCTTGCAAGTCGGCTTTAGTGACCGATTGGGATGGGCAGTCGGTTGATGCCGGTACCGTGGACATGGGAATGTTGGAGGGATCTTCTGGTAGGTCCCCCTTTCTGGATCTCTCAGTAGTGGTGTTCGCCAATAAGGAGACAATGTCTGCTTGCCTAGAGGCCTTGCCGCTTTTTGACATTTTGGTGCTTTTGGGTCTCTGTGGCAGAAATTAGGATTTTTGCTAATTTCCACAGGGGGAAAGTTCTGGAATCTTCTTTAGATGCCCGCTCCGACTGGTGTGGTCTAGGGAGCACGAGTGCTGAGGGGGAGTTGTGGTGTATATTCGGATACCTGTAGCAAATTGCGGTGGGCTTCGGCGTGCCATTTGAAGGATCCTGGTGATAGGGGGAGGTGCAGTGGAGTATCAGGTAGAGGAGGATTGGGGGTGTAGCCGAGGACAGGCGGGATGGACCTACAGCGTTCAGTGCTGGTATGAGTCAGGAGCCCGATATGGATAAGGCTACGGGAAGTGTCTGACTCAGGAGGGTATCCCCTGCTCCTCCCCACTCCTCACCTTAAGGATGCTGATGCTGGTCTGATGTGCTTTTCAAGGGGCACGGGGACTCCGTGATGCCCCACAAGCTTTTCGGGATTTCAGGCCCAGTAAGTTACGATCTGAGAATTCTGTGAACCGAGGCTGGGCATTCTGGTGGAGGATCCCTGTGCTCAGCGGACTGCTGGGCTGTAATCTGGATGGAATCCGGCTGCGGCGGAAAATGGTGCAGCGAAGGCGCTGTGGCGGGTTCCTCCGGCTGAGATTGGTGTTTGGTTGGGCAGGAGGGATACTGCTGCTGGAGCGGCCACCAGGGGCGAGAGGCTGAGAGCCCCAGGCAGGAGCCCACGGAGCACAACACTCTCCGCCTGCAGCCCCTGCCCGGAGGAACAGCTCCGGCCAGGCCGATCTCAGGGGGAGCAGCGAGTGGTCCCCGTGCAGGATGGGAGAGAGGAGGCGCGCTGGCAGTGGGAGAGAGAGCTGGGACTGGGAGGCCCCTCGAACCGGAGACTTGCACCAGTCACGCAGAGGACCCTGTCAGAGGTGGAGCAGTCCTTTGCTGACATGCCGCCTTCGGTGCGATGAAATTCCAGGGCTGTGCAAGATGATCGGGGTTGTCGGTGTGCGCGGCTTCAGGGCGAGATGCTGGTGAGTCACTGCGGGGTGGAGAGCTGGGAGTGCTAGGCGGCTTGGTTTGCTTTAGCTCGCCTGCCCCTCCCCCTCATGGAGGTACTCTGCTTTTGCTCCGCGGCCGCCATCTTGTCTACGAGCGGGGTCCCGTGGGAAAGAACACGTCGAAATTCTATAATTCGGCCACGGAACGGGGTCCCACTCGGCTGACAGCCGCAGCGTGGTTTCATACAAAAGGCGTTCTAATTTCGCTTCATAACGGGGTCTGGCAGCGGCAGTGGCGGTAACGGCGCGATGGGCCAAGCAGGAGCTCCTAAGAAGCCATTCCACTTGTGGCGGTTCCCGGAAGCTGAACTTTTAAGGAGACAAAAAAACTTTAGAGAATGAACAGACAGAGACAGCACTTACGAGCACATCTGATCCAGTGATGAAAGGTTGAAGCTCAAGTTCTGCAAGACAATCAAGTGTGGAAATAATTGCAGAATCCATATGGCCGTTTATAGCCATTTCCAGGAAGAGACATAGGGATAAAAAAAGGACTAAAGAGCTTTCTACTACTCAGGGAACCCGGATGGATGTTCCTATAATTCAACCAGCCAGAAGAATTTATACGGATGTGTTCAAAGATGTGGTTTTAGCAAACTACAGAAAGACGTTAAGAATTAGAAGTAGCACACAAGAAGACAACAACGAACTGAATGATTACCCGGATAGCACAGCACACTTGGGAAACATAATATGGTACCAACATATGAAGGAAGTTGGACTTCAGATGAAGAATGCTTTGTTTGTGCACGCCTACCGTACAGCATGGGGAAGTCAAAAATCTTCAAAGCTGTGGAAATAGATGTCAAAACAGCACACTGTTTAGCACATATAGCAATGTGCACGACCAGAGGCCAGTTCATGGGAAGTGATGCTTCGCTCAAATGGGTAACTGAAGCAACTGATCCAGATGAAGATGATTATGTCCAAGACATAAAGACGAGAAATAATGGCAAAACGAGGAATATAGTGATCAGATATGAGAAACCTGGAGTGAAAGGAGCAGAGATCAGAAGAGAAACAAACAGAAAATTTAACATCAAAGGAAAATCTACAGAAGACGCTCGAAGATGGAAGAACAGAGGTCAAATGCAAATTTGGGGATCAGTACTTTCTCCAGAAGGATGGGAGAAAGGAGTAGTGATCTTCAGAGCATGGATGATTATTGGATACTATATGAAGAAGCAATTGAAAATGCGCAAATGATATGCAAACCATTATGGCCGAGAATTGCAAGACTACTGACATGGGTAGAAGACAGAGGAGGACCCCTGCAGATAGTGCCCTTGGATAGTTCCAAACTATGCTTTTGAAACAATGGCACAAGAAAAATGGTAGAGAATCAGAACTGTGGACGAATCTTCAATGCTACAGGAATGATGCATGGAACTGCAGTGATCATGGATCATTATTGGGCGTGTGGATCCAAAGCATATATCAGATTGCCGAAGATGTGGGGAGGTATATGTACATTGGTGAACGTCCCTGTTCCAGCATTGGTGATTCCAAGAAGTGACCTTTATATCGACAGTTTACCAAAAGCAGATGCTCACCTAAGGAAGAAGAGATCTGTTGAACTAATGAGCTGAATAAAGAGAGAACATTACTTCTCTGCCAAATCAATAGAAGCCTTTGATGCAATCCTGTATGAACATAGGCTGTTCAGCTTAACCTCATTAGTGTTCACGACAATTCTGATTCCAAGAATTCAGGTTGGAGCAAATACTAAATGGTTGCAGATAACCAGATGGGAGTTACTGCAGACCATTAACACAACCATAAAGGGATTTAATGCAATCAAAGAAGATTTAAGAGCAATTCGACTAATGAAGCTCCAGAACAGATATGACCTAGACATGATCACAGCTATGGATGGAGGTGTCTGTGCAAAAATCAGTATGCTGACACAACTACAGAATCAGATGATAGATGAAGTTGACGAAGTAGATGATGACAGTTGGAACACTGTTTTCATGGGTTCCACAATGGATGGCAGACACATTCAAGTTCCTAGGAGCCCTGTTGGTGATGATATTGCTTGGATTCTGTGTAATCAAGCTAATAATCTCTCAGCGCCAGAAAACTGCAAAAGACGCCATAGGGATGAAAATCATGATTGATTTTGAGTCAGGATGGAAGCCCAAGGACCTGACTGACGAAGAAATAAGAGATTTTGTCAAGGCCAGCATTTATGCACCAGAAGGATCAAAGTTCCTGTATCCTAGAAAACATAGAAAATATGTGGGAAGATGGATCTATTGCAATCCAAGTGGAGAATGTCAACTAATGACATGGAACAAAGATGAGCACGCGAGAACAGCAGGATGCTTGAAGGGAGTCATAAAGATATGAACCCCAAGGAAGCATTTCTTCAGACTTAGATGTCTAGATCCAGAGGATGAAATTAAAGTGGATACAAAGAAGGAAGTGAGAGTGGTCAATGAATTTCACAGAGGGCGGAGTGAAGAGGAAGTGCCAGGTAACATCCACACTCCAGCCACCCCCTTTGTAGTATGTGATGTATGAAGAACAAATAAACCAGCAAAGAGCAGCGGTAGGGCTCTGCCCAGTGCCTATTAGAGTAACAGCACCTATTGAAGTACAAACACCTAAGAAAACCTGGACAGTAAGGTACCCATTGAGAAAACCATATCTACAGTCAAGACAAAATGACAGTTGTCAGAATGGAAAACCCGAAGAAGCCAAGAAGATAATAAAGGAAGACGAATGGTGACTTCATAAGATATCGGAAGGACACACACATAGATGATATAAGACCAGAGAATACTGATGAAAAATGAAGTCAAAAGGAGATACTATGGATAAATGACATCTTGAACCCAAGATGAAGAAGCTTATGCCATATACCGATGAAGATATTCAGTTAGTTTGAACATGTACAGATGCAAGAAACCGCAAGAAGCAAAGAAATTGTGCAGCTTGCATATGCTTAGTAGTAAAATAGATTGCGGCAAGCGCCAACACATACATATATACCTCAAAAGCAATTTGTACATAAGTATAATTCCACTACGCACATGAGCAGAATTGAACAAAGGTTACTAAAGGTCTCAAGAGGAGAGTGTTGCAGCAAACAAATCTAGAATTAAGATGGAGCGAAACTCAGCTGAAGGTAACCATGCCAAGAAGCCAAGGTTGTATCTGGTTGGAAAAGGCCGACAGTGGATACAATTAAAGAGAAAAGAACAGAGTATCCGGTTCAGAAAGGTCAAGATAAGCCACAGATTGTAGAAGACTGGCAGAATTAAATCAAATTCACGAAAATACATGAAGAAGAGGTCGGTTTCACGGTGTCCTAGTCATGTGACAAGGCAGGCCGAAAGAGTAAGACTTTCACACCTACGCATGGATCTCTGCCATACCCATACTCCCTAAAAGTTCTCAGTCCAAGAAGCAGACTTGAGGCCAAACTACAAGGCAGTAATTGACACATGACCACCTAGGTGATGATTGTACCATAATTGGAGGCAAGCTGGGGTGCAGGCGAGCTCCCTGCACCTGGCTGGTTGTTCTGCATGCTGCTAGACATAAGTGGAAAAGTATGAGTTGGGGTTGATGCCAACCCAATCATAGTGGAGCGTGTAATCTAGGGTCCTATAGAGAGTAGAGCCAATGGGACGTCATACTTTTGGTGACGTTCATAGTGGCCATTTTTAAGGAAGGGCTTAGTTGCCCCATCTGTCATTGAGTATCCAGTCCCCTCTCCCCGTTACCACATACAGATAGTACCTATGATAAAGTTACCTTCCTATAACCAATCATGTTGCCTGTTAGCTTTTTAAGATTGCACATCAATGATGATGAGTTTTTGCCATAAATACTGTGTTTTTTCTAAAATTGGGTGGAGTTGGAAGAGAGAGCGTGAAGATCGAGCGATTGCTGATGTTCGTTGTACTCCCCATTTTATGTACTTGTCATTAAACAGACTCCCTTTGCCAAACTATTGAGTTGTCCTAGTTATTTGATGCATGAGTATGAATCTGCATTCCCATCTATCTTGAGGGCACTGCTACTCATCTTAAAGGGCTGTTTGGAGATCCCCAGTCAGAGGGCTGGCTGGAGTCCATCCAGTTCAACCTTGAAAAATGTTATTCCCTTGATGGATTTGGAATGGATCCTTCCCGTGATTTTGTAATAACACCTTAACATCAGCTCCAAAGTCTGGGTCTATAACTCCAGCTAATACATCAATACCAAACCTCCATGAAAGCCCGGGTTGTGGGTCCTAGTATGATATGCATATCAGGGGGTGAAATTAGAATCAAGTCAGTGGATATCAGTCTTCTTTCACCTGGGGGAATAATCTCATCCCTACTTCTACAAATATCAAACCCAATAGAGCCCTTTGGGGATGCTGATGGGTCTGATGTTCCCCAACTTGTATTGATTGAGTCGCATCCAACTCCTGACACCATTTGTGAAGGCATCATGAAGCAGGACACAGACAACAGATTCAAAGTTCAAACAAAAATGGTCTATTAACTTAAATGTCAGGATGGTTGAAGGGCTAACTTGCCCTATGCTAAGGTGGGATTTCCCTATCTAAAGAAACTAAGGATAGTCTGAGTCAGTAAATTCAACTTTAAAGTCTGTCTGTGCCCAAAACCTATACTTGCCCTCACAACTAAAGCTAAACAATGTGTAGGGATGCCAGCAACAAAAGAAATAGTGTTGCAAATAGTTTTGAGTTTCTTCCAGCTCCTAGCTTACTTTCCAGCTCCCTTTCCCCAAGTTCAGGACAGTTCCACAAAATCTTGGGTTTCCCTTCCCCTGTCAGAAGTACCCCCATATCCTTCTGGAGAAAATGGAAGATTCACCATCCTCGTTATGCTCAATGGAATCCAAGATGGCGGCTACTCAGTTCCATCACCGTCCACTACTGTTACCAATCTAGTCTTCCAACCAAGATGGAGGAGTTAGAACCACGACTCCCTTCACTTCAATATATGCAGTGGGGAAAGACAAGTAGTTGCGTTGCTACTCCGTCTTACCCAACTTAGCATTGCTCCTGCTCTCCTTTGCGTTTGCAGTCTGCTTGGAATTCTCCTACTTCTTCTTTATTCGGAACCTTCCCGACTTTCCTTACCTTTTCTTTCCTCCGCCTGCTCTTTTGCATTCACCCTTAGCCTCTCCCTTACCTCTGGCTCCCTTTTCGCAATCTTTTCATTAAGACCGCCCATTCAGTTTTCCTTCCTTCACCGTACCTTAGCGGCTTGCCTCCTCCTCCCTTTGCTGTCTTCGCGGCCGGCCCGCCTTGTAATTCGCTGCATTCCTGCCAGCTCCTTCCTCCTCCCTTAGCTGTCCTTCCGCGGTTTTCCTTTTTTATTACTTACCATTTCTGCCTACTACTTACCGCTCTCAGCCTGCCTTCGCCGTTCTCCTGTGGCTTCCTTTTCTCCTGTCTACAGCAATTCTGCCATTTCTTACCATCTGCATATTTTACCTTTTTCCTTGCTCCCTCTCCCCGCGCTTGAAACGCTGAAGATACTAGACTGGGATTGCATTGTACCTCTGCCACCCTTCTGTTACTTTGGGGTCGCTCTGTCTATTTTTGGATTCCTGATACTAGAATTCATTTAGCTTCATCAATTCTCCTGCTCAATTGGATTGCATCTGAACTGGATCATTCTTCACCTTTTCCTACCAGACCATCTGGGTTTTATTCCACAAGAGGGTTTCCCAGGGGTGGCCCTCTGGGTTGCACAGAGCCCAGTTTTCTGGCCTCTGGACGACTGGGGGGATGTTCCCTTATTCATCTATCTTGGAAGTCAAGACCAAAGAAGACGTGTGAGTACCCTTCCGTCAATACGCCATTGCGAAGAGATTGTTAAGATCCCCAAGAAGACAACACAGTTCCAAAAGGGGACTCGAGGTTCTCTTCCTGAAGACAACAACAAAGTTCATAAGATCTCAGGTTTCCCTACCCCAAGACTTCAGATTGCCAACTTGTACAGAATCTCAGTCTCTCAATATTCAAAACCAGTTCGAGGTCAAATTTACACTCCTTCTAGTTTCTTGACAGTTCATACAGATGGCTTTCTTCTGCTTCACTTAAGCAACCTCTTTCATATATGTGGATTTGCTCTCTGTATTTTTTTGGGCATTCACATTTAGGGTACTCCCGGTGTAGGTGCAGTTGTCCGACCACACGGTCCACCCATTGCAGGTCATGAAACCAGTAACCCTTGGCTTTCTTGCCCACATAGGTTCTTTCGTAACTGCACCTGTGTCCTGTTTCACATTTACTTGGTTTTCGCCTTGTCAGCCTTTTGGCTTTGCCACAATGTGTTTTCCTATTTGCCAGTCTCTTGACTTTGCCACAATGTGCTCTCTTTCCTTCACCACATTGCTTTCACACTCTTCAGCAATATTCCACACTTGCTTTTCACTGGATTTATATGATTTGTTCTTAGTTCACAACATATTGTATGTGTACTTCACAAAAACATGTAATCATTTCATAGATTTGTCAAAGCTTTCATTTAGTTCGGTATTCAATAGTTCGGAGCTTTTACTCTGTTGCTAACAGTTAATTTTATTTGTATTATTCATCACAACCCATAGCTTTGGGATAACTGTATCTTGCACATCATCTTTCGTTCATTCTGCATTTACTTTGGCTTTCCAACAGTCCCCAGGAGTGCCCCGGTTTGAGTGCTCTCTCCTGTTCACTCACCAGTCCGTGGTGTCTCCTCCGGGCGGCTGCTTTCTCTTCTTCTGCTCCGCAGACACTTTTCCTTTGGATTACGAGCCCTGCTCGCACTTGGCTTCTCTCTGTGGGTTGTGTGAAGGCATCATGAAGCAAGACACAGGGCCTCATTACACGGATGGCGGTAAGGATTTACCGGTACCGGTAAATCCTTACCGCCTTACTACTAGGTCCCTTTGCGGGTTGGGGAATTTAACGGCTGCTTTTTGCAGGCGTTAAAAACCAACCCGCAAAGGGACCCGGGGAGCTAATTACGGTACCGCAATTTGCGGTACCGTAATTAGTGCCTTCCCCATTCCTATTATGCCCTATGGGGCAGAAATGGGAAAGGGGAAGGGCAATGGTGGAAGGGGGAATTACCGCCCCGCCAACCTTCTAATGGGGCGGTAATTCCCCTTTCCGCCAAGGCGGTGCCGACATGAACCATGGCGCTAACAGCCCCATGGTTCTCTGCCATCCGTGTAATGAGGCCCATAGACAACAGATTCAGAATTCAAAACAAACACTTTTATTAACTTTCATGTCAGGATGGAAAAAGACCTAACTTGCCCTACGCTAAGGTGGGATTTCCCTACCTAATTAAAACTACGGAAAGTCTGGGTCAAAGAGTTCAATTTAAGAATATGTCTGTGTCCAAAACTTATACTTGCCCTCACAACTAATCTATACAATGTGTAGGGATGTCAGCAACCAAAAGAAACAGTGTCCAACATAAAGTTCTGAGCCTCTACCATCTCACAGTTTCCTTTCAGATCCCTTCCCCAAGTATAAACAGTTCCAGCAAGAAGTCTCAAAATACCTCTCTTGAGTACAGGATGATACAGTTTTAACCAATACTCAGGGTTCCCTTCCCCAAGTTCCAAGTAACAGTTCCAAGCACAAAAGAACCTTGAGACTCTGGTCTCAAGTCAATAATTGTTTCAAGTCTCAGGATTCCCTTCTCCAAGACTTAATTACAGCAGCCCAAAAATATCCTTTGTCACTCTTGTGCCTTCTTTTATGGTTGATTGTTCATGTACACATTTTAACTGTGTTGGAATAGACTTCAAAGTTTTAATGAATTCTGCTTTCAATGTAATTTGCTGTTATGTGCAGCTATAGTGCAATTTGTTTCTTTGTTTCAATGTTAAAGTTCCATTGACTTTGGAATGTAGTATCTAATGGTTTTACTTGAATTCAAAGTTCTGTTTTTCTTCTGAACTTAATATGTAACAGTTCTGATCTTTTTAAAAGTTTTCACGCATTTCGACATTCAATAGACATTGGTTGTACTTGTTAAGGTTTTCATTCAGTTTGGTATTCAATAGGCATGTGTGGTGCTCAGAACACACTTTTTTTTTTTAAATATATTTTTATTTTATTTTTTAAGGTCAAACAAACACACTACAACTGTTTCAAAACATAGAAAGCATCATATTTCAACACATTTTCAAACTCCCCAACTCCCCCCTCCCCCTTTAAACTAGAGCCGGTTCTCACATATCGTTTACGGGAACATCACTGGGTGGCACACCACCCAGACAGCCATTAAAGGAGAGTTCCGGGACTTTTTTTTTATTGTCCCTACGGGTCGGCCATGTGTTTGTAAGCATAAATCGGTAGATCGTAGGAAACTTTCCTATGGACCTTACCCGACTTTTCGCCCCTTATCGCACTCGAAATCAGCCTCCATTTTGTGATAATCCTATCATTCCGCCGCATCGACCTGGCTCACCTGCCTTTGCGGCACTAAATCAAATCCCCCGCCCCTGAGCCTGACATCAGCAGACGCGTACTGCCCATTTCAAGCACGTCTCGTGTCAACAATCGCTGCGCCTCAGCTATTGACGTGTTGCCATGGAAATGGCAGGACGCCTCTTTCCCCAATAAGTATAAACAGACCGTTTCACAACATACAGCAGCAGATTTTCGATTCCATTCCTCTCTCTGTGTTACTTTGAGTATTCTGTGACTCGTTTCAGTGCTCTGGTCAGCTACCTTCGCCGCTTGTAGCCCGTGTGAACAGATACCAGTACCACCGCTATAAATTATTTTACTATCTTTACCGCACAATGGCCACAATAATGCCGTATATGTACGAGCCCGAGTACACCGAGGAAGAACTACTGGAAAGGCAAGCACGCGAAAACGATGGGGATTCGGACGGCAGTTGGGAGGACCAGTCAACGGATGAAGAGCCTGGACCATGTCGCATGGACGGCGTCTCCACCTGGTGCACGTGCAATCGGTGCGAGCTAATGCCAACTGAGGAGGAGAACTGCTGCTGCCGTGAAAATTCCGGGTGCTTGGCCTACATTTCGGAAAGCGAGCAAAGTCAGCAGGAAGGCGAGCAAAGTCCGCAATGCATCACCGAGCTGCCAGAGTTCAGGGAAGCCTGCCTCTCACGGACAGTGTTGAGGATGATGATGGTGCTTATGCACGAACTTCGTGGCACTGTTCGTCCGCGTAATCCGAGTAACGAGTAAGTATACTCTGTTTGTGATGTCAGTGATGCCACCACTATTTCATGGTCGTCTCCCACATATAAAATTACATTTACATATCATTGGAACGCATGTAAATTGGTTCCATATAGTGCATTTTCTAGATATAATTTTTTTCTAAGAAAAATGACATGTGTTACCTGAATCGACATTGATAAGAAAGTTTGGTCAGTTTAATACAGTTTGCATCTTTTTTTTTCACAGGTGGTACAGGCTGGTGGCCTATCGTTGCTTCACTTGGTGGCTTCACGGGAGGCTCGGACACCGCGTTCGGAGAGTAATACCTGCCTGTGCGGTACTTGCCATTAGACAACATTTCCCCAGTGACAGTGGACAATACCGCGGATTTTCCCTCGATGTGCTGCAACCTCAACTTTACAATGTGTAATGTTTATTATTTATGTTTAATTAAAATCTAAAATAAAGCCCAACATATATTTTAACAATGGTTGTTTTGATTTTTTAAATGAATCTAGTGTATATTCTCCTGGGAGGGTGAGGTATTTATAAACTCACCCCCCTGCCTTCCATGTAGTAGATCCTGCAGCCATCCTCTTACATTCAGTTAGATGGCCTCTCCTTGGTGAGGCCCTGCGGCAAACGGGTCTTGTCTGCACGACCACCGCCCCGATCCACCCCCCGCCCTATCAAAGGCAGTTCGCACCGGGGTACTTGAGCTGCTGGCAAGTGGAGCTGTCAGGGAGCGATAAAGGCCAAGAGGTGCCAAAGACCATGTACACTTCAAAGTGGTCTATAGAGCATGGGTTTGTTGTTCCCATGTCTACCTCCAGACCCCGTGTCTCCTGCCAAGCATCCCCCTCACGCTGGACGGCCCCCTGCAATCCACATAAGTGTGTCTCCATTCACGAGTCTTCCTGTGTCTTGTCTGCACGACCACCGCCCCGATCCACCCCCCGCCCTATCAAAGGCAGTTCGCACCGGGGTACTTGAGCTGCTGGCAAGTGGAGCTGTCAGGGAGCGATAAAGGCCAAGAGGTGCCAAAGACCATGTACACTTCAAAGTGGTCTATAGAGCATGGGTTTGTTGTTCCCATGTCTACCTCCAGACCCCGTGTCTCCTGCCAAGCATCCCCCTCACGCTGGACGGCCCCCTGCAATCCACATAAGTGTGTCTCCATTCACGAGTCTTCCTGTGTCTTGTCTGCACGACCACCGCCCCGATCCACCCCCCGCCCTATCAAAGGCAGTTCGCACCGGGGTACTTGAGCTGCTGGCAAGTGGAGCTGTCAGGGAGCGATAAAGGCCAAGAGGTGCCAAAGACCATGTACACTTCAAAGTGGTCTATAGAGCATGGGTTTGTTGTTCCCATGTCTACCTCCAGACCCCGTGTCTCCTGCCAAGCATCCCCCTCACGCTGGACGGCCCCCTGCAATCCACATAAGTGTGTCTCCATTCACGAGTCTTCCTGTGTCTTGTCTGCACGACCACCGCCCCGATCCACCCCCCGCCCTATCAAAGGCAGTTCGCACCGGGGTACTTGAGCTGCTGGCAAGTGGAGCTGTCAGGGAGCGATAAAGGCCAAGAGGTGCCAAAGACCATGTACACTTCAAAGTGGTCTATAGAGCATGGGTTTGTTGTTCCCATGTCTACCTCCAGACCCCGTGTCTCCTGCCAAGCATCCCCCTCACGCTGGACGGCCCCCTGCAATCCACATAAGTGTGTCTCCATTCACGAGTCTTCCTGTGTCTTGTCTGCACGACCACCGCCCCGATCCACCCCCCGCCCTATCAAAGGCAGTTCGCACCGGGGTACTTGAGCTGCTGGCAAGTGGAGCTGTCAGGGAGCGATAAAGGCCAAGAGGTGCCAAAGACCATGTACACTTCAAAGTGGTCTATAGAGCATGGGTTTGTTGTTCCCATGTCTACCTCCAGACCCCGTGTCTCCTGCCAAGCATCCCCCTCACGCTGGACGGCCCCCTGCAATCCACATAAGTGTGTCTCCATTCACGAGTCTTCCTGTGTCTTGTCTGCACGACCACCGCCCCGATCCACCCCCCGCCCTATCAAAGGCAGTTCGCACCGGGGTACTTGAGCTGCTGGCAAGTGGAGCTGTCAGGGAGCGATAAAGGCCAAGAGGTGCCAAAGACCATGTACACTTCAAAGTGGTCTATAGAGCATGGGTTTGTTGT
The DNA here is from genome assembly GCF_040938575.1 of Ambystoma mexicanum. Classification (NCBI taxonomy): domain Eukaryota; kingdom Metazoa; phylum Chordata; class Amphibia; order Caudata; family Ambystomatidae; genus Ambystoma; species Ambystoma mexicanum. The sequence continues at coordinate 352,509,482 of NC_090926.1, forward strand.
TCCCATGTCTACCTCCAGACCCCGTGTCTCCTGCCAAGCATCCCCCTCACGCTGGACGGCCCCCTGCAATCCACATAATGCCACGACATATACACGTCATTCATTCACAAACACACCCCTGGTTCGAATTCTTTATAACCCACCTCATATTTCTAATGAGAACTTCTTTGCGCTTTGCTAGTCAACCCGTGAAGGTGCTGGTTATCTGCTCTTCGTCTCTGTGAACTTCCGTGACCACTTTGAGCAAACTCGTCAGTTTGCAACCTGTGAACTGCTCCCTGTTCTACGACAAGAAACTACTCTGATCCCTGCATCTAACTGTTTGTTCGTCAAGGTAAGTCCATGTACCATAATCATTTTGCGTCCAATTTTTTAATTTATATCTATTTGCTAGTAGTCATCAAATTGCATCCATGTTTTCTTTTCGTTCACGACAGTACATGCAAGGAACTAGTCACATGTTCTGAGTTTAGTCAAATTACTTTTTCTATTTTTTGAAAGTTATTGAAATACTTATCCGCATGTGAATAACGTGTATAGTTCCAAGAACCAAAACGGACCTTGCATTGAACCTTTTATGTGTCATTTACTGTTTTAACACATTGGTATTCATAGAGAATTGTTGATCTTTACTTTTCAGAACTTTCCATAATGCCTGCCTGTTCCATTGGCGGTTGCCCTTCGAAGACCCATAACAAATCTGAAGGTACTATAATGCATGTTTTCCCTAAGACAATAGATCAGATAAGAGGATGGGTCCGATATTGCGGATATCCAGCCTCTGAGCTAGAAAGTAGAGTCCTAGAAGTCTTTGCGGACAAGAGGGGTGATCGATACCGCATCTGCAGCAGGCACTTTAGCCCAGACATGTACTCCACATCATTGCTAATAAAGAAGAAAACACCGCGAGCGAGGCGAAAATTGCTCTCAACCGCTATTCCCACTCTATTCGTCCACATGCCTCCACTGGTGAGTCAAGTTTACGGATCTAGTTCTCGGCCTTGCGGTAGTGTGTAGCAGTAGCTAACAATAATTTCCCCATTTATGTATCCACTCAATATGAAGGCGGAAGATTCTCCATCCGTGTCGTTATTGCAGTCATCAGCCACTTCAAGCGCCTATCGGGTAATCTTACTTAGCTATTCTGACACTGACTTGTTTTAGGCATGTAAATCAATAGTTTTAATTGATCGTGTAATTATTTTACCTAATGGTACACCCTTGTACTCGTCCTCTAGTCTTTGTTTTCAGTTATAATTATTGTTATCCAAAATAATGCAAGTACTGTCTTTCAGGGAGATGCTGAGGAGTCCAACGCATTGACGACAACCGTAGATGTCACTCAGATGCTCGAGGTACGTTTCTTTCGTTTTTAGCCATTGATATGTCCTTCTGTCGTCGCCCTCCTATTTGTCTTCTTTTTTCAATATTGTGTTCATTACTAATGAAAGTCCTATGTTTCAGGGAGTCGATGGAGCATTAGTCCAAGTAGAAGGGGGAGCATGCAGTTACGGGTCGGCGCAACAGCTTGCAGAAGTGTGCACCGCAGTTACATCGTCCCTTGATGTTCTTATGCATTTCGAGGTATGGATACTGACAGTTCGATCAAGCGAAATCATATGACGTGATTACATCCGCTATACTTCCTTCTTTATTAACGCAAGTACTATGTTTCAGGGAGATGACGGAGCTTCTTCTACAAGAACATCACCCCTAGTAGTTGATGCAGATCTCTGGGTGGTGACACTTCCAACGATCGAGCAAATCGAATCATATTTACATATCCATTATTTATTTTAGACAACTGATCATTTGTGCAGGTCTATTTAGATGAGCCGTTGACGCCTGCTCAAAGTTTATGTTCTTTTTAACAAAATAGAAAAGCATACTAATGCAATTACTGTGTTTCAGGGAGTTGCTGAAGCGTCATCTTCAATAATATCATCAATGGAAGTCTATGCGGAGCCCGAGGTATGGATCTTGACAGTTCAATCTAACTAGATCAACAATGCGTGAACTATTGTCGTTTGAATGTTCTACACAATGCGTTCATTCGTGTTTTGCTATTGAGATGTACGTATGGGTATTGGTCCCCAAGTACATTTTGTGTTTTCAATATTATTATACATACTAATGAAAGTTCTATGTTTCAGGGAGTCGATGGAGCCTCAGTGAGTGATGGATGTGCTTATCATGAAAATATAGTCGTTGCAGCGCGAGAGGAAGTGGAGACATGCACACACGAGTCGGAGCAACAGCGTCCAGATGTTGAAGTTCGAGGCAAGAAAGTTTCAAAGAAAAGAAAGCAAAAGAAGGTTAGTGTCCTGTTCACTATATTATGTTGTCTTTCACTGTCAATAGTTCAATACTGTAAGTTGTGTTTAAACTGAACATCCCTTTTCTAATCTGTCCTCTAGTTGCGAGTGGGTGTAAGAACTAAATCTACACAGACAGTGAAGCGAACGAGAGATGTTGCTTGTCAAACCTTTTGGCAGGGACTTGAGACTGGAGATGCATCGTGCCAATGGGAAGAATATGAAGTGATTGACAACGGAGCTATACCACCACCAGCCATTGATAGTGAATGTCCTCCTGGTAGTTTGGATGCAGTCGGAGATCAATTCACAGAATCCACACCCGCAAAAAATAAGAGCGCGCGAAAGTTGAAGACATTGTTTTTTTCTCCCATCTCCGGACAAGGAACAGATGTTGCAATGGAAGAGAATGACGTGGACGACAATGAAACACCATCAATATCACTCAGCATAGCGGAAGACGATATCAGAGATTGTACCTTTCATGCGAGTGACATGTCCTCAACGTTACAGGCCGAACCAGCTGGGATGCAGAGTGAAAGTATAAGGAAAGAGGCCAAATTCATTGTATTCGATAGCTGTTTGATGGATATTATTATGATGATGAAATGTGGGCATTCGGTTGGTGGGGAAGTATGTGGGGAGCCATTGATTAATGTGACTCGTGCAATTCGAGGCACTAACCTTAAAATACATGCCACCTGTACACAATATCATCCGTTCGCATGGTCTGCACAACCCATGCTGGGGCAACTGCCAGCAGGCAATCTACTTTGTGCAGCGGCCGCACTTTTTAGTGGTTCAAGTTTTAAAAAGTTACAGTATTTCTTTCAGTTTGTGGGAATCCATTTCATTGCGAAAAGTCAGTTCTACAAATACCAAACCGATTATCTATTTCCAGCCATCAGCGAAGCTTGGAGAATGGAAAAAATGTCAATGGAAAGTACATTCGCGGGCAAACGCTTCAGGCTAGCCGGTGATGGACAGTGCGACAGCCCAGGATTTTCAGCCAAGTACTGCACCTACCACTTTCAGGACATGGAAAGTAAGAAAATTGTGAGTTCGGTGGTCGTGCAGGTGTCACAAAGTACATCCTCAGTGGCCATGGAGAAAGTTGGCTTTGTAGCATCATTGCAAGAACTACAATCGCGGGGAATGGTGATCGACCTGATAGCCACGGACAGACACGTTTCAATTGCCAAGACAATGAGAGAACAGTACAAAAATATAAATCACCAATTTGACGTTTGGCATCTTGCAAAATCAATCAATAAAAAATTGTCTGCTGCAGGTAAAAAAAAAGAATTGCAAGGTATTTCACAGTGGTCCAAGTCAATCAGCAACCATCTTTGGTGGAGCTCAAAAACATGTGAAGGGTCGTTGGAAATTCTACTGGAAAAATGGCGGTCAGTAATGTTGCACTGTAGCAACGTACATCGATGGTCGACAAATGAGCATTTCCACAAATGTGAACATGGCCATTTGTCCACAGAGGAGGCACGGAAGAAGAAGTGGTTGATTCCTTCATCACCCACTCACAAAGCCATTGAAAAGATTGTATTTGATAAAACTATAACAAAAGCTTTGAGGGGACTCACGGAATTCTGCCACACAGGAGATTTGGAGGTGTTCCACAATATGTGCCTCAAGTACAGGCCCAAAAGATTGCATTTTGGCATGGAAGGCATGATAAATCGGACTCTTTTAGCGGTCTTGGCACATAACCATAATGTTGGCCGTCAACAAAGTAGGACGACCGGAACTTTAGGGACGCTTCGCTACAATAAGGCCTTCACTAAAAGAAGTAAACAATGGGTGATCAAACCAGTGTTTGAGGATATGCAATATGAGTTTATTGAGAGACTTATCGTAGATGTCCTCGATAGGCACATACATGGAGTGGTGAACGAACCTATGCAGGGGACAACTGCATTGCCACCCAACATTGCCTCTGTTCCATGTCCACCTAAAGCAGAGCTCATTGAGAAATACACATCACGGTTTAAATGATTGTAATTTGATTGTCTGTTCTCTCGAGTCTCCTCATGTTGCAGGCCCATTGCAATTAAACCAAACAGTAATATAAATCATTTTTACAAAAATTATAGAATGTTTCCGTATTGCAAAAACATGGCCGACCCATAGGGACAATAAAAAAAAAGGCACGCAGACAAGATGTCCCTAAAACTAACTGCAGCTAACTAGAAATGTGTGCTCGCTCAAAGTGAAGGTCAGCTGCTTTGATGTTTTGCTCGGGTGGCGGAACGGCCCACGACCCAATATAAGGTTCTATTGTGATTTGACCTTGACAGGCCGGGACCATCCTGAAAGACTAAGAAAAGATAATGAATAAAATTTCAGAAACGAAACGATGAGCCACGTTCATTAGAAGAAGTAACGTCGGCAAAGAAGGAGTGGTGTTTCGGGTCTGCCCTACACAGAGACACAATGGAAAATGCAAATATAATGTAAGTAACTTTTGATGAGTTTATACCGCAATTTCATTACTATACAGTGGCTTTAAAGACGGGTTCAGTTGTACTTGTTCGTTCTATGTGGCATATTGTTTTCTACCGCGCACTATCTTGAGGAGAAACATCTGCTTTTACTGAAGCACCTCAAAACCTTCCTCTTTGCTTCTGCTTTCTCTCTCCCTCTCCCCTGCTACAACTGGTCCACTGTCTGCGACCTCAGTCCTGGGCCCTTCCACTCTCCACCTGCACTCCCCCCCCCCTCCATGCCTCGCCACGCCTTTAAACACTTGTGTACACCCAGTAGCGCTGTCCTCGCTATGAAATGAATAATTTTAATAAGGATCTGATGGTGAGACTAATTTCATTTTTTATGTTTTTAGGTACATCATTCACTACTGTCTGTGTCACGAGTACCAGACACCGGCGGACGGCTTCTACAGCCGCCAGTTGCTTCTCCGCGTGAACAACGTTACCACCCTGACCATTTTATGGGACGATCGCCAAGTACAAGTATGCCCTTACGCGGTACTAACGGTTAGATGCAACATACCTACCATTGTGGTGGCCTAGCGCCTCGTTGTTGGAACAGCCATGCGATTATCAGTGCGACAGAAGAGCTTATTTTTATCGTAAACCAACACCCTGTGTACTGCACACGAACATCGCTTCCCTCAAGACGAACTAATTTGGATCGAGAGCAAAGAAAAATGCAAATCGCTGAATATTCTCTAAACATTTGATGTCCAATAAACGTACTTTGCCAAATGTACAATCTTGCCGTTTGCTTTTAAACCACGGTTTCACATTCCGAATTGTGGTGCTGTATTGTGAGATGCTCTAAGACCCTGTGTACAGCAAAGGACCATCGCGTTCCTCAATACGAACTTTTTGGAACATGAGCAAATAAAAATGCAAATCGCTGAATATTCTCTAAACATTTGATGTCAAATAAATGTACTTTACCACATTTACAATCTTGCGGTTTGATTTCAAAGTACAGTTTCATATTCCGAATTGTGGTGCGCTGTATTGTGAGCTGATCTGTGTTGATTTCCGGGGTCTGTGTGGAGTCGCGTAGAAGACGCCTGGGCGCGTTTGCCTACGCAGCACAGTCACGTCACGGATAGAGGCGGGGAATATGAATGTTTTGATAAAGTCTGTTTCAGGGGCGGGGGATTTGATTTAGTGCCGCAAAGGCAGGTGAGCCAGGTCGATGCGGCGGAATGATAGGATTATCACAAAATGGAGGCTGATTTCGAGTGCGATAAGGGGCGAAAAGTCGGGTAAGGTCCATAGGAAAGTTTCCTACGATCTACCGATTTATGCTTACAAACACATGGCCGACCCGTAGGGACAATAAAAAAAAAGTCCCGGAACTCTCCTTTAACCGGGTCCTCTGTTTCGTTGTCACCCTGATGAGGGTTTGCCAACGAGGCCACCAATTGCCGCCAGGCCAGCAAGGGCCCTACTTCTTCTTCGCCCCCCCTGGTGACCGCTTCAAACCAGACTACAGATTCAGCTTCCGCCCACCTCAAGAGGTCTGTCCACCATAACTCCACCCTAGGTCTGTGGGCCGCCTTCCAGCCCATGGCGATCCTCGTTTGGCCAAGACATAGGCCAGGTCCTTCATCTTGCTTATGTGTTTCAAATGCCGGGGTCTAGGGAATAGTCCAAGCAAGCATGACCAGGCCGATTCCACATCCAGCACCACCCCCCCACCAGCCAGTTTTGTCTTGACCTCGTTCCAAAATCTATGCACCTCCGGGCAAGCCCAAAACATGTGTAGCAGTCCCGCGTTCACCTCCCCACACCTGGGGCATTGCTGGATAGCTGATCCCCCAAACTTTGCAATCTTCCCGGGGGTTAAATAAGCCCTGTGGGTAACATACAATTGAAGCTGTTGGAATCTCGCGTTACGGGACACCTTTTTATGGTACCTCTGGGCCCGTTCCCACTGCCCATCCATCATGGGTCCTCCCACCTCCTCCTCCCAGTCTTGTCTCAATTGGAGCAACTCCTTCCCTGTCCTTGCTCGCAGGAGCTCATATATCCTCGATATTTCGTGCCCGCCCTCCGATACATCATACATGGTTTCCAGGGAGGCATCTGGATCCTCCGCGAGCACTGTCTCCGGCCATCTTTCTCTAGTCTTTTTCACCAGCCTAGTGTAGGTTATATATTGGCCACCATGTACTCCCGTCTCTTCCTGCAGCCGCTGAAAGTCCACCGCCTCCCCTTCCTGCCATATGTCCCCGAGGGTGGCTAGGCCTACCTATTCCCAGTATCTGCGGACCAATTCAAGTAGTTGAGAGTCGCTCCCACACAGAGCCGCCAAAAGGGCCTCCTGGGAATATGGTTCCGAGTCCCCCCCCAATCTTCCATGTCCTGTGCCAGATCTCCCAGCCC